>NC_090923.1:302501424-303751424 GCF_040938575.1 Ambystoma mexicanum | reverse complement strand
ACTAGTAATGACCCCATTTATCTCTCTCGACCTCAGCTTTAACTAAACCAAACCATTCAATTCTCTTGAGTTTCTACACTGCTCATCATTTACCACCCCCCAAAGAACCCTCACCCAGGTGATCCTCCCGCACTGGTTCACACCCAGGGTCTGGATCCAAAGGAGATGGCCATACCCTGGTCACCAGAGAGAGAGAAAGAGAGAGATCCCCGGGGACTAGTGAGTGAGACACCCTCTGGTTTCGCACAATAGATATAGGTATTTGGGGATAGATTTCTTGATCCGCATGTACACATGTGAGTTTTACCAATGTAGCATTCCTAAGATCTTCATAAGGAATGAGGTCAGCTTGTACTGCAGTTGGTTTGCTACCTGTGTCTACTAAAGCTTGTAGTGGTATTCCATTCACTAGGACAGGCTCATAAATGGACGCTCTGCAAAAACAGGCACTTTGAGCCTCTAGTTCTTCACATAGTTCTTCCCATTCCTCTCTTATAAAACCACCCAATTTCCATAGGTTCTTCTCTTTTATTCTGGGGGCAATTCCTAGCTAAATTATCTGGGTGCTATGTAGGAAAAACATACTGAAATCATAGGTTTACTAAGTTTGGTTCCTTCTCTTCTTACTTCTTCCTTACCCCCGAACTCTGTTCTTTTCTCTCTTCTTTCTCTTTCTCTATTCATTAGCGGCCTAGGATTAAGGGGAGTCCCAGTTCTTTCTTGTTGGGGATGGCTAGGATGTATGGGGCCTCGACTTTCTTTCTTTTCTTCATGTCGATGCTGGGAATGGAAATGTCGCTTAGCATCTAAAAGATGTTGGGCTGTTTCAATAACGAAGGAAAATGTGGGTTTATTTAATTGTAATATGGCCCTTTGCAGAAAAGGAGGCAAGGAATTAATTAACTGTTCAATGGTTCATATTTCATTCCCCTCTGGTAATGTTTTCTTTGCTAGCCACAAGTACATGGTGTTTTTTATTCTTTCTCCTAACTCCACAGGTGTTTCCCTCAGGCTATGTTTTTTTGATAGAAATTGCTAGTTTGTCCCACCCTTTGTAAGAGACCTTCTTTGATCTGTGCAAAAGTAGCTATCCCAGGAAGATTGATAACTGGTAGGAAGTTTGGAGTTCTCCTTTTTAAAGTGGGCCTAGGTAACATCATTTCAATTTGTCTACCCATTGAAATGGGGAGGCTAGTCTTTCAAAGTTCAAAAGGAAATTCCCCAAGTCGTCTCCTTCTTTGTAGGCTTGGAGAACTCCTTGTGGAATGGTGGGTCTCTCTTGAACAGCTATCAGTCGTTCTAACCCATTCTGTAATCAGGTTTCTTCTTGGATTTGGTGAGCTGTCAGTTGGGCTATAGCTTCTTCAACCGAGGCTTTTTAAGAGTTTGGAGTTATGGTTTTACCAGTCTCGCTTTCAGAATTGGAAAAAATAAATCTGATCCCTCTTTTTCTTCTTAGTCTCTGTAAGTCATGTCCAGGATGGACGGCTTAATAGAACCTTGGGGTGGGTTAGCAGAAGAAGATGGTACAGTAATTGCTGAAAGGCCTTTCCCCGCAAGAAGGGTTCCCAAGGCACTAGGCTTTATGAATGTCCTGGATTTTCTGATCTTCAGAATAACTTCATCGCACTATTTTAATTGATATGTGGAGAGAGGAAGGGTATCAAGAGGTAATTGGGGCTTAAAGAATAAATCTTGGTCCTTAACCGGGATCTGGTCTTGATTAGAAATGGCTTGTTTGAGGGCTAATATTTTGTCTTGACTCTCAACTGTTACTATAATCCTTGCCCCAAACGGTGGTAACACCATGAGTAACATCAGGGTCCCTCAACTTGTGTCAGATGAAATGCATCCCACTCTGACACCGCATGTGAGACAGACATGCTATCAAGAGATGGCACTGAGAACAGATTGTGAATTCAACAATAGAATCTTTATTAAGTATCAGGATGGGTGCCTAACTTGTCCTAAAACTATGGTGGGGATTTCCCTACCTAAAGAAACTAAGAAAAGTCTGTAAGTCGAAATCAAAATCTGTCTGTGTCAAAAATCTTGCCCTCACGTCTAATGCTGAAATATATTGCAGGGTTATTTTAACTCAAAAGTGTTAAAAGTCTGGAGCCGTCTCTAGCTCCCTTCCCCAAGTTCAGGACACAGTTCCAACAATTATAAGGTTTAAATGTTCCTTCAGGGCTTGGGTTTATCTTCTCCAAGTTCAAAGCACACTTGGTTTGACTATACAAAGTTCATAAGGAGCTCAGGATATCCTTCCCCAAGCTTGAAGCACTGGTTCACAAAACAATCCCACAACATTCCAAAGGAGCTTAGTGTTCCCTTTCCCAAGCTTCAAGTACTGGTTCACAAAACAGCCTCAAAATATTCCAAAGGAGAATAGGGATCCCTTCCCCAAGCATAAGTTACTGGTTCGAAAAATATTCTCATACGGTTCAGCTTTACCTTGTTTCAGAGTTGCTTTCACAATTCTTCTAGATTTGTTTGGGTTCCTGGTCTAGGTGCAGTTGACAGTCTACACAACCCACCCACTACAGGTTGTTCAACCAGTTGACCTTGCCCAGCTTTCTACCAGATTGGCTTTGGTTGGTTTGGCGGTTCACAAACAACTCAGAAGACTTATAAGTTCATTGACTAAGGATTTATCTTCCTGGGCACTTCTTAGTCTCTCTTTTCCAAGTTTCACTTTGTTGGTTTTTATTTGCAGCCTTCACTTCTACTTGTTCAGCTTAGTTTTGCTATTTCAGCATTTTAACAATCTCGTGAGAGCTGCGGTGGTGCTCTTTCCCTGGCTGATTCCTCAAATAGAACAGCACCAAAGGCAGGCATTGCAACCAGGATTTTCTTAAATTTCCATTTAAACTTTCCATTAATCTGTTGGCCTGCGGGTGGTTTACTGAACACAACATGTGCTTGGTTCCCAAAAGCAAAGTCAAATTTGTGAAGAAGGTATTTACAAAGTGAGTTCCATTGTTGTATTTCAGGATATTACAAATTCCCCAACGTGGAAATACTTCTCTCACCAGAGTTGTGCTGCAGATTTAGCATCAGGGCATATGCAGGGACCAACATCAAGCCACCAGGAGAATGAACAAACTACTACAATAAGGCATCAGTAGTTGTTACATTTCATCAGCATATCTACAAAATCTATATGGCGCTCCCGAAATAGCCCAGAGGTTCTCATCAAAGCTCCCCTTACTGACCTCATGGTGTTTCCTGGATTTAATTCCTTAGAAACTATACAGTTTCCTGCAAATCTACTCACCTGTTCCCGGAGGTTTGGTATGAACTATTCGCCCTGGAGCTCTGTTGCCGAGAAGTATGCAATGGCTGTTGTCCTTGTTCTAGAGCCACAAGAAGTAGTTCTACAGGCATTACTACCTTCCCCGTCAGCTCCTGTCTCCACAGAAAATCTGTGGGTGAAAGTGCATATCCTCTCTTTGCCCAAAGTTCCTGTCCCTCATAAGGTGCTTTTTCTTGCATTTCTATGATTTGAAGCCCCTCAGCTGCACTATATGGGGCTGGCAACTGTACCTGCTGGGACACAGCTGCCATTTTCAGGGAATTTGTAAATGGCAAGGGTCTGCCTTCCTTCGCCGGCCTGTCTGCGGTTTAATTTCCAAGAGCTATGGAGTTAGTACGATTAGTATGCACAGTGCATTTTACAATGCCTACCTCTGTGGACAGGGTTAATGCTTCAATTAGTCTGGATATCAGCCCAGCATGCTGGACAGAGGTCTCGTCAGATCTCCTAAATCCTATTCTCTGACACTTTGATAACTCTGAAAGTACCATGGAGGTTATATACACAGAGTCAGAATAAATAGTGATGGCCTTCCCCTTACTCATTTCTAGCAACTCTATAATTTCCACTAGTTCTGCTGCTTGTGCGGAGTAATGCAAAGGCAACTGTTTTTTCAGTCTGACCTGGTATTCCCCATCAACAAGTCCCACAACGGCTGCACCTGTATGCCTTTTACCAGTGTCCTGATTAATCGTCGAGAACCCATCAATAAACAGTACCTAACCTCCCTCTAAATCATCCTCTTTAACACTTGTCTTCTCTTCGTCTTCTGCCTCATGTATTGCACATTCATGCACAATATCATCAGGTTTCACTGGTTTGGCTACAAATGTCACAGAATTGACTAGGTGACACTGTACGGGATAACCTTGTACCCCGAAACACTCTGGGGGTCATTACGAGGTTGGAGGTAAGGGTTACCGGCACCAATGAGGATGCCGGTGCCGGTAACCCCTTATCTCCGTATTCCGAGGTCCCTTAGCAGTTCCCACAAAGGCCGGCTGGTTTTACCAGCCTCCCTTAGCGGGAGCCGTTAAGGGACCATGGAACTAATAACGGGTCCGCTATTTGCAGGCCCGTTATTAGCTCCTTCCCCATTCCCATTGAGCCCTATGTGGGCTCAAATGGGAATGGCGAATGGTATTCAGAATGGGGACTTACCAGGTCCTCCAAGGTTGGAGTGACCCAGTAAGTCCCCATTCCAACTACCCGGACCTGGACCCGACTTTGGAGACAGCCATGGTGCTAATTGCACCATGGCTGCCTCCAAACTCGGAATGACCTCCTTTGAGTCTTCAAAGTTGACTTGGACTTTTCCAAGATCACAAAGACTGCATGCTCCATGTATAATGTCTGCTATAATATGCTAAGGTTTATAGCATAGCCATGTTTGCTAGGTCAGGACTGCTGATATCACCTGCCCGTTTGAGTGTGAAAACAAATAGAAATGGTTTCGTGTAATTCGGGGTGGCCAAGACCGGAGCATTGCTGCCTCCTATATGTATTCAAACAATGTATTCATACGTATTCAACAATGTGACTAAGCCTGCATACTGTAATGAGATAACCACTCACGCTTATCCAACTAATAAGGGCGACTGTGACAAGCTTAAAGAAATGTAAACAAGACATGTTGTCACGGGCTAATGTAACCTAACTGCCCACTTATGTGATGCAACAAAGATGTAATCATGTAACAGCGCCTTTATGCCCTAGGATTTGTGAGCACTTTATAAATGCAAATAAATAAATAAAATCACCACCTTAAGTTCCCGAAAGCAAGTTACCATTTATTCAGACCATTTTATCAAACCCTTCACCTTTTGCGCTTCCTTAAGGGCCTCACGTAACTAAGTAGTCAAAGATCCATGATCTACAATAGTTACAGAGCCCCAAAAACTGCTGCATCTCTTTCACTGTGACTAACTGAGGCAGATTCTAAACTGCTGTGGCTCTCTGGGGTATTACCTTCCTTCCTGCCGGCAATACCACTTGCCCCAAATAAACTACCTGTGTATGGCAGTACTGCAATTTTTCTTTGTCCATTCTCAGCAGGCAGGGTGATGAGCATTATTGAATCTCCTCACCACTGCTCTTCTGAAGTGCTACAGAATAGCAAACTGTTCACATACTACATTACTGTACTGGACACGTGCAAATTCCTCAAATCCATTTGAACCACCCTTTTGAAAACACTTAGAGATTTGCAGTTCCCCATGGCCAACCTTGTGTGCTTGAATCTCTGACCACGATACTTAAACGATATCTAAAAGGTACTGAGAATTGGGGTGTAATGGGACCGGGAAAAAGGCATTCTTCAAATCAATCTCTGTGAAGTCGGTTGCCCCAGTAGGGATATTACAGAGAATGGTGGAAGGATTTCGATACCACCGGAAATTCCACCTCAACAATATTATTGTTGGGGCAACATCCTGGACCATCCTCCAACTCAACCCCTTCGCTTTCTTCACAGGATAGATGGTTGTGTTACATAGGGACACAGAAAGTTGTATTATGCCTTGCTTTAACAATGCCATAAAGGTCTCATAAAGGTCTCATAAATTCCCTGATCCACCTCTCTAGTCATGGGGATATTACCATGGTAATATCGTACCAGGTTTCAATTTTATTTGTACTGCTCCAACATACTTTAGTAGTGCCACATCACGATGATTGCTGGTCCATAAATGGTCCGGCACCTTTTCCAAAATCCTCCTTCCAATGTGGTGACATATTTGTAACGATAAGCATTGTGTGGTACTTCCCTTTGCTCTATTGCTTTGGGCAAGGCACCCCTCTCTCAAAAACCATCTCTCCTTTGTCTTTGTTGTCTTCGTACAATTGCTTGTCGAACACGTTCATTAGCGATAAAGTTGTATCGATGCACAGAACTGAGCGCCACCCTCTGCCTTCCTCATCAGTGCCGGAGAGAACTACCCTGTTACTCTTGATCACTACTACCTCTAGAACAATTGTAATAATGGTGCCTGTTGTTTCCTCCTGCAGCACAACGGGCCAAAAAGAAAACCTCAATTGAGACCCATCATGTCTGATTTTTGATCTCCGGGACCCAACTCAACAAAACCATAACCCCATAAAGAAACAAAGTTGAATGTACAGGTACCCCTCTGATCATGCTGTCACTACAAAATTCATGTAAACCTGGTACTTCTCTTACTGGATAAAACCTGGAGTCAAGCATACTATAAATTCCTTCGTGAAAGCAATCAACATTCGAAGTTTGCCCAAGTGATCGCTGCCCAAGAGATTCACCAGGGTATCTCTACGCACCTTGAAACACTTGTGTATAGGTACGTTTAAAATGCCAACTCATATCATATCAATACAACAAAGGAGCAGATACATTTCGTGTACCTATCTTGATGTGTAGATAGTAAGCATAAAGAACGTACAGGATATCCCCAGAGAATCCCTTTGTGTCCATTGTTTTGCCAGACAAGGGGAACTCACCTTCCTTGATGCAGGATTTTGTGGCCCCCGTATCGACCATAAATGAAAATGTTTGGTCACCTACCTGTACACCTATCTGGGGTTCCTCTTCCGGATCAATGGTAACGTACAAAACTGGACACATCAGAGAACCCTGTGGGCTGTACTACTCTTAGTTAATATTAGCACCCGGGAGCAAAAAAGGATTCCCTACAAAAACACTTGCTCCAGTGTAATGAGTTACTGTTCCTTGGGGTAAAGAACTTTTCTCCCATATCTGTACCTGTGCCAGTGCTAAAATAGTCGATGGAATCCCATAGGTGCAGCCCCAGTCATTGGGTTCTGTTCAACCTGTAACTGCTGCGATCGCACAGAGCATATTGGGCCATATTGCATCATCAGGGATTACATTTGCTGAACTCCCACATTAAAATACTGTCTCGACAATCTTGTGACACATGTCCAATCCTTCCTCATGACTAACACTGAAACCCACACAGCCGTACATAATTATTTCATTAAATTGAGGCCCCATTCCTCCAAACCTGCCAAATGACTAATTTCTTGGTGAAAATCCTCTCCTATCCCTTGGAAACCCTCTCATTTGCCTTGGACTGGGAGCATACCCGTCCATTCAACCCTGTGTCATGTCCAATTCACCATGTCCTTGTTGTCCCAATTGCCCCTGCTGTCCTTCCATAGAGCTGGTAATCACTGCCCCTTGCAAACAGATATTTGCTCTCTTTTTCTAAACAAGCTTGGCCTTTTGTGCGTGTTCTAAACTCTCCTTTTCCTTCTCTTGCATCCTTTTACAAAAATGCACAATGTATGCCTGAATATCCAGGCAACTCTTTCCAGTCAACTCTTTCCAGTCAACATCCCTACTACTTTATCTACATCTAGTTGCTGGACTTCCTTCAGGAGTCCCTTCTTTAGCAGGTGAAAGAAAATCACTACATTCTTATCCGATGCTTCTCCTGTCTTTATCCTCCACATCTGCTGAATTAACTGGATGTGTGTGGCAGGATTTTGTGGCCCCTGTATCGACCATAAATGAAAATGTTCGGTCACCTACCTATACACTTATCTGGGGTTCCTCTTCCGGATCGGTGGTAATGGACTGAACTGGATACATCAAAGATCCCTGTGGGCTGTACTACTCTTAGTACATATTAGCATCCGGGGGCGAAAAAACATTCCCTACAAAAACACTTTCTCCAGTGTAATGAGTTGCGGTTCCTTGGGGTAAAGGATTTTTCTCCAATATCTGTACCAATGCCAGTACTTGCATAGTCGATGGTATCCCATAGGTGCAGCCCCAGTCGTTGGGTTCTGTTCAACCCGTAACTGCTGTGATCGCACAGAACATAGAACCTGGAGCATATTGCATCATCAGGGATTACATTTGCTGAACTCCCACGTTAAAATACTGTCTCATCAATCTTGTGACACATGTCCCATCCTTCCTCATGACCAACACTGAAACCCACACAACCCTCCCTAGTTATTTTGTTAAATTGATGCCCCATTCCCCCAGACATGCCAACTGACCAGCTTCCTGGTGAAAATACTCCTCTACCCCTTGGAAGCCCTCTCATTTGCCTTGGACCAGGAGCATACCCGTCCATTTAACCATGTGTCATATACAATTCACCATGTCCTTGTCCCAATTGCGCCTGCTGTCTTTGGTAATCACTGCCCCTTCCAAGCAGATTTTTGCTCGCTTTTTCTGAACAAGCTTGGCATTTTGCGCGTGTTCTAAATTCTCCTTTTCCTTCCCTTGCATCCCTTTACAAAAATGCACAATGTGTGCCTGAATTTCTAGCCAACTTTTTCGAGTCAACTCTTTCCAGTCGACATCCCTACTACTTTATCTAGATCTAGATGCTGGACTTCCTTTAGGAGTCCCTTCTTTAGCAGGGAGTAGAACATTACCACATTCTTATTCCACTCTTCTCCTGTCTTTACTCTCCACATCTCCTGAATTAACTGGATGTGTGTGGCAGGATCATCATCCATAATTGTTTTGTCTAGTATCGAATTTATATCAAGCGTATCAGGATACATAATCTGCAGGGCCTCCCATACCTGCACCCTGCAATTATTAAAAACTGCTCCGTTGTGAGCATTTGAATCCAAATGAACTCCCAGATACCCCGCTCTCCTCCAAAGCTCGTCTGACCGCTCCCCCATCAGAGTCGTGAATACGTTTTTTATGTCCCCTATGGCCAACATGACACCAGTGGTATGTTTCTCTAATGCATACATCCCCTTTCTCACCCTTGCAGTGAGCCGAGGGAGTGTCTTCAAATTATTCAGGTCCATGTGTGACCACGGAACATAATACGCCTTTCCCAGCCCTGGAGCAACAGAAATTGAGTTGCACCTGCTTTTACAGGGGCTTCCCCCATCTCTCCCCAGCTACTTACTATGTCAATGCAAGTACCTTAGCATGTCTTAAGACTCTGTGGTGTATTCTCTGATGATACTCCTGTAGCCGGAGGTAGTGGGTCTACACCCTGCTCTCCCTGCTCGATGTCCGATTTCCATTTTCCTTCAACTCCTACTCCTGTTATCACTTCCCCTGATACTTCTACAGGCACAGAAGCATACTCAGAACTACAATAAGGTGCCGGCTCCCGTCGTGCCTGCTGGAAACCATGTACACATGGCAATATTTCTATTCTCCAGGTTCACATTGACCTCTTTGATAATCGATTTATCCAACTGAACAAGCCCCTGCCAATGCCTCCACCTTCCTTCCTTTACATCCTTTGCCAATATATTCGCTCCTTCCCACTCTTCATTTCTCTGCTGACATAACAGCACTACCTTTTCCTCTGCTAGCAACAGCAGTTATTCCAATTTTATCCGCCCCTGTGTCTCTACCGCCATTTGCAACCAATCCTCTATCCTAGCAGTAAATGGCATAACTTCCTCTTTCTTCCACAATCTCAACCCTTCATCTGCTCTTCTAGCTGCCGGCCTCCCTCTCTCTTGTTCCTCCACCATTAATCTCTCTGCTAACCTAGCAGTCGGGGGGAGTTATTCCCTTTGCACTCTCCATTCTGAACCTTTCTTATGCCCTAACCATTGAAGGAGTTACCCTTACACTTTCCTCAATGTCCCTTTTTCTAGAAATTTTAGCTGATGGAGACACTACCTGCGTCCGTCTCGCCACCACTGGAGTGGCCGTGGGGAAAATGGAGGTTCGAACTCGGGGTCTGTGTACCCTTCTGCAGGCGATAAAGGATGGCATCCATATGGGGGCGGTGCAGCAGGCATTCCTGCACCCTCCTGCTTTGGCCCCTCCTCTGAGACTTTAACACTATGGGCATTCCTGCCTTTTTCATACATCCTCCTTACCTTTAAGATATTTAACTGCTTCTCTAAGTTTGAGCCATTGTACTTTGTAGTTAAAACGTATTCAGGTTCTCCAATATCCCCTTATTGTAAGTCCCCTCAGTAGGCCAAGAATTTTGCATTTTACCCTTAGTTTCTCACAGCCATTTCCGATAGTATTTTAGAATCTTCACCTATAACCAGAAAGTACCAGACACAAATGATTCAGTGGAGTCTCCAACTCCAACCCAATTTACCCCAAAAAGTCACAGAAAATAACTCAGAAGCCGAACCTGCGGCACAAAATATTCAACCAAAGAGCCCCCTTTTTCCCCCCTTCCTGGTTTCTTAGTCTTCTCGCAAAATCACTCACCTTACTCACTTTCACCAGAATCACCTCACCTAGGTATTGTGAGAAACCTGAAGGTGTCTCAACCGTTAGCCCCCAGAGATTTGTTATCCAGGTGGCCAGGACGCGGCCATCGCTATTGGATCCATTTCTTGGTGATGGGCCAGTGGGGGAGGATCACCTGCATGGGGTCTTCAGGGAGTGGAAGTGGTACACTGATGGGCGAGGTGTGGTACACCCTTCCTTCTAAACCCTTTTCCCCATCCTACCCCGTGGGATACTTGAAAGCTCCACCCTCCCTTTTCTGACATGAACACTTTCCAATACCGTGAAAGACAACTGACTAACACCAGAGCTGTTTACCTAACATGTCCCAACACAAGGTTCAGGCAAAGTCAGGCAATTGACCATAACTATGAACCCCTGATGGACCTTTCCCTTACCCACAGGGATAAAAGGCAGAGCACGAGAGCACGCTTTGAGCAAGGCCGAAAGCCCAAGGAAACAGCTACACAGGACCGGCAGTTCCAACAGAGGAGAAAGGCAGCGAGACCTGGAGGGACGACGAAGGGGGAACTGCCCTTGCCCTTTTCAAATCTGAACCGCAAAGCCTCCAAAAGGAAAATCGTAAGACCAGAAGTCCAGCTTGCGTGTGTTGTGACAGGTGTCAATGGCACACAGACCTCGCCTGCGCTAATAGCCAAAGCAGGAGGAAGCGCTTGCCAATGTGGTGCCATCCTTGACTCCTGAGACAAGAAACTCCAACAGTTCAGCATAGCTGGTGAGTCAGAGAAGAAAGATAGTAAAACCGAACTGCGCTGTG
The DNA here is from genome assembly GCF_040938575.1 of Ambystoma mexicanum. NCBI lineage: Eukaryota > Metazoa > Chordata > Amphibia > Caudata > Ambystomatidae > Ambystoma > Ambystoma mexicanum. The sequence continues at coordinate 303,740,141 of NC_090923.1, read as the reverse complement.
CCCAAGGTTGCAGGCGGCAACCTTGGTGAACAAAGAACTTGTGTCTGAACTTTAAAGTAACCCTAGTAGAAGGTTCAGGAGCAGAGTGGTCAGGCATGTGGTGCGCTCATTCGAAGGACTCTGACTGAAGCCTTTGTGGGGTTTGTTGATTTTTTGAAACTACGAGAACCAAGAGGCCTTAGAAGAGGCCAGTGTGGAGTGGCAAAGTGCTCCTACGAGGGTCGAGCAAAAATCCTCGTACACTCGAAAGTATCTGACACATTGGAGAGATCTGATTGAACTTTGAAACTGGCAAATGTGAACCCGACAGAGGGATGCCTGCAAATTGAGGGTAAACAGGGATATACCCATGAACATTGTGACGACTATTGTGAACCCAGTTGAGGGATGTCGACAATGGATAGTTGTTCAAAAGGCCATTGAGATTGGTGAATGATGCGTTTTGAGTGAAAGGACGTAGTGAACCCGATTGAGGGAGGCTAACATTTCAAGAAGGATCACAGCCTGTCTGAGGGAGATACAAGGGACAAAGAGCAATGGCCCAACGTGAAGGATTACCAAATTAACTTTTGTTTTGTTTATTGTTCATCGTTCAGCAGGCTTTCTAAGGCAAGAGACTTGGCCCCAGAAGGTTCTGGGATCATTGAAAGGAACTGTAACCATATGCTAGCGAGGCCCAGGAGTGTGCTGTGCTCAAAGGTCCTTCCTTGTCCCATGCTAAAAATGTGGGGAAGGGAGACCACAGCCCTAACATCCTGACTTATCATTTGGTGAACGCTTCTTGCTTTTCTTCTGAACATTATCCCACACTACTTTGTAATTAAGTTGTAAGGATTGGCAATATTTTCTTTTAGTATAGGCCCTTTCATTTGACCAGACACCACTAGGACTGCCTTATTAATATTTGATGGTCATAGCTTGCTCCCATTTTAGATTTAGGTTTAGATTAGGCATTTTTCTCACCCATTATACAGTTTAATAAACACCCTTGAACTGTGATCACTTGTGTCTGTCTTTACTGTTGTCACCATGAGTTCCTTACACTATGCTAACACCGCTCCTCTCACTCTTTTCATCACTACTACGGTCTTCTCTACTACAATACCATCATTTCCTAACTACAGGAAGATTCCCTTCACTACTTCGACTAACCAAGAAAAGAGACGCATGGGCTCCATCCGCATAGTCAATACAGATTGAAAGGTGCCAATGGTATACTTCAGGAAGGTATCTACGGGTTGACTTACCTTAAGATGCCAACTCCCCTCTAGATGAGGGCTCCAGCCAAACCAGACAAGCAAACTGAAGGGTATCAGGACAAACCTCACAATGGACATGTTGGGTAGGATACCACTTCACACCTCTAAAATTACAAACTAGGTAATCATATATATGAAGGGCTTACAACGAAAAACAGTTCACTCACTCCTTCAAAGTATTCATTCTTTCAATGCCCGTAACTTCAGCTAACTCCATGCACACACTCCAATTATACCCTTAAATTAAAGAAAAAAACTTTTTTCACCCTTTGTACCCTCTTGTTTACCTCCCAAAAGTGCACTCATGTGAACCCAAAGCGCTCCGATGTGGTGCTCTGTCAATTCATCCTGCACAGCCAGACCACAGTACCACGCCTCCAGGGAACAGACAGGCCTTTAATCAATATGGCTCCTGCAAACCTTTCTTTTTCACTGTACATGGAAGACTGGTGCACGCAGAGACCCCCAACATCTGAGAAAGCCTAGGGTCCCTTCGTGCTCACCAAAAATGTAAGGGTGGGCTCCTAAGCATATATTTTATTACAAACTACCCCCACACGTGATTGGTTAAAACCTATACAAAGAAATACCATCTTTCTCCAATTTTTCCATTCTCATTGCTCATTGATATCTTGACTACCATCTTCAGCTCATGTGCAGAACACATCCCTTTTTAGGAATCATCCGTGGTAGGTCATAACATCATCACAAAGTTATACATTCACATACAAACATAATTCATTACAAGTCCCAGCTGGTCTGAGACCTCTTAATCCTAATGCAATTTGCACATGGTTTGCATGGATACTTCAAACGACATGAGAGAGAGCAGAATAAACAGGTTCCCTTTGAACTGTTGATATCCATCTCATCCACCCCTGCTTACTGGCGTCATTGAATAATTCTAATCTAACGACTTCCAATCCAGCACCCATGGCACACCCAGAAAAATAATCAGAACGCAGGCAGTATCGGTCAACCCTAGCCTTGAGCATCCTTAGCTCCACGTTTATTGTTAGTCCAAAGCAAATGTTAAGATCCCTCTGCAAGCCCCATGCACTTAAAAAATATTCTATATCTGTCTTTGCGATACTACCCATCTATAAAAACCCTGGCCAGTTCGTTAGCTGAACTGACCATCTGCTAAGGTCATTCCTCTGGCCTCTGAAACTCTGCAAAACCAGTTTCTCCAAGTCACTTAAAATTCATCTTGCAAAACCCTGACTACTGAGTTGAATCCATTTATAAAAAAGCCCACTACATGTAGATTTATAATTCCATGTGTCTGTATATCAATGTGCATGCATGTCTAACAACGCCAATGTTTTCTTCACAGTGGGTTCTCTATGACCAGTCCCCTTCCTCGTTTGCGCATTATAAAACTACTCGCTGGCCAGCATCTATGCACGTCATCGCACATTATATCTGGATGGTATTTTATATTTCATTTGGTGGGTTTGGCATTTGTCTTTCTACGTGCATGCAAATCTAATATGTATCAACTGGAACACAAAGGGCCTCATTACACGGTAGGCGGTAAGGGTTTACCGGTACCGGTATTTTACCGGTACCGGTAAATCCTTACCGCCTTACTACGAGGTCCCTTTGCGGGTTGGGGAATGTAACGCCTGCTTTTTGCAGGCGTTAAAAACCAACCCGCAAAGGGACCCAGGGAGCTAATTACGGTACCGCAATTTGCGGTACCGTAATTAGCGCCTTCCCCATTCCCATTGAGCCCTATGGGGCAAAAATGGGAATGGGGAAGGGCAATGGTGGAAGGGGGAATTACCGCCCCGCCAACCTTGGAATGGGGCGGTAATTCCCCTTTCCACCAAGGCGGTATCGGTAAATTACCGGCATGAACCATGGTGCTAATACCGCCATGGTTTACCGCCTACCATGTAATGAGGCCAAAAGTAACACTAAAGTAACATATCCCATTCACATTTAACTACACTGGATACATATATGAAATTGCAACCTTGTACTAACTTTGCCGTTTCCACAGTCACAAATATGGAGTGCGCAACGTGAACCCCCATCATCATTGGGACCTTTCCTGACCATCCCAACATTCCCCCGTTTAGTTATTTCTTTAACTATCAAATCATATTCATGTTCTTCTAAACCATCTTCTTGGGGAAGAACCTTCTCAGGGAAAATACAATCATCTCTTACATTGGTACCAACACGGGCATACTCCTCTGCTGAACAAACCCAACTCGTCCCCCCACCATTTCTGCAATATACCCGCTGCTCCACACAATCATCCCAACCTGGTGGAGGACACAAAATAGCTTCAGTCTAAGTACCCATGTTAGATGAACTGTTAGTGGTTCTATCTTTGGACAGGGACACAGTCAGCATGGCAGCTCCTTTTGTCTCCTGAACAAAACAACATCATAAGAGCATTTGACAAGAGCAACTGATAATAAGGAAAAATACTAAAATAGGTAGTAGAATCTTCACAGCAAGGTTCATCCAGGATGGTACCCAAGAGAAAAGAGAGTCGACCAAGAGTCATTTGTGATTCCTGTGTCGTCCTCCATAATCACTCTGAGTTTATGCAAGGCAGCAATAGTCTGAGTCAGGGAAATGTAAAACAGTTCTGAAAATAGCTGGGACGCTTTGTTATAAGTACATTTTATTGAGATCTTGAATTGGTAAACTCAGAGTAATTGTACTTGTACTGTCCCATATAATTAACGCTTGCTTACTGTAAGGAACTCATGGTGGCAACAGTAAAGACAGACACAAGTGATCACAGTTCAAGGGTGTTTATTAAACTGTATAATGAGTGAGATAAATGCCTAATCTAAACCTAAATCTAGGATGGGAGCATGCTACGACCATCAAATAATAATAACACCATCCTAGTGGAGTCTAGTCAAATCAAAAGGGTCTACACAGAAAAAGCTATATGCAATCCATACCGCTATGCTACAAAAATAGTGTGGGATAATGTTCACAAGAAAAGAAAGATGTGTTCATGAAATGATAAGTCAGAATGATATTGCTGGGGTATCCCTTCCCCATGTTTTTAGCACAGGACAAGGCCGGACTCCTGAGCACAGCACACTCCTGGGCCTTGCCAGCACGAGGTTACAGTTCCTTTCAACGCTACCAGGACCTTATATGGCCAAGTCTCTTTTCTGCAAAATCTCTTGCCTTAGAAGGCATTCAGGACCATATAAAATAAACAAACAAAAGTTCCTTTGGTAATCTTTCATGTTGGGCAATTGCTCTTCACCCCTTGGATCCCCCTCATCTGGGCTCTGATCCTTCTTGCAACGGGGATCTCCCTCAGTCGGTTTCACTACGACCTTTCATTCACAATATCAGCAGCTTGTAACATTCAAGAGTAATAATGCCTTTTTAAACAATGATTCCCTGTGGACATCCCTCGGTCAGATTCACTCTTGTCAACACAATGTGCTCGGGTGTATTATGCTTCTCCCGACTTTTCAGCATCCCTCAGCCAGGTTCACGTTTGCCAGCTACACAGTTCCCTTTGCTTTATCACAATGCAGGATTCACTTCCCTTAGCTCTCCTCTTGACAACAGGTCAGAGACTTTCGATGGTACAAGGGATTTGATGTGACCATTGTTGGACCACTCTGACACCTCACCTCTTATAATTCCTTTCACAGAGGCTTCGCGGGTTTGAGTTGGAAAAGGGGAAGGGCACTTCCCTCCTCGTCATCCTTTCCGGTCTCGCAGCATTTCTTCTTTGTTTGAACTGCCGTCCTGGAATAGCTTCTTCCTCATGCGATTGGCCTTGCTCAAAGTGTGCTCTCGTGCTCCGCCTTTTATCCCTGTGGGGGAGGGAACGGGCCGTCAGGTGTGTGTAGTTGTCAATTGCCTGACTCTGCTTGACCCTTGTATTGGGACATGTAAGGTAAATGGTGCTGGTGTTAGTCCATTGTCTTTAACAGTGTAAGAAAGTGGTTGTGTCGGAAAAGGGAGCTGCTGGGGGTAGAGCTTCTATATATCCTACGGGATAATATGGGGGAAAGGTGTCATAAGGAAGAGGGTGGTAGGTTACTAAGAAAGGTGAGCTTTGTATGGTTTGTGAATTGAATAGGGGAGATCGTGGGAAGGTTAGTGTTTGGTCACAACAGGTTGGGACTTTGGGAAATAATAAGCAGAGGGACCTGAAGGAGAATGACTAGGAGTATTCAGGTAGGACATAGGAAAACTGGGATTCTGGGAGATATAGGGCCTCATTACGAGTATGGAGGTAGCCATGCCCTTAATAAGGGCATGGCTACCTCCATACTGGGTTTCAGCTCCGGGTTCTGTGAATGAGGAATTAACGGGTCATTCCAACCTTGTAGGACCCGGTAATTCCTCATTCACAAAACCAATCCCCATTCCCATTTGAGCCCCCAGAGGGCTCAATGGGAATGGGGATGGAGCTAATAACGGGTGCGTTATTAGCTCCTTGGTCCCCTTGCGGGACCTGCTAAGGAGGTCTGGTCTGACCAGACATTCTGTGCAGGTCCCGCTAGGGGACTTCGTGATCAGGCATCCCATAATGAACGGTGCCGGTCCCGTCCCGGCACCCTTCAATACGGGGGGGCCAGGGTCGTGATGAGGCCCATAGTATCCGAATGCAATGGGGTTTGGGTTCCTAGGGGATTTGTCATATATGGATGTGTCGTTGGATCTGGGCAAGAGAGATTCATTGGGAGGAAGGGTGGCAGATGTGGTACTGACTACAAAGGTATCATGGATCTCATCCTCCTCTCCTTCTTCCATGGTATAATACTGTGTCTTACTTGGGGCATTCCCCTCAGCACATCCCCAGGCTGCCCTATCCAGGTAATCCTCCCTCGCTTGTCTGTACCCAGGGTTGGGATCTGAGAGTGCCTCCCCTTCCCTGGCCACCTGAATAAGGGATTCTCAAGGCCTGCTTGGTAAAATACCCTTACTTTTCTCACATTACCCTTATGTAATTGGGTTTCTTTTTTAGCTTGTTTCCAGGTAAAAAGCAATTTATCAAGTATGTTCATTATAGAGAAACACCAATCAGACCATCTATATACTTGCCACCTACCACCTGACAAACATAGAACACTCATTCACAGAGCTGGACCCAGCATTTCAAGCTTGTAATGACATCACAGCTATCAACCCTCCAACAGCATTCATACAACACACACAAATAACATAACACTTCTCCCCATTAGAGATTCAAAAGAAGATAACACATAAAGAACCTAACTGGAAGAAGAGATAGACATAATAGAAAACCTAATATAATCACTCAAGCATCCAGTCTCTCACATAACAACTCCCAAAACACTGCACAACAGAATGAGGTGGACCTCTGCAGAAGGAAGCAAACAACAAAAATATACCTAGTGTCATGTCCTGCTTGGTTGATTTATTTGGATAACAGCCGCTCAGAGAGAATTGCCAAGGCCACACTTCATGGAGGATAATCACACCAGTAAGGACTGACAGCGTCTAAGTTCCAAGATGCAATCACAATACAACATTAAATTGAGGAGAACAACATGCAAATGAATCTTACCAAAATAGTAGACAAACCTAAAATAGGACCACACAATTCGCTCTCATCACCATGCCATCGCATGGTGGAATTATTTGAATCATGCACAACCAGAGGAAGCAAATTACCCAGACCAATACAGAGCCAACAATGACACCACCACCTCCATGCTAGAGCATAGCAGATTCAATGGATCAGTAGATAGAATTATAGGACAGCTACTACAAAAGCAGAACCACGAAACAAAAAGGCTAACAAACATAGCAATTCAGGTTTATGGCACATAGGTCAAGAGAACCTCTACAATGACCTGATGTAAAGATACTAACATGCAATGATTTTGATTAATATATTGATATATTGGTTGATAGTTAAGTGGGCACCGCCAATATAATGCCCCCTGTCATTCAATCCCTCCCCACACTTTTGGGGACAAGAAACAGGCTAGTTTTGTAATCAATATTTAATGTTATTAATATAAAATAAAGGCAAATGTAGTCCCCTTTCTTTAGGTAGGTGAAATCACAAGACAACATCAGATATACATGACATGCACTTAATTATCCAGTTAAACTTGGCCAGCCTTTAAAAATCCTACTATATACAATATACACATTCAGTCACGAAAGAGCACTATTAAGAAGTTTTCTAAACATTCTACTCCTAAATAATACAAGGCCACCTCGAAACAGCACTTAAGTCTGTGACCACAATGCTGCTGACTGGCTATTATATTAAAGTTCTATTCAGCTATTATATTAAAGTTCTATTCAGTTTGCACTTACAAATTCACATTCAATCAATAGATATCCATTTCAACACATTTTATTTTCTCCAGTATCACAACAAGTAACAGAGAAAGATTGCAAAATAAAATAACATGTATATACATATATCTATATTAGATTTTCTCACCCCTCCCCGAAGTAAATAAGGGTTATGATTTTCTAATCTTTGTGCATGTGATTTAAATGCAGGCTAAAATGAATTGTATTTGAATTCTGCAGTTTTTGTCTGTAAAACAATGCTATTAATTTAGAACACGCAGGATGTCAATCCACTCACCCAAGCTAGGCAAATGGTTTTGTGATTGTTTATTTCAAGTATGAGTAACCTTCTCACTTCACTACACGGACTGAATCACTGTTGTAAGGGAGGCAGGGTCACAAGTATGAGACTGACACAAATGTTACATGTTTCAAAACCTTTATCAGATTCTTGGGGTTTGAAAAAACTCCTACGTTGCCCAATAGCTATGATGGGAGTAGTCTCTAACATGAAATAATTAAGAAAACACAGTCCTAGTCGGTCGATGTAAAATCAAAGTGACCTATACTAACAAAACCTAATGCCTGCCCAATCTCTTATATAAAAAGTGTTTAAAGGGAAATGTGTATGCAAAGGAAAGTCAGTGTTATAACATAATAGATCAAGGTGGCTGAGTCTGCTCTCCTCCCCATGTTGGACAGCATGGAGTAAGGCGGCCCCTGTAAACAGCATGCCACTCTCTGGATCAGGTTATCAAAAAAAGGCAGTTCAAAATGTGGGTAGAGGCCTGCTTGGCCTTCCACGTTAAAGTCACTTATTCCAGCTTTCCAAAAGATCTTTCACAGTTCAATAGTTCATGTAGGTCTCCCACAGTCGGGGTCGGACCTTTCAAACAAAAAGTACATGATTCAACGTAGATCTCCCTCAGCTGGACTCGAACCTTGCAATCACGGCAATTGCACGGGTTCCCTTCCACAAGCGTCATTCACATTCATTAGGGGCTCCCTTCCTCTAACTTAGTTCATATTCTAGAACTCCCTCAGTCGGGTCCAGACCTTTCCCTGATGTCATAAATTCTTGAATGTGCGAGCCATTTACCATAGACCTCATCAGGACCACTTGGACTTTCCCTTCAGCTCTCCCTTAATGTTATTTGTGCCAATGTCTCTTGGTACTAGTAGTACCCTACCACAATCAGTAAAGTTCAAAGAAATCTCGCTCTTCAAGCAATCACCTTTTAACTTCCCCTTTCGTCTGGGATTATCTTGACCATTGCGCATTTCACAGTTCATTCACTTTACCACTTTATAACAACACATCAAACATTTTGCATGGATTTTCAAGTGGGGTACTTCCTTTTGCCGGACCACTCTGCTACTCTGTATCACTGGCTTCACAGTTATCGACAACTTAAAAGTTCAGCACTGGTTTGCTTTCTTTCACTTCTCATCAGCATGTGTGCAATCTTCAATGGCGAGATACACTGTTGTGGCTTCAATCTTTCCTTGACACAAACCGGCCTTTCATGTCTTTCACTAACTCACAGGTTGTGTGCATTCCTTTCTTGTCTTTGTGGCTTTGATTCATGAGTCAAGGTTAATACCACAAGCTCAACCTCGCCTCTCCAGCTCTGTCGTTCACCCGGGAGGGTCGCTGGCGTCCTTGAAACACAATGCAGGTTTCTTCTTGTCTGAGATTTGGCTTTCTCTGTGTATCCTTCATTGCTTCCCAGAGGCAACGTCCTCCTTCGGGGAACTTTAGAGTTTCTCTACCCTTCGCTCTCGTCCCTCGATCAGTCATCCTGTTCCAGCAGATTCACCTTCACCCGAGAAGATCTGCTCCTTCTCATGCCTCACCTTGCTCAGAGTGTGTCTCCATGTTCTGCCTTTTATCCGTTTGGGGGGAGCTAATGGGTACCAGATGTATGTGATTAAGGTCAAGTGACTGACTTTGCCTGATCTCATTAATGGGACATGTCCAATGAGATATGTAAGTGTCAGCCTCTTTACTCTCAGTTGCCCTTTTCCTGGCCCAGTGTTTGGTTATAAAGGAAGGGGAAGTTGGGACATCAGAGAATCCTAAAAAATAGGATGGGCTATGGGCACAGGAAAGGGGGAATACTGCATCTCACCATCGGTTGGGTCACACCTACTCCCCGAAGATCCCCCACCCAGGTGACCCTCCCGCACTGGTCTGCACCTGGGTCTGAATCCAAAGGTGATGGCCATGCCCGGCCCACCTGAGAGAGAGATTCCTGGGGACTAGCAAGTGAGACACCCTTTGGTTTCTCACACTGTGCAATATCAAGCATGAGGGGAGGGTATTATATTGGAATTATTTTCCATGGAATGGAAAAAGGATGGCCAACTACCTTCTACCTGCACATTCATTTCTTAACATCTGTGACCTTTACAGATCACATATTATCAAGCATGTCTTCTTCATGCTATGGTATAGACATCTACATATCACAGCCCAATATACCTATATCTGTAAAGGTAGTTTGGGTACTTTTTAACTTTCACCTGCAAAATGCAACACTGTCAGTGCTGGGAAGTGCTCCCTATTTTATACTGCACACATGGCACAGAAACAAAAGAATTTGCATTTATTTGACTGCTTTAATGGAAACAGGATATAGTTCACACTAGCAACAATATCCATTAATATTCTGTGAACAATGATTTATCTGCCTCTGCATTCTATACACAGAAATGTCACTTCCCTTTCAATATAGTGAAAAGGCACTGTTGAATTTCACACACAATATTAAACGTATTCTATTTATAAGAAGAGACCTGTAGTTGGAATGACCTTCCCTCGCACCCCAGGGACTGATAAGGAAAATAACACCAGATTGTTTGTACAATTATACTATGGGAGTTTTCTTACTTTGAATCAGACTTTGATGGTGCTTAGTCAAAATGGGCCCTCATGAGTTTTCACAAAGGAACTCCAAGTCATCTTGGAAAGCGAATCTGCTCCAGGTAATCTTGTGATGGATAATGGCCATTTCTCCAGTTCATGTCCAAGTTCTGCACTCAACTATTTGGATCTTCTTGAGTTTACCTTCCTTGTAGCTTTTAATTCCAGAGTTAGAAACCCTTTCCTTGTCTGGCCTACATTCCCACTCTAATGTCACACTATTTAATCGGTCAAATATTTCCATTGGCTTGCCTCATAGTCTGACACTCCTATAGAATATACACCCCCCGTATCCAGTGGTTGATTTTAATTGCGTAAAAATGAAAAGAAAACAGCAGAGTCCAAATCTGCTCTTAATATTCTTTAATCCCAAATCGTTTTATTCCATAATTCATGGTAACAACTTGCCCCCTTAATGAGACATGGATTACTATAATCCTCCAGCCTAGATCCATGCCTGGATATTTGCCATAACTATTTCGCATATTTGTTCATACAGTTATCACTTCAGATATGTTGTTGCCATAAAGAAGGCAGAGTCATAAAATCAGTTGATGTGCAGCTGAAACTTAAGTTGGCAGATGAAATTTAACAAGACATATAAACTATACAAACCTTTCTCTGTATTTTGGCAAACTAATATAACGCCTCCATCTGAAAATAGCATGTAACAAATGTCTTAACTTGCACTAATGGCATTTGATTGATCTTGAAATGCTTGTTTTCTGAAATTATACTTTATTTGGGTGTTTCTGTTGTAATCACAATATGTGGTTAGTATGGATGAGTTTGGTGATGGGAATCCACAGGGAAGTGATTTGCAACAAACGTGTATTCAGGGAACGTGAGTGATTTTTTTGCATATGTGTTTAGTTATTGATTCTCGATGAATGTTAATCATTGGTATTTCCATTTCCTTCAATGTTCAATATACTTTTGTATGTATATTCTATTAAATGAAATCAACTCTGTATTATTACGTGTGTTGCTTGTAGCTTTTCAAATTGTGCAATGGGTATTTTCCATTTTGTGATAGTTTATTGACTGCCCACCATGCTAGCCAGGGACTGCTCTATAATGCCCCGGATTTCAGAGTAATGGGAGAAACAATTTGTCATGACATTCCCAAACTGCTCCTTCTGTAAAGTCACTTGAGCCACCACAGACTCCTGGACCCTGCACTTACCTCCATCTTCTGAAGCCTGTCCAAATCTGACCATGGTTGCCTGTAAGGGGGAAGTCATCAGTGGCCCTTGAGCCCATTTTTCCTATCCCTGTAGGTTGTTATGGAACTTATCAGCACAAATATTAACATGACGATCATTCCAATTATCATCATCTTTGCTGTAAAATACATCAGGTTGGGGATAATGATAGGGATGATCTTGGTAGTCCTGACTCCTAGATTTTCCTAGAAATGTATTCTTTGTTCTCCTCCACAACCTACCCCAATGGCACCGCCTCCCAAGGTGGTAGAGTGTGTAGTACCTCGTTAAACAATGCCTGTGTGGCTAGTGATGGAGGAAGTGTAAACAAGGGGGGTGGAAGTGGGTGATGATCCCCTTCATGGTGGCTAACTTGGGGCTCGGCAACTATCATAATGGAAGCTACAAGAGTGGAAACAAAGTCTGGGAGTGATGAAGTGGTGATGGTGGTGGGGGCTGCAGTGGCAAAAGTGGAGCTGGCAGACTGGGTGGCTAATGTGTTCCAGCTGGTGGTGGTGCTAGCCACAGCAGGGATGCTTGTGCTGAGCAGTAGATCCTTGGATTGGCTGATGTTTCTGCATCAGCAATGCTCTCGTCTCTGGTCGCAAAGGCATCAATGTTTCTGTATATGGTAGCACCTACTGGGAATGCAGATTACATACAGTTGACTGTACAGCTGTACTGACTGTATAGAGATATTTCTCAATAAGCCTGAAATTGCATGCGATTTCAAGGCCCCTCACTCTACCATGCCAACTTGGTGTTGAGTCCTTCATGTCTGGTGTGATGGACATTATATGGCTAAGCTATGTAACTTGACCAAATTATCTGGGAGTCACATAATTATCACTCAGCATGGCAGTTAATTGCTGGTTTTAGACATTTTGCAGGAATTAGTGCCAATGAGACAATGGCTGTAGTATGCTACAAATGTAAACTGATGTTTTGCTATGACACTTCAAGATGGACGCCACATATGGGCTGATGGAGAATACCTTTCTGTACTCACCCTACAGTGTTTGTGATCATGTTGTTCCTTATCGAGCATCCAATCTTACAAATCATTCAATACATGTGGTGGATCATTAAGAAGATTGACTTTGACATGAATGCATGAATATGTACAGATTCTGGGACTTGTAATCTTTGATTCAATTCTTACATTTGGTAGTATGCCCACAATTGCAGTCGCTCATCATGTGTCACAGGGTTTCATGAGACAAGTACTTTCCGCTTAAGTCTAAGTTGGGCAACACCCTCTATGACTCTCTATATAGCGTGTATTCAAGTGCACACTTTTCTTTATTAACTGCACTGTTGCGAGTACTGCCTATATGACTTTGAAACAATCTCACCACCGGCTGCATGTGCTCTAACTTCCCACTCCTGTCACCCAATACTCACGACAGTGGGCACGTTCGCCATGTCCAGGAAGAACATTGTCTCTCCAGTGAACATGGACTCCCACTAATGTTTCGATCACTGTTACGCTCACCTGGTCTCTGCGGAGACATTGGGGCATGGTCGCAGCCCTCCCATTGATGAAACTCCTCTTGTCTGTTCCTCCCTCTGCGTCTGTGTGGGGAACTGCGGTGATGAGCAGTGCCTGTCCTGCATGAATATAAGGGGGGTTGTATGAGTATGCAGCCTGTGGTGCCTGACCCCTTCTCCAGACCTCTTCTCCCTGGATGTGGCTTCCCTGGGGTTGCACTACTCTTGAGGCTCGCCTGCTGAATGATGATGATGAGCTCTCCGTCCTGCTGCTTCTGGCAGGGGCGCTTGTTGAAGGGACCCGAGTTCCTTCACTGGTCCCTTGTCGTGGAAGTCCAGGACAGCTGTGAGTATTCCACTTGTGGGTAAGTGTTTCACTTGTTTCCACTTGCCCTCTTGTCTTCCAACCGTTGTAATTATATTTGTAAAGTTCACTCTCTGTCCTTTGTATGCAATGTCTCTTTTCTCTGCTCTCTCCCCTCGCAGCCGGTGTAGCGGTGACGGCGGTAGCTGTGGTAGAAGAAGCGGAGCCGGCGGCACGGAGGAGCGGGGCTGAGATGGTCCGACAGCTGGTAAGTAGCCTTTAAGGGTGGCTTAGGGTGCGCGTTGGGTTTTAAGTGCGGCGTGGCCCTGGGTTGGGAGTTTTCAGGAGTTCTAACCTTGTCTTGTCTTCTTTTCTCGTTTCAGGACTTCGGCTTCGTGGGACAGAGAGTGCAGGTGCTGCAGTGTCGATTCGGGATCTGCCAAGAAGATAGAGCATTGCGGTGATATGCGAGCCAGGGTCCAGGTAAGGATGCTGTTGTTGCAGGATCATGAGGTAAGTAGCTGGTCCAGGTGGCGGTGAGTGTCACGTTGCACGGAGGTGCAAAGTAACGCAAAGCATTTGCTTGAGGGATCGGTGGGTTTATACAGTCTTGTTCCTGGCCACGCCCAGTAGGTCTGGCCTGCCTGCTGCCACGCCCTGCCACACCTGATGAGTCAGCACCTGAAGACCAGGCCTAGGGAGCCACGCCTGATGAGTCAGCACATGTGGATGTTCTCTGGAATAAAGGCTTCCAGCACCTGGAAAGTTCTTGTAAAACAAAGCACTCCAGCACCAAAGTAAAATAAAAGCACTCCTGCACTGAAATAAAGTGTGCACTGAAGTAAAATAAAAGCACTCCTGCACTGAAATAAAGTGTTCCTGCTCAAATCTCTACATGAGTCTGGCGCCAAAGGCACCAGGACTGAGTCCAGCCAGGGCCCCTGTGTTTATGAGTCCCAAAGGGACATAAGTGAGTTAAGTGACCCATTGTCCCGTCACTAGATGGTGTGGTTTTTGTGTTCTGGGGCCTGTGGCCATGACAGCACGACAGCCATGCTTCAAATCGTGCAGTTGTTCACCTTTTTCTTGAACTCCTAGATGATATGTGGGTGAGCAGGGACAGCAACAACCTTGTCCCAGAAGGCTAGTTTCGGCCAGGATATGCCAAACAACAATGGTGTCTCCTTGATGACTTCCTCTAAAAGGACCTGCACCGGCCCGCAGGTATAGTTTCTAAGCTATTAATAATCTGTTGTTGTCATCTCCACCAGCAACTCCCCCATCACGCCCTAATTCATCATGGCTGATCATCTTAGCTATGTGGCTGCACAAAAGTAGCGGTTTTGAATGAATTACAAAATCCTAATGGATTTTCAATCCAATTTCTTCCGCGTACTTGCAGTAGCAGTAATATTACATGTGGAAATTGACTTTTCCCATTACCACATGCAGAAATTGGACATTTTCTACACCTGGCAATTACTGTTACTGCATGCCCAGCTGCAAAGCCCTAACCTTGTGGAGACCCATAGTTTAGTGTATGTATTTTTTTCACTGAAAACCTACAGCAGTCATAGTTAGGTTCAAGCATCAGATACTATGGTAATGCAGGTTAAGTTAAAGAGATGCCATTGTCAGAACTTGTCGAGATGTAAGATCAAAACAAGCAGTTTGTTTTGGCAAATTGCTGTGGCGCTTGTGCCACAAGATTGCCAAAACCATTGTTACAGAAGAGAGAGGGAATGGGGTTCTGAACTGAGAATATCTGGATGGAATAGCAACGGCAATGCCATGGCGTGGACCTGCTAAATATCTAAAATCTTGTTTTCCCAAACTCCTCCACTGTATTACCCAATGAGAAGTTGCCTAATATTTGCTTCAATCAGCAGTTTTGTAAGAAGCAAGTCGGCTGCCATGTTTTCCATTTGGCAACAGCACAGCGATTTCATATTGGGCTAGTTTGGGCTATTGGGGGAAGGTAGGAGAGGTTTGGGCTATTTTTGGGTACTTTTGAAAGCAGCTCTTTCTTTTGTCCTCTAGAGGCTGCCTTTATACACCCACCAACCCCACTTCCACCCTCTCTAACTCCACCCACACAATCCACCCCCATTGCGTGTGCTGGATGGGTTTTGTTTGTGCTATTCTTGGCTACTTTGACAAGTCCTCCTGAGGCTGCTTTGTTCTTCATGTTTTTCCCCAACCAACTACCATCACCCACTCACCACACCTGACTCTCTCTTAGCAAACCCACTCACCTACCACTACCGACCCTACCCCCAGCCTGTCTACAAAAATCCACCCACCCTACCCCCACCCTCTCTATCCTGACCCGCGCTACCTTCATCGACTCTAGCCCCACCCATCCCTGTACTCCAACCCACCCACCCTTCCCCCACTCACTTTACACCCACCCATCCACCCTACCCCCACTCTCTACCCCCACCCACCCTAGCCACACCCTCTCTACACGAATAACCCACCCTAACCCCACTTTCTCAAATGACGCCCACTGACCCTACCTCCACTCTCTCCCCCACTCACTCTACCCTACACTCTCTACCCCACCCACCCACTCTACCCCCATGCTCTCTACCCCCAACCACCCACTCTATCCTCAGTGTGCTCTACCACCACCCACCCACTGTACCCCACCCTCTCTACCCCTACCCACACAACATACACACACTCTCTAACCCCACCACCCTAACCCCACCCTCTCTACCCCATCACCCCAATCCCCACCCTCTACAATCCCACCCACCACACTCCCTCGCTATCACCACCCACCCTACCCCCACCATCTCTACTTACACCCACCCACCCTACCTCTGCTCTTTCTACCCCACCTACACAACCTACCACCACTCTCTCCACCCCATCCACTCTACCACCACTGTCTCTACCCCAACCACCCACCCTACCCAGCCTATCCCCATTCTCTCTCTACCCCCACCCTCTCTACCCCCACCCTCTCTACACCCTCCAACCATACCCACACCCTCTCTACCCCCACCCACCGAATCCACACCCACTCTACCATCACCCACCCACCCTAACCCCACTGTGTCTACCACCACCCACACACCCTACCCCCCACCCATCCTACCCCCACCATCTCTACAAACCACACACCCTCTGCAGCCCTGTGCTTGCTATCCCACCCACAGACCCTTGCACCACTCTCTACCCCACCCACCCAACCACCACTTTATCTACAACACCCCACTCTCTCTCCCCCCAGCTACCCGCCATACCCCTATTATGTCTATCCCCAAACTCTCTAGCCATCTCTACACCCACCCACCCTACCTCCAGCATGCCTACCACCACCAACGCACCCTATCCCACCCTCTCAACCCCAGCCATCAACCTTAACGCCACTCTCCCTAGCCCAACCCACTCAACCTACCCCGCCTCTCTCTACCCCACTGACACCCCCTACCACCACTCTCAGCTCTCACCCACCCTACCACCACCCACCCTACCTCCGCTATGCCTACCACCACCCACTCTCTCTTCACCACCAACCACTCTACCCTCACTTTCCCAAACACCAACCACCCTACCCCACCCATTCTACCCCCACCCACCCGCTCTACCCCCACTGACCCACTCTACCCCCTCTGACTACCCTCACCCACTCACCATATCCCCACTCTCTCTACCCCACAGACTCACCCTACCCCATTCTCTGTAGCCCTAAACTGTCTACCCTACTCATCCTACCCCATCCTCTCTACATTATCCTCTCTACCTCCACCCACCGTACCACTCACCATCCTTACCGTCACCCACCCTACCCTCACCATCTCTACCCTCACCTGCCCAATCCCCACCCTCTCGACCCCCACCCACCCTAACCCAACCATGTCTACCAGCGACCCCCCCACTTTATCCCCACTCTCTCTATGCCCACCCACTCTACCCACCCTCTCTACTAAAACCCACCCACCCTACTCCTGCTCTCTCTACCCCACCCACACACCCTACCGCCACTCTCTCCACCCCAACCATCCACCATACCACCACTGTCTCTACAAACCCGAACTCTCTCTACCCGAGCTGGCCACCCTACCCCCATTCTCTCTAGCCCCACCCTCTCCAGCCCCAACTTCTTGACCCAACCAACCCAACCCCACCATCCCAATCTCAACCCTCACCCACCCAACCCACTCTCTGTACACCCACTCATCCAACCTCCACCATTCCTACCACCAACCACCCTATCCCCACTCTCTCTATACCCACCCTACCTCCACTCTCCCTACCCTAACTGACCAACCCTACCCCCGCACTTTCTACTGCACCCACCCTACACACACTCACTCTACCCCACCTACCCACCTTATCCCCACTCTTACTACCCCCACCCACCCTACCCCCACTCTCTCTACAGCCACCCTACCTTATCCCCAATCTCTCTATCTACTTTAGCAACTACTGAACCAATACCTAAAGACAGGAATAGTACCCACAACCTTTAAATCAGCATACATTAAGCCTCTAGTAAAAACGAAAAAGGAAGTGCAGGGGATCCACCAACTATAGACCTACATCAAATCTACCATACCGGTGAACCTATTGGAGAATCACATCTACAAAATCCTACTCAACCACGTAGAAACTAACAGAATACTAGACTAGAAGCAAAATGGCTTCAGACCCATGAGAGGAATGAAATCAGCACTTCCATACATATGGGACACCCTAAAAGTAAATGCAGACAACAGCTCCCGATCGGCCCTAATACTACTGGACATTTTAGCCACCTTCGACACAATCAGAGAGCCAACACTAATCAAGAGACTTGAGGAATGCAGTGTAAAAGACTGTACAATGGCTAAAATCTTTCCTCACTAATTGAACCGAAAGAACCTGCCTACCAGCATTTACTTCTAACACCAAAAAGATCTCCTGTGGAATACCACAAGGTTCTAGACTTTTCTCACTCCTCTTCAACATATACATGTACCCCCTAATGAAACTCACTTGAACCCATGGACTGACCACCTACAAATATGCAGATGATACCCAACTCATCTTCAAGATAACCTCAACCCAAGACCGAAACAACACCCTTGACAAATGCCTCTCAGGCATACACACCTAGATGAGAAACAACAATCTCAAACTAAACCCGACCAAAACAGAAATAATGATCTGCTCCCCCAGAGGATATCACAACAGACACACAACTGGCACCCAGTCATGGGAACCCAGCCGGAAGTTACGCCATGACAAGGAACCTGGGAATACTTGTGGACAACAGAATCTATAGCCTCCAGTCAACGCAATAGCAAAGAAATGCTTCAACCTCCTGCAACTAATTAGAGGGATCCTACCCTACCTCTTCTTCCCAAACAGAACCCTCGCAATCATCACCTTATTATTATTATCAAGAATTAACTATGTGAGCAGCCTCTACCTTGTAATGCCAGAACAGCTCACTAAAAAACTCCAATGCATCCAAAATACGGCAGCAAGTATACTCCTGAGACTCAACAGAAGAGATCACATCACAGCTGCCCTGAGAATCCTACAACGGCTCCCAGTAAAAAACAAACATTAATTTCAAAGCCTTCTGAATCACCCACAAACCAGTACATGGACAAGGAGCCAAATTCCTCCACGACAAAATAAACTGCTACCAACCAGGAAGAAACCTAAGCTTAAGCAACAACCTCCAAATTGGAACAAAACACTGTGAAAAAAGGAAATTCAGAGGGACCACATTCTCCTACCCTACCCCTGCTCTCTCTACCCCCACCCACCCTACACCCACACTCTCTATCAACACCCACCCACCCTAACCCCACTGTTTACCCCCACTCTTTCTACACCAACCCACCTTCCCCCAATTTATTTATTTATTTATTTATGTTTGCATTTATTTGCAGCGTACATAACCCATAGGTATCTAGGTGATAGTTACATTGTGGAAGAGCGGGTTATTTATAACGCTCTTGTTTTTTTTTTCAAGCGCGGGTCCAGGATTCGAACCTGTGTTTTGCTCAGCGTGGTCTTGCTTCCAACACCCGTGCGTTGCCACAGAGCTATCCTTCCGTCCCATCCCAATGTTTTCAAACAACACCCACCCATCATAACCCCACCTGCCCCTACCCACTCTACCCCTATGCTCTGCACCTGCCCACCCAACCCCCACTCTCTATACCCCCACATACTACCCCATTCCCTCTAGCCTCAACCTCTCTACCCCTACCTACCCTACCCACACCGCTTGTACCACTGCCCTCTCTACCCCACCCAACCTACCCCACCCTATCTGCCCTCACCTACTCTTCCCCCACCCTCTCTACCCCAACCTGCCCAGTCCCCACCCTCTCTACCCTAACCCACCCACCCTAGCCGCATCCTGCCTGATACCACCCACCCTCTCTATCATCACCCATCCTACCCCCAATGTCTCTACTAAACGCATGCTTTCTTTACCCCAGCCACAAACCCTACATCACTTTCTCTAACCTACCCACCCACTCTATCCCCAGCTACTCAGCCTACCCCAGTCTCTCGAGCCACACATTCTCTAGCCCCACCCTCTCTACCCCCACCCACCTTACTCCCAGCCTCTCTTCCCCCACCCACTCAGCCTACCTCTACCATGTCTTCCCCCACCAACCCACCCTACTCCCACTCTCTCTACCCCACCCACTCTACAACCACTCTCTCTACACCCACCCTACCTTACTCCCACTTTCTCTACCTAAGACTCACCCTACACCCATTCTCTTTACCTGCACCCACCTTAACCCCACTCTCTCTACCCCCACACTCTCATCCTACCCCAACTCACTGTACCCCACTCAGCCTTCCCCATGTCTGTATTCACCCACCCTACCCTGAACCCACTCTCTCTACCCCAAACCACCCACCCCACCCCACTCTCTCTACCCTAACCACCCACCCTACCCCACTCTCTATACCCCCACCCACCATAACCCCAATCTCTCTACACCCACCAAACCTGCACTCTACCCCACCCACCCTACCCCCACTCTCTACCCCCACCCTCTACCCCACCTACCCTGCCCCACTCTCTCTACTATTGTCACCATCCCTACCCCCACTCTGTATACACCACCAACCCACCATAGCCCATTTTCTCTAACCCCGCCCACTCTATCCCCACTCTCTCTACCCTCACACACGCCCTCTACCCCCACCCTACCCCATTCTCTATATCTCCACCCACCCGAACCCTACCGTCACGCTACCCCCACCCACCCTGCCCCCTACCCACACTAACCTCACTCTCTCTACCCACACCCACCCCAGCCCCACTCTCTCTACCCCACCTACCCTGTCCCCACTCTCACTAGCATTGCCCATCATCCCTACCCCCACTCGACACCACCTGCCCACCATATCCCCACTTTCTATAACTCCACCCACTCAATCCCCCACTCCCTCTACCCTCACACTCTCCGTCTACCCAACCCCAACGAACTCTACCCTAACCCACCCACCCTACCCCAACCCTCTATTCCTCCACCCACCCTACCACCACCCTATCTACCCACATCCCCCCACCATACACCCACCATCTCTAGTCCCATCCACCCACCCTATGCAAACACTCTTTCTACCAACACACACCCTGCTCCCACTATTTCTACCCCCAACCACAACCCTACCCCCACTCTTGCTACCCCACCCAACCCACTCTTTCAACCTGTCCATCCCACCCCCAGTCTCTCTTGCCCCCACCCACTGTTCCTCCACTTTCACTAGCACCACACACCATAACCCCACTCTCTCTACTGCCATCCACCCACTCTACATCCTCTCTCTAACCCACCCACCCGACCTCCACTCTCTCTACCCCAATCATCGACCCTACATCCACTCTCTCTACCCCACACACCCCACCTCCACTCTCTCTACCTCCACCTACCTTACCTCCATGCTCTCTACCCACACCCACCCTACCCCCACTCTCTCTAACCCCACCGACTCTACCATCACCCTCTCTACCCCCACACATCCACCATACCTCCACTCTCTGAAACCCCACCCGCCCACCCTACTCCTACGGTCTCTCTACCCCCACCTACCCTAGCACCATTCTCTCTACCCCCACCCACCAAACCTCCACTGCACTTGCCACCAGCTGGCCCTATTTATTTATTTATCTATTTATTTCTATTCTACTTACCTTGTACTGCACTTTTCCCTTCCCCCTACCCCTGCACTTGCGCGGTCTGAATGACACCTGGCCTAGTAGGATCGTTGTCTGTCCTCCCCCTGTTCACCCCTCCCTGCCTCGTCGCGCCTTGAAACACTTGTGTATAGGCGCGTTACAAATGCCATATCATATCATATCATATCTACCCCCACCCATTTACCCTACAGCCACTCTCTCTAGCCCAACCACCCCCTACCTCCACTCTCTCTACCCCCACCTAACCTACCTCCATGCTCTCTACACACCATTTACCCAACCGCCACTTTCTCTACCCCCACCCACCCAATCACCACGCTCTCTTTCACAACCACCCACCGTTCCTCCACTCTCTCTATCCCCATCCACCCACACTACCGCCACTCTTTCTATCCCCACCCACCCTACTCTCTCTACCCCACCCACCCTATCCACATTCTCTCTTCACCCACCCTACCTTGCCCCCACTCTCTCTATCCCCAACCACCCACCCCACACCACACTCCCTACTCCCAGCTACCCACCCTACCCCATTCTCTATACCCCTGTTAGGGAGAATTCTCAAGAATATGCTAATTTTCCTTACCTTTTGAGACCCCAAGCAACTTTGATTTGCTAGATTTCTAGGATTTGATTTTCTAGCTGGGCCTTTTTTTTCCCACTCTCCCATGTATTTTGTGTGTGTTTTACTTTTCTGTTCTTTGGAAATGGAGTTTTAAAACATGTCCATAGGCATCATCTTTTTCTGTGTTTCACACAGCACCTTCAGTGCAGTGGATTAGGGGTGTCTTTCAGACTCCCCAAGATTTAAACACCTTCTCTGGGACTGAGCTTTTCTTCAATAACAAGGTACTGTGCTAACGCTGTCCGGAAATTGTTTCGGCCATCAAGAAAGTGCGTGAAACTTTCCTCAACTTCGAAGGCTTGTCCTTCCCTCAACATTCATCAAACTTTTCGCCTAGCCAAATTCTTCGAAACTCTGTGGCAAAGACTTTACCGTTACTACCAGAACTGTGCTATCCAATACAAAGACTCTGAACCATTGACTTTGGCCCAGGCCTATGAGATGAATTGCTGGTTGTAGTTACTGAAACCCTTTGCCCTGAATTTGTGCTGTTGATTCACATAACCTTGTATTTTTACCCTTTTTTAAATTATATGAAGTGCCATTTTGCTCCCACTTTATTGGAGAGCTAAACTTGTTCCTTTACTTGCCGGTTGTGTATTTGTGGTTTATTAGTGTGTGATATTGAGCTACTCTTGCTATTGTAATGTTTTCTAACTGACTGAGTAAATACATGTATATTCTTTTATCAAGAAACCTTGAGTTTGTGTTGTTTGAATAACTGTATTAGTTGGTCCTTTGCGTAACTTGTGCTACTGCTCACTTAAACTCTTGAGATAGGTCTGGCTGCTCAGCCATTGCTACCACTTTACTTTGTAGTACAGGCTTGTACCAAAGGTGAAATTGTGCTTACACTTGTAGTCCTAATTGCATGTAGTGTTCCCAAAGGGTACTGCATGTGATTCTGCCTAACACTGGTGTACAGCGGTGAGAATAAAGTATACTTGTTACATTTAGAGTGCTACTTTTACCTTTGTTCAAATCACCTTGATAAGGCTAAGCAACACTAGAGAAGCAATTGTTTTTTCATGATGGATAGGGAAAGCTACATACATGATACCCTATTCACTTTTACTGTTGATCAATAGAGAGATATGTGTAGAGCTAGGAATTTCACTGTAAAAGGCAAAAAGGTTGAATTGATAGAAAAGTTGTTAGAATACCAAAGTCTGAGGAGTGGGTCTGAAACCCCCACCCCTGCAGCAAATGTGGAAAATGTTGATGAGGATGATAATATGTCTGAGAGTAACTCAAATGCTATTGATGAGTTAGAGGAGGAAGAATAGTCTCAGAATGTAGGCCCTGTTTTACCTCTACCTGCTCATAGGCCTAAACCATTGACCACACGGACCCCACCTGGTCCAACACTAAATCCTGAATTTGTCTCTTGAGAAAAAAATAGACTTGAGTTAGAGTTTAAAAGAATCCAAGCTCAAACTGATAGCAAACATCAAGAACTTAGACTCAGCGAAATGGAATTCAATCATGCACTTGAAATGAAAAAGTTGTCTCTTGAAACTGGTTCTCTCCCACAGGCCCCTTGGTCTTCCAGCCTTAAGAGACCTTGCATGCCCATAGATGCAGTAAGTATGTATGAGGTTAAGCTTGATATTTTGGATTGGTTGGCTGCCTTTGAATAGAACCATGGGATTCAAGACATTACAGGGAATCAGTTGATTCCTTGGCATTTTTCTAGGTTACCCCCTGTTGCAACTGATGTGGTAATGGAGTTGGGGGATATAGACAGTAAGGAGTATGAAACTGTGAAGCTAGCTTTGATAGCTAGATTTGGAATGACCCCTTCTCAGTATCTTAAGAGGTTTAGGACCCTCAAAAAGCAAGATGGTACCCCTTTGGCTACCTGGGTGACTGAATGTTTGAAAAACGTAGATGGATGGGTTAAGGGTTACAGAGTGAACACTTATGAAGGTATGAGAAATGTGTTTATCTTGGATTCTATTTATGATGCCTGCTCTCATGAGCTGAGACAGCACTTGGCTGACTCTAAGGAAAACGATCCAAAGAAATTAGCAAGGGCTGTTGACTTGTGGGTTGACAACAGGGCTACTCACAAGGATTCTGGGGTGACTCAGAAGAAGGAGGAGGGAAAGCAGCACAAGAAAGAAAACAAAGAGAATTCTAATACTTCCACTCCAAAAGAGGGCCACAAACATAACAAGGGTAAGCCCCCTGGGAAACCGAATCATGCTAGTGTACTTCCTGGTGCCAAACCAGAAGGAGGTCAGACCAAACCCCCATTCATAAAGACATTTGGAAAATGTTATACTTGTGGGTCAATTGACCATGTGAAAGGGGATCCCAGATGTAAGGGTAAACCTTCAGGGATCCACACTGTCTCCTTAGCCTTTTCCCCAGAGGATGAAGTACCAATGACGAGTGGAAACTTTCACTTACTGGCTGAGGAATCCATGAAAGTCTCAGCTAGTGGTTCTTTAGTATCCCTGGGTCTGTGGGAACAACAGAATTTAGATGTGTATAACTCTATTCCAGACAATACTAAAGAGTATTACAAAGATAGTGTTCTTGTGAACGGTCAGGAGACCCCTGCCATCAGAGACACTGGTGCCAGCATAACTGTAGTTGATGAATCTTTTTTCAAGGTTTATGATGTTGCTAAGGCACCCAAAATCCTAACTAAGCCTTGCTGGAGGCCCCGTCCAAATGCTTCCACAGTTACCAGCTGTCACCCAGTTCAATGACATGAATGTCAAGATACCTGTAAGTGTGCAGAGTGAAGTACCTGGGAGAGTCCTGTTGGGGAATGACTTAAAAACTCTTGCAGTTGTATCAAGCACCCCCAAGCCTCCCAGAAAAACGAAACAGAAGCAGGCTATGAAGGCCAGAGAGAGTACTTTAAGGGGCTTTCAAGAGGAAAATATAGAGGAAACTATAACTCCCAGTCCACAGGACTTACTGACTGCAATTTCGATAAAAGAAAGAGGAAAAGGGGAAACCTAAAACCTCTAGGAAGAAACCAGCCATCACTCCTGTGCTACCAACAAGGACATCCCTGAGAGGACTGTCCAAAGTCACAGCTGTGACTCGTTCACCAGTTGAGGCTGAGTGTGTGGAACAACCGTGTGTGGTTGAATCAACTGCTGAGGAATCAGAGCTGGAAGAGGACCTTGCTCCTGTTCGAAATCTGGATCCTGCAGACCATCCTGAGCTGCAGTCTTTATGGGAAGAAACTGTAGGGCAGACTTCAGCAGAGCAGAGGTCAAAGAGAGTGTCCTACTCTTGAAGGTCTTAGCCAACAGGCAGCTTCCCAGCTGGATGGGCAAGAGCCAGGGAAGCATAGGTTGTACTGGGAAGATGGCCTCTTCTGCAGTGAACCGACTGAGTCTATCCCAGGGGTCTACAGAAGACTTGTAGTGCCTCTTGAAAGCAGACTCCAGTTCCTACAGTTAGCCCATGAGATACCTTTGGCTGGTGACTTAAGTTTTACGAAGACCAAGGAAAGGCTCTCTTTATATTTCTACTGTCCTAAGTTGGGGTCTGATGTAGATAAGTTCTGTAGGAGCTGTCACACTTTCCAAACCTCTGGCAAGATTGGAGCCAAGAATGTGGCACCCTTGGTGGCTCTCCATATGGTGGGAGTCTCTTTTGAGAGGGTAGGAATCAACATTGTTGGTCACTTAGACCATCCAACATCTTCAGGAAACACGTTTATCCTGGTTGTAGTAGACCATGCTACAAGATATCCTGAAGCTATACCTATGAGGACTGTTACAGCTGAGGCTGTTGCTAAGGCCCTACTTGGTGTTTTTACCAGGGTAGGTTTTCCTAAGGAAGTGATCTCTGACAGGGGATCCAATTTTATGTCCCATTACATGCAGGCCATGTGGAAAAACTGTGGAGTAACTTACCAGTTCTCAACTGCCTACCATCCTCAGACAAATGGATTGGTAGAGAGGTTCAACCGTACAATGAAGAGCATGATAGGTGCTTTAGAGGAACCCCTTAGTAGGAAGTTGGACCTTCTACTGTCATGCCTTCTATTTGCTTATAGAGCGGTCCCTCAGGACGGAGTTGCATGTAGTTCCTTTGAACTTCTTTATGGCCATCCAGTTAGAGGCCCCTTGGCCCTAAGTAAGGAGGGGTTGGAGAGTGCTCCTTCCCCCAAGCCAGTGAGAGTCACTGACTATGTGATAGGTCTCTGGAGGAGAATGTCACACATGATGGCGACCCATCAGATAACTTAAAAGCAGGTCAGGCTCTGGTCAAACATTGGCATGACCAGAAGGCCAACATGTTTGGATTTACTCAAGACCAGCAGGTTTTAGTTATGGTCCCTACAAGGCAGAGGGCCCTACAGGACAAGTGGATAGGACCCTTCAAGGTTGTGGGTAAACTTGGAGAAGTCAACTATCTGGTGGATTTAGGCAATCCTAAGGAGGCTCCCAGAGTATTTCACACCAACCACCTAAAGGCTTATGTCTCAAGACCAGAAGTGGGAGATTTGCTTCTAGCTTCAGCTCAAGGAGAAGAGGAAAGTGAAACTCTACCTGACCTACTCAGAGGCCAGCCTTTAGATGAGAAAATAGAAGGAGTTAATCTCTCTTCTAATTTGACACCTGAACAACATGAGGAGTGCACATTCCCGTTAAATCAGTTTGCCTCCCTGTTTTCGCTATCACCAGGCTTGACCCCTTGGGGCCAGCATGATATTCAAACTGGTGACTGTTTACCTGTTAAAAGCAGAAGTTACAGGATGTCAGATCATCTAAGTTCCTACACAAAGGAGGAGGTCAACAAGATGCTTGATCTCGGGGTAATAGAGTCTTCTACCAGTCCATGGTCTAGTCACGTTGTTCTAGTACCAAAGGCAGGATTCAAGGAGTTGAGATTCTGTGTGGACTATAGAGCTCTTGATGCAGTCACCAAGACTAATGGCCACCATTTTGGACTAAAGGATGCACCTGCTACATTCCAAAGGATGGTTAATCAAGTTCTGAATGGGATCGAGAACTTCTGCATGGCATATTTGGATGACATTGCAGTGTTCAGCCCTACTTGGAAAGAACATGTTGACCACTAAGAATATGTTTTGCAGGCTCTTGAGTGGGCCCATCTGACCATAAAGGCTAGTAAATGTCGAATTGGTCAGAGTAAAGTGGTCTACTTTGGACATGAGGTAGGAGGAGGTGAAATCCGGCCATTGCCTAGCAAAGTACAGGCTGTACAAAACTGGGACACCCCTACTACTCAAACCCAAGTGAGAGCCTTCCTAGGCCTCACTGGTTACTATAGGAACTTCAAAGAGAACTATGGGACCATAGCTTCTCCCTTGAATGTAGTCTCCTCTCCCAAATCCCTTAAAAAGGTCAGGTGGAATGATGAGTGCACTTAAGCATTTGAAGCCCTAAAGAAAGCTCTTTGTCATGCTCCAGTCCTAAGAGCTCCTGACTATAACCAAACCTTCATTGTGCAAACTAATGCTTCAAATACAGGTATAGGTACAGTCCTTAGTCAACTGGACGAGAATGGTAGGGAGCACCCCATTTGCTTCAGCAGGAAGCTAAAGGAACCGGAAACAAGGTGGGCAACCATTGAGCGTGAGTGATTTGCTATTGTGTGGTCACTGAAGAAGTTTAGACCATACTTGTATGGATCTACTTTTGTGATTGAGACTGAGCACCAACCCTTGAGATGGTTGGTGCAAATGAAAGGGGAAAACCCAAAACTACTGAGATGGTCAATCAGCCTGCAAGGGTTTGATTTTACCATTGAACACAGGTCAGGGTGTCACCACCAAAAGGATGATGGTCTCTCCTGGATGTTTGATGGACTGGAATAAGGAGATTCATCCAGGAGTGGATTAAATCCTCCTGTCCCTTAGTCTGGGGGGGACGAGTGTTAGCGAGAATTCTCAAGAATGTGCTAATTTCCCTTACCTTTTGAGACCACCTGCAACTTTGCTGGATTTCTAGGGTTTGATTTTCTACTTGGGAAAAGTGTGGGCCTTGTTTTCCTACTCTCCCATGTATTTTGGTGTGTTTTACTTTTCTGTTCTTTGGTTATGGAGTTTTAAAACAACTCCATAGGCATCAGCTTTTTCTGTGTGTCAAACAGCACCTTCAGTGCAGTGGCACAGGGGTGTCTTTCAGACTCCCCAAGGTTTAAACACCTTCTCTGGGACTGACTACCATCTTCAGAGCATGTAAAGATAAATTGGCTTTACTAGTCTTTTTAAATTTACTGGCCCAGCACACACTATCTTCCTATAGAGTGCTCTAGGGGTTGCCTAGCTTCCCCTGAGTCAAAACACTCATGTAACAGTCAGATGTTACCTTTTCCTACTTTAAAAGGCTGGTGGCAGTGGCTTAGATCAACTACCATGATTTTTCGCGACCACTAACAACGGTAGCTAAAAATCAGGCCAGCCATGTTTTTCAATATGGCGCCGCAGACCTATCTGTAAAAACAGACTCCGGTCATCTTTTTTCACCATTTCTTTTAGGAAAAGTCCTTCTTGTGTTTGCTCTGTGCGTCAAAGCAGGTGTGGTCCCTTTGTTCGTTGGCCTTTGGCGGGCTTCAGTGCTGAAGCCTTCCTCTTGCGCCTGAGTGTCTGGGGTGGACAGGATGTGAGGGAGGTGCCCGAAACTCCCTGTGCTGTTTCTCCTAGGATACCTGAATGCACTCTGGCGTGATTGGCCAGCTGACTGTCCGGCAAGGACTGCCACCCTGCTGTGTGAGTGACAGCCAGGCTGGGATGAATGGGGGAAAACTGTTTAAAAGCATGTCTCTGGGACTTGGAAAGCAGAGTCGACCACTGAAACGAAAGAACCGAAGACGAGCTGAAGGAAGAGGACTGCTGCAACTCCTGGATGACCGGTGAAGCCCTGCTACAGGCCCGAATTTCCTGAAACTCCAATCGACAGAGAAGCCCTTCAAGGTTAACTTCTTCCCTTGAATTTGGTGGGAACAACCAACTCGTAACCCTCCTGGACACCGTCCCCATCTGGTCGAATTTTCATCAGAGTGCTGTTGAAAACCGTATAGCCAGTGGGAAGGAAACCAGCTTGTGGTCTTTAAGGCACTCACACCTTAAACAAACATCTTGCTAAGCTTTTGGCCTCATCCCTGGGCAGTGCAGGAATCTCCCGACGTCCTCCTTCTTGTCCCCACGACTGAAGCCCAGGAACAGCAAGTTCTGCTTGAACTGCCAGGAACAACTGCATCAGCTACAGCTTTTCTTCAATAACAAGGTACTGTGCAAACGCGGTCCGGAACTTGTTTCGGCTATTGAGAAAGTGCGTGAAACTTTCCTCAACTTCGAAGGCTTGTCCTTCCCTAAACATTCATCACACTTTTTGCCTAGCCAAATTCTTCTAAACTCTGTGGCAAAGACTTTACCGTTACTACCAGAACTGTGCCATCCAATACAAAGACTATGAACCATTGACTTAGACCCAGGCCTATGAGATGACTTGCTGGTTGTAGTTACTGAAACCCTTTGCCTTGCCTATGAATGCATGTGTGATGTTGATTGGCAAAACCTTGTCTTTTTACACCTTTTGAAAGTATATGAAGTGCCATTTTGCTCCCACTTCATTGGAGAGCTAAACCTGTTCATTTACTTGCCGGTTATGTATTTGTGTTTAATTAGTGTGTGATATTGAGCTACTCTTGCTAGTGTAATGTTTTCTAACTGACTGAGTAAATAAATGTATATTCTTTTACCAAGAAACCTTGAGTTCGTGTTGTTTGAATCACTGTATTAGTTGGTCCTTTGTGTAACTTGTGTTACTGCTCACTTAAACTCTTGAGATAAGTCTGGCTGCTCAGCCATCACTACCACTTTACTGTGTCGTACAGGCTTGTACCAAAGGTGAAATTGTGCTTACACTTGTATTCCTAATTGCATGTAGTGTTCCCAAAGGGTACTGCATGTGATTCTGCCTAACAATCCCAACCACCCTAACCCCACTCTCTCTACCCCCACCCACCCTGCCCCCTACCCACCCAACCCCCACTCTATCTACCACCACCTACTCTGCCCCCACTCTCCCTAGTATTGCCCACCATCCCTACCCCCACTCTCTCTACACCACCAACCCACCATACACCTACTTTCTCTAACCCCACCCACTCTATCCCCACTCCCTCTACCCTCACACACTCCATCTACCCCGACCCACCCACCCCAACTATCTCTACACTAACCCACCCACTCTACCCCAACCCTCTCTTCCTCCACCCACTCTACCACCACCCTATCTACCCCCACCCACCCACTGTACACCCACCATCTCTAGCCCCATCCACCCACCCTATGCAAATACTCTTTCTACCACCACACAAACTTCCCCCATTCTTTCTACCCCCACCCACCAACCCTACCCCCACTCTTTCTACCCCACCTTACACACTCTTTCAACCTGTCCATCCCACCCCCAGTCTCTCCTGCACCCACCGTCCGAATCCCCACTCTCTCTACCCACACTCTACCTCCACTCGCTCTACCCCCACTATCTCTACCCCCACCTACTCTTCCCACTCTATCCCCTCCCACTGTCTGCCACTTTCACTACCCCCACACACCCTATCCCCACTCTCTCTACTGCCACCAACCCTATCTAGCTCTATTCTTTCTAACCTACCCACCTGACCCCCACTCTCTCTACCCCCACACATCGACCCTGCATCCACTCTCTCTACCTCACCACCCCACCTCCACTCGCTCTACCCCACCTACTTTACCTCCATGCTCTCTACCCACACCTACCGTTCCCCCACTCTCTCTAACCCTACCCACTCTACTGCCACCCTCTCTACCCGCACACATCCACCATACCTACACTCTGTGAAACCCCACCCATCCACCCTGCTTCTACCGCCTCTGCCCCCACACTCCATAGCACCATTCTCTCTACCTCGTCCACCAAACCTCCACTCTCTCTACCCCAACCCATTGACCCTAGAGCCACTCTCTCTAGCCCAACCACCCCCTACCTCCACGCTCTCTACCCCCACCTAACCTACCTCCATGCTCTCTACCCACCACTTACCCAACCGCCAGTTCCTCTACCCCACCCACCCAATCACCACGCTCTCTTCCACAACCACCCACCGTTTCTCCACTCTCTCTATCCCCATGCACCCACTCTACTGTCACTCTTTCTACCCCACCCACCCTACTCTCAACCCCACCCACCCTATCCCAATTCTTTCTTCACCCACCCTACCTTTCCCCCACTCTCTCTGTCCCCAACCACCCACCCCACACTCTCTACTCCCAACCACCTACCCTACCCCATTCTCTATATCCCCACCCACCCTAACCCCACTCTCTCCACCCTCACCCACCCTGCCCCTACCCACCCTAACCCCACTCTACCCAACCCACCCACACCCAATCTCTCTACCCCCACCACCCTGCCCCACTCTCTAGCACCAGCCCACCATACACCCACTTTCTCTAACCCCACCCACTCTATCCCCACTCCCTCTACCCTCACACTCTCTCTACCCCCACCCACCCTACCCCAAATATTTCTACTCTAACCCACCCACCCTACCACAACCATCTCTTCCTCCACCCACCCTACAACCACCCTATCAACCCCCAACCACCCACCGTACAGCCACCATCTCTAGCCACATCCACCCACCCTACGCAAACACTCTTTCTACCACCACACACCCTGCCCCCACTCTTTCTACCCCAACCCATCAATCCTACCCCCACTCTTTCTACCCCACCCTACCCCTCTCCTTCAACCTGTCCATCCCACCCCCAGTCTCTCCTGCCCCCACCCACCGAATCCCCCTCTCTCTACCCACACTCTACCTCCACTCTCCCTACCCCCACTATCTCTCCCCCACCTACCCTTCCCACTCTATCTATCCCCTCCCACCATTCTGCCACTTTCACTACCCCCACCCTACCCCCACTCTCTCTACTGCCACCCACCTACTCTGCCTCCACTCTCTCTAACCCACCCACTCGACCTCTACTCTCTCTACCCTAGAACATCACCCAGCCGAAACCTCCACTCTCTCTACCCCACTAATCGACCCTACATCCACTCTCTCTACCCTCACCTACCCTACCTCCATGTTCTCTACCCACATCCACCCTACCCCCACTCTCTTTAACCCCACCCACTCTACCATCACCCTCTCTACCCCCACACATCCACCATACCTCCACTCTCTGAAACCCCCCCCGCCCACCCTACTCCTACCGTCTCTCTACCCCCACCCACCCTAGCACCATTCTCTCTACCCCCACCCACCAAACCTCCACTCTCTCTACCCCCACCCATTTACCCTACAGCCACTCTCTCTAGCCCAACCACCCACTACCCCCACTCTCTCTACCCCCACCTAACCTACCTCCATGCTCTCTACACACCATTTACCCAACCGCCACTTTCTCTACCCCCACCCACCCAATCACCACGCTCTCTTTCACAACCACCCACCGTTCCTCCACTCTCTCTATCCCCATCCACCCACACTACCACCACTCTTTCTATCCCCACCCACCCTACTCTCTCTACCCCACCCACCCTATCCCCATTCTCTCTTCACCCACCCTACCTTGCCCCCACTCTCTCTATCCCCAACCACCCACCCCACACCACACTCCCTACTCCCAGCTACCCCCCTACCCCATTCTCTATACCCCTGTTAGGGAGAATTCTCAAGAATATGCTAATTTCCCTTACCTTTTGAGACCCCAAGCAACTTTGATTTGCTAGATTTCTAGGATTTGATTTTCCCGCCCCACTCCTGCCATCTCGACCCCCACCCACTGTAGCAGCATTCTCTCTACCCCCACCCACCTCTCCACCCCACCCACCAAACCTCCACTCTCTCTTCCCCACCCATTCACCCTACAGACACTCTCTCTACTCCACCCACCCCCACCTCCTCTCTCTCGATCCCACCTACCCTACCTCCATGCTCTCTACCCACCACCCACCCAACCGCCACTACCTCTAATCCCAGCGACCCATTCTACCCCCGACTCGCTCTACCCCTACCCACCCAATCACCATTCTCTCTTCCCCAACCACCCACCGTTCCTCCACTCTCTCCATTCCCATCCACCCACCTTACTGACACTCTTTCTACCCCCACCCAACCTACCCCAATCTCTCTACCTCAACCCACCTAACCTACCCCCACTTGGTGGTCAGTTTGAATCAAAAAAGTAGATCCATACAAGTATGGTGTAAACTTCTTCAAAGACCACACAATGGCAAAACATTCACACTCTATGGTTGCCCACCTTGTTTCTGGTTCCTTCAGTTTACTACTGATGAAGCAAATGGGGTGCTCCCTACCTTTCTCATCCAGTTGACTAAGGACTGCACCTATACCTATATTGGAGGCAACTGTCTGCACAATGAAGGGTTGGTGATGTTCAGGAACTCTTAGGACTGGAGCTTGACAAAGGGCTTTCTGCAGGCTTTCAAAGGCTTGAGTGCACTCCCCATTCCATCTAACCTGTTTAGGAAATTTTGGAGAGGAGATCACATTCAAAGGAGAAGCTATGGTCCCATAGTTCTCACTGAAATTCATATAGTACCCAGTGAGACCTAGGAAAGCTCTCACTTGGGTTTGAGTAGTAGGGGTGACCTAGTTTTGCACAGCTTGTACTTTGCTGGGTAATGGCCTTATCTCACCTCCTCCTACCTCATGACCAAGGTAGACCAATTTACTCTGACCAATTTGACATTTGCTTGCCTTTATGTTCAGATGGGCCTGCTCAACATCTGCAAAATATATCCTAGGTGATCAATATGTTCTTTCCATGTAGGGCTGAACACTGCAATGTCATCCAAATATGCCATGCAGAATTCCTCCATCCCATTCAGAACTTGATTAACCATCCTTTGAAATGTAGCAGGTGCATTGTTTAGTCCAAAAGGCATAACCTTAAACTGGTAGAGGCCTGCTGGGGTAGAAAATGCAGTTTTCTCCTTGGCATGGTCTGTCAGTGCTATTTGCCAATAGCCTGAGGTTAGATCAAATGTACTGAGGTACTTGGCTGAACCAAGTCTATCCACCAGTTCATCTGTCCTTGGCAAATGAAGGGCATCAGTCTTAGTGACTGCATTTAGAGCTCTATAGTCCACACAGAATCTCAACTCCTTCGTTCCTGCCTTTGGTACTAGAACAACTGGACTAGACCATGGACTTGTAAGGGCTCCATAACCCCGAGATCAAGCATCTTGTTGACCTCTCCTTTGAAGTGGGATCTCATATGTTCTGACATTCTGTACCACCTGCTTTTGACAGGTAAACAGTCACCAGTGAGAATATCATGCTGGCCCCAAGGGGTAAGGCTTGGTGATAGTGAAAACAGGTGGGCAAACTGATTCAACAGAACTTTGCACAACTCCTGTTGTTCAGAAGTCAGCTGAGAAGAGAGATTAACTCCTTCTATTTATTCATCTAAAGGTTGGCCTCTGAGGAGGTCAGGTAGAGGTTCACTCTCCTCTTCCTATTGAGCTGAAGCTAGAAGCAAAGCTCCTACCTCTGGTCTCGAGACATAAGCCTTTAAATGTTTGGTCTGAAAGACTCTGGGAGCCTCCTTTGGTCTACCTAAGTCCACCAAATAGTTCACCTCTCCAAGTTTGCCCACAACCTTGAAGGGTCCTATCCATTTGTCCTGCAAGGCCCTCTGCCTTGTTGGCACCATAACTATTACAAGCTGGTCTTGAGTAAACTCAACCATGTTGGCCTTCTGGTCATGCCAATGTTTGACCAGAGCCTGACCTGCTCTCAAGTTATCACTTGCTTCTGCCATCATGTGTGACATTCTCCTCCGGAGACCTATCACATAGTCAGTAACTCTGACTGGCTTGGGGGAAGGAGCACTCTCCAACCCCTCCTTGATCACAGCCAATGGACCTCTGACTGGATGGCCATAGAGAAGCTCAAAGGGACTGTAACCAACTCCCTCCTGAGGGACTTCTATATATGCAAAGAGAAGGCATGGCAGTAGAAGGTCCCACTTTCTTTTAAGGGGTTTCTCTAAAGCACATATCATGCTCTTCATAGTATGATTAAACCTCTCTACCAGTCCATTTGTCTGTGGGTGGTAGGCTGTAGAGAACTTTTAAGTGACACCACAGTTTTTCCACATGGTTTGCATGTAGTGGGACATAAAATTGGATCCCCTGTTGGATATCACTTCCTTAGGAAACCCTACTCGGGTAAACAATACCAAGTAGAGCCTTAGCCACAGCCTGAGCCGTAACAGTTCTCATAGGTATGGCTTCTGGGTATCTCGTAGCATGGTCTACTACAACCAGGATAAACCTGTTCCCTGAAGATGTGGGAGGGTCAAGGGGACCAACAATGTCAATGCCCACCCTCTCAAAAGGAACTCCCACCACTGGGAGAGGCACCAAGGGTGGCACATTCTTGGCTCCACTCTTGCCAAAGGTTTGGCAAGTGTGACAGCTCCTACAGAATTTGTGAACTTCTGAACCCATTTTAGGCCAGTAGAAGTAGAGGGAGAGCCTTTCCTTGGTCTTTTTGAAACTCAAGTGACCAGCCAAAGGTATCTCATGGGCTAAATGTAGGAACTGGAGTCTGTTATCAAGGGGCACTACAATTCTTTTGCAGTCCCCTGGGATAGACTAAGTCGGTTTATTGTAGAAGAGGCCAACTTCCCAGCTTAACCTGTGCTTTCCAACTTCTTGACCATCAAGTTGGTTAGCAGCCTGTTGTCGAAGACCTTCAAGAGTAGGACACTCTCTCTGTCTGTTGCTGAAGTCTGCCCTGTTGGGGCCACCTTCTGCCAGTAAAGACTGCAGCTCAGGATGGTTAACAGAGTCAAGATCTCAAACTAAGACAATGTCTTCTTCCAGATCTGATTCTTCAGATGCAGGCTCAACCACACAAGGTTGCACCTCACACTCTGCCTCAGCAGGTGGAGTAGTCACAGGTGTGACTTTGGACAATCTTGGTGATGTCTTTGTTGGTAGCACAGGGGTGTTGACTGACTTTTTCCTGGAGGTCTTCGGTTTCCCCTTTGCCTCATTCTTCCTAGAAATAGCAGTGAGCAACTCCTGTGGAGTGGGAGTGATATTTTCTTCCATCATATCCTCTGGAGAGCCTCTCAAGGTTCTCTCTCTTGCAGACCTTGTTAGCTCCTGTCTCCTTTTACTGGGGGGCCTGGGGATGCTTGACACAACTCCAAGAGTTTTAAGGTCATTACCCAACAGGACTCTCCCAGGCACTTCACTCTGCACACTAACAGGTATTTTGACAGTCATATCATTACACTGGATGAGAGCTGGTAACTGGGGAAGCATTTGCACAGGGCCTCCAGCTAACCTGGTGAGGCATTTGGGTGCCTTAGCAACATCCTCCACCTTGACAAATGATTCATCCACACAGTTATGCTGGCTCCAGTGTCTCTGATGGCAGGGGTTTCCTGACCATTCACAAGAACACTATCTTTATAATACTCTTTAGTATTATCTGGGATGGAATTATAGACATCTAAATTTGGTTGTTCCCACAAGCCCAGGGACACTAAAGAACCACTAGCTGAAACTCTCATGCGTTCATCAGCCAGTAGATGAAATTTTCCACTTGCCATAGGTACTTCTTCCTCTGGGGAGAAGGCTAAGGAGACTGTGTGGACCCCTGAAGTTTTACCCTTACATCTGGTATCCCCTTTCACATGGTCAGTTGACCCACAAACATAACATTTCCCAAATGTCTTAATGAATGGGGGTTTGTTCTGACCTCCATCTGGTTTGCGGCCAGATGGTGCACCTGCCTGATTTGGATTCCCTTGTGGTTTACCCTTATGTTGCTGTTTGTGGCCCTCTTTTGGATTGGAGGTATTAGAATTCTCTTTGTTGTCTTTCTTTGGCTGTTTCCACTCATCCTTTTTCTGAGTAGCCCCAGAATCCTTGTGTGTAGCCCTGTTGGCAACCCACAATTCAGCAGCCTTAGCTAGCTTCTTTGGATCTATCTCCGTAGAATCAGCCAAGTGCTGTCTGAGCTCCGGAGAGCAGACATCAAAAATAGACTCCAACATAACAAGATTTCTCATTCCTTCATGAGTGTTTACTCTGTAACCCTTAATCCAACCATTTAAGTTTTTGAAACACTCACATATCCCGGTAGCCCAAGGGGTACCATCATGCTTTTTGAGGGTCCTAAACCTCTTAAGGTACTGGGAAGGGGTCTTCCCAAATCTAGCAATTAAAGCTAGCTTCACAACTCATAATCCATCCTATCCACCTCCCCCAACTCCATCACAACATCAGATGCAACAGTGGGTAGCCTAGAGAAGAGCAAGGGAAGCAATTGATTTCCTGTAAGATCTTGAATACCATGGTTATATTCAAACATTGCCAACCAATCTAAAATATCAAGCTTAACCTCATACCTACCCACAATTCCTTTAGGCATACAGGGTCTCTTAGGGCTGGAAGACCCAGAAGACCCTGGGAGAGAAGCATTTTCAAGAGACAATCTTTTCATTTCTAGTTCATGATTCAACTCAATTTCTCTGAATTTCAGTTCTTGATGTTTTTGTTCAGTTTGAGCATTTAAACGTTTGAATTCCAGTTGAAGCCTCATTTTCTCTAGAGCAATGAATTCAGGACTGAGTGTAGGACCTGTGGGGGTCCCAGTGGACAAGGGTTGAGGTTGCTAAGCAGGCAAGGGAGCAGAGAGACCTACATTAGGAGACACATCTACTTCCTCCAACTCATCATTAACAGACATAGCATCATCCTCAATACTTTCCACATTTGCTAAGGAGTCAGGCATTTCAGACCCACTCCCTAGACTTGGGTTCTTTAACAACTTTTCAACTAATTCAATCTTTTTGCCTTTGGCAGAGAGTTTCCTTTATTTACACATGTTTCTTAAATAATCAGCAGTGTAACTCAGGAGGGTCTCCTGACTGTGGCTTTCCATATCAGACATGATTAATGATGCTTTTTAGTGATGTTAGCCTTGTGGTTAGTTGATCCAAGGTAATATCAGCACTCTAAGTGTAATTACTATACCTTTATCCCACTTCTGCCACCAGTGTTAGGCAGAATTATATGCAGTACCCTTTGGGAACACTATACACAATTAAGACTACAATTGACAATACATTTTCACCTTTGGTAGAAACCTATACTACACAGATATAGTAGTAGCAGTAGCGGAGCAGCCAGTCTTATCTCAAGAGTAGTGAGCAGTACAAATAGTTACACAAAGGGCAGCAATTACTGTGATTCAGGCAAACACTGACTCAAGGTTTCTAAGTAAAAGATTATATATTTATTTACTCAACAGTTGTATAACATTTGACGATTATAAGCAAGTTAAAAATCAAAATCATAAGTACACCACACCACTTCCCTTAAATTCCAGACAAGTTAACCTCACAAAATGAAGTGGGAGCAAAATGGCACTCCAGCAATTTAAAAGGGAGGGAAAGACAAAGTTATTAGAGATTAGGCAAAACCAACAGGTAAGTAATCAGGGCAATTGATCAAGAGAGACTACAAGGTTAAAATCAGATAGAAAAGGCTTAGGGCCAAAGTCAATGGTTCAAAAGTCTTATGCTCAAGATAATACGGTACAATGTAGTTTGTGGTAAGGTTTGTGGCACAGATTCCGGACGAGGTTGGTTGGTAGAAAAGTTAGTTCAAAGAGAAGAGAAGGACGAGCCCTCGGATTGGAGAAAGATTTCAAACACTTTCACTGTGGTTGAATGAAACGGACAACCAGATTTGCACAGTACCTTAAAACGGAGAGGGAGCTGTAGCTGAGGCGGACGTTCCTGGTGGTTCCTGCAGGCTCACAGTTCCTGAAGCGACTGTCGGACTGACATGAAGTAGGAAGACAGGAGGGTCCTGCGCCACCCAGGGAAGAAACCAGCAGCAGAGTAAAACAATGAATAAAAGGTGCGGTCCTTAAAACCCAAGCAGGGTCCGACCTTCCTGGCTATCCGGCCCACTGTAGCTCTGTACAGTGAATTCAACCAGAGGAGGGGTCCTGGCTTGTAGTTTGGGCAAACTGGTTTGTCCCACCAGCTCAAGGGAAGAAGTTTCCTCGGGGATCTTCTCTTTCGTCTGATTTGGAGATTCGGACCTGCAGCAGGGCATCACCGGGTGGTTCAGTCGTTATAGGGGTCCTCTTCTTCCAGTTCCTCATTGGTTCTTTTGTTCCAGTGGTGACTCTGCTCTTCCAGTCCCAGAAATCTGCTTTTTATGCAGTTTTCCTCCATTCATACAGCCTGGCTGTCAATCACACAGCAGGGTGGCTGGCCTGGCAAGGCCAGACCCCTTAGCTAATCAGACAAGAGTGTGACTTGGGTTACCAAGGGAACCCATGGCCGGGGTCTGAAGATTCCTCCCTCACATCCTGCCTACATAGACTATCAGACGCCTTAAGGAGGGCTTCTGTGCAGAAGCCCGCGAAAAGACAGTGAACAAAGGAGTCATCCCCGGTTTGGCGCACAGAGAAAAACATGAGAAAGACTTTAACAAAAAGAAATAGTGAATAAACCCAGCTGGAGCCAAAATAAAATGTATTTGGTCAAGCGGGTTTATGTTTGAGGCTATATATAATAGCCTAAAACAATGCCACGTTTATATAATATAATCTCAGTAGAATAGTTGGGGTAGTTACCACTGCCACCAGCCAAGTCTTAAAGTTAAGGGAGCAAAACAAGGCTCCAAGAGGCACAGACAAAAAGGTATAAGAATTAACCCTTTCCAGTACTCCATGTAGATGGGGTGTACTGTGTCTGCAGTTTAAAGTGACTATTTATTTTATTTTTTATTATATACTTGTCTTTTAACCACGGAGGGTTTTTAGTGACTATATAAAGTTAATGGCAACTTTACCTGTTTCTGTTGGACAGTAGTCAGCCCCAGAAAAATTGAGTCAGTGTGAAGTCTCAAAGACAACCCTGTGTAACTGCACTGAAGGTGCTGTGTAACACTCACAAAAAGTGGGGCACATGGAGTAGGTGAGGCTCCAGTGCCCAAGATCACACAAACAGTGAAAACACACACAGCAAAACACAGGTAAGAGTGGAAAAAAGGCTCACACTCTTACCAGGTGAAAAAAATAAACCCTAGAAATCCAGCAAAGCTGCTGAGGTACTCATCAGGTAAGGGAAATCAGCCATTTATTGAGAATTCTCCCTAACACCCTCTCATCCCCCCCTCAGTTTATTTCTTCCCTCTTGCTCTTTTTCGCTCATATTTCCTCTTGCTCATCATTGATGACACCCTCTCTAAATCATTTCCTCCATTGCTCTATTCTCCTTCCTTCTCATTCTCTTGCACACCCACGGCCCTATTGCATCCTCTTTAGAAACTTTTCACTCTCCTCCTTGGACCCTGGTGCCTATAAATGCAAAAGGCAAAGAACAGCAGTAAACGCTTGGTGTCCTCCTGGGTACCTGACAGTTTGAAATACTGGCAAACCACCTGACAAAATGGCACTGATGCGATTGCTTTTGGCTTTGGCGAGCAGGGAATTATAAACATACACTAAAACATATGATCTTTATTAAAGAGTGTGCTCCCAGTCGACTGGTTGTACAGAAAAGCCCAGTGGGGTACCGAGTCTCTTGCATACGCCGACCAAACAATGAAATACATTTTCATATCTGATCTTCCAAAGTCGATTATATGGATATCCTAGAAAGCTTGGGAGAGACTGGGGGGAGTGGAGGATGGGCAATCTGCTCACAATTTTGTAAAGCCTATTCTGAATTGATTAGTATATTCAAAGATTTCTTCAGCCTTTCATGCAAATCAGATGGGCGTACAAACTAAATAATTGGTCTAGTGAGCAATGTTCATGGGTTGCATATAATGCTACTACAAATGCATCCTCTGGATGTGTTCTGTCTGTGAGCATAACCTGGTGGAGGATTTTCCAACAGATCCATGTGCATAGTGCTAGAACGTAGAACAAGAAATGCAACAATCTCAGCAACATTTAAGGGATCGTTATTGAGGCTCTTGTAAAATAATATGTATAAGTTTGCAGATGGAACACTGCCTCTATTTCAGATCCTACCATTGTATATAAACCATTGGAATTTTGGATTTGGATGGAAGTAAATTAATAGGAAAGAATCACAAGGTCTAAATGTTATCACGTTCCCCATCAGGCTTAGTGTGGACCTGGCCTGCATAGATCTAATTAAATATTGCAACAATGCATTCTAAACAAATGGTTCAAACTGAAGGCCAGAAGCATCTGGTGATTGATTATATTGTGTGTGATCAGGGATCCCACTGAAATATCTGATTTGCTTGACAAGGCTGGTAGGTGCAGATGTGTCTACACTAATGCTCCAACCAGAAGGATGTCAGACTATGATGCACTGATGGTCCCTAATAAGGGTGAAATATGCATGCAGTCGCCAGCATCCTTGATAGCTCTCTGTCTTGAGTTGGAAATGCTATGTTTAAAACAGTGTTGCCCTATAAAACAAAGATAATTTTCTGCAGTGAAAGACTTGGATTAGAGTTCATTTCCATACCCACAAAGCATTGCTCATGCAGCGATGGCTACTGGATGGTGTTGTAACACATGTGACTTGGCTGAAACCCATGCAATTCAGCTGGTGTGGGAATTGACAACCATCTTAACTAGGAGTCCACCCTCCCATTACATAGCCCATGAGCACATACATGACATCACAGCACGGATCAACAATGAGATAATTAATGACATCATAGGGGAGATCTTCGGGAGTGACCCCAAGTGAAGATGGTCATTAATTCCCACACCTGAATTTCATGTGTTTGGATACGATAAATCTTAACTCTGTCTCAACTACATGTTTTTTACTGAACATATGTATCATCAAAGCACAGTGGGACATTTGAAGAGTTAAGGAAGGAATTAGGTATTTCCCCATTTGCCAAACACCAATACACTCCCGCGTCTGAAGGGTTATTATTAACCATACAGAGAAACAGGAAACTGTAAATAAGAATTTTAAGTGGCAAAATATAAAGTGTTTTTTCAATGAAAGGTTGACTTTGGCTAGAAGAGAAAGATAGAATAGACTATCTGCATCACTGCCACTTGAATCTAGCTATCAAAAAGGGAAACCATATGAATTTAACAACGTTTGAAAGTCATCTTGCAAAATCGTAGTTCTAAGGGTGTAAGCACCAACATTTACAGCTTCCTACTTCTTTCAGCTAAGCAGGCTCTTTGGCCTTACATTAAATCATAGCACCAGGAACAGGATATCAATCTACTAATAATGTTGTTGCGAATGATTTGGGGAACAGCTAAGTCATTGTCAATTGGGCATCGTTACACGTTTGGTGGTATCCCGCTGATAAATCTGGCAGGATACCACCATATGGTAATGCTGTTACCACCACTTGTGGCGGTAAGTGATGGCACTATTCCATGGAGTTTCATATGACTCCATGGGGGGAATTGCCGGGGTTACCTGCACCGGTAATACCGGTTCAGGGTAATAGCGGCC
Organism: Ambystoma mexicanum; assembly: GCF_040938575.1. Lineage (NCBI taxonomy): Eukaryota > Metazoa > Chordata > Amphibia > Caudata > Ambystomatidae > Ambystoma > Ambystoma mexicanum. The sequence continues at coordinate 303,697,385 of NC_090923.1, read as the reverse complement.
TTTGTGGTGGTGTTGGTGCTGGAATTATCTGGCCACCCACCCACCAAATTTGGAGTATGTTGGTGCAGAAAAGTGCCGGTAAACGTAATTACATCACCTTATTTCCGCACCGGCATACTTGAAATGAGGCCGATAATGCTTTCATTTCTCATTTATTTAATTGCTTATAGTTTGTAACAAACTTTTGTAATAACATTAATTGCAATATACACAAATAAATCTAAAACAGCATTATCAGTGCAGAAATAGAAAGAAAAAGCAAACATATCATTAACATATAGAATTCATCAACAAAACCTTTCCAAATCTAATCAATCATTTGTTTTAAAATCATTTCCAGAACATTTTAAATTGCTATATTCAGCAACATTTGATTGCTGTTTAAAATTCTCAATCAAAACTGTTCTGTCTTTAAAAAACATTAATCGTAAACAAAACTACCAAAAAATTCATAGCGTAGTTCAGACAGACCATCATAAACAATAACAAGAAGAAAAGGTTTCTCTATATCCTTAGCACAAAACCTAGAGATACGGTAATTCCTCAAAAAGTTTTCCCTAGCACCCATTACCTCTCAAGTAGAAAACAAATGTAATTTAAAACGCAGCATATCATGTCTATACTTTCTAGATGGATTATTTGATAAATAGAAAGGTAAAACATTAAAAGCTTTAATTTCATATTTCAGATGGTAAAAAAGATGATAGTCCATAGCTAAAGCCTGATTTTTTTATCCAGTGAAATGCAAAGATTGTTTTCTTAACTCTTTTTGGAAGGGCAATAAAATCCTTAACAATGATGTTATAAATGCCTAACAATTCACTCACTGAATAATACAACTCAGACAAAACCTTACAGGACTTCTGGAGCAGTTCAGATGTTGAAGCAGAAAATACAGAATTTTTGTGAGGCAAAAAAAGAGATCTCAACAATTGAAATGTGTTCTACTATACACGGGCACAAAGTGAAATTAGGCCCACCTCGTGTCTAAACATTGCTATTGGGATACCTGGTGTTAAAAGTTAAAACCATTTTCCATATAAGTGCTTAAAGCCTTTCCCAAGAATTCTTCAACAAACCCGTTTCAGCACCGACAGGTGAGGCACTGTCTTTTGGTGATACACGGGTACAAAGTGAAATTAGGCCCACCTTGTGTCTTAACACTGCTATTGGGATACCTGGTGTTAAAAGTTAAAACCATTTTCCATATAAGTGCTTAAAGCCTTTCCCAAGAATTCTTCAACAAACCCGTTTCAGCACCGACAGGTGAGGCACTGTCTTTTGGTGATACACGGGTACAAAGTGAAATTAGGCCCACCTTGTGTCTTAACACTGCTATTGGGATACCTTGTGTTAAAGTTAAGAACATTTTCCATATAAGTGCTTAAAGCCTTTCCCAAGAATTTTTCAACAAACCCGTTTCAGCACCGCCAGGTGAGGCACTGTCTTTTGGTGATAAAATGCAACCAGAGGGATCGCAGAAAATCATCCAAATTTCCTATAGAAGGCCACAGTCTCTGAAGCATTCATCCTAATTTTCTTTTTAATGCTATCCTTATCATACCGCTTTATTCTCTTAGAAGAAATTACAACTCCCAGGTATTTAACATTTTGGACCACTTCCAAACGTACATGATCCAAAAAACAATCACATTTTGTCTTTCTTACTTTATTATAGTTTATCTTTAAAATCTTTGATTTATTTATGTTTAGGAGAAGGTCCAAAGATAAAAAATAAGCATTCGTAGCCATCAAGGCTATTTGTGAGCCTATAGGAGTTGAAGCGAACAAAACAACATCATCTGCATTCTCCAAGTGATTTATTTGTAGGTTACCCAATTTGGGTGGATTATTTTAAATGTTACCAAAAGTGTCACCAAGGTCATTCATATATAAATGGAATAAAAATGGTGCTAAAACACAACTTTGTCCTAAAGCACAATAGGTTTTAATTGACCCAGTTGAGTTACTACTCCGATGTAACTGAACCTTGACTTCAGTGTTTGAATGAAATGCGATCAACATACACTGAGACTGACGATTTTGTGTAATTTTGCCCAGAGTGTGGCCCTATTTACGGAGTTGAAGTCCTGCATAATGTCTAAAATGGCAAAATAAAGAACTCTTTTTTCCTGTTTAGCCTGGGGGCCGGTGAGGTGTAAGGGGGGCCATCGGGCTGGCGACAAAACCGGCAGAGCCCCTGTGATTGAGGTTATATTCTGCAGCAGGCGTGTCTGCCATGGGGCCAAGGTGGGGTAGCCAGGTTGGTGGCTAATGAAGCGCAGTTCCTCACGTGGTGCTTCGTAATCACTAAGTCTGTATGGGGCTGGGTGGGGTCTCAGCAGACATGCGGGAAGGCTCAGCTGATATGCAAGAAGGCACGGTCAAGTTAGTCAATGGCCCAGTGAAGGTAGAGGGGCACAAGATGTTGCATCAGTAGCCCCGTCCGGGTCGGAATGAGAGATGTTTCCGGCCAGGGCCTTTCAAACCTCAGCACTTACTTGGTTAAGATGGAGCAAGTTTCCGCCGCAGGATCTCGCACGAAGTCGCCCCTATGCAGCATAGGTTCAATGGTACTTAGTGGTGACTGTTAGCCGGTTACATCGGAACGTCCAAGCACTAGATCTGGCATGTATAACGGCATCGGAGCTCACCTCCTGCCCCTGCCGTCCAGACTGAATAGTGGGTGTTTCTCGTGTAGCTCGGGAGGGAGATGGCGTCTGTTCCCATGATGCCCCAGGGCCCTCTCAGCAGGAGTCCACCGGCGGGAGCAGTAGAGGTGGGTAGCGCGCTCCTCTCACCCTGTCGGATGAGGATGGTAGTGAGCGGGGTCACCAGTGGCCACAGCGCAGGTCTCTCGGCTGGCACTGTTGCTGTGGGGGGATGGCGGGAGAGGGACCGGCACCCCGGGACGAACGCAAGCACCAGCCGGCGGGAGGATCAGGCACCCCAACGGTGTGGAGGTGGGCCGCTCCCTGTCCTGCGCGATGAGGTACCTGCTGCCCCACAGTCTGGAGCTCTTTACCCCTCCATTAGCTGGCGAGGGGAGAGGGGCGGCTGGGGCCAGTCTTTAGTCCCGCTGGTTCGGCGCATAATAATATGGGTGAGCGGGACGGCTCCTCTCGGCACCGCTCCGATGGCCCCCAACAGTTCACCAGCAGATCGGGTAGTCCTGTCACAAGTGCGCGGGCCAGACCCGCTGCATGCCGTCTCCCAGGTCATAGAGCCGAGTTCTCTACATGAGAATGTTCAGGTCTCTCGGGGCTCAGAACCGTGACTCTCCCCACTTTTGGTATTCCGTTGCAGTGTCCTGTGAGACTAAAGGATCACTGGATCCGCCGCTTTATTTCAGTTTTGTGCAGGTGTAGTGCAGAGCTAATCAGATAAACAGCTATTTTCTAGGCTGCTCAACAGCTCCCCCCCAAAAGCATTCTTAATAAATCCCTCCTCCCCTCCCCTGAATGACCCACCTTTTTCACTTCACTCCTTTCGCCCCGACGGACGTACTAACCACCATCCAACGCCTGAAAGCATCTAATTGCATAGGGAACATTTGCCCTGCCCACCTCATCAAGATGTGTGTGGTCCCACTCGCGTCCACTATAGCCAACTTCATGTTGTGTCACATCTAGATAGAATTGTGAATGTTAGCCTACGCCACATCTAGATAGATTTGTGAATGTTAGCTCGCGTCACATCTAGATAGAATTGCAAAGGTTAGCTTGCGTCACATCTAGTTCGAATTGTGAAGGTTAGCTTGCGTCACATCTAGATAGAACTGTGAAGGTTAGCTTGCGTCACATCTAGATAGAATTGTGAATGTTAGCATGTGCCAGACTCAGCTGAAAGTCTTAACCTCAGCTCGCGTCACATTTAGACAGGACTGTGAATGTTAGCATGTGCCACACTTACATGGAATAGTGAATGATGCCAACTAAACAATCCACTAACAATTTCAGCCCTCTGCATACACCTCTCAAACTCTAACCAAACACAACCACAAGCCTTAAACGCAGCAAATCGCACAAAGTTCACTACACTGCAACAACAAAACAAACCGCACCTAGACTTGCACAACAGCACATGACGACTACCGGCCGTAAAACACCCCAAGCCCAGCCAATGGACCCACCAGGCTGAGGGTGCCAACAGCACATCACTGCTTTCTTGAACTTTTCCATCTCTTTCCCTCTAACTCACTCCCCCTCCCTTTTCAGAGCACCAGGGGACCATTCCGGTGGTAATGCACGGTACAAATATCCTTTAACATTAACATTAACATCCTTCAACTCCCACATAGTACCCAACTCCATCAAACAAGCCCGAGTCGCACCGCTCCTGAAAAAACCCTCCCTAGACCCCACCCTTCCCACCAACTACCGTACGATCACGACAGTGCCATACCATCTGAAAATTCTTGACCATACTGTTTACATACAACTTCAATCCCACCTTGAAACCCATAACTTACTGGGCACCCGCCAATCGGGTTTCAGGCCCAGGCACAGCACAGAGTCAGCCCTCCTCGATCTAAAGATTCAGCTCAATCACATCCGCGACGCTGGGGATATCACCATCCTCCTCCTACATGACCTCTCTGCGAGCTACGATCTCATGGACAACAGGGTCCTATGTAACCACTTCACTGCCACATTTAATCTATCCACCGAAGCTGCTAATTGGATCAAGTCCTTCTTGTCTGGACGATCCTCCTGGGTCTTTTCGGGATCTGAATCAGCTGACCCCATCCCTATATCCCATGGTGTCACACAAGGATCCTGCCTCTCACCCACACTGTAAAACATGTAAACCAAGCCTCTCTTTGAACATTTGGACAGCATAAACATACCCTACACAAACTTTGCCGATGATATGCAGGTACTCCTAAAAACTCACTGGTAATCACGATCTTGACTCGACCAATATTAACCACATCTTCAGCATTATCCAAGCCTGGATGGCTACTCACCATCTCTGCATAAAAGATGAAAAAACAGAGCTCCTCATTGTCAGCTCCCCGCATCGCCTCACACAACTCGACCCTGCCTTTGCCTTCTTCAGAATTGATGGGGACATAACTCCTGTATCAACCAATGTCAAAACACTGGGAGTTTACCTCGACTCAGAGCTAAACATGCAGAAACATGTCAAGGCGGTCGCCTCTTCAGCGGCCTTTTCCACCAAACTCATTAACCTCTCCAGGAAATTCCTTACCACCAGCAACCGCCTCACCCTAGCCAGGGCCATCATTGGAAGCAAACTTGTTTACTGCAATGCCATCCTTGCAGGTACCTCACAAGAAAACCTCAACAAACTACAACGGACCCAAAACAACACCCTCAGGGCAGTGTGGGGCCAGAAACTATCAGACCAGATCTCGCTAGCGAGGCTCAAAGCACAATGGCTGCCAACTAAGGCTTGTATCGAGTTCAAAATCCTGTCCATCACCCATCACTGCTTCCACAACACTGCCCCCCAAACCTCACCCATCGCATCAGAAGAAAGTCCAAACTACGCAGCCTGTGCTCCTCCTCTTCCTCCTCACTAATTACCCCCAGATACAACAGAAAGAGAGCTGGTGGATCTAGCTTCACTACCATTGCCCCCACACTGTGGAACTCCCTACCATCCTGCATCCAAGATTGAACCCTCCCACCGAATCTTCCTAAAAAAAAAATAAACGCATTGATTGACAAATATTCCTGAACGCACTGGACATCCCCTCCAGAATTATCGATCTGTCACCAAATTTGCATGCTACCTGCATTGTAAGGACTGCACCTGAATTGTACTCCCTGTACCAAAAAAAACAGTAACAGTGCCACCAATATTGTAACCTGTCTACCACCATGGTACCTGCGGTTCTGGGCACTACCAACAAATGAAATAAATAAATAATGCTAAAAAAGCAACATATGCCACTACGCCACCTGGCAGCCATCCCTGGAAGTTTAACTCAAGTTCAGAACCACTGACCTATGACTGATGATCCCTAATAATGATGAAATGTGTTGTAGCCCTGAACACTTTGTTAGGCTCCCTAGTTGCTTTAGTTTCATAAGAATGTAAAGACTGTTCAGGTATCCGTTTACGTTTTTGAGTTTTTGAGGCTTATCCGTATTTGTTTCTGGACAGAATGTTCTGCGCTTCGGTGCCTTTGGCCTAGGTTTGTGCATCATAATAAAAAATAATTTAACAAATATAAAGAACTTACAAAATAAAGACAAGCTTCTGTAGAAAAGAGCATGCGCTTGAGCTAATTTACAAGCACACACTGCTGTGCTCAGTGCTGCTGAACTGATGATGAACTTTCAGGGTGAGCTACTCATTTTACCTTCCTAACCCCGTCTCCTCGACCAACTTGAAAGAGAACTGATATCAGCAACATCACAAAGACTGCAACAAGTCTCTGCCAAAACACGAGAAATTGAACGAAACGGATATGCACTGAAGGATACGCTCCATTTAACCACTTAACTCCAGGCATCAGACAACAACATCCTTTCAAGAAGATCTTCAGCAACATACATTATTCACAGACGCCCTCAGGTACTGCACGACGTTATATACATTACAACGAACACTCCTTCCTCACACTCCTGTGGTATTATGCTGCTTGCTCTACTTTTTGCGAAAGCACTTGCAAAGAAGTCTCAGCACTGCTGTGGTATGTCTGTCCTGGTATGGTATTGTTTATTTGTAAAGCGTCTATACTCAGATTGAGCGTTTCAAAGCGCTAAAGGAGGGAGGGAAAAGGGGAAAAATAACAGTCATTCAGAGCCCCTGAATTTCTGAATAATACAAGTTTGCACGGGCAAAGTGGGTGCATGGAACAAGTGCATATAATACAATTGACATGTAGGTGTCAGCAAATAGGTCTGACAACGATCCTGCAGTTTTTCCAAGTGCATTGAGGCGACAAGGGAAAAACAGATAGACGATCTTCATGGCATGGTGCATTCAGATCATGCAAGTGTGCAGACAGGTGCAGGAGAGGGGGGGACAAGTGCAGGGGGTAGCGGAAGGTGGGGGAGGGACCAAGTGCGCCCAGTCAGAAGCCAGGTCAAGTGCTGAGAGATGCCACTCTCATTGGTCATTGACCAAGTGCAGTAAGGATGCGGCAAGTGCAAGGCCCCATGGAAGTGCGAGAGGAGTGACTCTACAACTGTATCCTTTTCTTACCGTCCGGTATTCCATTACCACTCACCCCTGGCACCCTCAAGCTACACGAATTTGCATTAAAAAAAGTGTCAAATGAAATGTAAATGCATGTCTCACATTTTATGACATGCATAGTGGCGGCGATTTTCACAATCTATGCACGCAGCTTTACAGGCGAAGATAGCTGACATCCTATCATGCTTTGCACTTGCTCATCAACTAGACCACCACAGGACACGATGCCACAAGGGCTGGCTCTCAAGACCCTGTTTAGGGGCCTCATTACGGGTCGGGCGGTAAACCCGCCGCCACTGTTAATTCCGGACCGCCCGATCTCGAGTCCTGCAAGCGGTAGGTGATGTTCCCGCCAGGTCTGACCTGGCGGGTTTAACACCGGCCGCCTGCAGGTGGATGTGGAAACACCAGCACCATCACGAGATGGTGCCGGTGTTTCCATTTCCCCATTCCCATTGAGTCCTATGGAACTCAATGGGGATGGGGATTTACGAATTCCGTCTCCGGATTTCCCGGGACACCAGGGTCGTAATGCCCTGGTAATTCCGGGAGTCACGGAGGCGGAATGGTAATACGACTCGAGCGGTAACCGAGCTGGAAAAAACGGCTGGTTGCCGCCGGACCCGTAATGAGGCCCTATATCTCCTGAAATAGTTGGTATCCAATCGTTTTACTGATGAAAGCAGAATTTTACCACAATTTATTTTCAGATTTTTTGCGGCAAAATGCAGTAAGGGTGTTTGTATGAGGCCATAAAACATGACGAGTGGGAGGCCAGTTGGAGGTCGGGGTATTGGAGGTGGGGGACTACCAGCTCCATCGGTTTCTGAGTTACAATGGTCCTCATTACGAGTTCAGCGCTGTTAGTACTGCATTACCACACCGCCGAACTACAGGTTTGGAGGTAGGGCAGAGCAAACACCTCGAGCAGCATGCTTGAGGTAATTCCTCTGCCCTACAGCCCAAAAATGGCCAAATTTGCAGCATTACCGTCAGTGGTTATACCGCCAGTGGTAATAATGCCAAAAACATCATGTAGTCCTGTGGACGCCAATTACAGGGACTAACACCACCCATCACCACTTGTACACCGGTAAAATACTGGCAGTGGTAATAGCGCTGAACCAAGTGGTGGTAACAGTACTACCGTTTGGTGATATCTCAGTGGTTTTACCGCCGAGATACAACCAAACTCCCAATGAGGCTCAATGTGCCCTCAACATCATTTCCTAAAAATTCTGACTATAGGTTCAGCGAGCATTTTATATATTTTCTGCGAGATTGCAGTTTTCCATGTACACTGTACGTGCAGGAATGAATAGGCTATAACGTGCGTGCACTTTGAACGTAAGCCACCGAGTCGCAGCAGTTATGTATGTTTGATTGCTGGGAAATCAAGTGCATCGCTCTAAGTCATGTTCTGAATACACTCTGTTCACACCAGCGTGTAAATGTTAGGCTACTAACAAGTGCTTGGACTAATGAGCCGTGCTTTTTTGATGGCTGTGGTTTTCGGCGGCAGATTTTTACCGTGACCGTGCAGCGCGTTGGAGGGCAAGGAAGGCTAATGGGAGATGCAGCATGATTCCAATGTTCACCTGCACAACATAATTACCACCATCACGCTTGCCACTTCGACCTCTTTTTTTGGGAAGGGTGTCACGTCACGAAGACATTGGGCATACACCCCAGGATCTGTGAATAGGTTTCAAGGGATCGGCTCTTTATTCACAATTCACAGGAAATGGGGATGGGAATAAAATGGAAAGGAACTTTTTTTTGTATAGGATGAGATATAAATAAGCAAAAGAACCCTGGGTAAATATCTACCCAGGCTCGCACTGGCCTACAGGGCAATAGGGCAATGTCGAAACAAAAACTCAAAATGCTAGTGTGCGCCAGTTTTTTGGGTCAAGCAGTTTTTAAAATGCACAATTTTTTTTTTATTTGTAATTTCTAGTTTCTTACAAACTTTTATTACAATTTTCTTACATCAACATTTCTGATTAGTCTCTTCAATATTCCACATCTTATGAAGTGCCATTTCTCAAGGTTTTAGTAGGCTTTCATTTAGTGCTTTCTCTAGAAAATTTATGACAGCACATGTCAGATGCACTGAATTCCCACCTAAGATTCGTAACCACAATTCGTCCATGCTGTCAGTGAAGGGGAGCAAATTTATGTAGATGTACAGATCTTAAATCTTTAAGCAATTGACATTCGATGAGTTTATCGGGGTCATTCATAGATTTCAGCACAGAAGCAGCGCACGTGAGCAGCGCAGAGAGGGATCGTATGCCAGCGTGCGCCAGCCGTGTGCGCTAAAAAGCATTCTGGCGCACTGCATATTCATGGAATTCCCAAGCCATAATGAGCGCTGGCGCAGAGAACATCCCGCAGTACCGCCCCCAAGAACGCCCCTTGCACAAGGAAAATCCATTGAAATCCCCAATGCAACGCTAAGGGCCGCGCTAACCCTGGACCAGCTTACAGGGAATCACACGCGAAAGGCCCTGTGCGAGCGGGGTACGTGTATTTCTGGGGTGTGCGGGAAGTTTCACACGTGATAGGCCCTGTGCGAGTGGGGTACGTGTATTTCTGGGGTGTGCGGGATGTATCACACGCGATAGGCCCTGTGCGAGCGGGATACGTGTATTTGGGGGTGCGTGTGGAGAATCACACGCGATAGGCCTAGTGCGAGTGGGGTACGTGTATTTGGGGGGTGCGCATGGAGAATCACACGCAATAGGCCGTGTGCGAGCGGGGTACGAGTATTTTGAGGGTGCGTGTGGAAAATCACACGCAATAGGGCTTGGGGAGCGGGTTACGTGTATTCTGAGGGGTGCGCGGAGAGAATCACATGCGAAAGGCCATGTGCGAGCGGGGTACGTGTATTTCTGGGGTGCGCATGAAGTTTCACACGCGATAGGCCCTGTGTGAGCGGGGTACATGTATTTCTGGGTTGCGCGGGAAGTTTCACACGCGATAGGCCCTATGCGAGCGGGGTACATGTATTTCTAGGGTGCGCGGGAAGTTTCACATGCGATAGGCCCTGTGTGAGCGGGTACGTGTATTTCTGGGGTGCGCGGGAAGTTTCACACGCGATAGGCGCTGTGCGAGCGGGGTTCGTATATTTGGGGGTGCACGTGGAGAATCACACGCGATAGGCCTTGTGCGACCGGGGTACGTGTGTTCTGTGGGGTGTGCGGGGAGTTTTACACGTGAATTGGCAGTGTGGGTCCTCCCAGGTGTGCCCTCTACCCCCTCCCCAGCCCTTGCAGGCAGCCCACACCACAGGGGACTACCCTGCACCCCTGGTCATGTCCCATAGGCAGCCCATCCACCCTGGGCATGACCCCCAGCCAGCCCACATGTCACAATGCACTAGTGAGCCCCGACTCATGTCCACCTGCACCTCCATCCATCCAGCATTGACGGGCACCTTCCAGCAGGCCCCGACTCATGTCCCCCTGACCCCCACCCATCCAGCATTGACGGGCACCTGCCAGCAGGCCCCGACTCATGTCCCCCTGCACCCCCACCCATCCAGCATTGACGGGCACCTGCCAGCAGGCCCCGACTCATGTCCCTCTGCACCCCCACCCATCCAGCATTGACAGGCACCTGCCAGCAGGCCCCGACTCATGTCCCCCAGCACCCCCACCCAACCAGCATTGACGGGCACCTGCCAGCAGGCCCGACTCATGTCCCCCCCAACATGTCATAAAGATGCACATTCATGGGCCTCATGTCCACCAAAATACCACTGCACGACACCCCAGTCTTGAGACCCAATCAAGTTTCCCATCCACCCCACACTGAAAGGCCTATTTCATGACACAAACCAAAAGTCAACTATGTACATCAACACATGTCCGTCACACACACACACTGGGTGCCAGTGATTGTGTAAAGCCACATTGTGACATGCAGTAAACCAATTAGCGAATACCACACATGGAAGTAATAAATGAAAATGTATTTTGCACAAAATGAAGGTAATGTAATGAAAACATGAAAAATATTTTAAACAAGAAAAGAAAAGCATGTCCAAAAATGAAAAAAGAAATGAAGTCTCAATCCAAAGTAATCAAAAAGAAATTTAGTCCAAACTCTCCGTCCACCAAAGCAAATCCAAAGGAAAGGTAAATTGTAAAATCCATTGATCCATGGTGATTTAAAAATAATTATTTATCATAAATCCACAGTTCAACTATGTACAACGATTCAATCCAGGGTCCATGAGCCCAACGAATGAAATGAAACCTATAAAAGAAAACTACCTAATGAAGAACTATATACAAAAACGTGGGGCATTGTCCAAGCGTCCCAAAACAAATAAAAACAGAAAGGAAACCTAACACTAACTAACTATATACAATGGCGGCGGGCAAGTCCTATGGCTCACTCTGTGATGTTCCGGGCCAGCGCATCATCAAACTCCATGTCGAGGCCCTGGCCCCGAGGTCTCGCAGGGATGCAGTCATGGCCTGTTCCAACTCCCTGCGAGTTGCCTCGAGGCACTCAGCCCGCCTCAACGCCCGGCGCATGGAGAACTCCCCCCTGACCATGGTGAGCCGCGCCTCTTCCACCTGCCGCTGCTCCGCATCTATCCGCTGGCCCAACCGCAGCCACACGGAAGACACTCCCATTCCAGGGTCCTCCTGCCCTCTGGCCGATGCCTGCCCCTCTGATGTTGATGGCCCCGAGCCATCATCACTCCCACCTTGAGCCTGCTGCTGCTGCTGTCCATGTACCCTGTCCGATGGTGCCTGCACATCCTCCATCTGCTGGTCTCCAGTTGGTGGATGTTCACCCCTGCTGGACCTCCGACTCCCGACTGTGGCAGGGATGGGATCTCCACCAAGCTGGCTGTGTTGGTCAGGCCAGGTCCACAGGGGGCAGGGAGAACGACTGGTGCATAGTCTCCACAGAGGAGAAGAGGTCCGCCAGAGTGCACGACACATGTAGGAACCCTCCGGCCATGGCTCCTCCCAACTGTGCCATGTTGCCATGCAGCTCTTCATGCTGGCGTGCGTGGTCCCCCCAGGAAGCACGCACGTCATCACGAATGACATGCATGCGCAACGCGACACCAATCAGGACGGAGCCCATACGGTCATGGACTCCTCGTCCGCAGGTAGTGGAGTGCCAGATGACGTGGGCCTCCCCCCTACCTGCGGACGGGCCTGGGATGGGGCATCCCTGCTGGTGCATGGTAGTGCAGTCACAGGGTCAGTGACAGCGACATGCACAGGCCCCTCCGCGGTGACCTGTGCTGCCTCCTGCCCCTGGCCCTGGACTGCACTACTTGCACCAGTGGTACTACCCCCACCAGGCCCCATGTGCGGCTCAGTAGTGGGCTCCTCCTCCTCTGTGAAGACCACCAACTTGGATGTCTCTGCACCCTCTTCCCCCATTGCAAGCCCCTGTGGGGGCTCACCCAGCCCTTCCGCTACAGCCGTAGTGGCATATGCGGCACCAGTCCCCTCGCTCCAGGATGATGGAAATTCCTGGGAGGGTGGCTGGGCCTTGCGTCACCGCCCGGTGGAGACATCCCCGCCGCTTTGCTCCACAGCGCCATCTCCCCCCTATTCTTCACTCAACGCTGCGTAGAGGGAGACATAGAACACAAGTATCAGGGTACTGTACAATAGTCCCCTAGAGAGGAAGCAATAACACATGAGTGGCACTGTCAAACGTCACTTCCATCCTGTCCCTCCACAACACATGGGTCAATGCAGGCAACACACATGCAGAAACAGGCACGGCGCATGCAATCAGCATCACCATCCATGTACAAGGGCCTCTATTGACATAAAGGTTTTGCTTCAAACTCACATGCATCATGGCTCATACTAATCCCAGTGACCACAAAAGTGATGGGTGGAAGGTTTCGAATTAATCTGAACCACTGGCACTTGCTCTGGGCAACCTTCCACACCACCGTTTTTTAGCCCGTCTGCGCCATTGCAAAAGGGGTCCAGCCATGTGCAAATCAGTCAGCTGCCGCCACCAATGGTAGCAGCCCAGCCCAAACTGCTAGGCCAGGTCCCCTCTGCACAGAAAACCAAGCCTTGTTGGACCTCCTCAGTGAGGTGCAGCCTGGTTCCCTATGGCGCAGCGAGCAAGGGACCAACGTCTGGGCATACCCTCTCTCACATGGAGAGACAAACTGTGATCACAAAACCTTCCACCCTTCACTTTTGTGGTCATACTGATCCCATGCACACACATCACCGGAGGGTCATGCATCAGGGCTCGTACACCACAGACACAGTGGATAAAAGGGTGACTAGACTGCATAAGTGAATCAACACATCGTCATGGACATGTGTCATGCATCCATGGCGTTTCAAAGTCACACACACGCTTCTCAGACACCCAGACATGTACACCATGCATGTAAATGAGAGCAGCACCCATCTCCCACCCCCATCCATGTCCAAGAACAGAGACAGGCATGCATTCATGTGTGCATTCCGCATGCAGCTCCCCATGTTGCATTGGAACACATGCACCATCCATGTGGTTAATGCATTACTGGTCTCACATGCATTACCATGATGTCCCTGCACACACACACATCCATACATGGCCTGTGTAACACATACAGGCAAGTAGCTGACTACCAGCACACTGCAACATGCCCTGTTTCACACAGCAATGCATGGCCACTTACCGCTCGAGTCCAGACGGGTCTTCCTTCGAAGGATCTGGACGTGGAGCACTGGGCTTGTGCGTTCCACGACCCTCATCTGGATGTTGGTCAGGCTGACCCGGCACCCCTCTGCATCCTCTGCCTTCAAGAGGCGCCGGGCCTTGTTGAGGGTCCTGGACCTGAAGTCCTCCCAGCGATTCCGGACATGCTTGATGTCGTGGGTTGCCACCCCCTCCACGTTGATGGCAACCACTGCGTCCTCCGAGATCCTCTTCCGTCCTTCCTTGTTGGCACGCAATGGTGTGAAGAGGGCATCATAATGCCCCAGAACTTGCTCCACCAGGATACCAACTTCCTTGTCACTGAAGCTGGTAGCCCTCTGCCTCTCTGGCTGCGGGTCGCCAGTGGTCGCTGATGGTGTTTGCCCTGATATGGCGACCCCTGAGGCAGGTGTGGGTGGGCAACTGGGTCCTGGGGCTGGGCTTTGGAGCGATGGTATCCCAGTCGGGAGTCTTCTGTTCCAGCAGGGGTGGACACAGCAACTGGACCCCTGCAGATGGCTGACGTGCAGGCACCAAATAGCAGGGCACGTGGGCAGCAGGCAGGCAGCCGCAGATGGCAGGTGGGAGCGTGCCCAGGGCTCTGGGGGGCAGGAAAATGGCCTTTTGGGCAGGAGCGTGGTCTTCTGTGTATTGTCGCGTGGCCAGCTTGATACGGAGTGATTTGGCATGTGAAAAAACTGCACATCAGCGTGTAATTCGAGGAAAGGCCCTTAGCGCGTACGCGCGTAAGTGACGTGGCACGTGTGTGCTGGCTTAAAAGGTACACGTAGGACGCCATTTTCTTGGACGTGGAGAGCGAGCGGGTGATTCTTGTTCTTCTTGTCGGTTCACACGCGATTACTTCACAACGGTTCCAGTTCGTACTCCCTGTTTACTCAGACAGCGTTCAATTCTTCTTTTGGCGGGTTGTTGCCAACGCACACACATGCGTCTTTTTCACATTCTTTTTCCAGGCAGACGGTGAGTCGCGCACTTATTTTCCAACTGTGGTTGCCCCCAGTGTGTCGCGTACCCCTTCAGAGGTCATTGTAGGCTGCGTGTATCACGCGTACGCTTATTTTTGTGTTTCTCTGTGCCACAGCGTAGTGCGGGTTCATTTTTCCATGCACGTGGCCTACCAGGGGTTGCGTGCACGTTTCATTTTGTTTTCGAGGTGCCTGTGCCTTGCGTGACCCATCATCTTCCCCCAGGGGTCACAGGCAGCCTTGCTCGAGCACTAGGGTACGAATTCCATTTAGTACCCTACCCCTCTCACCCCAATTGCCCAGGACAATTGTTTACTGCAACTCCCATACGCACATAAATATCAGTGCCATGGTTGGGAGGCGACCAAACAGTAATGGAGGCAAAGGTTGCCGACCTCCAAAAGGTGTGCACGGTAGGGGACGTGGCCAGGATGTGCAGGGGACGTGGCCAGGATGTGCAGGGTGGCCCAAGAGGCCAGTGTGTGGAGGACCAATCGGGGCCACCTATGCCCCTACCCCCCAATGGTTGTGGGAAATGTAGCTGACACCATCCCAGCTCAGCCCTTGTTAATCCGGCCCATATTGTCAACTGAACCGGCACAGGATGACTCCCAGGCTGACTTCTGTGTCACCAAGTTTAAGCCACGTGTGTCGGTGAAAGTTGATGTCACCAGGCCACGTGGATTTGGGGCAGCAATGTCATCTGCTGCCTCAAGTAGCCAGGGTGAGGAGGCTGCAGCTCAATCCACCCCAGTCTCCCAGCCGGGACAGTGTCGGTCCAAGTCCTTCACACCGAGGTTGGTCCTGCCAACATCAGCCTGCAGCCAATGCCTGCAGTGAGACCTTTGGTCATTGTGCCTTTCGAAACTTCAAGTACCCAGTCCACCTGCGCTTCTGCCCCTACCAACCAGAGTGGTGTAAGCCACTCAGGATCCGTACCACCTTCCAAGAAGAAGAAGGTTGCTCTTGCACTACAGGCTGGGACCCCAGACACGGCTACACACTACGGCACGTCAAGGAAGCCTAGCTTCAATGACGCCGAACTAGATGCACTTATGGCCTATGTGTTGGCAGATAGCCACGAAATGGTGGTGACTGCAGGGTGCAAGACTACGCCTGCTTAACGTAGGGCCCACTGGCAGACCATCGTGGACCACATTAGTGCGCTTGGATTTGTGAGGAGCACAGCTGATGATTGCTATAAGCGGTGGAATGACCTGAAACGCAGAGCAAAGAACTAGCTGGCTTCCAATCATGCCCCTACTCTGGTGACTGACGGTGGGTCTCCGCCAGAGGACGACCAACTCACTGAAAATGAGTCTGTCGCTGGAGGCTTCATAACAGAGGAACAGATCCGAGGCGTGGGAGACCTACCAGATTTTGAAGCATTGTCTGGTGAGTGCCCATGCATATGTGTGCAATCCATGTGTATATTGCTTAGGTGATGTGTTCTGATTGAGTGCCAGGTGAGGCTGTGTAGTCATGACTGGTATGGGTCACCCATGTGGTCCCTCCAAACCATTCCCCGGCCTTGGGTTTGGGTATGACAGTATCTCTTCTGACCACAGTTGCCAATTTGCACCAGATTACTGCAGTTGCCCTTCAACTGTCATCTTGCAACTACATTGTTCAAAATGTTTTCCTGTTCATTCAGCCTGATTGTTTCAATCCTTGCCATTTTTAGGACACATTTTTTTGACGTACTGCCACAAATGTGACATACTTCTGTCATAGATTACACCCCACAATGGCCCACATTTATTACCTTGTTATGGGAATGATTTAGCCATTCAGGCTGATTGAGTAATGGGCTGCACACATTCATTTTTGGGCCCTGTTTTGGGCGCTGTTTGAATGTTGAACATGACTGTTCTCTTTTGTCATGTTGAAGTGACCAACCATTGATGTATTTATCTGCCTGCCATCACTGTATTAGTGAACACTGGATCTGTTGCAGCGTGTGGCACATGCGTGTTTTGTCACACTATTTTGCATGATATCATCATGTCCATCTCACATGGATGGGTAACAGTACTGATTTCCTACCAGATGGCTGTACTTGTCAAATGTACCATGGCTATGCTACGTACCATCTGTGTGATGGCATGTGTCATATATGTGTATTGGACATGCCACTCACAGGCTAATGTGTGATGCCAGTGCTATCCAGCATGCTGCACATGTGTTGCTTTTCCATCTTGGAGTCCTCAGTGTGTGCTTTTTGCCTCCCCTTCAAACTCATTGACAGTGCATGCATGCCAGGGTTATAGTCAGGTGGGACATGTGCAATTCATGTACTGGATCTCTGCCTCGTCAGGCCTATGTGTGTGCTATGGTGCTCATGCCTGTTTCCATTTGTTGTCTTTCATGTTTTTGCAGGTGAGGAGGTACTTGATGCTGTTGAGGAGGACGTGATGGTGCAGACCCAGGAGGAATCTCAGCCACAACCGGGCACCAGTGGAGGACGTGGGGTGGTGGTGGGTGAAAACCCAATCCTCCTGCAGACCATACTGTCCACAGGTGTCTCTGGGTACACCTCCGCAGACTTCTATGAATCAGGTGCTGAATCGGACAGTGAGACATATGTGCCATCGCAGGTGAGTGTTTCTGGCAGGGATGCTGTTCTGTCCAACCCACCTGCACCTGGGGTAGACCCCTCTATGGGGATTTCAGTGTTGGAAAGTCCGCCTGTGGCGGTTACGGATGCAGGGTCACACTCCACAATATTTGCTCCTGTTCCTGGGCCAGCAGATCAAAGGAGGAATGCAGTCCTGCAGCCTCAGGCAGTGCCAGCACAGCAAGGTTGCCAATCGCCTTGCCCCAAACAGGTGTGGTGCCCGCCAATGCGGTGGCCGTGCGCCACCAAGCAATACTGTGTGGGAGAACTCCATTTACAGTATAGCAGCACAACAGGGGGCATCGTGTGAAATGATGGTTCAGGCAATGTATAGGGTGCCCACTTCCATTCTCCCCCCTGAAAGGCAGATGGAGCTCCAGCAGCAGGCAACAGACTCCATTTGCCACTCACACAGGGAGGACCAACAGGGACCGACGGGCTGCACTGCAGGCTCTGCGTGCAGCCATATCTGTAGAGTCACAGGCCCACAGGGAAGCCCTGAGGTTAGAACACGGGTCCCTCAGAGATACTCTGTGTGAACTTGAGGTTTCCCGGAATTTTAGGTCAGAACAGCAGCTGGAGCAGCTCACACGTTCACTGTCAGCTGAGCTCCAGGCAACCCGTCAGGAGATCCGGGCATCACGCGAGGCCATGCAGGCAGAAATGCGTGCTACCTGTGAGGTGCTGCATGGGGATCTCCATACCATCATCCTGCAGAACCAAACCTTCCAGACCTGCATGCTTGCTGCCATTGAGGACCATACCAGGGCTTTGCGTGGGCTGCCTCCCATATCACGGCCACCTCCTGATGTAGCAGCAGAGGGTGATGACAGCAACGGCAGTTCTCCCACTGTAGCGTAGCCTTGCAGGCCATGAGCCCATGGAGGTTTCTTTTTTTTCAACATCCACACATGTGGGTGTTGGGATGCACCCTGTACCTCGTCCCTCCTGGGTCCCTCCTGGGTGCCTCCCCTCCACCCCCCTGGTCCACACATGGCCATTTTTGATTTTGCTTTGTTGCTTTGTGTGGCTCCTGTGGGCATCCACTGTGTATTCCAGCTGGGCACATGCAGGCTTGTCCTGTCTTTGGGTTAGATGCTTGGTTTCCTGACACACACACCCCTCCTGCTTCCTCTTTCCATGGGCTTGCAAAGGGTGTGACCAAGGGACAGTAACTTACACAGTGACAGTGGGCTCCCATGAGTTGTGTGGGCAGTCTGTAGTCAAAACTGTGTGTACATCCCTAGTAGGGATTGTTGTTGGATTCTACACTGCATAGTGTATTGATATGTGCTTGTGCATCCATGTCTTTCTCCTTATATACATGTAGGTTCTTCATGTTTTCACAAGGACATCTCCTTTGCAGATGCAGTTCATGTTGTATGCAGTACACTGAGACATTTGCCTGACAGCAACACTCTGCAGTTGTAAGGGGTCGATGTGCTGCCTTAGTCAGGTAGTGAGACTTGCACTACTTTAATTTTTTGCTGTCATATATTGCCACGGTTTCATCCTGTACTGATGTTTTGTGTTGCTGGTAAGTATTTGTTCATGTGTGCTGTTTCCTATTAATTACTGAGTGCATATTGTCTCTGGACTGTTTACATTAGGGACAGTGCACTTTGTGACACTTGTGTCATGTGTTGTGCATTCATTTAGTTGCGTTCACATTGCATGCCATGCCATGGTGTGTGTGTGGGGCGCGTGTGGGCGTTGCGAGCATTTACCTCCTGTACTTCCCCTGTAATGCCCACATTTTCACGCGTTGTTCCCCATTCCGCGTGTTACGCCCCGTGTTCCGCCCACTTTAGTTGTGTGCGCTGAGCTATGAGCGCTTTCCCTGTACGCGTAGCGCATGCCGTTTAATGACATGTGAGCCCGCGTGCACCACCCACGATTTTAGCGCACATCCCAGGATTTACACGCGCACTGAATTCCATAAATCGATGTGCGTGGCTTTGACACACGTGCGCTGCGATTTTCACGTTTGCGTTGCGATTTTCCCGCGTTCGCTCCCCTTTTCGGTGCACATTCATTCTATGTATCGGTCCGCATGTGTTGTAACAAATTCCAAGCACATTTTTACTGTATGGAAAATTTATATGGAAAATGGCTTTCAGGTGCTCTGAGCTTTTTTCAGGACAACCTGAAGGTTGTTAAATGCAAAAATTGGATCTAAAATGTGAAAAACATATGCTCGGGTTAAAAAATGTGATCACGCCCCTACTAATAGGGTGGTTAGAGCAAGGTAGAGTAGGCCGACACCTCACCTTTCAACAATTTGTGGCGTCTTGGGAAGAAAAAAGATAATTTTCGACTGTCTCACGTACAGTTCAGATGGTCCAATACAATAGTGGTCCATTTAAAGTCAGCATGGTGGGCATCTCTGTATTCTTTTAGAACAGTCACGTTTTAAGCTATGTTACTGTAGTCGCTTAGATGCTTTCAGTCCGTTCTTATTTTTGTATTACCCCATTTTAATGTGTTTGGATTGTGGTAGGAGACGCACAGGGGTGAATTGGCCTATAGGGAACTCTGGAGATTTCCTGGTCGGCCTCTGCACCCTGGGCCTCTTTTGGGTGCTATTTCCAAATATCCCCATAGGAAAAGGGTTGGGCTTGTTGAAAATGTGCAATATGGGGCCACTTTGAACATTATTTCCAGGGCCTCTTTTGTTTCCCAGTCCACCCCTGGAGACGCACCCCTCTAACATGGAGTGTCAACCTCCTGTAGAGTGCCCAGTGCTGCCTGTGTCAATCTGCAAGGTGTTCAAAAGTCCCTGATTAAGGCACCCAGCAGGCTTGATGGCTGTACATGGTACTTGATGAAAACATGTAACCACTTTCACCCACCTTATTTCCCTACCCCATGATTGTACCTCATTTAAAGGACCCTGTCCTGAAGATGACCATACCCGTATGTATTGTGCATTGCAGCTCATGGGCTACTTCACTTGCTTGTGTGCCTGCTGTCCCTGCGATGCCTGAACTTCATGAGCCCATCTATGACTGCATGAAAGAGCTCAGATATGAGCGCTAAAATGAGGGAGGTTAATGGAGCGGTTATTATATTACAGAAATCCAGCGCTGGCTCCTCACTCCCAGAATTCCCTTCATGCCAACCGAAATGTATTATCCCGTCAGTGGGAAAGCACACCAACAGAAAAGGATGGTTAAGCATCAGGACGAGTGTTTTACAGATGTGCTCCTTTTCAACTTGAGTATTGTACAGGAATCAAACTGGAGATAGTTCATGGATATTTTTTATATCATGACATGTATCTGCTAACTGGGAGTGTGCAAAATGAAAATACACTGACAATGGCCATACATCTTAAAGGTTTGTCAACCTACGATTATACGGTACATGCATTTACAAAGAAAGTAAACTTTGATTGTGCACAGAGGAAAAATACTAGTATATATCAAACTGACAGTCCACAGAGCTCAATAGTGTGAACATTTTTATGGGGGAGTGTAATAAGTATTTCTGGGAGATTATCCCATTCTAGTGTATGAATTGTATGAAAGGCTTGTTTGGACGGTGGGAGTGTGAAATCGGTCTTATAGATAAAGTATATTTGAAAGCAGTTCTCATTATGCCTTAGAGAGCTTCATGAGCATGGCTAACTCACACATATTCAGGGTGTCCTGGATGTGCCTGATATAAAAGTGTGGTACAGTCCTGTACATTAACATTCCCTTTTTCTGTCCTTCACTTTAGGCATCTGTGCAAGATCATAGACATGGTACTGCAGCAAGACATCAAGAGGAAAGTTTGGCACCTAAAGGCAATCAATTTGAGTGATCACAGAATCAAAGTCAACGTAAGTGTAATCTACCATGCTCACAGGGCTCTTGGCTGTGAGTGGCGGACTGCAATGTTGCTTATTGCATAGTGTATTTGTGTGGTGAGCAGGAAGTTGTTCAGTTCTTTCATGGTAAACATGCCTTATTAATAAATGTGTTGTCCCGCATTCCCACTGCCAGTAGAATAATACAACCATGAAAACAAGCATTGGCAAATGCAATACTATAGTTCTTTGTAAATGCGGTGTGTAGGAGGTGCTGCTGCCTATAGATGCCAGCCATCTTTGTATGTATTTATCTGATTTAAATTCATTCCCCCACCCTGCTCTGCCGCTCTACTCACCCACTCTACCCCACCCCAAACACCCACTCTTATTCAACTCACCCAACCACACAAACTCACCCTACTCACCCACCCTACCTTGCCCCACTCACTCTACCCTACCCGACCCCTCCGCCTCACCCTACTAACCTTCCCTACCTCCCCCACTCACGGTACTTCAACTCATTAACCCATCCCATCCCACTCACCCTCTCTACCTCACCCACCCAGCCACTCTTCTCTACCTTAGCCTATTCAGGAACTCATCCTCACCTCACTAACACAATCCATCTATGCACTGTAAGGAAGGCATGGTATCCAGCAGTAGACACAGACACAATGGATACACGTTTTGAAAACCTTTATTCAATGTTTTGCTTGGGATGGTACAATTCATAACTGGCCCTAACTCTAAAATGGGAGTAATCTCCACCATGAAAAAATAACCAATACATTCAAGTCAGTCTCGTCAAAATAAAAGCTGTATACTAAGAAAACCTAACCTTGCCCTCCTTCCTAAAATAACAAAATGTGTTAAGGAAATACAAAAGGAAAATAGTGTCTCAAAAAGAAATGTCAGAATAGCTTTATTGTTTGCTCCCTTCCCCAGGCTCAACCCCGCGGGGTCTAGAGAGTCTTTTAAGAAAAACAAAGGATGGGTGGATGGCACAGTTCTCTCAATCTTGCACACTTTGGCTTATTGGCACCATTCAACAGTTCACTTTTTGGCTTTCAATTTCCAATTGTTCAATCACTTTCTTTAGGCTTTGCCCACCTTGCCATCAATACTCAGTTCATATGTTTTTGAACTTCTCACAGTTCTGCACAGGCTTCCCTCCGCCGGGATCGAACCTGCCTGTCTTGTTTCACCTTATAAGGTAGGTGGTAGAGCACCAGAAAAAGCTGATCATTGCACTGGTCATGGTAGTGAGGGAGTGTGTCCTGCTGCTGATTTGATTGGGTTCTGAAAAGACGGTGGCCTTCAGTCTTGGAAAATTGTTGGGGAAAAAAGGGGTTGTGAGAACGCTGTGCACCAGGGTGCTGGATATATAATAATGTCGGATCCGGATTGAGTTGAGTGTATGTAGCAAAGAAATCAGGTGTTTTGTCACTTCGTTATGGTTTTCAGTGTAGGTTTATTGACAAACTAAAGCCGAGATGTGTTTCGACCCAACAGTGGTCTTTATTAAGGCTACAGTGATTCAAACATAGTGAGGTGTACATCTAATTTATTGTGCGTCAGTAACCATGAGGAGACCAAGTGAGAAATGCCCATTTGGGCATTATGGGGTATTGCTTGTGCGTAAAGTGACAGACACACCTCATCTCTGATCTGTTTTCTCCTCCCATTTTTCTTCTCTATTTGACATAACAACTGTGTACTGTAACTTTATCTTGTAACAAATTACAAAACTAATGTACTTGGTTTAACCATGATATTTCAACCATTTCATCATACAACTGTTAACTTGTATATACATTCCCAACCAACACTGTTATTATGCAATTAAACTGCTGCTATTTTCAACCTTGTTTACTACCTATCAGCCACATGCCTCATGGGACACCAATGTCCAACTGTCACTATACGCACAAACTCTACCCCACAATGTCCAATTGGGCCTCTCTCACATGGTCTCCTCGCGGTTACTCTCGCAGAATGAATTAAATGTACACCTTCCTATGTTTCAATCACTGTAGCCTTGATAAAGGCCCCTGTTGGGTCAAAACTTATGTTGGTTTTAGTTTGTCAGTAATCCTACACTGAAAACCATAACGAAGTGACAAGACCCCTCATTTCTCTGCTATATACACTTAACTCAATCCAGATCCGACATTATTATATATCCAGCGCACTGGTACACAGGGTTCTCACAAACCCCTTTTACCCAACTTGTTTCACTTTATCACACCATTTCTTACAGTTCTGCACAGGCTTCCCTCTGCTGGGTTCGAGACTGCCTTGTTTCACTTTTTACACAATTTCGTACAGGTGTGGGAGTTCCCTTCCCCACGTTTTATCCACGTTATCTTTTTCCACAGTTGAAGACTTTCGAAACTGCACAAAATGTCCACACACCTCTGCATGACCACTTCAACCTCTCTTTGAACAACCCTTCAAATTACAATCTTCTCTTGCAGCACCGAAACCTCCTGGTAATTTTAGTTCTTATTCTCTTTCACTTGCCTTTGTAGTTCCAATATTTTTCTTTTGCATTCTTGGAATATTCACCATTTACATATGTTAATCTTTGCCTTGTTGGCATATTCATAGTTCACATATTTCAAGCTTTGCCTTCTTGGCATTTTCACAGTTCATATATTTTGTTTTACACTTGTTCAACTTTCTTTCCTTTGATCTCCACTGTAATCTATTTTACAATTCCTGACATTCCGCAGAGACTTTTCGAATGTGCGATTTCTCCTTGCAGGACCACTCTGCTACTTTGTATTCTTCTCACTTAACAATGGTTCTTTTCATTTGCATTTTATTGGCACACGCGCAACCTTCAACTTGCAAAATTATAGTCACTTTCTCTTCAACATCAACCAGACTTTTGTTCCCCTTGATAACTCACCGGCCGTATTAATAGAATATCTTTCATCTTTTCTCACAGCTCAATGCCTTTACTGACACCTCCTCTGCTCCTCCCCAACTCTGTTGTTCACCTGCGAGGTTTGTGGGCTGCTTCCTGGCAATCTGAAGGTTTCTTTCCTCCACTCACTCGGCTTTATGTTTCGAACTCTCAGAGCTTCCCGAAAGCTTGGACATCTTGCCTGGCCTTCTCTTGATCCTCTCAACTGTAGACCAGCCCGCTGGCCTTCCAGCTTCCACTGTCCAGTCCGCATCAGCCTTTGAAGAGATGTTCCTTCTCGTACCCAGCCTCTCCCAAAGTGTGCCTGTGCATGCCACCTTTTATTTTTGTAGGGAGTGCTAATAAGTGGCAGGTGTAACTTGTTAAAGCTGCATGCCTGACTCTGCATGACCTTATTACAGGTATAGGGCCAATGCAAGTCAGGGGCGGTAATCTCTCCAGCCTCATTCCACATCTTCATTGGTGCAGTACATTTGTCAAGACAAAGCAGGGAGGAATTGTGGGAGTGGTAATTTCCCACAACATACGGTGGGATAGCGGTTAGATGGCTTGTGGAAAAAGGTGGATACCATGTCTCACCATTGGGTGCTTCTCCCCCACTCCCTAGGACCCCCTCCCCAGGTGAATCTGCCTCACTTGTCCACCCCCAATGATGGGATCCAAAAGCAATGTCCTTTCCCTAGCCACCTGAGTACGGGATCCCTGGGGACTTGGTTGTGAAACACCCTTTAGTTTTTCACATACCATTCCCCTATGCAATGTGGACAAATCTGTTTCACAGGGGAACTGTTAAAGGAAATTCATGTTGCTCTGATCTTTGCCGTTCTGGTGTTCTTCTGTGAAAGAGAATGGCTGTAAGTCCAGAAACCATCGCATAACAAATGGCTTAGATTGTTTTCGCTGACTTAGCCAGCCAAGGGAGGAATTATTAGTAATCAGAATGTACTTTCTTCCCA
Source organism: Ambystoma mexicanum (assembly GCF_040938575.1). Lineage (NCBI taxonomy): Eukaryota > Metazoa > Chordata > Amphibia > Caudata > Ambystomatidae > Ambystoma > Ambystoma mexicanum. Next base: position 303,672,220 of record NC_090923.1, on the reverse strand, counting down.
AGAGGTAATAATTGAGATAGAGGATGGCCCATTTAATGGCTAACGCTTATAATTCTAACACTGAATAGTTCCTCTATCTAGCAAATAATTTGTGACTGGCAAACAATACAGGGTGTTCTAAGCCTTCATGTACTTGGGATAACATAGTTCCCAATCCAGTCAGAGAGGTATCAGTCTGCAGTATAAAGTCTTTTGTGAAGGCTGCCACTTTCAGTATGGGATTCTGGCATAAAGTGTGTTTTAAGTATTACAACAGACTTCATCCTCATCAGTCCAACAAATCTTTTGCAGTTCAGTGTTTTGTAGCTTGTCAGTCAGCCAAGATGTTTTTTCTGAGAAATTAGTGACAAAATTGCAATAGCATCCAGTTAAGCTAAAAAATGCTCTAAGGTCTCGTTTGGTTTTGGGGGTTGGTGCATTTACAACGGCTTTTACTTTTTTTTGCTGAAGCTGTACACTCCCATTTCCTACAAAAGAGCCCAGATATTGTACCGCTGATTGAGCCAATCTACATTGTTTATGTCAGCTGTCAGCCCGGCTTGTTGTAGGGCTCTCATAACTGTATAGAGATGATAAAGATGGTCTTCCCAGGTTGGGCAATATATGATAACATATCAATATACACCCTGCAGAAATCAGAATAGGGCTGTAAAATCCCATCCACTAATCTTTGGAAAATCGCTGGTGCACTGTGTAAACCAAAGTATAGGACCTTCAATTGGAAAAGTCCTATTGGTGCTGAAAAGACTGTTTTTTCTTTGTCAGGGCCATGTAAAGAACCTGCCAGTATCCCTTAGTTAAATCTAATGTTGACAAGAAAACTGAATTTCCCAGCTTGTCTATCAGGTCATCTATATGAGGTATGGGCTATGCATCAAAGGCTGAGATAGCATTGACCTGCCTAAAATCTACGCAAAATCTCCAAGTTTGATCTGGTTTGGTCAACAGTACAATGGGAGCAGACCAAGGACTTGAAGAAGGCTCGATAACATTAGCCCTGAGGATACTCTACAGTTTGTCAATAATAATCTTTCTCCTTGCCTACGGCAGTCTGTAAGACTTTAAATGAACTACGTTCCCTGGTGGTGACCGTATATAATCGTAAGTTATGTGTACCTCCCTGGTTTGTCAAAAAATACATCAGGAATTGCGAAAACAAGATCATTAAAACTTTCTTGCTCTTCATGGGAAAGCTCTTGGGTCATTAACTCTACATTATCAATTTCATGGGGTGCCAAACAAGAAAATATGATAGTGTGGGAGGACTCCGGATTTTCTTTCCACTCTTTTAGAAGGTTGACGTGATAAATATGAGTCTTTGGCATCTGTCCGGTTGGGCTACTTGGTAGTTGCATGTTTCTACACCTCATAAGGACCGTGCCACTTTGAGATACATTTTTCTCTGAAGTCGGCAGGAGAACTAAAACTTTTTGACCCACTGAGAATGTTCTTAGATTTACTTTCTTATCATATGAAAGCTTCCGTTGGCATTGAGCTTTCTCCATGTGGGTATCGACTAAAGACCTACCTAGTTTAATTTGTTCTCGCAAACGATTTGCGGTTTGAGACAGTGGTATTGGGGTCAACTCCTTCTCTTGCCAGGTTTCCCTGAGCATGTCCAAGACATCCCTTGGCTCTCTGCCATACAATAGCTCAAAGCGCGATAACCTGGTAGATGCTTGAGGGGGTTTTCTTACGGCAAACAAGGCCCATAGAATCATGCCATTCCAATCCTTCCCGCCTTCATCAGCTAACTTTCTTAGAATTGTCTTCAGGGTCTTATTAAAGCCGGAGGTCTAGGTTTTCCCTACATTGCAGCACAGACATGGAACGCTCTCCCCTCAGACATCCGAACGGAAAACTCACTTCCCATCTTTCGCAGGAAACTGAAAACCTCGTTCCTTGCAAAATAATTAGCAAACTCTCAGGAAGCCATGTAAATATACTGCCTTGCTATTGTATATATTTCCTATGTAACTTATGTACTGCTTGTAACTATGGTTTCCTTTGCAACTAAGATGTCTGTAACAAGCGCCACGATGCTTCTGGGCTGATGTGCGCTCAACAAATTTGAATAAATAAATAAATAAATAAATATTAAATCGTTCTACCAATCCGTCTGTTTGAGGATGATAAACTGAGGTTCTTAACTTAGTGATGTGTAGTAACCCTTTAACTTCTCCCATGAGCCTGCTCATAAAATGTGTTCCCTGATATGTTAGAATTTCTTTTGGGAACCTGACCCAGGGGAAAAAAGCGCAGCAGATGCTTTAATATCTGCTGGGTCATACTATCTCTCATGGGGAAGGCCTCAGTATACCTGGTAGTGTAATCAACAATCACTAAGACAAATGTATTGCCCACTCTAGAAGTTTCAAGGGGCCCAATGATGTCCATCCCTATCACTATATATACCCTATAGGTAGCAGATTTAAGGGGGTAGGTGGAGGAATAGTTGTGCTGGTCTTCTGACATATCTCACATGTCTGTACAGAGTTTTTAATATCGGCATAAAACTTCCCATTAATATGGGCTTGAGTTTTAACTTATCCTAGATGTCCCCCTGTTAAATGTGAGTGGGCAATTTCTAGAACTATTTTCTGATGGGTTTGGGGATTTACCAACTGGGCTTTACTTGGCCCTTCCCTTGAGTTTTCCCTTTGTTATAACAGTCCTTGTTTTAAGAAAAAGAAGGGACTTCGTTTATCATTGTCTTCAGACTCAGAGAGTACCTGTAGGACAGCGTCTGCTAGTAATGGATCATTTCTCTGAGCAAAAGCTAGATCTGGCAGGACAGTTGGGTCATCATCATGGCTAGTAGTGAAGTTAGGTCTCTCATCAGCCTCTCCAAAACCTAGATTACCTCTCTTGGTCACTTCCTGGTTTGTCTCTTCTTTTAACTGGGGTAATAGAGCCCTTTCAAGAATTCCTTGTGCTATTTCATCTTCAGGATGTATGTCAAATGTTGTCTCCCCATGATTATGCAAAAATACTTTCACATCTCCCCTGAAATCTGGATCAATAACTCCTGCGAGTACATCCAGTTCAAATTTCCATGTTAAACCAGATTTAGGGGCTAGTCTGATGTAGCATCCAGGGGGAGGTATTAGAACTAAGTCAGTGAGAATTATACTCATTTTCCCTGGAGGGATGTGTAAGGTGTATCTCCCTATGGGGCCCCAAGAGCAGGGGAAGCAGCAACCTGTAAGAGTCCTGAGCCAGGGATACTACACTTTATCGCACAAATGTGCGAATGAGAACCGAGGGGGGACGGGTGGATGGACCCTTATATGAGGACCTATAGCAGATCCCTGAATGTGCAAAAGGCCCCATGGTGGGGGTAGGCCTTCCCCTATGGCCCGCCCCACCCTGGTGCCTAGCTGTCCTTTGATTGAACCAGGTTAAATAGACAGTCACAGTCTCATGTCACTCAGTAAGAGTAAAACTCTATATTTATATAACAGTATACAGAAAAACAATTCAGCTCCTCGGTATGTCTGAGTAATATGACATTTACAATGCCCCTAATTCAGGCGCTACATAAACCTTTAGAAGTCCTCCTTACATTTCCTCTCTTTAATTTCAAAACGCTTTAACCCCAGTGGGGTCACTTGGGAGCAATATCATTCACATTTGATAAATAAATAACTGCTTTCCCTTCAGTGGGAGCACCTGCGAACAAGATCCTTCACATTTGATAAGCAACTATTTATTAAAAATGAATGATATTGCTCACAAGTGATCTCACTCAGGTGAAACAGTTAGTTACTTATCAAATATAAAGGATCTTGTTCGCAGGTGTTCCCACTGAAGGGAAAACAGTTATTTATTTATCAAAAATGAATGATATTGCTCACAAGTGATCCCACTCAGTGAAACAGTTAAATAACTGTTTTTCCTTCAGTGGGATCACCTGTGAACAAGATCCTTCACATTTGATAAGTAACTAACTGTTTCACCTGAGTGGGATCACTTGTGAGCAATATTATTCATATTTGATAAATAAATAACTGTTTTCCCTTCAGTGGGAGCACCTGCGAACAAGATCCTTTATATTTGATAAGTAAATACTTATTTCACCTCATGGGGAGCACTTTTGAGCGAGATCATTCACATTTGATAAATAAATAAGTGTTTCACCTCAGGGGGAGCACCTTTGAGTGAGATCACTCACATTTGATAAATAAATAACAGTTTCACCTGAGTGGAATCACATTTATGAGAAAGATCATTCACATTTGATAAATAAATACTTCCTTCTTTGTTTTAGACCCCCCGGGGCAGCTCCAGGCTACCACATTATGCACAACATACAGCGCAGACCCCAAACACGCAGTACCCCACTGTACAGAGGGAGAAGATCTCTAACGAGAGCAACACAGTTCTCCGGGCAGGTACTGGCCATTACAGTAGTCGCCACTGCAGCAACCATACAGAGCGTAACCCCAGCTTAGGTGCTCAGCTGGGTTTGAGCTTAGTAGAAAGGTCCGGCAGAGTGAGGCCTAATGAGGCACACCTACCTATGCAGGTCTCTCTCTTTCCCCCTCTCCAGCTTGGTGGTTTACCGCCTCCCACACCTCCACTATTTGAGGGCGTGCCCAATGGCTAAATAGCAAACAAGAAAAACCCCATGGAACAGCAGGGAAATATATCACTGAACCTACTACCAGCACACCATGGCTCTATGCAGCCGGTTAATCTGAGGGTGGTCAACACAGTGAGTCCCCACAGAATCCCTCTTCTCTGACTCTGCTTACTTGCGCACGTTGCTGGCTGTCATAGGAGCAACCAATCCTGCTAACACATTTTCCAATACATTCCCCTGCGTTTTCTTCCTCAGGTTGTGAAGGTAAGTGACAGTGGAGCCACGGCTGTAAGCGGCCCAACAATATATTTTTATCCTCCAACAGTGCCGCACTATGCGGCCTGCTCCGTAAACCTTTCCACTCCTACCTCAAGTCACGGAGAGGGGAAAGACAATAAGCGTCAGCTACTGACTGTATCTCACAAATGGCACGCACACACATGCACTACTAGCTCGCGTAGGGCTGCCTCCATCAGAAGTCTGCTCGCTACCTCAACCCTGGAGAGGGGAGAGCAAGAGCCGGCCCGGTCAAATGACCCAGGGTGGGGTTTGAGGCTCTACCACTTAGTTAAAATAACAACATGTTTTAGGAAATACAAAAGGAAAATATTGTCTCAAGAAGAAATGTTAGAATGGCTTCAATGTTTGCTCCCTTCTCTATCCCCGCGGGGTGTATAGAGTCCTTTAAGAAAAACAAAACATAGGTGGATGGCACAGTACTCTCAGTCTTGCAAACTTTGGCTTACTGGCACAATTCAATAGTTCACTTTTTGGTTTTCAATTTCCAATAGTTCAATCACTTTCTTTAGGCTTGGCACCGCCTTGCCATAAATACTCAGTACATATGTTTCTCAACTTCTCAGAGTTCTGCGCAGGCTTCTCTCCACCAGGCTCGAACCTGTCTTCTTTAACTTTATCACACAATTTCTCACAGTGCTGCACAGGCTTCCCTCTGCCCGGATCAAGCCTTTCTTGTTTCATTTTGTTATAAAATTTCTCACAGTAGTTGGAGTTCCCTTCCCCATTTTTTATCTACAATATCTTTTTACAATGTCAAAGACTTTCAGAACTGCAAGGAATTTCGACAAACCTCTGCATGACCACTTCAACCTCTTTTTCAACAATCTTTCAATTTACAATCTTCTCTTGCAGCACCAATGCCTCTCGGTACGTGCAGACCCTATTCTCTTTCACTTACCTTTGTAGTTCTAATATTTTGCTTTTGCCTTCTTGGCATATTCACCGTTCACATATTTCAATCTTTGCCTTCTTGACATATTCACAGTTCACATATTTCAAGCTTTATCTTCTTGGCATATTCGCAGTTCACATATTTTATTTTACACTTGTTCAACTTTCTTTCCTTTGATCCCTGCTGTAATATCTTTTACAATTCATCACATTTCACAGAGACTTTCAAATGTGCAATTTCACCTTGCAGGACCACTCTTTTAGTTTGTATTCTTCTCTCTTAACAATGGTTCACTTGCTTTGCATTTTATCAGCACACGTGCAACCTTCAACTTGCAAAATTACAGTCACTTTCTCTTTAACACAAGCCAGACTTTTGTTCACCTTGATAACTCACCGGCAGTGTTAATAGAATGTCTTTTATCTTTTCTCGCAGCTCAAGGCTGTTACCAATGCCTCCTCTGCTCCGTTGTTCACCCGGCAGGTTTGCATGCTCCTTCCTGGCAATCTGAATTTTTCTTTCCTCCGCTTGCTCAGCTTTACGTTTCGAACTCTCATGGCTTCCCGAAAGCATCAAAATCTTGCCTGGCCTTCTCTTGATCCTCTACACTGTAGGTCAGCCTACTGGCCTTTCACCTTCCACAGTCCAGTCCGCATCTGCCTTTGAAGAACTGTTGCTTCTTGTGAGCAGCCTCGCTCAAAGTGTGCCTGTGCGCGCCACATTTTATTTTCACAGGGAGTGCTAATGAGTGGCAGGTGTAACTTGTTAAAGCTGCATGCCTGACTCTGCCTGGCCTTATTACAGGGACAGGGACAATGAAAGTCAAGGGAGGTAATCTCTCCAACCTCAGTCCTCATCTTCATTGGTGCAGTACTTTTGTCAAGACAAAGTGGGGAGGAATTATGGGAGTTGTAGTATCCCACATAATACACTGGGATAGGGGTTTGGTGGGTTGTGGAAAAAGGGGGAAACCATGTCTCACCATTGGGTGCTTCTCTGTCAATCCCTGAGAACCCCCCACGCAGGTGATCCTCCGTCGCTTGTCCGCCCCCAGGTACTCGCTTTAGGGTATTCACGAGTATGATGAGTTCCTTTGTACTCTTTAATTTCTTTAAGGTATTCACAACCCCTTGGATGAGTATGATTAGTAGTGTTCCCCCACCCGGATCTCCCGTCACTCCTGTTACCTCTATTCTGATGGATTGGCATCACCGGTTCTTCCTTCAGTGCCTAGATGCCATTGGGCTTTAGTGTGTGATTTTTAAATAAATAAACAAATTCCTGTAGCATTGGGCTGCCTCTGGTATCTTGTGCATGTTTAGTGTGTCTCTCTGGCTCCAGTGCATGACTACACAGAGCCTTTCCAGTTGCAGTTTCGGCATTGTTTGATGACCAGTCTCTTCACCTCTTCACAATCATGCCACCACCCCAATTCGCATTCTTGGTCATACACAGTTCGGCCCTCTGCCCTCTCTGTGTTTTTTCCACCTCTTGGTTGTTGCTATCCTCAAGGCTGAGGACCTCCCATGACTCTCTAGTCTCTCGCTCTCTCTAGCTTTGAACCTCCCGGGTTCCACAAACAACATACGTTGTTCGTTCTTCTGTTTTTATGGGGTAGTACTGGACCCTCCCCTGCGTAGAACCATAATCCTTTGTATCTGTCTCATGAGCGCTCTCCCTCACTTGCTCAATATTCTTATTCCCAGGATGGTTGCCTCCCAACCACTGGCAAATCTTTATTTCTGGTATCCTCTTCTTCTTCTCATTATGGTTATGTGTCTGATGGTGAGTTGGTGTGACATTATAATAACAAATATTGACTTATGGAGGATGTTTCTCCTAAAGCCTTGATGGTTTCAATAGTGTTTCATAGAGGTATTTAGGGAGTTCTTTGACGCAACAAGAGTCCTTGTCACCAAGTGGGGAGTCTCTCCCGGTGAGGTCCCTCTTACCACCACCCCTAGGGGGAATGTTGCATAGCAGGCTCATCTCCCTAGCCTCACAAAGAAGGATTCTGCTCTAGGGAGAAATGACGAGATCCTGTGAATCGTCACATCACCCTCTTTGCCTCAGCCACTCTACTTCACCCCACTCAGAATCTATGTCTTCCCACTCACTCGCTTTACCTCAACCCCCTCACCAGCCCTACCTACCCCTAGTCACCCTCCCTACCTCACCATACTCACCCACTATACCCCACCTTACTCACTCCCTGTACCTCACCCCACTTATGCACTCTACTCAGCCATTCTACTCACTGACTCTGCCTCTCCATTCTATCTCACTCATACCTAAGACAGTGTTAAGTTCTTTCATTGTAAGCAACCCTGGTTCATGCTTCAAAGGCTATGAACTATGATCCACAATGTGAATAAGGAAAAGCAGATGTTAAATTTATTTGGCTTGACATTCGCCAACCAAATGGCATCTTGGCGCTAGTCCAGAGATTGAGGGCTCATTCATAAAATAATTAGAACAGAAAGGTCTTCAAGGAGCGACAGAAGGTAAGATGACACAAAGTGCTATGGGAAGAGCGTTCCTCAACTTGGCCACTGCTACAGTAAGGGCACGGCCTCCCACACATGCTTGATGAATTCCCAGAACTTGGATTGTACAAGATGTTCAAGAACGCAGGGGTTGTGATGGTACATTTGACAGAATTTAAGTTGAAGGTAATGAGCCCCGGTCTTAGTAAAGGCCCCGTGCACAATGCACAGGGACTTAAACTGAATACAGTTATCTACTGAAAGCCAGTGATGTTGGCGAAGAGTTGCTGAAATGTGTGCAGTCCACCGTTCTTGTGGCCGGGGTCCTGCAGCAATTGTAACCGGTGAATCAAGTAGGTTGGCTGTGTGAGATAAAGTGAATTACAATAATCCACCCCACTCATCTAATGTGACCTACAGAAAGTCTGGATGGCGGAAGACCTTGGGGATATCATGTTCACGGACGAAACTATCCTGCCCTTCCGAAGGTTCAGCAGGATGGCATTCAGGAGGAAAGGGCACTTTTCAAGCAAGCCCCGAAACATCCAATCAAAGTACATGTTTTTAAGGCAGCATCTCCATAAAGGGCACTAGACCCCAGATTATTTTGAGGGCATAATGGGCACATCCTCCCTCAAAGAGAGCATTATTATGCAGGGAGTGTTGCCTTATGCAAGTCTTTACTTGGGGGACAACTGCAAATCAAGCATTGTACAGGACAATCAACCCAAGAAATCCTCTTCAGCAGCATTTATGGGGAGCAGAGGTTCACTTGGGTTTAAACCCTTTGAAAATTTCTTGACCTAATCCCTATTGACGTGATATGTTTGCTCTTTAGTGAAGTTTTCACTCAGTTCGACATCCAATAGATGTTGAATTGTACTTGTTAAGATTTCTTTCAGTTTAGTATTCATTAGGCAAGGGTTGCATTCAGAACACACCTTCCCATCTAACCCGTGGTTTAAGTTTCCGCTGAGTTCGATGTTCAATAGGTGTGGGTTGAACTCAAAACACACTTGCTATTCAGCCCGCTGTGTAATACTTGTTTAATTATCTTCAAATTAAATGTCCAATGCTCTGAGACTTTCAAGAATGTGTTTCTTCCCACACAAGGCCACTCCGATAGAAAGTAATCCTAGTATATCAGTTTGACAATGGATTAAATCAGGGACCTTCAAAAATGTGTTTCCTCCCACACGTGACCACTCGGATACAAAGGGCCTCATCACAAGTTTGGCGGTAACCCTTAAATGCGGCAGTAACGCTGTTACCGCCGCATTTAAGGGTCTGCCAAATCACATCCTTGGCGGATTTCCCCCAGCTCCGAGCTGGGGGCAAATCCGCTGCAATTTTGCTGATTTTCAGTGCTAATACCGCCGGCAGGAAATCCGCCAGCAGTAATAACGTGAAAGTTCCCCATTGGGCCCAATGGGGAATGGGAAATTCCCGAATGGGCCCAATGGGGAATGGGCACTAACCGTTCCGCCAAACCCGTGATCCGGCGGGACTAGCGCCGGGGGGTTTTGTGGTAGGGCTAATAGCGCCGGCGGTAATACCGCCGTCGTTACCGCCCAACTCGTGATGAGGCCCAAAGTATTCCTCTAGGAAAGTTCAAACACTAGCATACTAGGTTTCTCCATTGCTAGAAACTCACTGGTTGTGTTTAAAGGTGTCCCAGCAGTGCGGATCGCTCAGCCCTCTGCTTTCAATGTCAGAATTCCAATTCCTGCCCGTCAAGCACTCCTGTGTCACCGTCTGAACACAGGGGAACAAGCACTTTGAGTTCAATGAAAAGGGACAGCCTCTCAGCATGGCTCCCTTCCTAACATTTGATTTCCTCCAAGCAGCCCAAGCTCCCATGCCACGCTTCCATAGATTGGCTCCCTCAGCAGACCTCAAGTCTCTCTGTATGGCTCTTCTATAAGGTTCCCTGCTGCATCTCTTGACCTCTCTGTTGCTACAGCTGCTGCGACTCTGCCAGCAGTTCCACCTTCACCCCTTGAATGGGGCTCCTTTTATACACATGCAGTCCATTGACAGGCTGGAAATGTTCAATTAGCCCTGCCTGACCACAATTAAAGGGAAATGCCTGATCCCTGCAGCCATTAGCAGGTATCTTCCTCGTCCCAGTACCAGCGTGGTAAAAGAGCCCAGTCTTCATTGCTCTTGGTTGCCTCTTCCTCGTCCCAGTACTGTCAATTGTCATATGTGAAGGAAAGAGTGGAACTGATTCACAATAACCCATGAAGGTTGGGGAAGAGTTGTTTTGGTTGCCAATAGGGAAAGGGGATACCATGTCTCGCCCAAGGACACCCTATTCTTTCTCCTCCTCCTTCTGGGTCTTCGAGGCTTGTCACTTCTCCTAATGTCAGGGTGGGTGGTGTACATGGTGGAAAGGTGGATGGCTACCACTGGTGCTGGGAGCCAAGGGGTAGAGAGGTGGGTAGGGTACATGGAGGGAAAGGCTAACAACTGACCCTGGTCTGGGTGGAAGAAAGGATATCTGCAATCATTCTTTCATTTTATTCTTACAAAGTTAAGTGTGTTCAACCTCAAAACCTGCGTGCACAAACTGGGGATTGCAAAGCCTTGATGTTTGATTAATCAAAGTTAACTCCCTTGCACAACTGCTTATACTGCTCAAAAATGACAAAGTGTTTGAACATTTTGCAAAGCATATCTCACAAGCTGGTCTTACAGACGAAATAATCACTTACTAATCTAATCTTCTTCTGAAATAGTTTTCAGTGCGTAATAAGGTAACGGGGTACATAGATTCTTCTTTCTCAGAGACTTGAGGCACAAGGAGGAGGTGCAAGGAAAATGAAGGGTATAAACGGGTCTAGGCAGGTAAGGAGAACGCAGTGTGTACACATTGCATTACTGCAAAAAGGGAGAGTGAGATACTGTAGAAAGAGAGAGAAATATACAGGAGGGAGAGAGAAGTGTAGAGACGAATGGATGAGAAAGAGTACACTGCATTGAGAGAGAAAAGAGTGCACTAAAATGACAGTGAGAATGGGAGACATACAAATAACGTAGACTGTGTGTGTGTGTGTGAGAGAGAGAGAGAGAGAGAGAGAGAGAGAGAGAGAGAGAGAGAGAGAGAGAGAGAGAGAAAGACATAGAGATATAATAGAGAGAGAGAAAGACAGTGAGATGACAAAAAGCACAGTGAAGGAGAATGAGAAAGAGAGAGTGAGCTATACAGAGAGACACTGAAAAAGAGAGATAGAGAGAAAGAGAGTGAGGGAAAGGGGAAAGAGAGACAGAGAGAGTGAGGGGGGATGACAACGAGTGTACCAAATATTTGAGGGGCAAATGCATGGTATAAACCCAGTAAAATAACATAACATAATGAAGACACAATGTGCTTTATGCCGATTTGGAGAACGGTTGTGTCCTGCATCCGATGACTGATGACGTCAATTAATAAAAGGGATAGTGATATTGTAACATTGTGTTATAATACCTTAGCACATCACCCAATAACAAAACATATTTCGATTATAGAGGAAAGGGAGAGAGAATAATAGAGAGATGATACAGACATGTGATTTGCGTTGTGAGCAGTGCCCTGCATAACATATAGTAACATAACATAATGAATGAATAATGTATGCAGATCACATTGGAGTAAGGCAAAGATGAAAGGGAGAGAATCTACCGGCTGGACAGTATATTACTTACTTAGTTGCAACCCAAAACCCTTGCTCTTCCAAGCCACCTTTGTGGGTTTTGTGGGTGGAGTTTCTGTTGCTTGTAGATGTTTGGTGGTCATTGATTATCCAATACCGAGAACAACATTGGTACAAGTGAATATTGACTAGGCCTTTCAGCACACTGGCCCTTGTCCGGGCAAAGACATATTTGTATTCTCAATTTCGTGTCCCTCACAGGTGGGTAATGCTGTAACTGTGGTCTGAGCAGGTGATGTGCGGGTTTCATTCTGCTAATCCTGTGGTCTGAAAACGGTGTCTCTACAGAAGTTTTGGACTATGACTCACATTATCCCTCACCATTAACTATGATGGCTAGGGCCGATAGTAGTTGTAGTCCAAAACACCAAGAGAGTGAATGATTGCAGACGCCTCTGCTAACCTGTGTCCTGACATGCTGAACTGTATGATACAGTAGGTCTACATGTACAGTACTTCGTATAATTATATATCAGACACGGTTAGACCCTGTCTTTTCTTTGGTTTTGGAGTGGCAAATTTGCCTGTGCCGCAGTCAGTACAGACAGTAGCTTTCTGTACTTACAATATCTGGTCTGTTCTGTTGTCATCTTGTCTAATTTGAGGGTGTGCATTGCGTTCCACTGTGACCATAACATGCAATGAAGCAGAGGCACACCTCAAATACACCTAATATATCTGTAATGATACAAGCCTGATGGAATGGCCCTGTGACCTTCAGAAATCTTTATCATATACAAAAAGAATGGAATTTTTTAAATATGGTTCACAACACTACTTTTGACTTGAGGATACCTGTTGACTGTGTAGGCACTGAGGTAGGTCTTAAGAACTTACTGTTGCTTCATTTACAGTACTTTTCAATATTAATGAAAGAGGTTACTTTGCTACACCATTTCCTATGAGCAGCATAAACATTTTCTTAACATAGCTTTTTTATTTTTTAGATCTCAGCTCAGAAATGGAGCCCCTGGAAGTGAGACTAGGTATGCAAGCCCTGTACCTAATATACTGACTGGACAATAAGAACATACTAGCCCTTAATAAGGGCATGGCTTCCTCCATACCGGGTTCCAGTACCGAGTTCCTCCAATGAGGATTTACCGGACTATTCCAACCATGGAGGATAGGGCTCAATGGGAATGGGGAGGGAGCTAATAAAGGGCCTGTTAATAACGGACCCGTTATTAGCTCCCTGGTTCCCTCGTGGGACCCGCTAAGGAAAGAGACCTCATAATAGGGCGTCCCGTAATGAAGGGTGCCGGTCCCATACCGGCACCCTTCATTACGGGAGCGCCATGGCCGTAATGAGGCCCACTGTAGTCTTACAAGTTGGGATCTTGAGCCTGCAACTCACCTCATGATTTGGACTAATCCCATGATACCACACCATTGGCCATGCTACCTAGGGCTGATCGGAGCTGTATTCCAAAATATCTGTAAAGCCATTCATTACAGGCACCTGATTGGTGCAGTGGCAAGTAAGTTGCTTCCTAATGCTACCGAATAGTGGCAAATTCCAATATGCTGTGTCCAAAAAGCTTTCAGTCGGAGACACCTTGCTCATCTTGTCCACCACATGCCCCAGAGCATGGCTGGCTACAATCACAAACTCTGTCTTTTTCAATTGTTAATGTTGAATATTACATGTAGATATAACAACTTCTACAGAAAAAATATGCTAGCCCATATTGACCAATTATTTTATGTTGTATTGCATGTACTTAGAAATATTTTGGTTCCACCCACCCACAACTTAATCCGTGACCACATGCAGCACCCTGGCTGAGAGCAGAAACCAAAAATCCAATAGGGAAAAACTTCAATGTCTGTGGGCAGGGCTGAAGCAATGGTTCCAACATTAACAATCACTTTCATGGGATGCCAAAGTGAAGATGGTTTCCTGATAAAAACTGGTGCCAGAGAGGAGGTGAACATATTGTGGTGCCTGAAGCACAGTTATCTACTAACTAGGGTCCTGCTTAAATGCCATTACCAAAATGTGTGCCATAGCAACGGTTTCAAAGCGAACTCCCAAAGCACATTACATGGAGTCACCAGATCACCCAGCACATTTGATGCATAGTTAATTCTGTACAATATGCATTAACCCAGCACTACAACTCATATTATGCATTGGTATAGTAAAGACAAGTCCTGGATTGAAGAATGGTCTTCAGCATTGGTAATTCTAGAAGGCTTATCATTTATAGGGCAGGTAACATAACACGGAACACTGGAAAAGGAGTGCTGTTATACTACAATATTACCCAAATTACATATACTGTTATCAGTATTTGAAAAATCAGCAATCACACAATGTACCCTTTGCACCAATGCCAGACTCTGTGTCTCAGGAACTGACTTCTGGTTTGTGTTCAAGGCCAGCAGAGCACGTGGAGGTGCCTGAGCTCAGTTTCTTTGATTACTTACACAATAGTTGCAATAGGGCAAGCATGAGTGGGAAGCACAAGGATGCCAGCACATTAGGATCATGGCCAAACAAGAATGTATGTCTTCTAACAAGTTAGTAATTCTCAAGAAAGCCTTGGTATGTACCAAAATAAGCCTTCACTACGGTCCTATCATCTGAGCCTTCATCGAATATCCAAAAATAAACCCTGGGCTTTGCCTTCAGATTGCAGGTTTCCAGGGGTTCCCAAGCCTGTTTCAGTGGATCTTAAGATCCAGGATATGTGTTGAGTTGGTGATTCAGTGCTTGGCATAGTCTCAAACTTACTTCTTGGTGGTTCATGCAGGACCTTAGTCTTTGTTATACCACTGATGGTCTTTGAAACTTGAAGGGCAGTGTGGAATGCTTACCTGGTCCCTGTCCTACATGATCTAGGGTATGGCCCCAAAGATTACACCTTCCCAGGAGAGGGTCTATCAAACTCTCCCTTATCCTCTATGATTTTGTACCAAATCTCTACCCCTTCCCCTGCTCTCCATATCACATCTGATGTCTGCTCTGGACCAGTCTGATCCAGCGTAAGGTAACTACTCACTAGGGTTATTGGGTTAGCCTGCTCTCTACCCTCCTTCTCTGTCTTGGGGTGACTATCTACCCCTCTAGCTGGCTCTTCTCCTCCCACCTGCCACAACTCCTACTTTAATAGTAACATTCGTTCAATCCAACAATCTCTCTCTGATAAGCCGTTTTGCTCAGGTGGAAATCCTCCTGCTGAGCTGGAAACCCTCCTTCTTCCACTAACTTCTTCTTAGATGGCAACCTTCTTCCTCCTCAAAAGTAACCTCCTTCCCCCCTGGAGGCTAATATTCTTCCAGAACGAATTACAACTAAGGACACCTCCACACTATATCAGGTACTCACTGCTTTCAGGGCTCAGGTATTGTCCCGACTTAAAGAGAAATGGGAGAGGGAGGTGGCCCACTGGAGTCTGAGGAGTGGGTGGAGGCACTACTGTTCCCACAGGTCATCGTAATAGATGCCAGGCTTCGCTTAATCCAGTACAAAATACTGCATCAGGCGCATTACTTCCGCGCAGCGATGGCACGGTGGGGGGTACTGGACAGCGGGTTGTGCCAGAGATGTGAGAGGGCAGAGGGTACCTTCTTCCACATGGTGTGGATCTGTGACTCAATTCAGGACTTTTGGCGGAGGTGCATCCATAAGATATCTGGGGTGTTGGGGTCTCTAGTGCCACAGGACCCGACATTGGTGCTACTGGAAACCTGGGGGACATGGAATTCACCAGAAATGAGAAGATATTCTTTGCTAGGGCTGGGGAAGAGGCTCACGGCTGCAACGTGAGGTTCTACGGAAAGACTAAGCCTCAGCCGCTGGGCCAGGGAGGTTGACAGATGTGCATCCCTTGAAAGACACATCTATAATGCCAGAGGTTGCCCTGGGAAATTCCAGAAAGTCTGGGGGAGATGGGTGGGAATCGAGTGAGAGTTGAACAATGTAATGCCCTGTTAGATGGATGTTGTTCCACCACACATTGAGGGAACTGTGACCTGGCGCTATCCTTTCCCTACTGACCTGGGATCTTTATGTATTGACTGTGATACTATTGACATGCTGTAACCAAGCTCTAGCGACCTGTGTTGTTTCTTATGTTGTTCTATTGAAAAAAATAAACAGATGTATAAAAAAAAGTAACCTCTTCCCACACTCGAATAATCGCCTCCAAACTCCATCCTTCTTCGTATGCTATATGCCCACCAATCGCTTTAAAGCACTCCTGCCTAGCTCTTACACCAACAGGCCACACCGGGAGGCTGTCTAGCCTGATTTTTATATTCTGCTTCGCACTCCCTGGGGGTGGGACCTAATGCAACCTGTTGCATCAGGTTAGAGAGGGACTAGCGTGGCCTGGAAGTGGCCCCTGTGCCTGGGGTTCAGATAGTCTATGTCAGCCGGGGCATGAAATTACATATAGCCGGCCACAATTGTGGATTTCACACTGAGCCTGGTCTTGCAGGAGCAGTTTTCCTCTCCGATTGGGATCTGTGGAGTCTGTCTTGATCGCTACAAAACCCTCCATTCCCGTATTGTGTGCGTAACAGCCGTTGGTAAAACCATACATTAATCAGGGAAGTCTTTCTGTGTCAGAGATAATTTTGTTGCGGGAAAATTGCCACTTTGTAAACCCTGTGATGCAAGTTGTGTAACAACGAGGAGGATACAGGAACCCCCCTGAAAGTGTTGGTATTTATTGTCTGGTTAGAAACTGTACGCACCAACTGCTGGTTCATGTTCTCTGTGTATGTGATTGCCTTCACAATGTTTTCACAGTACACAAGCAACAGAAACTCCACTTTGCTGTCCATTATTCTCCGGTAGTGCTGCCAGAATAAAAAATTCATCAACATCGCCAACCAAAAAATTACTCTTTAGTGGGTGCCAGTGGCGAGAGTAACATTGAATCCCTGCAGGATCTGTTTCTTTCCAAAAGCTGCTGTTGCTTGGACTGCATTTCTAGAGGGTAGGAAAGGGTGACTGGCACTGCCCTTAAGGGCCTAATGGTGCAACCTCTCCCCCTAAACATCAATGTCGTCTTCAAGATCTCCATGTGACAATTCCCTAGCTTACCCTGGATCTTTAGAAAGGGAAGTCTGGGAATCCCTATTTTCCTCCCCAATGTCCAGCATCTACTTACTTGGGGAGACCCTGGCCCATTTTACCACTCTACTGTCAGTGCCTAGCATCAATAAGGGAACCTTATTACACAGTACAAATGGAAACAGAAACAGACACACTCAGAGAGGCATCAGCCTTGCGTATTTTGGCAGTGTGCAATGTGATTGTCACTTTGCAGATGACACAATTGTGACAAATGGAGATAGATTGAAACTCATAAAAGCTTCACTTGACATCACCTTCATGATGTTGGTTGTGAAGTAAGGATAGCTTTCACATCCAGGGATAAGAAGCTAGGTTTGACTCTCACCTCTGCCAAGGCTTTTTGGGTTATTTTTATTTAGTTTTTGTACTTTTTAATTCTTGAAACAATTAAAGTACAAAAAACAATGAAAATAATCAACAGTATACTTAGGGTACAGAAAGGCAGCAATAATTCTACAATTAGACAGAATCAATGTGTAAATGTAAACAAAGGGACTCTGACTATTAACAGTTTAAGGAGGAAATTACTGCTTAAGACAAGTATTTACTCAAGGCGTTGCACTGTCTACCTCTTCAACCAATGCATCATGTTCAAGAGAGCGTGTATTACCTGCAAAGCAGTCACAACCAAAACAGTACTTTATTTGAACAAGAAACTTACCATCTCCAGAGGCCAACGCAGCAACAGAAGCCAGACTGGCCATTACCTAACCGTCCTTTCTCTGCTATGCACACTCTCTCTAGAGCACATTACCAATGCAGATAATTATGCTCCCCTCCATTCAACACTCCATATGGGACCTGAAGACCCTACTCTTCAAAGAACATATTGCCAATAACTCGACTGAACTCTGCCTCTGCCCCTCTGGAGTAGTTCCCTCCCCTACCTCCTCTACCCAGTCCAACTGCCTCTGGCACTGCAGCACCCTAAATGAAACCCACTGCCTGCATCCCTTATGTACAGACTCCGGCTGGTTTTGCGCATCATAAATCCTATTAATATGTAAATACAAATATTAATTACTGTACTGTCCCTCTCCATTCACCATACATTAAAGCACAGTGCTTCAAAGGTGTGCTACGATTTGTAGAGAAAATGTGAGATGCAAACTTTAGCTCCAGCACAATATGCACGTTTATACTATGTGATTTAGTTAGAGATCCACATCTCAATGCTTTTGGGAGAAAAAAGAAAGCACAGACTGATCCTTGGGTGGTGGGATTATTCGTAGCTGGCCACGCTCAAACCCAATGACCATTGGAAAACAAAATCCAAGACTCTCCATAGCAAAATCTAACTGCAGGAATTTCTTTTTAACTCTTCAGGTTGGTATTAAACACCTGATGCGCAGAGTTGGGTAGTGTGTCTGTGGCTCAGTGGGACTGGCCAAGGTACACTGATTGATTGCTATGTGTGCTATTGTTTGTAAAACGAATGAACAAATACACATTAAAACAAGGATATAAAGTAGGGTATCGATTACAGGGTGGTGCTGAAAGGGAGAGGAAAGGTCAACACCTGCCGCATGGCTGGGTTTATACAATGCCAACACTGAACAGACACATCAAATGATTACTGTGGAAGTGACCTTACCCTGGCTGATTTCGTTAGCCTTGATATTTGAAAACAAAAAAAGGAAAACAGAAAAATACAGCATTGATCATCTCGGAGGTCAGAAATGTATCCATTTGACTGAACAGTGTCTATCCTCAGCTACTCCACTGCAGGATCCACCCAGGTATCAAATCCGTGTATAATAAGGCTTACTTATGCTTTTAAACACTTGCCCATCTCCCACTTAAGATGCAAACGGGAGTTCATATATTATGTTATGTTATGTTACTTGGCATTTATAGAGCGCCTTATGTACCATTGGTATGAATAAGTCTGATTGCTTCCTCAAGACTAAAAATAAAATAAGAGTACTGGCTGGCTCTAAGCATTCAGTCAAGAGTTTGGTAGAGTTATGAAAATGGATCACAGCACATAGAGGTGTACAATGGTGCTCTTGAGCTTATACAGATACATGCTAGTACGAACTTCATGAGCACAGCATTGGTAATTTAGAGGTTTCAATAGTTGACCTGAAAAAAGGATAAGCAATTGGGGAGGTAGGTTTAAACCTATCATTTAATTCTTTGAACTGTTAGGTCCGAAAATGGACTACACATGGTCACCACTTAAAACGAAATAATAATTGTTCTAACATTTGCACAAAAATCATTTCATAAGTGGAGAGGCGCGAACCGTATTGATCAAATATGCAGAAAACGTCATTGAATCAAGCTTTTTGTATCTCATTAATTGCATGTGCCCAGGAGCTAACCACATATTTAAGAACTATGTTTATCTAATGTATTCAATGAAGACTAGATCCCCCATAATGCATTGGCATTGAAAGAAAGTCCAGACTTCTATACTGGTAGGATTGGCAATGGCTAGTGTGGTGGGTCGGAAGAAGGAGTCAGGCATTTTAAGGACATTTTTGTACGTTCCTTATTAAACTAAAAGCATAAGGCCTATCTCCCCCTATAATTAAAGGAAATACCCTACCTATCTAAAGAAACTAAAGATGCTTGTGAGATATCACAATGTCTTTTCTTCCCTTGGACTTCTCTTTATCCCGGTATCCTCTTCTACTAGGTATTTCTTAGTATAATCCATTCTGATAGTCTTCTCTGGGTAGTAGTTTTCCCTACAATTGCTTCTCCTTTTCTTGGTATCATTTATTCATTCTTCACATTCTTTCTGTTTATATTTTTCCAAGGTATCTATGCTACTATTTCCTTTTGTGCTTTCTTTTTCAATTGTACAACTTTTAGTACTTGACCTTTCTATGGTCCTTTCTCTATAGTAGTTTTCCCTACAATTGTGTATCCTTGTCCTGGTAACACATTCCCATTCTTCACAATCTTTCTTTTTCATGCTGTTGCAAAGTATCTTTGCTTCTATTTCCTTTTAGGCTTTCTTTGTCAATTGGACCCTCTCTGCCTCTTAGGGTTCTTCTATCCTCGTCAATTGTGAGCCTTATCTTTCCTTTCTCGTTATATGTTTTAGGCTTTTCCTTCTCACACGCTTCAACTTTGCACAAATATGATATGATATGATATGGCATTTATAACGCACCTATACAAAAGTGTTTCAAGGCGCGGCGACGAGGCAGGGGGGGGGCAAGGGAAGACAGACAACCATCCTACTAGGCCCAGTGTCATTCAGATCGTGCAAGGGAAGGGGGAAAGGGAGAAGTGCGGGGGGATGGGAGAGGGGAAAGTGTAAATAGGGTTCTTGCCCTTCTTCCCAATGCTTCCGTTGCCAGTCTCTCTTAGTTCCCCACATGGATGGTTTAAATGTCTCTCTTATCACTTTGTTCACTTTGCTTCTTATCTGTGTTCGTCCCAAATACTTTGATTTCCGTACTGTGCCGAGTTTCTCTTTTCATATACTCCAGGTCTCTCTTTACTGGATTATTTATTATGTGTTTGCTTCTATTTTCACAATTCCAAACATTCTGCTTTCTGGTTATGGTTTTGTCCTTAAAACTGTGACTAGTTGCTTCACTTAAATAATGATTTTTTGCGGCCTATTGCTATTCCTTATTCCCCCTGTACCTCTTGTGGTGTGGGGAAGGGTTGCAGGGCACGGCTCTCGCTCGTGTACTGCTTCTCGCTCTCTTCGCTGTTCTTTGGTCCCCCGTTGTCGACTCAGCGTCCGATGTATACCATCTGCATACGCTGTTGCTCAGAAGGTGTTGGCTCTGTTCTTTTGGCGTCCTGCCCACTACTCTGCATGGGTGATTGTGCCACTACCAAGTACCTTCTCCTTCTCTGCTGCTCTGCTTTTCCAAAAGCCATAGGCTCCCCGCTCTACCCTGATTCTGCCTCCAAAAGGCATGATGAGGCCAGGGGGCTTCCCCTGCATATCGGGCTCTCCTCTCTTCCTTCTGCTCTGACTCGTCACAGTTAAATACACATCTTGAATTAAAGGGATATTTTCCTTATTTTCCTAAAATGTCTTTTTTCCTTTAGCCAAACATGAAGTCTTCATACTTTTCTCCAGGGAAGACAGTCCCATATACACAGCTCTCGTAGTTCCTTTGAGGAGTTTCTCGCAGGAACAGAAGTCCTTGTCCTCAGAGGGGGATCTCTCTCTAGCTTTACAGGGGGAGTCTTCCCCTAGGGAAGAAGGGGCAAATTCCGGCGATTTGGCACCCTAACCACATTGGAGCGCTTAGCAATGCTAAGAGAACATTATGGCATTTACTGAGGTTTTTGGAGTTGCTGTTCAACACTTGATTCCACTTTCAAAATGCAGGTGGCGCTGTCTGGAGTGGTGACAGGTGAAAGGACCTAGCAACATATACAGGAAAAGTGTTTCCACCATAGGGAATTGTTGAGTGAACATTTGAATAAAGCCGACATCTGATCATGTTTGCTGGGTATAAGGAGCCCCACTTAAAATGTAAAAGCAGCCAAACACAGGATCAATGAGGCTCATTGCTTCCCTAGGGCAAGTGTTCTAATCTTTTTTTAATACAACATTTTTATTGATTTTATAAACAACAAATCCATACAAACATTCACCTTATCCCAGCATGCTAGTATTGTCATTACATAGGTATTCCATGTGTCCCTGACGACACCACCTCCGACCATATAACTCAGAAAATTGAACATCCTATATATGTCAATTCCATTCTTCCCATTTCCCCCAGATCTTCATTGCCTTGTCAGGGCATCCCCTTGCTGTGTATATTCGGCGTTCCAAGGCTATACACATGTCCACGTCAGCAGCCCATTGTGTGAATTGAGGGTGTTCATGTGATCCCCATCGTTGGGCTTTGTTACGTTTGATTAGTCCCGTCGTCGTGGACAGAAATAGTGTTTCATATCTATTAGCATCATCCTGCTAATAGATATGAAACACTATTTCACTAAAGACAGCCTCTTTGGGTCCATTGGTACCTCTCTTCCCAGCAACCCAGCCTGTTTATTGCAGCATTTTTGCCAGAAGTTCCTGATATGAGGACATTCCCAGAGGATGTGAATAAACGTACCTTGCCCCTCTTGACATCGCAAACAGTTTGTGCTAGTGGCCCGGTTCCACTTTTATATTGTCACACTGGGATAATAAACTTGATGCTGAATGTTTAATTTTACTAGACGGGGTCTAGAGGTAATTGCTATCTCCCGTGGGCACATCAACGCCACTACCCAATCCACCGGATCAATAGCACCCACATTCTCTTCCCATTTTGCTTTCAGACGAGACAGTTCCGGTGTTTCAAAAGTCATTAATGCATTGTAGAGTGTGGAAGTGACCTTGGAAGTGATGTGTTCCGGGAGAACATTGCGTCCTATTGGGGTTTATTGTGGGATGTCTGAGAGCAGGTGTTGATAACTATGTAGTGCCTCAGTGAGTTGTATATAGTGATACAGTTCTGTGTTTGAGAGTCCGGGCCTATGTCTCAGCTCCTCGAAGGGGACAATCTTCCCTTCTGTGAGTATATCTCCCACCACTGTGATTCGGGCCTCCCCCCATTCCGGCCAGATTGGTAGCTTATCTACTTCGGCAAGGTTACCATTCTTCCATAAGGCGTGTACCAGGGTTACCTTATTTTCCCAACCAATGTACTTGTGTGCCTCTCTCCATATTGTTGTAGTGTGGGTCGCCATCGTCTGTTGGGAGGATCTGGTTAAGGGTTCATAGAGATTTGTGAGTGGCGACATATCCCTTAATCCTAGCATCTCTGCTCTGATATGCAGCATTTCTCGGTCCCCATGGAATGTATCATTAATGACCATCATTTGGCTTGCCCAGTAGTACACCTGAAGACATAGTAGTCCTATGCCCCCTTCCAAGACTGAGCATTGTAGTGTGCAGAGGGCAAGTCTCGGGTGTTCCCTCCGGCAGGAGATTCCGGAGAATACCGTCAATCCTGCGAAATTTTAAGTCAGGGATCCGCAAAGGGGCATTCTGCAGGATGTATAGAAAGCATGGTACTGCCAGCATCTTAAAAAGGGCTGCCCTACCTAGTAGGGTCAATGGGAGTAGCGTCCAGTGGCAGACATCAGTGGAGAAATGTTCAGTCACCGGGTGTATGTTATGGGTGAGATACTATGAGAGGTCAGCCACGATCCGGATCCCCAAGTAGTGGAACCGGTCTTGTTCAATATGGTATGGGCAGCTCTTCTGGATTGTGTGTTCTTCACCCTTGATTGGGAAGAGGACCGATTTACCCCAGTTCACCTGCAGTCCGCTAAGATCTCCATATTGTTCTAATATTTGTGTGACTATTGGACAAGATTGAATCGGATCACTCAGGTACAGCAGGAGATCATCCGCATAGAGGGAGAGTTTATCTTCTCCACCGTCAGGACAAAGAAATCCCAACCATGTCTCTATCTGATGGAGTAGCTGGGCCAAAGGTTCAATGGTGATTGCGAACAACAAGGGAGATAGGGGGCAGCCCTGGCACATCCCCCTGCCCAGGGGAAAGATCATGGAGGGCCAACCATTAACCCGAACTTCCACCTGCAGGGCTTTCTATAACAGTCGAACCCAACTCAGAAAGATCTCCCCGAATCCCATTTTCCGCATAATTCCGCAGAGACTTTCCCATATCACTGAGTTGAATTCCTTCTCGTAAATCAATCGCCACTAAGGCAAGGGGTTCCCGAAGGACTGGTGCTCGCTCTAGCAGCAGGTGTAAGTGCTGAATATTCATGCGTGTTGATTTGTTTGGCATAAAACCACATTGTTCCGAGTGGATTAGGGAGGAGATTACTGTCTGCAGTCTAGCTGCAAGCACAAGATTTGCGTTTCCCCATCTATCAAAGATATTGGTCTGTAAGAGCTACTAGATTCAGGAGGCTTCCTGAGTTTAGGAACAACCACTATGCTGGCTGTACGTAGATCCGGAGAAAAAACACCCTGTTCTTTGCAGTGGAGAAACATTTTGTGCAGAGGGGTCGTCATTTTTCCCCTCCCAGTTTTTTCCACATTTCCACAGGGAGACCATTAGGGCCCAAGTTAAGTTGGACAATGGCTTCCGAAATTTCTGTTTCCGGGACATCAACATCCAGCTGGGCACATTGTGCCTCAGACAGACAGGGAAGAGTGACATTCTCAAGTATAGCATCATCTATCAGGTAGTCTGGACCCTTGTATAATGTGGCATAATATTCCACAAAGGCCTCTGCAATATCACTATCATTGTGAGCAACCCTGTTTTGTGATTGCCATATTTCCCTAACATGATGGTGTCCTTCGTCTCTTTTTTGTCGCCAGGCCAGCATCTTGCCACACTTATCCCCATTTTTATAGATGCACACACGTGCTTCCTAGTGAGCATGTTTGGCGCTGTCTAGTGCAATGTTTCAAAAGCGTTCCCGGGCCATGAGGAGCGATCCATGCACATCGTTTGATCCAGCACTTAGATATTTTGTTTCCCATTCGGCTACCTCTTTTTCTGCCTCCAAAACCTTTTGTAATTGTGATTTTTTCTTTGCAGATATCCAGGAAATAATTTCCCCTCGGAGCACCGTTTTATAGGCTTCCCATATTGTTTCTGGGCTGTTGAATGATGTGGTGTTAAATCCAAAGTATTCAGTAGTCTTATCCTGGATACATTCTATGAACTCCGGCAAGCCAAGATAGTAACTGTTGAGTCGCCATGAGGCGGGAGAAGTGGGTCTATTCATCTTAATCCCCATCAGCAAGGGTGAGTGATCTGAGATGCCTCAGGGAAATAATGTAGCTGAAGTCGCCCTGTATGCGTCTGGGCTCGGGAGAAAGAAATAGCCCAATCTAGATAAAGAGGCATGAGCCCCAGAGTGAAATGAATAGCCACGGTCCTGTTGATGGAGCTCCCGCCACACATCACACAGTCCGAGCGCGAATGCAAAGGCCGCTAGTTTTGAGGGAACATTGGGGTTCCTAATTCGAATGTGTGTGCGATCTAGTATTACATCCATGATATCATTAAAGTCGCCTACCAGGATCCATAAGTCGGGTCGGTGTTTAGCAACTATAGTCACTACGTTGACAATCAATTCTTCAATAAGCGACAGAGTAGCATTTATAGCCATTAGACCTATGATGTCCCACCATATCATACCCTGTAACATTACAAATCTGCCCCAGGGATCTTGTTTCACTGTGGTTAGTATGAATAGGAGCCATTTATGTATTAGAACAAAGACCCCTCAGAACCCATGGAGAAGCCTGCATGGAGTGCTGCTCAGTAGTTTGTCCTACAGAAGAGGATACATGTTGTGCCTGCCAAATGCATCTCGTTAGAAGGGCAATATCAGGGGAGTGCCTGTTAAGAAATTGGCTGAGAAGGCAACATTTGATCCCTGACTCCAAGCCGTTAACATTCCATGTGAGTAATCTCAGGGATTTACCGTAATTACTGTTCCTTGCCATAACTTACTTGTGAACCATGGGCCCGGCTGGATGCTTTGTGGTGTGTAGGTAGCGTCATCTGTGCATGCACCTCTATGTGGGTAAGTGAATGTACACCTATTCCAATCTAACTAAATTGGAAACAAGAACCATAACAAGAAACCCACATACAACCTTCCCATACTTCATCCCAACTTTAAGCATCTGTCGCTTGAACATATGCTGGCGGCTGAGAATCACGCCGGCAGCTTAAACCAAGAACATCATTTCCCCCCAGGAATTAACCTATGACATAGTATACACCAAATAGTTGAATATTGTTAATTAATACTATCCAACATTGATAGGGGGGTGCGCTGAGCTACACAACTGTTGTTCAGGCCGAGGCAGCCCCATGGGTCTTTCATTGCCGAGCCTTCGAGAATGTCTGAGCGCTCATCTATCAGTGTTATCTTGCCACCACCTTTAATACATCAGATTGGTCTGGAGTGGCCCTTACACGTGTTTTCTATGGAGTCAGCCATTTCTACATCCTTTGGGTTTGGTATCTGCCCCAAGAGGGTTTGGTTGGGGCGTATCCCCACTTTGCCACTTCCTCCTTTTGTTTCTGGTCTCCAGTCACCCTCTATGTGTTGCTCGGCCCAACTGCAGGCTTCTCGAGGGTCTGAAAAGTGCACTGTTGTGCCTTTATGGTACATTCCAGTTGTGCTGGAAACAATAGCCCATATTTCACATTCATGGATTGTAGGCGCAGTTTCAGTTGATCAAAGGATTGTCGGGCCCGCTGCACCTGCCGGGTGTAATCTGGAAAGAAGACGATTAGAGATCCATTGTACATGATTGATCCTTTTGCACTATGGAGTAGTACATCTCTGTCTCTGTAATTCAACAGTTTAGTAATGACTCTGCAAGGTGGGGATCCTGGGGTAGGTCTACCTGTTGGCATGCGATGAGCTCTTTCCACCAATTATTTTTTTTAAGTTCTTGGGCGCGAAAACATCCACCAGCCACTGCTCAAGGAAGAGCGCCATGCTAGGCCCTTCCACTTTTTTGGGGAGCCTTACGATGCATATATTATTACAACGCAACCTGAATTCTCCCTCATCAAGGCGGGCTTCCATTGTTTTAAGTTGTGTCATCACTCTTGAGATTTGCTGATCCACATTTCTAAGGCTGTCTTCTGCTCCAGAGATACGAAACTCAGCCTCTCCAGTTCGGGAGGATAGTTTCTGTAAGTTGTGTCGGAGGAATGACACATCTGCGGTGATGGTGTTAATTTTCTTCTCCATAGAGGTGCATGAGTTGGCTATAGCGGCTATGACATCCTTCAGAGAGAGGACCTCCTCCATTTCGGAAGTATCAGATTGTGGTGTTTGGGGGAGTGGTCACACTCATCGCATATTGTGCCATCTTGCTTTGCGTAGTCGATTTTTTCTGTTTCTTCTTGACCATGTTGTGTGATTGGGTCAGCAGAGCCTAATACTCAGACCTATGTATAATGTGAGCAGGGGCACCTCAATAGATGCACTGATAAACCCCTTCAATGTGTAATTGGACAATGATCAATGCACTTCGACAGGACTGAGTTCCCAGACTGTGGGAGCCAGCGCGGAGCACCACGGCATCCAACGGCTTTCACAGCGCTGTGTTTTACTTTAGGTTTCTCAGAGCACCAACATATATAAGCCTTGATTTCTCTGCAGGGCGGGGTCCAGCCAAGCGGGTTGTCGAGAAGAGATTGATGTAGGGGCTGTACATTTAAGGTCTTCTATCACCTCTGCACCATGACTCAGATCTTATCCTTCAGATAGGTTGTATACACACTGCCATTATGCGTGGCAGCCCAGCCTTACCATAGCAGCGAGAATATCTCCCATTACCTTCCTCCCCTGGGGTCCTGACTCCACCTTGGGCCACCAGAGCGCCTGGAAGCCCGATGATCTGGCATCGCCACGCAGGTCTTGCGTGCTGTAGAGCTGAACCCCTTCCGGGCCCGCTGTGTTCGTGTGTTCTTTTCCCTACTGTGGTAGCAGCCGGGCCTCAGGAGGGCCTGTGCTAGCCGTCAAGAGGGTTCTGCAGGCAAGGCCAATGTGGGGAAATGATCTGGACACACACTGCGCTTGTCAGTGGCGGGCTGTGTGGCTCTTGATGCAGAGACTGTGTAGTGCCAGAAGTTGAGCGGAGGCCAGTAGGCAAGGGGTACAATAGTGTGTCAGCGTGTTAATCGGAGGTCTGGATGATGGGGACATGCTCCCTCTTCAAATGGTGGGGAGCCTTGTCACCAATTTGTCCCATATGACCACTGTGGGCTCTGCAATATGTTGCGGTTGTGCTTCCCTTACCTCCAGACTCTGACACTGCTGCGACTGCCTCCCCTCCTGTTCGGTATCTTGTTAAGGTGTTAGGCGGCCCCCACTCCGCATTACCTTCACTTCTCGTTCAAGGGGGGTTCTTTAGCTTGTAGCCTCTCACCCTCGCACCAGTACACTTCACAAAATGGCAGTCTCTCCAGGCCGATCCTTCGTTTTAGCGCAACCTGCAGATGCCACCGCCAGCACCTCTGCTATCTCTCCGCTTTGTTCTCCTCGGATTTAACGCGGAGCTAGCGAGGTAATGGTTCAGGTAAAAGGCAAAATAGTTGAATATTGATCAGGATGTATGTCGCTCCCACAGAGCTGCTCACAGACACGTCTTCACTTGTCCATCGCCGACTGCGCCCCTGAGTGTTCTCACCTTTAAACCATCATTACTCAGGTTTTGACAAGCGTCAGGATGCCTATGCCCCTGAGAACAATGCGTTAGGGACAGGCCATGAAGGTACACGTGCTTCCACCACTGTTCAATTACAAGGAGACACCTGGTCGCGAAATTATACACAGCACCACATACATTTGATCAGCTATGCATCATAGATAATTTAAGGCCAAAATAACAGCAATGTGTCGATGAGATTGCCATTTTGGATGATCAAAAAGAGAGATATCCAAATGTTGTTCTCAAGCACAGTATGATCCCTGAAAATATGCCCCAAATAATGTCTTAAATGTAGGTACAGGTTGGCAAAAAAAGGAAAGGTAGTTCCAATACCAGATTTTTGGGGGATAATAATAGTGGCTGTAAATATAAGCTAGCATGCTACGCAGACTGCAAAATAGTTACACTATAGGAGAGATCGATAACCATCTCTTCTTTTAGAGGACAATTATAAGTTAACCCCAACCCTGAAAACAAGGCCGCTCAGTCTATTTAATTGTAATCTTGCACCAATGTTTACATGAAATTACCTTCAAGGACTCATGCCCAGCCTGCCCATGTACCTCATGCCTTCCTCCTGCAAAAGCCTCACCATTCTCTACTCTATTACTTGAAAGCCACCAACAAGTAGCAATATTCTGTAGCACAGACCTATGGGAATGGACAGATGCTGAAGTAGAAGTAAGCATCGAGACTTTACTAAAACAGGTAAACATTTTAGGCTTAAATTGTAGGTACAGCACTCTCCATTCCCAGAAAGTAGGTTGATTGAGAAATAGATAGTGTGATTGGTCCACCAATAAACCACATCATTGGATCAGGCAAACAAATGATGTAAGACGTAATAAAACTGCTTGCATTAGAGTAACGCATGAGAAATAATGGGGCATTGTTATGAGTATGATGGTAAATTTGTGATTTTACAACGAAATTAACACCAAACTCGTTCGCTGTTACCACCATTCGGTCCAGCAGATTTACCATTAGATCACAGGTGGTGGCAAGGTGTTGTTAATCCCCATTTTTGGAGTCGATCTGTCTCCATAGAGATGTTTGTGGATTTACAATGAACAGTAATTCTACCATGGTAAATCTGTCCATTTTTGGAGGTAAAGTGTGAGGATTCAGCACCAGCTATATGCTGTAAATGACATTG
The DNA here is from genome assembly GCF_040938575.1 of Ambystoma mexicanum. Classification (NCBI taxonomy): domain Eukaryota; kingdom Metazoa; phylum Chordata; class Amphibia; order Caudata; family Ambystomatidae; genus Ambystoma; species Ambystoma mexicanum. The sequence continues at coordinate 303,642,850 of NC_090923.1, read as the reverse complement.
AAACCGACCGCAATCCGCACATGCACCATGCTATGAAAGTCAGTTCAGGTAATCAAAATACACAGGGGGACATTTAACACAACTTTTAATTGCATTCAGGGCACCACCAATGTTAGCACTTACGTGCTGCTGGGTCCACTGAATGCAATTTAAAATATTTACAAAACAGAGTTTAAATTGAAGAGTAAAACCAGGCAGAATTGCCTTTACTCTACAGTTTTACCCTCCTGTTTAAAAAACCGTAAATGCTGCCTGCAAATTACACTTTGCAGACGCCACTTTCAATGGATTCCTGTGGAATCTGCCTGTTTTTATCAGGTGCTAGTATCAAGCAGATTACATGGGGGTAATGTCTAAAACTAAGGTGTTAGCCATTTTCACCTGACTTTTTTACTCCAGGGCATTTTAGTGCCATTAGGAGGGGAAGAAGAAGCATGAGACTGAATTAACATTCGTGCCCTGCTTTCCTTCTTGGACTTGAAAGAGCACATGGTTTAACGTCTGCATGAGATTTTCATGTAGGCGTTAAACCAATGGATTTCTTTGGGGGTATCTGGACACCCACCAACGTTAGCTGCTGTTGGATCCCCGGCATGCAATTTTAAAGATTACAAAACAGGGTGGCAATTTTAAACAGGTTGGAGCGAAAAAGGAAAATGTAAAATCCAGGTGTAATGCTTTTGTCCTTATATTTTTTGCAATAAAGCCCATTTTGGTCCCCTTCCAATGATTAGGAGGGGCATGAAGCGGAATGTCCACATCTCGGCCGTGCTTTCCTCTTTGAAGCACAGCGCTTGGCATCTGGCAATGTCTCTGCTCTTCACTACTGCCCAGGTAACCTTGGTATTTGACATTGGGAACATCTGACATTCTCCAGCATCAGCCTTTTTTACATACAGTTCAGCAACTCCAGCCTTTCCTCTACATAATACATAAAATAGTCCAAGAGAGGAAGGGCACATTAATAGTCTAAAACCCCAGGAACACTAAAAGGGGCAAAATGGTTCTCATTCCCCTTCTACCTGGGCTACAAATGAAGGAAACTAATGATGAGGTTCCTGGATTTTCGTGTGGAATTTATCATCTTGCATCTGGGCTATGGTGACCAACAAGGAGAGGGAAACTGTTGTTTTTAAGGTTAGGAAAAGTGAGTAAGCGTTCTCTGCTGAAGAACCTTGTGAGAAAGCTACGTCATTTGCATTCAACTGAAATAGAACGATCTTGAGACTATGAATGTGCATGTTAAGTTAATTGAGATGCCGCGAGATCCCGTACCCGAAAGGATCACTAAAGAACAATGAAGCCCGTGCTACAAAACTACTCATTTTGGCTTACTGCACAAAAACCCAGACTCATTTAAAAGTGGAAAAGGTCGCTTTAATGTGACAGGCCCAAGCTTACAATTAATGCTCACCTGGCTCCATGGCCTTACAGACTAACGAAATATTTAAACCACCAATTAACTAATTACACATTTTCATTTCCCCCAACAATTAAATAATTAAATAAAGCCATTTCCTCCCTAAATGTCCCTTGGACCCTACCATCTCCTTACCCCTTTCCCAGGCGTCCCCGTTTCTCCATGGGGCCATGCCCCTCCAGGCTCAATACCTGTTCCCCCGGGGTGGCCCGCTTGTGCAAACAGCACCACCCCCTCCTTTCCCGTGTCATTCCCCCATTGTGCTTCCCTCCCCCCACATCAAAAGGGGCCATGCCCCCGGAGCCCAGACCCACTTCAATCCCCTTTGAACTCCCCTCTATACTAATCTCCCCCTTCCTATGACCTGCAGCCAGACTGACCTGCCACATCAGCAACATAAATTTTACACACAACTTCTCAACTGCCCCGACCTGTCACACAAAACTACCAGCCAGTCGCCAAAAAACTCCCTCACCAACCACCCTGGGATGTAAAAAACCCAACCCAACCGACCTCCCATGGTCCTCCCCCCACCTTTAATAAACCAAACTCCAAACCTAAACAAAATGAAGGGGTGGGAGGGTGGGACAATCGCCAAGTCCAACCGTCACCTGCCTCCCGAACCTTCCCTGCCCCCTTAAATACCCCAGAAAGGGCGCTCTGCCCCCCACGGCCACTCGCTGGCCGTGTGCAGCGCCAAAAACCTCCCCGGGGGGAAACGCTTCGCGTTCCCCCCGGAACCCCCCTTTTGGCTTACTGCACAAAAACCCAGACTCATTTAAAAGTGGAAAAGGACGCTTTAATGTGACAGGCCCAAGCTTACAATTAATGCTCACCTGGCTCCATGGCCTTACAGACTAACGAAATATTTAAACCACCAATTAACTAATTACACATTTTCATTTCCCCCAACAATTAAATAATTAAATAAAGCCATTTCCTCCCTAAATGTCCCTTGGACCCTACCATCTCCTTACCCCTTTCCCAGATGTCCCACTTTCTCCATGGAGCCATGCCCCTCCAGGCCCAATACCTGTTCCCCCGGGGTGGCCCGCTTGTGCAAACAGCACCACCCCCTCCTTTCGCGTGTCATTCCCCCATTGTGCTTCCCTCCCCCCACATCAAAAGGGGCCATGCCCCCGGCACCAGAAAAACCCTCCCCCTAGGTGTTCTTTCTGCCCCACCCCCCCAACCACCTTCCTTTATTTCCAACTCTTCACCCAATCTTCCAGCCAACAGCACAAGTCCGCCAAATAGTGTTTGTTCCCATAAACCGACAAATGCACCCCATCCTCCCTAAAAATCATAAAGCCCTCATACACTATTTCCTTATGATCCATCACCTGTACTGCCAACAAGGCACAAAACTTCACCATCTCTCTGTTGATCCCCTTTCTAGCCCGCTCTATAGCACCCTCGCTCCTTGCTCCCCTCCATACTCTATGTGGCAACAACTTAGTCCACAACACCTCCGCTTGCGGCCACATTTCCCGCACCCAGACCAAATCCCTTTTCATTTTCCTTAGTAGGGCCACCCCAGTATCCCTCACCAAGTCATTTTCCCCAGCGTGAATTATCAACACCTCTGGCGCCCTGTAGCGCTCCCGCAACCCTGCCAACATAGGCAGCAACTGGTCCCAGCGCAGGCCCCCTAACCCGTGCCATTTTACCACCACATCCTTATAGCTACACCCCAGTTGCCTGCCCAGAACCCTTTTCTCTGCTTCTTTCCCAGCCCATTTAACAATTGAATGGCCGACAATCCACACTTGCGCCAACTCCCCCTCCTTTCGCACAGCATCTGAAAAAGAAATTACAAAATTACTACCACAATACAATACCCCAACCCCACGTTGTTGTCAGCCCCGCTCAAACCCCCATCCCTCAACACTTTCCCTTATGAAAATCCCTAACGTACCCCTTGTATCTTCCAGACTTCCACCGCCCCAAACTTTTCACCTTATCCTCCGAGAAACCCAACATCTTTCCCTCCGATGCTGCGCCCATCCTGAATGAATGTGTACCAAAATCCTCGCCCTTTTCTCCCAACACCCGCAGAGCCTTCCGCAGTACTCCCAAAACTTGTGCCGCTGCAACCACTGACCCATCCTCATGCTTGAACACCAAGCCTGTCTCAACCCCACACCTCTCCTTCCACAACCTGCCTGCCAGCACAGGGCATAAATTCTTACTCCCCCACCCCAGCAAAACCCAGGAACCCTTTCCCTTCTGGTCCGTTTTAGACTTATTAATCCTTATGTCCAAACCCACTTCTGTAATGTGCACATCCTCCCATTGCTGCCCCCCAGCTCCACCTTTTCCCCTTACCAACTCCGAAACCCGAAAGGCCCCGAAAAATAACCACGTGAAACATGTCGCAAACAGCTCCCCTTCCCATACCGACCAGCAAATTCCCCCTAACACCTTAACCAACCTCTGCAGCAATTCCGCCGATATCGGCCTCCTCCTATCCTTGTCCCTCTTACTTTCCCTTGCCCATCCTTCCAGCATCCTACTCGCCATGTCCCCCCCATTCGGCTGAAAACCCCAAAACCGCTTCCCGTAAAAAGCAATTCCTGCTAACTTCCCTGCTATAGTCGCTCTTGACCAGCCCCTGTCCATACACCTCAGGAGGAAATCCACGACATTGTCCCTCCTCCTCTCTTCCGCATCCCATCTGCCCTTCCAACTACGCTCTCCCCCCCCCCAATAAAATCCTCCCATGCCCTCCTGTATGCTTCGCTAGACGCCCCGGCCAATGCACCCTCCACCAAAGCCAGCGCTCTCATCTTCCTATCCTCCACAGCTCTTCGGGAATCTGCTGCCCCTCCTGATCCGCCTCTGGAGCCAATCCATGGAATCTCTGCCACTGAAAACGAGATAATGCATCAGCAATGCCATTATCCTTCCCTGGCACATGTGTTGCCTTAAACACCACATTCAGTTCCATGCATCTGAGCACAAACTCCCTCATGAGTCTTGCCACCCTCTGATCCTTTGCTGACTGCCTGTTTAACACACATTCATTGTCCACATTGAAATTCACTTTCCTATCCCGCAACTCCTTTCCCCACAGCTCCAATGCCACCAGTAGTGGGAAAAACTCCAGGAATGCTATACTCCTTCCCTCCTTCAACCACAGTTCAGGCCATTTCTCCGCACACCATTTTCCCCCCCAAAACACTCCGAAACCCCCCGCTCCTGCTGCGTCCGAAAATATCTGTACCTCCCATGTCACCGGGTCCCCTTGCAACCACATTGACACCCCATTAAACTTCTCCAAAAAACGCAGCCATATTCTGCAGTCCTCCCGCACTGACCCCGATACTCTTATCCGGTGATGTGGGCACTTTGCTCCCGCCATAGCCCTAGCCATGTTCCTACAAAACGTCCTACCTGGTGCTACCACCTTACATGCAAAATTCAGATGCCCTACCAATCTCTGCATGTCTACCAGCGTCATTTTCCTGGCCCCCACTACCTTTTCCAGCAGCACCACCAGTTTGCTCACCTTGTCGTGCGGCAAGCGTGAGGTCATAGCCACTGAGTCCAATTCAATTCCTAAAAATGCCAATACCACTGCAGGCCCCTCTGTTTTGTCTTCCGCTAACGGCACACCCAACTCCTCCATCAGCTCCTGGAACAACCTTAGCATCCCTCTACACTCACCCTCTCTATCTGCCCCACTAATGAACAGAAAATCGTCCAGATAGTGTAGCACACACTCTTGACCCGAGTTAAATGAAAAAACCCACTGCAGGAATGAGCTGAATCGCTCAAAGAGCGCACAGGAAATTGCACACCCCATTGGCAAGGCTTTGTCTATGTATATGCGATGCTCAAACTGCAAACCTAGCAACCAAAAATCCTCCGGGTGCACCGGCAGTAACCTGAACGCCGCTTTGATGTCACACTTGGCCATGAAGGCCCCCTGCCCTTCTTTCCTCACCAGCTCCACTGCCTGGTCAACACTTGCATATGCAACCCCACAATCTTCCGGGGCAATGAAATCATTCACCGACATGCCCTCTGGCCAAGACAAATGGTGTATTAACAGAAACTCCCCCGGAGCTTTCTTGGGCACCACCCCCAATGGGGATATTACTAGGTCCCCCGGCAGGTCATCAAATGGCCCCACGATCCTTCCCGCCGCTATTTCTTTGCTCAATTTTGTCCTTACCACTTCCACATTTTCTTTGGCCGACTTCAAGTTTTCAGCCAACCGGCGCACCCTTGGGCCCTGATACCCCAACCTGAAACCTTTACTGAACCCCTCACTCAAAATCCTCACCCCATCCCTGTCCGGATAAAACTGCAACCATTTTTGCAGAACCCCCACCTTAATTGGCGTAAAAGCCTTTCCCCACAACCCCTCTGCCCGAACCTCTCCCCCTCCCCCTGTCTCCCTGTTGGAAGCACTGCGTAAGCGGGTGTTTTCCACCACACTTGCTACACTCATGCCTAAACCTACACAGGGTCCTAGTGCAGCCGTCCTTGTTGAAAGCCCAACATGCAGCTGAGGACTGCCCTCTGCCCCCTCCCCCCGCCCCTTCATGGGCGGGGCGACCAAGAAAGGGCACAAGGGCACCGGCAGCCCACTTGCTGTGTGCAATGTCGGGGCAGGCCTCGTTGGAGCCATCCATTGCAGCCAAAGATCCATGTCTATCTCCCCCTAGATCGCTTGACTGTCTTCCGCCATTCTCGCTCTGAATTCCCCGTCATACCTCACCCATGCAAAGCCCCCAAAACTTGTGAAAGCCTTCCTAATTACGTCCATATATTTTAGTAGGGCCACACAACGCTCAGGAAATTTTTCACAATAAACACTGGCATAAATGATAAATGCCGACGTCCAATTCTCAATGGTCACCGGTACTCTTGGACGCACAGCCAGTTCCCTCTCCTCTTCTTTAGACCCCTCCTTAGCTCTCACTTCCCTATGGAGCAATTTAAAAACGTCTACAAATTCCCCCGCCTGAATCTTCTCCCTGGTCGCCGCCATCAAATGCGCCCCCAACGGTTTTGTTATCCCCATGTATGGCAATTTGTTCTCCTTTCCTTTCCCTTCAACCTCCTTTTCTTTTCCCCCTTGCACCTCGAGCACCAATGGCTCCACCACCTTGTCCGTCTGAATCTCCACTGAGCAAATGCTCTTTTCAACCCCCAAGGCTCCAATGGCCTGTACATCAACTTCTTTCATCAGCCCATGCAAACCCGACCCTTCATTTCCCATCCCTCCCCCTGGGACCCCTCTCTGCCATGCAGATGACCATTCCCTTTCCTGCTCACATCTTTCTGCACCCGCCATCTGCTGCCTCGCGTCCACACCAATGCTCCTCACTTCCTTCCTTATTGGGCTCCTACTGCGTGGACAAAACATATCAGCAGGCTCACCCAGCCAACCTTTCCTCCTCCCGCTTGCCCCCCGACACCCCTGCACCTGCCTTTCCATATCCCAAGCCCAACTTCTTCTCTCCCCCCGTTTCCCCCGCCGACCTATAACCATCCACCTCCCACTGCCCCACATAATCCTCCAAACCCATTTCATCACCCATCAAATACCATTGTTCCTGCAAGTCCGTGCCCCAGTCGTGTTGCTCATCCTCTTGTGAGCCCGGGGTGTCCACCCCGCCACTCATCTGACGTCTTCTCGGCAGGTCCGTGGAATACCCTGCCTGGTCCTCTTCTCTCGGGCGAGGCGCTCCAACCTCCACCCTTGGGTCCTCATTGCTAGGGGCCGTGCTGCACCCTCTATGCTCTCCGTACGTTGACCGAGCAGGGGCCGCTCTCAAGCCCTCTACTTCCATGTGACCAGCGGGGGCTGCGCAGCGCCCTCCGCCCTCACTCACCCTACCCGGGGGGGGCGTTCCGCACCCCGCCCTCTCCACCTCTATTGATGGAGACCTCACTCTCCTTCTCCCACCCGCACTCTTCTGTAGGTATTTCCCCCCTCTTCCCCTCTGCCCTTGCACCCCTTCTGCACCTCCTCCCTAACCCCACGTTGTTCTTTTGAGCCACCTCCCTTTGCTCACTCGCTGCTCCCTTAGTGCTGTCCCTCAGTCCGTCCCCCCGTGGCTGCCCACCCAAAATCCTTACCTCCCTGGACGCCCTCCTGTCTATCTCCCTCCTCATCTTCCTGCCCCTGGATTCCCAAACCTCCCCTCTCCCTGCTGCGGGGGCGCAAGCCACCACTGCTGCGAGGGCCCCATCAGCTGCCGCCCTCCGCTGCGGCCTAGCCCCACTCGTCTCCCCTTCACCCGTTACTTCCCCCACCGCCCCCTCCAGCTGGGCCTTAGATGCCCTGCTAATTATGGCCAGGGCCCCCCTCAGCGCCCTCGCATCCACCAACACCTCCCTGCCTGCACCTCGTCCCACCATCGTGCACTAACCTCTCTGGCACACTAACTATGCCCCTTGCCGCACCCTGCTACCTAAGCCCTCGAGCCAGAACCTACCCGAGGCCAGAAAAAACCCCTGGACGCCGATAAACCCCCCACAAAATTCGCTCTGAACACTAAATATTAAAATAGATAAAATAACCCCTTCTTACCAACAACCTTCTTATCTAATAAAAATACTTTTTTTTTTTTTAAACCCCCCCCCCACACTTGGCCAACCACCCCCCAAACCTGGATAGCCCCCCCTTCTAACCACTCTCTTGCCGAGCTACTTATAATAAAAAAAAACCCACAGGGCCCCCCCCACCACACCACTGACACTAATGACCCCTTATAAAAACCCCTTCCTTTCCCTATAATGCGTTTTCCTTCTTTCTTTACTTCTCTTTTTTTTTTTTTTTTTTTTATTTAGGCCCCACTCCGGGCCAAACCAGCTCCACAGCCCGCCCCCTGGTGGCCCAACCGCCGCACCGCAGTGCCTTTCCTCCTTCTACAAGGAAAAGGGGGAGCGGTCCCTTTAAGAGGACCGCTCTGCCCCCTCCCTGCAGCACGCCGGCACCGCACGTGAGGAACAAGGAGCCCAGCACACGCGGGCTCGAAACCAACGGCCCTCCCAGCCGAACCACTGCGCCCCCCACGCACACGCGCGAAGCGGGGCCGGCAATCTGAACTGCACAACCCTCCGGGCCCACACTACAGCCGGCGAGGGATACCCAATTCCCCGGCTCCCCGCGTCACACCAGCTCCCTCCCAGGAAAAGAAAACCGCGGCTATCACTGGCCCCAAACCGCCCGCCCTGATGCAATAACCCGCGGACGGGGGCTCCGGTAAGAGGGGGGGTACCTTATGTACGATACCCCCAACTATGCGGGGCCCGCAACACCACCCTCTTTTTTTTTTTTTATATATAATATAAGGCGCCGCCGCCGTCACACCTCCCCCTGCCCTTATAACCTGACCACCCGCCACTCAAACCCTGCCGCCGTCACACCTCCCCCTGCCCTTATAACCTGACCACCCGCCACTCAAACCCTGCTAGTCCCTACCTCCACCACACACGCCCTAGGCCCAGCCACAGGGAAGGCTCGGGAGGAGGCGACAGGACTTCACAATCGCCAAGTCCAACAGTCGCCTGCCTCCCGAACCTTCCCTGCCCCCTTAAATACCCCAGAAAGGGCGCTCTGCCCCCCACGGCCACTCGCTGGCCGCGTGCAGCGCCAAAAACCTCCCTGGGGGAAACGCTTCGCGTTCCCCCCGGGCCCCCCTTCTGAAGAGAGAGCGCGAGAGACACGCGCATTAAGGCACGTCTTTCTTGCTTGCAAAACAACTACAATAGCAAATTCAGAAGTGAAAAAGAAAAAACATATGTTGTTGTTACAAAAAGTTTTCCCTCCTGAAGGACTGTCTGAAATGTTCAAAAGACAGTGAAACACGTGTCGAGGTTCCTAATTATGTTGCGAACAAAGAAAAGCAGATGTAGCCTTCAAAATAAACAAAAAATACTTATCTATTCAGAAAATCAGAGTTCCTCTCTTCATTTGAATGCAACAAAGAGCACAGTTTAGGGTGCAATCAAACAGGTTGTCATCTTTCCAACAAGAAAAACTATTGACTAATGCAATTTTCTGATCAGTCTCAGACAAAAAAACCGAAGTGGAGCCCCTAGCAATACTAATTCATCAAATCAATTGGAAATTACAACTACAAAAGGCTCGCCAAGGAGTTGTGTGAGGCTGAGAAGGACTGTGAAGTCCTTAATATTTACATTAACCTTAATTGATATGCTCGCCAATCGAGTTTTAAAAGAAGCACACATGTGCGCATGTCTATTTTCTGCCATGTTCCATTATGGAGATTTTGTACATTTCTGAATTGAGAGTTTTTCATTCAATTAGGAACGCGAGTTTCTTCCTTTCCAGAAGGAGTAGCAATGGACTCATCCCTAATCTTGTCAAGGCAGAGGGGGGACTTCAGAAGTATTAGTTGTAAACTAGAGAACACGATTCAAAGGCTCCATGGATCACGGATGTGCAGAGCTGACTTTGATATAAAAGAGTGAAGTGGTCCCCCATTTCCAACTGGCAAGACTTGCCCATATGCTCCAGTCATTGAGGGGGAAGGCAACCATAACGCAATGTGTTTAACATGGCTCTGTTCTTTACTGAAAGTCACCAGGTTTTTCTTCAGGTTATTCATTCTGCATCTACATTTTTATCTACCAAGTAGCACATTCCATTCCATTTCTGACAACCCCAAATGTGTGTATGTGCACTGACTAGTGGGAGGGTCACCAAGAATTGTTTTCTGTTAATGACAGATGTCCACATAGTGTTGATTGATTCACCCGACAGTGTGTGAGGAATGATTTGGTAGATGATAGAAGATTGGTTTCCCTTAATCATGCCCTAAACATCTATGTAAGAATTGAGGGTTTCTGCTATGTTCAGTCGTTAGTGGAGAAACCAGCAGCTATTGCTATTGCCCTGGTGGATGTGTTAGCTATGTCACGTGTTCAGCTGAGCAGCTTAATCACAACTATGGGGACAATGTTTACCCTGTGGGTGACATTTCTGTCTTTTCACAGAGGATTTCTATGAGAAACGGGAGATCATCCCACATAAACATCTTGCAGATATGGCATTTGGGTTCCCCTGTCTCAGGGACATGCTGGATTTTAATATATGTTACACTGTGTATAATATAATTTTTGACACTGGGCCTTGTTTTTCTAAAGGCATCTGCTGCTTGATAGGACCGACCTAGACTAGCATATTCTATAACACCTATTCTAATTTTATTTTATTTTATTTGATTTATATAGCGGCTTACATCAAAGCGCTGGACAAAACAATAAGCAGTACAATAACAGAAAATACAAAATCAGGTCGGGGTGGAAAGTCAAGTCAGAAGATAGAAGGTAGTCTTTGAGGTGGAAGAAATTGAGATTGAAACCGAAGAGAACAAGTAGGGGAGTAGAAAGAAAAAAGAGAAGCAAGATAAGGAGGGCAAAGTGGCTCAGGAATTTAAAAACTAGACACAGAAAATGAAACAGTAAACAGGATTCAAAGGAAAGCCAGCGTAGAAAGAGCAGGGCACAGTGATATGATTTGCGAGAGAAAATAAGACGAATAGAAGAGTTATATATTGAGAGGAGGTGGGAACGTTTGTAGATGTAAAGGTTGAAGAGGATAGAAGAGCAATAGAATAAATAGGAAAAGACCAATGAGGAGAGGAGTAGTTCAGTGGCATGAGTGGTAAGAAATGGTCGAGCCTTCCCGTATGTTATACAGCTGGTGTTTAAAAATAGAAAATATTTGGAAAGCAAAGGAGAGCGAGAGGAATCAAAGATGGCACACAGGTTACAGGCCATGGGAGAGGGAGTAATAGAAGAAGAAGGGGGGAAAGATGATAGGAGGAGGAAAAAGCAGCGAGGAAAATGGAAGCATGAAAGAAAATCACCTTTGTTTTTGAGGGAGTTAGGTGGAGAAAGCGAGAAGCCGTCTCAAGACTGGATGGCAAGGAGACAAGCAGTTTAGAATGGATTTCAGAAGGAAAGGAAGAAAAGGAAAGAAAGTTGATTTAAGTCAAGGGCCATCAAAGATGTATATAAGCAGGCGGATATCGCTATCCTTAGATTTAGCAACTAACGACTGATAAAGGAGAAGTCATATGGATTGTTTGCATTACACATGGGGTGCCTGTGATTGTGATCAGGGTTAAGTGTTAGGGGCATTAAGGCCTATCAACCTTTCCATCAGATGTTTACTGATAAACATTGCATTTTTAATGAAGAACAACCGCAGACTCCCTGATAGCATGATGTTATCCACATTGACTTTTCTAGTGAAAGCACAACAGGGAATCCATTTAAATAAGTCCTATGCGGAATAGGCTTAACACAATTATCAGAGCAAGACTAAAGAGCCTTTGCTTCTTGTACAATGGTAAAAAAAAAACGGTTTATCTACAGTTTGAAATAGAATACCGTTTGTGTTTAACATGTTTTATTATAATTCCTTATCATCAATGGTTTCGAAACAGTGCACTCTTAAGTAAAGCATCTCCATGACATGGTTCCAAGAGCACAGATTGGTCATTTCTTGTGTGATAATTGGACTTTTACATTGACTCCTCTTTGGAAGGTAGAGTGTATTGTACTAACAGATTGACTACTTTCACTTTCATATTTCTCTTATTCACATTACCTTCTGAAGCTTTATGAAAATAGATGTAGAATCAAATCCTTTTTGTGGCAGGTAGTTTCTCTAGGAAAAGTACTAATGTTATGGCAGAGTTGAAAGCTTCTTGGTAGAGGGCAAAAGTTAAGGATTCGTTTAGAAGTCATAGGTATGTCCCTAGATGTGAAATTGCATTTACCATGGCCATGTAGATAATGGAGCTGTATTGAAGTTCTTTTCTGATACTGAAAACTAAAAAACAGGATCTGGAGCTAAGGAGTCTCCCTTTACTAGAGGCAGGACCAGATTGACTCGGAAAACTAACCACATGCCTAGGCTGGCACGAGGGGTCAGAGGTGGCTTCATAATAGTGTTTGATTACCTGATGGGTGAACCAACCCCAATGGGCATCAGAAGCCCGCCTTTTGGAGGCCACGAATGGATGGTTCTAAAGACCCCAAAACCTTAATTGACCAACTTTATTAAGAATGTTTTTTATATGCTTTATTAAACCTCTGTAATAAGCCAACTGTGTGTGGATGGTAAACAGGCATTCTGAGAGTTTTGATTCAGTGGAAGTCTTTCACCTCACCAATAAGTAAAAGTACTAACCTGACCATTTGGAATTTTCTCTGGAACCCTTACCATGGGAAAGAAGGTTATTTGTTGGTTAGTGTTGTCCCTCAATGGGAAAGCCTATGGGAATTGAGAGAAGTAATCAGTTATCAAGAGAATGTACCTATTTCCCTGCTTGGATGGCTACAATGTACCAACTATGCACATGGCCATTTTGGAGAATGGTACTTCAGTTATCAGTAGGGGGATCATGGAACGGGGGCCACAATAGTTTTTTGGCAAATTGGGCAAGATGCAACATACTTTTTTATATAGTTGTGTACCTCAGGCCAGAAGAATTGAGAAGGGACATGGGCCTGAGTCTTTACATTCAATTGATTCTTCTCTGTGAGGTGGTAGTGTGCCATTTCCATGAACTCCTTCTGGAAATGATTTGCATTAAGTAGCTCGTATCTTGGTTTGCTATCACATTTCATATGCTTTTCCACCTTATATAGAATTCCATTAACTTCAATAAATGTGCCACTTTGTTTTTTGAACCCTTCAGTTTCTAAGAAGACCAGCCGGAAGACTTCCCTCAATGGTGATCCATTATTTCTTTGGACACTTGCAAAGTGCATAGAGGGTGTTTCTAAGAGATTCATGTCTATGCCAATTTCGAGGTAATGGGGTGGTAGAAGAAAACATCACAAACCATGATGTGGAGCCAAAGGTTTCACAGTTGTCAGCTCTTCTATCCCTAGGATTAGAATTACTTTGCATATCAATTGGGCTAAGGGTTAACCAACCTTGATGGCATAGTTGTCCTACCCATCAGTAGCCAAAATGACTTTCAACTCCCTTCTGTAGGTATCATAAATGCTACCCACCTTTATGATCCTTGAATGACTGAGCACCAAGGATTATGAAGCTATCCTTCTGAACATTTCTGCTGTTACCAGGCCTTTTAGTTTGTTCCTAATGTGAACCTTTTCTCCTGCTGCTCCAAGCCTGGAGTGGCTTGCACCGGCTGTTTTGCTCTTGGGGAGTTTCGGGTGACCAACAGGTAGTTATTTAAGTTCCGCTGGTGGGCTCATTGTAGCAATGCTCCACAGCCCATTCTTGATACCACATGTAGGAAGATCGAACAGTGACACAAGGAAAGATATCTGATCTGATTCAACATGATTTACTGATTAACAGTGAGTTATATATTTGGGTTGAAAAAGGCCAACTGTGTCAAGGGAACACTCGACAAATGATAAAAAACACATTTGTGTCAAGGATAGGTAGCACAAACCGGGGCTCTTCAGGGTTCTCCCATGCAGTGGGATCATTATTACAAATGACCACCAAATTCTCAAACATACTCTTAATAAGTCCTTGTCCCTATAGAGATGGAAAGAGTGGATCTTGCAGAGCTCTACATAAATGCGAGAAGAGGTGAAGTGCAAGGGGGCACAAAACACCAATGACATTTGCTTTCTAGTGGGTCAGGAGATGTGTAAAGGGCTATACACCAATAACTAGACACGCCAGAAACCAATTGGATATGGTCAAGTGGAATTTCCTCCCACCTCAGAGGATTACATTCAAAACCCTCTGCATTGTCTACAAGGCTTTCTGGGGCCTGGGTCCAAAATACCTTCAGCTATCCCTCTGCAAATACCTCCCCTCTCAAGCTCTTCACTCCTCTACCTCCAACTCCCTCAGGGTCAGTCGTTTTTCAAAGAAACGAGCTGGGGGTAGATCTCTGTCTTCGGCTGGGGCCTCCCTCTGGAACAGCCTCCCTGCCACTCTAAAACTTGAGGAGAGCCATCTCCGGTTCCGGAAGCACCTCAAGACCTTCTCTTTTCTTCTGCCTTCGCTCCCCCTCTCCCCTGCTGATCTGTTCTTTCTTGGCACCGTGCACCTGGCCACCCTCTGTCCTCCGGGCCCAGGTACCTGCTCACCCTGCCACCCTCCTGCACTGCCTCCAGGCCACCCCTTGCACTGGGGTCTATATCTGTACCCATACAGCCCCCCCTTTTTCTTCCTGCACTTATCAGACCTACCCAGTCTGCTGCCTTAAACCAAGCACTTGCAAATTGCTGGCTGCACTAACACTGTTTGGTGCCTTTATTATTTATTTATTGTTATTTATCTGTTTCTCCTCTGCTTTGCACTTTCCACTTCTCCCCCCTTCGATGCACTTTTCCCCTCCCCCTCTCCCATGCACTTGCGCGTTCTCAATGTCACTGGGCCTAGTAAGATCGCTGTTTTGTTCTCCCCTGTTCCCCTCCCTTGCCTTGTCGCGCTCTGAAACACTTGTGTACGAGCGCAATAGAAATAAAATATCAATATCAATATCAATACCCTACCTTCAAGCAAACACCAGAGACAGCAGAGGCTACTTATGGCAAGGTTGGAATATCCTGTGTAGGTCCCTGCCAGCTATGAGTAGCTCACACTAGTGGAAATACCAGTTGACATTCAATAAATGGGTTCTACTGGATCCAATTATAGCACTATCTGTTTTGAAATAATGAACTTATAAATATACGTTATGGGGGGCATGGTTTGTCGGCCATGCGATAGGACGCTGACTCTTAGAGCTCTGTAGAGATCCTGTACTAGAACCGTCCAAACTGGCCTGAATAACTGATCCAACTTGCAGAAACTTGATGCAGCAGAAACTACGCTGGATATTTCAAAATGGCGGGCGCTCCCGGCTCGGCCCATTGAGAAGTGCCTGCACCGGAGAGCGCGACGCCAACTCGACCAGAGGGGGTAGCCGTCTGGATACACAAGTAGCGCTGACGATCCTGCTACGAACGAGGACCGGCGGGATAGCTTAGTGGCGGTGGAAGGTCGGTGCCCCGGAACACCAAGGGTGGCCCGGGACACCAGGAGCTAGGACTCGCCAAGGAGATATGGTGCAGGTGGCATTCATCTAACAATTTGCGTTCAGCAACAGGTAATACGGAAGTAAGATGTGATGAGGGCTAACCGCCGGCACTTGTCTTTCGTATGTCTAATCGATGCCAACTAAAGACCTGTGCGGCTCCACCTATCAACGCTGCCACTGTGAAAAAGCAAAGACACATGAGGGTGTTACCAACGATTCTCAAGTAAACAATGGACACGTGGGGCACTTTGCTGTTATGCTAGGGTGCTGGAATGACAGACACTGCACCCATAGCAAGTTGGTTTATTGTTTAAATGATCACCAGATGGTCCTGTTATATAAAACTGTCTGCAATGTCAAAAGTCTCATAAGAACGGCTGTATTGTTTTGAAAAACCGGGTCTGACTTCATATTTAACTTTGTTAACATGTCTTGGACATGATATGGTCTTGAGCAAATCTGATATGGTCAGATGGTATGTTATGCCATTTAATGACCAGTTGCGGCCATTGAAATGAAATAAACTGTTTCCTCACAAGCCTGAAAAGGAATTTAAGGTTAGTGAAGTTGTCCACCACACCAAGAATAGAGTTCAGATGCTCAGTTTTAGATTGTCACAAATATATCTTCTATTTTTATTCTTAAATTTTAGAGTTTGGCGATTTAATGACCATCACGCACTGTGCTGACCTATGACTAGCCTGTGCCTGTACACAGCGTCCTGAAGACGGGCTCAACAGACTACGAAAATCTGTTTAAGTCGATCACATTGTTTAGTTTTGAGACCTAGAAACACAAATATGTGTTGACCAAGTTAAGGAGAATAATACTGAGGGTTTCCTTTCTATCAAACATGTCCCTCACATCCCTTACTAACTTCACACATTGGTTAAAATGTCTAGATTAAACTGAGACATTTGTTGTGCTTTCGCTTTAACAAACAAGTGATGTCAATTGGTGTTAAATGTGGACTCTCACACCTGGTGTTTGTGAAGCAGGCTATAGCGGCCCTGAAAGCATCCATGGAAAACAAACTTGATGTGGTTATGGTGGACAGGCAGGATGTGAGGTCCATGACAGAGCGAGTGGGGATGGCGGAACAACAAGTACAGGAGAATACTACGGCCATCGCCACCACACAGACCCAAATGACAGATGTGCTGCAACGGGTAAAGACCCTCGAGCATAGGACAGAAGATGCAGAAGGGAGGGCCTGAAGGAATAATGGCTGGATTGTGGAACTGCCGGAGGGAGAGGAAGGAAGAGACCCCATCAACTATGTCGAGAATTTGCTCCTGCAAGAGATCGGATCAGAGGTGCTGTCCCAAGGCTTTGCGGTGGAGAGAGCCCACAGGGCCCTGACTAGGAAACCACAACCAGGAGCCCCCCTGAGATCAATGATTGGCAAGATCATGAACTTTAAAGACAGGGAGAACATACTAACATTCTCAAGGGGGGGTTGATAACCAGAAACTCCTCCAGAATAACAATATACCCGAACTACATGGTTATGGTCCAGAGACAACGGCGCACTTCGGCCCAACGAAAGAACGTCTCATGGTAGCAAACATACGTTGTATGCTGCTGTATCCCACCAAACTGAAGGTGATACGAGAAGGCAATCATACTTCTTTGAAACGACGGAGGAGGCCCATGCATGGATGGATCAACAGGGCATCCCTCAATTTAGGAACAGAAATGCCTAATAAAGAGAACTGACCTCAGTGACATCGATGTGAACCGAACACGCGAAACAAGGTTAAGACACCATCGATATGACATGAGCCAGAAGTAGTACAAATTAAGGAGCGACAAGCTTTGGTTCTGCCGCAGAAGACGACAGAACTTGAGACCCCACAGAGTTCTACGAGTTCTGATACCAGTTCTAAGGCATCACACTGCAGCGGGCCTGCCCCACCTACGAGGGTAGTGCAAGAGAAGCAGTGGTGCCTGAGCAGGGGGAGGGTGGCTAGGCGTTTGGTTGAGGTTTATGTTTTTTTGTTGGAACATGGCACAAGTAGGGGAGAACACTTCATAAGGATAAGATGGCGTGGAGGTGCAAGAAGCAGGAGGAGCGCAAGGGTGCGACGATGTAAGATACGCACTGCACCACCAACAGGGAGGACCCCACAGGACCCATATGGCATGTGAAGGGCATAGATACCTCGGAATCGACCAAGGCAGCAAGAGCGAAGTTCAACACAGAGACATGCGACCAGCATGAAGGCAGGAGAACCAGCACAGGCCCATGGCAATGGAGGGGCCAATGCAAGTTATGATGATATGAACACGGAAGCACTCACAATAGCGACCTGGACCGTCCGGGGGCTGAACGCCTATGTCAAGAGGCTGAGGGTCCACACCTGGCTTAACAAAACTAGGGTCCATATAGCGATGCTGCAGGAAACCCACCTGCCGAGACACAAGCAGACCAAAATAGCGGCTAAATGGGGTGGACAAATGTTCAGCTCGACCTATTCTACTTATGCCAGAGGGGTGTTAATGTGGATAGCCCTGGGCGTTCCATTCCAGCTGTTGACACAAGAACAGGATGGAGATGGCAGGTGGGTGTTGGTACATGGGATGCTGGAGGATAAGGAAGTGTGCTTGGTCAACACGTATGCCCCAAACCAAGACGTAACCACGTTTTTTTTTCGGAAAATGGCACCATGGCTAGCCCCTTACAAGGAAGCAGAATTAATCTGGACAGGGGACTTCAATTGTACATTGGACCCACTACTAGACGGATCGGATGACAAATACAACAAACCAGCCCCTTCACCCCACTCTGCGAAAGCACTCCCGAAAACTTTACAGCACCTGAAACTGGAGGACATCTAGAGGAACCTGCATTCAGACAACCGGGGATACTCCTACTACAGCGTATAGAATAGACTATCTCTTTACAGGTAGTGAAACACTGGGGGAATTCACTAGCGTGCATCACAGAGCGAGAACACTTTCAGATCACACCCCGTTGACCGCAACATGGGATTACACGCATAGGAGGGCCCCAATACCAACCTGGAGATTCAGGGCAGAGACTCTGCTGGAGGCGGAGGTCCAGGGGCACCTGCAAGACACGATAGATGAATATTTCCACCTCAACACAGGCACTATAGATAAATCAGCAACAGAGTGGGACGCCTTCAAGGTTAGAGGAGCAGCGATTGGGAAGACAGCGGGACTCAAAGGGAAGCCCATGGCAGAACTCAGGGTGATTGAACGAGAGATAAGAGAGGTTGGAAGTGCAGGCTGGCTCACAAGGGGGGGAACCACCAGAGTTGGTATCCCTCAGGTTGCAATGCAAGGCGACCTGGGAGAAATTGGGAAATCTGAACTATGTGAAATACATGCAAAGACTTCATGCGGAAGGGGATAAACTGGGGAGGCTCCTGGCCTGGCTAACCAAACAGGAGGTTAGGAAAGCCCTAATCGACGCGATAAAAAATACCCACTTTGGTATGGGGGAGGGCTTCCTTGGATGGATAAGGTTGCTTTATAAGGACCCAAGGGCCAGGGTCAAGACGGGCAGGCATATTTCAGAGGCATGGAGGATACAAAGGGGCATGAAACAGGGCTGCTCCCTATCCCCTATGCTCTATATATTGGCTCTGGAACCACTGGCGGTCTTCCTGCATGCGACATATGCAGACAAAGGAGTATGTAAACATAATGTCACGCATCTCTTATCATTATACGCTGACAATATGCTTTTGTTCATCACAAACCCTCGTGTAAAACTCCCTGCCCTACTGGAGACAATAGACGCCTACGCCAAACTATCAGGTATCTCCATTAACAAAGCAAAATCCATTATATACCCCCTTGCAGAACTCAGACTAGTCCCCACGGAACAGTTGCCAAACCTGGGTCTCACGTGGGCACCGCGTACCTTGCGATATTTGGGGATGGACATATACCCCGATCCTGCACATTCACACACTGTGAATATGTAAATGGCCCTAGAAAAAACAATGAAGTCCATGGAGTTTTGGAAGACGTTACCATTGGGGATGATAGTGAAAGCAGCTCTGTTAAAAATGACGGTCCTACCCCGGCTGCTGTATTACTTTACAAACATACTTTACACCATACCGGCTACTTTTTTAAAGAAACTAAACATGATAGTGAGAGAATTCCTGTGGGGAGGAGGGCGGATCAGACTAGCACTACATGCACTACAAAGGGATTACCTGTACAGGGGAATAAATGTGCCGGACTATGAGAAATACCACCTAGCGGGGCAGCTGCAATTTGTGGTCTGATGGTTGGGGGATGAACAATCCATAGACTCGCTGCTATTCCAGCTGGCACTACAGAACTGCTATCTACGAGAAATCAACTAGATGGGAAAACACTGGGTCAAGGGATTTCCTACCCTGCTCAAAGTGGGGCTTAACGCTAAGGAAGAGGACTTGGAGAATGCAGGGAACCCAAGACCCATGCTTCCTGCAGATTCCCCTAGCGGGATTTGTGGGCACCAGACCAGAGGCTTTGGCTACATATAGGACACACTGGGAAGCAAAATGAGTAGCACAGGTCGGAGACCTGCGGAAGGAGAGAACATGGGTGGACTTCGCCACCCTCATAGAAGACAATGGAATAGACAGAGGGCAGTTCATACTGCACAAAAGCATGAATCAAACGATCAAGAGTAGGTGGTTGGATCTCACTGACGAAACAGAACTACGGGAAGACCTGAATAAGTGGTATGACATCTCAGAAGGGGGACACACAACATCAAGGCTGTACGACCAAATTAGAGAATCTAACAATGCCAAGAAACTACAGGTGCAAGACCAATGGGAGGCAGAGCTCCAGAAGCCTTTTACGGATCAAGAATGGACGAGGGTCCTAAGATACACGAAAACGGTCTCCAGAAATGCAAGATTTAAGCAGACACAGCTCTATGTCACTCGCAGAGCGTACCTCACCCCAAGAAGACTGGCAAAAATGGGAAACAGAAAGTCTCAAACCTGCCGAGTTGTCCCGCGGAGAACGCAGGCATGCTCCATATGTTCTGGTGATGCCCCGTAATACAAACATTTTGGGACGACATCAAGGCAAGGGCAGCTACGGGCAGAGTGCAAATGCAACAATGGACACCATATAACTACTTGTTGGGGCTATTTCCGAGGGGTGGCAAGCAAAGGACACATATAGCAAGGATGAAGGACTTAATGTGCATCTTATCAAGACCGAACTAAGGCATCTAATCACCTGTGGGGACATCCGAAACACCCATGAGGCGGGGTGAAAGGACATACAGCCAGGAAACGACTAGGAATGGTGTACACTGAAATGCGCAAGAAGTGCTGTTACGTTAGTTTGTTATGTTACTGTTTGTGGTTTTGTTGTTATGTTGGATGTTGTAAATTCAATAAAGAAATTTTAAAAAAAAGATATATATATATATACGTTATGGTATTTAATCTGTTTTTATAAGGCACACATCACCACCACAGTGGGTTTAAAGCACGAAAACCTTGCCTGTATTGGGTGAACTGGGATCCCACCTAGGGTGTAAACCTGAGCATGGTCTGTGGGAGGAAAAGGGAAGCAGAAAATTGCAAAGAGGTAGAGGGTTGGGGGACAAAACAGACAGACATAGGTCACAACAAAAAAGGAAAGAGAAAACAAGGTTGAGTGACAGTGATTGCTGGGATGCACGTATAATAGTATGGGTTTAGTACAAAGAGGTCATGAAAAGAATCAGCAGGTGTCGATATTGGACAAGTCAATTCTCTTTTCAGTTAGCGGTATACAAGGAATGGATGTGTGATTGCCTTGACATGCACTCAAGAGTTCTGGTGAGTTGTGGGAGCTCATAACCAGCTATTTGTAATGGATTCCCATTGTAAGGTGTACTCAAGAGTCCTGGTACTGCTGAGCCCGCTGACAGAGGTGTCAGAGCCGAGGGATTGGCTGTGTGCTGAAGGAAAGTTGGGGGACACAAAAAGGACAATATGACAAAGACTTAACCCACTCTAAGCCATAGTAGGATATGTGATGAATCTGAGGATGCCGTCCCTTTGTTCCCTAGGGGAAGAACTTTCCCATGGGGCCAGGGCAGTGCAGACACAGCAGTGGCAGCTGGTAATTTTTTTTATTGGTGAGGCGTTCATTATTCACCCGAATTTCCACCAGTGGCGGAGCGCCATGAGAGAGCCCAACCCAGCTTAGAGGAGTATTTTTTGGGGAGCGCAGGGTTCCCCACCAAAAAATTGTGTGCAATCTGTTGAAATGGTTCATTTTTACTGCACGTTTTTGTGAAAAAATGGGTAAAACGCCATGCAATATATCATCTGTTGTGTAGGATAACATGAAAAATCCAATAAATGCCAGGTCACCAACAGTACACCACAGCATTATGTAGCAATTTTCACTATGCCTATGCACACAATATGTGCCAGCACTGTGAGCGTAAAACACAAGTTCACAATGCCTGTGCCTTTGATATTTTTCAGCGTTGCCCTGTAAAACACACTTTCAAGACCCTTGTGCCCACAATATATGGCAGCACTGCCATCTTAAAACACATGTTATTGAAGTATGGGCCCAAAATATACATGCCAGCATTGCCACTATAACACTTTCATGTCTGTCTGCACAACATAAGCCAGCATTGCCCTGCAAAACATGCTTTAATAATGCTAGTGCCCACACTAGATGTCATCATTGTCACAGAAACACTTTCATGATGCTGGTGTTCCCCACAATATATGTCATCAATGGCACTGTAAAACACTTTCACAATGCTGATGCCCAGAGTATATGGAAGCACTGCAACTAATGAAAGTGCCACAATATGTCGAACTGTCCCAAGACACATGCATGCTTGCAGACAACTGCAACTTAAACACACCATTTTATTTTACCTACCTTCCCGCTCAGGCCATTTTCTCTAGCCTCTGCTCTGCCTCCATAATCCAAGAGTAGTCCATAAACTTGGAACCGAAGCAGGGGGCATCAAAGAATCACGTTTTAGGACCCCATGTATGGAGACATTGCACCTGCATGGGGTGCTGACATCTTATAGTCTGGAATGAAGGGCCTTGGGAGTAGTAGCAAAGGATCATTAGGGGGCCTAGACAGGCTGCCCCCCTACTTGCACAGAATTTGAACAATTAAATTAATAACAGGGATTATTCTAGAAATGAGAAGAATGATGAAGCCCTAATAAAAAACCTGAAACCTTAATGCAGGAGCAATTTGCAAAAGACTTGTTTTATTCAGCTAATGCAGGCAAGACTTGTTTAACATTCATTTTGCACTAGCATGCAAGATGATCTTGCATAACACTCAGTTTTCACATTGAATTCAGGAAAGGCTGTTGATAACATTTATTTTGCACAAAGAATGCAGCAAACTCTACTAATAACCTTTATATTGTACACCCAACATACAATAAATTGGCTAAAATGTCGTTTTACAAATGGAATGCAGGAAGAATGTTTAAAGCACATTCAAAATGCAAGACTTCTTCCCGTTAATTTGGTGCGAGGACTGCTTTCAGGACACATACATGAATGCTGCATCTTATCTGCATTGGGCCTAAAGGGTAAAGGGCAAGATGCTTTTAAAGATACAAAAGACTGTGCGCAAAGGAGACTGCAATAAACTGAACTCAGTGTGGATGGTTTTTAAGCCCAAATCTCAGCTGCAGGAGCTGACAAGCGGTTTTTCTTGAGAATAGTCATTCGTATTCCCACGTCTGGGATACTAAGGTGTAAATCAGGAGTGCATGGAAGAGGCAGAGAGGAAGTTGGTGCTATGATCTTGCAACTCTCATCCATTAATATATTTTCTGGATCGATTAACCAACCTGCTTGCACCGCTTCGACATCTCTGCTGCAAACCTTTTTATATACCTTATCATGTGCATGATCCGAAACTTATGTAAATCGACATTATGACCTTTGTAGGGCTATACAACCCCACTTATGTAAATCGACATTATGACCTTTGTAGGGCTATACAACCCCACTTATGTAAATCGACATTATGACCTTTGTAGGGCTATACAACCCCACTTATGTAAATCGACATTATGACCTTTGTAGGGCTATACAACCCCACTTATGTAAATCGACATTATGACCTTTGTAGGGCTATACAACCCCACTTATGTAAATCGACATTATGACCTTTGTAGGGCTATACAACCCCACTTATGTAAATCGACATTATGACCTTTGTAGGGCTATACAACCCCACTTATGTAAATCGACATTATGACCTTTGTAGGGCTATACAACCCCACTTATGTAAATCGACATTATGACCTTTGTAGGGCTATACAACCCCACTTATGTAAATCGACATTATGACCTTTGTAGGGCTATACAACCCCACTTATGTAAATCGACATTATGACCTTTGTAGGGCTATACAACCCCACTTATGTAAATCGACATTATGACCTTTGTAGGGCTATACAACCCCACTTATGTAAATCGACATTATGACCTTTGTAGGGCTATACAACCCCACTATCACTCATCTTCATATTTGCGTTTTCCGGGATCACTTTTGCGTTTAAAACAGCACGAGTGTCGCTGTAAAGTGTAAAGTGGAAAGAAAAAACTGCAATTGTTCAAGCTAGTGTCACAATCTCGCTTTGGTGTTGGATATTTCACATGGTGTTTATTGAAACGTTTATTAATGTATTATATCAGTGTGGCCTATAACAGTACCCCAGTTACAATCGATTGTCTTAATCCATTTTTGACCCTTCATTCGTGCAACCTAGTTTGAGGATTGTACATGAGCAACCCGGTGTACCGCACAGCCAGATCAGCTGAACACACATAATGCAATCAATCATTTTCTTAGATAGAACGGGCCAGTGTGTGCAGTCTTTTTTTTTAATGAGGCCTTATAGGTTTGCTCATGGCACATTGGGCCTCATTACAAGTTTGCCGGTACGGTAACTACAGTACCGGTAAGCTTGCTGGTACCGTAGTTACCGGTCCGGCAAACTTCGAGTTCTGCTCGTGGGTGCCTTTTTGCCAGCCAAGTCAGACCTAGCGGGCAGACCGGCACCCGCGAGCAGAGCATGTCAGATGCACCAGCACCATTCTGAATGGGGCTCAAATGGGAATGGGGAGCATCTTTTTTTACCGGCTACCGGGAATGGGCAAATACAGAGTCCCGCTGGCCGTAATGACCCTGTAATTGCCCATTCCCGGGCACTGGTAAAATTCACAAGTTCGGCGGCAGCCTGCCGGTTCTCCCGGCAAGTCTACCACCGAACTTGTAATGAGGCCCATTTTGTTGTTTTAACGTGCAGGGCTTTTCACAGGGAGTTCAACAAAACTGTGTGCGCAGCAAGCAGGCCACAACATTGCTTACCAAAGTGTCTGTTCCAATCCCAGGACCTTTGTTCTTCTTGTTCACCGGCCTCAAGACAAGAGTCAGGCTCACAAACTGGGTGCACCGATTCAACACTGTAATAAAATTATTTTCTAGCACAAGCTTTCCTCACCACCACAGGCTTTGTTGTGGTTGAAAACACCAAGAGTTGAGGGCGGACCAAAGAGAGGTCGACGATTCCGCCTTGTGCTCATGACATAATTTCTTGTCACCACCCCTATCCTATCTCTACACAAGCTGGGGTGGACTCAGCAAGCTACTAACCCCATCCCAGCCTGTGCGAGAGACAGTATAGGTGTGGAGCCAAGGGAAATCTGTGGCCTAGGGGCTTTTGAATTGTAATGGCCCAGTCTTCCATTTCGGCTGATTTGCATAGCTCAGTAGAGCACTCCCCACCGCACATTATATATCTACACAAAGCAAATGCCAGATACGAGCCTGGCTAATGGAAAGGGCCTTCATTTTGGAAGGTGCGGCACCGCCCATAATGCTCCAACGGGCCAGCCCCTCTGGTCCACAGTACGATAGCCCCCTGGGCGTGGTGTACCGAGGGACGATCACATGGGGAGGAAAGCCCTCTATGGGTTTGGGGACGACTATTCTCAGGTAACGTGGTATTTGTTAGGGAGAATTCTTTGTAAAGGCTAATTTCCCAAATCTAGTGAGTCCCCCAGCAGCTTTGCTGGATTTTTTGGGGTTTTTTCTCCTGCTAAGAGTGAGACTCTTTTACTCCCACTCTTAGACACGATTTGAGGTGTTCCTTTGTCTCTCCATGTGTTTTATGGGATATGGGGTCTTTTACTCCATCGGGTCTCATGTGTTTTTGATGTGGGTTACACAGCACCCTCCGAGCCGTAACCCAGGGGTGTCGTAGCGACCCCAAAACATAGACTCCATACCCTGGGACTGACTACTGTCTCCCAGGGCATGTAAAGTCACCATTGGCTTTACTAGTCCCAAATTATGAACAGAAACCAGTACAAACCATCACATTGTGGACGTACTGGTCGGGGCAATTCGATTGCCCCGGGGTCTGTTGTTCGAGGGGGCACGTCTCCGTCCCCCCTGATCGAGTTTTGGCTGGTGGCAGTGGATACTACTTTTTATATTCGACCGCAAATATATCTCTATGGGATTTTCCCATTGTTCGAGGCTACCAACTTTAATTATTTAATTCCTATAGCCTTGAACATACCGCCGATTTATTTATTTAATATTAATTCACTGGTTGGTATTTTTTGCCAGAACTCGATTCTAAAAGGGCGTTTGTGTTCTCTTCTGTGACTCCAACCCAAGTCGAGCCCTTTGTTCCACTTTTTGGTGGGCTTCTCTACAGAAGCCTCCAAAAGTGGTGCCACTCTGTCTGGGTACCACAGGGGGTGTGGGAGGGGGTTTAGACACCCTGTACTGAGTTGCCTTGACAACTCAAGTCGCACTCTTGTGTGATTGGCCCAAGTGGTGAGCCGGCCGGCTCACCACTTAGCATGTTTGATTGACAGCTAGGCTGAATGAATGGGGGTTTGCTGCATAAAAGCAGGGCTTTGGGGACTGGAACTTCAGAAGTCGCCACAGGACCTAAGAATCCGAGGAGGGAGAAGCTGAGCTGACCTGCAACGACGACACCACCGGTGGAGCCCTGCTGAACCGTCTCAACACTTTTCCCGACGACAGAGGAGATCTCCAGTCCGGGGGGGGGTGGCCAGCGCGCATGGAGTGAGGACGTGCTTTCCTCGCACTCCTGCCCGAGATCCTACAACGGACCGAATCGTTCGGCCAGCTTAATCTGAACAAGAACACTTGAAGTAGCTACGGGAAGAAGAACAGTTTCCCTACCCTCGACGAAGTTTCCGCATGAAAATCGGACCGGGATAACGGTTATTCGAAGCGAACAGAGAGGAGGTCCCTGCCCAACAAAATGGCGGCGCCCGCCGGTCCTATCTGAGGCGCACCGTTGGAGGGCGGATAGCCTCCGGAAGCGGGAGAGAAGGGCCCACTGCATCCAAACCAGCGATCCGGCGACACCCCGGGGGGGACTGACCCCCGCTGCCAGCTGTGGCCCGGGTCTCTGCATCCGAGACCGCGAGCCTAGAGGAGGAGACGAAAGGGAGGACCCTCCGTGCGAGACCGCTGGGTGCGCCGTCTCCCGGGACCCCGCACACGCAGTGTGGAAGAGGGGCCCCGAGCGGTGCCGGCTGGCGGGAGACCGCGAGAGACACAGAGAGACACAAAGAAGGGAGAAGGCAATGGGCGGTTCCCTCCGGAACATCCACGAGCTAACAACTCCCCATCTGCGGCAACCGCCCTCGCAATCGACCCTACATACACTTCCCCACTGAACGTGAAAAGGCCGCATAGCACACCCAAAGACAGGCGATGTCGCCCCCCAAAAGCAAGCTAAAAACCGCGACCATGGACTCCTTTACCACGGTCAGGGCGAAACAACAACAGGGAACAGAAGCAGCAGACGACCCGACGGCTAAGGAGGACGATCAAACAAATATGCAAGTGCTACAAGCTATAGCAGCGCTATGAACGTCCATCGAAACCAGGATCGATGAAATCAAGTCGGACATGCAGCTGATGAGGCAGGACGCCCGTAACCTTACTGAAAGGGTGACCAGAGCGGAGGCAACGCTCCAAGACAATGTTAACGACACCACACAACTTAAATCTAAGGTCCAAGACCTTGAATTGCAAGTAGCGCGGCTAGAGGCGCGATCAGAAGACGCCGAAGGACGTGCCCGCCGCGGCAACATTCAAATCCTGGGGGTACCGGAAGACACAGAGGGCCCAGACCCGACCAAATTCGTAGAAACAATGCTATTGCAAGAAATTGGGGCCGGCAAACTGACTCAGGGCTTCTCGATAGAACGGGCCCACAGGTCACTTCAGAAAAGGCCCCCCCCCCGGGCTCCCGACCACGCCCAATTATTGTAAAAGTCTTGAACTTTCGCGACAGAGAGACGATTTTGAAATTCTCAAGAGAAGGAGGGGAAATCGAGAAACATGGCACCAAAATAGTCATTTATCCAGACTATACCTCCGCGGTGCAGCAAGCACGGAACTCATTTGTACCGGTGAAAGCTAGGTTACGCAAGCTAAACCTCAAGTACATGCTAATGTACCCGTCCCGCCTTAAGGTACTATACAGGGGGAAAGCTATCTTTCTTGAGACTCCGGCAGCGGCAAATATGTGGCTTGAGGACAACAACCTTGCAGATGAAAAAGAAAGCACCGCACATGAAGTCACAGGCCACTGAAAGCACCAAGCAACAGGAAAAATAAAGGTTCGCACAACTGCCGAATGAATACCGGACCACTTGAGATTTACAACTCCACGAACGCTACGACGGGCAGGAGCGCACCGACACATGCGAATAACAACGAAGCCGACGCACCCCCCTGAAAGACGTGGAGGCCGACTGCCACCACACCCCCGAGCGCTGCAAGTTTGAGGCAACTGCTGTGGGCAGTTTTGAGTTGAAAAGTTTGTTGCCCTCATTCACTAGAATGAGGATTGTTAATGTTAATAAGTCTCCAAGTGACACTGAGAGGGGAGAAGAAAGGGAAGGAGGAAAGGAGGTGGCTTGTGTCCCAACCCCAACACAGACCGACCCCTGGATAACAGGTCCAAGCCCGGGGGCGGCAGAGACGGGGAAAGGGGGGACAACGGATCCGTTACTGAACCCCTATGGCTGCGACCACCATAAAAATAATGACATGGAATGTAAGGGGTCTGAGGACTTATCTCCGAAGGAACAGGATTAAAACCTACCTGCAGAGAAAAGGGATAATGATAGCATTACTACAGGAGACCCACTGCACGGCGGACTCGGTGGCCAAGCTACAAACACATTGGGGTGGACAGGGATTTTGTACCACTTACTCTAAATACGCAAGAGGGGTCTACACCTGGATCCACCCACAGCTCCCATTCCGGGTGGAGAAAACAGAGATAGACCCGGAAGGTAGGTTCGTCGTATTTTGGGGATTCATTGAACAAGAAGCAGTATGCATCATGAACTCCTATCTCCCTAACAATAACATACCGTCCTACCTGAACACACTGTACCTCAGAGTTGCACAGTACAGGAATGATCTCTTTATTTGGGGGTGGAGATTTTAATTGTGTACACGACCCAAGGCTGGACAGGTCCACACCACAGCTGGGAGGCCCACCGACCGCTATGGCAGCACTGTCCGCCATATTGGGGAGGCTGGACATAACGGATGTGTGGCGGGAAAAGCATCCTTAAGTACGCGAATACTCATTCTACTCATCTCCACATAAGTTACACACAAGACTAGATTATATACTCATAGACAGGGAACACTTACCCCGGGTGGAGGGAGCACAATACCTGGGGAGGACTATCTCTGATCACTCCCCACTTCTGATGACATGGAATCACAAAGGGCCCAGACCCCCATTCCCATGTGGAAAATGCCCACAGACGCCCTGAAGGACCCAGCCTTCCGAGAGGAATTACGAGATTCTATTGATGCCTACCTAGAGGTTAACACCGGTAGTGTAGCTTACAATAGCACAATGTGGGAGGCTCTAAAGGTGGTAACCAGGGGAGAAATTATTGCAAAGGCGGGAGGTATCAAGAAGCTGCTCAGGAAAGAACTAGACCTAGTGGAACGGCAGATTGAGCGACTGAAGCTACCCCCGTAGATACCCAACAGAGAGAAGAGGAGCTTGTGAAACTTAGAGAGAGGAACATAACTGCGTGGAACAGGCTGGAAAGGTTTGATTATACTGCCAGAACAAATAGAGCACATGTTGAGGCGGACAGACCGGGCAGATTACTCGCCTGGCTCTGCCGAAAAGAACACCCCAAACACCCCACCACCTCACTGCAAGATGAGGATGGAAACACACACTATACACAGCAGGGCATAAATGACACTTTCACTTGCTTTTACACCCACCTGTACTCACATGAGGAGCTGGTCCCCCATGAACGGTTGATAGAAACATTGGAGGAGATAGGGCTCCCCAGGCTTTCCCCTGAGCAAGCTGACTCCCTTGAAACAGAAATCACGCCCGAAGACATTACCGATGCAATTAGGTCCTTGGCCATAGGCAAAGCACCTGGAACAGACGGGTTGCCCACAGAGTTTTTTAAAACGGATGAGTCCTCCCTGACCCCCCTATTACACGCAGTATACCAGGAGGCATACAAAGAAGGAATACTACCCGAAAGCATGAGGGAGACGCTTGTGATTCCGATCCTCAAGCCCACTAAGCCGGCAGACCAATGTGACTCATATCGCCCGATTGCAATGTTAAATTATGATGTTAAAATCCTGACTACGATCTTAGCAAAGCGGCTGTCTAGAATAATAGGAGACATAGTTCACCCAGACCAGTGTGGCTTCGTGCCGGGCCGTAATACGTCCATGAACCTACGCAGGTTGCAGCATATTATAGCGCAAACCGATAAAGACAAGGACTCATACGCACTGCTGTCTCTAGACGCAGTCAAAGCGTTTGACTCCATCTACTGGGAGTGGCTTGTAGCAGTGCTCAGGGAGTTTGGCTTTGGTCCCGGGTTTATCAGGTGGATTAACATCTTGTATGCTAAACCTAAGGCAAGGGTGAAATCTGGGAAGCATGTGTCGGAGGCCTGGGATATATGCAGGGGGACTAGACAGGGCTATCCACTATCCCCAATGCTTTATATACTGGGACTAGAATCCATAGCTGTCTATTTTAGAAAGCAGTTCTTCGATGCAGGCATAAGACTGGGAGACGTGGATCACATCATCTCGCTCTATGCGGATGACGTACTCATATACGTCAGGGACCCACACCTCAAGGTACTAACCATGCTAGAAGTGCTGGACAATTATTCCAAGGTCTCTGGGATACGCTTTAGCAGGTCAAAGTCTTGTATGTTCCCCCTAGCGGCCCTGAAAGCAGAGAATTTAGAAGCACTCCCTGAGGTAGGGATCCAGTGGCAGAATACGTCATTCCGCTACCTTGGAGTGCACATTATGCATACCCCAGAGTTAATGCATGAACGAAACACAAAGGCAGCACTCCCAGCTCTACGCAAATCAATGACGTTCTGGGCGAAACTCCCCCTTTCGATGATGGGTAGGGCTTTGATAATTAAAATGATCGTTCTCCCACGTTTCCTTTATGGGTTTCAAAATGTACACTACTATATACACAAACCCTTCTTCCGACTGCTTGAGACCATACTGCGAGAGTTCCTATGGGGGAAAGGTAGGCATAAGATAGTGTTGCAGTTGCTAACCCTACCATATAGCCAAGGCGGTATTCAACTTCCAAATCTAGAACGATATTACATAGCAGCACAGCTTAGTTTTGTGACCAAATGGCTAGATGATGAACCCACATCTGAAACACCATTGCTACAGGCCATGCTGCCCCAATTCCATCTGAAAGAACTGGTCTGGGCCCCGTCCAAACTCCTGGGAACTTTACTCTTTCCTAGGGAGGAAAATTTGGCACAGGGCAAAAATGCTCACTAACTCACGGAATTCCTATGCCCCGGAAGTTCCCCTGATCGCAGACTTATGCACAACACTTTCTGATTTGAAACACATCAGGCTCTGGGAGAGGGAAGGGGTCTACACCTGGGGAGATCTGTATGATGAAGGCACTTTTAGGGAGTTCACCTCGCTACAGGAGACGGAGGGCATACATACCGGCCAATTTCTATGGTACCAAAGAACCCGTGCTGTGGCCCGACGCAGATGGGACTCGTGGCCGGAAGAACCAGCTACAGACCCACTCCTCACTCTGATGTACAACTTGGGAGAGTGCGGTAAACCCATTTCGCAAATATATGGCCACCTGATCGACATGCCAAATCCTCGGAGCATGGAAATGAAATGCAAATGGGAGGTGGACATAGGCCGGGAAATGTCTGAAGGGGAGTGGAACAGAGCTCTCACATTCCCCAAAACGGTGTCCAGAAACCATAGATTCAGGCAGATTCAGTTGAACATTCTGCACAGAACTTACCTGACCCCGTGCTGCATAGCCACCTTCAATCCCCAGGCACAACCGACCTGCAACTGGTGCAAGGGGGAAAAAGCGGATCTGATCCACATGTTATGGGAATGCCCCAGAACAAGGGCTCTGTGGGAGAAGGTCCAACAAACCTGCGAAAAAGCAGGCCTGAGCAAATATGACTGGACACCCGATGAGTACCTCCTAGGAACCTAACCCAGACCAACCAAACTCAAGCATGTGACAAGGGTCATGGACATATCGTGCATACTGGCCAAAAGAACTATCGCAATGGCCTGAAAGAAACCCATGGGCCCTCAGCTCAAACTATGGCACAAAGAGACTGAACGGTGGGTGCTAGCCGAGACCGTGGCATGGGAGGACTGTGTGGCCAGATCCATGGATGACTCTAGTATGTCACTCGAGGCATGGAAGGAACTCACCAGACACATGTTCCACCCCTCGGATGATAAACCCCCCTGAATCGGAACTCAATCCAGGCCCTTGTGGGACCTATCATAAAGCCAGCAGCAGCGGAAGTGCTGCAGAGGATAGAGACCTTTCGGAAGCCCTCCCCCTTTTGAAGTTGCCAGATGGTTCCCCTTTGCTCCCACCCACCCCCCGTAACAGTTGACGATATATGAAACGGACAGAATATGGAGACAGTTATGGTTGTTTTGTTTTGTATTTGTAATCTTTTGGCGTTAAGTTCAACATATGTTTATTGCTATTTGAGAATGGCTCTATTACACACAACTTGTTTGATATTATTGAAAATGCTTATAAACAAATTTGAAAATAAAAAATCTCCAGCCCGGAGAGTCTTCTTCCTTTGACTGGTGGGGATAACCAGTTTTGCCTTCTTTTCACCTTCCTGGAGCATCTCGTGGCCCCCCGGCAACCGGAATACCACGGCTTACCACTACCGCGAAGAGAAGGGTAGTACCTTTTAACCGAATAACTCCGCGGCTGGTTTCTTCCCTGGCAGTGCAACGACCTTCATCTTTCCTCCACGGCGAGACCTCCTCTTCCTCTGGACGAAACACCGACTTGCACCCGCTGCCAGGAACAACTGCCCCCGCTGGAGCTTCCTTCACACTTAAGGTACTGTGTCCCGCCTGGCTTCCTTTGCGAAAGATCGTTCGGGGTGACAGTAAAGCCTCGACTTTCTAACCTGGGCTGGCCTGGGACAACCTAGCTAACTTTTCTTGACTTTAATTTCATTCTTTGTGTGCGAACTATCTACAAGAGTCTTTGGGCATAACCCCACTGCGTGAACCTGGACCCCTTCTGCTTGCTCTCTCCAAGAGTGGGCCTTGCAATTGACTTCCTTGCTCTCCAGTAGAACTCTGCCTATCCTGCCTTACTGTGGTTCTTTTAAAAGTATTGAGATTTGTGTGCTTCCATAACTCTGCCTTTTTCCCTCCCTTTTTAATAATTTATTAGAGTGCCATCTTATGTTAAGCGCTCACCTCTGTCTGAAAATAAGTGGTGTTTCTCATTAAGACTTGTCTAATAAGTAATTAGGGTTGTATATATATAATAGTGACTGTGTGCTGAATTTGCTTACCTCTTTGTTGCTAGTGTAATTTGCTAGTGTAATTTACAAGTGTGACTTTAAATAAATAATTATATACTTTTACACCAAAGCTCTGGTCAGTGTTTGCTTGTGCTACTGTATCTCTGTACCTATTTTGTATACTCTATACACTGCCTAACTCTTCTTGAGGGAAGTCTGACTGCTCAGCCACAGCTACCAAGTGAATCTGTGTGGTACAGACTGCTACCAAGTGGGTTTACTGCCAAACACCTGTAGTCTTAAATCTTTTTCAGTGGTCCCCACGAGAACTGCACAGGTTTCGGCCTAACACTGGTGTACAGCGGTGGGATTTGTATTGAGTATACATTTTAGTGTGCTTATAGGTACCTTAGTACAACTAACCACAAAGCTTAGCACTAAAGAAGTATTTTCTAATTCATGTCAACTATGGAAAGTTATAGTCAAGAGTCCCTTGCTATAAAAACTGCTGATTGTTTAAGAGTTCTCTGTAAGCATAAGAATCTCCTGACTAAAGGCAAGAAAATGGAGCTAATAGAAAGCTTGTTAGCAAACCAAAGTCTGGATGGTCGTTCAGAGGAACCTACCACTCCAGCAACTGTAGATAACAGCAATGATATTGATATGAATGTTAGTATTGATAACTTTGAGTCAGAAGCAGAAGAGGAGGTGGAAGATGATAGAGTTGTCTCCCATGGGCCTCTACCTGCCCTGCCAGCTGTACCTACTGGACCCTTACCAGGTCACACACTTAATCCTCAATATATGGAACTAGAAAAAATGAAGCTTGAAATAGAATTCAAAAGAATGAATGCTCAAACAGAACAACGGCACCAAGAACTAAGGCTCAGAGAAATGGAGCTCAACCATGAGCTAGAAATGAAAAAATTGTCTGTGGAAAGTGCTTCTCTCTCCGAATCCTCTAGGAGTTCCAGTCCCAAAAGACCCCGGATGCCTAAGGAGTTGGTGGGTATGTATGAGCCTAAGTTGGATGTGTTGGATTGGTTGAGTTTGTTTGAATATAATCATGGGCTCCAGAACATTACAGGAAATGAGTTACTTTCCTGGTTGTTCTCTAGGCTCCCCCCCTGTTGCAACTGATATGGTAATGGAGTTGGGGGAGGAGGATAAGAAGGACTATGAATGTGTGAAACTAGCTTTGATAGCTAGGATTGGGAAGACCCCTTCCCAGTACCTTAAGAAGTTTAGGACCCTCAAAAAGCATGATGGTACCCCGTGGGCTACCTGGGTGAGTGAAAGTTTGAAGAACTTAGAGGGATGGATTAAGGGTTACAAGGTGAACACTTATGAGGGAATGAGAAATCTTGTAATGTTGGAATCAATTTATGATGCCTGCTCTCCTGAGCTCAGACAGCACTTGGCTGATTCAAAGGAATTAGATCCTAGAAAGCTTGCTAAGGCTGCTGACTTGTGGGTTGCCAACACGGCTACTCACAAGGATTCAGGGGTCACTCAAAAAAAGGATGAGGGAAAGCAGCCACCAAAAGGGAACGAAGAGATTTCTAATACCTCCCAAACCAAAGAGGGCCCCAAACAATAAAATAACCAGGGTAAGCCCCAGGGTATACCACAACAGGCTAGTGTACCTTCTAGTCACAAACCAGAAGGAGGTCAGGCCAAGCCACCCTTTCAGAGAGCATTTGGAACATGCTATCTCTGTGGGGCCACTGACCACTTCAAAGGAGATCCCAGATGTAAGGGTAAACCTACAGGGATCAGCACAGTCTCCTTAGCCTTCACTCCCGAGGAGGAAGTCCAAATGGCTAGTGCTCACTTTGAAGTCTTTGCTGAAGAACCTCTGGGTCTTCAAGCAAGTGTAACAGTAGAGTACAGGGGTCTGGTTGGTGATCAGAATAGGAGTGTGTACAACTCCATACCAGAAAACTCTAAAGTTTATTATATGGACAGTGTTCTTGTCAATGGCCAGGATACTCCTGCCAGGCGAGACTCTGGGGCCAGCAGAACAGTAGTGGATGAAAGCTTTTTCAGGCCTGAGGATGTTGCTAAGGCACCCAAAGGTCCCACTAAGATGTCTGGAGGCCCTGTCCAAATGGTTCCAATTCCACCAGCCCTCATTCAGTGTAATGACAGTGTTTATTCCTGTCAGTGTTCAGACTGAGGTGCATGGGAGAGTCCTGTTGGGCAATGATCTAAGAACTCTAGGAGTAGTATCCAGTACCCCCAGGCCTGCAAGTATGGTGACCCAGAACCAAACCAAATTGGCTAGAGAGGCCACCTTAAGGGACCACTCTAAGCCTGTGGGACCCTCTACTGAGACTGGTGGGGATAACCAGTTTTGCCTTCTTTTCACCTTCCTGGAGCATCTCGTGGCCGCCTTGCCCGTGCCAAGCACCCCGGCAACCAGAATACCACGGCTTACCACTACCACGAAGAGAAGTGTATTAGTTTTTAACCGAAGAACTCTGTGGCTGGTTTCTTCCCTGGCAGTGCAATGACCTTCATCTTTCCTCCACGGAGAGACCTCCTCTTCCTCTGGACGAAACACTGATTTGCACCGGCTGCCAGGAACAACTGCCCCCGCTGGAGCTTCCTTCACACTTAAGGTACTGTGTCCCGCCTGGCTTCCCTTGCGACAGATCGTTCAGGGTGACAGTAAAGCCTCGACTTTCTAACCTGGGCTGGCCTGGGACAACCTAGCTAACTTTTCCTGACTTTAATTTCATTCTTTGTGTGCGAACTATCTACAAGACTCTTCGGGCATAACCCCCCTGCGTGAACCTGGACCCCTTCTGCTTGCTCTCTCCAAGAGTGGGCCTTGCAATTGACTTCCTTGCTCTCCAGTAGAACTCTGCCTATCCTGCCTTACTGTGGTTCTTTTAAAAGTATTGAAATTTGTGTGCTTCCATAACTCTTCCTTTTTCCCTCCCTTTTTAATAACTTATTAGAGTGCCATCTTATGTTAAGCGCTCACCTCTGTCTGAAAATAAGTGGTGTTTCTCATTAAGACTTGTCTAATAAGTAATTAGGGTTGTATATATATAATAGGGACTGTGTGCTGAATTTACTTACCTCTTTGTTGCTAGTGTAA
This sequence comes from Ambystoma mexicanum, assembly GCF_040938575.1. Lineage (NCBI taxonomy): Eukaryota > Metazoa > Chordata > Amphibia > Caudata > Ambystomatidae > Ambystoma > Ambystoma mexicanum. Next base: position 303,606,415 of record NC_090923.1, on the reverse strand, counting down.
TTTACAAGTGTGTCTTTAAATAAATAATTATATACTTTTACACCAAAGCTCTGGTCAGTGTTTGCTTGTGCTACTGTATCTCTGTACCTATTGTGTATACTCAATATACTGCCTAACTCTTCTTGAGGGAAGTCTGACTGCTCAGCCACAGCTACCAAGTGAATCTGTGTGGTACAGACTGCTACCAAGTGGGTTTACTGCCAAACACCTGTAGTCTTAAATCTTTTGCAGTGGTCCCCAAGGGAACTGCACAGGTTTCTGCCTAACAGTATTCCACCCCTTAATACAGCCAATCCCTTCTCATTTACCAAATCATCCTTCCCCCCTATAGGTAGAGCAAATATACTCTGTTGCAAGTTCAGTCATCTTAATATACTTGACAAAGTTAAAACACAAGAGAATACTAAGGATCTTACATCTGAGTTGAATATGAGTACTGGGAACAAGAAGATCATAGAGAGTCCTAGGATCACTCAGAAGAAGAAGAGTGAACGGTTGAGCTTTTTTTGAGATATAATGTGCTCAAACGAATACAGCTGGCCAATGCAGGAGTTCAAAAGAAACTCTGCTGTGACGCAGTAGGTGAACGATCCTCTGAGGAGGAATTGCGGGACTCCTGCACTGGGCAGGCAGAGAGTAGCCAAAGGGGAAGAAACCGCGAAGCAAATACGTACATCAGGGCACCATAGGCTCCGGTGATCCGCTTGCAAGGCAGGACATGCGCCCGGGTGGAGAGAGATGCCTGAGGAGCCACTGCAGAAGCTACCATTCACCCGGGAGCTGCCAGAGCCTCGAAGAACAACGTAGAGGTTGGGGAAACTTGCCTGTCAAGAGAAGGAAAACAAGTACGCAGGTTTACCAATAGGCGTTGGAGGTCCGGGAAGCTAGAGAGTGACTATAAACATTGGAGAAAAAGGGTCTTTGACCCTGAAAAGACATTGTGAGTTTCAGACCCACAAGAAGCATATTTTGCAAGAGGGTTTGGGAGCCTTGCAATCCCAAGAAGCAGAGAATCATATGTTTGGTAGGAAAGTGAACCCAACAGATATTATAACAAATTGGGAGTCTGAGACCCACCCCCATATAATAAACTGAGAATAACCAAGATAAGAGGATCGGATGTTTGGCAGGAAAGTGAATCAAACCACTATAATACCATGCAAATAAGTAAAGCAGAGAGTCATATGTTTGGCAAGAAAGTAAACCGAACAAATAGGATAAAAAATTGTGAGTCTGGGACCCACACCCATATAACAAACCGAGAGCAACAAGCACATGAGGATGAGGTGTTTGGCAGGAGAGTGAACCAAACACCTAAAATGCCAGAGGAATAAGCAAAGCAGAGGAACCCTATGTTTGGCAGGAGAGTGAACCAAACATATATCATAACAAACTGTGAGTCTGGGACTCGCACCCACGTGAAAGGCAAAAAGGGATAAGGACCCCGGATTTGAGAAACTGGAATCCTATATCCTAGAAAGGCTCTAGAGCCCAAAAGGAGGGACACTGTAAAAAATATCAGTCATGATTGTACTACCATGACAGACTTGTCTCACTTGTGCCCCTTTTCATGAAACCATAAAAGACAGAGAAATGTCTCTACACACAAAGTGCTGATGTCACAAAGCAATGTTCAAATTCTCACAAATTAATACATTTAGATAAAAGAAGTCTGTGTGACAAATCGTGGGATTCAGTCACTTTTCCCTAGGGGGAAGCCCTTGCACCCTAAGGCTACGGAAGTGATGCTGCTACCCGGCATCCTCCCTAGGGGTAGATACAAGAGGGACCTCACCAGGAGAGACTCCCCCTCTTGGGCACAAGGGTTCCCATTTCAAAGAGGGACTCCCTAAGTTACTCATTCACATCCCACCTCCAACAACTTCCATCCAAAGAGCTCATGAAGAACCATGAAATCACTGTGAGAAAGAAAATGAGTACAATACTGTGAAGATGAAGATCGTCCAAGTCATGCAGAGTACTCTGGAAACAGAAAGAAAGAACTTAGATGCCGTGCTGGGGAAGGCCCAGCTATGTATCATAAAAAGAGGAGGAGAAATCCTGTCAGAGGAGAAAGCCTGGGAGAATCGAATCTGCTGTGTGTGGAATGCTGTACCAGACTAGTACACACAGCCTGCAAATGCGGAAACAAGCTAGCGAGTGAAGGCGATGCAAGAAAAGCATGAAGGAATAAGAGCTGAGGGAAGGAAACCTCAGATGGCTTACCGAGTCATAGGTGGTGGCGTGGCCAAGAGCCTATGGACTGTTAAATCCAACAAGGATGCCGAGACCACAGACCAGAGAAGTGGAGAGGGAAGAAGCCAACTTGACTGACGAACAGAAGGAAGCATCCTGTCCTGATCGCAGGCCCGGTGATGCTAACCCCAAGTGAGAGAGGTGACGGCAATGGGGGGAGACCCATGGGGAATAACAAACATGACAAGCATAATAATCATAATCGTCCCAGTGAGGAACGCAACTCAATTTTCCCTAAGAAGCATGGAAAGTTATATGGGGACATTAATAAAAAAGAAAGAACAGTGAAGAATGAAGAGACTCATTACTGGTACCCTCATACTCATCCAAGTAATACCAAAAAGGTAGAGCAAAGTGAGAATCATTACTGGTAGCCTCATACTCGACCCAGTAATACTGAAGAAGTGGAAACAGAAGAGAACCATTGCCGGAACATTCATGCTAGTTCCTGTAAAAACCAAAGAAGTAAATACCAGAGAGAGTTGTTATTGGAATGTGCATAGCAGTCTCACTGACTATCAAATGAAAGAGAAGAGGGAGAGTTTATTTGAGAATCCTTATGACTGGCCAAGCCAGGAGAAACAGTGGACATTTTCTAGAGAAGAAGCACCAAGTGTATTAAATAAAGAGCAAGCAAAGAAAAATCTCTGAAGGGGAAAGCAAGGTGTCAAGGACACGAGCGACACTGAAAAGCTCTATTTCTGAACTGTATGAACTGGTCAAAATGGTTGCCAAGAACTATCTACGGTTTAGTTTCTAAGGTGACTTTGCTGAAAAGCAGGCTACAGGAGAAGGGAGTCATTCTCTTGTGCCTAAGTTGTTTTCATAGTGGTATGGACAGAATAGTTTAGCTGTGGACAGAGGACAGACCTTCCCTTTGAACTCATTGACAACTGACGAGCACACTAGTTAATTTGCTTTAGCTAGGGAAGACACATAACTTAGGGATAGCTAGGAGTTTTCTTCTTTTATTTTGTTGAATAAAATCCATAAAATGGAAGAAATCAGTCTCTGTCCTTCTTCTGACCTGCCACATTTGTCATTCCCGAATGGGATATCATGTAATTCACTATGTCAGACTCTCTGTCTGTTGGAACTGCATCCATCTATTGTATGTCTCATTAAATATACAGAGGAATCATTGAATTAAAACGACTTTCAGAAATACACTCATTGTTATCCTGTTCCAGTTGAAGATAATAGAACTAAAGGTCACAACCTACTAACCGGGTATTTTCACACAAGATAGTGACACGGCCACAAGTCTAACACTGTGTTTCCTCATGTCAAACTCACTAAACAGCGAAAAGCTGGCCATCTATCAGCTAAACCTTCATTCTGATTCTGTCGGCTGTCTCCATGACAATCAGCCTGGCTTCAGATCTAGCAGAAGCACGGAAACTGCTCTCCTGAACATCCGTGAAGATCTGCTTTTCAACCTTGACTCTAGCATTCCCTCTGTTCTCATCCCACTCGATCTCTCCTCTGCCTTCGACACGGTCAACCATACCATCCTGCGCAACCGTCTCCGGGATAACCTGGGCATCACCGATCAGACTCTGTCCTGGCTGACCTCTTTCCTCTCTGATCGACCCTCCCAGGTCCAACTTGGGTCCTTCCTATCATCTATCTTCCTCTCCACCTGTGGTGTTCCCCAGGGGTCTAACCTCTTGCCCTGGCTTTTTAACCAAACCTGGCAACTCTCGCCCGCTGTATTGCCATTTTCTGCTCAAACTTCCAGTGCTACACGGATGACACTCAACTCATTTTCAGGCTGCCCTCGGCCACCTCCTCCACTTCTCTCATCACTGATTGCCTAACTGCCATTCAAGATTGGTGTGCCGCCCATGATCTTTGTCTGAATGCCAGCAAGATGGAGATCCTCCTCATTGCACACCATCATCTTCCTTTCCCCTCACTCCCTGGCCGGCCTCCCTTGGCCCTCCTCCTATCCCCACCTGCGAGGCCAAGAACCTTGGTGTCACCTTATTCCACACTCTCCTTCTCTGCCCACATCGCTAATGTATCAAAAAGGTCAAACTTCCAAATATACCTCCTCAGAGGTATTCTTCCTTTCCTCTCATTCCCCCAGAAAATCACTGTCTCCAACGCTCTGGTTCTCTCTAGGTTGGACTATTGCAACAGCCTCTTTCTTAATCTACCTGCCTCTACTCTCCGCCCTTTGTCACTTATCCAGAACATGACTGCGAGACTTGTCCTTGGCCTCAAGCCCTGGGATCGTATCTCTCCAGCTCTGAAATCTCTCCATTGGCTCCCAGTGGATGCAAGGATTAAATTCAAAACCCTCTGCATTGTCCACAAGGCTTTCTGGGGCCTGGGTCCAACATACCTTCAGCTATCCCTCTGCAAATACCTCCCATCTCGAGCACTCCCCTCCTCTACCTCTAAATCCCTCAGGGTCAGTCGTTTCTCAAAGAAACGAGCTGGGGGTAGATCCCTGTCTTCGGCTGGGGCCTCCCTCTGGAACAGCCTCCCTGCCACTTTAAAACTTGAGGATAACCATCTCCGGTTCCGGAAGCACCTCAAGACCTTCCTCTTTGCTTCTGCCTTCTCCCCTCCTCTCCCTTGCTGATTCTACTCTCCCTCGGCACCATCCACCTGGCCATCTTCTGTCCTCCGGGCCCATATACCTGCTCATCTTGCCACCCTCACGCACTGCCTCCGGGCCACCCCTTGCACGGGGGTCTGTATCTGTACCCATACAGCCCTCCCCTTTTCTTCCTGCGCTTTCAGACCTACCCGGCCTTTCCTCCTCGCTCTGCACTCTCCTTTTGTTCCCCCTTCCATGCACTTCACCCCCTCTAACCTGCACTTGCGCGTTCTCAATGTCACTGGTCCTACTAAGATCGTTGTTTTTGTTCTCCCCTTTTCCCCCTTCCCTTGCCTTGTCGTGCTCTGAAACACTTGTGTATGAGTGCGATAGAAATAAAATATCAAAATCAATATAAAAAACACCATTCTCTGTGAATATCTACCCAAGATGGCACCCACATTTGTGAACGTGTGCATGCAGTGACGACATTAATTTGATGGTGTCTTCATAACACTGCATCTGTGACCGCTATGGCTGTCTTGGTTAACAATTTGGCTCTTCAAAAGGAATTTACCAAAATAAACATAATGAAAGAAAGACCACCATTTACAAACTCAAAGGTATCCAAGTGCTTTGAAACACATTGTGTATAGGCGCTATATAAATAAACTATCATATCATTATCCAGAAGCCTTCAAAACATCCATTCTCTTTAACATAGATACATTTAAATGCAAACATTGCATCTAAAAAACACGTTGTGTGCAACTGCACATGCACCAATACTTCATAATGACTGTTCAATGCATGAAATAATCAGTAATAAGTATCCTGCGCTACATGTACAGCAAATTGAAATATTAGGTCTACCTTAACACACTAATACGTGTGGTTTGGTACCATTTTTATAGCATCAGCAACTCTGCTGCTCCATTGAGCAGGGGGCAGTCACATGCTGGATAAAGAGACCACCAGCCATTATTGGGTACTTGCGACTCACATGTTAATGCCTACAGCCTTCCCGAAATAGGCAACAATTGTGAAAACAGATCAGCACTTGCGACACTCACCAGTAGTTCGACTGAAGATGCCAATCCACTACTGTCAGCAGATGTCAGCTTGCATGTGTGAACCAGCATGCTCAGGGAATCCCAGATGGTGGGCCAGCTCTTTAAAGCTGTGATCCATCCACTCCACACCAAATACACTACACAAGTAAAAACACAAATGATCTAAATGCCAAAAGGAAGAGGGCCCAACCTGATCACCAAAGCGGGGAAGAGTCCACAGAGTATACAAAGCCTGGCTCAAAGGTTATTCATCTTTTACCAGACCTTCTGTAAGGGGGCAGAAGGCGGGACTGATACACAGGTGACATGGTGGTTGCTATAGACTTTTATTCACCAAGATAATAAAGAGCAAACCTAACTTTCCCTACTTCTATGTGGGTTGGTAAGTCCTAATATGATCATATTTAAAAGCTTTCATTTTAATTTCTTGCATATCTCCTCCCTCTTTTGCGGTCACTGAACACTGTTCTTGCGAGTGGATGAAGGTGGTCACAGCCCGGGATGCATTACATTCATAATATACCGAGGCGCTAACACCTTTTGCCAGGTGTTGCCATTTTATGGCCTGATAGTACGATTATAGCAGTGCCTGAAATGTCTCCCCATGCATGCCTACATAAAAGCCAAAACTGTAGACTTTGCCAAAGCTTATTTAATTAGCTAAGCGTGCTGTTCCTCATTCATCACTTTCTGTTGTTTCGTGGGTCTTTTATATTCTTTTATTTAGTTTAGTTGATATGGACGGTTATACAATTTGTAAGCTCTTGATTTTTAGCAGTTTTATTTTCAAATGTGAATTTTAGTATGTGTTTGGAGGGGTTGATAACAGCATTTGGACTCCGGGTTTGGAGCATTCTTTTGTACCAGTAGAACATGATTTGACAGCTGTAAGGAATAGAATGAGTGACATTTCTTAATAATTTGCAGTATGTCTACATTGTAACATGCTTGTTTGTTTATTTATTTATATGGCGCACCGGACCAGAAGGTATGAGGGCGCAAGCATTAAAAGTATATTCTTGACTTAGTTACAGTGCTGTACATTATTTACATTATTATACAAGAACACAGTGAGGAAATGCAGTTACAAGGAGACAGTAAAGTACAATTACGAAAGAGTTACAGGTTGAGCAAATTTACAGTATTTACAATAAGGTGTCGGTTATTGGTCTTTGTTCTTTAGCCACTGGATGTAGTTACACCTAAATTGGTGGTAGGTTTGCGGTGCTCTAACGGAGGGTGGTAATGTGTTCCAGTGTTGGGCTGCTTTCACCTGGAAGCTATTGCCGCCCATTTTCGTTCGCTTGAATCTGGGAACAGCTAGCAGGTTAGCATTGCTGTTTCTGGTGTGTCTGTTGGGCGTGTATCTAGTTATTCTGTCGGCTAAATAACGGGGAGCTGCATTGTTAAGGCATTTGTGAGTGAGGGAGGCTACCTTAAGCAGGATTTTGTCCGAGGTGGTAAGCCAGTTGTGAGTTCTCCTAATATTCGAGATGTGTTCTCTTTTAGGGAAGCTAAGCGCTGCTCTGAGAGCATTGTTCTGTAGGATCTGGATTTTGTTGGTAACCTGTTTGTTAGCACCTACATAGAGGGAGTTACAATAGTCCAGTTTGGATAGTATGAGGGCTCTGGCTACAGTAATGCAGCTTTGGGTGGAGAGGAAGGGTTTGGTCGAGCGTATAAGCTTGCATGTGTAGGCTGTGGTGGAGGCTATGGAGCTGACCTGTTTATGGGAGGAGAGGGTGGAATCGAGGTAGATGCCGAGGGTTTTCACTTCCTTGGCTACCTTTATAGAGTTGCCATCTATGGTGAAGCTGGAGTAGTTGAGGTCCAATTTGTTTAGGTTCGTGGCTGATCCCAGGATGATGAGTTCGGTCTTGTCATCATTCTGGCATAGACTATGGGAGGCCATCCATGCCTGGATGATGAGGGACACCTTGTTCACCAAAGCCAAATCCGTGTTGTAATCTCCCGTCAGCGGGATGAGGATCTGGGTATCATCAGCATAGTTAGTGTAGGTGATACCCAGACCGTCGAGATCATCAAACAGGGGCTTAGTGAACACGTTGTACAGTGTGGGGGAGACACATGACCCCTGAGGGACCCCACATGTGATGGGGATGGGGTCAGCGGAGGCCGTGGTGGAAAAGAAGTGCATGGATCGATTGCTCAGGAATGATTTGATCCAGCCAATAGCTTCTTGGGAAAAGTGGGCAGCCGAGTCTAAGTGGCTACATTGGATTTTATGATCAACAAGATCAAAAGCTGCCGAGAGGTCTAGGAGGAGCAGTAAGGCAGTTTTCCCATTATCTCTCAGAGTGTCGATTTGGGCTTTGAGGTCAATCAGTGCGGTTTCTGTGCCGTGTTGGGGTCTAAATCATGATTGCCAGACTCCTAGGAGGTGGTTTTGTTCAAGAACATTTTGAATTTGTAGATAGGCTGTCTTGTCAAGGATTTTAAGTAGGAAGGGGACGGTGGTGATGGGTCTGTAGTTGGTGGGTACGGCTGGGTCGAGTGAGGGTTTTTTTAATAGGGGGAGGACCCAGGATTCTTTGAGGTTGTTGGGGATAGTTCCTGATGAGAAGGAGGCGCTGATAAGTTTGGTAATGAATGGAGATAGGTCTCTGGCTGCGTCTTTGATGATTTGAGGTGGGCATAGGTCGCCTTGGCAGTTAGATGGTTTGAGGCTCAGTAGGATTTTTTCCACTTCTAGCGTGGAAACTTTGGAGAAGCTGAAGCGAGTGAGCGGGTTGAGGGGAGGGTGTTGAAGGCCAGAGCGTGGGGGGGTGTTGTTAGGTTTGGAGTTGGATAAAGTCTCTTTCTTGTTGTTAATTTTGATTTGGAGGCCTGCAACTTTATTGGACATGGCATTTTGGATGCTGGTGCACCATTGTTTATCTTTCTTACAGGTGTCTGGGGCCGGGATGGGTGTCTCTAGCTCTTTTAATATGGTAAACAGTTCTTTAGTGCAGGATTTGGCATGAAGTATTATAAGGTTGTACGATTCTTGTTTGGCGCAGAAGATTTCTTTTTTGTAGGTAGAAACTATTTTGTTGAGGATCAACTTGTTGCTGTCTGTGGGAGCTTTTCTCCAAATTTGTTCCTTTTTGCGTTTCTCTAATCTAAGGGCTTTTAGGTGGGCCATGAACCAGGTATTCAAGTGTTTTATCGGCTTGCATTTTCTCAGCTTTAGTGGTGCGATGGCATCTAGGGCTAGGCGCATGCTATTGTTGTAGCTATCAACAAGGTGGTGGGGGTTGGAGTTGGCTGGCGTTTGGTTCAGTGTTGGTAGGATGAGAGGGATGAGTTTTTCCACAGTTATGTTTTTCTTGCTTTTAGTCGGGATGGCTGTGGCCAGGGAGTTGTTAGTGATTGGGCTAGATGCTTCAAGTGTAAAGGAGAGGAGGTGGTGGTCTGACCAAGGTTACGGGGTGATGGCAGTGATGGAAATCACATAGTTGTGGTCTGTTATCCAATCAAGGGTTCTCCCTTTCTTATGAGTGGGGGTAGACACTCTTTGGGTGAAGCCTAGTACTGACAGTGTGTTATTAATGGCGGACACTTGGGGGTCTTTAGAGTCATTGTAGCCAAGGTTAAAGTCTCCTAAGAGAAGGCATTGGGAGGTATTTTTTAAGTTGTTAGAGAGGATGGAGTTAAGGTCTTCCTCGAAGGAACCTAGGGGTCCCGGGGGTCTGTATAGTAGGTGGATGGTGATGGCTTGGGATATAGTGGTGGGGAGCTTGGCTGTGAGAAATTCACATGATGAGTAGTGATCAGTGGTGGCAGGTTTAAGGTTGAGGTGGGTTTTGACGATTATAGCAAGGCCACCGCCTCTGGAATCTGTTCTGTCTGCTCATAGGATGGAGAAATTCTCAGGGATGGCTAGCACAAGGGCTGGGCCAGCTGCTGCATGAAGCCAGGTCTCAGAGATGGCTAAGAAGTCTAGTTCTTCCGTTAGGATGAGGTCTGCTATGTCTGTCAAGTGGGCTACTACAGATCTCGCATTGATTAGAGCACCTCTTATAGGTGTAGTGGCAGGTTTACTAGCTGTAGGTGTAGAGGTTGATGATCAAGTCTTGTGTTTGGTCGTAGTATTGGTTTGGCTGGGCTTAGGTAGGTCTGTGCGGTAGTTGGAGGGGGTAGCCACGATATAAGGCTGGTGCCAGTTAGATGATTTGGTATGGGTAGTATCCCTAGCTCTGGGCTCATATATTTTGGGGAGTCTGGCGCGTAGTTTGGAGTTTATAGCAGAAAGGTTGCACGGTGTAGAGAGGTACATGGTGAGTGGTGAGGTGGTAACCATGCTCGTCGGGCCTGGGGGGTGCTGAGATGACTAGATGCGTGGATAAGGTGGAGGAGGACTCTCAGCAATACTGAATATATACCCGGTAGGTACATTTTGGTGGAAGGAGGTGAGAACAGCGGACATGTGTCTACTATCAGCTGGTTCCTGAGTTGCTAGGTTCCTAAGGGCTGGGCAGTAGACTTCAGAAACACCAGGGCGTCAGGAATCACCTTGGATTGCATATATTAGGTGGGGCTGGGCTTCCAATAAGTATGAGAATCATAAAGTATCTAATGTCACACTGGATTGCATTGGCTAGGTGGGGCAGGGATGCACCTAAATTCGAAAATCAAGTAGACAACTGAAACACACTAGATTGCATTGACTAAATAGGGCAAAGATTCACCTAAATTCGAGAATCAAGTAAACAGCTAAAACACACTAGTTTGCATTGACTAAGTGGGGCAAAGATTCACCTAAATTCGAGAATCAAGTAAACAGCTAAAACACACTAGTTTGCATTGACTAAGTGGGGCAAAGATTCACCTAAATTCGAAAGTCAAGTACACAAATGAAACACACTAGATTGCATTGACTATGTATTTGATTTTGCTAGATTTGATAAGGGAAGATCGTGCTTTGCTGTCTTGTGGTGTATTTTATGTATATAAGCACTTTTTGTATTCTTTATTAGTATATACTTTTAATGTTGCCATGTCATTTTATGGGCAGTGTGACAAAGTAATATTGCCATCTTAGAAGTCCTTGTTGCTTAATGGAAAATGGTTATGAGGGACAGTCCTGTGAAGCTGGTGCACTTGCACACTCAGCGCGGGTGCAGAAATCCTATTCAAACCCACGAGGAAAGGGAAGGCCAAATCTACGACAGAAAACTGAGGCAGTTAGTCATTCACCTCACAAGTTCTCTGCAAACATACACCTAAGGCCTGTTAGGATCAAGGGAATCCTCCCAAAAGATGTGGCCATGGTGTAGCAATCAGAGATAGAGGACTGTCCACGAGGAGGTATTAACAATCCTCAAGTCCCACACTACAAAATAGCCACACCCACACTGCAGCTCATGGCAATGTGAGGTGATTGAATGGAGAAGATGCACAAATGGACACCTGCAGTGGCACCCTGGAGTCACTGAAGATCAGAAGGTCAGTTTGTGTTATGCTATATTTAGTGATAATGTTTATTTCGTGGTTAATAATAGGTTAAAATTTTAACATTGGCATCCCCAACGTTTAAAGACTTCAACTTTTTATGGCAAGTAACCTTCACCTTTTAAGTTACATATTATACATTTCAGTGAAAAAACCTTTAGTTTGGACAGAGTTAAGATAATACAAATCCTTGCAACAAAACCTCTGAAATTCGATGGTTGTAGGAAGTGACGACAGTCCTAGTCAGAGTCCTCCAGAGATGTTACCCATGATGTTATTTTTCATGTCATTGCTAATCCTTACTGTGATCTCAATTATGTGCTAAAGGGCTGAGCAACTGAGAGGACAATTTAAGATGGTCGTCACATCACACACTCAGCTTTTTATTTCCGAAAAGCCCAGTCCCGCAATGCACCTGGGAAGATATATCAAAGATTTTTGTGTCCAGGGGGCATCTCCTTCTGCATTAAAGTTTTAAAACTGTACCTTGATATGATATGATATGATATGGTATTTGTAACGCGCCTATACACAGGTGTTTCAAGGCGCGACGAGGCAGGGAGGGGAGGAACAAGGGGAGACAAAACAAACGATCCTACTAGGCCAGGTGTCATTCAGATCGCGCAAGTGCAGGGGTGGGGGAGGGGGGAAAAGTGCAAGGGGAAGGGGAGGGGGGGAAGTGCAGTAAAGGTAAGTGGCGTAAGTAATAAATAAAAAAGGGCCAGCTAGTGGCAAGTGCAAGGTAAGTGCAGAGCAAGTGCTGGGGAAGGGGGGGGGGCTGTAGGGATACAGAGACAGTCCCGTAGTGCAGAGGGGTTCCAGGGGATCAGTGACTGGGACCAGGACCGAAGGCAGTTTAGAGTGGTCCAGTTGCAGGATCAGTGCAGTTTAGTGAAGAATTAATTAGCTGTTCAGCAGGGGAGAGGGAGAGAGAAAGCAGAAGCAAAGAGGAAGGTTTTGAGGTGCTTCCGGAACCGGAGGTGGTTCTCCTCAAGTTTCAGGGAGGCAGGAAGGCTGTTCCAGAGGGAGGCCCCTGCCGCGGAGAGAGATCTACCCCCAGCTCGTTGCTTCGAGAAGCGGCTGACCATGAGGGAGTTGGAGGCGGATGAGCGAAGGGCTCGGGGAGGAAGATATTTGGGAAGAGAGAGTTGAAGGTATTTAGGACTTAAACAACAGGCGCTATACAAGTGCAAAATAACAATAACAATAACAAATATCTATAACACCTTTTTGGCCAAGTTGTTCCTTATTTGGTGCAAATCCGACCAGCGTTATCTCCCTATCGGTATTTAATAGAAGCACCTTTTTCTCTGGAGGAAAATGAATGAGAAAGACAGAAAACAGCTTTCACATTTCCTTTGTAGCATTTGAACCATTTCCCAACAGAGGAGTGGAGAGGCCATTTGTGCATGGTAATGTCTGCAAATGACATGCTGCAGCCACTAATAGAGTGGATTTTAAAGTAGGAGGTACATTCCTTTGGCTCCTCCCTAAGAAGGCACCATTCAAAAGAGCACTGTTGTGCCAGCACATACAGTGCAGCATCAGCACTGGCTACATTCATTGACTGCAATACTTGTTGGAATAATCTGTAAAGGGTTTATGTTTATAATGGATGAGAAATGCAGTTAACAGTCAAAGTGTTTTGGAATAACAAAATTAAAATACGAGTTCATGGTTTACTATGATTGTGTTCTGCCCAATGGTTATTTTGTATACAGTGGAGAAATCTTCCCTACTCTCTATTCACCATCAAAAATATATAACAACATTACATTTCTAACTTCATATAAAAGAAAACATGTATCAAATGAAACAACCATTCACATACACTAATCTAACTCCATCAAGGATACATTCAACTGTCAATCCCTGTATTCTAGTCCTTTGATACATCCATCTGTTTCTTAACATTATTTTTGCTAGTTATCACATGTTTTAATACATAAGACACCACAAACACAAATCATGGTCAATTTCCCTAGTTATAGGACTCTTCCACCCAACATGTTTCGGTTCTATTTCTCTCCGGAGAGGATTTTCATCAGATGTATCTGTTATAATGCACCTTTTATATGTATTCTAATTTGTGGGTGTTTACTCTGTAGTTGTATGCACGTTTTTTTTCAATCTGAATATCATATGCAAATACATTCAAATTGTATTGTTACAAGTGTATTCTCATTTGTTTTTCTATATTTGAATTGCACTTCGTTTTCTTTGTAAAATGAGTGTTTAGATGTACTTCTAGCTATCTAAATCCTTCTCACTAACGTCTCACTTATGATTGCTGGATCTGTTAAAAAATTACAGCCAAGCAAACAGCAGCCTATTTGGCAACTCATCCGTGTAGTGAAACCTATTTAGCAACTCAAAATACCAACCCTTAAAGTGAACTTAAATATTACTTTGACCTGATCTGAATTATTGTACAGGTATGCCATTATTTGTATATGGATTATCTTACACACATTAAATATTCACTTCTCCATTTAACTGGAACATGTAAATTTGAAATGTCAATATAAGAGAAATGTTGTCACATGATAGATTTGACTGTGTACCATGAATAACCTGAAGTATTACATAGAGGGGCCTGGTGTGAGAACAATGGGACACGCTACTCAAAACAGGAGGTGCCACCACCCCGCGATTGTCTGTTGCTGCACTCATGGGTGAAGAAGTTCAAGTCCATTCTGCAAATGGGGCTAGTGGAGACCTTTGGTATAGAAAAGCTAGTGTGAAGGTGCTGAAAGTAAGCTGAAATCTATGGAGAATTTATACTCTAAACATGAAAAAGGTTGTACATAGGATTGAAATGTGGTACTATAAAAAATACACATATACATAAACGTTGCACACTGATAAGTGCATGGGAATGATGGCCAGTGTCACCCCACTTCTCCTGTACTTTCTCCGTACATCCAATAAAGCAAGGTAACAAGGAAATAGCTGCCATAGTGGTCACATCAAGGAATGGGCTCATGTCCTTCGGACTCATGAGTACAGCCATAGGCAATGACAGGCACAAAAAGATGGCATCTCAGTGAAATATGGTCATTTGATCACACCTGAATGAGACACACTGTCAACACAGTGGCAATGTGCATGGACCCATCTCCAAAACAGATTCTGCTGGGAAAGCAAGCAAGAGCGAAGAAGCCCAAGCGACACCTGGGATGTGGGTTGCAGGCCAGATCTCATTGATTCTGGTCAACATTTCAGCCACCTCTGATTCAATTGCTTCTAAAAATGCAATCCATTATTTTTTAAGTGTTGTACAACATGTTTTGGAATAATTAGACTCCTTTATGAAGTGTCCTTTTCAAAGTAAACAGAAACTAAATTAACTTATTCCAAGGCAGATTGTACGTTGGTTTTATTCACTTTACTTTGATTGGCCAATTGATAAAAGAAGCAAATTCTTCCAAAACAAGTCGTAGATCAGTTCCAAAAGAAATGCATTACATTTCATTGATTGGAAACATCAAATTAAAATGTTTATTCTGATAATCAGGGGGAATACAGTTTACTTTGCTAAATAGGAGTTCAGTGTGCTGGTGACAATGATTGGTTCTCCAATTGTTCCTGTACCGTCATGCAGGTCCACTCCAGGTTGATTAATTGCAGCAAATTAAAAAAATATTGCCCATCATTGCAGCGAAAGAAGTCTTGCGGTTATTAGGGAGGCTTAAATATGTCAATTGCTGAAACTCAGGAATTAGAAAAATCCTGTTCCATTGAAGACTGTGCAAAAAAGAAACAGCTGTTGGCCGAAATTATTATGAGTCATAATGCAGAGATCCTTCAGATGAAAATAAAACAGTTCTAAAGAGGCCCATTTGTCAGTCAGTTCAGCCACATATGTATTTCCATGGATGACAGACCCGGGAGTAAAAATCAACAATTTTTCACAAAGCACATGGGCCCACAGCCTTTGTCATCTTCTTCATCAGTGGTAACTTTGTAAACCGATGCGAAGAATGTAGCAACCAACAAAACAGTTGAGCAAGCATTTATTCACATCAGATCTCTCAGGAACCATCAACTTCTATGTAGAAAGTAGTTCCAGAAAAATCAGAGAACTGTTTTCATGGACGAAAATCCCAATGTGGATGTCAAAAGATCAAAAGAGTTTTGCAGAATTACACAGACACCTTAAAGAGGTTATTACTTAAACATATAAGACTAAGTCTAAGAGTTTTACAATAAGAATTATTTTTAACACTGACACCTGGTAAGAAAATATTCGAATTCCAATATGTAATGTGTACCTTCAAATTGAAATTACTTGTCCAAAGAAATATCTAACCACAAACAGTAGTAGAAAGATTCAAATAATTCAAAGGTGAGAGTTCATTATATCTTCAATTTCAGAATGCAGTGTTGGAGATGTGTTCAAGACATATTTTTCAAGAGATTGAGCACCTGCCATGTGTGGAACCCAAATGCCAAACTATTTCAAAAGACAATGGGCCTCATTACGACCCTGGCGGTAGCCATTCCCTTATTAAGGGTACGGCTGCCGCCGGTAATGATTTTTTACCGGGTCCAAGAAAAGGGCAATAACCGGGTTATGCCGACCTTGGCGGACCCGGTAATTGCCCTTTTCTTGGACCCGGTAAAAATCCCCTATGGGGCTCAAATGGGAATGGGGAGGATGCTAACAACGGTCCCATTAATAACAGGCCCGTTGTTAGCATCCTGCCTGCTAGCGGGTCCTGCTTTTCATGTCTGGTCAGACCAGACGTGAAAAGCAGGACCCGCTAGCAGGCCTCGTAATAGGGCATCCCATAATGAATGGTCCCGGTCCCGTACCGGCACCGTTCATTACGTGAGAACCAGGGTTCTAATGAGGCCCAATGTCTCAAAATTCGAAGTTAATACCAGATTCAAGTATTTTCATGAAAAGGGTGGATAAGGGTGTGGCCACCATAATTATGTACAAACAAGAATGTATTTCTGAGGTTCGTTTCTAATTGACTAACACCAACATATACCTTCGGGAAGATGAGAATCCAACCGGATGCCTTACTTGATATAAAACATGCCTTTGAGTATATATCTGAACATAGGAATGATTTTCTTTGGAAACAACATCCAAAAACATTACTTCTGTACTGTGGACCTAAAGGTAGTAACACCCCAGATTTCAAAAAGGAGAACTCATGCCTCTAAACCGTGTGTCGGAACCCATTAATCAAACGTACTGACTACCTTCTGCACCAGTTAATTTCCTGTGATTTCTCAATTAACAAAGATACAACTTTGTTGAAAACACAGAAAATATGTTTACCAAATCATGATGCAATTTCTTGCATTGAGCCCCATTTTACTATAAACTAATTTCCACTGGAAGAAAGTGCTGACGATGCACACAAAATGTTAGTCTTCTCATCTGTTGCAGAGATGCACTGTGAATTCTTTATTGCACCATTAGATATCATAATAAAAAGCAAATAGTTGACATGACATGAAACATCATTATATAAACACCTGAGTGGGCTTTTCATTGCTGTCAATTTTACCCTCAATCTCTAAAAACGTCTTTATGAAGGACTCTAAATGGATTGTATCAGACTTTCAAATTAAAAAATCAATTGTTTTAATAGGATGTTTTTATATGACAGACTACCTTAGAAAATCAAATGGCTTTCAGCCACAACCTGAGATATCATGACATGGTTCACAAATATTATATCCCATGAAGCCATTAGTTTTGTGGGCAAATGACTAACAGGACACAGCAGTTGAATGGTATGACAATGATACCACACATCCCCATACAGAAACACTCTGTTACATCTTTGTCCTTTTCATCCAACATCCTTGATTAAAGCCCAACCCTTTTGCCAGTTGTTATGTTTCAGAAGAATTTGTTCTAACCAAAAGGATTTTGACGAAGCTGCCATTAAGTTAGAACAACGGTTTAAAGACTGAGATTAGAATAAGATACACGTTCAAGACATGAAACGGTAAGTACTTGAGAGGTCGCACGAATCTCCCTTAACTCACATTCCAAAAACAGTATCCAATTGCATCGTCCGACCTTTAACTGATGGTTCATTATGTCAAAGGATTAAGAAAATCACATCAACTCAGCGGAAAGTGAAAATGTCTGTATACATACAAGAGGCACTGTTGTTTTCAAACAATACCCCTAAACCTTAATAGATAATTTATTGAAATCAGACATCAGGAGAACAGACATTATCGGTGGCCAAGAAAGCAAGTACATTCTCTTATTTACAATGTGAAAATTGCAACAATATTTGGAAAGATTTAGAATGCATGCATTTGAAGAGTGTTAAAATCATCTAATTCAGATATGTCCCTATATGTATAACAATATTTCTTGTGTCCATGATCAAGTGCACCCGAGGACTTGTTATGTAGGATAGACAACACACTGTTTGATAGAAGGAATACAAAAACATAAATGGGGTCGTAGCAAGTAGTGTTTGCAGTGGGTATTTATGCTCAGTAAGACTGTAAATCCCTCTTGAACTAGATTAAAGGCCACTATGTGCAATACCTTTGGTGGTTCGAATTAATATGTTAATATGTGCACCAAATAATACATTTTAAGTTGATTTTGTTTCTGCTTACTTTGAATAGACCACTTGATGAATTAAGCACATTTTTCGGAAACATGTTGTGGATCAGTTCCAAATCATTGCTTTCAATGTCATTGACTAAAAGCACTGAAATATAATAAATGCTCTGATGAATGTGGGGGGGGGTGGGGCGCTAGTTCCCTTTATTAAGTATTAGTGCATTGAGCAGGTGATAAAGTTTGGTTTCCCAATCACTTGTCAATGTGCAAGGTATACAATGTGTTTCACAAGCTCTTTGACTTTAGTGGGGTCGCACCATTGTGGTAAAGGGTCTGTGCATGCAATGTATCTCATTCTGGCATAGAGAAGAGTAGCAGAGACATTTATGGGACTGTGCCTTCTTTGACTTCAATGCCCTCATTATTAGTCACTGTGCACAAGGTGGGTTGGGGAGGAGAATACAGGTCGTGAACTTCACCGAAGAGGAGAGGAGGTGCTGTTGTTGTCAACTAGTCTTGGTTACTTCACCATGCACATGGTGGAACATAGTGTGTTGCCAGGAAAATAGTTCTGGATGCTATTGCACAGTGTCCCAGAGTCATTGATCTAGCGAGGAAACATGCACAACCATGAGTGAGGATCAGGTTTTCATCACCCTTGTTATATTTCCAATTTTGGAATTCTTGTTCACTTGGCTGTTCAGGAAGCACTTGTAGGTGGGAGCAGATGCACTAAATTGGTAAAACAAGTGACGTTATAGACTTCTACCTACATTATATAAATAATATCCTTCTACGTGTGGGCGTTTCTGTACCGGGTGTAGCACCACAAAATGGAAGGCTCAATATTAATGGGCATATGATTTTAGACATCCCATGTGCCATGAATACTGTGAATTGGAATGTGGCCACGGAGCAATCATGAAAGGCAGCGACTAGCCTCAGGATGGAGGTATTGCCATTCATTTTGCTGGTGCTTGGGCAGGCTCATGATGGGCAACATTGTTCTTCATCTAGGCGCTACTGGGTCAAGAATCCTGCCACGCTGCATGCTCATGTTTTTGTTTCTCTGCCTAGAGTCTTGTACCGTCTCCTTTCCTCCTCCATGTCCAAGGGTCTGGCATGCAGACAGGGGCGTTGCTAGGGGGGGGCTAAGGGAGCTTAGCCCCTGATCTTTTGGTTGTAGCCCCGGATAGAATCTCAGGAGCTACAGCCAAAAGACTAGCTAGCCCCCAGTCCCAACAGTTCCGACATCAGCTTAGCCCCGGGTCTTTTCCAGACCTAGCAACTCCCCTGCATGCAGACCTGTAGACCTGCTTCCTCTGAGGCTGCTGCTTTAAGCATGGCACCATTTGAAGTGATTGTTCACACTGGCTGGACAGTCTGTATAATTCCCCCCTCCGATTCCATTCTTCTGCGCTCAATGTCCGCCAGCTATTTGGTGGAGGAGGTTTTCATTGGCCACGTCATGTGTTTTCCAACTCAAACTACGATCATGTTGATTGCAACCTATATTTTTGGGGGTGGGCATTCTTAGTGCAGCAGTCTTCCCAATGCATTCTCGGCATCGATCTGTGGAACAGCCTTGTCATCTACTCGAGAGGTATTCGATGTTTATTGTGTATGTGTTCATTTTACTGCATTCTGCCAAGCTCTAGATGAGGCTCCATAATGGGTTCAAATCCATAAGTTTTCATTTAAGCTCACATTCTATGTCATTCCAAGAAGAAGGAGTGCAGAAGACATTGGGTCAGGATGAGCACCAGAACACGATGTCCACTGATAGGGAACTGTGGCAACTAGGTGTCGTGGCAGGTTTATGCTGCCTCACGTGGATGTCCGCGGTCTTTATCGAGTCAGGTGTTCTTTTCCAGCAATATTTTGGCTCCTCGCGAGAGCAAAAACACCACAACTAATAATAGTATTGCTTTTAAATACAGTGCACTAATGATGTGTTAATGCATGACTGTTGCAAATATGACAAAGAGCGATGCATGTGTCGTAATGATCAATTATCCACGTGTGAAACAAGGACTGGAAGAAATGTTTATCCTACCTGCAACCAAAAGACGAAAGCTGCTGGTGTCCCTGCTCCCAATGGTGAAACCTTGAGAACACAATTATACAGGAGACTAAGAGGGAAGTCAACCATACTCTTTATTTCTTCTCCTTAAAGAGAAAAGAAACTGAAATAACAGCCATTCATAACAGACGTACACACTGGAGATGTTGGAGGTGAAACCCATAGGTTTGCCATCTCCATTTTATCAGAGCACCCAGAGCTCTCTGTGCGGTCGCTTTCCCTGTTTCTTCTGCGCTCCCAGACGGTGACAAACTGCACAGGAAATGAAGAGAGGGCAGAGAGGAGCAAAGATAATAGCTGCTTCGCTCCAGAAGCGAGGCTGCATCCAATAACACTCCCATGGCTAGCCCCGGCTAATGCAAATTTCTGCTTCAATCATTCAAAGAGCAGGCATAGGGCCCATTTTGCTAATTGTTCTAACACGCACGCGGCGATGGATTGTGTTCTCTGAAACATGAGCTGGTTATTGAATGTTTAATATTAAGGTATTTTTTAATGAGTCCTGAAGAAATGACATATTCAGTGCATCGTAATATTAATGTTTATTAATCACATGCATGTTTTTTTGCCTTCTATGTATGCTGTATTTCGGCTAGGGAGAAAATCCTTTTTAAATGCTACTTTATGAATGACAATTTAATAAAAACAAATACGATTAAAATGTTACACAGCACTTACCATTATGACGTTAAAGGTGTTCCAGACTGAACTGAAACTATTAATGTAAGTGGACCCCATACTACTTACAATTTAACTTGAAAAGTGACTGGTAGTCGTGTTGCCTTCTGGTCCAAGCCTTGGACAGATATAGTATGTCACTCGCATTTGTCTCTGCACCTTTGTCTTACACACCTACATTGTTATGATATGCTTACCTTCATGATGACATGTGATAAGTCTACTCGTATCTGGACTGCTAGTAGTATATGGGGCCCCCTTTGGCCCGTAGGTGTCCCGAGTCCTTCCCCCTTGTGATATGGGTATGATATCAATTTAATATACATTTGATATAAAATTAATATCGTAGATATTTATTTTATATCAAATGTATATTTTTTTATATAAAGGGCCCGATTCATGGAAATATTTGCGTGGAAAATGGGAGCTTTGGTGCCAATCTGCCCGCAAATCCCTTTTCAGGGATTCATGGAACTGAATGTGCAGGGCTTTTCCCGGAATTGCGAGGAATCTGCGCAGGCCCGGCACGTCTCTGCAAATGGACGAGCGCCTTGCGTGATACACCACGCAGAGCATGGCCGAGTAGGGGGCGCAACTCGAAAAATGAGGAAGAACAAGGGAAAAAGTGGTCGTTACGAGGGACAGGCCGCAGGCAGTCCGCAGCACGCCCAGAAATGCGCACAACAAAGTGTATTCATGGATAAGATCGTGCAACC
Source organism: Ambystoma mexicanum (assembly GCF_040938575.1). Taxonomy (NCBI): domain Eukaryota; kingdom Metazoa; phylum Chordata; class Amphibia; order Caudata; family Ambystomatidae; genus Ambystoma; species Ambystoma mexicanum. Next base: position 303,585,048 of record NC_090923.1, on the reverse strand, counting down.
TATCTATTGCCTGCGAAATGCCCCTGCAAATCCCTCAATCTCTCTGCCACCCAAAAGCAGGCATAAAGACACTTGCGCATATGAATCGCAGCAGAGGTGGGTTTGCATGTCGGATTTAGGGGTGCGTGTACACAGCCGGGGATCCAATTGGACTTAGGGGGGGCGTGTACACAGTGTAGTGTGGTGCAGGAATGGTTTATGAAAAATCACACGCATGTTGTCAGGGTGTTGGTACCAGTTACGGGGACCCCATGCACTGTTTGAATAGTGCATGTATTCGTGGCCGGGGGAGCACGCAAAGGTTGCTGTTCTGGCTGTTGTTGCTTTGCATGGGGGCGTGTCGAGGGCGTTCTGGCCGCGACATACATATATACGATTACTTTGTGCAGAACATTCCATGAATACGCGGCACACACATTTTGTATTTTGCGTGCATGCTCACGCTGTGTCCTTCTTGGCACGCAGTCTTTGCGCCGGGATAAATGCACACTTTTTCATGAATCGTGCCCAAAGTGTTTTTATAGTTTGATATGAATAAGGGTATAATTATATCAGTTTGATATAAAGTGAACATAAAGTTTATATAAACATGAGGGCTGGGAGCGCTTGTGTGCGCTGCTGCCTGTTAGAGGGCGACATGAGTTGTGAAGAGAGAGATAGTGAATGTTAGGGTTTTGTCGTGGTGACACGGAAGTGGGTTTGGCCATGTATATATAGATGTATGTATATATTATATTGAAAAGCGGTTTTATATAGCTTTAATATAAAGTGGCCGTTTATTGATAACAGTCTATATGGATGTAATATAAAGCTATGCAAATTGGGTGACGTCATAATTTTATAGCAGATTTTATATAAAATTGGAGTACATTTGATAAGCCTTTGAATAATGTTTATATACACTTTATATTATTTTATAAAAACTTGGTGCACATTTGATAAGACCTTTAATAATTTTATATAAACGTTATATATGTTTTATTATTTTTTTATATAAAGTTGTCAGACATTTGCTAAGACTTTGAATAATGTTTATATAAACTTCATATTATTTTACATAAAGTTGGGGTGCATTTGATACAACCTTTAATACATTTTATATAAAATGGATAGAGTGTTCGAATTTCACGAATGTTTGATATCAGTCTTGATTGAAAGGGAAGGCTTAAGGCGGTGATGACATCGGGGGGCAGGCTTTACAACCCAGACATATAGCTTTTTGCTGTGAGCTGGAAAACACAGCACTTTTGGAGCCTTTCAAGGACTATTCAGGAAACTGAAATTATGAACAGCTACAGTTTCGATGAGGGGTAAACACCCCCAGGAAGTCACAGGGGATCAGAGGACAGTTATACTACTTATTATTTTATGGGGAGGGATGAGCTGGAAGATGCTCAGGAATCGATGATAGATCGCGAGACCGAAGAGCTCTGTAAGAACATGGCTACGTCATCGCCTGGAATGGCGATGACGTTGTTTTGGTGCAACCAGCTGCAACTGATGGGTGTTCTGAGGACAGTGGATATGAATCTATGGTTTTGCAGGCGGATGCGGCCATGACACTAGAGACTCCTTATCCTCCATTGCGCCAGCAGCAAAAACAGGGGGCAAACCGCCCCGGCTATTGGACGGCATGTTATCTGGTGAGCATATTTTAATGCAAGCGTTTGTATTTTATAGGGCATAAGAACTAGCTATAGTTAAAACTATGCATATTTTATTTGGTTTACAGCCTCTAACCGATAAAGTGGATTGTGCTGAGGAGAACCAGGTAGTAGCAGAGACTATCAATATTTACTGTGTTTGCTGTTCAAACCAACTTGAAAACTCAGGGGATTCTGAAAATATCTTGTGTGAGGCCTGTGTTTTGCTAATGGAAACCGATAGCCTTAAACATTGTACGCTTCACCCGCTGTGACCTGGATCGATATTTTGGCCATCAAAGGTTTTGTGGCCATTGTTGAGAAAAGTTATTTAAAACAATACTTTCACAGATGGTGCTCAGGGCACAAAATTGAGGACTGTGATGCTGGAAATGCATTGGAGCGACAGGGCCTCCCTATTCTTGGCCTGTAGTCCTTTTTCATATGTGTTCTGTATTGTTTTCTGCACAGGAGTCCACGTGGGACTCCTGGCAGTGCAGCTCTTCCTATTTTTGGTTTGGTGTACAGACCCTTGGGATACCCTTATGGCACCCATGGGTGCCGGTACAACCCAGTGCCCGTAGTGTATGTTATTTGGCACCTGTGTGTGGCCCACAGAGCAGGGTATGGGCTGGAAGCAGCTCCATGATGAAATTGACAGGTGCTCTGAGTATCCTCCATTTTGGTGATAACCAGGCCCTGCCATTGGAATCAGTTGATTCCTGATAGGAAACAAGGTGGCCTCTGTGGCCTCCTTCTTTCTATTGCCTGTTACCTTGTTTTCCCAAAGTCCTGGGAAGCCCTGACTCTGTCCCTTCCCACTGATTGGCTGTTGGGTGGAAGTTCCATATAAGGTGTTGTGGGGAAGTCCAGGACAGACTGGCTGGAGCCTTCCCAGTGACTGTATGTTGTGGGTACACCCTGTGGGTGGGACCTGGGTGAATAGAGTGTGTGACCATTATGCACTTCTTGTTGTGGATGTCTGGTTTCTGGTATGAAACACAATGACTGAGGCAGCCCTGCAAGAAACTGATATGAATGCAATGTATAGTGTTGAATAGCTGGGTACTTGTCCCAATACACATTCCTTGCTGTGAGTGTCTCAGAGGCAGGAGTATGGCCTGAATGCACTGTATGCCTGATTATCTGCCTGACTGCCTGAATGCCCTTCTGAGTGATTGGTTGCCTGAGTGTGACCCAGCAGAATGAATGAGAGATCAACTAGTATATCTGGGGCCTCTCACTGCTAGAATTCGTTCAGAAGCTGAAGTTGATACTTGAAGCGTATCCTTGAAGCCCAGCTGAAAGAAGAAGATTTGCTGCTGCATTTGCTTCGACCCGATCCGAAAGCTGTCAAGTTCATTGAGGACTGATCTGACAGAGGACCTGGTTAGGCACCCTCTTCCCGAGCTCTGAGGGACCATCGAGCACCGCTAACCTTTGCCGAAGCTCCCTGGAAGTCAGACCCTCGAAAGGCTGCTGACCGGAGACGGGGACCGTAGAGGAGAACGAAGAGAAGCACCGGACATTCTGTTGTCTGTCGTCGACCAGGGTTCGCAGGTTTGCTATAACTGCTGGAGGCCCATCGAAGCCGCGTTGTCCAGAAGTGGGGACTGCTTGACGCGTGCCCTTGTCAACCGGAGCCGCAACGCTCCATTGATTAAGACATTCAAATCGAAGGAATCTCTCGCCAGCACCGCCAACCGCTTTGTCCCTCTGGAGAAAGTCGAGGCTGCTGATGTGCTGAGGAGAATCCACCGGTGGATTTCCCACCACCCGAAAACTGCAGAGATGCCGGACAACCCGACGCCCTTTCTGAGCAAAAGTTCTTCATAGACTCTTTGCTGTCCCAAACTATCGACAACGAGATGCCCTGGATTCCTCATTCTTGCAGGACGTCTTCGACTCATCGTCGACGAGCACCACCAGGACCGAAGCTGCTGCCTCGATGCCACTGAATTTTCCATCGAGGATCATCAACGCCAAGTTCACTTTCTTCGAGGCCCAGCAACGATCCGTGGCTCCTGCTTTAAAGGGAGTCACTCAAGAAGGATCCATCAATGCCTGCTCGAGGAACTCTGCTCTTCCAGGTACATTGGGGTGGTAGAAACATTTTAGAAGGAAATAAGATGAATTAAACAATATATGGACTGGGCTTGTAGTATATCTTTATTTTACAGATTGCCCAGGTGGGAGGATCTCCACACAGAACAGTGTCTAGTGGTAGGGGCCCAATATTCTGCCAATTTTTCTAGCCAACTGCGTTCCTCCTATGTCTATTGTTGGTTACCTTTATTAATTGATTTGTGTGACATTTGACCAGAGTACAGTTGATGCACTTTAGTGAAATCTGATAATAATTATGGTACCACTTAGAACTGTATATATTTGCCATTGTAGAGTAACTGAGCACAACGTGAGTTATTCTGATTGCGTATATAACCTTGAACCTTAAATATATAAAGACTGTGTTATCACTAACATAGTGTGTGGACATTCCTCTGTGGGTGCTTGGGGACTACACTGTACTTAAGAACCAGCCTGCGTCACCTCCTGAGAAGCTAGGCCTTGATTGTTCAACTACGTTACTAATAATTGGAAATCTTGGCTGGGGTCCTTTGTGCCTCTCCTCTGCCCTATAGAGAGCAGGAGTACAGACACCCCCCTCCGGTCTTTACAACGACCCCTGACAGGATGATCACAAATGTTTGGAAAAAGCTTACATGGATTATTCGCTGCATAAAATATGCCACATGCTGAGCCCTAAAAGCATTGTAGAAATGATGCGTTTGATACAGGCACTGACACAGCTATGGGTCGGTCTAGGGACGGAATGATGCGTGTCTAAACATTGTGGGCTATACAAACGGCGAATAACCCCTTTTGAAAAAAAAGCAATTTTGACGGGGTGCCCGATAAGTCTTGGAAGCATTATCGAGAAAACAGTTCGCAAGTGGGGGGTTTATCAAAGACAATACTGTAGAGCAATGTGCATGTAACCCTGTAAACTGACCTATGAGGATTGAAACTGTAGAGGTTTTCATATGCGCTTATCTGCTTGAAAGTGATCAATTTAATGTGAAACCTGTCATTGGATATGTACGATGATTGCTGGGTTTACTTATAGTACATCTGGGTAGTATATGACGAACGTTGTTATGTTATCTGGAGGCACCACCAGAGTTATACAGAAGAAAATGGAACCATTTTTTAATTATCGCAAAAATATGCATCAAAACCAGCCACCAGCTAATGGATAACTATTGGGAAAAGCATCCCAAAGGGTTTTTTGGAGATTTAAGGCTGCCAGTGTGATCAACGCTGCAAGTAAAGGTGGCCAACCTGCAACAGACTTTTAACTGCGTTAAAGGATGCTGGTTGTTTGAGAGGGAACTTTATGAATTCTTGTCAACCATTTCTTTATTGTGTATGTTTGCTTATCGACACAGTGAAAGACAATCTGTGTATGAAGTAATTGTTGATACATCGAAATGTGTATCCAAGAAGATTGTTGTGCATCATTTGACATCTCAAGCTATTTAATGTGAATACAATCTGAACAAAATGTTTTAAATTTCAATAAGAAATGTATTTTATGAAACCTGGTTGTGTCTTTATGTTGAGCTGTGGTGAACATGCCCTGCATAAATCTGGCATACATATATTATGTAAAAACAACTAGGCCTAAAGTGACGACCAAACGTGGTCAAAGGAAATTTTAATTCCTACAGTTAGGGCAATATATGATAACACAGAGAACGGTATTGGGAACAATTGTTGTCACTGAGGAGGGGAATCCTCTTTTGAATTACCAAAGAAACACCACACACATTCAGGCTGTCCCTACCAAGAAGAATACCCTGTGCTTCCCGGAGACCCCACCAACCAACTTAGGAACCTGATCAACACCATTGTGGAAGAAGCTGAGGCAGAGGGAGTTATTAGTTCAAGGGAAGCAGCCTTCCTTACACCTAGACATCCACGAATACGGCCTTTCTATGCAATGCCCAAAATCCATAAGGGCATCAATCCACCTCCAGAACACCCCATAGTTTCAGGCATCCAATCAATACTTGAACCCCTGTCCCAGTTCGTGGATTTCTTCATTAAGAATGAAGTACCTAAGATGCAGGCATATATTAAAGACTCCACAGCAATGCTGATCTTACTAGACACCCTGACATTCGATAAAAAGACTGAATGGTTAGTCACCATGGATATCGAGTCCCTGTACACCGAAATCCCTCAACAGGCGACACATCCTAGAATCAGGCATTAACTTACACAATGTACCGTCTGGCTACATCATGAAGCTGGCCGAATTGGCACTCACCAGGAACTTTTTCCTGTGTAACGAGGTATTCTACCAACAAATATCAGGGACTGCCATGGGGGCTACATTTGCCCCCAGTTTAGCCAATCTTTACGTCAATGCTTTCAAGAAGATCCATATATATGATGCTAACAATCCATTCTTCAGCCATATAAAGATTTGGCATTGATACATCAATGATGTTTTCATGATTTTCAAAGGAACTGAACATGTATTACAAGACTTTCATCTTTGGATCGATACATGCAACCCACATTTGAAGTTCACCATGGAACCAGATAAAGGGACAATACACTTTCTTGATCTATCCATTTCCATCAATAATGGATGATTATGTTCCAAGGTGTACATGAAACAGACCAACAGAAATTCATTACTGACCTACTCTAGCTACCACCCAAGAGCCCTGAGAGACAACTTGCCATTTGGACAGTTTTTATGGTATAGACGCCTGTGAACTAAGAAAGAAGATTTTGTGACTCAAGCAAAAACCCTAAATACCGAAGTGGCCGCACGAGGGTATCCTAAAAAGATTATCAACACCACATGTAAGCGAGCATGCAACATTCCAAGACAGATTACCTTACAACAACAGCCCAAAGTACCTGAGCGAGATAACATCACAGCCGTGCTCAATTATTCACCACTAGTCAATAAAATAAAAAAGGAGATCAAGACTCTCTGGCCCATTTTAAATACAGGGGAACATCTCCTTCCAGAAATCTCATTTGCATTCAAACACAGGCTGAATTTAAGGGACAGACTGGTGAAGCCCTTACCTGCCTTTAAACCCTGCCAAGACCCCACCCAACCTACTCTATGGATGAGCAGGCCTCCTAGAGGACATGCACCATGTGGCAGCTGTTCGATGTGCATTCAAACCTGCTGCAGCACTGAAATAGACGTTGGCCTAAAAACACCATGGATCCAATGATCCTTCACCAACTGTAACATCTCAGAAGTAGAATACTTGATCACTTGTCCGTGTAACCTACGGTACGTGGGCATGACCATCAGGGAAGCCAAAAAAAGAATGATCGAACATAGGTCCTGCCTGAGAACCAAAGGAAATGGACTGCCTCCCTGGTGACGCATTTTACAACAGCAGGACATGGCCCGGATGACTTCCAGTGGACCATATTAGAGAAAATCTATTTACCCCAAAGAGGAGGCAATTTCCACAATCTTCTACTAAAAAGGGAGCAGAATTGGATCTTTAGGGTCAACACACTTCATACGGGTCTAAACGAACAAATTCAGCGGAATAAACTAGCAATTCTATAGAGCATGGTCCACACGCCACATCTTCTGTACTTACCCCTGGGGCCTCGTGTGTACAGACATTTTACTGGTTCAGCCCATAGAGGATTGAGTATAATCTCTTTTGGACTATGCCATATTAGGAATTTCCCCTAACGCTGGGCCCAGTCCGTGCATAATAGACACACAGGGACAGGCTCTCTCATCTATTACCACTATTGCCACTGGGTGAGCACATCATCTGACACCGTGACTAGATGTGACACTTGGGTCAAGTAATTCATGAACATGACACCCTGTTGGATGCCCTCCACTTTGACATACAATCACTAGAATTGTGATTTACCAGATGGAGATTTATTCAGAACAAGCTAAAACCACATGGAACCCACGTACATATACATAACTGTAGACTAACATGTGCTTGATTACTGTACTGTGACCGGCCTGCAGAAGCCGGTATGTCACATCATGGGGATCAAAATAAACAGAGTTTTGGACCCTGTGCAATCTGACTAACTCATCTGCGGCATGCACGCAGTCACGTGCATGCGTGCCTTTAATCCCACTCCAAGATGGTCGGCTGCTGTGACGTACACAAAAGCAGCCGGCACAACTATTGGAGGATTCGACTCTCCGCAACACTGTTTGTGTTACCCCGCATTCCTCACCCAGCAGGTAAGCAGTCCCCATATTGACTCTCACCGTGATGAACCCTTCTTCACCATGTGTACACCATATTGATTCACGGTGTGTGTGTTTATCACAGAACGTATTCTGCAGTCTTATACACTTACGTGAGTTACCGTACGCAAGACAAGCTAGCCTGACCTTTCCCGCTCTAGTTGCTGACCTCAGTCGAGGTAAGGACAACACTCCTCTACACGATGCAATTTGTGTATTCTATATCTGGTTTTCGATTTTAGTTACCGAACCTAATTACTATATCATCACTTTACATGTAGCTGCACATATACTGATGATATGGCAATCAACTGATGAATACCCAGCCACCGAGCAAACGCAGAGCCAAAAATGAGCACTCATCACAGAGGCTCGTAATCAGGGTATGACTCACTAAAATAATGAGTGGACATTACCCTGCATAGTCTCTAACCACTTGTTTGGATGCTGGGCTCACCATATGAGTGCAATATGACCCCATCACTCTGGGTTACTATTGAATTTGGAATAGGGACAGGCTGTTCTTCTTGGTAGGGACAGCCTGAATGTGTGTGGTGTTTGTTAGGTAATTCAAGAGAGGATTCCCCTCATCAGTGACAACAATTCCTCCCAATACAGTTCCTCTGTGTTATCATACATATTTTATGAAAGAGGGGTGTTAAGAGCTTGTAGCATCATCTGTGAAAATAAAAAAGCCAACATTATAAACAAGTGTTCTCAATTTACATCATGGGATTAAAAACAGTTTCTGTAAAAAAGTTTTGTCCCAGCACAGCATTATACGCATGAACGAAATAAACTTTAAAATCAACAAGTGATGTGTATTATTATAGATAATTAAAAAGGACTGCATAATAGTCAGACCATTTTATGATGTGTAAAAATATTTGTTTAGATAAAAAGACATATTTAATACAGAAAAGACAAACATTTAATGCAATATAAAAAATAAACTTGCAGATTCAAATACCCAATGCTCAGACAAACAGGTAGAAGGGCATGTCACTTATGCGGCGTAGATGATTTAGAGATTGTGAGATGGCAGTGGCACTGTGGAATAGTGAAGGGGCTGGTAAAGATTAACATTAAAATATTTAATAGCCATAGGGGTGCGTCAACACTCCTGATCTTTTATCAAACACAACACTGAGCGTCCTTTGTAGAGTGACAGTACTAATATGCCACAGTTTTTTATTGCGCACTATAACCGGATGTGTGACAATGATAGACTGTAGGGTGTTACATACATCTTTTTGTACAAAGGTTTGTACCAGCGCTTTTAAACTGTCAAAATGTGTTGTAGCTGTGTTGTTAACATTTAGCGTTATACCTTTTACTTTCATGCTGATGGATCCAAGAGATGTGCCATAGTCATATGTTTTGGGGACAGCGGATACAAACTCCAGAATGTATTCTTCAGGAGCTAACTCAGAAGATAGACCCCACAGATAATTGCCGGTGGGCAGTTTGGCATTCCCAGGATGGCTGACAAAAATAATGCTATCGGTATCGTGATATAGAACTCGTTCTTGTAATTGATCCAAACAGCAATACAGCAAACAGCATTACAGCAAACAGCATTAGCGGTTGTGAACGCTGCTATGAATATGTTTGTGTTGTCTGAAGTTGTTGGGTGTTCCATGGTGTAGCGCCAGCACAGACAAGCCGGTTCATCTTCTATGAACATGCAGCTGCTCACGTCATAAGAATGATCATATAGATAGGTGTGAAGCACATCAGGGTCTGTGATGATGGATGGGTGGGGTAAAATTAACTTTTTGCGCAAACTTACCCCACAACGAATTAAGGTATAATTTTGCCAACAGCCACAGAGTGGGGTTGTCTTCAATGTGTTCCATACGCAAGTGTATGCGCTGATGTCTATAATAATCATCAATGTAAGGCCACTGCCTGAACCGCTGCATAGCCGTCCAATAGTATTGTCTGTAGCATTTTTCACCACTGCCAGTTAGAGTGTGCTGTATAGACTTGTTGTCTGTTTCTGAGATGTATAAGAGCCACTGAATAGACCGTGTTGAATAACATTTTTGATGTACGTCATATGAATAATGGGGCAGCAGCACGATTGTTTTAGGTTTTAGATACAGTTGTCTGTAAATCTACATACAACAACTAGCCAGCATAGAGCTCTGAAAAGAATATTTCACCCTGTGTAGGTGTTTCATGACAAGTCATTTTAATTTGCATTGTACCACACCATAAACTAGTCTTTTTTGCTAGGCATCATGTATTGCACACCATACTAGTTCTTGAATCGGACCTATGTAGTTCTGGTGAGCAGCCAGTCACACAGGAGTCTTCTGTAAATTCCCAATAACTGTCACCTGTTAGATATCTGGCATAGATATTTTTAAGTTGGTGGGTTACTTTCTCCTGGTGAGCTTCTATTTATTATACCATGTAGTTCGTGGTTTTATTTTGAGATCTTATTTTGAGGTTGTCAGGGTGTTATGTAGTACAAGTGTTCATCCGTGTTGACAATAGAAACTTTACACATCATACAGATTATAATGGTACAGTTGGGGCTCGCAGGGAGACATTTTTGACACACAGTGCAGTCAATGTGCGGCTCGCACACGGTCGACCCCAATACCGCTTTTTGAATGTGCGTGCCTAGACAGCCCCAAGACCTTGTGAACGCATGACAGTGAGGATATTTTGCAGGTTTTTCCTTAAGCATTTCACACTCTTCTCTTAAACACAGGCAACAGTGATATCGACAACTGTTGTTTTTGGAAATGTGATGGCAGTGCCGACAGAGATGTTTAGCCTCCAGGAAACCTTTTAAATTGATTATACCTTAAAAATGGTTGTCATGGTTGTCATGGTGTAAAGCATACAAAGTATTTCTGGCTGATTTAGCCGTTAGCAGGAAATACTGCCACACTCTGCTGTTAAAGTAGAATATCCTGATGGGTCTATCAAAATATTTTCCAAAGTGATTCAGCTGCCCAAAACCTTCCAGAGTAGTCAGTGGAAGCCCAAGTTTCTTGTGTACTTGCAAGAAATCAGCAGTAATGGCCTGCGTTGGCAGAAAACGTCCTGTGCCCATGAAACCCATGCTTTGCGCAGGAGAAACCATTCCCAGAGTTAAGACCTTTGATTATTTTGGAATAAGTTTTTCGGAGGCCTTAAATGGAAAAGACCATGTGGCCAAACAATCTGTCAAGATGAGCCAACAGATAGGCGGAATCTTTAGATTTTTTGTAGGGGCCAGCCTTTGGATGTGATTCTTAAGATCTATGGCACTCAAACTGCGGCATCCAGTTTGTATGGCGCAGCCATTTGGTGCTTCCAGAATGCGGCGGAAATCCAGTGTAAGGAGAGCACATTTTTTAAAAACTTGCTTGGGCTCCCGACCAGTGTCTCTGGAATAGCCATCCACAGAGAGCTGGGTGTGGAGTTTTGGGAGGACCAGTGGGCGCTGGCCCCTTTTTTATTATGGGTTAGATTGTGGGCCAATGAGCATGCTTCGCTGTGTCATTTTATTATTCGCTCTGTGCTAGGTAAAGCTGCCTGCCTTTGGATTTTATGATGTTTTTAGTTTTTAGTAGCGCAACTTAACCATAACGTCCCTTTAACAAAGATTTTTTTACTGAATTTTATAGGTTTTTAGTAGCGCAACTTAACCATAACGTCCCTTTAACAAAGATTTTTTTACTGAATTTCATAGGTTTTTATTAGTGCAACTTTACCATAACGTCCCTTTATTTTCATTGAATTTCATAGGTTTTTATTAGTGCAACCTAACCGTTCTCAAAGTGGCGTCCCAGTGTAGGAAGGAAAATCTTTTACCAAGATGGACACCATGGAAAGGGAAGACGGGGTGTATAAAGAGAACACAACAGGGCATCTGCGGGGGTGGGGGGAACAGGAGGTCAACAAGGGGCATCATAGGAGGGGGGGGACAAGAGGAAGACACAGGGCATGAGTGGGGAGTGGGGGGAACAGGAGGAATATACGGGGCATGAGCGGAGGGTGGGGGAACAGAAGGAAGACACGGGGCATCAACAGGGGGTGGGGGGAACAAGAGGTCAACAAGGGGCATCATAGGAGGGGGGACAAGAGGAAGACATGGGGAAGAGCGGGGGGTGGAGGGAACAGGAGGACGACACGGGGCATGAGCGAGGGGTGGGTGGAACAGGAGGACGACACAGGGCATCAGCGGGGGAGGGGGATCAAGAGGTCAACAAGGAGCATCATAGGAGGGGGGACAAGAGGAAGGCACGGGGCATGAGTGGGGGGTGGGGGGAACAGGAGGACGACAGGGTGCATGAGCAGGGGGTGGGGTGAACAGGAGGAAGACGGGGCATGAGCGGGGGGTGGGGTGAACAGGAGGAAGACACAGGGCATGAGCGGGGGTGGGGGGAACAGGAGGAAGACACGGGGCATGAGCGGGGGCTGGGAGGAACAGGAGGAAGACACAGGGCATGAGCAGGGGGTGGGGGGAACAGGAGGGAGACACGGGGCATCAGCGGGTGGTGGGGGGAACAGGAGGAAGACACGGGGCATCAGCGGGGGGTGGGGGGACAGGAGGAAGACACGGGGCATTAGCGGGGAGTGGGGGGGACAGGAGGAAGACACGGGGCATTAACAGGGGGTGGGGGGGAACAGGAGGAAGACACGGGGCATCAGCGGGGGGTGGGGGAACAGGAGAGAGACATGGGGCATGAGCGGGGGGTGGGGGGAACAGGAGGGAGACACTGGGCATGAGCGGGGGTGGGGGGTACAGGAGAGAGACACAGGGCATGAGCGGGGGTGGGGGGAACAGGAGAGAGACACGGGGCATGAGCGGGGGTGGGGGGAAACAGGAGAGATACACTGGGCATGAGCGGGGGGTAGGAGGAACAGGAGGGAGACACGGGGCATGAGCAGGGGTGGGGGGAAAAGGAGAGAGACACGGGGCATGAGCGGGGGGGGAATAGGAGAGAGACACGGGGCATGAGCGGGGGGTGGGGGAAACAGGAGGGAGACACAGGGCATGAGCGGGGGGTGGGGGGAAAAAGAGAGATACATGGGGCATGAGCGAGGGGTGGGGGAACAGGAGAGAGACACGGGGCATGAGCGGGGGTGGGAGGAACAGGAGAGAGACACGGGGCATGAGCGGGGGTGGGGGAAACAGGAGGGAGACACAGGGCATGAGCGGGGGGTGGGGGAACAGGAGAGAGACACGGGGCATGAGCGGGGGCTGGGGGGAACAGGAGGGAGACACAGGGCATGAGCGGAGGTGGGGGGAACAGGAGGAAAACACGGGGCATGAGCAGGGGGTGGGGGGAACAGGAGAGAAACACGGGGCATGAGCAGGGGGTGGGGGGCACAGGAGGAAGACACGGGGCATGACCGGAGGGTGGGGGGGAACAGGAGGGAGACACGGAGCATGAGCGGGGAGTGGAGGGGAACAGGAGGCAGACACGGGGCATGAGCGGGGCGTGGGGGGAACAGGAGAGAGACACGGGGCATGAGCGGGGGGTGGGGGAACAGGAGGGAGACACAGGCCATGAGCGGGGAGGGGGGACAGGAGAAAGATACGGGGCATGAGCAGGGGTGGGGGGAACAGGAGAGAGACACGGGGCATGAACGGGGGTGAGGGGAACAGGAGGAAGACACGGGGCATGAGCGAGGGGTGGGGGGGAACAGAAGAGAGACACAGGGCATGAGCGGGGGGTGGGGGGAACAGGAGAGAGACACGGGGCATGAGCGGGGGGTGGGGGGAACAGGAGAGAGACACAGGGCATGAGCGGGGGGTGGGGGAACAAGAGGGAGACACAGGGCATGAGCGGAGGTGGGGGAACAGGAGGAAAACACGGGCATGAGCAGGGGGTGGGGGGAACAGGAGAGAGACACGGGGCATGAGCGGGGGTGGGGGGCACAGGAGGAAGACACGGGGCATGACCGGAGGGTGGGGGGGAACAGGAGGGAGACACGGAGCATTAGCGGGGGGTGGAGGGGAACAGGAGGGAGACACGGGGCATGAGCGGGGGGTGGGGGGAACAGGAGAGAGACACGGGGCATGAGCGGGGGGTGGGGGAACAGGAGGGAGACACAGGGAATGAGCAGGGAGGGGGAAACAGGAGAAAGATACAGGGCATGAGCGGGGGTGGGGGGAACAGGAGAGAGACACGGGGCATGAACGGGGTGAGGGGAACAGGAGGAAGACACGGGGCATGAGCAGGGGGTGGGGGGAACAGGAGAGAGACACGGGGCATGAGCGGGCGGTGGGGGGCCACAGGAGCGAGACACGGGGCATGAGCGGGGTGTGGGGGGAACAGGAGAGAGACACGGGGCATGAGCGGGGGGGTGGAACAGGAGAGAGACACGGGGCATGAGCGGGGGGTGGGTGGAACAGGAGAGAGACACAGGGCATGAGCGTGGGGTGGGGGGAACAGGAGGGAAACACGGGTCATGAGCGGGGGTGGGGGGTACAGGAGGTAGATACGGGGCATGAGCGGGGGATGTGGGAACAGGAGGGAGACACGGGGCATGAGCGGGGATGGGGGAACAGTAGAGAGACACGGGGCATGAGCGGGGGGTGGAGGGAACAGGAGAGAGAGACACGGGGCATGAGCGGGGGGTGGGGGGAACAGGAGGAAGACACGGGGCATGAGCGGGGGTAGGGGGAACAGGAGGGAGACACGGGGCATGAGCTGGGGTAGGGGGAACAGGAGGGAGACACAGGGCATGAGCGGGGGGTGGGGGATCAGGAGGAAGACACAGGGCATGAGCGGGGGGTGGGGGGAACAGGAGAGAGACACAGGGCATGAGCGGGGGGTGGGGGGAACAGGAGAGAGACACGGGACATGAGCGTGGGGTGGGGGGAACAGGAGAGAGACACGGGGCATGAGTGGGGTGTGGGGGGAAACAGGAGGAAGACACGGGTCATGAGCGCCGGTGGGGGGAACAGGAGAGAGACACAGGGCAGGAGCGGGGGGTGGGGGGAACAGGAGAGAGACACGGGCCATGAGGTGGGGGTGGGGGGAACAGGAGGGAGACACGGGGCATGAGCGGGGGGTGGGGGGAACAGGAGGGAGACACAGGGCATGAGCGGGTGGTGGGGGAACAGGAGAGAGACACAGGGCATGAGCTGTGGGTGGGGGGAACAGGAGAGAGACATGGGGCATGAGCGGGGGTGGGGGGAACAGGAGGAAGACAGGGGGCATGAGCGGGGGCTGGGGGAACAGGAGAGAGACATGGGGCATGAGCGGGCGGTGGGGGGAACAGGAGGGAGACACTGGGCATGAGCAGGGGTGGGGGAACAGGAGAGAGACACGGGGCATGAGCGGGGGGTGGGGGGAACAGGAGAGAGACACGGGGCATGAGCGGGGGAGGAGGGGAACAGGAGAGAGACACAGGGCATGAGCGGGGGTGGGGGGAACAGGAGAGAGACACGGGGCATGAGGTGGGGGTGGGGGAAACAGGAGAGAGACACGGGGCATGAGCGGGGGGTGGGGGGAACAGGAGGGAGACACGGGGCATGAGCGGGGGGTGGGGGGAACAGGAGAGAGACACGGGGCATGAGTGGAGTCACGGGGCATGAGCGGGGGTTGGGGGGAACAGCAGGGAGACACTTACTGTGCAGGCGGCAGATCCTGCTCCTCGGCTCTCCACGGGCCTCCTTGTGGTGATGGCGTGTCTCCTGGCAGTCTGCAGCAGCCCGGGACTGGTTGTATGTAGGGTCTCTGTTGACAAAGCCTCTCGATTTGAACGATAAACAAAGATGGCGGGTGTCTCTGAAAATATGACGCACTGCACGCTTCACTGAAGCCAATGGGAGAGCGTGCCACATGTCCGCGGACATCACGCAAGCCGCTTGCCCAATCCCTGTCCTGTCCGCGGAGCGAACAGGGAAGTGTGTCCGCGAAGCAGACATAGATAGCACTAATTTTTTTCACTTACATTTTTGTCATTTTAAAAAAAAAACTACTGGACGGATTTACACCAAATAAAAAAAAGCACGCTTCCGGGACCAAGCCGCCGCTCCTGCCGCAAATTTGGGGTAAATCCGTCCAGCGGTTTGGGCTGTAGGCGTGAGCAAAGTTTTTTCCCATTATGTCTATGGGAAAAAAAGAAGTTTTGGGACCCCCCCTATAACTTTCCCCCTCCTGGACCAAACCTCACCAAACTTTGAGGATTCGTCCAGAGGGAGCAAAGTTATAAGCCGCCCAAAAAGTGCTCTTCCTATGGAAACAGCAACTTAACCATAACTACATGGGCACTAACGTGGTCATGTAATATATATAATATATAGATATATATTGATAAAAAAAGTATATGGCCCACTCTGAAATTTTTTGCAAAGTTTGGTGAGGATTCGTCCAGGGGGTTAAAAGTTATAGGGGGGTCCCAAAACTTGTGTTTTTTCCTATAGACATAATGGGAAAAAACTTTGCGCATGGCCACAGGCCAAACCGCTGGACGGATTTACACCAAATTTACGGCAGGAGCGGGGGCTTGGTCCCGAAAGCGTGCTTTTGCAAATTTGGTGTAAATCCGTCCAGCAGTTTTTTATAAAATGACCAAAACGTAAGGCAAAAAAATTAGTGATATCTGTGTTCGCTTCGCGGTCGGACTTCCCTGTTCGCTCCGCGGACAGCACCCCGATTGGCCCATGGCCTTGCGTCATGTCCGCGGACATGCGACGTGTTCGCTGATTGGACGGCGAGGGGCATGGAGCGCGTCAGATTTTCTGTGGCGCCCGCCATCTTGTATTCGCTGTCGACCGCGTACAGCGCGGTGAAACGTGGATAAAAAATTGTATTTAGTGCCGTGTGTTGGTGTGTAAGAGTGTTTGGGGAGGGTGGGGGAGTATGAGATAGGTTCAATGTTTTGTTTTTTTATGTACTAGACGTTTTTGTTGCATTCGATTTGTCCGTGGTGGGGTGTTTAGAGGACGGAGTATGTGTCATTTTTGTTCGCAAGGAAGGTAAAAATGAGCTATGAACACTCGCGGTGTACTTAATTGTTCATAAATACACAAAGTGGGGGTGTCCTCAGGACGCTGTACGTATTGTAATCTGTCTAGTTGAATGTGTTCTAAGAACACTCGCAGTGTCCCGAAATGGTTGCAATTACACAAAATGGGGGTGTTCTGAGAATGTTGTTTGTATTGTTCGTTGTCAGTGTGAAAGTGTTTTAAGACCACTCCTTTTGTCCGCTAATAGTACAATTTCCTATGGGCGTCAACCGACTTTTTGTCCACTAAAGAAGCGATAAATCCAGCTGGTGTGCACCGACATTATGTGATAATCCTATGACTGGCGCTATTGGCCTGGCTGACTTGCTTTTGCGACACTAAATCATATCTCCCGCCCCTAAGCCTGATATTATCAAAGCATTCATATTCCCCGCCTCTCTCCGTGACGTTACAGGGTGAGTCATCAAACGCGCCCAGTCCTCTGCACTCCTAAGTGACTTTACACAGAACCCGGAAGCCAACACATATTATGTCACAATACAGCGCGCCACAATTCGAAATATGAAACAGTGATTTAAAAGAAAACAGCAAGATTGTAAATTTTGTAAAGTACATTTATTTGACATCAAATGTTTAGAGAATATTCAGCAATTTGCATTTGTCTTTGTTGTCGATCCGCAAAGGTTCATGTTGAGGCACACAATGTTCCTTTGCGGTACAGAGGGTGTTAGATCAGCTTACAACTCAGTGCGCCACAATTCGGAATATGAAACTGTGGTTTAAAAGTAAACAGCAGGATTGTACATTTGGTAAAGTACATTTATTTCACATGAAATGTTTAGTGAATATTCAGCGATTTGCTATTGTCTCTGCTGTCGATCAGCAAAAGTTTATTTTGAGCCATGCGTTGTTCCTTTGCGGTAGATAGGCTGTTGGTTTATGATAAAAGCACTAAATGGTTGCTCTGATAATCGGAAGGTTGCTCCAACAACGAGCCATTAGACCACCCTATTGGTTGGTATGTTGTTTGTAGCCACTAGTACTGCGTAAGGGCATATTGGTCCTTGGCGATTGTCCCATAAAATGGTGAGGGTCATGAAGTTGCATATTTGGACCTGCACCTGGCAGTTGAAGACCCCATCCGCTGGAGTCTGTAAATCGTGACATAGGCAAAATGGGGCCACATACCTGTTTTAAAAAACATAAATTAGTCTCACCAGCCGATCTTCATTAAAAATCATCATTTTATTTATTAGGGCGTTTAAACTATTTGCTATCGAAGATAGTGCAACGGAGTATGTTAATAATAAAATAATAATATTTTCCCATTCATATAGCGCTAAGAACCGTGAGGTATCTAAGCGGTGCTTATTATTAACCACGGTGTGTGGTGCTCATTTATTGACCACAGAAGGATGAAAGGCTGAGTTGGCCTTGCCGGGATTCGAACTTGCGTTAGCAAGGTGTGCACGGATGTCAAAGCGAGCGTTGTACTCGCTGTGCCACTTGACAGGCTACAGTGAAGTGGCACAGCGAGTAGAGTGCTTGACCGCCTATAGACCGGTTAAATTATTTCTATTAACCCACCATGTGTCGTCTGCCTTTTTCAGAGTCCTCTAAACGACAGGGGATCAATTCGGCGGTGATGGTGCGCGGTAGAAAACATTATGCCACTTTCAACGAACAAGTTCAACTTGAGCCGTCTTTAATGCTACGCTATTGTAATTATATTTGGTATAAAATAATCTAAAGGGTTACTTACAGTACAATTGCAATTTCCATTGTCTACGAGTAGTGCAGTCCCAAAATACGACTCCGCGTGTGCGAACAATCTTTCGCATAGTAATATAATATATAAAAGTGGTTTTGTTTCAGACATTTCATCCTTATCTTCTCTTACGTTTTAGCAACACTCCTTCAAGAGAAGTCTTTCATCACAATCTCTGTCTGTCAAGGTCAAAGCACAATACAACCTTATAGTCCGCTTCGTGAGCCTCTCCGGGGCCCGAGAAAAAAATGGAAGCAGCTGACCTTCACTGTGAACGAGCATAAATTCTTACTTTGCAACATTCTGTGTAAAGCCATCTGTGAGAAGTTGGTTTTTGCACGCCATGTTTGTATATTGTTTGCGTGATATTAAAAAAAGTTTGTTTAAGGGACGTTATGGTTCTAAGTACAGCCGAAAGACCCCTGAAAATCGCAAGTTATGGTAAGCTATGAAAAATAACTTGCGCCACCATCGTGCACTGCTAAGACTAACACCCAGGACATCAAAGATGACATCGCAAATGTCATTGATGAAATCACTGATGACATCACCTGTATATGTACTTTTCATGGAATTTCTGTACTAGGGATTTTTATTATAATTTTGCGAAAAAAGTGTCAAGGATATTGCAATAAATATCATACCGTTATTAGTGCTTTGAACGATGCATTGATATAAATAGCACTGTATTATGGGATTCTATCTAGTATACTGAGCTACTAATGGAGAAACATAGCATTGTGTGCAGAGTACAAGATGAAAGTATAATATTTGTAATGTTAATATGTTGAATAATGAAATGATAATTGTCCTGAAATGTTCGAAAATTCACAAAATGTCGGTGTTCTGAGGACGTTATTCGTATTGTGTGATTGCTTAGCTGTATGCAATGAGGGAATGGCACAGAGAGTAAAGTGGACACCGTCCGCGGACACCGCGGCTGTTCGTGGACAGGGCGTGCTACATCCGGGTTTTTCCAGGAAATCCAACATGGAAAGAAGACTGTACGGATCAGCCAATCAGATGTCGAGGTTGTGGATTTGTGTTGAAAGAGACTGTATGTAGTGAAGATGGCAGAAGTGGAGAAAGTCAGGGTGTTGGTGCTCGGAGATATGTTTGTGCATGGTTTACAACAGTATGCTCAATGCAGGCATGTTGCAAACAACTTTGATGTGAAAGGAGTGGAGGTGGTGTGGAGCACTGTGCCTGATTGCAATGTACAGGGAATTGTACAAGTTTGTGAGGATATGGCCACGATGAACAGTCCGCATGTGGTAGTTTTGCACTATGGTGCTTTCCATTTGGGCAACGTCAGTGCCCCTACTTTGTTGGCTGATTTAGAACGCTTGGTTCAAGCCATAATGAAGATCCTTCCAAATGCGAAAGTAATTTTTTCTGGATTACTACCTAGGGCAATATGGGACAATAGTTCAGTTTTTTGTCCTCAGCAAAACATTGCTAGGTGTGTCATCAACCGAGGCATGTGTGCCTTCATGCTTAGAGCTGGTATGTTCTTCTGTAATAATGAGAATACTGATGCCGGTAATGCTGTTAATTTTAAAGAAGATGGCATTTCTTTATCTTTTACGGGAAATGCCTTTTTATTTTGGAATGTAAGGGTTGCTTTGGAGAAGGTTATGTGAAGATTTTAGGAGTAAAGTAAGAAAAAAAAACAAGAAAAAAAATACAAAATAACAGGTGTCTGTCAAGCTCCTGTAAAAAAAAAAAAAAAACGGCTCTGAAAAGGGGAAATGGGGCACACTATTTAAATTTACATTCACCACGCTCAGATTTTCGATATGTCCACGGACATGGCGGTAGTCTGCGGACATGAAACTCACTACGAGGCGGTTAGTATGTTCTATGTTACATGTATATGAAGTCAGGGGTATTATGGTTAAGTTGCGCTACTAAAAACCTATGAAATTCAGTAAAAAAAACTTTGTCAAAGGGATGTTATGGTTAAGTTGCGCTACTAAAAACCTATGAAATTCAGTGAAAAAATGTTGTTAAAGGGACGTTATGGTTCAAAGTAAAACCGAAAAACCCCTGAAATTCGGCAGTTATGGTAACATAAGCAACCATAACTCCTGCCACCGTGCACTGCTAACACTAACACCCAGGACATCAAAGATGACATCACATCAGATTATCTTCAATCCACCACGAGGGTACAAACCAATACCATTAGCGCCTTCTTGTCAGGAAGTCTGGCGCTAACCATTCTCTATCCTTTTCCCAGACCCTGAGTTGTCGAGCCACGGGTCATCTCTGCCACATCAGCTTCACTGACCAGACTCAGACCACCTCCATGGGCCTGTCCATCAGGGTTTGCTACCCCAGAGGGTTTCCCTGAACGCCCTGCTCCTCCCTGGCCCCCTAACTGGACCCAGGGGAGATAGGTGGTTGGGGGAATTTTTCATTATCATCATTAGCTGGGGCTTATCTAGGTTAGTGCTCTTAATACTTATAGGCCCTCATTATGACCCTGGCGGAAAGGGGTTTACGCCGGCGTAATGCATGGCGTACCTTTCCGCCTGACTACGAGTTCCCGTAGCGCCATGGTGATTTTTACGCCTGCTTTTTGCAAGCGGAAAAATCCATGGCGCTACGGGACTTGTTGTTAATTACGCCACCGTAATTTACGGTGGCGTAATTAACGCCTTCCCCACTCCCATTATACCCTATGGGGCAAAAATGGGAATGGGGAAGGGTAAATGGGGATTGGGGACTTACCGCCCCGCCAAGGTCGGAATGGGGCGGTAAGTCCGCCAACCCCCATGGCGGAGTTGGCAGCTTAGCGCCATGGACCATGGTGCAAATTGCACCATGGATCTCCGCAAGGGTCGTAATGAGGGCCATAGTGTATATCTGTCTGTGCATGCAATTCCATGACACTCACCCACTGAGAATGAAGATTACCCCTGCTAGCTGCGCAGGGAGTATTAATTCTATTAAAGACTAAGGAGGCGAGCATTATGCTTCATCTTCATTTATTTCTACTCTTCAGCAGTTCAACAAAACTCATATAAAAGTTTGAAAAGTGAACAATAAATGTTTTTTTTTTTCAAAACTACAACATCCATGAGTCTCTGTAGTCCATGTCCTCTAAA
The DNA here is from genome assembly GCF_040938575.1 of Ambystoma mexicanum. Taxonomy (NCBI): domain Eukaryota; kingdom Metazoa; phylum Chordata; class Amphibia; order Caudata; family Ambystomatidae; genus Ambystoma; species Ambystoma mexicanum. The sequence continues at coordinate 303,563,315 of NC_090923.1, read as the reverse complement.
CCAGTCACAACCCACTTCCTGTGCTTAGACTCCTCCTCTGCTTTTATTCGCTCTGACAGCTTCTCCTCTTTATAACTAGTCCTCGTCAACGATGCGAAGACTCTCCTGAACTTTGGAACCCAACTGCCGGTGAACCTCCGGTCTCCTGAAGCCCTCTGCTACAGTTCTGCTTTCAGCTATTCTTCTGATCTTCCCCTATGAAACAATACAATAGGAGATTTTAGGATGGTGCCTATGGGCCTCATTACGACTCAGGCGGTAAGGGGTTACGGCGGCGTAAACAGCGCCGACCCTTACCGCCTGATTCCGAGGTCCCTTAGCGCCATGGAGGTTTTAACACCTGTTTTTAGCAGGTGTTAAAATCCATGGCGCTAAGGGACCTTGATGTTAATTACGCCACCGTAATTTACGGTGGCGTAATTAACGCCTTCCCCACTCCCATTATGCCCTATGGGGCAAAAATGGGAATGGGGAAGGGTAAATGGGGATAGGGGACTTACCGCCCCGCCAACCTCGGAATGGGGCGGTAAGTCCGCCAACCACCATGGCGTAAACGTAGTTTACGCCATGGTGGTAAAGGTACGACCCAGGCGGTAACTTACCGCCTTGGTCGTAATGAGGCCCTATGTAGTGTACTCGCTAACATAATGCAATATCATTTTAAACAGTACAATACTCTGGTGGGAATTTAATGCTCGCCTCCTTAGTCTTTAATAGTATTAATACTCCCTGCGTAGCTAGCAGGGGTAATCTTCATTCTATGACAAGACTGGAGGCGAGCATTATGCTTGTTCAAAGCTTCCCCAGCACCGTTCCAGCTAGACTCTCAGCTGGCTTAAAATAAAACTCTTCAAATGTACCATCACTTGACCAGTCTGCTGCTAGCATGATTTCACTTAATGGTTCACCAGCTCTGACTGCTGTTGAAGCCATCGCTCCTCTCACTGAATGAGCTCCATACATGCCCACATTCACACCTGCTGCTTGCATAATCTCTTTGACCCATCTCGCGATGGTAGCTGACATAACTGCATGATAGGGCTTCCTGCGCGCTATTAGAAGCTGAGTAGTACTTACTGCCCTATTCTCCGCTGTCCTATTCTCGTATTCTTTAATGCATCGTGCTACGCACCATTTTGTATTGCTCGGAAAATATGGGTAATGGACTGTAGTAGTCCGTCTTGGTCCTCCTGACTATAGAGAAAGTCACTCCTTCTGGTCCAAAGGACCGCCTGTTAATCTCTAGGGCTCTAACATCTGATACTCGTTTGCAGGAGATTAAACATTATTACATAGCTAGCTTACCTGATAACTGTTTAAGAGAAAGGTACTTATCTGATGGCCAATCTGATAACAAGTGTAATACTGTAGACACGTCCCACGTTGTACTATACCTGGGCTCTGGAGGAACTCTGAATCTCGCACCTCTGATGAGCCTCACTACTGCAGGATGTTCTCCTGCAGGGACGCCTTCTATTGGCAGGTGCCCTGCCGATATTGCCGATCTGTACACTCCTATTGTACGGAAAGCTCTCCCGTTCTGTAATAAGTTTGCTAGGAAATTCAGTATTTCCACTACAGGTGCTGAAACGGGATGAACACTTCTGTTCTTGCACCAGCTTGTCCATTTTGCCCCAGCTCCGTCATAGCTCCTCCTAGTGGATGGAGCTCAGGATTCAGCGATGAGCTGTGCAGCATGTGCTGAAATTCCTGGCAGTGCCCAACGTTTCCTGATATCCTGCACGCGGCTAGCGGGAGTGTCCCTCTCACTCTCAGAGGATGATATGACCCAGCTGGGTCCGTGAGCAGTCGTTCTCCTTCGGGAAGGACTCTGGGTATGTCCGTTACTAGTTCCATTAGCGTTGGAAACCACACTTGTGACTTCCACAAAGGCACTACTAATACCAGCACCGCTTTCTCCCTCCGACATTTCGCTAGAACTCGGCTCAACATCACGAAGGGGGGAAAAGCGTAGTGCGGGCCTCCTGTCCACTCTTGCAGGAAAGCATCGGTCCCTCGCGCTCCCGGATCCAACCTCCAGCTGTATTAGAGGCTTATCTGTGCATTGAGCCGGGAAGCGAAAAGGTCCATTTGTAATGGTTCCCATCTCGTGTTCAGCCTCTGAAACACTGCTGGATCCAGTTTCCAATCGCTGGAGTCTGTCAGGTACCGAGAGTTCCAATCTGCTACTACGTTCAGTGTACCTGGCAGGTACTCTGCTGTCACTGATGTCTTTGATCATAGGCAGAAGTGCCACAAATCTTTCGCTAGTTCTGCTAGCATCTTGGACCTCGTACCGCCTAAGTGGTTGATGTATCGCACTGCTGATATGTTGTCCATCTTCAGCAGAACACAAGATTTTACTCTTCCTCTTGTGAAAGCCTTGATTGCGAACGATCCTGCTAGGAGCTCCAGACAGTTTATGTGAAGGCGAAGCTCCTCTTCGCTCCACTTGCCCCCGGTCTGTAGAGTCCCACATCTGGCTCCCCAGCCTTTCCGGCTGGCGTCTGATTCTATTATCATATCTGGCTTGTCTCCGAATATGGCTCACCCATTCCAAGCATCCATATTCTTTAACCACCGCTCTCGTTCTGTAATGGAGTCTTGATCTAGGGGTACCTGCTGATGGTACTTCAGACTCTGTTGTAGATGTTTTATCTTCAACCTCTGCAGTGCTCGGTAGTGCAGGGGGCCTGGAAATATGGCTTGAATAGATGCTGCTAATAGCCCTACTATTCTCACCAATGTTCTGAGAGATACTTGCTGTTTTTCTAAGCATACTCTGAGCTCTCTCTTGATGTCCTTTATCTTCCGAGCTGGAAGCTCTAATGTCGCCTTCTTGGTATCCAGAACAAATCCTAGGAAGTCTAATCTTCGCGCTGGCATGGTATCTGACTTCTCTGTATTCACTAGGAATCCTAGTGAGACCAGAAGATCTTGCACCCATCTCGTTTGGTAAATTAATACCTCCCGATCTTCTGCTAGGAGTAAGAGATCGTCCAGGTAAATGATTAGCCTGACGCCCTTCTCCCTGATCGCTGCTGACACTGGCTTCATCAGCTTTGTGAATGCCCAGGGTGCTGAGGCAAGTCCAAATGGCATTGGCTTGAATTTCCAGAATTGTCTTTGCCAGCGAAAAGCTAGAAATGGTCTGTACTCCTTGAGTACAGGAACTGTAAGGTAAGCGTCCTTCAGATCTAAACGCGTCAGCCAGTCTCCTTCCCTTAGGGAGTCTCTGAGCTGGTGGATACCCTCCATCTTGAAGTGCTGATATATGATCCAACCATTCAGCTCTTTGAGATTTATAACTGGGCGTACCTTCTCTTTCCTGTGCACCAGGAACATATTGCTGACAAACCTCAGGGTCGTCTCGCATTTCTCTATCTCCTGCTTGCGGGCTAGCTGCGCTATCTCGCTGTCTAGGCATGCTTGTCCTGCTTGCGCTAATCTCTGACTCTGCGGTCTGCTCAGCTGGACCGGGGCCTCTATGAAATCTAGGTGTAGGCCTCTGATGGTCTGTAATATCCAGGAATCGCTTGAAAGCTCGTGCCAACTCTCTAAAAACATGTGCATCCTCCCCCCTACAGGAGGATACTGAATCGCTCTCACCTGGTGTAAATCCTTGACCTCGTCCTGATCCTCTGGGCCTGCGCCCCTCTGGAATCTCCCCCTGGACGGGAAGAATGTGTCTTGACTCCTGTTCCCCCAGTATTGCGCTCTCGGGTTCTGGGGTCTTCTCCCTCCTTGGTTGCGACCGGCTGCACGACCCCTGAAGTGGCCGGTCCCTCCAAAAACTCTACTTGGGAATATTTTGCGGATCGATGCTTGTGCCTTTTCCAGTGAAGCGTATGTTCCGACAAACCGGCCCATCTCCTTCCCAAAGGTCTCTCCAAACAGGAGGCCCTGGGCTCCCTCTCCACTTCATACAATGACAGATCACTAAGTTTCGAATCTATCTTGTGTAATAGACCTTTTCTCCTTTCTGAAGCGATGGCACAAATCGCATTCCTGAGAAGACAGACTGCCCTCTGAGCCCACCCAGCGAGAGCTTCAGGGTCGACTTCTTCTCCTGTGTCCTTTGCCCTTCTGCGAGGTCCATAATCTTGGCGAGAGGGCCTGCTAAATCCAGCACCTTTTCCTGGCAGCTTCTCCAAGACCTATCAATACCCTTGCGGGGGTCTTTGCTCATTTTTGACACTAAGGTCAGCATCTTTGGATCGAGCTTGGGGGCTTCCGCTACTTTTCCTGGGAGGTCTGGTCGCGGGCACTCCGCTCGTAGGCGCTGTCTCACCTCATTGTCTAGTGATTGCGCAGTCTTGCTGTAATATACTGCGCTACTCTGGGGGATGGTTGCCACTCAGTGGACCTCGGATTCCGGATGCTGTCTGGGTCAAACATGTCATCTTGAGCTTCCAGGAGATGCTTCTCCTTACGCGCTCTCTTACCCCCACTGGGTCTCGCCCAGTCATCTTCCTCAGCCTCCTATTCTTCCTGCGAGGCCTGATCCTCTATCTGCTCCTCTTCCGAGCCTGGGTTTTCTCCTGTGTGGTCTTCCCCTGGAGAGGGGGTCATGAGGTCCGGCACCGCCTGATGTTGCAGATAAGCCTCTTTCAGCTTCGCAAAAGCGTCAGGCACCTCTGGGGCCTTTTCTGCTGCCCCTTCCAAAGAGCCCCGGGGGTCGTCAGAGGCTTTCCTCTTGAGGGCTGTCTTACTCCCCTTATGTCCATCTTTCAAGGGTTCTGTGGGCGTGCGCTTAAAGTCTTTGGTGCTACTATTAGGCTGTGAAAGCATAGCTTCCAATGTCTCCAGCCACTCCTGCAGGGGTCTAACCCCCTCTACCACTGCATCAATAAGGGAGCTTCCCAGCACTTGTTTAAAACTGGCACCGAGGTCCTGCGACTGCTCCACCTCGCTCCACTCAAACTCTGACATCTTTCTGCTGTGCTGTGTGCCTAAAATACCTGAATCAGGTGTCTTAGCACACCCACTGCCCCCTGAGATGGTTATTTATGAATATCTATTTTTTTTTTCTTTTGTGGCTGCACCAACTTTTATGACTCTTGCCTTCTGGCTGCTGCAAGGGGCCTCGCTTCTTGCACGCTATTCTTCTGCTGACTTGCAGCGTGGGGTACTATGGGACTCCCTTTTTGCTTGCTGCTCACGATATCGTGTCGTGGCTGCTGCTTCCTCAGCTGTCTTAGCCCAGCTTATGCCCCAATTGCGCGAGCGATCGTTAAAATCGCTTAATCCTTTGATAATGTTCTCTTTACAATTCGCTCGCATGAGCGTTCGGTGTGCTGCCTCTGCGTTTAATGTCAGCGTCGCTTAATAGCGACGTTCGCTCTGATGTGCATGACTCGTCGCACTTAGCTCCTCCCACCCGCGGTTGGGGGCTAAGGAAATGGAGCGCTGCTCACTGCTCCTTGCTAGCGCGGCATCGCCTACCCGAGGGTGGGGGCTACCGCACTGCGCTCACGGGCACCAGCTCCTCCTACCTGAGGGTGGGGGCCGGGCCTCACGAGCGGTGCTCCTGCTGCATAGTCCGCAAGGCTGGCTGTACCCCTGAGGTGCCGAACATGCAACACAGGGCCGCCAGCCTCGCGGGCAAAGTCCTGTCACCTACCTGTAATTAGGCTCAAATAAAGTTGGACTCCTCGGCATTCACTCTGTGATATGATATTGCCTAAACGGCTGACCGCCTTCGCGTACGCTCGAGTGACTCGAAACGGAAGGCTAAGACCTTTCAATCCACCTCCTTACACGCATTCCCAGTGCTTATCTGTATATTATCAATGACAATTCTACTCATATTCTTCCTCTCATTTCCAGACAATTCTCACACAGAAATACGGAGAGGGAAGAAATGGTACTTATCTGCTTGAAGAGCAGTAAAAGAAGAGAAGGAGTCTAAGCACAGGAAGTGGGTTGTAACTGGTTGAAAGGACATGGACTACAGAGACTCATGGATGTTGTAGTTTTGAAAAAAGGAAAGGTTTTGTTGTTCACTTTTCAAAGTTTTATATGAGTTTTGTTGAAGTGCTGAATAGGAGAAATAAATGAAGATGAAGCATCACGCTCGCCTCCAGTCTTGTCATAGAATTTTAGAAAAGAATGGGTCTATGATAACCGTAACGCATGGTTCACAGTTGGCAACTCAAAACGGGAGCTTCTTAAAGTGCATTGAAGCATGTGAGGACTCCACAGGACTATGCCCGAACAGATCCATGGCTGTGCAGTAAGCTGTTGAAGGTGATCATAGACTGCCAGGGGGAGAAAAATTCACTGGTACAAGTAGTCGAGCCTGCACATGCCAGAAGAAGATAATGACCCGAGCAGCCCAGATATAGAGATTGTTAGACCATCTACTACTCCATTGGTGCCTGGCAACAGTAACAGTTGTTTGATGCATTGTTTAATTATGGTAAAGGAGGGTTGTTATTGCTTTTGGAGTAATGACGCGATATGCAGTGTTACATGAGTAAAATAAATAGTTGCATGGACTGTGCCCAAGGCAGTCCGCGCACCAAAAGCAACTAATAGTTGGTCTGCTATTTGCCCAATCTTATTCTCCCACTGCCCACAGTAATACCGCAGGCAAATCCTCATAGCCTGTAACAGGAGGGTGAGAGTAATTCCCATGGGATGAAGACAGACTGTCTGGAAAAACAAAAGTCACTAAAAGCAGGTAGGCTGAAGGTAGAGAATATCAACGCTGGCAGACCACAGCCTCAGGAGCAGATGGCCAATACTCTGAAATTCCACGCACAGAATAGACAGGTTGGAGGTGTCTGTAAGCAGAAGGCAGTTAGGTGCAATGTAATTCTGGAGCTGGGATCTGGAATACTAGAAGCATCTCTAGAGCTGAGAACAGGCAAGAACAAAGCTGTGGTGAGTACGACTGGCATACATGAGACTCTGGCCCTGAAGGAAGGCATTCATGAAGCTCTGGCACTCAAGATGGGCATACAGGATGCTGTAGTACTAAAGACCAGCATGATGGTGAGAACTCTAGGTTTGGAGACAGGTCGGCTGGAGGAACATTCAGAAGATGAAGACAGGCGTGCAAGAGGCTCTAAGGTTGAGGACCAGCATGCTTAAGACTCTAGAATAGATGGAATGTGTACTGAAAGCTCTGTGGATGGAAAAGGTCCTCATAGAGATAGAGCGAAGACTAGAACAAGGAGTGCTATACAGCTGAAGACAGACAAGCAGAGATTTCAGTTTCTGACCCAGCTTTCAGGCATACTGAAGAGTCACAGTCTGAATGACTTGAGGTTCAGAAGCAGCCGAAGACAAACTCTCTAGGGTCCCTGGAACAAAGGAGGGACTTTAGTACAGGACTTGGCGCCAGTAACCTCTGCTGTGCATTCACAGCTTCCTTGGCCATGGCTGGCACTGGCTCTCCTTCTGCAAGAACACCATGATCAAATGGAGACATCCCAATATTAGAGTCTCTACCTATTAACATTTGCCAGTCACCAGTTTCCCAATGTAAGGTTATCTGTCCTTAGTGCCCTCACGGACTGTGCCCAGCATCATTATGCTTATAGAGTGGCATTCTGTGGCAGACCGATGTTAAAAATGCCATGTCTTTTTACTTAGTATGGGTTTATGACAGCAACAATGTTTTCCATATAAACAAACACTGATTGGTTGGTCTGTCTGATATGCAAAGTACTGAAATGACATTGAACATTGAACTCCAGAATATTTAGTGTCCGCCCAAGGTTTCAAGGCAACACTGAAATGTAATACCTCACTTTCCTCGCTGCGGGCTTCATACAGGCAAGGCACCTTTAGATACACTGTGTGTGGGTTCTCACAGTAGTGACCACATCCCTGCCAGTACACATCTGGATCTCTGCTCATTTCAACCGATTGGGTCCCATTTGTTATTTGTTCCCATTTGGGAAATCGAGCTACATGGATCCATAATAAATGCAGCCCACGTTGATAGTACCTTGTGTATATCGCAATGTAAATGAACTATGGCCACGATTAGGGTCCCATGTGCAATATGTTGGAAACCAGAAGATCACAATTGACCATCGCGCATTGGGACAGGGGAAGGGGCTTCTCTCCCACCGTCTTCCACTTACTGTGGCATTATGTTTCACTTAGCAAAGAACTTTAGACGTTAGAGATTTTTATTCTCAACGGTTTTTGCGTGCGAAGCATCTAGGTTTCAAAAAGTCAAAATTGAGGTTTGTTCAGTTGTGCCACTGAAACAATTCTAAAAAAAACAAAGCAACGTGTATGTGTGCGTGTGTGTGTCTGTGCGCCTGTGTATTGCTTTATTTCTCAATGTACAAAATAAAGACTGAACTCAGAATAAAAGATACGATTTATTTAAGGAATGAACTCAAAATAAAAGCTAAGATTTATTAAAACACAAGGTATTGGGTGGTTTTTACATCCTCTGGAGCATCTTCTCATGGTATTCGAGAAGGCCTCCAGCTTTCCCAACCCAAAAAGTAAGCACCCCTAACGTATCTCCGTTGCTTTTCTGTCAGAGTCTCTAGTTGTGGTATACTGTTAATCCAGTTTTAGGCCACTCTCGCTGAAGGTACGTTGTTTTCTTCGTCTGCTTCGCTCTGCAGCCTATCAGCACTTTCTTTCCAATCCCAATTGGAAATTGTCTATTTAGATCAAGATGGTTTTTCCCAATAGGTATATACGTTATTCCTATTAAGGGCAAGACTTCGCCAACAGTTAACTACAAATTAGCTGAAGCTTTGAATACTTTAATTGGGGGTCATTACAAGGTGAGCGGTAAGGGATACCGGGCACTGGTAAGGAGACCAGTGCCGGTAATCCCTTACCGCCCTATTCCAAGGTCCCTTAGCGGGGACCGTAAGGAACGTGCGGTCTGACCACATGTCCCTTATGGGTCCCGCTAAGGGACCAGGGCGCTAATAACGGTCTTGCAAGTCGCAAGCCCGTTATTGACGCCCTCCCCATTGAGCCCTATGGGGGCTCAAATGGGAATGGGTAATGGCATGTTCAATGGGGGCTTACCGGTCCCGCCAGGGTCGGACTACACCGGTAAGTCCCCATTGAACTACACCGGTGCTGGACCCGTTATTGGTGGCAGTCATAGCGCAAATAGCGCCATGACTACCACCAATCTCGGAATGAAGCCCATTGACTCCTGAACTTTGGCAAATAGGCCACTCTTTAGAAACTTTACTGTGAGACTATAACTAGCTCTGGAACTTAGACAAGTGTTTTACAGTGAACACGTTCAATGACTTCCTGAAATCAGACAACAATACACCTCGTAACCTTCATAGCGAAAATGTTCAATGATCATAGGCTTAAACAACAGTGCACTTCCATTCTTTTTGGGTAATGCTTTCAAAATTTTGAATTTAGACCACTTTGCACATTGTAACCTTTAGTATGAATACTTGCAATGAAATTCGAACGTAGAATACTGTGCGCCTGCCTCATCATCATTTTCATTCCCAACTTTTATTTGTCACTCTCATTCTGGGTTTAACAGACTTTTGGGCTCATTGTGAGGTTGCCGGTAAACCCCTGGTATTGCCAGCGGCTTACTGGCAACCTCAGCTTACACTTTCTGCCACCTGATATATTACGGGCAGCGATGGAATGGTATGTTCCCATCCCCATGGAGTCCAATACGACTCCATGGGATGGGAACCACTGAAGCACGGACACTGTTGTTAACGGTGCCGGTGCTTCAGTGAATTATCTGCTGGTTGCGGCCTGAACTACTAGCAGGTCAGGCCTGCCGGTAATTCACTGCCCCTACCGGCAGACTCCAAGTATGCCGGTTCCGTAAAAGGAGCCGGTACACGTTGTTACCCGTACCTTATTTCCAGACCAGCATACTCATAATAACCAATTCCGCAGTGTTACTGTGATTTTGTATGAGGCTCTGAATGTCATAGCACATACTGTGTGTATATTATCCACTCCCAATCTCTCTCTCTCTCTCTCCCTCTCTCTCTGGCTCTCACTCTCTCTGTCGCTTTCCATTTTGTGTCTCTCTCTCTAGTGTTATTCAATGCCCCATGTGTTCAAGACAAGTGTTTTTCTTTGGGAAATATGGGTTATGTAACCCAACATACACCAGTCTCTCTTGTTCTTAAGGATTCTTTGCCCTGGGCTCACCCAGTGTAATGTTGATACAAGTCTCCCTCTATGTGACAATAGACTACATGGTTATGATTCAAGCCTCTCTTTGTGGGGCAATGGACGGCCGCTCCAAACAAGCATCAGTCTTTCATTCTTTCTTCTTTCTACTGTTGGTCATTTTTTGGGCTCCCAATCTGCTTCCGGGATTTCCATAGTTGCTGGTTTTCTTTTCTTCCCATTGGAAATGTTGGTTTCCTTTGATGTTGTGTATCATTGTTGCTCTTCATGCCTGTTTTACGCCCCTACGCTCCAGCATGTGCTTATTACTAGACACAAGACTATGCGGTTTTTTCAGGATTATGCTTTGATGCCCCACGCTCACTCCTCATCTATACCCAGAAGATTATCCATGTCAGAGTCTATTCCGTCACTTTGGGCGTTAGACACTGACGCAACTTCCTGCCTTGTTGCTGACTGCTTCCTGCTTCTGCAGACACCCTGGATTCTCAGCAGTGAACACCTCGCCATCTAAGAATCTGGAGCACCCTCTTTAATCATTTCAATCATAACTTCCAAAAAAAAGCATGAAAAGCAGTACATTGTAAAGTTTTCTTACACCTAAATCGGGCAAAACCAGACAGGGGGGCACAAGCTGAAGTGGAAAGGTGAGCACACGAGCAATACAGAAAAACATTACTGTAGTTATCCTTTCACAGCGATCTTCGTCCAAATAGGAAATGTCTGCATTGCAAAAAAAGATCTTTCCTTTGTGCCAGTTCAGTCAAACGAGATTTTCAAATACACTTAAAATTACAGCACTTTTTTTGAAAACTCAAACTAAAGTTGCTTTTCAAGAGACAACTTATTTCCATTTCTGAACAACATCCATTTGGAGAATGTCATTCCAAAAGTACTTTTTCACTACTCCATTCCAACAGAGCATTGGATGTATTATGTCAAACTGTGGAGAACAATGTGTAGTGCAATTTTTCTAATCCCAAACTACTATACATAAAAGTTCTCGAAAGAAGAAAGGTTGTACTACAATAATTAAAACAGGATTTCACGATTATAATCAAGACCGCCGAGAAAGGCAAAGCAATAACCTTCTGACTTGGACAAATATGAAAAGCTGGAAACGGACCCCAGTTTGCGAATTATGGAAGCTGTGAATAACAATATTGCACAAACTGCACACTACACTTAGGTTTTAGGATCAACAGCAACGTTTAACAGAATTGCTTTTCCAATGATGTGTTCGGGAGGTCGGGAAATGTCCCAACGATCAAGAGGGTTTTATGTTGCGCATGCCATATATGTAACTGGGCGTGTGACAGGCGGGGTGCGATGTTGCAGTTTCATATGTATCCAGTGTAGTTAATTTTGAATGGGATATTTTACTGCAATGTTACTTTTTGCTTAAATTAATACATATTAGACTTGCACTCTCGTAGAAAGATGAAATGTTAAAACCGCCAAATGAAATATAAATATGAATCAGACATTGGCCCTCATCAGGAGTCTGCCGGTATCCCAGCGGAAATCCCACTGAGCCGAATTAGCATTACCGCCAAGACCTGTGGCGCAGTTAGCACTGTATCACAACGTGGTGTGAACGAAGCCCCACTTCGGTGGTAACGCTAATTCTGCCCAGCAAAATTGGCACCAAAACCAGGCACTCTGCTGAAATCCTGGTGCAAATAGCACACCGCTGACCGCCGGTAGCGCTAATAACGCTGGTGCAATTAACCCCCAACGGAAATAGTGTCATCACCAGAATGGGAAGCATGGCGAGGGCCATCTTTAAAAACTGAATCCATTCTGAATCACCCACTTCCTACAGCCATCCGACCCTAAAAGGCACTGGGAGCATGTCACAGGAGCAAACATTTTGTGAGGGAAAGCTGTTAGTCTTCACAGATGAGGTTGCAGGACACTCCGAGGAACTGTATGGCAGTGCAAAACCTCAGGCCATTGTAAAACCGCCATCTGGCTGTCAATAAGCCGATAGGCAGCGACCCCATGATGCAGAAGATTGCCACAAAAGATGGAACGACCCAAGGTTCAGGGTGCAGAGACTCCTCTCAAAACACAGGGAAGAGGCCATTGCAATAGGAGGCGGAACCACTAAGCCCAACATCCTCACACCATGGGAGGAGAAGTGCAGCAGTATCCTAGACATGGAGGGTATTGAAGGAGTCAGCAGAATGTAGGCGGGTTCCAGCAACCAGGAGGCAGGAAGTTAGTCAACCCCCCATATCACACAGTAAATGACCATCCATAAATGTTATCATTAGCATAAAATGCTGCAATGGACAGTGTGAGATAGGCATAGTAGCAAGAGATGACACAGACAACAGATTTCAAGTTCCAAACAATGTTTTATTTCAAATATCAGGATGTTGTAAGGCCTAACTTGTTCTATAACTAAGGTAAGATGTTTTCCTGCCTAAATAAAACTAAGGGAAATCCAAATTAAAAAGTCTGTCTGTGTCAAAAAACTATCGTTATCCTCACATCTTTTAGTCAACAGAATAGTGTTCAAAAGTAGTCTCAGCTGTTCTCAGCTCAGATTTCTTTCTTGGTTTCCCTTCCCCAACTTTAATACAATTTAGCTCACACAAAAAGGAGGTCTTGAGGTACCGTTCACAAAGACAGCGGCTCTCAGTTCTTTCAACTCTCAGGGTTCCCTTTCCCCAAGATTTCACTGCAGCACGTATACTTCTTTCATCCACTTAATGTTCAATATAAGAAAACAATAGTTCTACTTTTCTTTATCAATTGTTTCACAATTCTTCAGAAATAATTTCCAATGTCCTTTGATTGTCATCAATTAGGGCTCTCTGGTCTAAGTGCAGTCATCAGTCACACGGTCCACCCATCAAAGGTCACACAACCAGGAACCCTAAGCTTCTCCTTGTCTTAATTTGTGATGTCTAAACATCACAGTGGGGAACTCCCTGGTCTAGAAGCAGTTGTCAGACCATACGGTCCACCCATCACAGGTCGTATAACCATGAGTTCCCTTAACCTTGTTTGACCCCTTCTCGGGCTCTTCTGACTCAGGCTTCTGATTTCTCACACTTATATGCACTTTGGTTATGGTAACAGTTTTCTTTTTCAGTCTTTTGGTTTACCATAGACTTATGGGCCTTTCACATAATGTTTGTTAGAATACGTAAAGGATTCTTCAATATTCCACATGTTTTTCATTTTGCCCACAGTGCTGCTTACATACAGTGTGGCATTCAATAAGTCTGTGTGACTTCAAATGTTCAGTCGGTGTATAATACATGGTGATCTTATTCAAATAGCATTTGTCACCTTCAGTTTGGGTTTCAATGTACTAAATTAGTGGTTTCAATTCAGTTCAGTGTTTAATATACCCAATTAGTAGTTTCAATTCAGTTCAGTATGCAATATGGTGTACATTCACTTGGACATCACTTGCCTGTGGTCCCAGGAGCACTTCGGTCTCCCTGTGTCCTCTGACTCTCACCAGCGCATCACATGTGTCCAGCGGATGGTCCTGTTGCTCTTGCTCACCTTCTCCGTGGCAAGAAAACAGACCACCATGTTCGTCAGGCACATCCCGACTTCACTTCTCAACCTCTGAATTGGCAATAGATGTGGACCGTGTTTCCTTAGCTCTCAGTTTCTTTCACAGCTCCTTCTCTCTCTCTCTCTCTCTCTCTCTCTCTCCCCATCTCTCTCTCTCTCTTTCTCTCTCTCTCCCTCTCCCTCTGCCCCTCCCCCTCTCTCTCTCTCCCTCTCCTTCTCCCTCTCCCATCCACCCCCCCTCTCTGTCTCTGTTAGGCAGAAACCTGTGCAGTTCCCTCTGGGACCACTGCAAAAGATTTAAGACTACAGGTGTTTGGCAGTAAACCCACTTGGTAGCAGTCTGTACCACACAGATTCACTTGGTAGCTGTGGCTGAGCAGTCAGACTTCCCTCAAGAAGAGTTAGGCAGTATACAGAGTATTCACAATAGGTCAAGAGAACACAGTAGAACAAGTAAACACTGACCAGGGCTTGGTGTGAAAGAGATATAATTATTTATTTAAAACCACATCTAGAAAAACACACAGGCACTAATAGTAAACACAGTCACTAAAAGATATACACTCCCTTAAAAGAATATTAGACAAGTCTTAAGTAAAGCCCCTACTTATTTTCAGACAGCGGTGAGCGCTTAACGTAGATGGCACTCTAATAGTTCGTTTTTAAAAGGGAGAGAAAAGCAGAGAATAATTTGAAACAGATCCCAACACTTTTACAAGAACATAAGAGAGGAAGGCAAAGTAAAACCGTGAAGTTAGAGTTCAATAGGCCGGATCCATTTTAAGAGGATCAAACGAAATGTGTCCAAGGTCACACGGTTGCAGTGCACAAAAGTCTTGTAATGGTTCAAAAAGGAGTTGGACCAAAGAAAGGGACCAGTTAGAGGGTCAAGGCGGCCAGCCCAGTCCAGAAGGTTAAGGGGTTATTATTACCTTGTAGCAATCTTTAGAAAGGGAGGCCTGGCGGACACGGTACCTTAAAGTGGTGAGAACACTCCAGCGGGGGCAGTGGTTCCTGGCAGCGGATGCAAGTCGGTGGGAAGAGATGATCTCGTCGTGGAGGAAGACAGGAGTCCGTTGCACTGCCAGGGAAAAAACCAGCCGCAGAGTTTCTCAGGTACAAGGAGCGGTCCGTTGATTCGCGGTTCAGTGGTGAGTGGCTATCTGGCTGCCGGGGTGCTTGGCATTGGCAGTTCGATCACAAACCGGTCTGGGGTGCGAAGAGAAGAAGGTAAACTGGTTGTGCCCACCAGTCAGGGGAAGAAGCCTCTCCAGCCGGGAGATCTTCTCTGTCGTCGGGAAGTGGTGAGTCGGTTCCGCAGGGCTCCACCGGTGGTGTCGTCGTGGTAGGTCGGCTCAGCTTCTCCCTCGTCGGATTCTCAGGTCCTGTGGCGACTTCTGAAGTTCCAGTCCCCAAAGCCCTGCTTTTATGCAGCACACCCCCATTCACTCAGCCTAGCTGTCAATCAAACATGCTAAGTGGTGAGCCGGCCGGCTCACCACTTGGGCCAATCACACAAGAGTGCGACTTGAGTTACCAAGGTAACTCAGTCCAGGGTGCCTAAAACCCCTCCCACACCCCCTGTGGTACCCAGACAGAGTAGCACCACTTTTGGAGGCTTCTGTGGAGAAGCCCGCCAAAAAGTGGAACAAAGGGCTCGACTTGGGTTGGAGTCACAGAAGAGAACACAAACGCCATTTTAGAATCGAGTCCTGGCAAAAAATACCAACCGGCGAATAAATAAACCGGCGGTATGTTCGATGCTAGGAGAATTAAATAATTAAAGTTGGTAGCCTCGAACAATGGGAAAATCCCATAGGGAAATATTTGCGGTCGTATATAAAAAGTAGTATCCACTGCCACCAGCCAAAACTCCATCAGGGGGGACGGAGACATGCCCCCTCGACTAACAGACCCCGGGGCAATCAAATTGCCCCGACAATACGTCCACAATGTGATGGTTTGTACTGGTTTCTGTTAATAATTTGGGACTAGTAAAGCCAATGGTGACTTTACATGCCCTGGGAGACAGTAGTCAGTCCCGGGATATGGAGTCTATGGTGGGGTGTCACTATGACATCCCTGTGTTACTGCACGGAGGGTGCTGTGTAACACACATAGTAAAAAAACACATGAGACCCTATGGAGTAAAGGACCCCATAGCCCATAAAACACATTAGCAGTCAAAGGAACACCATAAATCATGTCCAAGAGTGGGAGAAAAAGAGTCTCACTCTTGGCAGGAGAAAAAAACAAACTCCAGAAATCCAGCAAAGCTGCTGGGGGACTCACTAGGTTAGGAAATCCAGCCTAAAGAGAGAATTCTCCCTAACAGTCTCCCCCCCCCCCCCAGCTGCCCGCATTCCAGTTTGAGGATTCCCAATCCTGCAACCACATGCTGCAGATATTCTGGGATAGATGTCGGCGTCCAGACTTCTGAGTCTCTTCCCAACACGGCATCTCAGCTCCTCGCTCTTCTTCCCCAGCTTCTGCTTCTCCTTGTTTGGGCCTTCCCCTTTTATACACCTGTGCCCTATTAAGGGGCCTCAGATGTGAGTTTTTAGCTTGTCTTGCCTGGCCATACTTCATCCAATCAAAAGAACATGCCTGGCCATCAGTATTGGATGTCTTCATACCTCTCTTCTTTGTCCCAGTACTAGAGTGGTGTTTTTAGTAGGAAGTGTGTATTACTCCAAGTTGATTCTTAGTACCTGGTGGACAGTTAAAAGGTAATAAGGGGCATGAATGGAAATAGCCCATGAAGGTTGAAGGAAGGGAGGGTAAGTCAGTGTTGAAAAGGGGGCTTACCATCTCTTTCCCAAGGGCATCCCACTCCCAGTCCCCACAGACCCTCCACCCAGGTGATCCTCCCTTGCTTGTCCACCCCCAGGTTCAGGATCAAAGAGAGATGGCCTTTACCTGGCCACCTGCACAGAGGATCCATGGGAGTAGGTGGGAGAATACCCTCAGGTTTCTCACAGCAGGGACACATGCCACCAGGCCCAGCAGCTGGCCCAGGCAATCAGGATGAACTGATTGGGTGCCACATCAGCCCCCCTCCACAGCAGCCTGGGAGGAGGGCACCAAGTACACCCCTGAGCAGTTGTGGAGTGTGAAGGTGCATCCCACTCCCCTGCTGGTGTTCTCCGTGCCAGCAAGAGTGTGGTGTCACTGCGCAGTTGTCACACCAACATGTTGCAAGCCCAGTTGACCAGCCGGAGGCTGGCATGGCAGACGAGCCCCATGGCAGTGTATGACTCCCTGTAGCTACATGGGTGCAGCAAGCCAAACACAAAACAAGACAGCACTGCTGCTGGATGCACAGCAGCATCCCATTGAGCCATGACAGTACCATAGACAAAACCACTATACCCACTCCTACAAGGCGTGCATCGCCGGGGGAGGGACTTTGGGGGCATAAACACATACAACCATCCCATGTGCAGCAAAAACAAAGGCTGTGCCTGTATGCCATCACATGACCATGAAAGCATACCATAATATGCGTGACCCTGCAGGGCCCCATGCATGCATGTAATACCCGGTCAGATGCCGCTAGGCTGACACTCTGTTTAATAGCATGTGAGACTTGCATGCCAAAGCACCTGAATGCACCATGCCGGACAGCATGTCATTTGTCCCCTACAGGCACTCAAGCAGCTCAGGACGAGGCTGAGGAGGAAGACAGGGAAGGCCCATCAGCGACTGGTGCCTTCAGGTCGTCAGCGTCAACTACATCCCGCGAAGGCCGGACACATGTGATGCCGAAGCGCAATCCCAGAATGCGACACCTGGCCCCAGCAAGAGCAAGCCTACTGGTGGAAGCGCAGGCCATGTGCCAACTCCAACTGCCACCAGGAACACCTCCACAGCAGTTGCACCCACACAGCCAGCTGCAGTAGCTGTCACCAAGGACACACCTGCTGGCAGGAGTGCCGCTGGCACCCAGTAGGAAACTAGCCAACTAGCACAGGGTGATCCAGAACCACACAGCCCTAACAGCATACCTCACCGTCAGCGTACCTAGACACCCAAGCCAGACATGGACACCCTCTCATATGGCTGTCTGTGCTACAGCCCTGGCTCTTGCAAAGCCCCTGACCCATTCCCCACCCACCACCAAGCCACTCTATCCTTCAGAGGCTGTACGGCATGTAGAGGCATCAACTTGAGATGGAGGCCATTGCCAACACTCATTCCCTACACATCCAGCCCATACGTGACTGTATGCAAGGAGCCACCCGCAGGATCATTCGATCCATGGAACGTAACCGGGCACAGGCGGTTGCAACAAATGGTGAACTTACTGTGTATGGCCAGCGTGTCAACAAGCTGACAGATGCTATCTCTGCATTTGCGGAATCCATGCAGCGGAATATGATACCCACTCTGCAGCACATCTGGGGGCCCTAGTTCTGCCACACCCACTTAGCACACTAAGGCACCGGTCTGAGCGTTGGGGTAGCCCTGGGGGAGAAGAAGCCCTGCAAGTGACAGTGTACTACTTGTTGCCCACAGTGGGTGTGTTGGGATGTTGTTGGGGGGTTGGCGGATACTGTGTTGGGGTGGTTTTGGGGGTAGCAAGGGTAGGTTTTGTACTACAAAAATCTAAATAATTAAACTTCATCACTGCAAGGACATCCCTCGTTGTTGCATAGTATTTAGTCATTAAATGGTTGGCAAACAGCGGTGCATGGTATGTGCCATGTGAATATCTTAGAAAATATTGTCCATCAGTTTGTGGCGAGCTACTCATTCGACCCTGACATCGACTCTGGTAATGCATGCAGACGCCTCCGCCGCAGGCACATCGTCTTCGTCCTCTGGGGGTGGCATGTCCACATCAAGGGGTAGAGGGACATTCCTCTGGAGGCAGATATTGTGCAGCATGCCACACATCAACACGGTTTTCCTCACTTGTTCTGATTTATCCATTGGGGCACCTCCTGGACATTCCAGGCAGTGGAAACAGGCCTTCAGGAGGCCAAAGGTACGCTCTATTCAGACAAAGGTCTTGCTGTGAGCGTCATTGTAGCGTTATTGTAGGTCACCTCCTGTGGTGTCCATGGATCCCACAAAGTGGTCATGAGCAAGGGCAGCTTTGGGTATCTGGAATCAACTGCATGCAGAGTGGCAGAGCCATGAGTCACAGTATATTGTGTGGGGGTGGCCTTTCACAGCATATGGGCAAAGGGCATCATGTGAATGCATATGGGGCTACATTGCATGGCATATGTCTTATTTGATGCTTGTGCATGTTGTATCACTGGCTTCATGCATAATATGTTCTCAACATTCACCCTGTCCACTTGCAGCTAATGTATCATCATGTGTCTGTCATTGTCTTCTGCCAGTGTATTGCTCTCATGGAAGTGGCCTGATGGATCAACTATCGGCCTTCCACAGGCTTCTGGGGGCAGCAGGTTTCCATTCAAGGCTGAATGCACATGGGTACTTGACTGTGGTACTGGCAGAGTTATTGTTGCGGGATGTGATGTGACACTTTGTGTCACTACTGTTTGTGTGCATCAGCATTTCCATTCAGGTATGCCTGTCACGCTCACCTGATTCCCACGGAGGCGCAGGTCTGGCTTCAAGTGCTGATGCTTCTTCAGTGGTGAAGCGCAGGACTCTGAAGATGGACTGGAAGGGCCCCTCTACGCTGGTCTTTTCTGGCTCGCAGGAATATTCCCCTTAGGGTCTGGAAGGATGAGTTCTCCATCCTGCTTCTGATGCAGGGGCGCGTTGAAACCCAGTTACTTCACTGGATTGAGGTTTGATGGGAGTTCAAAATAAGCTTGACTATTCAGGTGAGGCGCTGTAAGAGTTCTGTTGCAAGTTCAAAAGTTCAAGCTTAATAACAATGTTCATTGTCTTATTGCAGCAAGCGCTAATGCTTCTGTCTTTTTTCCCCTTAGGGGCCGGGGTTCGGAATGCCGGAGATATGGCGCCGACCCGAAGTGAAAAGTGCAGTTCCAGTAAATGACAGGTAAATTCTGGATGAGTGTTCAGGTAATGTCTTTGCATTCGCTCATTCAATGTCCTTGTCTTTTTTCCCCATAGGGGCCGGGGTCCGGAATGCCAGGAAGCGGCAGGACCCGAAATGAAATGGGAATAACCCAACAGGTAAGTCTTAGAAGGAAACGGAGCCTTTCCTATTCCCTTCCTTCTCTCACTTTGTTTTCTTGTCTTTTTCTCTCTAGGCTCTGAGAAGTGGGTGCGGATCCGGATGATCGCTGCTGAAGATGGAGGCGCCCAGGAAAGGTGAGTGAAATGCAGCGCTGCAGCGATCGAAGCGAAATGCTTTTAAAATGATGTCTTCCCTTTCAGGATCGTCGGTGTGATTTCTCCGTGATGCAGCTTTAGCTGGTAAGGTCTTCTTTCTCTCCAATTCTCTCTTATCTCCCTTTGCAGGCGACCCAGGATGCTGACAGGCATGGCTGAAGTCCAGATGCAGGAGCTGACACGGTGAGCGTCCAGCTGCGAGGAGCAGAACAACGCGAAGCGTGAGTTGCTGATCGGGCGTGGTTTAAATAGCTTTGGAAGAAGTTCCAGGTATGTATCCTTCCACCGATCAGGTATGTATCCTTCCCCGACCACACCCAGGTGGAAAGTAGTCCCACAGGTAAAGTAGTTTCATTCAGGCCTCAAGAGGGCCTGGATGTAGCAGCATGGTCTGCATCAGGTAAGTGCACATTAAAACACTTGAACACATGTCTAGCTTTATGAGCCTGGCACCTAGGGCGCCAGGACAGGGGTCTAACATGAGCCTGGCGCCTAAGGCGCCAGGACTGTGTCCAAAGGGCCCCAGCTTGAGCCCGCTGGCACTTCCGTGGGGGGAATGATGCCTGCCTCTGGGGTTGCTGGGTCGGACCTGGCTCCTTGGAGGTAGGTATCATAACAATGTGTGACATGTACATGTTCTGTGGGCTGTACTGTGACATTAGTGCGGGAGGTGGACAGATCTGTCTTGTACATTGACTTGTCATGGTATGCATTGTGCAGTTGTGCACATGCACCCCCCCATGTGGTCGGATGCATTGCAGCGCCTGTGTGCTGACACTTTTACTCACCCACTATCCACATCCATTGTCCTTTGTGCCTCTCCATGTGTCCAGGCAGTGTACTGCTTCGTAGGACCATGGTGTTGTGGGTGGAACCAGGGTAGCGGGCACAACAGTGGGTGATGTACAGGTTAGGATTACAGGTCCCCTGCATGTTCAGTGAGTGATAGTGTTTCCTGTTGCGGTACACCACTTTGTGCACCTGTGGTGGCCACCAACGCAACATGGGTATAGTTCAAGACTGCAATGATAGTTGGCATGTGTTTAATGGCATAGAACTGTACCTGCGCTGGGGGGGTGGTGGGCAGTGAGATGTAGCGTGAGACATGCTGCAGTAGGGCATCCAGCTCCTGGACTAACGATGCACAGAATGTTGGCTTTGCCATCCCGTGCAGCATGGCCACAGAGTGCTGGAAGGTGCCTGGTCCCAGAAATTGCAAGAAAGACACTAGAAGTGGGGGTACAGCTGACCTGATGATGATCCTGCTCTCTAGGTCACCCTGTTTTTTGGTGAGCAGCTCACTTATGGTCTCCCTGTTGAGGCAGTACAGGTAGACCAACTGACTATCAGTGAGGGTCCAGGGTGAGGGCCTGACCCTGGGTATTGGTGCACGCCTTGCTTGGCCTCTGCTCCTCCTCCTCCTCATCGTCCTCCACCTCATCTGTGTTCGGGGCTGGTAGTCCAGTCTCTGGACTTCCAGGTGCAGCATGAGCAGCTGCATGTCCCAACTCGCAATGTGTACAGGCAGCATGGTGTTTGGAATTGTGTATGGGGAAGGTGTATGGGGAATTGTGCTTTCAATTGTGCCACCTGTATGCATTTACCTCCACCTGGAGGCTGGAGGTAAACACGCCATGTTTTCATCGGTATTATCACCTTATTTCGGCACTAATACTGCTTTGTTGGGACTTGTGATGCAGCAGTAATTGCATTTCTTTGTACTGCTGCGGATTCCACCTGCTGTAATAGCGCCGGCTGTAATAGTGGCAACTGTTATACAGTGAGTGGTATTTGCACTGGCTCATGACCGGCAGAGCGGTATTTGAGGTGGAAAATTAATTAAAACCACTTTTAAGGCTTACTGCAGGGGTTGTGATGAGGCCCATAATGTTCTATGGGGTGCCCAAAAACAGGCAGAAGGAGTTTCTTAAAAGCGCCTGTGGGAAAGGGTGTCCTGTCCTGAAGAATCCACTGTAAAGGACAAATAGTATGCACATGGAGAAAACATTTAAAGGGAAATTAAGAATCTACATGTAGTGAGCTCTTTCATAAACAGATTAAAACACAGCAATAAGGGTTTCACTTTAAGAAATTGGTTCTGCAGAGTTTCAAAGTCCAGAAGATGGGTGAATAAGTAACTAGGACCTTAGCGATGGTCAACTCAGCTGAAGGAGCCGGCCATGGTTTTTATGGTCTGATAGGTATCTCAGAAAGCAGATGTAATCTTTTTAATGCATGAGCTCTTGTCAGAGGGTTTTTGCTATTTATTTTTGACCAGCAGCAAAACATGGGGTGAATCAATGCTCAAGGCTAAAGTAATTGAAACCCAGGAGTTTCAATTGTATTCTCAAGATGTGCTATGTGTGAGGAAAAGGCAGTTATTTTATATTGGAATGTTCCAATGTAGACTGGAAACCAGGGGATGAGATAGTTATCGCTAGTTCAAACAGAACCTGTTTACTCAGAAGTCTTCATAACGCTTGAAGTATTTTTGCGAATCATGTGGAATTAAGAGTTAAGGTAAAAAAGCTCAGGCCAGTTATTACTAGTAATGAATTATGTTTGCCCACAAATGTTTAACTGTTGATGATGCCATGACTTACCACGGATAAATCCTAAAAGGAGGTGTGTTTTACACATAAACTGAAGATGGTAGTTAAGATAACGGCTAGCAATGAGAATGTAGGAAGTGGAGAAAGATGGGATTTCTTTGAAGAGGTTTTGTCCAATCACTTGTGGGGGGTGGATTGCAATACAATATATGGGAGTGTTTTAACCGTTGCAAAATTGTATATAATGTGTGCGCTTATGTGGTTCAGTGAGACTGGGGTTTGTTTGACTCCACAGCATCATCTAACTGCTCCCTGGAAAATTGTACAATAAACTTACTTAACGTACAAAACATGCACTTGTTCCTCAAGTGGTGGGCCTGTTTGGGTTAATGTGATGAAGGGGTCCACCGCTGTATTATACAAGGTACAAGAAAGGTCACAAATGTCTGGTAGCATTTTGAAATGCTTTCTCAGTACATTGATCCTTTTTGATATTTTTTTTTTGCAAGAACTAGTCTCCCGAGAAACACCATACTTTATGTATTTCAACAGATTTCATAACTAAATTGGATGATATTGGCATAAAGGACTGGATCATCATTTTAGTTGTGCTTGACATCACTAATTTATATAACAACACCCTGACAAACAAAACTATTCAGTTAGGATTGGAAACATTACAAAGTATTCCTTCCTCTAACTTCTGTTGACCATGTGCATTCATGATCACTCTGTTCTCTAGCATCTTGCAGTGTCTCTTGTGCTAGATTAGATTAACCAAAAAAAAAGTTCTCAGACCAAATAACTGGATAGACTCAAAGAATATGGCAAAGCACTAGTAGGGTCAACTGGCAGACATCGGACTAATGCATGCACACTCACACACAAACTTGATTACACAGCAGTTTTATACCCCAATAAGCGTCACCTATGATGTCATCCTATGTGAAGGGAGTGGTTATGGGAACATATCTACTTGTAGAACACAAATGGATTAGTACTTCATTTGCTATCTCTTATCTGTGTGGCACGCCTCCAACTACCTGTAAATACATATAATACTGATTGTAGTGGACAAAATAGCAGCAGATTGCTCTCTGCAACATTCTATAGCATGTTGACCCATAGACCCACTGATTGGTTGGCATTCCCGCCCAACCTTGGACTTTCGGCTCGGCTAGCAGCATGTAAGGAAAACGAAACCCAGGTGCTTGAGGCATGTCAGATTACTCCCTACTTTCCCAATTAGTCCATAATATCTCATCAGTCTGGCGATAAGCCAGAGTTTCTTGTTTGTAGCTGACCTTGTAGCCTGCTCTCAGTTCTAGGACATTCAAGGTAGTGTAAGCACATCACTATCTTCATCCACAGCTTAATGAATGGCCTCTGTTTTTTACCTCTGGAAGACGTTTGAGGAGAGGGCAAATTTGTCCATTTTGACCTATTTACTGCTATTTGATTTAATTATGCTGGGTGTCATTTCTCCTCTTGGCCTCTAGAGACTTGCTCACTTCATCTTTTAAGTACCTTATTCATTGTTAATTGTCCAATACTTTGGCTCTTGCAAATGTTTTCTTCTTCTTTGATCTAAGAGAAATATGTCTCACGTCCATGGCTTATCTGTTTGCATCACATTGTGCTTTGCAGCTATTCCTTGAAATGGCATCCTTGACCCTATGCCAACACAGACTCCTCTTTGTTTTTCACACAAACATAATTCTCCAACATCTCCTGACTCTGCAGCCCTGGTCTGTTTCTGAGGTAGCTGAATTGAGTCTTTGCACAAGCCGGCCTCCATTTTCCTATCATGGCCATCCTTGCCATGTTATTTTGTCTCTATAGCAAGCTATGTGTCTCATCTACCTAGTGTTGCTGCATATTTACACTTATTGGTCAACAAGTTACTTCATTCTTCATTGTATATATGATTTCTTTATTGTTTTGTACAAGTTTCTCTTATCACTTCAGTTACTTCCTTACTTCTTCTGTATTTTCATATCGTTTCAGTATGTCCTTGTATAGCTTCCTTATGACATTACTTTGCCCAGGCCATATGTCACTCAGCACTATATGATATCCAGTGGTGCATGCTGGCATCCCTCCACTCGTCTCTCATACACTCAATGTGGTATCGGCATAACACATGGAGTCCCACATAGGGCCCTTCTCCTGCTGTTCCAGAATGACGGCGGTGAGGGGAAAGGAGTTAGGGAAAATGTGTCTACCTGCTCATCTACATTCCCCCCTCTGGTCAAGTACTCAACCACACTCTTATCTTCATTCTACTTTTTCATCTCTTCATACTGTTGTTTCTTTGGGACCCATATCTTTGTCAACCCCTCAGGTGACCTGCACTGGCCAGCCAGGTTCTAATCCATGGCCATAGGATTGAGAACCAGTCATCTCCTGCTGTCTCATCACCTTCATCTTTCATCTTTGTATGCAGGGTTGTCAGCATAGTTATTGCTTCTGTCAGGCTTCCATTTTCTCTACCATGGGATGGTATAAATGTATAGCAAAAAGGTCTGACCTTGGCTCACATGCCTCCTTCCATTGCTGTAATTAAGGCCATGAAATAACTGTTCTGGAGAGTCATCAGCCTGATGGCTCTCAGTTCTTCTCTGATTGCATTGAATCCTTTTATTGTTGCATTAATCCTATGTAGCAGCTCCCATCTGGTAATTTGCAGCCACTCGGGGTTCACTGCAGTCTGGAGCCCTGGCCTAAATGTAGATGTCATTATCATTGCTGTCTTGCTGAACTGTTCATCCGAAGAGTAATCATAAGCCTTTATTGATTTGGATGAAAAGTGGTTCTCCCTTTTTAGCCGGTGAAGAATAAGCAATCTCTTCCTTCTCTCGTGTTTATTCATCTTTGTAAATTGACTGATATTGAGATCACTTTGAGAGATCAATAAAGCTGGAACATGTATTAATACAATGGAACGTATTCCTCCCCAATTTTTTGGCAATTGCATTTAAGCTCTGGGTCCACATGCCCAATATCGGTCCATCAGTACAGCAGTTCCTCGATTCATCCCTGGGACCTTGAATGTCTGTCCACATCATTTGTTCTCTCAGACTAGAACCGAGCCTCCATTCTTGATGCATGTTGTTGCATTATTTAATGGCATTATAGATACTGGTCCTGCTTCATTGTCGACTCATGTTAGTAAATTGGAATACTTGGCCCATGATTCTAGTCATCTGTCATTCACTATTTGCACTTTGGCTACTTAATCTTTCTTCAATAAATGTGAAGGTCAAGATAATAGTCGATCTTCCCATCCGGTACTGGTGGCAACACACCCATATACCAAAAGCTGAGATCTTTCCCAGCATCCTGGCTCTCCTGACCTTTCAGTCATGTCTGAGCAATCCATCCTCTTCATTTCAACAATTTCTATTTATTCTCTAATCTGGGATGGATCCATAATGTTCTTGCTCTTCTACAACATCCCGCCTTCCATCCTGTTTGTCTTTAAATAAGTATCTTCATATGGAAATTTCCTCCTGATTGCTATCGTAAAATTGTCAAGTTTTCCTCCAAATTGTCCTCTGGTTTTACATGCTGCTAGATGGTGGAGACATATGGCATCATGTGCAGGCATCTCTTTGGCAATAAATGTCCTTGCTGCATTCATGGCATATGGTATTGAGAAACAGACATAGCAGTTTTCATCTGATGTTCTCTCTCCCACTTCCTTCATGTGCTGATACCATAGGTTATTCTTTAAATGAGCCGAATTAACAGGATATGTGTTTGTATCTTCATGATCTTCCCCAATATCCCTTTTAAATCAAAATAGATGTCTTGTAAGATTATAAAGAATACTATTCGTGTTTTCATCAGGGGCAATATTAACTGTTTCATTGTTCGCCTCCATGTCTCTATTGTTTCTTATAACATGTCTAAATTCCATAAATATCAGGTACAAAATACAAATCGTAACACAGAATGATATCACCAGTATTACTCCACGGAAGCTCATTGACTTTCTTGATGGCAATGAGCCTCTTATATTCTGAAACCTACCTATTTTGTTTTAATTCTGAATAATATATATATATATATATATATATATATATATATATATATATATATATATATATATATATATATGACTCTTTAGTTCTTTATGGGTCACACTTTTAGAACAAGAACTGCAAGATAATTGCTCTGATTATTCTGAAAATAATATTATTGTTTTTAGGATTGCCAAAAAACATCACTATGTTTACATACATACAATGGTGTGTGTGTTGTTATTATAATGGGTAACATAAAGATGAAATATGCGTTCTTCTTTCAGCTTCGGTAATTCAATGCATTGTTCCTTTAGGTAATCTAAAAAGGTTTCAGGATAACTGCAAGTCTGTTTATTCCTTGTCAAATGTTAAAAGATATTGGCCTTTAGTCTAAAATGCTGCTGTGTTCTTCAATTTCCTTGTCTTTACTCTTGGTCATAGAACAAGTCTGCATGCGTGGAACTTCTTCTCTTGCTTCACAGTCAGTAGTTGCATGAGGGGCCTGGGTTTCTCCTTTATATAGTTTGATGTTGTGAAACTGCATCCAAGCTATTCTTTTAACTTGGCAGCTGTAGGGGTAGCTTATTCCACCTTATATGGACCTTCAAAGCAGGTTGTGCTCCAAGTGCGTACACACATTCGTACAAGCACCTGGTCCCCTGAGTATAGGCCAGGTTGTTTTAACAAATCATCTGCTTCAATAGATTGATCATCTTTTTCGCTTCTCTTTAGTTTTTGACCTGTTGAGACATGAAAGAAACACTTGCAGTCATTGTTGTTAGATGTTCATGCATCTCGTCACCTAATGTCTTTGCTACATTATGGGCATCAGTTCTTAAAACCTATTTGGAGGTGCAAGGGGGGTTCTCATGCAGCGTTCAGTCACCAACTCATGAGGCTTTAGATGGTGATCTGAGCCAGGCTGGTTTCTTAGGGCATATAAGGCAAGGGGTAGGCAATATAGCCATCCCTTCTTCAAAGTCATCTTTACTTTCGCAGGCCTCGCATTCAGTAATCCATTTAGTCATTCACAGATGCCATTTGCCTGTGGGTGATACGTGGAGGAAAACATATGCTTAATGACTAATAGAAGATTAGTTTGACTATTTGTTCAAACAGCTTATTTACAAAATGCAGTCCATTGCCAGATGGCAAAACCGCACATCTTCATAACACTTCACAGACTAGGAATTTGGCAACGCACATGGTGTCAGGGTGCGGGCATGGACCTGCTTCTATCCATCTAGAAAAAGGACACACCGTGACCAGAACATATCTGTAGCCGTTGCATGTCTGCAGCATATCCACATAATCTATATATACATGCTAAAATGGGCCGTTGGGTCTCAGAATTGCTTCCCTCATTGCTCGCAAAGTATGCCCTGCAGTACATTTCTGGCACACAATGCAATTTACAATAAACTGTGCCACATGGTCTAACAGATTTAGTGAGAACCACTCTTCTGCTATTGTAGCTACATGCAGGGGGTAGTGGAGCTGCTCCAACACTACCCTCAATAATGGTAGAGGCATAACAGGCTTTTCAGTGCTATCCTGTCTGTAAATTGCCCAAGTGGGGGATAAAGAACACCCCTGCTTTTTCCATAATACCTTCTCTTCTTGTGGTGCTTTGACTTTGTATCTCAATTAACTGGGCAATAGACAGCAGGTTAAAGCCCCGTTTCATCCTGTCATCTGTTTAACATTTTCCATTTCAAAATTAGAAATGGTTGGGAAATAGGATGCCTTTTTGGCTTCTAAGACTGCAGTTTCAATTCCACAGGAAATTACGTCTTCTCTTTGTAACGCTCACCCTGATTCCCGTAGACGCGCCGGTCTTGACTGGGCGTATACCGTATCTTCAAAGGTGATGTGTAACACACGGCTGGCTCTTTGGGCTGGACCTCTGTGCACTGTATGTCTGACTCGAAGGGTAAGATGTCTGCAGATAGAAAATATGGGATTAAGGAACTGGGTTATTGAATGTCTCTCTCTTCTTCCCTTTCTCTTCTCCTGTAAACCCCAAAGGTTAACGCTCTCACCTTAGGTAAGTGAATGCCGTGCTCTCCATCTGCCTCGGGGCAGGGTGCTGTAACCAGTTTCTTCACTGGATAAGGGGAGCAGGCCTCTTGACTTCAGAGGACTGCTGTCCGTCGTTTACTGCACGAACGGTAAGTTTCGAGAAATTCTAATGTCTTTAAAGTCTTTAGTAATGATGTTTCTTGTTTTGCAGGGTTCCGGCGATGGCGGATGACGGGCTGAAGTGAGTTGAAGATGGAGCCCGTGTGATGAATAGAAGCGCCTGGAAGCACGTAAGTAAGTGCTTGTTGCCTGGTTCACGATGCGCTCTAACTGTCTTTTTATTTTGCAGGTACAAGTTCGGAGCGGCTGCAGGGTGCCGGAATACCCACTGGGTTAGATGTGGAAAGGAGTAATGGCACGTGAGTATTAAAGTTCCCCAATGTCTTTCAGATGCGGGATGCAGCGCCGAAGGCCTCCGGAGCGTGCGAAGAGTTGGTAAGCTTTTGTCTTTCAGATGCCGGAATGCAGTGTGAAGACCTCCGGAGCGCACGAAGAGTAGGTAAGCCTTTGTCTTTCAGATGCCGGAATGCAGCGCGAGGCGTTGGTGACAGCCGATGGACCAGGTAAGTGAACTGTTCTTTCTTGTCTTTATAGGTGTTGCTGAAGACTGGATTCAGGATGGTAAGCCTTTTTCCTTAGGCCCAGGATCAGATGCAGAAGACACGATGAGCGTTCTGCTGCAGAGGATGCAGAATAACGCAAAGCAAGATTCATCCATCGGGTGTGGTTTAAATAGCCTCCTGTAGTGCTTAGGTGTCTCCTTCCACAGCCACGCCTAGGTAAGAAAAGAGTTCCTGCTTTCCAGAAGAGTTGCAGTGTTCTGAATCTAGGGAGTGGCTCCTGCCCCACCCAACAGGAAAAGTAGTTCCAAACAGAAGAGGATCAGAGGCTCAACTGGCAGGCAAGTAAGCAGCATGGTCTGCTGCAGGTAAGTCCACCCAAGCATTATGAGCCCGGCGCTTCCAGCGCTGAGACTGGGCATATTTATGAGCCTGGTGCCACTGGCGCCAGGACTGGGTCCAAAAGGTCCCAATTGGGACTGGTTGGCACTCGGAACCTGGGTTATGGATCTGCTTCCAAGGGAGTTGGGAAAACGCTGACCTTTTGGAAGCAGAGATCATGACAGTACCCCCCCTCAAGGCCCCTCCCAAACCGGGCTTCTCCGGGGGTTTTGGCTTGTCAGGAAATGTTCGGTGAAATCTTTTGATTAGGCAAGGAGCGTGGACATATTCAGCAGGTTCCCAGGATCTCTCTTGGGGACCATAGCCTTTCCAGTCAATTAGGTAAAATAGTTTAGATTTGGAGATCTTGGAGTCCAGAATGCTTTTGACTTCAAACTCGAGTTCTCCATATACTAGGATAGGATTTGGAGATTTAGTTAGTCGGGTTTGAGGTTGCACAGGTTTTAATAGAGAGACGTGGAAGACCGGATGTATCTTCATGTGCGGGGGCAAGTCCAACTTGACCGCTACTGGGTTTACTATGGTAGTGATGGAATAGGGACCAAGGTATCTTGGGTTGAATGTGCGTGGCCCTTTTAGAGGTAGATATTTGGTGGATAACCAGACTTGATCCCCTACTTGATATTGAGGGGCTTCCTTCCGATGTTGATCTGCTCCTTTCTTGTATTGTTCTTTAGCTCTTTGAAGGTGAGAAACAGCTTCCTTAAAGGCTTGGGTGATTGTAGAATGCAGGTAGTCTACTGCTGGTGTTTCAAGATCTTGGAGGGGATCCAACTCCGAGGTTCGAGGGTGACTGCCGTACAAAAGAAAAAACGGGGTTTTCCCAGCTCCCGAATGGACAGAGTTATTGTAGGCATATTCGGCTATCCAAAGGATGTCTTTCCAAGTTTTTTCAGTTTGTTGCAGCATGCAGCGTAAATACTGTTCCAGAGTTTGATTGGTCCTCTCGGTTTGTCCGTCGGTCTGAGGGTGGTGACTGGTCGATAGTCTCACATCAATTTGAGCCGACCGACAGCAACTTCGCCAAAAATGAGAAATAAATTGACTACCTCGATCCGAAATTAGAACCGAAGGAAAACCGTGCAGTCGGACGATGTTTTCAAGAAATTCTCGGGCCAGAGTTGCTGCTGTTGGCAAGCCTTTGAGCGGAATGAAATGCGCCATCTTGGAGAATAAGTCCACGATTACTAGAATCGTATTGTATCCGGAGCATGGAGGTAGATCGGTGATGAAGTCCATAGAAAGCGTATGCCAAGGGCGAGGTGGGATGTCAATAGGGCGTAAGAGGCCTGCTGGTCTTTCCTTTTGACTCTTGTTTTGGGCGCATACTCCACAGGACATTATAAAGTCTCTGATATCTTTTTTCCAAGAGGGCCACCAGAAGTAGCGCTTGATCTTTTCTGAGGTCTTGGCCATACCGGGATGTCCTTCCATTAAAGAATCGTGATAACAAGAGATTACTTTTTTCTGTAAATCTGTGCTGGGTAGGTATAATCGTTCTTGGAAATACAATAAGTTGTCCTTTACTGCAAAGTCCTTTCCCTGCAGATGCCAATTCTGTATATCTGCTGGAGTTACAAGTTGCCTGGCTTTATCCTTAACTTCCTCTATGGATTCTGTGGCGATTACACCAAGAATTCTTTGTTCGGGAATGATTGGTACAGGTTTAGGGTTGATCAAGTGTTCTTCCACTCCCATCCGAGAAAGGGCATCAGCTTTACCGTTCTTTGTACCAGGTCGATAGGTAATTATGAACTCAGCAAAGAATAATGCCCAACGGAGTTGTCTAGAGGATTGGGCTTTTGCGGTTTTCAATTATTGCAGGTTTCGGTGATCCGTAATCACAGTAACGGTGTGTCGGGCCCCCAGCAGATAATGCCGCCAAGCCTTAAAGGCAGACTTGATAGCCAGAAGTTCCTTGTCAGTAATCGTGTAATTGATTTCAGGAGGTGGGAATTTGCGGGACCAAAATGCCACGGGATGCAACTGATTGGTTACCGGGTCCTTTTGTGATAGAACTGCCCCCATGGCAAGGCTTGAAGCATCAGTTTCCACGATGTAGGGGAGTTCGGGGCGAGGGTGTTTTAAGATTGGTGCAGAGATAAATTTAGTCTTCAAATCCTGGAAAGCTTGTTCCGCCTCGGTAGACCATTCAAAACGTTTGTTTTTCTTTAACAAGGCAGTGATGGGCTGGACTATTCGAGAGAATTCGGGGATAAACCTGCGGTAAAAGTTAGCGAAGCCTAACATGCTTTGCACACCTTTTACGGAGGATGGTGATGGCCATTTGAGAACTGCATCGACCTTCTTTGAATCCATACGCACTCCACCAGGTGATAATATGAATCCCAAGAATTCAACTTCAGTCACGTTGAAAACACATTTTTCCAACTTAGCGAAAAGTTTGTGTTGACGCAATCTTTCGAGGACCATTTTCACGTGTTTCCGATGTTCAGATTCCGATGAAGAATAAACGAGGATGTCGTCAATGTAAACAACAACACACACATCTATGAGCTCTCTGAGGACATCGTTCATAAAATATTGAAAGGCGGCCGGGGCATTGCAAAGTCCGAAGGGCATGACCTGATATTCAAATAGCCCATACTTGGTGCGGAAGGCCGTCTTCCATTCATCGCCCTCTTTTACTCGTACCAAGTGGTAAGCTCCTCTAAGATCCAGCTTTGTATATATGCATGCTTTTCTGACTTGGTCCAGGAGTTCAGGGATCAAAGGTAACGGATATCTATTCTTAACGGTGATCTGGTTCAGGGAGCGATAATCTATACAAGTTCTAAGGTCTCCTTCCTTTTTTGGAACGAAGAACAAAGCTGAAGAAGCAGGGGACTTGGAAGGACGAATAAACCCATCTGCCAGGTATTGATCCAGGTATTGTCGAAGGTGAAGGTTCTCAGGCTCGGTGAGGGCATAAATTCTACTACAAGGAGGAGTAGATCCAGGTATCAGGTCTATCTGGCAGTCATAAGACCTATGAGGAGGTAGAGAGTTAGCCTGATCCTTCCGGAAAACATCTTGGTATTCTAGATATTCGGGAGGTAACTGGGGAGTCTCTGAAGAAATTGCTGCCAGTGCAACACCAGGTGGAGGGTGACAAGTAGAGACACATTCTGGAAACTGGACCGTTCTTGCTCGCCAATCGATCAGAGGATTGTGTTTCTCTAACCAAGGTATTCCTAGAATAATCTGAAACTGAGGGGCCTTGATCACATCGAACACGATCTTCTCATGGTGTCCATCTTGACTTACTACCGTCACTTCTTGAGTGGTATGCGTTACTGGCCCGGAGGCTATCTCCGTACCATCCACTGTAGTAATGGCGTCCTTTACAGCCTTGGGAAAAAGAGTTAGATTCATCCTCAAAACCATTTCATGATCCACATAATTGCCAATGGCACCGCTGTCGACGTAAGCTTCAATTGCATGTAATCGATCCGGATTATCAGGGCTAATGAGGACCATAGGTATCACGAAATGCGAGGTCACGGAACTGGTTTTCACGCTCGGGAAGAGGACCTCTATTCTTGTCGGGCGAGGTCGTTTCCCTGCTCAGAGTTTGTGACCCTGGTAACTGCAGCTCCTACTGCCTTCTTGGCAGGTTTCACCGGACAGTCTCGAAGAAAGTGCCCTGAGTTTCCGCAATAGAGGCATAATTGCAACTGTTTTCTCCTTTCCCGCTCCTTTTGTGTTAGAGGATCTTTCAGACCCCCTATTTGCATGAGTTCCCCGGAGTCTACTCCTTTGGAAGGAGTTGGCGGTTTGGAAAATACTCGACCATCAAACTTGGAACGATTGGCCTTCCTGTTCTGCAGTCTGTGATCTATTTGAACGACTAAGTCTAGATAGTCCGAACAATCTTGTGGGGGATTCACTACTTGGGCTAACACATCTTTGAGCTCTCTACGTAGACCTCTATAAAACAGCGTAATCCTTTTGTCCTCAGGCCATTGAGTTTCCACTATCAGTCTGTTGAAAGACGCAATATAAGCCAAAAGGTCTTGATTACCTTGTCGCAACGAAAGAAGCTCATTGTCCAAGGCCTGCCCCTGTGAATGTCTTGCGAACAGTTTTTCCATACTGAGCTGAAAAGCTTGAAAATCATGGAGGACCGGATCATCTTGATTTACTAGAGGGATCGACCAGTCTACCGCATTGCCACTAAGGTACGAAAGCACGAAAGCTACTTTAGCTTGATCAGTTGGAAAGGCTGCTGGCCGGCATAAGAAATGCAACCGGCACTGATTGATAAATACTGCAAACCTCTTTGGGTCACCAGAAAATCGTTCGGGCGGAGCCAGAGGTACATTCCCAGGTAGGTTGATCTGCACTGGATTCATAGAGGATGTAGAAGGAAGATTTCCCCCAGATGCGGGTAACGGGGTCTGTCCGGCTTGTGACTGTAGCAATTGTCTAGCGAGATCATCTGTTCGCTCCTTGGAAATAATCAGTTCCCTTCTTAGAGCGTTCGTTTCCTGACGGGCTGCATGCACTTCTGCCCTTAGTTCCCCAAGTAACTGGGCTAGCTGGTCGGTATCCGAGGTTTCCATAGCGCCTGGACGGGTGTTTTGTGGTAGGCTTTGCGTTCTGTAACGCTCACCTGATTCCGGTAGAGGCGCCGGTCTTGACTGGGCGTATACCGTATCTTCAAAGGTGATGTGTAACACACGGCTGGCTCTTTGGGCTGGACCTCTGTGCACTGTATGTCTGACTCGAAGGGTAAGATGTCTGCAGATAGAAAATATGGGATTAAGGAACTGGGTTATTGAATGTCTCTCTCTTCTTCCCTTTCTCTTCTCCTGTAGAACCCCAAAGGTTAACGCTCTCACCTTAGGTAAGTGAACGCCGTGCTCTCCATCTGCCTCGGGGCAGGGTGCTGTAACCAGTTTCTTCACTGGATAAGGGGAGCAGGCCTCTTGACTTCAGAGGACTGCTGTCCGTCGTTTACTGCACGAACGGTAAGTTTCGAGTAATTCTAATGTCTTTAAAGTCTTTAGTAATGATGTTTCTTGTTTTGCAGGGTTCCGGCGATGGCGGATGACGGGCTGAAGTGAGTTGAAGATGGAGCCCGTGTGATGAATAGAAGCGCCTGGAAGCACGTAAGTAAGCGCTTGTTGCCTGCTTCACGATGCGCTCTAACTGTCTTTTTATTTTGCAGGTACAAGTTCGGAGCGGCTGCAGGGTGCCGGAATACCCACTGGGTTAGATGTGGAAAGGAGTAATGGCACGTGAGTATTAAAGTTCCCCAATGTCTTTCAGATGCGGGATGCAGCGCCGAAGGCCTCCGGAGCGTGCGAAGAGTTGGTAAGCTTTTGTCTTTCAGATGCCCGAATGCAGTGTGAAGACCTCCGGAGCGCACAAAGAGTAGGTAAGCCTTTGTCTTTCAGATGCCGGAATGCAGCGCGAGGCGTTGGTGACAGCCGATGGACCAGGTAAGTGAAGAGCTGTCACTGAAGACCGTAATGCTAACCTGTTCTTTCTTGTCTTTATAGGTGTTGCTGAAGACTGGATTCAGGATAGTAAGCCTTTTTCCTTAGGCCCAGGATCAGATGCAGAAGACACGATGAGCGTTCTGCTGCAGAGGATGCAGAATAACGCAAAGCAAGATTCATCCATCGGGTGTGGTTTAAATAGCCTCCTGTAGTGCTTAGATGTCTCCTTCCACAGCCACGCCTAGGTAAGAAAAGAGTTCCTGCTTTCCAGAAGAGTTCCAGTGTTCTGAATCTAGGGAGTGGCTCCTGCCCCACCCAACAGGAAAAGTAGTTCCAAACAGAAGAGGATCAGAGGCTCAACTGGCAGGCAAGTAAGCAGCATGGTCTGCTGCAGGTAAGTCCACCCAAGCATTATGAGCCCGGCGCTTCCAGCGCTGGGACTGGGCATATTTATGAGCCTGGTGCCACTGGCGTCAGGACTGGGTCCAAAAGGTCCCAATTGGGACTGGTTGGCACTCGGAACCTGGGTTATGGATCTGCTTCCAAGGGAGTTGGGAAAACCCTGACCTTTTGGAAGCAGAGATCATGACACTCTTTTAGAATGTGCTGCACATTTTACGACGGCTAGAGTCAGTAGGAGCACTAGAACTTCAATATGTTTATCCAATAGGGCTGCATGTGGCTCTGGAGTGCCATCTGCATGGAGAAAGCCCCTCCTTTTCCAGCATGACAAACCTGTGTGTACAGTTGACGTCACATAGGCGTAGTCAGAGTAAACTGTCACTTCCTCATCTTTGAATCTCTGAAGCACAGTGATAAGCGCCACTGATTCTGGAGCCTGTGCTGTGCAATGGAAAGGCAATCTCAAGCTTGTCACTACCACAAATTCACCCTTTCAGATCAGCTTTACTACCACTGATCCAGTATGCCTTTTGCCAGGCGCCTGATCAATTTTGAAGCACCATCAATAAAAACAGCGTCCTCACTCTGGAGGGCATTTTCTCTAGCTTGGGGAATTTCATTATAGTTTTCAGTATACGTTGTGCAATCATGTACATAATCATCCTCCCATTTTGGTTTAGCTATGAACCTTGCTGGATTCACTGTTTTACATCTGACAATTTTAATCACAGGATTCAATATAACGACCTCATATCCTGATGAACTTTGTGTGGTCAATGTACTTTTAGGCTTCTCTAAAATCGCAAATAATGCATACTCTACAAATAATGTCACAGAACACCACATTGTTATACTTTAAGCTTTTTCAATCGTGAATGCAGCAGCAACTAAAGACTGCTCACTGGAGTAATGCCCTTTCATTACTGGATCTAAAATCCCACTATAATAGGCCAATGGTTTGTGTCTATGTCCTATTTCATTTTCTGTGTTTGGACTGTTGTCATGACTTCTCCATTTGAATGGGGAGGAAAAGTAAAATTCTTCATGATAATCAAAAATGCCCAACACAGGGGCTGTACCAATTGCCTTTTTTAATTCTTAAAATCCTTCAGTCATTTCATCTGTCTGTATTATTTTGCTCTTGCCCACCTGTGCTTCTTTAAGCCTGTTTAAAAGTGGTCAAATATATGTATTGTAATCAAAAGCCCAGGCCCTGCAATAGTTACTTAGACCTACAAATTGTTCCATTTCACACACTGTTTTAGGTTCTAAGGTCACCATAATTGTTGCTATCTCAGGTGTCACTTTCCTCACCTCATGAGAAATCAACTGTGCTATATACAAGACCTCTTCCTGACAGTATTGTAGCTTCTCTTTCTCCACTTTATATCTTTTTTCTGAGAGTATAGTCATGAGTTTAACTGAATTTTCTCTGCATCTTTCTTCTGTCTCACTACACATGGAAATCTGATACACATATTGGACGATTGCACTTTTGAGCTGAACATTACCTAAGTGTCTCTGAAGGACTCTATTAAAGATTGAAGGGGACTCACAGTACCCCTAGGGCAAACAAGTATGTTTCAGGCAAATATTTCTATATGAAAAGGAAGTCAGACCCTGTTAGTCTTCATGAAGAGGAATTAAAAAGAAAGCATTCTTTGAATCTATGACTGTGAAATACTTGGCCTTAGATAGGATGGTGTACAATATTGTCACAGGATTTGGAACTAAGGAAATTCAGCTTCGACTATATTGTTTAGGGGGTGAAGGACCTGTACAAATCTCCATGATCCCCACGTTGAATTTCTCACTGGGTACTCTAAGGAAGGCATAGTATCAAACAGTGAAGATAGACACAAGTGATCACAGCTCAAGGGTGTTTATTGAACTTCAAATGGGTTGGTTGAATGCCTATCTAAACCAGGTAGCAGGTGCCCCTCTCGAGAAAGAACATGGCATGATAACCTGTTCTGTGGTTTTTTCCGACTTTGAGAGTTTGCAGCCATCACTTTTTGCTCACTGTACCTTTCACAGATGGGAAATATCCATTTGCATATCAGTCTTTGTCCCGCCCACATGGGCAGTCCAGCACCGAAATGCTAATGCAATTCCCTTCTGAACAAGAGTACCAACAGTAACCCCATAAACGTGTTTCAGCCTTGTTGGCCTCATCGTCGAGGTGTAGCTGTGCCTCTCTGAGCACAGTGAGCAGGGAGTCCACGTCTGGGTTCCCCGATGTAACTCAGGGTGACCATCCCCAAGTTTATTACAACATTTTTCATCTAAGGATGGGAGCAAGCAACGACCATCAAACAATAATAAAAATGCAGGCCTATTCGAGTCTCTGTCAAAATAAAAGGGCCTATACTAATAAACCTATTGCCAATCCTTACTTCTAAATACAAAAGGGTGTGGGACAATTGTATAAGCAAAAGAAAAGTGTTCAAGAAATAATATGTCAGGATGGTTGAGCAGTTGGCTTCCCTTCCCCACGATTTCAGCACAGGGCAAGGCGGCACATACGACCTTCGCACACTCTCTGGGTTCTCGGCCACAAGGATACAGTTGAAAGCACAGACATCAGGGCCTTCTGCCAAAGCCTATTTTCTGATAACAGTCTCTTACTGCAGAGGGTCTCTCATAACAAACAAATCTCAAAGTTACATTCCTATGAGGATTTTCACATGTACAAGTTCTCGCCTTCAATGTTCATACTGGGTCTCTGTTCTTCGGGCTGAGACCCCTTTTTATCACAATGTTCACACTTGGTCTCCTTCATTTGGTTTGGACCATGGATCGCCCTCATTCAGGCTCAAATCCTCTTGATATGGATCTCCCTCATTAGGGCTTGGATCCCTCTTGATATCAAAATTGTAGACTTTCGAATATGCAATAGGTTTTGCTTAAACCATTTTAGGACCACTTCGATTCATTTCACACAACTTTTCTCATCAATCTTCTACTTTCATTTCTCTTGGCGGGATACCTCACAGAAACCTTCCACTGAGCACATTCATGGTGCCGGAGCACTCTGTCAAAGGTATTGTATATTGCCTTATAAAGTTCAAACATATCATAGCAGTTTAGCTTTACTGACATCTTTCTTCACATGCATTTAACAATGTTCGTTCCAGCGCTCGTTATAAAATGTTGCCGCTTGCGGTCGCTTCTTTGTTCTTAGAGCCAAGGACGATATACCACGGCAGCTGCTGCTCCTCCCCGCCTTGGTCAGTTATGCGGGAAGGCCCTCAGTATCCTCGGCACACAATGCAGGATTCTTCATCTGGTTTCCTGGCCTTACACTTTCTGCATTGAAGGTTTCTTGAAAGTAATGGCGGCTTGCCGAAAAGCTCAAGGGCATTTCCCTTCTTACAAACCCTTCTGGGTTTGCTGTATTTCTCCCTTCGTTCAGCTGCCGATTCGAAATTGATGTTCCTTCGTGTGCTTTGCCTCGCTCAGAGTGTTCCACATTTTATCCATGTGGGTAAGTTTAATGGAAGTCGGGGTGAGTGATTGTCAGTAATTACCTGACTTTGTCTGACCATAGTAGCGGGACATGTCAGGTGCACTGCTCGGGTGTGAGTCTGTTTTCTCCCAGAGCGGCTGTCTGTGTTAAAGTGTTTGAGAAGGGAAAGGGGGGCAAGGTTACCATGTATACTACCGGGTAGGATGGAGCAATGGTGTTACAGGGAGAGGGATACTGCATCTCACCATCAGTGTCCCACTTCCCGAAGACCCCTCAACCATGTGATCCTCTGCACTGGTTCACCCCCAGGGTCTGGATCCAAAGGCGATGGCCGTACCCTGGACAACTGAGAGAGATCCGCAGGGACTAGTGGGTGAGACACCTTCTGATTTCTCACAGTACACAGCCGTCTAACATGGAGAATCAGGAACACATATTTCATTTACATGGACTCCCTTCCAAGATCATATCTGATCGAGGACCTCAGTACGTCTCTCAATTCTGGAAACATCTCTGTCGCATTTTGGGAATCCAACGCACCCTCTCATCTGGTTATCATCCCCAGACCAACGGGGCCACAGAACGTGCTAATCAGACCCTGGAACAGTATCTTTGATGTTTCGCCACCAAGGTTCAGGATGACTGGTCGCTCCTGATACCCATGGCTGAGTTTGCCTACAACAATTCTGACCATTCAGCAACTAAGACCAGCCCCTTTTATTGTAGCCAAGGGTTCCATCCATCAGTTCTACCCTCTGTTCTCCCTCATCCTACACCAGTACCTACTGTTGACTCCTGGATTGAAACCCTCATCAACGTACACCAAGAGGCCAAAGAAAATTTAGAGAAGGCCAGAACTCAGACTAAGAGGTATGCGGATTTAAAAAGGAGACCAGGTCCTTCTTATGCAATTGGTTATCAAGTCTGGTTGTCCTCCAAGTTACTATCCCGGCATCTACGGCCAAACAAGTTGGCCCCTCGTTACTATGGTCCATTTCCCATCAAGGAAATTATCAACCCCGGTTTCATATCGGATTAGTCTACCAGACTCTTGGAAGGAAATTCACCCAGTATTCCACACATCCTTACTAAAACCCTACCACCAATCCTCCCGGAAATCCTACCGACCTCCTCCTCTACTGGTCGACAACCAATTGGAATATGAAGTGTCTCGAATATGTGACTCCAGGTATAAACGGGGTCAGCTTCAATACCTGGTTAAATGGAAAGGATATCCTCCTAGTGAAAGAACCTAGGAACCACATTCTAATCTCAAGACTCCTCGACTACTCAGAAGATTTCACCTTATACACACGGGCAAACCTGGTGGAACAGCCTTTCGGACGAGCCATGCTGTCATGACCCACAGAATGCGCCCCTTCTGGACTTCCTGGTCCTTGTCACGGCGGGGTTTGCATTCATTGCTTCTCCCAACATGGCCATATCACATGACACGCCACGCACCAGCCTTCACGGAGCACGTAGTATGTTCCATAAATATGCCACACCCCCGCGGGCCCGCGCATCTCAATGCTATTGTGAAGTAGCGACCAGACGTGTGCTCCGCAGCTCGCGGTATTATTCCCTTGCTTCTTCCACCCTAACCCTATTCTAGTCCCTTCCTCCCTTTCTTGATTTCTGGACTTGTGTGCTAGTTGCGCACCCTGTTATTTCCTGGATTCCTGGACCCTTGCTTCCCGGTACTTGAACGCACGCTGGAGTCGGAAGAGACTTGTGCAGCCTTATTCAAGACTCGAGCAGTACGCAAGAAGGCATCGATCAAGAAATCCAGCAAAGATCGAACTCAGGTGAGAAGGGGGGAACTCCTTGACATTTGTATGACGTCACCATTCATCTTTGCCTTTTAGTTTCTCTGCTTCTTCAGGAATCTCGTTCAAATGGCCATCATATTGTCTTGTATGCAGGTATGGTTTCCTCAATGGGTACTTTACCTCCCATATTCTCTTAGGTATAAGTACTCTTATGGGTACTGCACAGAGTCCACACTCTTCTCTTTGCTGGTTTAACTGTTCAGCATAAGTCACATACTTTGGTTCTGATTTTTCAGGTAATGTAGGCGGGGCATTTGGAGTGGGGGTACTTGGCCCCTCTTCTACACTTTTTTTTGTGGGATTTCAGGGAGATCTGCTATAGCGTCTGTTTTTAAATGTTTTCTTTTTTGTGGTACAGGGTGCATATCTAGATTGGGATATACAGAACACATAGCCTGTTGTATTCTAGGATGCCAGGAATGTCAACGTTGACTTTGTTTGCATCAAGGTTAACTAGGAATAGACCATTTATTATACGCTTATGCGAAAGTGTTACTTAACTCATACCTTCTTTAAAGAATGTGCTGCCAATGTGAATCAATTCAAGATCTAGGATTAGACATTGGCCCTCATTACGACCCTGGCGGAAAGTGACTGACCGGACCGCCACAGCGTAAATAGCGTTTCCGCCATTGCACAAAGGAGCAAAGTGCGGCCCATTCCGACCCATCGGGCACGAGCAGCACGGCATGGCGGAAGTGCAAACTCCGCGATGGCGGAAATGACCCCAAAACGGCCCACACCGCCGCCGTACGGTGCCCTAGGTGCAATACCGCCACCCATCACAGCGGACACCGCAGTGTGCGCCTACCGGAAAGTACGGTGACCGGAAATATACGGAAACGGAAGTAAAAACATGGTCCCGGAACGGGAAACATCCCGCCGTACACCTATAAAACCACAAAAACCACACAACCACTAAAAACACTACCCCGAGACACACCCCAACCCGTCATCCACCCTAGCGAAACCAAGAAAAATGGGAAAAGTAGCGAAGAAAGCGTGCGACCGCAAGCGGCAGGTCCACTTCTCCCGTGAGGAACTCACCGTGCTAACAGAGACCCTCCAGGAGAATGCTGCCGTCGTCTTCTCCACGCAAATGACCAGGACGGCACTTGCGAACAAGAAGGCCATATGGGCTCTGGTGGCACAGCGGGTAAGCGCGGTGGGGACCGCACCCCGCAACCCACAGCAATGCAGAAAGCGATGGGACGACCTGCGGATACGCGTCCGCAGCATACTCTCTGCCAACCGCAACATTGCCACAGCCACCGGGGGAGGTCCTGAATCACCCATCAAGTTGACCCCCTGGGAAGAAATCTGTGCCTCCACCATCGGAATGGAGAGTATAGAGGGAGTCGGAGGGATGGAGAAAGGAGTGCAGACATCCGAAGATTCAGGTAGGTGGGCCTGATAAAACAATGCTAAATCCACAATGTCCAATCATGTGAAGTACCATGTGTCCACATAGTGCAACAGAAACACATGTCCAGGAGAACGTCCACACACATCGGCCTGATAGCGCACTCTAAAACTCACAATAAATACATAAATAATTAAAAACCCCTAAAACACCCACTACACGTGCAGCAGGCACACCCTAACTGCAGGCTGCCAAACAACTGCACCCTCACTCCACACACAAATGAAAGCACCTCCAAGGCCCCGACCCAAATCACCCTCAGGTACCACCCCAATGCATGTGATACAATGCCATTCCAATACCCACAGACCCATTAATAACCCTCGCCCTCCTTTACTCCACCACAGGGTCCGATCCAAACGACGAGCATCAGGACACCCCTACCAGCACACCTGCAAAGAGGGCCAAGACCAACGGCCAAAGACCCTCCACCTCAGCTGCACGCATCAAGACACGGCAGCAGCACACATCAGGTGGCAGCACAGAGGAGGGAACATCAACAGGCACCCCAGCAGCCAGCATGCCCACACCACCACCACCACAGGTCCCCCCAACGGATGCCACAGAAGGCACTGCCTCTGGTGGCAGCAGCACCATAGGTGACACCCCATTGATGGCAGCATGCTCCGACACAGAAGACGGGGATGTCGAAGTCAGATCCATCCATGACCTGTCCCATTCCCCCTGTCTGTCCCATCCCGTACAACATGAGGATACCACGCAGGGGCACCCACAAGACGACGACTGGCCATCCCCCACAAGCCCTGTGGCAAGGCAACATGAGGTCAACAGCCCCTCTGTGACACCCCCGCAAATGGCCATGGCCCAGCAGAGGCAACAGTCCCTCGACCAGTTAATCGTGCAACAGCAGCAACTGGCCACGCTCCTCAAGGACCATGCCGATGAATGTGGGCGCACTAAGGCAGACATAGAAACATCAACTGAGACACTCAGGGCAGAAATGGAGAGAAGTACAGAGACACTAAGGGCACAAATGGAGAGTGGCACCGAGAGCCTGAGAGTCCAAATGGAGAGTAGCATCGAGAGCCTGAGAGTCCAAATGGAGAGTAGCACCGAGAGCCTGAGAGTCCAAATGGAGAGAAGCACCGAGAGCCTGAGGGGGGAACTGCATGCGACGTCCAAAGACGTATGTGCCGAACTTGCCGCAGTGCGCCGTGTGCTCACTGAGCTCTCACAAACCCTTAGGGACATGCATGGACGTGAGCAGGCAGAGACATCATCCGTTGCAAGTTCTGTCCAGGGCAGCCCCCAACGTAGATCTGGGAGGAACCTGCGCTCCACAGGCAGGGGTGCCCCTGATACCCGCAGAGGGGGCTTGCAATAGCGACAGCCCACTGTCAATGAGCATCTTTGGACACTGGTGTTCGGGGGGGAGGTAGGAGGGTGGAGGGGGTGTGTTGGGCTCACTTGGGTGGCGGGTCGATAGGGTGTTCAACATGATATCACATATGCCATAAACAGTGCACGATCAACCAATGAGATGTGTGGACAATGATCTTTGTGTACTAGGCCATCATAGGCGTAC
This sequence comes from Ambystoma mexicanum, assembly GCF_040938575.1. Taxonomy (NCBI): domain Eukaryota; kingdom Metazoa; phylum Chordata; class Amphibia; order Caudata; family Ambystomatidae; genus Ambystoma; species Ambystoma mexicanum. The sequence continues at coordinate 303,519,622 of NC_090923.1, read as the reverse complement.
TGTCCATATTGTGCATGTACCAGACACACACAGTGCCACGAGTCCCGTGTCCATGTATCAGCCACCAGGCGTGAGTGCTAGAAGCATGCATCAATGAGATGCTGACGAATGTCACGGGCCTCCGGTGCCTCGCAGACTCCTTGAGGTGCTGCCACATCCCCACCCTCATCATGACCATCATCAGGTGCTTGCAGTTCTGCATCAGGGGGCATGGGCACATTTCTACGTACGCACATGTTGTGGAGCATGACACATGCCATGACCATCTTTGCAACCTTCTCATGGCGGTACAGGAGTGCCCCGCCAGACCTGCTGAGGCAGCGGAAACGAGTCTTCAGTAGGCCGAATGCCTGTTCAATGACTACACGGGTACGTGAGTGTGCATGGTTGTAGTCCTCCTCATGCTGGTCCCGTGGGTTCCGGACTGGTGTGAGGAGCCATCTCTTCAGTGGATACCCAGCATCACCTGTATGTGGACGATAAACGTATGATGTGGAATGCCATTGCTACGTACGCACACCCCCCCCTTCCTGCCAGGTCATTGCGGCATCACATACCCCACATCATCATGCATGAAATGAGACTCACCGAGTAGCCAGGATCTGTTCCCTGCGTGTCGCTCCATGTAGCGTGGTATAGTAGAGTTCCTCAAGACCATAGAATCATGGGTTGATCCAGGGAATCTGGCACAACAATGTGTAATGATCCTGTTGGAGTCACACACCATTTGTACATTCAGGGAATGAAATTGTTTTCGGTTGCGGTACTGGGCCTCCATGGCATGTGGGACGACCAATTCCACATGGGTGCAGTCGATGGCACCAATGCAACCCGGTATGCCGGCAAGTGCATGGAATCCCACTTTTGTGTTGGTAATTTCCTGCTCCGAGCGTGGTAGAGAGATGTAGTCGTCTGCGTGCTGCAGGAGGGCATCGAGCACTTGCAATAGTGTCCGTGAGAACAGTGGCTGAGAAATGCCATGCAACTGTCCGACTGTGTGCTGGTAGGTGCCTGTGGCCAGGAAGTGTAGTACAGACACCACCTTCAGTAGGGGTGGGATGGCGGTTGGGCTATCTATCATGCTGACAAGGTCAGCCTGTGTCATGTCCACAATGGCGGCTATGGTGTGCCGGTCCAAACGGTAGAGGGTGTGGATCTGCTCATCAGTGAGGTTGAACGGATGTGCTCGGAGGCGTGGGATTGCGGGCTGCCTGCGTGGTGATAGTGGCTGTGCTGGCGGCCCTTGCTGGCCCTGCCTTGGCCTCCTCCTCCTCCTGCGTCTCCTCGGTGCGGCCGGTTGTAGTTGGTGTTCGTCTTCTTCTTGGAGTTGGAGTACTTGCAGTGCTATCAGGTCCCCCAGGGCCAACATCGCGAGTCCTGCCGGTAGCATTTCGGAGTGGGTGTGGTTGTGGGAGGTGACTGGGTGTGCAATTTATGTGTTTGCAGGCTGTATGGCCTCCACCTGTGGTGATTCATTCCACCTGTGCAAGCTGCTCTCCCCTTTGGGCGAGCACGTCCCGCACACAACGCTGCAATTCGAGGAATGGCATCTTGCAATTGCAATCATGTATTTGTACCCGATGGCCGTGTAACATTTGTTGATATGTACATTCGGCTATGGTCCCATTGTTTCACATACAATCTTTGCAGTCGCGAACAGACTTGTGATGGGTCAGTGGAACGTAGTACTCGAGTAACGGTGGGCCCTCATGCATCACTGTACCGAGTTGCAACGACGGGCGGGGCGTCCCATTAGTGGGTGAAGTCAGTTGCCATTTTCACACACAGCCGCACTAGATGGATTAATTTGTGATTTCAAACGGCCACAGATGCCTTTTCGACGTGATGTTGCAAATGAGGAATTCGAAGGGCGGCGCTTTCGGTTTTCAGCTAGCGGCGAGGAGATGCCCACAGGTCTGACTGCAAATATAACGTTCTATTGTTCAATGTCCTTGAGACAGGGGCCATGGCGAGGAAGCAATGATTGATATGAATAGTTTGGGATGCGCAATAGCGACGTGGGCGATGAGGCCGGACGTTCCCAAATACATGTTACTTCACAACACTGGAATTACGGGCTGGGGCACTGTAGATTTTGCAGGCTGCATAGCGCACAGACTCAATGGAAATTTCTAATGTTATGTGAGTGAATATTCAGGCGTTTTTATACCGGGATGAGGGAATGATGAATGGATGCATGGATAGGTGATTTGATACAGGGTTTGCCATGTACAGGGCTTGTTGGAATCTATCCGCCTCCCCTGCGCTATGTGATGCAGGGCAGCCATAGTGGGACCATCGTCTATATGGCCTTGTTGAGCCCTCCCTGTCTCGACGCGCCTTCAGACACTTGTGTCCATGCACGTTAACTTTCCCATCTGATGGAATCTGTTTTGACAGACGCATGCACAGGTACACTCGTTTGTGATGGTGTTTACACCTCGATATAGATGGTTATGAGTCGCAAGTGGTTTTGGGGTGGTGATGATCCTTTGGAGTGGGCTAGCATGCATATGGCTGTGGATTTAGTGTGATCATTGAAGTGAGTTGTTCGAATGTAGTTCTGATGGCCATTCTGTTCTTTTTCTTTTCTTTTGGTTGACAGGTATCTCCTCCCCTTTTGCCACTGCCATCTGTATGCCACTCCTGCAGATGGCTTTTACTCCCGACACCTGCTGCTTCGTGTTAATCAGTGGAGCAGCATTACGATCTTATGGGACGATCGCCAATGGGCCACATGCCCTTACGCAGTACTAGTGGCTCGGAGCAACATTTCAGCCTTTCAGCTGGACTAGTGCCTCCCCATTGGGACGGCCCTGCGGTTCTGTGCGCTTCCATGTTGCCTTTTCGTACGTGAATGTGGCTCTGTGTACCATGATGGAACAGGGCGTCACACAAGTAGTAGCTGGTCATTCCTTGCGGATGCAGCCCACAATGGTGATATGTGTTTTGGAGTTCATGGACTTATGGCTGTATGGGCTTGGTGATTTTGTTGTGCATTAAATTTCTATTCTGATATGGGCCGTGTAGCGTTCTTCTTTGCGAGTGATGTGGCATATTCCTATTTGGGGAGCGATGTATTGTGAGGAGATCTGCATTGGGTTCCAGCTTCGGAGTTTAGTTGCGTGGTACTGTGCTGGGCGCGTTTGCCTACGGAGCCCAGTGAGGTCAGGGATGGGGGCTGCCAATATGACTGTTTGAATGTTGTCATGCTCAGGGGCGGGGGATTGGGCTTTGTGTAACAGATGCCGGTCAGCCAGGTGGACTGGTGGAATGTTGTGATTTTCGGAATATTGCTGGTCACAGGTGCCTGTGTTTGCGTGCGTTTCTGGGGGGGGGACTGTGGTCATGTCCATTGGAATGGCTTCTGTATTCGTGCCATCTGTGCCCTGCAGCTCCCATTGGCCCCTCTTGTGATTCTTTTGTTCGTTGGCATGCATGGGTGACTTGTACTTTTCACTGGTTGCATTGTGACTTCATTGCACCTACGGGGAGTTGTACTTTGTGGGCAGGGAGCGGTGTACAGGCACTCAGTGGGGCCGTTTACGGTTGATTCGCGATGCCGTACTTCTCACCATGGCGGAATGGTACTTTCCGCCATGCTTGATGGTGTTAGGTACATGTCCGCTAGGGTCGGAATTCGCGTACCCTTGCGCCATGGTGGTATTTACGGTTTGGCATGGCGCGCGCGCGCGTACTTGGTGCAGTTAGCGTTGGCGTTCACTACGGTGTCGCTAATGGCTTCGTACTTTGCGGTGACGGGTCATAGTCGCACCGAGCGCAATTCGATGGCGGTATTGCATTTCCGCCATCGTTTTCCCATTTCCGCCAGGGTCGTAATGAGGCCCTTTGAAAGGAAGGAAATGTTCTATTGAGCAGCCTGTTTTCTTAACTTCTGCATGTTTGTCAAAGTGGATGTTGACAACCTGAATGTTGTTGCCATGTGGATATGTTTGGAAGCCAACAACTGTACCAATTGCTCCACTGACTAAACCTTGTTTTATGTCAAGGTTATGTTTTAATAGTACTATGCAGTTTAGACACAGAGTTTTTCTAATCAAGCTGTGTTGGAGATACATTTTTCTTTGCTACTTTGTCGTGCTACTTAGTCCTGCTGTTGCTTGTTGACACATAGGGAGTGGCATGCCGTGCATTTCTAGTTTGTCTGTGGAGCTGATATGCAGTATGGGTTGCATTTATTTTTTCAACATTGTATCATTGAATTGACTACAGCTTGCAAGGGTTGGCATTAAGAAAATGCATTTTATAATTTGTTGAGTTAATTGTTCCATGACATCAGGGGCAGATGTGTTCTGCCCATATGGCTCATGGATTAGTCTAGTATTTAAGATGGATTTTGAATATTTAGTAAGCAGACCGGTTCTAATGCTATTTATGCTAGCATAGGTGAGATATGTAGACTGACAAATATTTTGAGTTAGCTCTCTAGCAAAAATGTTGCCAGAGATTTACATTCCCAATGTTGCCAAGTGTGTTACAACATTTGTTACCTAATGTTTTATAAACAGGTTGACCTTTTACTGGTGCTAACTTTTAGGACTTCTTGCATTCTGAGACAAATTAAAGCCAACATTAGGTTGGAAACCATTCTTACTTGATCTATCAGGAGCACTGTCATTTGTTTCAGAATTCTGTGTACTTCAGTAGCAGTTTCTGCTGAAAATTTGTGTTCTACTGAGAGGAGCAGAAGTTGGTGTTAAGTTACACCTCCTGTGTTGTAGGCAGCTAATCCTGTGGGGGCTGTTACAACAGATGAAAGGTTGTTGTTTGTTGAGTCTTGTAGAAATTTGCTGATTATATTAATTAAGAAGGTTTTACCAGAACCAGCTTCACACTACATACAGGAGCAGAGGTTTATAATTTTTACAGCTACATGTTTTAGTTTCATGTTTAGAACCATGTTCAACTTCTTCAGTGACTGCTAGATAAACGGTGAGTTGTTCATCATTTAATCAGCATAGAATGTACTCAAAGGATGCACCAGGCAAAAGGCCAATATTTCCAGTTAGAGTAATTTGATTTTTATTTTCAATTTTACTCTCTTCAATTTTTCTTCAATTCTTTTAGAGCTTTCAACGAAAATGTCATAGATTCGTATTATCTTATCAAAACAACTGATGGTTAAATTATTGCGGCCTTCTTGGTTTGACACATGTTTGGGCCACCATGGCCTTTCTCAAAAACCGGGCTGGTTACAATATTAGCAGGTCAGATTGACTCACTGCAAAAGTATTCTAGGCTAATCAGTAAATATTTTGCCACGTCTTGCATCCTAACTTATAGGTTCTGGGTTAGATCCCTAATGCCTGGACATCAGGGAAGCCTGTGCACCGGCGAACATGTCGGTGAGCAGCTTTCTGGGGATGGCAACATACTGTGGCAGGTTTATAGGGAACCTAGCCACCCTTGCTGAACCACTCTGAGCCTAACGAAGAAAGAATGAACATGGAGGTGGACGACCCTTGAACAAAGCGCGTTCAATGACATCAAGGGGGCTTTGACAGCAGAGGACACAATGGTGTTTTTTTATCTGAAAAAGAGTTCAGAGATCATAATTGATGCCAGCCCATTCGGCTGAAGGGCTGTGTTTATGCAGCCAGGTGAAAAGGGTGTGGACCGTCCAGTGGCTTTCACCAGCCAAGCTTTTTCAGTGACCGAGCTGAGATACTAAAAATTGAAATAGAGGCCCTGGTGGTGCTCTGGGGGGTGCAGGCATTACCATCTGTATATTTACAGCAAGCCCGTAAAGGTCGTCACGGACCATAAGCACCTGATACTGATCATGACCGACTCTTCCTCCACCCAACCGCGAGAATTGAAAAGTGGCTGCTCGCTCTACAGGAGTACGATGTTGAACTCACATTTCACCTGGGGATCACCAATGTTGCATGATACATGTCACGTCACCCTATCCCGGAGATCGAAAGTACTGAAGAGGTGGAAACGGAGGAGTACCTAAACAGTCTAGCGGATGCAATGACCCAACCCGCATTGCGATCGACGAAATTTGAAAGGCTTCAATCGACGATGAGTGCTTCAGAATACTCCAGGCCACTTGAACAAAAGGCGAATGGTGGAGTCCTCGAAAAGTTTGAAGCACAGACCACAGAGGCAAGAATGTTGCTAGAACACATGTGGAGAGTGAGGGGAGAACTCACGTTTCTGGAAGATGGCCTGCTGCTAAGGTGCACAAAGATGGTGGTTCCCGCCAGCCTTGTAGGCAAAACGCTGGAAATGGCACACAAAGGTCACCAGTGTGTTACCAAGACAAGGCCCAGCGCTGCATGAACGTGTGGTTTCCAGGTCTAGAAGAATGGGTGGAAGAGTTTGTCTGCAACTGTGTGTGGTGCCAGGTGGCGCTGCCATACCGCAGAGAGCCCCGGATCAAGTCAATGGAGAGCAGTTGTGTGCTATGGGGAACGATACACATGGACTTCAGATCGACCTGCAGAGACAACCACGTTGTGGTCCTCATTGATCAGTGGTCAAGATACCCTGGGGTCGAGTTTGTTGAATCCACAGCCTTGGATGATGTAATCCCGGCATTGGAGAGCGTCTTTACCACGCATGGACTACCAATGGAAATATGCTCTGACAAGGGGCCTCCATTTCAAGGCAGAGGGTTTGCAGAATATCTACGCGACCACAGTGTTGCCAACCGGAAGATCATGCCACTGTGCCAAGAGCAAATGGGGAGGCTGAGAGAGTAATGAGGATATTGAACAAGGTCTTCTGGATAACCCACGGACAAGGGGAGAGCGAGAAACACGCCCTAGACAGGTTCTTGGCAGAGTATTGTGTGACTCCTTACTGCTCCACAGGGGTGGTCGTCACTGAAGCCCTATTTCAACGGTGCCCACGAGGACTTCTCCCGGACCACACACCACGTACACCAGAGTCATCAATGATGCTGGAGTATCTGAAGGAAGGAGAAGAGCAAGTGAGAGGGAGAATGGTCGGAGGAATCTGCAGATCGAGGGGATTGGGTACTGGTGAGAACAAGAAATGTGTGAGGGAAATCGTCTCTGCCCCACGAGCCAACTCCCCTCAGGGTGATGGATACCAAAGGATCAATGGTGACCGCATCGGATGGCAACACAACGGTGACCAGGAACTCCTATTTCTTCAGGAAGATGGGACCGTCCCCAGAATCGAGCCTGAGCAATGCCAAGGGACCAAATCCGTAAGGAGATAGCCAAGCCTTGACATAAAAAAAGAAGAGACGATCCAGGAGGGCCTGGCATCCAGCGACAGTGGAGAGAGCCCGACCGACCAAGGAGCAGGCTTGACCTCGGCGGAGGATGACCCACGAGGGAGGGGAGAGGCGCTACCCTGTAAGAGAGCACCGCAGGCAGCCCACCTACCTGCGTGACCCTGAAGTGGACTTTCCCTGATGCTGGAGGGCACCCGTCGGTGCAATTCGTCAGTTGGAATCGTTGAACTGTGTTTGAGCTTGATATGCTAGCTTTGCAAATGTTGGTGAAATGCAATAAGTGTCTATGTTCTGTTTGTTGTTTATTTGAAGAAAAAAAATGAAAAGGGTAGAGTGTGATGTGTAAGAGACTGCAGCTAGAAGTCACATGTGTTCGCCAATAAAGGCCGGTCCTTGCGGTGCATGCACCATTTGGAGAGGGGACCCAGTAAGATACCACACCCATGTCCGCATCTCTGTCCCTCACTCTGGGGCCTGACCTGGACCAGGCCCCACACCAAAAGGACCAATGACGTTACCTCAGAGAGGTTTGCTATATGCAGAGGGACGAGGCAAGGCTGCCCTTTATTGCCATAACTGTTTGCACTGGTGGTAGTTAAACCAAGACAGAAATGTGAAGTCCTGCGCATTACTGCAGATGGGATGCAACACGTCATATCTTTGTATGCAGACGGTATTCTATTACATATGTAGGAGCCTGAGCATAAAATGCCCCTGATGCTGCACGAATTCGAGCATTTCAAGAAAGGGTCAGGTCTCCAAATTAATTGGTCTAAACGGGTACTATATCCTTTGCCAGGAACTCAAACCCAGGGCCTAGCTGACTTTCTGATAAGAGTCTCTGCGGACTCCTTCAAATACCTGTGGATAATGGTAGATGCAGACTTTGAGGTGGTACACAGGGAAAATCTAGAAAATACATTGCCCAAACTCAACAACCTCGTAACTTTGTAGGCGAACTTACCCTTGACGCTCACGGATAAAACTGTTATGTGGCAGCAAGTCCCCATGTATTGCGCTATCTTCATTGAAGCTACCTATCGAAAAAAAGGCCAGGTTGGGCCCCAGACTTTAAATTGTATTACTACCCAGCGCAGCTTCAACATGTGGTATCATGGTGGGATGAAGGATCACTTGATCTAGAATGGTACAGAACATGGGCGGTGGACAGGGCCTGTTGAATGTACTGCGGGTGGCTGCTAAGGCACTGCTGGGGCACGCGATGCACAATATATGGTCAGGACTAGAGCCACGCAAAATTAACGATACACAGTGGCATTCGAGATTCCATTATGAGTCAATTATATATTTAAAGTTAGAGGCCCTGCCAGCAATACCCGTAGATAAGTGTGGGGGGATGAAAGGATGTAAAAACATTAGAAGACTTATCTGAAGAAGAAACCACTATCATTCTTATGATACAGTGCAACCATGCTTGCTATCTGCAGGGGTTGGCCAACTTCCTTAATAAATATACCACCAGAGAATGGCAGTCACAGCAATGAAATCCCTGGTGGGCAAAGGGAAAAAGATCTCGACTGTGTACAGCTTTCTTGGGGCGGACCAGGTGGAAGACGATCTGTCAGCATGTAAAAGAAATTCCAACCGATGCTAGGCTAAAACGTGTCCAATATAAATATGTGCGCACGGTGTATACAACCCCAGGACGACTACATACATTCTCCAAACTGCCCTGAGACATGACCGAGGTGAAAGATGCAATAGGCTAATTTCCTGCAGATGGTATGGAATTGTCCCCAAGTTTGGCCCTTGTGGCAATCCGTAATGACACGCTTAGCAGATATGACAGAATGAGTTCTAGCACTGCACCTAGAGGTCTGCCTCCTGGGGGAAATCCTAAGGAGGAAAAACGGAACGGTTACCAGAAGGTTCATAGCCTTGGGACTCATCCTGATTAAGTGCTAAATTGTGACGCAATGAAAAGTGCTGCTCCTCTGGCACTTAGCAAGTGGGCAGCGGATCTGATGTGGTGGTCCACGGCTGAAAGGGGCTTACATGTACAGAGGGCAACAAGGGCAAGAATAGAAACGCTGCATTCCGGGTGGGATGAGTTCTTGAGTTTGTTGCAGTGCTGCAGCCGTCCGATTTGATGCTACCATGAACTGTGGAACCCATGCATGTAGTTTGGCAGTACTTAGAAGGAATGCACATATTAAATTGTGATAGGTGGTCTGCGATGCTGCAACATATACGAAATTGCAGAGAAGATGAACAAAAGTCACATCGGGAGAAGTGGAAAAGAAATGCAATTTATGGTCATGCCACTGCACTGCTGTCACTATTCTATCTTGTAAAGTCTTGCTTGGTTTTTCGCTCTATTGGAAATAAATGGTATGTTGCGGCTTGCGCTCTAATGTATGTGATGCACTGTTAGTACAATTTGAATACACGATCAAAATAAAAAGAATTTCAAATGGCAATAAATTGGACTTCAAGTTGAATGTTCAGAAGACTCATTTCAATGTAAAAGCGTCTGTCTCTTTCTCAGAGTACACATTCATGTGTTACATGGTCTGCTACTGCTTCAATAACGGCAAACGTTGGTGAAGCCAATAGTTTTGTCCTTGGTATGTGAAAGCAGGTCTAGTGTAACTGGTAGGAGAAACGGACTGGATTTTATTTTATATAGAAAGGTAAAGTGTAATAGTAACATTATTTAGTTTTGGGGGAAAGGTACACACTCATTGTAATCAATAAGATATCATTTTAAAGATTTATGATTGTGGGGAGTGTGAGGTCATGTCTTCCAAAAATGAAAAACCTCTAAAAGTAAAGGCCAGTAAACAGTGGAACTCTTGCCAGTCAAATCTAGGGCCCGTCTGGATCTTCCGCAAACAATTGAAAGCCCATCTCTTTACACAAAGTCTGGGTAACTAATCTATTCACATATGTTACTGTATATAATGTACTGCCACCAGTCCCTAGGGGACACCCCTATGCAACTATGTAAATAATGTGTTACATTCAATCACCTGTATTAATAAGTGTTCATGAATTTGTATGTACGTAAGCATGTAAACAAATGAAACATTACCTGTAAGAAAAGGGCCCAGATGCCCTTGGGTTAGGTGCGCTATATAAATAACAAAATAAATAAATAAAAACTAAATATCTCTGCCAGTGCTGGTTTTAAAAAGCTAGGTTTTGTAATGTGACTATCTCACGTGGGTCAGGCCAATACCAGAACTTGGGGAAAAGTTCTATTGGAAGGAATTTTGGGAGTGCTGGTCTTCTGAAAAACGCTCAGGGGCCCAGAGGGGATGTCGGAGCAGGGGCAGGGGAGAAAGGATGCATGAAGCTCTTGGGGGTCCGTTGTCCACGATACTCAAATTTGTTAATAAATTCCATGTTTTGAATCAGCTCGTCTGAGTTGGGAAGGTGTATTCTCACCAAAACAGGTGCTTATCAAATACACATAACATGTTTCAGAATGGACTTCCTTCAGTAAATGCTCCTTTCACAGCTCATGTACTGCTGTTTAGTATTGATCAGACTGAAAGTAGAGTAGACTAGGGAGGCGTTACGGGTGGACACCATTCTGACATTGTTAATGTTGGGGTATATATATTTCAGTGAAAAAACTTTCTTAAAGGGACGTTATGGTTAAGTTGCACTACGAAAAACCTATGAAATTCAGTAAAAAAACGTTGTTAAAGGATGTCATGGTTCAAAGTAAAACCGAAAACCCCCTGAAATTCGGCAGTTATGGTAAGATAAGCAACCATAACTAGCGCCACTGTGCACTGCTAACACTTACACCCAGGACATCAAAGATGACATCACAAATGTCATTGATGACATCACAAATCCCACATACTAATCCTAACTTTCCACATAGTTTTTGTGACTTTTTGAACCTTTTTTGATGTTTGATCTGTCTTGCGGACGGCGCGCATGTCCGCGACCCGCGCACAAGCACCCCTATATAAGACCATACCCTAGAGCGCATTCTCATTGTGTTTCTGACTATTCCACAGAGCACACTGCATTTTTCTGCATATTTTGCAGATTTTGAGATTTCCATCTCCAAACCTATGACATCCATGGCTCGACTATTACCACATGGTGCTACATCTGCCTCAGCACCACCCCCACCCCCTCCACCACCACCATTTCCCCAAGGGTCTGAAGAGGGGAACAGGAGTGAGGATACAGAGGAGGAAGAAGAGAATGACGAGAATGAGGTAGAGGAAATCCCTACAAGCCGCCCGCAGCGTGATTCTTGGGTGTGGCGGTTGTTTACCGTTCATGGGAATGGTCCTAAGGCTCGTGCGAACCGTGTCACCTGCCACGAGTGTAAAATGGTACTCATTTGCGGGAGGCATGGTTCGTATAGCTTTGGGACTACGACTATGAAGCGACACCTGAACTCATTCCACACTGGGGCCATTCGCAAGGTTGTACCTTGTGAAGAGCGTAGTAGGTTGATTGCCTCTACTTCATCCTCTGTTTCTGATCCTGTCACCACAAGGAACACCTCTGTGGGACAGCGTCTTCCTCAAGCTGCCTCACAGGCCATACAGAATTCTGATGACCCTTACCTTTCGGGGGTCACAGTTGTATGTATGTACTGTGACACAGTACTCTGTAGGGGGGAGCGACTTCAGAGTGCTTTTGAGACTATTGTCTCAGAGCACGAGAAGACCTGCTCACTACCCAAATAAAACCCACTCTACATCTTCCTCTCTCAGCTCGTCCTTTCTTATCGCTGTGGTTGGTGTCCCCCCCTTTACCCTCCTTTCCCCTCCTCTCCTAGTGTGGCGTGTGTAAAAAAACAAAAAAATACAAAATAACAAAAATCAAAAAAAAATAAGGCTCTTTTCAGAGCCGCCTTTCACAGTTAAAGAATAGAAGTAACGATAAAGAATGCAGGGCCCTTTCTATTTCTTGAAAGTCTGCGGACAGTTCGCAAAAATAAAAAAAAATTGGGGTGCTGCCCTATTGTAACCATTGCTTTTTTCTCTGGGAGGAAGTGGTGGCTCTGAAAAGAGCCTTTGGGAGGTGTTTGTATGTCAAAAATTATAAATACTTAACACCCACTTCAAAATAGATGCTGCATTTCTAAAAAAGGTCGCAATGCATTTTGTACATTTCTCAGAAAAATCTGATTGCCAGCATAAGTAAGATGGACTCCATCTCTGGGAAATATGTATGCACTACGAAACATAATATTTTCATTGTGAAAAGAGAACATGCCAAAATCTCTTAGGAAAGCACAAACAGCCTTATTGACATTACGCCTTGCTTTCTCCATTTGTGGACCACATGAGAAAGAACGAAGCCACATTCGTCTCTGCACAATCCGTGAAAAAATTACTTTGGAGTTTGGAAACATATCCATGATCTTCTGAAGTCCTTCTTTCATTGCAAATTGCAAAGAAATTCCAGACACATGTCCTAAACTGTTCCCTCCACAATGAATTACAATTATGTCTTGATGTTCCTCTATCTTCAAAGTTGCACAGAGAGGTAGCAAGTCCAGCCACTTCATTCTATGCACTCCATGCCAGTCACTTCCACATGTGGGAATCCAAGATCTATAGATACTCCACAGCTTTCTGCATGCACCTTCAACCAATGTATCCACGAGTCTCCCAAAATCCACACAATCTGTTTTTTGAAACACTCAGCCATAGCTATCTGTTCTTCTCTCGCCAAAAAGAATATCAGAGAAAACCTCTCCTAGCACAACACACTCACTAAACTTTACTGACCAATCCCTTGCTACATTCAATCTCATTTGCATGCCTCCCCACCCCAAATTCCCCGGATGTAATACGCGGTGACCTGGAACTACCGCCATGTCCGCGAACATATCGTAACATGGACAGCCCTTCCACCATTTCCACTTCACTCTCTGTGCCATTCCCACATTGGATGTAGCTAAGAAATCACATGACCATCCACCAATCAAATCCACGACCTCTACATGTAACTGCATCATCATAGATCAGCACTGCAAATGTACGGTGAATCTCTCGGACTACAAGTCTCATACCATTGGCAACCACGATCTACGAGAAATACTAGACAAATCTCCAAGATTTTCTACTTGCAGCTTCGTCCACATCCATATGCATGAACACAAATTACAGGTATGCCTATTTTCTATACAGTACATGAACACATTTTCTAACCGACTTTTACCTTGTATAATCTGTAAAATGAATCTACGACCATTTTTTCATTATCCTAAACTGTGACTTACAAACCTTTATACCGTTTAATTTCTTCGTATACACACACACACACACGCAAATAATGTTAAACTAATCTTTTTCAAATAAAATATATAGACTACATATAATCAAACAAAATTACATGCACACTCTATGATCAAATCTCAAAGAATAATATTTGTACAAACATATTTGGTTTTACTTTTTTTAGTTTATATAATTACTTACATTTATATAGGACAAGCAGGCTATGACATTCAGTCACTATTATGTGAAAAAGCAGGCTATGACATGGACTCACTATTACGTGGAAAAGCTTAGTTGCAGGAATAGTGGTATACAGTGGTACATTATGAATTTAACAAGCCATAGTGAAGGTATTTTCTTTCCTACAGTTAGTCATAAAATAGTTTTAATGGTTTTAAGGAAGGCGCTGAGCATTTCAATTTAAAAAATCTATGTCTAAATTAAAAAGAGTGCTATATACAAACCAAATTACTAATTTCTTTCTTTTACAATTGCAGTGAAGACCATTCTCCTGAAAAGAAGCAGCCGAATTGGAACTACAAAGAACAACTAAGAAGCAAACTGCTCATTTTAGAAAAAAAGTAAGTAGAATGTTACCATAATATTTGAATAATTACTCACACTGTAAGCTTAATTCATGCTATTTCTGTGCCTAAAAATAGAGATTCTGAACCATTCTGACCAAAAATCCCCCCGTCTTAAACAGTGATTTACTGGCAGAATGGCCCACAAATTCCTATTTTTCGACACACAAATTACCCAACTCAGCCGCTAGAATTTAGATGTTGTAGAAAAAACAACTGTTTTAATTGTATAGCTTTAGATATACTATTTATACTTCTCCACACCACTAGCTTACTTTTTTCTGTCATCTGAACCCCAGTTCATTAATTCAAGAATAGCCATCCCTACTAGTTGTACTTCTCAATGCACAATCACACACCATTACATACATCTTTATCACCTTACTCAAACACTCATGCACACACCACACATGCATTGCAGAACACCCCAACCCATACCTTCTGTATTTTTTTCAACAGACCCTAAAGAATGCCTACCAAAAAGCAACTCTGTAGAAAGGGACGCAGAAGTAGAGAAAATGAAAAGAAAAGTCTCCAACATAAACATCCATCTATAGCGGAATTTGTAAAAAAAAGTTGAAACACAACAGCTAATACAGTCATGTAGTGAAACAGAAGAAGGTTCTAGTACAAAAACTTTCCCTCCTCTATCAAAAAGTAAAACAACCCAAAAAACAATTAACAGAAAATCAACTATCACTACAAATAAAACTTCTTCTATAAATCTTGATATAGTACAAAGTAAGCATACCAAGAAATGTATTTTAGCCAAAATGTACCGTCACAAAGTGCTTCAAAATCTTATGAAAACAGGAGAGAAACCAGGTTCAAGACTTCAAACCTATCTAAGTAATCTTAGAAGCGTTGATAGACAGTGCACTTCTTCTCAAAACAAAGTTATTTATTTTAGTGTTAAACAGAATGAAACCAATAACAAAACTAATAACTAAATTACAAAAAAGACTTCTCAATAAACGAAATGTCAACAGAAATAACTTCTTAAATATCTGTGGAGGTGAATGGAGTCACACTACAACCACAGAAGCATACTTTAATGAAGAAGCCTACAAACAAAAGCAAACAAATACAATTGCCATAAATAGCAATGGTCGCGGTTATGAAAAAGTTAATAATACCATAATGGAACAAGAACTCCTTACAAAAATATGCCCTGAAAACGTAGATTTACCCCTCCATTCAACTGAATCAGAACATCTAGTGTACAAATGGCCATGCACGTCAATGTGTAACATTCCCAAAAAAATGTTCAATTCTTTACGCCAATTCCTCAATCAATATGTGAAAAGCAAAGACAAAATCAAAATTAAACTACTGCAAAATATGGATGCTTGTCCAATGCGCAAGTACACAGGACTACAAGGACATTCCTTGGCCTGCATTACAGGACCTAGTTGCAAAACACCCTTCCATGATATCAAAAGGATATCAATACATCATGCAAGTATAATAAATCTAGTTTATAAACAATACTATGCTAAAAGTCCTGCTTCAGTACTAGCCGATTTAAATAACATTCTTCTACATGGTACAGCAAAAGACCTCCTAGAAGAAATCGACTATATCCAGACAAAATATTTTGGAAGTGAAACCCACTTAGAAGATGAATTAGCTGTCAACCAACTTCGTAACAATTCTGCACATGGCAACCTTTCACTACAGACATACAAAAAAGAAATACTAAAATTTGAAAGTACTTCAGCTGAAGTACCAAACCACATGTGTGTATGTTGCCGCAGAACTTTATATAAAAGTAGCACAAAAGCTATAGACCTATCATACAAAATAGAAGACAATGAAGATTCTAAATGGTTTGAATTAGCTCTCTACCTTATAGCAGAAAACAAATACAAAATAACTGACCCCATAATACTTTGCACTTACTGCACTACAAAACTTGACAACAACCAAACTCCTTCACGTGCTATCACAAATAACTTGTAATTGTATCCACTACCAAAACTCCTTCAACAACTTAATTTATATGAGAGCATCATAATTCAAACAATGCACCCATTCCAAGCAATAATACGCCTTCAACCAAAAACTGCAAAATTACCTCCCTCTGAATTAGTGAAAGGTATTCGTGGAAAAGTAGTGTATTTACCATTAGATCTAAAAGAAAATGTGCACACTCTCGGAGTGCAACGTCCAATGCAGCAATCTTTAATTATCTTGGTAAATGGAGTACCTACAAAAGACAAAGAAATTTGGCAACAACTGGTAGATTTACATAAAGTTAGAGAAGCCCTACAATATCTTAAAGAGAACAATGAATATTACAAAGAAGTTAATATTGAAGAAAACTTGAAAGATACAACTGAAATAATTTAAGAAACACAAGAAGCTGGTCAATTTGAGCTCCTAGATCCTGCTACAATATCAAACACTTTAGACCATTATAAAATTCATCCATTGCACTCTAATGACACCATAGAAGATGCACTGGAAACGTACCAAATGCGTCAAACGAAAGGATCACCAATCAGCATATGGGAAAAAAGTATAGAAGCACGTGCTTTTCCTCTACTCTTTCCTACTGGCAAAGGAGGAAGATACGATGATAGACCTGTTCAAATATCAGCATCAGAATATTGCTCATTACGAATGTATTCTGAAGATCCACATTTTGTCGAAATCTGGGAATGCATATTCCACCTACTCTTTGTAAGTGAACTAGCAACTTTATGTTACAGACTTGCACACATTAAAATCAGGATCACACTTTCAAAATATGACAGCTACACAATTATTACAAAAAGTTCAACAAAAAGATGAGGTTTTACAAGCATATCTTACAAATCTATTAGCAAATATGTGTGGTACTAAAGAGTACTGGTTTTGACGTCATGGAGATGTACGTTGTATTATCAGAAACCTTGGCCCACCCACTTGGTTTCTTACGTTAAGTTGCGCAGAATATGCATGGGACGATTTACATGCTTTCCTACGCATATCAAACGAAAACAAAACAAACATAGATTTACTAACACCTGAAGAACTTTGTTCACATGATCCTGTTAATGTTTCACAATATTTTCACCATCGCTTCATTGCTATGCTACATTTTATTTGTAACAAAACTGTTCCTCCCCTTGGAGAAGTGCAACACTTCTTTTGGAGAAAAGAATACCAAGCCAGAGGAGCACCACATATCCACATGCTTTTATGGATTAAAGATGCTCCTAAATTTGGTCAAGACAGTGATGCCACTGTTTTACAGTTTATTGAAAAATATGTCACTTGTGAAATTCCATCGGAATCCACAAATAGTGATCTTCATGCAAAAATTTTACAATTCCAAAGACACAAATGTGGCAAATATGGTTGTCGCAAATACAAAAACAAAGGGAAATACTACACCAAATGCCGATTTGGTTTCCCTAGAGCAGTCACAAATACAGGTCAAGTGAACAATCTCGTGTCTTCAGTTCGACATAGTGTTAAAGGTAAGTCACCTAAAAATACATATTGCATAAAAAGAAAAGAAGAAGAAAAATATATCAATGATTACAATGCAATCATTGCCTACTTATGGAATGCAAACATAGACATGCAGTGCATTGCAGACAATTCTACTGCAGTTGCACGATATGTCACAGCATACTTAACCAAATCAGAAAAGACAGAGCTCCAAGACCTCTGGAATGACCTGTCATCAGATAAAAAAGTGTCTCAGAAATTATATAGCTTGGGCATAAAAATGCTGACCCATAGAGAATGTGGATCCTATGAAGCAGCTGATCGATTAACTGCTACTGCATTGTATGGTAAATCTGCAAATATAGTATGGCTAAGTCTTGGTCCAGCTAAATCTAGAAAAAGAGTTCTAAAATCATACAAAGATATAGAAACAATAGCCAAACATGATCCCAACAGCCAAGACATTTTAAAAAACAATTTATTGGACACATACTACCCAAACAGGAGTACCACTTTGGAAACCATGAGTCTATACCACATAGCCCAAAACTACACATACAAAAATAATATAATACCTGATGAACAAAACCGTAAATACAAAGTGACAAACTGTGAAGGCAGCTTAGTAAAACTCACCAAACCAAATTTAATTAATCATATCAAATTGTCATTAAAGACACCTCAAAATAAAGAAGTATATTACATGTGCCTGCTACAACTCTTTAAACCATGGAGAGAAGAAGAAGAAATACTAGATAACTATGACTCATATGAAGACGCTTTCAAAGCAAATGAAAGCAGTATAACTGATGTAAACTTTGCACAGTACAAAACAATGTTGCACAATGAACAGCAACACGAAGAAGAACTCCAGGCCCAACTAGATAAGGACACTCCTGACAGTAGTCAACCATCTGTCACAGGAAGCCAAGAACCACTTGGAGACCCACTAATAACAAATGAGGCAGAATTAGCTATGATAGAAGTACAAAACACCATGTGCCAGTATGAAGATAAAGAAGACTTAACTATACTAGAATCAAAGCTAAACAATGAGCCATGTAGCATTTTTCAAGAAGTAACAAAAGAAATTGCACATGGTGTACAAACATGAAAACAAAGAATGCACCTGTCAAAATTACAAACCTATACTATTGTATGTCAGTGGTGAAGCTGGTTCTGGCAAAACATTCCTAATCAAAATCATCAGTAAGTTCCTTCAACAATTCACAAACAACAAGCTGTCAGCTATTGTCACTGCCCCCACAGGTTTAGCTGCCTACAACATAGGTGGTGTCACTTTACACCGATTACTACTCCTGCCAGTAGAACACCAAAACAAATTAGATTAATACAAACGTTCTGCAGAATCTGCAATGGAACTACACAGAGTATTAAAACAAATGAAAATGCTACTAATAGATGAAGTGAGTATGGTGTCCAACCTAATGTTGGCTTTGATTCACCTCAGATTACAGGAAGTACTCAAAACAAACTATGAAGAGCACTTTGCAGGAAAACACATTATTGTTTTCGGAGATCTTCTTCAATTGACACCTGTAAAAGGTGAGCCTATTTTTAAAACATTAGGACACAAACTCGTAAGTCGTAAAACTGTTGGCAGCATTGGAAATGTCAACCTTTGGCAACATTTCCAATACAGAGAATTAACACAAAACCTGCGCCAATCTGCAGATCTCACTTATGCCAACATCTTAAAAAGTATCAGAGTTGGTATACTTTCTAGAGAAGCAGAAGCAATATTGAAAACCAGGCACATCCATGCACTTTATGGTGATAATACATGTGCTACAGATGTTATGGAAAAATTAGCCCACAACAATGTCAATTGTATGGCCTTAATGCCAACTCTTGCAAGCTGTTTCAAATTCAATGAAATCATGTTAAGTAAAGAAATGCATCCACTAATGGAAATTAGCGCCACAGACAAACTAGATGTACATGGAATGACACTACCAATGTGTGGCCAAGCCACAGCAAGACTAAACAGTTTAGAAAAATCAATCTCAAACACAGCAGGCTTGGAAAAGATATTAAAATTATCCTTAAACTGCAGAGTAATGCTGAAACGTAACCTTGACGTAGACCAAGGACTAGTTAATGGAGCACTGGGTACAGTTGTTGGCTTTCAAACATACCCACGTGACAACAAAATTCAGTTTGTCAATATTCTCTTTGACAAACTTTCAGAAGTTAAAAGAATAGGACGCTCAACAACTCGATTCCTTCTCTTCAAAGACATGTATGTACGCAGAGAACAATTTTCTCTAACTCTTGCATACGCAGTCACCATTCATAAATCACAAGGTCTTACCTTACACAAAGCAATGATAGACATTGGTAACACAGTCTTTAAAGAAGGCATGAGCTACGGAGCACTATCACGCTTACGTACACTTGATGGTCTATTTCTAATCAACTTTGATGCAAGTAAAATAAACGCTGATATTCCTTGCATTTTAGAATACAATAGACTTCGTTCACTATACACCCCCCAACTACAAACATATCCTGTTCCACAAAAAGGAAAATGTTTTAAAAGAAAACTAAATCAAACAGAAATGCAACAGGATGTCACTGCAAATCCTCCAAAAAGAGTAAAAGAAACTAAAACTTCATCAAGTACCACAATCAAAAAAGAATCAATTAGGGAAAGTAAACCAGATACTTCTTCAAAGAAGGAAGACAAACTCCAAAAAAAGCAGTCAGATACAGAACTACATGGTCCATTTAAACTCTCAAATATAGTTGGTGTAAGTTGCTAAGCAAATGTAGCAATGAATATTCTATTTCAATTACCACCAATTGTTGACAACATTTACTTACACAGTGCAGACCTATTGTGTTTGCAAATGTTAGTACTTCACAGAAATGCAGCAAACAATCCTGCCAACACATATAGTGTTTATGGAATAAGACAACAATTGGACTACTGTGCTGGAATGGTGAAATTCACTATAAACTCACAGGAAGATCCACAAGAATTTCTAATGTACTTACTACAAGTACTGGAAAACAGAAACATACCTATAAACGAAATCTTCCAGATTTCATACATGTGGAAACATACATGCACTCTCTGCAACCATGTGACACAAGAACAAATCCCCAATGAGCGCTTTGTGTATATATCAATACCTAATTGTGAATCTGTTCCATTTCAGCAACTTGTACAAAATGCAAACCCCGGTAGTTTATGTTCCACCTGCAATTCAGATAATCGCGCCACGTTAGTAATATAAACACATAGTAAATACGTAATACTAATGCTTCTACGTTACAATGCAGATGGTACCAAAAACAACTGCAAGCTGACTGGATTCACACATGGTCAAATATCACTTGGTAGGAAAACCTTCACAACAATAGGTATCATCTACCACGCAGGAGCCACAACCAACTCAGGACACTACACTGCATATATAAAAAATAAATGTGGATGGCTTCAATGTAATGATAGTACCATTACTCTAAAGCAGAAATTACCATCAAATATTACAAATGCTTATTTAATGTTCTTAAAACCAAAATTTGATAACTAAACTGTACTTAAACCTTAAGTAAACATAAACTGTCACAATATTCCAAAAGCTATCTAACTGCCCAAAGATGCTACAACAACTAAACAGATAAATTAGGATTACTCAAATAAATCAAAAAATAGACAGTTAGAATACGCCAATTGGTATCTAACTGTCCCAAAATTTAGAAATATTCAAACAAATAAATGAATATCACGAAATTATATAAAAAAATAAACAGTTAGAATATGTCTACTGGTATCTAACTGCTCCAAATATGTACAATATCCAAACAAATCCCTAATATCTTACTGCTCCCAAAAACTGGAACAATCCAATGTATAAAGCATTAGCCAGAAACAACAAGTAAACACTGAAAACAAACAAACAAATAAGCTGTAGCATAACAGAAAAAGGTTTGTTTTTAATCCAACATGGATTTTTTTCTCCCACAGACCCAATGATTTTAGCACCAAACACAGAAACTGAGCAAATTGCACAGTACTCTCGTTTGTCATCGACCAAATATGAGGGTAAAAAAAAAAAGAAAAAATGTTGAAAATGTTGATTGTACAATGTAATAACTCTTTATAAAATACTAATACTAACATGCTATTTTCTTTTATCACAGAAATGAACAAGAAAAACATGGACTCCCTTTACTAAACCAAATACTAAGTATAACATCATAAATACAACCATCGCAGCATATCACACCCATACTGGCTTATAACATTGTTCCTTATAAATTTGTTTTTGACCCAAAGTTATAAGCCACTCTGAGTGTGATATGCTGCAGTGCTTCTGGCCAGGGCATACACTCTTGGGTGCATGGCATATGACTGTGATATGCTGCAGAGCTTCTGGCCAGGGCATAGACTCTTGGGTGCATGGCATATGACTATGTCACACCCATAGATTCAAGCATTGCAACCAATTTAATGTCTGCGGACACAAGGAAGGTCCTAGAACACATTCAACTTGCCAGAGGACAATACGGACAGCGCCCTCAGGACACCCCCATTTTCTTTGTGTACGAACATTTCAGGACACCCTGACTGTTCTTAGAACACTTTCAGCTTGCCAACGAACAATACAGACAACGTCTCCAGGACACCCCCTGCGAACATTCCAACACCCCACGAGTGTTCTTAGCCACTATGAGTGTGATATGCTGCTATACTTGTGGCCAGGGCATAGACTCTTGGGTGCATGACATATGACTGTGATATGCTACGATACTTCTAGCCAGGGCATAGACTCTTGAGTGCATGGCATATGACTGTGATATCCGGCAGTGGTTGTGGCCAGGCCATAGAGTGTTGGGTACATGGCCAAATGGCCATGCACCCAACATTCTATACCCTGGCCACAACCACCGCAGCATATCACACCCATAGATTCAAGCATTGCAACCATTTTAATGTCCTCGGACACAAGGAAGGTCCTAGAACACATTCAACTTGCCAGAGGACAATACGGACAGCGTCCTCAAGACACCCCCATTTTTTTTGTGTACGAACATTTCAGGACACCGCAAGTGTTCTCCCCTCAGTTTGTGTATTTACAATGTTCGTAAATACACAAACTGGGGGTGTCCGGAGGACGCTGTCCGTATTGTAATCTGTCAAGTTGAATGTGTTCTAAGAACACTCGCGGTGTCCCGAAATGGTTGCAATTACACAAAATGGGGGTGTTCTGAGATTCTATACCCTGGCCACAACCACCGCAGCATATCACACCCATAGATTCAAGCATTGCAACCATTTTAATGTCCTCGGACACAAGGAAGGTCCTAGAACACATTCAACTTGCCAGAGGACAATACGGACAGCGTCCTCAAGACACCCCCATTATTTTTGTGTACGAACATTTCAGGACACCGCAAGTGTTCTCCCGTCAGTTTGTGTATTTACAATGTTCGTAAATACACAAACTGGGGGTGTCCTGAGGACGCTGTCCGTATTGTAATCTGTCAAGTTGAATGTGTTCTAAGAACACTCGCGGTGTCCCGAAACGGTTGCAATTACACAAAATGGGGGTGTTCTGAGAACGTTGTTTGTATTGTTCGTTGTCAGGTTGAAAGTGTTCTACGAACCCTCCTTTTGTCCGCTGATAGTACAATTTCCTATGGGCCTCACCCGACTTTTTGTCCACTAAAGAAACAATAAATCAGGCTGGTGTGCACCGACATTATGTGATAATCCTATGACTGGCGCTATTGACCTGGCTGACTTGCTTTTGCGACACTAAATCATATCTCCCGCCACTAAGCCTGACATTATGAAAGCATTCATATTCCCTGCCTCTCTCCGTGACGTTACAGGGTGCGTCATCAAACACGCCCAGTCGTCTCCAGTCCTACGTGATTTTACACAGAACCCGGAAGACAACACACATTATGTCACAACAGAGCGTGCCACAATTCGGAATATGAAACTGTGATTTAAAAGCAAACAGTAAGATTGTAAATTTTGTAAAGTACATTTATTTGATATCAAATGTTTAGAGAATATTCAGCGATTTGCATTTGTCTTTGTTGTCGATCCGCAAAAGTTCATGTTGAGCCACGCGATGTTCCTTTGCGGTACAGAGGGTGTTAGATCAGCTTAGAACACAGTGCGCCACAATTCGGAATATGAAACTGTTGTTTAAAAGTAAACAGCAGGATTGTACATTTGGTAAAGTACATTTATTTCACATGAAATGTTTACTGAATATTCAGCGATTTGCAATTGTCTCTGCTGTCGATCAGAAAAAGTTTATTTTGAGCCACGCGCTGTTCCTTTGAAGTAGATAGGCTGTTGGTTTATGATAAAAGCAGTAAATGGTTGCACTGATAATCCGAAGGTTGCTCCAATAACGAGGCATTAGACCACCATAATGGTTGAACAGTAGAACAAGGTGGTCCAGAAGGCCACTAAGAACGACCAGCGCTAATGCCAATAGTTATGAATATAAAAGGCAGCGTTCAACATGAATTTTTGAGGGTTCTCAGTAAGAAACAAGGTGAATATAATCAGTGAACTGCGCCAATTTACAATAATACATCAACCAGTTGAGTTATATTTTTAATTCCATTCCACAGCCTGACACGTGTTTCGAGCAGAGCTCTTCTTCAAAGGCTGTGCATCAAATTACAATTTAAAACCATTAGTATGTTGACCATTATATACACATCATACCAATTGGGCAAACACATAGGGGATGAAAAGGGGAAAAATTGGCCAAAATCATAAATGTATGATACATAACAGCATTGTTTAGATCATTACAGTGTTACATAATCAGTATGATTGGATAACCATAAATGATAAAGAGAAAATAAAAATTGGATAATAAATTACTGTTTCCAAAAGGCATCCATCCGGTTCCAAAACCAATAAGAAGGATGACAAAACAACATGATAAGAAAATAAGTGTGGTGCGGTGACTAAGCAACCCTGGATGATAAAATTGGCTGAATTACCAATAATAATTAAATTATCAAGGTATAATTACCGTTGATGCTTGTCGAAGGCGAATAATCTGTGCAACAAGAATTAGTGTCCAAAGTCACAATTATTGCAAAGTACCATGATGTTTCCAAAATTAATGTGACAAAAACCAAAAAACCAAGATTAGCAATATATTGCACTTACCAATAGTACGGTTAATTCTAGGGAACAATTCCAGGACTAGACAGGATTAAATTAAATATAACAATAATTATTAAAGCTCATACCCCATTCTAAGAGTTTTTAATTTTTCGCAACACATTATTTAATGGAAGTGAAAGAATTACCTTAATGTAAATTGCAATTGCAATGACTAATTGTAGTAGACCGCAAAGATCACAATAGGGGGGGGAATGTTGCCCACGAAGATACAATATATCAGCCAATTCAAAGTAGCCACGATAGTCCGATGTCAGTTGACAATTGAGCAATTAGCAGAAAAAGACAGAGAGCCAAAGCACGGAATTAGGTGAATGAATAGTAACCGAACATGATTAAGTATCAGGGACCGTGTCGAAGGAGCAGCATCTCACTTACCAGCCTTCCGGCAACAACTGTATCCAAGGGAGAGTGTGCGCGCGCGAGATGCAGCTGGTATAGTTAAACAAGAAATCAAGGACACGAAAGCAAGACCGTAACGAACCATCCAGCGGCAGCCATGTTGGGTGAGGAAACCGTTGGCTGCCAATCAAATCTCGATGGAGACAAAATAATAAGCCTATATTGGCAGTCGAACCTACACGCAATTACATATAGTATTGACGTTGTATTGTGAATTAGAAATAACGCACTAAAATTGACATGCATCCTGGTTGTGTAATCTGCTGCACACACTTGTTAACTCATCACGACACATAAATCACGGTAAAGTTACCTCCAATTGCACGCAAAACAATAATATATGGCATTAAAAACAAGGTAATGGTGTGTAGCCATCCACGGTGTCATCTGCACTAGCAAATTAACTGAAATGCAGATAGAATCATGAAAAAACAGAAATTGTCTGAAATACAAGTTGAATCATAAAAAAACGTGAAATTAATTATCAGAATTTAATCCACGAATGACCAATCTATGTTTACAGATAAGCCTCGCTTCCAATTGTCTGAGTCTGAGTTACATATTACCACCTCTTTTAGAAGGATGAATCTGAGCCAAACCAATAAATCTTAAATCCTTGAAATCATCCAATTGATGTAGAGTCTGCCAATGCAGTGCCAAAGGATATTTAGCATCCTGTTTGTTCAAAGAGGCCAAATGTTCGCGAATCCGAATTTTAAGTGGCCTGATGGTACTCCCAATATAGAATAGTTCACACACACAAATGATACAGTACACTACAAACTTTGTATTGCAGTTAATAAATGAATTAATGACATGCTTGCCTGTGGACCCAAAATCTAAAGATACAGACTCAAATGTATATGAACACATATTACAACTCCCGCATTTGTGAAAACCATTAAGCCGCCCTTGGTCTAACCATGTTTTAGCAATCAGTGCTTGTGCCATAAAAGACGGGCATAAAAGATTTTTAAGAGTGGGGACTCTACTGAATACTATTGATGGATGTGAATCCAATAGTTTAGTTAGATCATTGTCGAGATGGAGCAAGTGCCAATGGCGTTTGAGTATAGCATACACAGCATTACTATCACTATTGTACCAAGTGATCAGTCTAATTTTGTTAAAAGGCATATTAGCTGAAGATGATCTAGTTTTAGGTTTAAGTAAATCGCCTCTCTCCATACTGGACACTTCACGTTCAACCTTGGTAATCAGATTTGGTTGATACCCACGTTGTACAAATTGATCATGTATAAATGATTTTTCCGCATCAAAGTCAGCATTGAGAGAACAATTCCTTTTTGCTCGAATATATTCTCCTTTCAGAATATTATTAATAACAGAACGTTTATGAGAGCTGGATGAATGTAAAACTGCATTAACCGAAGTGGGTTTGCGAAATGTTTTAGTGATAAAACCAGTAGGAGACACAGAGACGTTTAAATCAAGAAAGTCTACAGAATCATTAGAGTAGTGATGTATAAATTGCAAACCCCAGTTGTTAACATTCAGAAAATTAACAAACTCTCTTAGTTCTAGTTCATTACCAGTCCAAATCATGAAAACATCATCAATGTATCTCTTCCAAAGATGTATAAATTGAAAACAATCCTTGTTCTGAAACACATACTGTTCTTCAAATTGGTGCATGAATATATTCGCCACAGATGGAGCAAAACTAGCTCCCATGGCAATCCCAATCAGTTGTTGGTAATATGTATCATTAAAAAGGAAAACATTGTTTTGCAGAGCACAGAAAAGAAATTCTTTGATCATTTCAATATGAAGATGATACGATGCTGATTTGTGTCGGAAAATATAAGTAATACTGTCAATTGCTTTCTGATGATCAATAGAAGTGTATAGAGATTTAACATCGAGTGTGACCAATAATACTTCACTGATATATGGCAATTGTGCAAGGATGTCAAGAATATGCATGGTATCACGTATATATGTAGGTGTGGAGTGAACCAGTGGTGAGATGCATTCATTAACATAGATTGAAATTGGTTCCAAAATTCCACCCTGGCCACTAATAATGGGTCTGCCTTCCGGTATCTTGTCAAACAACTTATGAATCTTGGGCAGAAAATAGGCGGTTGGCATTGTTGGTTTGTCAGAGAACAGAAAACATGTTTCCACATCGGTAATAATACCTAGTTTATACCATTTGTCAATTAGAGAATGAACTTTATGCCAAATGTGTGAAATAGGATTATTTTTCAAAATGGCGTAGCACCCAGGAGAATTCAAGTGATCCAGTGCCATAGAGATGTAATCTGCTTTATCCATAATTACAACGTTACCACTTTTATCAGCTTCCTTGATCACAAGTGAATCATTAGATGCTAACATGTGAAGGGCAAGACGCTGTGCTGATGTTAAATTAGAAAATGTATGATGAGGACGGGAAGAACGACGATCAAACAATGTATGAATATTATTAGTCACTACCCGATGAAAAGTATCTATAATATTATCATCTGAAAAAATGGGAGTAAATTTCGATTTGTTTGCAAATTCTTTAATTGTCAAATTACAATGCTGTATGTCTAATTCTTTCATGGTATCAAGAAGATTAGACTCACTATCAGACATTGACTCATCAATAGACATAAGTATGTGTGTACTCATTGTTTGCAGTGTAAATTCTGATAATTCGGCGACAGGCATTATAGGAGGATATTGTTTAACCTGTGTGGCAAAAAACTTTAACTTTAACTTTCTGATAAACTTGAATAAATCAATCTGTATCTGCACACAATCATTCTTACAGGATGGAGCAAAAGATAAACCTTTATTTAGTAGTGAGTGTTCTTCTGGAGAGAGCTGATATTGACTTAAGTTATGTATTAAATCTATCTGAACTGATTTGGATCGATCTGATTCTGCAGGGATTTCTGATAAGAAGCTCTTGTTAGCCGTTGACCTAATGAAGCGGCGTTAGCGCCGCCTGTGTTGGCCAACCCTTGAGCCCCTTGGTTGGGCCCGAGCATTGCGGTATTGGCAACGGGTGGTAAGCGGAACCTGACCTGTTTTCTGATGGCCTCTTGTCGATTGCCCTTTTTGAATCTTCTCATCTGTTCTAAAAAAGGTTGCGGAGCCAAAGTAGGTTGTGCCTCTCCGGGCCACGAGAAAAAAATGGAAGCAGCTGGCCTTCACTGTGAACGAGCATAAATGCTTACTTTGAAACATTCTGTGAAAAGCCATCTGTGAGAACTTGCTGTTTACACTACATCTTTGTATATTGTTTGCGTGCTAATAAAAAAAGTTTGTTTAAGGGACGTTATGGTTCCAAGTAAAGCCGAAAAATCCCTGAAATTCACCAGTTATGGTAAGCTAAGCAACCATAATTCGCGCCACCACCGTGCACTGCTAAGACTAACACCCAGGACATCAAAGATGACATCACAAATGTCATTGATGACATCACTGATGACATCACATGTGTATGATAAGAAGCTCTTGTTAGCCGTTGACCTAATGAAGCGGCGTTAGCGCCGCCTGTGTTGGCCAACCCTTGAGCCCCTTGGTTGGGCCCGAGCATTGCGGTATTGGCAACGGGTGGTAAGCGGAACCTGACCTGTTTTCTGATGGCCTCTTGTCGATTGCCCTTTTTGAATCTTCTCATCTGTTCTAAAAAAGGTTGCGGAGCCAAAGTAGGTTGTGCCTCTCCGGGCCACGAGAAAAAAATGGAAGCAGCTGGCCTTCACTGTGAACGAGCATAAATGCTTACTTTGAAACATTCTGTGAAAAGCCATCTGTGAGAACTTGCTGTTTACACTACATCTTTGTATATTGTTTGCGTGCTAATAAAAAAAGTTTGTTTAAGGGACGTTATGGTTCCAAGTAAAGCCGAAAAATCCCTGAAATTCACCAGTTATGGTAAGCTAAGCAACCATAATTCGCGCCACCACCGTGCACTGCTAAGACTAACACCCAGGACATCAAAGATGACATCACAAATGTCATTGATGACATCACTGATGACATCACATGTGCATTTACTTTTCATGAAATTTGTGTACTAGGGATTTTTTATTATAATGTTGCGAAAAAAGTGTCAAGGATCATTGCAAAAAATATCATACCGTAATTAGTGCTTTGAATGATGCATTGATATAAATAGCATTGTATTATGGGGTTCTATCTAGTATACTGAGCTACCAATGGAGAAACATAGCATTGTGTGCAGCGTACAAGATGAAAGTATAATATTTGTAATGTTAATATGTTGAATAATGAAATGATAATTGTCCTGAAATGTTCGAATATAAACAAAATGGGGGTGTTCTGAGGACGTTCTTCGTATTGTGTGACTGCTTAGCTGTATGCAATGAGGGAATGGCACAGAGAGTAAAGTGGAAATGGTAGAAGAGGTGTTGAAGAGTTACGCGGTCCGCGGACACCGCGGCTGTCCGTGGACAGGGCGTGCTACATCCAGGGTTTTCCAGCAAATCCAACATGGAAAGAAGACTGTATGGATTAGCCAATCAGATGTCGAGGTTGTGGATTTGTGTTGAAAGAGACTGTGTGTGGTGAAGATGGCAGAAGTAGAGAAAGTCAGGGTGTTGTTGCTTGGAGATATGTTTGTGCATGGTTTACAACAGTACGCTCGATGCAGGAATGTTGAAAAGAACTTTGATGTGAAAGGAGTGGAGGTGGGGTGGAGCACTGTGCCTGATTGTAATGTACAGGGAATTGTACAAGTTTGGGAGGATATGGCCACGATGAACAGTCCGCATGTGGTAGTTTTGCACTATGGTGCTTTCCATTTGGGCAACGTCAGTGCCCCTACTTTGTTGGCTGATTTGGAACGCTTGGTTCAAGCCGTAATGAAGATCCTTCCAAATGCGAAAGTAATTTTTTCTGGATTACTGCCTAGGGCAATATGGGACAATAGTTCAGTTTTTTGTCCTCAGCAAAACATTGCTAGGTGTGTCATCAACCGAGGCATGTGTGCCTTCATGCTTAGAGCTGGTATGTTCTTCTGTAATAATGAGAATATTGATGCCAGTAATACTGTTAATTTTAAAGAAGATGGCATCTCTTTATCTTTTACGGGAAATGCCTTTCTATTTTGGAATGTAAGGGTTGCTTTGGAGAAGGTTATGTGAAGATTTTAGGAGTAAAGTAAGAAAAAAAATACAAAATAACAGGTGTCTGTCAACCATCTGTAAAAAAAACAAAAAACACGGCTCTTTTCAGAGCCAACTTCAAAGGGGAAATGGGGCACACTATTTAAATTTACATTCAGATTCTCGATATGTCCGCGGACATGGTGGTAGTCCGCGGACATCAAAATCACTGCGTGGGGGTTCAGTATGTTCTATGTTACATGTATATGAAGTCAGGGATATTATGGTTAAGTTGTGCTACTAAAAACCTATGAAATTCAGTGAGAAAACTTTGTTAAAGGGACGTTATGGTTAAGTTGCGCTACTAAAAACCTATGAAATTCAGTGAAAAATCTTTGTTAAAGGACGTTATGGTTAAGTTGCGCTACTAAAAACCTATGAAATTCAGTGAAAAAAACTTTGTTAAAGGTACGTTATGGTTAAGTTGCGCTGCTAAAAACCTTTCAAATTCAGTGAAAAAACGTTTATAAAACGATGTTATGGTTAAGTTGCGCTTCTAAAAACCTATGAAATTCAATGAAAAAACTTTGTCAAAGGGACGTTATGGTTCCAAGTAAAACCGAAAAACCCTTGAAATTCGCCAGTTATGGTAAGCTAAGCAACCATAACTCGCGCCACCACCGTGCACTGCTAAGACTAACACCCAGGACATCAAAGATGACAT
Source organism: Ambystoma mexicanum (assembly GCF_040938575.1). Classification (NCBI taxonomy): domain Eukaryota; kingdom Metazoa; phylum Chordata; class Amphibia; order Caudata; family Ambystomatidae; genus Ambystoma; species Ambystoma mexicanum. The sequence continues at coordinate 303,488,725 of NC_090923.1, read as the reverse complement.
CACAAATGTCATTGATGACATCACTGCATTCGTAAATCCATGCAGATGCACAGCATATGCCTGATCCAGCGGCGCTCCTCTTGCCAGTTGTCCAAACGTTGCTGATTTGCTTACCTCGCCAACGTTGTTGGACCCTTTTTTCCTTTCCCCTGAACAGTCCTATAGTGCTGCTACCTGGCTAAGCATACCATGCACTTACATATCCGCCATCTGCATGTGGAGCGATGGGGGCATACAGTACCAGCACTGTCATGATGTGCCAGCTGCCCCACTGATGCCTCTTTCTGTGCATGTGCCTGGGCAGGCACAGTGACCAGACAGGGCGGTGTGTGTAGGACAGGAAGAGAGGGGACCGTGACGGGAAGTGGCAAGGAAGGCCCCCCGTAGGATGCTTGGGGCACAGAGCAGGCAGTGGCGGAGGGGGCAGCTGAATGTGTCAGTGCACATAGACCACCCGAGAGCAGCGCACGTGACAGCTCGGACATTGAGATGCCCAAGGTTTTGTGATGATGTGAGTGTAGGTCACAAATCACTGTCACATCATCATAAATCCTCCACGTACGCCCCGCAATCCCAGCGAGCACTGCATGCAACATCTCAGGGGTGATCTCTGTGGCCCCAAATCCGGGCCCAGCCTGGGTGGAGGAATCCACAAGAGTGATCACGGCTGCATCGGATGGAGCAGAGTCAGGAGGCTGGTCAGCTCCCTCCATGTTGCACTGCACATCCTCCTGTCCCGGGCCCAGGGGTTCAGCCTGAACTCCCTCCTGGATGTCCCCACCCGACTCAGTGCGCTGGCCTTCATCTTCCTCCTCCTCCACCACCACCCCCACCTCCATCTCCCTGGATGACTTCAGAGAGCCTTCCTCGCTGGATGGGCCCTCCGTTCCTGCACCCTGGCACACAGCAACTGAGAAGTCCACAACAACATCCTGGGACATACCCCCTGCAGCTCTGCCCGATGGAACTCACGCTCCCTCTGCCAACTCACCCTTGGATGATGTAGAATCAACTTGGGCTGGCCGGAGTCTGCCATTTTGCCTGGTGTTTTTGTCCCTGCCCTTCTTCTCCACAACGATGATTCTGCCCTCTTCACAAGCTGCAGTAAGTGTAGAAAATTCCCCAAAAAACAATGACATCAGTAAAGTCATCATGGCACACCCGAGGCAGATATGGGCTTCTTGCATACACAAAATGAACAAGTGGAATCATGCATCATGTCACAACCATGAACTGGCACACACACAATGCACACATACTTGTATGTGGCCTGGCAAACAGCATTGAAAATGTGGCACGGTAGCAGTGTGAAGCCTCAATCACAATGACCCATGCACATGTAAACAACCCACATTGTACAGTGCCCAACAACACATTCCCTACAACAGGCAACGCCGCCATACCAATCATCAACCAACGCAAGAACGACCTTCAAACATGCTCATGGAAACAGCACCAGGTCACATGCCCACACAAAACCAGTCACAGCATGACCTGCAAGCAAGCAACATGTGTGCCAACCATGTCGAACATCAAATTGCACATGTCCTTTGGCCAACCATACTATTATTGCATGTACACACATACACTCGTCTTACAAATCCAATGGCATTACATGTCACATCCCAGTCCCGGAGGCGTCAATGCATGAACCCCACACACACAGCAATCAAAGCATGTGTCACTATCATCAGATATGCCTGGGTGGATGCACTGTCAGTAGTGCCCCACATCGACTTTGACATCATGCATGTCACTCACATGCCCACAATGTAGCATGTCCACATTGGTCATGTCCAAGCACTTGCCCCATGCTCACACACTGCATGTGCACAACAAGAACAATCCATGAATGCACAATCTGGCAATCCTCATGCAATGGCAGCATACAATTTCTGATGTCACAAATGGCCTGCATTGGCGTGAGTCACCAATCAATTGCATCTCACAACCAACACAAGCCGCAAACCGGTTGTGGCATCTGCAAACATGCATGCCACACATACGCCCTAGAGAATGTCCCACATAGGTACTCACCAGCGGAATCCAGATGACTTTTCCAGGCAAAGAGATGGGAGTGGAGGTCCGGATAGAACCTCTCATGTACCTGCAGCTGTATTTGGTTGAACCGGTGGCAGCCGTCATGGTACACCTCCACGGTGGGGTCCCTGGAGAGGCCTGGCAGCACCTTGGTATGGCAGCGGGTATTGAGGTCGTCCTTGAATTTCCAGACCATCTCCTCAGGCTGGACTGCCAGCCCCGGCAAATTGATGGCAGTCGTGATGTCCTACCAGATCCTTTGTATGTATGTCAGTTTATATAGCGCCAGCAGCCCGCAGGCATCAGGGCGCTTTAACAAACAACACAGACTATGCTAAAGTAATGCTTCCCTATTCATTGTATGTTCTTAATCCTCAAGTTGCCACTTAAGAACGAGACACTGATCACCTAAACAGGTGGGTCTTCAAATTTATTCTGAAGATCAAATGGTTGTCTTCCGATCTAAGCTCAATCGGGAGTCTATTCCACTGCTGTGCTGCCATTACTGCAAATGATCTGGCCAAACCTGTCTTTAACTTATATTTTGGCACTGTAAGCAAGCCTTTACCCACCGAGCGTAACTGTCTCTGTGGGATGTAAGCTTCAAATCGATTTTTAAGATAAATGGGGTTTTTTCCAAACAGGCACCTGTGTACAAGTGTCATGGCCTTAAACTTCATCCTCTCTTCTACTCTAAGCCAATGCAGCGATCTTCTAGCCAAAGTTACATGATCACTATTCCTTAGTTTCTTCACGATCCTCACTGCATCATTTTCTATAACTTGGCATCTAGCTAGATCTTTTGTTTTAGCACCTATTAATAAGGCATTGCCGTAATCCAAACTCGACAGAACAATAGCCCTTGCAATTGTTGCTGAGTTGGTTTCATTTAAATAAGGTCTGATGGCCCTCATGAGGCGCAAGTGATATGCTGTATTTTTATGCAAATAATTAACTTGCGCTTCTGAGTTAACTGAGGAATTAACTTTGCCTTGCGTTGGTGCCAACCTGTGTAGTTGGGTTGTAGAGGGCATCATAGGCGCCCAGGACCAGATGAGCCAGGATGGCGAAGCTCGATTTTGCTAAAGTTGACAGCCCTCTGCCTCAACGTGGAGGTGCTGCCCTCGCAGATGACGTGGACGAGGCAGGCATGGCACACCCAAGGCAGGTATGGGCTTCATGGGTAGGTCTAGTGGAGCAACAGTGGTATGGGTAGAGCTGGAAGTCCCGGAAAGTACAGAGGAGGTGGTTGCAGGGCCAACGCAGGAATCCAGGCAAAAGTGGGGAAGCTGGCACACCAGGACAGTGCAGGTTGCAGGCAGGTACTCACTCTCGAGCAGGTAGCAGTACTATAGGATTGAATGCGCACCATCAGGGCCAGAGGAGGCACAATCATTAGCAGTTTAGGCAGGAGGAACAGTGGTGTGCGTCTTGCATCCGCTGCAGCCGATAGCAGAGTAACGGTCTGAAGCTGCGCATCTAAGTGACACCCCTACGCGGCTCACGGCAATGAAGCCATTAGATAAGTCAAGCAACGCGCATCACTAGTTGTGCACAAAGGTTATGATCCGGTGGAGTTACGGAGTTGTATGTGTATTTTGCTATGGAAACCTTACCTATAGATATCGCATACCCAATTTTCTTTTGGCGGAGGGGGGTGTTTGCCTCTGCTCATACACGCTAATTTCTGTGTACTTTATGAGGCATACGGTGTGTCGCATATGCCCATTTTTTAGATCTGGATGCAACTGCGTATTGCATGCCATTTTTTCAGTTATCGAAAGCTTCCCAGGGACTTTGTATACAATTTATGTGTTTAGGGGTGCCACTGTGTATCGCATAACACTTTTTCAGTCAATGGAAGCTTTCTGGGTACCGCATATGCAATTATTGTGTTTCTGGGTGCCACTGTGTATCACGTACAATATTTTGCACTTTTGGGGTACATTTGAGCCTTGCTGCACCACACATCTACGTCGTACATCACGTAGACTGTTCCCTGACTCACATGGTCCAGGACAATAACTTGGTGTGCCTCCCATTCATCCCTTACACCTGTGAAATGAGTGGAAGGGCCCCAAGAGGAAAAGGGGGCAGACAGGGTTGGGGTGGGGGGTGTGGTCGTGAAACAGCTGCTCCAACTCCAGGGGGTCAGGGCGTGGTGGTGAAACAGCTGCCCCAGCCCCAGGGGGTCGGGGACGTGGTGTCGAGACATCTGCCCCAGCCCCAGGGGGTCAGGGGCATGGGGTGGATACATCTGCCCCAGACCGGGGAGGGCATGGCAGGCCCCAGCCTAAAGGTGCCTGGCACCTGGATGCCAACGTCGTTCCAGCCAAACAGGGGCAGCTCCAACACCCCGTGCCATTTGTGGCAGGAAGGGACACCCTCCACAGAAGGAAGAGGCTCAAACCCAACACACGGCACAGGACACTGGCCGGCAGAGGAAGAAGAACTTCGCTGATGAGGACCTCCAGATCCTCATTGACTACTTGACCGATCACCATCGTGACATGTGTTTGTATGTGGGGAGCACACATACATTTCCACAATGTATGGTGCATTGGCAGCGTGTCACGGATGGGATAAACACCTTAGGGCTGGAGATGCACACAGCAGAACAGGATATCAAGCGCTGGAATGACCTCACCCATCGCAGCAAGCACAACCTGAGTGTCAACCTGACCTCTGCAACAGCAACTGGAGGGGTTCAAGCAGAGGATGAGCAGCTGACACCGCATGAAGAGGCCACAAGCCAATTCATCCTCATTGAGCAGGTGCAAGGTGTGGGAGGCGTGGAGAATTATGAGGACACATCAGGTGAGTGTCCGTCATTGTACCTCCTGTGTTTTGTCATTCATGCATCACCCATATCAATTGTGTATTGGCCCATCTGCCTGAATTCGTATGGCAGCCCTGGGAAAAGCATGTCCTGTGACAAACAGACTCATGTCAATTGGCCATCATACTGGGCATAGCCCGTGTGGCTGCCATTTGTGGCACGTGTCTGTGTAATAGGACACATCCCCCACCTGGTACTCCCCCGGCACATGTGCACCATGTGACACCTACGAGTACTGTTCAGTGCTACATTCTTGTTGCGTTTCACTCTACACTGCTAGACCGGTGCATGCAGACAAAGTTTAACTTTCACACCATGTCATGCAGAGTAGCATGTTCCATTTGTCACCTGCTCCTAAGGGTTTCCTTGTTACGATGCATATCTGAGCTGTCTGTCAACGCACGTTGTCATGTTCCCAGAGTGTAGTTGCATGAGTGTCCACAGACCACATACACATTGACTCATTTCCAGTGACACAGTGCCTACTCATTGTGATGCATGCTCCCTCTTACCCTCCCACACACTGGACCCACTCCATGTGGCCCCTCCCCTCACCTTCTTATGGATTTGTGGACCTTGTTTACATCGCCCAATCCACTCTCCATCTCTCTGCACTTCACAGACCTTGACTAGAAAGCACACTTGCGGGTGTACCTACTCATGGGCTGCCCTTTCCACGCCCTCCTGCAGGTCCTCATTGTCTCCAATTCCCAGTCCCGGACCTGATTAGTGTGTCATGTGTTGACTGTGGTGTTGTCTGTGGATATGGATGTCTGGCTGTTCCCATGGGATGTCACTGAACATTCAAATGTCACATGTGATTTACTTTTCCCCTGGTATGGGTGACGACTTGACAGTTGAATGTCCCCTCATTGTGCGTTTACACCACTGTTGAATATCAATGTGCCCAGTGCTGGCATGGACATGATGGACATGATGGGTGAGTGGGGGGTGGAGGGGTGTTCCCTTTTCAGCAATTGCCATGCAACTGTTGCTTACCGGGCCAAGTGTGTGAATGCACAATGTCTGATGGGTGCATGTCCTGCCATTTCTTGTTAGAGTACTCTTTTAAGCATATGTGCATTGTTGTCTCGTTTAACATGTATCAATATGTCCTTCTCTGTCCATCTGCAGGTAAGGATTCACCAGATGCAGAGGAGGAGGAGGAGGAATAGTTGATGGTGTGTCAGACCACCAGTGGGGGCATGGTGTAGTAGCCCATGAGAACCAACTGGTGCGCCAGACCATCCTGAGTTCTGCTGGAGACTCTTCAGACTCTTCTAATTCAGCTGGCTTTGATGCTGAACATGATGTGCATACCTCAAAGAGGGCAAAGGTCAATGGCGCAATGGGTGGATCAGGTGGGGCCCGTGAATCTATGGTGGGGCAGCTGTGGTTACGGCTGCTAGGCCATCCTCCCATGGTTTGGCTTGAGGTCCTAGGGCTGATGTCCAAGTAAGGGTCGCAGACCTGCAGCCAACGCCAGGGGCACCACAGCAATGGACATGGAACCTTGCATCTGGCTGTCATGGGCCCCATGTGCAGGCTGGGGAGAAAGGGGGGGAGCAGCAAATGTTGCGGGCTGCCCTCCGACATGGAAATGTGTTGGACAAGATATCTGAGAAGATGGATAAGATGGCCAAGTCCAGGACCCTGCCAGCAGCCCAGGTAGAGCAACAGCTGCAGGTCATGCGGTCCTCCTGCTGCTCCCACAGACTGCACATGGAGGCGAACATTAAGGGCCGACGGGCTGGTCTTCAGGCACACAGTGAAGCCCTGAGGCGTGAAATGTTCGCCATGAGGACTGCCACCCATGACAAGTTCTCAGCCACTAGGACACTCATCCATGAGGAGATGGATGTCTTCAGGCAGACACTCTCCGAGCAGCTCAATGCATCACGGGTGAGCACGCATACAGACTCTGCAGCCATCCATGAGGACATGCATAGAGACCTCACCAACCTCACTGTGCTGGTGCATTCAACTGTGTCACGGCTGGCCGCAGCCAGTGAAGACCAGGCCTCGGCAGGTCTTGAATCTTGCGTGGGTGTTATTAGTCACCATGGAATTTGCATGCAGTGCACATCTTGACATAGTGGTGGCTTAACCTTGTCTGGTGGTGAATGACTGGGCAGAAGTGTGTCTGTACACATGCATGTGTGTGTATGTGCAGTTACACTTCTGTGTGTGGTCATTGTTTGTGTGGCTGCACTTAGATCATGGACACCATCATTCGAAGTGAATGGATTGCACTATACACACTTTGCTCATTTGCAATGTTTTATTGAGTCTGGGTGTATGGACTGATTGATTACATGCATTCACTGTGCATCTGCATGATCAACTGTGATGATGTGTCCTTACTGCCACCCTTCCACTCCCCCTTTCCACATGTTTCCTACCATGCCCTGCAGGGCTACTCCCTGTACATACTTCTCTTTGACCTGTGCCACTTCACTATCCACTCCTTTCTACACTTCCATGACCTGCCATACATGCCACTGTTCTACATGTTTCACACACATTGATTGTCATGTATCATCATCCTCCACTTCATGTCATAGACTATGGATGATCATTCAGACCTCTTGTGTGCATTGACTCCACAGGACATGTTTGTCAAGTTAGACAAATAAGCGCATGTGTTCCTGTGACTGACTGGTTCTGTGTTACACTATGAGGACACTTTTATAACAGTGTTTGATTTGGTTGGTTATCTGCACCAGGGTGTGTTGCATGTCCTTTGGTTTTGATTTGTTCTTCATGTCATCTGCCACTGTCAGTGAGTGAACATAGCGTGCCCATCTTGTGTATCCATGCATGTGTATTATCGTCCACTCCCCAAAGCTTGTCTTCATCTGTTCTCCCCGTGTGAGTTGCAAGTGCACCCTTGAATCCATGCACACTTCCTGGGGCAGCCTCAATCAGGGTGTTGGGGGATGAGGGAATAGCTGCATGTTGTCCGTAGGTCCATTTGCAGTGTTGTACTACCGGGTGTATGTTGTTTGGTGTTGGGTCTGTGTATATGGTTGGAGTGCCTCCTTTGCAAGGTTGTAGCGTTGATGGGTATTTGGGTGATTTGATTGCCATGGTGTGTGTTGCAGGTGTTTTTTCTGATGTAGAGCTGATGATTTACCTTTCAAATGTGCCCATTCTTTGACAGTCTGCCCTTCACCGTCACCCACTTTTGTCCTTCATGTACCCCTAAATATGGTTCTAGTCCATCTTTGTTCCTTCTGTGCTCTCCGACCAGGATGATACTTAAAGAGGTGTTCATGTCTCCATCTTCTTTCTTAGGGCAGATTGTCTATGCCCTCACACACTGTGATGTCAGTCAGGTCCGTCCTCATCTCCGCTCCAGACAGTATCCTCCTGTCCCTTTCTCGCTCTGTCCCGCTCCACTCCACTGCTCATCAATCGTCACTCTGTCCTGTCTCCCTCTTGCACTCTGTGATCCTTGTACACTGGGTGGTGCATGCCTACTTTTGTGTTCCCTACATGTGTTGTCATGGGTGGGTAGTATCAGTAGTTGCAATGTAGGTCGCTGCGATTTGCAAATATATTTGCAGGTGGGATGCAGTGGATGCAAGCCCGGTAGATGACATGTGCAGGTAAGTGAAGTGCACTCAGGGCTTGGCTTGTGTTATGTTTTGTGGCATGGAGTCTGGCACTGTGTGGGGTGGCTTTTTTCACTTGTTTGGGGGCGGGGGAGGGACAGGTCCTGCTTCATGGGTGCTTGTGACACAGGTTGCTGTTAGGATGGTTTGTGTATGCATGCTGTTTTATTTTTTTAACTTTCTTTATTGGTACACTTGACATCTCAAAACACAACTTACAGCATGTTAGGGCATACTAGTACATATATCAACAGAGGTTCCATTAGAGAGGTCAGATTGTAAGCAACGCCACATACATGGTCTGAAAATATACAACTATAGAGAGGGTGAGCGCATACAGTTCTAGTAATAGAGGATATAGTGCTAAGGGGACAGTTCACATCAGTTGGGGAGAACAGGGTGAAGTCGGATCTGACATTGAACACCAGGGATACAGTTTGAGAGGATAACAAATGTCGCGGGGGCGGGACTCAGGTGGTTCCATGCAAGCCCACTGGTCTTCCATGTCATTTGCCCATATTGCATCTTTTAACCAATGATCCCTGTTAGGAGGATGTGCACTCGTCCAGCGCAACATGATTCAGCACTTAGCTAGCAGGAGGCATAGATATTTATATTTATTTATTTGCATTTATAGAGGCACAACATCCCTCAGGCATCGCAGCGCTGTGCAAAAAGGCTTACTTAGTTACATAAGTGCTTACGAAAAAATAAATACATACATGTTACATAACCCCATGCTGCAAGGTGCGGCTTACTTAGTTATATAAGTGCTTGCAAACACATACGGTTTGCCTAACCCATCTTGCAGGTCGGCAGCAGCGTACAAATGCAAAGTCAAATTAGGTGGCGCAGAAATGTTTTCCAACCCCATTTTGCAGGGCGGCAGCAGCATACAAATGCAAAGCCAAATTAGGTGGCACAGACATGTTGTCCAATCCCATGTTGCAGGGCGGCAGCAGCATACAAATGCAATCATTTTGGAGAGTTTAGCACATACTTAAAGGTCCCGAGTAGTGGGCAGTCCCATATCATATGAAAGTACTTAGCATGCATGGATTTACACCGCGGGCATGCCCCAGACCCCTCGCTGGACAACATACGTAATTTGTCTGGGGGGGAGTGGTATTGATGCAGAACTTTAAGTTGTATCAGCTGAACTCGCAAATTATATCGCTGCTGCGATCCGAGCGTGATCTGGAGGTCGCAGGTTCGAATTCCGGCAAGGACAACTCAGCCTTTCATCCTTCCGAGGTCGATAAATGAGTACCAATTACGGTTGGGTGATATTGTATGTAAATATATGCTCTGTAAGGTCCTTTGGATTAAGGCGCGATATAAATAACACATCCTTATCATTGTCTGTGAACACATCAGCCCATAGATCATCAGAGATCTCCAACTGGAGATCATCGGCCCATTTATCTCGTACATTGAGATGCGCCGCACTCAAATGTGTTTGTATTAGGCGATATAGTGACGATACACAACTGCGGCTGTCACTTGAAGTCAGAACAAAACCCAACAAGGCGTCATTGTCAGGCTTGATCAGGAAACCGTTCCATAACATTTTACAGGCCCTGCGCAGACTGGCGTACTGTAGCTACCATGAGGACGTCATGCTCGCAGGCCCAGGGATGTCAGTAATTTGAATGAAATTGTTCTCAATTTCGCAGCTTCACCTCACTGATGATGCCCAACAAGGTTGAAACACGTGTATGGGGTTGCTGTGGTACTCTTGTTCAGAGGAGAATTGCCTAGCATTCCGGTGCTGGACTGCCCCTGGGCATGACAAAGACTGATATGTGGGGAAATTTCTTTTCTGTGAAAAGAACAGTGAGCTAAAGACTTGGTTGAGACTCTCCCAGGGGCCATCCACCCAAAAACAAGTCAATGGGCTGTGTTCGTGCTGGTAGAGAGTTTCCCAGACCCCCCTCTGTTTTGCATAGTAAGTAACTTTGGGTCTCACCCTAAGTTTCCAGGGGAATCCAGACGTGGACCCCTTGCTCACTGTTCTTAGAGGGGCGCAGCTTCACCTCACTGATGATGCCCAACAAGGTTGAAACACGTGTATGGGGTTGCTGTGGTACTCTTGTTCAGAGGAGAATTGCCTACCATTTCAGTGCTGGACTGCCCCTGGGCAGGACAAAGACTGATATGTGGGGAAATTTCTTTTCTGTGAAAAGAACAGTGAGCTAAAGACTTGGTTGAGACTCTCCCAGGGGCCATCCACCCAAAAACAAGTCAATGGGCTGTGTTCGTGCTGGTAGAGAGTTTCCCAGACCCCCCTCTGTTTTGCATACTAAGTAACTCTGGATCTCACTCTAAGTTACCAGGGGAATCCAGACGTGGACCCCTTGCTCACTGTTCTTAGAGGGGCGCAGCTTCACCTCACTGATGATGCCCAACAAGGTTGAAACACGTGTATGGGGTTGCTGTGGTACTCTTGTTCAGAGGAGAATTGCCTAGCATTTCGGTGCTGGACTGCCCCTGGGCAGGACAAAGACTGATATGTGAGGAAATTTCTTTTCTGTGAAAAGAACAGTGAGCTAAAGACTTGGTTGAGACTCTCCCAGGGGCCATCCACCCAAGAACAAGTCAATGGGCTGTGTTGGTGCTGGTAGAGAGTTTCCCAGACCCCCCTCTGTTTTGCATACTAAGTAACTTTGGGTCTCACCCTAAGTTACCAGGGGAATCCAGACGTGGACCCCTTGCTCACTGTTCTTAGAGGGGCGCAGCTTCACCTCACTGATGATGCCCAACAAGGTTGAAACACGTGTATGGGGTTGCTGTGGTACTCTTGTTCAGAGGAGAATTGCCTACCATTTCGGTGCTGGACTGCCCCTGGGCAGGACAAAGACTGATATGTGGGGAAATTTCTTTTCTGTGAAAAGAACAGTGAGCTAAAGAATTGGTTAAGACTCTCCCAGGGGCCATCCACCCAAGAACAAGTCAATGGGCTGTGTTCGTGCTGGTAGAGAGTTTGTCAGACCCCCCTCTGTTTTGCACACTAAGTAACTTTGGGTCTCCCCCTAAGTTACCAGGGGAATCCAGACGTGGACCCCTTGCTCACTGTTCTTAGAGGGGCGCAGCTTCACCTCACTGATGATGCCCAACAAGGTTGAAACATGTGTATGGGGTTGCTGTGGTACTCTTGTTCAGAGGAGAATTGCCTAGCATTTCGGTGCTGGACTGCCCCTGAGCAGGACAAAGACTGATATGTGGGGAAATTTCTTTTCTGTGAAAAGAACAGTGACCTAAAGACTTGGTTGAGACTCTCCCAGGGGCCATCCACCCAAGAACAAGTCAATGGGCTGTGTTTGTGCTGGTAGAGAGCTTCCCAGACCCCCCTCTGTTTTGCATACTAAGTAACTTTGGGTCTCACCCTAAGTTACCAGGGGAATCCAGACGTGGACCCCTTGCTCACTGTTCTTAGAGGGGCGCAGCTTCACCTCACTGATGATGCCCAACAAGGTTGAAACACGTGTATGGGGTTGCTGTGGTACTCTTGTTCAGAGGAGAATTGCCTAGCATTTCAGTGCTGGACTGCCCCTGGGCAGGACAAAGACTGATATGTGGGGAAATTTCTTTTCTGTGAAAAGAACAGTGAGCTAAAGACTTGGTTGAGACTCTCCCAGGGGCCATCCACCCAAAAACAAGTCAATGGGCTGTGTTCGTGCTGGTAGAGAGTTTCCCAGACCCCCCTCTGTTTTGCATACTAAGTAACTTTGGATCTCACTCTAAGTTACCAGGGGAATCCAGACGTGGACCCCTTGCTCACTATTCTTAGAGGGGCGCAGCTTCACCTCACTGATGATGCCCAACAAGGTTGAAACACGTGTATGGGGTTGCTGTGGTACTCTTGTTCAGAGGAGAATTGCCTAGCATTCCGGTGCTGGACTGCCCCTGGGCAGGACAAAGACTGATATGTGGGGAAATTTCTTTTCTGTGAAAAGAACAGTGAGCTAAAGACTTGGTTGAGACTCTCCCAGGGGCCATCCACCCAAAAACAAGTCAATGGGCTGTGTTCGTGCTGGTAGAGAGTTTCCCAGACCCCCCTCTGTTTTGCATAGTAAGTAACTTTGGGTCTCACCCTAAGTTTCCAGGGGAATCCAGACGTGGACCCCTTGCTCACTATTCTTAGAGGGGCGCAGCTTCACCTCACTGATGATGCCCAACAAGGTTGAAACACGTGTATGGGGTTGCTGTGGTACTCTTGTTCAGAGGAGAATTGCCTACCATTTCAGTGCTGGACTGCCCCTGGGCAGGACAAAGACTGATATGTGGGGAAATTTCTTTTCTGTGAAAAGAACAGTGAGCTAAAGACTTGGTTGAGACTCTCCCAGGGGCCATCCACCCAAAAACAAGTCAATGGGCTGTGTTCGTGCTGGTAGAGAGTTTCCCAGACCCCCCTCTGTTTTGCATACTAAGTAACTTTGGAGCTCACTCTAAGTTACCAGGGGAATCCAGACGTGGACCCCTTGCTCACTGTTCTTAGAGGGGCGCAGCTTCACCTCACTGATGATGCCCAACAAGGTTGAAACACGTGTATGGGGTTGCTGTGGTACTCTTGTTCAGAGGAGAATTGCCTAGCATTTCGGTGCTGGACTGCCCCAGGGCAGGACAAAGACTGATATGTGAGGAAATTTCTTTTCTGTGAAAAGAACAGTGAGCTAAAGACTTGGTTGAGACTCTCCCAGGGGCCATCCACCCAAGAACAAGTCAATGGGCTGTGTTGGTGCTGGTAGAGAGTTTCCCAGACCCCCCTCTGTTTTGCATACTAAGTAACTTTGGGTCTCACCCTAAGTTACCAGGGGAATCCAGACGTGGACCCCTTGCTCACTGTTCTTAGAGGGGCGCAGCTTCACCTCACTGATGATGCCCAACAAGGTTGAAACACGTGTATGGGGTTGCTGTGGTACTCTTGTTCAGAGGAGAATTGCCTACCATTTCGGTGCTGGACTGCCCCTGGGCAGGACAAAGACTGATATGTGGGGAAATTTCTTTTCTGTGAAAAGAACAGTGAGCTAAAGAATTGGTTAAGACTCTCCCAGGGGCCATCCACCCAAGAACAAGTCAATGGGCTGTGTTCGTGCTGGTAGAGAGTTTGTCAGACCCCCCTCTGTTTTGCATACTAAGTAACTTTGGGTCTCACCCTAAGTTACCAGGGGAATCCAGACGTGGACCCCTTGCTCACTGTTCTTAGAGGGGCGCAGCTTCACCTCACTGATGATGCCCAACAAGGTTGAAACATGTGTATGGGGTTGCTGTGGTACTCTTGTTCAGAGGAGAATTGCCTAGCATTTCGGTGCTGGACTGCCCCTGAGCAGGACAAAGACTGATATGTGGGGAAATTTCTTTTCTGTGAAAAGAACAGTGACCTAAAGACTTGGTTGAGACTCTCCCAGGGGCCATCCACCCAAGAACAAGTCAATGGGCTGTGTTTGTGCTGGTAGAGAGCTTCCCAGACCCACCTCTGTTTTGCATACTAAGTAACTTTGGGTCTCACCCTAAGTTACCAGGGGAATCCAGACGTGGACCCCTTGCTCACTGTTCTTAGAGGGGCGCAGCTTCACCTCACTGATGATGCCCAACAAGGTTGAAACACGTGTATGGGGTTGCTGTGGTACTCTTGTTCAGAGGAGAATTGCCTACCATTTCGGTGCTGGACTGCCCCTGGGCAAGACAAAGACTGATATGTGGGGAAATTTCTTTTTTGTGAAAAGAACAGTGAGCTAAAGACTTGGTTGAGACTCTCCCAGGGGCCATCCACCCAAAAACAAGTCAATGGGCTGTGTTCGTGCTGGTAGAGAGTTTCCCAGACCCCCCTCTGTTTTGCATACTAAGTAACTTTGGGTCTCACTCTAAGTTACCAGGGGAATCCAGACGTGGACCCCTTGCTCACTGTTCTTAGAGGGGCGCAGCTTCACCTCACTGATGATGCCCAACAAGTTTGAAACACATGTATGGGGTTGCTGTGGTACTCTTGTTCAGAGGAGAATTGCCTACCATTTCGGTGCTGGACTGCCCCTGGGCAGGACAAAGACTGATATGTGAGGAAATTTCTTTTCTGTGAAAAGAACAGTGAGCTAAAGACTTGGTTGAGACTCTCCCAGGGGCCATCCACCCAAGAACAAGTCAATGGGCTGTGTTCGTGCTGGTAGAGAGTTTCCCAGACCCCCCCTCTGTTTTGCATACTAAGTAACTTTGGGTCTCACCCTAAGTTACCAGGGGAATCCAGACGTGGACCCCTTGCTCACTGTTCTTAGAGGGGCGCAGCTTCACCTCACTGATGATGCCGAACAAGGTTGAAACACTTGTATGGGGTTGCTGTGGTACTCTTGTTCAGAGGAGAATTGCCTAGCATTTCGGTGCTGGACTGCCCCTGGGCAGGACAAAGACTGATATGTGGGGAAATGTCTTTTCTGTGAAAAGAACAGTGAGCTAAAGACTTGGTTGAGACTCTCCCAGGGGCCATCCACCCAAGAACAAGTCAATGGGCTGTGTTCGTGCTGGTAGAGAGTTTCCCAGACCCCCCTCTGTTTTGCATACTAAGTAACTTTGGGTCTCACCCTAAGTTACCAGGGGAATCCAGACGTGGACCCCTTGCTCACTGTTCTTAGAGGGGCGCAGCTTCACCTCACTGATGATGCCCAACAAGGTTGAAACACGTGTATGGGGTTGCTGTGGTACTCTTGTTCAGAGGAGAATTACCTACCATTTCGGTGCTGGACTGCCTCTGGGCAGGACAAAGACTGATATGTGGGGAAATTTCTTTTCTGTGAAAAGAACAGTGAGCTAAAGAATTGGTTAAGACTCTCCCAGGGGCCATCCACCCAAGAACAAGTCAATGGGCTGTGTTCGTGCTGGTAGAGAGTTTGTCAGACCCCCCTCTGTTTTGCATACTAAGTAACTTTGGGTCTCACCCTAAGTTACCAGGGGAATCCAGACGTGGACCCCTTGCTCACTGTTCTTAGAGGGGCGCAGCTTCACCTCACTGATGATGCCCAACAAGGTTGAAACATGTGTATGGGGTTGCTGTGGTACTCTTGTTCAGAGGAGAATTGCCTAGCATTTCGGTGCTGGACTGCCCCTGAGCAGGACAAAGACTGATATGTGGGGACATTTCTTTTCTGTGAAAAGAACAGTGAGCTAAAGACTTGGTTGAGACTCTCCCAGGGGCCATCCACCCAAGAACAAGTCAATGGGCTGTGTTCGTGCTGGTAGAGAGTTTCCCAGACCCCCCTCTGTTTTGTGTTCTCAATATATAGTGACCCCAGGGTGTGAAATTCTCAGTGACCAGGCTATGCGCGTACCGGCGTCGACCTGCGGTAGGGCCGGGACACAGTTCGATAAGGGAAGGTCTTCTTGGTATGGGGTGTGTATACCAGCGATCCTCCATATTTAACACCAGGCTAATGCCGTGACACATGCAGGATCAAATTTACAAACATCAGTAAATGCAGTGGGAAAGATCAATGATCTCAAGTCCCTATCCCCCGCAGAGTGTGAGCCACCGCCAAACCAGTGAGCGACAAATTCTGCTTATGCGGCTATCCAGTAAAGCCAGATGTTGGGGGCTGCAAACCCTCCACCCACGTCATAGGGTAATGTCAGTGTGTCGCATTTCAGGCATACTGCCCCAGAGTGCCAGATGAATCTGTTGATCATACTTTCGAGTTCCTGAAAGAATGCTCGCTTCGGCCAAAGCGGCACATTAAGGAAGAGATGCAGGAGTTTAGGGGGAATGGTCATTTTAAGGGGAGCCACCTTGCCGGCGATTGTGATGGGAAGGTGAGCAGCCCAATTCAAAGGTTTAGCGCGTAGGTGAGTCATATACGTATCGTAATTACAATGATATAGCCTGAGGGGCTGTCTAGCAACCATCACACCCAAATAACGTATAAACTCTGGAGCCCATTCAAAGCCATGCTTCATCTGCGCAGACGGTGACATCGGTAAGGGGGAAGAGTTCAGATTTGTTACAATTCACCTGGAGTCCTGACAGCATTCCTAAGTGTAGAACATCTGCCATTAAGGGCTCCAGGTGCACACCCGGGTTTCGGATATTCACTGGTGCATCATCGGCCTAGAGGGACATTATTTGTGGTTCCCCCACTATCCTAAGTCTGCAGTGTCTGTGCCTGGACCTCACCAAATCTGCAAGGGGCTCTATGATCATAACAAATACTAAGGAGATCCCTGGCGCGTACCTCTGCCTGTCTCAAACTGTGGTGAAAGCATCCCGTTCATGTTGACCCTAGCTATTGTTGTCGCATAAAGGAGATGTAAAGCATCCAGGAATCCCCGGCCAAATCCACACTTGGACAACATGGCATACATGAACCACCATGACACTGAATCAAATGTCTTTTGGATGTCAAGAGTAGCAGCAACTGCTTGAACCCCAGGGTCTAGTTGAGCTAAGATATTAAAGAGACAGCGTAAGTTTAGTGTTGTGGACCTGCCCGGTATGAACCCTGATTGGTCGGGGCGAACAATGAACGGCATGACTGGCAGTAATCTGGTGGCCATGATCTTCGCAAAAGTTTTTACATCTGTATTGATTAAAGACAGAGGGCAATAAGAACTGCATTGATTGGCAGGTTTCTCAGGTTTCAGCAATACTGTAATAATCACCCCGCGCATTGTGGGCGGGAGCAGCTTGCATTCGAGAGCCTCCTGCCAGACCCGGAGAAGATGCGGGCGAGAATATCATTGTACCGCTTATAAAGTTCGGCTGCAACACCGTTGGTGTCCGGGGCCTTTCCAGATGGTAGGCGTTGTTTGATCAATATCAGTTACCGAGATTGGAAGGTCCAACGGGGCACTTGTGTCATGCGATATCTGACATAGGGGCAGGGTGTCGAGAAACTCGTCAATCTCCTCCACCATGCATGTGTCTTTGTTAGAGTAGAGGATTTTGTATACATTTAAAAAGACCTCGTTAATGGATGTGGGGGTGTGGACTAGGTTGCCCGAGGCATCTACCACAAGTGGAATGCATCGATCACTACTTTCTTGCCGAGCCATATGGGCAAGCAGTGTACCAGGCCTGTCTCCCTCCCCATATTTCCTAGCAGACATCAGGGCATTAAAGAATTTAACTTTGCGCTCGGCATGGGACCTAAAGGTGTCCATTGCTTCCTTGATCTGTGCCAATGTGGCAGTGGGTGGGGGGGTCGCTAACCAGCTCTTGCTCTAACTTCTGTAATACATCTTCTCTTTGGACTATGCTACGTCAGATGGCTTTGAGGATGCAACATTCTGTTGACATAGCAATCCTTCTGATATTAGCCTTGAAGGCGTCCCAGAGCACAGCAGCCGAGGGCACCGAGCCTACGTTTTGTTGAAAGTACATCTGCACATGCTTATCAATAGTGGTTGCGAACACCGTATCAAGCAGCGCCTGTGGTTAAAGCACCAGTTGTTGTGGGGTATAGCATAGGCTGGCAGTGTTAGGGAAATACTGATCGGGGAATGATCAGAGTAGGAGCGGGGTAGCATGTGAACGTCGCTAACCCCTCCAAGCAGTGTGTTAGAAACGAGCCACAGATCTATACGAGAGAAGGAGCCCTGGGCCAACGAGTAGAAAGAGTAAGAGTGTTCCCCTGTATGCAATGCCCGCCATGCATCCACCAACCCCAGGGACTGCATGCCATATATAATAGTGGAAGCAGCCCGTGTAAGGGTTCTCCTGGTGTGGGTGGATCTGTCAAGTTCCAAGTCCAAATCACCACCCCACAACGTGGGTATCAAGCTAATTCACTCAGGATGTCATTGTAAAACTGGGGATCGTCCACATTAGGGCCGTAGACATTCAGCAGTAGAATTTCCCTACCAGCTAGCATCCCATATACCAAGACATATCGACCCAATAGGTCTACCTTTGTGTATTTACACTTGAATGGGAGAGATTTATGTACCGGGGTCTAGACACCCCGGGACTGTGAGGAATATGAAGTATAAAACCGATTTCCCTCCAAATTCCTGACAAACCCCTCGCAGACCGATGAAAGAGCATGGGTTTCCTACAGAAGAAGAACCTGGACTTAGTGTCTTTCAAGATACAACTGTATCTTTCGTCGCTTAGTTGGAGTCCCCAAGCCGCGCACATTCTAGCTAAAACAAGTTATTTCCCCCATTTATGTATGCATGGGCCAGCAGTGTCCCCCGTATCACATAGATCCAAATTGTACAATGCCCTTAAGATTCCGGTTGTGCCCATCATCTTCGTGTCTTTGAGTTTAGTGTATGCCAAGTGTTGTTTTAAGAACTTCAACAATCCCCGCCCACTCGAATCCCCCATCCACCTTAAAACTGGGGTGATGATGCCTTCCAGGAAACACCGCAAACTGGTAATGCAACTATGCATGGGGAGGCTAGTGCGCAGGTCCACCCAGGCCAGCACGGAACGTAGCACCGAAAAAAAGTATAAGTGTTCACATACGGTTGCCCCTATCAGGAACAAAGTGTCTACTTCCAACTGCGGGATACATGATTAAGACAAACTCAACTGCACCCCCACAGTGGGAAACATAGCAACAGTAACACGTGTAAAACCTCCCACAACAAACAAACCACCAGGGGGCACTAAGGTGTAGAGGAGGGAGGACCCCTCAGTGAAAGACAGCGACCAGGGCATTGGTACACGACTCAAGGTGGTGGTAGAGTTTCATCCAAGAACTTCATACCTTCACCTGGTATAGTAAAGAAAAAAAGTCTTGTTATTCCATTCCACCCGCAGCTTAGCGGTATACAGCATTACATATTTCAAATGATTATCTCATAGTCGTTTCTTGACAGCTAGGAAAGATTTCCTCTCCTGTTGCACAGCCACAGAGAAGTCGGGTATATGTGTATTCTGCTGGATCCCAACATCAAATCTCCTTGTTCGCGAGCAGCTCGGAGGATCGCATCCCAGTCACCCTAATTAAGAATGCGACCAATGATGGGTCGTGAAGGCACCCCAGGCCTAGGTCTAGTGGCCAGAGACCTATGTGCACGCTCAACCGCAAACTGCGGCAACAGCGCCGGGTTACCCAGGAGTGGGAGTAGGGTTGTTTCTATCCATTGTTCCATGGATGTTTCGTTGCTGCTCTCTGGGACCCCAATGATGTAGATATTATTGCGTTGGGATATGGATTCAAAGTCATCGTTCTTCCTTTCCACTTGGAGCACTCGCCTGGGGAGCACAATAACTTAGTTACGCATGGTAGACAGGTCATCCTCCACAGTGCCCACTCGTCTTTCTGCTTCCCCCAGCCACTGATCAGTCCTAACCATGCGTATTTTGATAGATTCTATGGTTTTGGTCATTTCGTTGAGTTTGGTATGCACCTTTGCGAATCGCTCCTGCATGCACACCAGCATGCGTTGAGTTTCAGTCACCTACAGTAGCATCGCCTCCGAGACCATGTTGCTCCACTGGAGGTCAGCGGCCTAGGGGTGGATTTGGCGTATTGGCTCATGGACTGCTGTTTTTTTGCATTTCCCCTCATCATACCACACAGGGACAGGGAGGACAAACTGGAAGGTGTTAAGTATTAGGGAGTAGTTTACCACAGTATGCTGAAGACCACAGGTTGGTGCCCACTCACCAGTTGCCAGGGGGTAGATGTATAGGGTAGAAACGCCTTTCTCTGGGTTGGGGGCAGGCCAACGCAATTATGTAGGGCCCCATGAGGACCCTTCTAGAAGGTCAGGCAAGTTGAATGTAGTATACCCTCAGGCATCTCATACAGGCTCGACAGGCCACAGCACAGCGCATATGATATGATATGATAGGTTATTTATAACATGCTCAATATCCAGAGGTTTCTAAGCGCGGACCTGGGGATCGAGCCTGTGTCACTCCGTGTCGTCTTGCTTCTAAGGTGAGCATGTTGCCGCTGAGCTATCCTCCCGGGACAATGAAATGTTCCCTTGCAGTCCCGGCTTGAACGGTCCAGATCCAATGGGCAGTGGGTCAGCTATTTCCAGACAGACAGGCACGGTGTAACCAGGGGGGCCGCTGATCCAGGATAGTGACAACGGGGAGGGTGCGCAAAACCAGTCCCACAGTGTCTGCCAGACAAGGTTTGCCCATGGTGGAGGGCGCCTGTGTGGCCTGGTATGCGTCATGTTTTACAGGGAAATTGCAATGTTAAATATACTGAGGAGAACTCCATGATGCAAGGCACTCCAAGCACAGCTGTGTCTCCTGATTCCCCTCCCACACTGCAGCCCCAGAGGTGTTGGGTGTCTCGAGTCAGTCATTGGATGATGATCCCTCACTGCCCGCTGGGGCCCGGGCATCAAGGATGCACGCACAGAGGGCAGAGGAGGACGCAGGCACCACAAGACACCGCCAGGCCCACCCGCCGTAACCAGGGAATAAATATTATGCAAGGGTGCTGGGGTTACGCACAGTCCAAGCAGCCCAACAGTGCACACACTCACCTCTGCGACCACATGTGACAGTGATTTTCCTCCAGTGGGGAATGAAGGAAGGTCCAGTGGAGTTGGGTGGAAGGGTCCACGTCGCCAGTACTGCAGCCCCCTCAGGCTCCGTGCAATATGGTGGGGTGCAATGCTGTCGGAGGATGGGTCCCTACCCCAGGATGCCGGGCACCCCCGCACTCGTGGATTGGAGCCACCATAGGCGCAAGGTTGGGTTCAGCTGTCAGGGTGAGGGGTGTCACAGCCAATAAGAGTGTAGCTGATCAGTGGGGGGGGTGCCACAGTGCACCACCCGGAGCTCCAAATTATGGCACCGGCTGCAGTGCCACAGAAGTAGGCAACAGCGTCAGTGTGTCCCAAGAAGGAAAAGTGGGGTGGTGTAGCAGAGCCGGTCTCCGTGCTGCTGTGGAGGGCCTCGGCTCCGCTCGCACCTCCAGTCCCCCTCCACTTCTCAAGGCCGACCGCCCTATCTCGGCCCCACAGCCGTCTTCAAGGGTCATATCAAGCCCGGAATGTTGTCTAGAGGATCAGAGGGTTGATTGCCCACACTGGGAGGCGTTAAGATCAGTGAAAGGAGGTGAATTTCGTCCCGGGCTTCCCCGGGTGCGGGAGCTCTAACAGAGAGCTGCCATTTTCCAGCTCTGCGCAACAGCACCCCATGCATGCTGTTTTTTTACCAATAATCATGTTGCCACTAGTTGTGGGGTCCTACTTGGGTGTGGGTATCACTTTAGGGCCTTAGTTGGTGAGCTGTCATGAGGGTGGTTGCCTCGGCTGTTTATGTGCTATGACATGTCTTTATGGTGGTGGTGGTGGTGGGTGTTTCCTTGCACTTTTCACATGTGTCTTGCCTGTCACAGGTCTATCCGTTTGAAGAATTTTAAATTGTAATTCTTACCCACAGAGGCAGTTCAATCTTGGTGCTTATTCCCCTTCTGGGGTTTCTGTCCCTAAACCAATACACACACATACCAGCATTGCTGCACATTGTTGCGATGTAATGTAGTCCACAGACACAAGGCACAGATGGTTGTCCATTCTTTATTGTATGACAGGGAGACCATGTACCATGCAGTGTGCTCCGTCACTTATTATGAGGCATGTTGACAGCTGCTGGGTGCATTTCAATGCTAACTTCAGTTCAATTCACATTTCTGACTTCCCTTGCACTTTCATTTTGCATGCTCCCTTTTGTGTGTGAGTTTGTCCTTGGCCTGTGTTTGTCATTGCTGTCTCATGCCTGCTTGTGTGTTTCATGCCAGTTGCATCAGTGTCCTGCCTTCCAGTCTAGCAGCTGCCTCTGTGAAGGGCTGCCTTCTGCAAGATCAAGTTTTGAGTGAAATTGGTGAGATATATGTTTCACCTCTGCTTGGGCTTCGCATCATCGTCTACACTGCCAGTGTTTACTGCATTGTCATACTGCCATATTCATAAGGGAATGGCATATCATGGCATTCACAATACTACGAAGGTGCTCCTGGGTTCCCATCCTCTCAATGTTCTCTTTTTGCGGGTCATCTCAGTATCATGCTGAGTGTGACCAGATGCCTATGTTGGGAAGGTACCATCAGCATGATGATGGGTAAGTGTAACATGGTCATTCACTGCTTGTCACTCGGGGGTGGGAGGGGCCCAGTGTAGAGGTTTTTGGTGGATAAAGTTTAATTGTGTGGGTCGTTCATGTTGCATTGGCGTGAGGTGGGTGGAGGTGACTGCATGTGTGCCAGGACACACGGTGAGTGGTGGCTGGTGAGTTGGTGTATGCATTTGTAGCATGTCACTCAGGGTGGCACATGTTGGTGTATGTTTGGGTCCATAGATGTGTTGCCAGCACTCACATTGATTTGGTTTTCTCTATAGATGATTTTGGCATGGAATGATGGATGAAGGAATTGTGATGGGAGTAGCAGCTCTATGCATGCACAGGAAACAACATGAGGGTGTGGTGGTTTCTGGGCCTGCACAGGGGGGATTTTGGTGGACTGCACATTACGGATGATGCAGGGTCACATGGGATGAGGAAAGATGTGCATTTTATTTTCCAGTTTCAACATGACTGCTCTGATGTGACTGTGTATAGTAGGCAAAGTGGTTGTTAGGGAATGGTTTGGCCACTGAACCAGTTTATTGCTCTGTGACACGCATTGTGGGCCTGGGCTGTCCTCGAATTACTTTGTTAGCATCAAATTTGTAGTATGCCTTCCTACTTGTGGTCCCATGTATGTGGTTTGGTGTATACATGCAGTCCAGTTGTTGTACAAGTGACGGCACCCTAGGACTTTGTTCCTTGTGCTGTGTGCTTTTGTGTGTACTACATGGACGCTGTTGTGTCAAGTTGATATGCCTGTGTGGATCAGTTGTGCACTGCCATGCAGTTTGGGGCCATGAGTCTCAGGCTGCTTTTATGTGTGGTTGCACCATTATTTGACGGACCTTTGAATGTGGCCCTTGGGGTGTGTCAAACTATTTTGCTCTATTGCAAATTGGCTCTTATTCGGATGTTTTGATTTGGGAGGCAATGTATGCCTATTGCCAGTATGTATGTCAGATATTTCATCTTGCACCCCTGCTATGACACTCAGAGCAACATGGATATATGTTTGCCTGTAGTGCACATGGTCCCACAGGTCTTTCATCAGATTTTGGTTTGCTTCTCAGAATTGGTGGAATTGTTGAATTTGGTGCCCATGAATGTCTAGGTACTAAAATTGATTGTTGCCTATTTCATGCATGTTTTTATAGTGTCATATTTGTACTTGTGCCAATATATTTTGCATTTCTACAGTTGTTCATCTTCGAGATTTATTTCACTACATACTTCACAAGGTGGTTGTGGTATAAAGCCACTTACAAATATTTTCAGGGGCCTTTGATTGGCCATCTTGTTTTATGTCTAATGGAGATACAAATTTGCACTCCCAGTGGCACCTTCTCAGGGTGTTGTTGTGGGCACAGAGGATAGGCCCAATTCATCATTGAATGGTACCTGGGAGGTGGCTACAGTGTGTGTACTCCAAGGGGGCTGGTATTTAGGTGAAGCACGATTGCACCAGCTGTATGTGTGCAGCCTCTCCACGTGCCCTTTGGCCATCCCACCTGCATGTCCACTGGTACACCATGCCATGTTGCAACATTGTGTAGGGCACATGCATTCACAATTATTCAACAGACTACTGGTGGTTCATACAGCAACACCCCACCAGAGTGACAAAGGGATTGGAACCGTGACTTTAGCCCTCTAAGTGGCTGTATGGGCAGTATTATACCTCACCTGAGCTTGTGTTGTGGGGTTCCTGATGGGTATCATCATGAATGTAGTGAGCGGGTAGGCACTATCACCTGTAAATGTCGACATGGTTGTTATTGTCATTTTTTGCCAGTGTCTATTGTTCAGTGTGTGAACTGCATGCATGTGCGTGAGCGTTCATACTCACCAATGAGGCATGTGTTGTCATGTTTTCCAGCTACCAGGGCCCGGTGCAATGATGACATACGGAAGATGTAGCTGCCGTGTGTGCTGCCTGATAAATTAGCATAGACCTCAATGATGATTCCATTGGCATCACACACAACCTGCACATTAATGGAATGCCAGTGCTTTCTGTTCCTATATTTATGATCTGTCAATCTGGGTGGCCATAGCGCTACATGGGTGCAGTCTATGGCATCTAGTACACAGGGAAGCGTGCCACTGCATAGAACTCCTGCATGACTGTCTACCTTTCTGCCAGTGTTCGGGGCATATATATGTGCCTGTGCACACATGCATGTGATGTTATACAGGACAGCAGGACAGCACCTGGTGGAGAGAGCGTGACCAACTACTGCAGTGGTCTGCTGGAAGGACCCGGTGGCAATGAAATGTTGCGCAGTGAGCACTTTTTCTAGCAGAGTAAGGGCCTGGGAGCAGTTGGTGGGTGGTGATAGATCATCTTTCCACTCCCCAACAAGGTCTAGGACGTTATGTGGGGGGCTGTACCTGCCATAGACCCAATCATCAGGCATCCCAAAATGTGTAGTGTGTGTTGCAAAGATCCGGGCCCTGGGCATCCTCCTCCTTCTGCGGTGTCCATGCACAATGGCTCCTAATACTGCTTGATTTATTGTGACTGTAGACGTTCGTTTGGTGTGTATTGCATGCTTTATATGCAATTGTTCCAATGCTCATTGACATTTACTACAGATTGCGATCTCAATCCCCCAGACTCCTGGTGCCTCTAAAACAGCTTCTACTTTATGGGGCCACATACAGCTTCTGATGACCTGGGAAAACACTTAACAGCTGGATGCCCTGGCCTCGGGCCACATGTTTATTACCACGAAACAAATTACTAACCCCCTCTAAAGATTTGAATACAAAGGGTGAGACATCTGTTCCCTTGTGGGACTGAAAACCATGTCCTGTTCGTATGCTGACCTTCTTACTAGGTAACTCATTCTTCTTTCCGTCAAGAATGCTCCTGCTACTTAGGATTCATGTGCAACAGCTAACCGTGGAGCAAAGCACCCCATTGTGTGGACTGTGGTTGTGTTGCATGTGCAGTTTTAATATTGTATCTTTCTACATGTGTGAAAATCTAACAGGTATAAATGCTAAACGATTGCAACTCTAAAAGTAACATAGTCAATCCATAATTAACTCCATTCGATTCATATGAATTTACAACACTGCCCCAGTTTGCCTCCATCCCCCATCATCAATATGGTGTGTACAACATGAATCCCTCATAATAATGGGGACCCTCCTTGACTGCCCAAACAAATTATCCCCTCTCTATCCGCACCCACCTAACCACCACTCTCTCTACCTCCATCCCCACTCTCAACCCCACCAACACCACCCCCACTCTCTCTACCCCACCCCTCCCGACTCTCTACCCCATGCCACCCACCCTTAACCCCACTCTCTGTACACAAGCCCACCCTAGCCACACTCGCTATACCCCTACCCACCCTCTCTACCTACACCCACCTACCCAACCCCAACTCTCTCTACCCTCACCCACACCACCCCGCTCTCTCTGCCCCACCCACTCTCTCAACCCCCTCTCTCTACCCCTACCCACCCTTCCACCCTCTGTGTATCCCCACTGATGCAACCTAACCCCCTCTCTAGCCCTGCTCACCCTATCCCCCACCCACCCTACCCCCTCACATCCTTCCCATCACA
Organism: Ambystoma mexicanum; assembly: GCF_040938575.1. Lineage (NCBI taxonomy): Eukaryota > Metazoa > Chordata > Amphibia > Caudata > Ambystomatidae > Ambystoma > Ambystoma mexicanum. The sequence goes on along the minus strand of NC_090923.1, from coordinate 303,462,618 downwards.
CTTTATTTCTTACCCTCTGACCCTTTTTCACTGATATTACCTCTTTATCATAAGCGATGGCAACATCTCTCAATTGCTTCCTCCCTTGCTCTATTCCCCTTCTCATTCTCATTGTCCGGCACACCTGCACCCCTTATCACATCCTCCTTTGAAACTTTGCACTCTCGTCATTGAACCCTGGGGCCTATAAATGCAAAATGCAATGTAGTGTATTATCTAAGTATTTTATGCATGATGATGTATTATAAATGGTTTCCTTTTATTGTGCTAAAAGTTTATATTAACTACTGCACATTAAATAAAAAATGTTTACAAAAAAATACAAAATGCCAAGAAGAGCAGTAAATGCCCAAACTATTGACTTTGACAATGCTTGTTAAATAATGTTTTCAGATTAACTGAAAGACTATGGGTGAAATTTTAACAAATCTGCCCAGTTACTTTCTTACAAGTTGAATTCCTGCCATTCGGGGTTACCACCTTCAGTAACAGTATTTACCAATAATCAGACCAATATGCGGAAGCTGTAATGAGGTCTAAAGTAGGCAGTTTTTTTAAAAAGTGTTTTCAAAACACTGGGGCATTGTTGCAGCTTTACAGGGCTGAAAGCTATACTGTACATATAAAACAATCACTTCTCTACATTAAAAAAAATCAAGAAAATTAGAAATTGCTTTTGATTTTGCATTTATGAAACAGCCTAAAACAAGAGTGATATGGAATACTGTGTTGCTTAAGTAAACTGCAATGGAACACAACCTCAATTTATAAAACCTCCCAAAAGTAAAAATCAATTTCAGCAATGGTGACTTTGGGCTTGAGAACGTTACTTTGAATTCACAATAGATTTTTCCAACAGAAAGTGCCATTTTGTATTGCGTTTCAAGGGCAGTATGACAGGCGTTACAATGAAAGAATAATATTTAGTGTATATCGCTACAAGCCGTCTCAGGCATCTGAGTGCAGAGATAACAGCTGATATTATCATCACACAGCGTGGTACTCAATTTATCGACCTCGGAAGATTGTAGGGCTGAGTTGGCACTGCCGGGATTCGAACCTGCATCAGAAGGCTGCACACAGTTGTCGGAAAGGAGCTCAGCTCCCTGTGCTATCTGTCCAGCTGGAACAGTGTTGGAAGTGGTGTTTGTTTTTAACTGTAGCCAGTGTCGCTTTTAGAGTGTAGGCAAATTGTATATTCGAAGCTCTTTTCTTTAAGTGGAGGAAAAGGAAGAAATCTGCCCTTTCAGATGGAAGGGTTCATTGCAGTGCAGCCTTATGTTCGTGGCCAGACACCCCAGAAACTTAGCTCTTCAGCTTCACAATGAAGAAAGTTAAAAATGCAGCACTGTGAGGTAGAGACACACGATGCCACGAATCCTTGTGATCCTGGGCAAGGAGTATATTTTGAGCTCTTACAGGGCTAGCCCTAGGAATCGTGCAGCCAAGTGCTGCAAATTCTTTGCGGGCCGTTAATTTGTGTATATCACAGGAAGTGGCACCACAGGAAGTGACATCACTCCAAGCTGATCTCGGAAGGATGAAACTTGATGGGATTGCAACCCACGGCCAGCAGCTTCAACATAGATCACAGCAGTAGGCACATTAACCCAATGGCTATCATTGCTGCATGCATATTGATGTATGGCACAGTGAGTATAAAGGTACTTTCTTGTCGTCTACCTGCCCTCTTATCCCAACACAGACATAGACACTTGCTGTTTTAATGGTAGAATAAATAACATAGCATAACAGGGCAAAGTTTCACTCATTCTCTATCAGGTAGTACTGGGATGGCCCATGCTACTTTGGTGACTGGCAGCAAAATGAGAACAAACATAATGATGACGCGGCTTAGGCCAGTCCTCTATCATACAAGGAATTACCTTATTTGCCCAGGATCACGCAGTGGGGTTAAACAGCGAAGCTGTGATTTTAACCCATGCACAGTTTAACCATTTGAACACAAACATTGAAAGTTTGGATTGCAAAGCCTACAATAATGTCTTGTTGGGCAGAGCTCGCCAGTTTCCCATGGCTACGCAAGTGAATGCCATCCAGGCCTCATTTTCCCTGGCATTCTGGGACTTTAAGAGTTCCTAAATTTCAAACGGCAGAGAAAAAAAACTACCAGTCCCAGAATCCAAATGAAAAAAGCAGGATTTAATGGCCTTCTCACACGTGGCCCTGAAAAACTTCAGAGCTCAGATAGTTTACTTATAAAATGTACATATCTGATAGCAACATTACAGTAAGTTAATCCTTAGAGACACATCTTAAAGCAAAATAATATTGCTGTTAGTGTATTTTCCACATCCTGAATGGAAAAGTAGAAGGCCCACAATGCGAAATAATACAAGACTGACAAAATATTCTTTTTTAAGACCACTACTTGGATAATAGTTACTTTTGTCACAAAATACCAGCACGCTGTTGTGCAGGATAAGAGCATTTGCCTATTCATATAAATAAATATTTTGTTTACATGTCAGACATCACGGCAAACCTTTAAAAGGGGCGTATTATTTTAAGTGAACATCTTCCTGCTAAGGTACTGAGCAGCGTATCAGAGCCAAATAAAGGGTGTGCTTGATAAGAAAAAGGGGCATGTTGCAGGCATTATAAAGCCACATCCAGACTGGGATTGGCTGCGTTAGGCCTGAAGGACGCTTTTGTGAGCAGCTAGGCCGGAATGTCATCGGATAGCTGCATTTTATAAGGGTGTTGAGGTGTTCGTGGGGTAGTGTTCGTATGTGAACAGCTAGGTCGAATTTGTCAGGGGTATAGCTGTGTTCTAATTGAGCGATGGTGCATAGTAGAGGGTAGGCGTAATGATATGATATGGAGGTTCATCTTTTTGACACACAGGTGCACAGTGACAGTGGGCTAGGCTTACGGTGACAGGAGGGGGCATACAGATATATAGTAACAGCATGGGGATAAGAAAGCAGAGTGCACAGTGATATAAGGGCACAGTGGGCACACATGATGAGAGGGATGGGTAATACATTGGGATACATAGTGACATTACGGGAACAGGATGGCAGGGGGCTCTGCGACGCACGGTCACACAGTGACAAGGGGCGGGCTTACAGCGATAGGGTTGGGACATAGGGAAATACGATAACCGCATGGGGAGCAAGTAAGCATGATACACAGTGGCACGTGTATGATGTATGCTAAGGTTCACAGTTCTTACCAAGTGTGGCATTGCTAACAATCACAATCCTGTCTAGATGCAATGTATGCTAAAGTTCATAATTCTAAGTGTGGCATTGCCAACAATTACAATCCTGTCTAGATGCAAAATATGCTAAGGTTCACAGTTGCAACCAAGTGTGACATTGCTAACAATCACAATCCAGTCTGGGTCTGGCGCAGGCAATTCTAACTAAGTGTGGCATTGCTAACAATCACAATCCTGTCCAGACGCGACGCATGCCAAGGTTCACATTTTTACCAAGTGTGGCACTGCTAACAATCACAATCCTGTCTGGTTCTGGCGCAGGCTAAATTTCAAAACCCCAACCAAGTGGGGCACTGCCAACAACCACAGTCCTGTCTAGATGCAACACACTCCATGGTTCACACCTTCAACCAAGCACGGCACTGCCAACAACCACAATCCGTCTAGATGCAACGCATGCCAAGGTTCACACTTCCAAACCAAGTTTGGCACTGCCAACAATCACAATCCTGTCCAGATGCGATGGATGCCAAGGTTCACAGTTGCTACCAAGTGTGGCATTGCTAACAATCACAATCCAGTCAGGGTCTGGCGGAGGCTAAAGTTCACAATTCCAACCAAGTGTGGGATTGCCAACAATCACAATCCTGTCTAGAAGCGATGTATGCTAAGGTTCACATTTCTAACCAAGTGTGGTATTGCTAACAATCACAATTTTGTCTAGATGTGATGTATGCTAAGGTTCACATTTCTAATTAAGTGTGGAATTGCTAACAGTTGCAATCCTGTCTAGATGCGATGTATGCTAAGGTTCCCATTTCTAACTATGGGTGGCATTGCTAACAATCACAATCCTGTCTAGATATGTGATAGATGCTAGGGTTCACACTTGCTACCAAGTGTGGTACTGCTAACAATCACAATCCTGTCTAGATGTGATGCAGGCCAAGGTTCACATTCTAAGTGTGGCATTGCTAACAATCGCAATCCTGTCTAGATGCAATGTATGCTAAGGTTCACATTTTTACCAAGTGTGGCATTGCTAGCTATCACAATCCAGTTTGGGTCTGACGTAGGCTAAAATTCACAATTCTAACTAAGTGTGGCATTGCTAACAATCACAATCCTGTCTTGATGCGATGTGTGGCCAAGGTTCACATTTCTGACTACATGTGGCATTGCTAACAATCACAATCCAGTCTGGGTCTGGCACCGGCTAAGGATTCATACCTCTCACTAAATGTTGGACTATTTAATAATCACAATCCTTAGTTAGAACATCACAATTCTATCTAGATGTGATGCAGGCTATTGTTTTGCAATTATAAATAGGTGTGGCATAGCTTACATTGACAGATATGACGTAGGTACAGTTGAGTGGCAGGGGTTTCCGGCATAGAGTAATTGGTCTACTCCACACCCATACAACACTTACTATTGTGGTTGCTGCTGGTTGACGGCTGATCAGCTTCACTGGCTTCTCCTGCTGACACCTGCTGGCACTTTCTGGAGCCGCCTCTGTTTGAGCCACCCTTTGTCTTGGGACCTTAGCCGCAGGAGCGGGTGGTTAGTAATAGAAATTACATTTATTACTGAAGAGAAGCATTGTAATCTTTTGGAAGTTCAATATTCTGTGACTGTGTGCTGTATTCCCTATTATAGCCACACGCTTTCCGGAAGGCACTCAAGACCTGGCTCTTCCCCTCTGCAACTTGACTAACCTAGTCCACCTCCTAGTGAACTATCACCCCCAGATAGGTATGTGGGAGCACCACCGAGTCACTCGAGGAGACCACAAAACAGTACGGGACAGAAAGGATTCCTGTCGGTCCGTATGATACGATATGCATACCCTCATCGCATCTATATAGCAGCCTTGATTCTCTGGTACGAATGGCACCCTATCTCACTGGAACATAGCCATGTCCTTTCCGGGGCTTATCCACTCACCTGCATACATCTGCAACAATTCACTGCCCGACTTCATAACGCTCATCACCTCATTAGAATGCAGCTGTGTCCCACAGAAATAATTTGGTGCGGCTGGACACATAACCAGTCTCCTTGACTCGCCCACCCTCCTGATAGTCTATGAAAGCACCCATCCACTAGCCAAATCTGCATGGGGTGCTAGCAGGGACATAGCCGCACCTACCTACCGTCGTGCCGGCTAAAATGCACACATGCATTCTAAAATCCTCCTTTCAATTCTCGGTTCTATGTTCATTCTTCGTCTGTTTTTTTTTCCGCGACACTTTTTGCGAAAAAGAATCATCAATGTTTGAATTTTTATTGGGGGGGTCCCCCCCCCAAGCCCCACCTCCCCTATTACTTATTCCCTATACACCACCCCACACTACCCCTTGTATGCCCTGCCACCACCCCATATTTTTCGATGTTTTTTTTGGTAAAACCTTTTCGGCAAAAAGTGCTGTGAAAACTAAAACAGACGATTGAATGTATGTCGTACCCAATTCTCATACCACGAACTTTGGTCATCCGAGGGCGTTCACCCACAGCGCTTTGAGTCCATACCAATGGCAAAAGGCGCTTTACAAATGCAATATAACATAACACAACACAGTGCAAAATCTTCTCTTGTTGTTTTAAGGTACCTCCTCAGCCTCGCCAGAATTATGCAAACGGCTGCCATCGAGTCTGCCTCAGCTCTCTCCTACATCTGTTTCTTTTCTGTGCCATTAGCCATACTTGCAATCTTTCTGCTTTCTACAAACTAATAAAAAACAGATTTTGACCATGCTCATAGTACATTCTAGACTTCTGGGCCGTGCCTTTAGCCTTTATTTCTGTTGATCACAGGGTTCAAGTATTCTTTTGTAACTCAGATTATGTAATGTTCCCGTTATGTTTCCATGAAACATTGCGTATTTGTCTCAGAAAATGTTACATTTTTAATAGTCGAAGGTAAAAATAAGGCAATAACGGTTAATAAATATAGCTCAAAGGGCCTATTTGTTCCATAAATAAAACCTGCACACCCCTAGTGTGGAAACAAAAGTGTATATATGCAGAATTTTGAAAAATGTTCAGTTAGGGTGCCGTTGTATAGTGTCACAACATTGTTTATTCACTCATTTCTCTATACTCAACCATGTGTGATCTATCCTGGGAGAAAATACAACACAATTGTCAGAAAGAAAACAGCAGAGTCTAATCCAAGCAATAGGACTTCATGGATATGCAAATGAGCCCTGAATGGTTTCTGGAGCAGACATAATATAGCTGCTGCTCAGGGAAGGCAAATGGAAATACAAATAAGGCAACAGAGCAAAATGGGAGCTTGGCTTCCTGGCTGCTATTACAAGTTGAAGCACTAAGATGTTCTCTCTCCTAGGGCAAACCTACAGGAATACGCATCGGAAAAAATGCCAGGTCTGGCATTGTGAATGTAGAAGGGCACGCTTCTTTCTGTCTGACCCGTCAGGGCTTGACAGGAAAGTCTTCCCGCCAACATATAGAAAGCCACACCGCATTTGCTTTGTCAATATGCTTTATGGGTAGAAACCAGCACAATGTTGTAATCTGTGCTTGAACAACAATTCAACCAAACTTATTTATTTATTTTTACATTTGTATAGCTCACAAACAGCCCCCTGGGCATCGAGGCACTGCTACTTGCGGGGAGCTTAATTACAGGGGTGTACAGGTGGGTATTGCAGTTACATGTTGTACAATAACACATTAGGGGTACAGCTTATATACGCCTGGTAAGAACGTCATCATTGTTCCAACTGTAGAAGCTCTATAGAGATTGCAGTGGTTGGTTTATGTTGCAAACGGGACTAGTGAATGCAGAACAACCCTTACTGGTGTTTGTATGCACCTCATCTCGGATTCCCAGAATTCCTGCTGACCCCCAAAGATTGGATAATGAAATCGCCCAATTTGAGGATGTCGATGGGTGTGAGAGGAACAAGGAAGTTGAGAAAAGAAGTAAGGAGAATGCAGTGTGCTGGCCCAACCAAACTGGCTAGATTTCTGCCAGCTCTGGGAGTAAGGAGTGGAGAGAGTTTCTCCCGGCAGCATGTCCCGCGTTGCCGCATAGGGACTCCTTCCTCATGCTCCGCACACAAGCTGGCAAGAGGCAATCCAGACCATGCATTTTTACTACTGGAAATAGTAATTAGGGGAAACAATGATAGTGGTTATACATATTAAACGGGCTGTAGTTAATAGAGCAGGACTTGAGGAAAGGACTAGAGTTAGCAACCAAGCAGTGCTACGGATTAAAGACTCAGTCATCTAAATTGTGATGCATTAGAGGTGCACAAGTTCACTTTAAGGGGGTGGGGCATGGACAATCCTGAATCTGAGAAGCAACCTCAGGGAGGAGTCAGTGATGCATTATCAGATTGAAAACCAAGAAAAGGAATGCACTGCTGACAACATCACCTGCCCCCTACCGCATCTCCTCCCCACACAGTAGTTTCGGCCTTTGTGCGAGGCTGGGATAAACATTTAGCATGTACTGCCATAATGGTAATAATAATAAATAATAATAATGGTCCTACTGAGCCCTGAGATTGTGACAGCTAACATATGATATTAAAACCTGGACAATGCCCATGAACTGCCTATACAAGGGTCAAAACTGTTGACTTGGTCAATGCTAGCTTCTAAATGAAATTCAGTGCAAGTAACAGATGAGAGGACATACATATTGAAGTTTAAACTAGTTATATGAGGGCTCTGGGTTTATAAATCAAGTGGCTGAGGGCATACTTGCTTAAGACCTCTTTATTACACCAGCAAATGATTTGCAGGTACTATTACCAATTGCATTTCAGAAGATTGCAATGTCATCCCCAATACAACACCTATTTAGCTGTGAAAGGAGAACCTTTTGAGTGTTGTTGGGGGAGCGGGCTGCAAGTGTTTGTTTGTTTGTTTGTTTATTGAATTTCTAATGCACACCAGACCCAGAGATAGCAGGACGCAGCAAAAAGAATGTGCAAAGCTTACAAGTTACATAATGAGAATCACAGTGACATAATAGTAAATACAGAAGGCATACAGGTAGGTGCATTTGCAAAGTAGATACAGTGGTTCACAATCATAGTTTTAGTTAGAGAAACAATAAAATAACATTTACATAGGCAGACATGGAGAATGATCAGTTACAGACGGTTATGCAGTAGTCACGTAGGCAGTAATGTCTTTTGGTTGAGAAAGGCGGTGTAGCTCTTTCTGAAATGAAGGTATGGTTTGTCAGCTCTTAACTCGTGAGGTAGGGAGTTCCAGAGTTTAGCAGCCTTCACCGGGAAGCTATTACCACCAATCTTAGTGGATTTGAATCTGGGTACCATGAGACAATTGGCATTGATGGTTCTGGTGGGCCTGGTGGAGGATCTTCTCAACAGTTTGTCAATTAGGTAGATAGAGGCAGCATTATGTAATGCTTTGTGAGTTAAGGGGGCCATTTTTAGCTGTATCTTGTCTTATGTGGAGAGCCATTTGTGTTGGCGTCTAATAGACGTCATGTGTACTCTTTTGTTGATGCCTAATGCGGCTCTGAGAGCATTGTTTTGTAGGATTTGGAGTTTATGGATGTTAGTTTTGTTGGTGCTGCAGTAGAGGGCATTACAATAATCTAGTCTTGATAAGATTAGTGCTCTGGCCAGACTAATGCAGTTGTCGTTTGACAAGAAAGGCTTGCCCGCTCTGATCAATTTGCATGTGTATGCTGCAGTTGAGGCCAGGGATTTCACTTGTCTATTGAAGGATATCATTGCATCCAGATAGAATCCCAAGGTTTTTACTTCCTTAGAGACTTTGATATTATTGCCATCAATGATGAATGAGGTGTATTCCGGACCTAGTTTGATGATATTGGAAGGTGTAAGTAAAACTCTGTCTTATCATCATTCAGGCAGAGGCCATGAGTGGCCATCCATCCCTGAATGATGAGATAGATTCTATTCACCAGAGCCACGTCCTTGTCATGATCCCCAGAAAGCGGGAGGAGAATCTGTGTATCATCTGCATAGTTAGTGTAGGTGATACTCAGAAGGTCCAGATCGTCGAACAGAGGCTTGGTGAATATGTTGTAGAGGGTAGGCGACACGCAGGAGCCCTGAGGGACCCCACAGGTGATCGGGGAAGGGTCAGCCTCTGCTGACAGGGAGAACACTCTTATTGTTCTGTCGCTCAGGAATGATTCTATCCACCTAACCGTTTCGGCGGAGAAGTGGGCTGCTGAGTCCAGATGCCTGCAGAGGACCTTGTGGTCCACCAGGTCGAATGCCGCTGAGAGGTCTAGTAATCGGATAAAGGCAGTCTTCCCACTATCTCTCAGCGCATCGATTTGGGTTTTTAGGTCTGTCAGTGCCGTTTCTGTCTCGTGTAACGGTCGGAAGCCTGATTGTCTAACACCTAGGAGATTATGGAGCTCGAGGTATTTTTGTATCTGCACGTAGGCAGCTTTGTCCAGGATTTTTAGGAGAAATGGTACAGTCGTGATAGGATGGTAGTTAGTAGCGATGAGAGGGTCTAGTGTTTGCTTTTTCAGAAGTGGAAGTACCCAGGATTGTTTGAGGTTGGCTGGGACAATTCCAGTAGAGAATGAGTTATTAGTAAGTTTAGAAATGAATGGGGAGCGGTCTCTGGCCGCATCTTTTATAATGTGTGCTGGGCAGACATCACCCTTGCAGTTCGAGGGTTTAAGTGATAGAATGATTTTTTCTACCTCTAGAACAGATATTTTAGTGAAACGGAAGCTGTTATTTTGTGCCGGTTGTGCCATTAGGTGGCATGGAGTTAGTCGTCTGTGCTAGTTTCAGATCATCTTTTTGGTTTTTATTTTATTTTGTAAGGTGCTTATTTTGTTAGTTAGGGCTTGTTGAATCTCAGAACACCAGGTTTTATTTTTAATGCATACATCAGGTGTTGGGATGGGCAACGCAAATTCTTTTAATATGGAGAATAGTTCTTTCATACTTGAGTTGGCGTTGGCTATTCGTTTATTGTAAGAATTTCTTTTTGCCAGATATATTTCATTTTTGTATTGTGTTGAGATTGAGGATAGCCTGATTTTGTTCTCGCTAGATGGGCAGAGTCTCCAGGTGTTTTCACACTTTCTTTTCAGTGTGCGTAAGTCCTTTAGTTTAGGCGTAAACCACTTGTTGAGGTGTGCTTTATTTTTGCTCAGTCTCTGTTTAAGTGGGGCAATTTTGTCTAAGGTGGTCAACATGATATTATTGTATTCCTGTACTAGGGTACTTGGGTCAAGGTTGTCTGGCAAGGCGTTTAAAGTTGGAAGAATATTAGGTAGCACGCTGTCTACAGTGATAGTTTTTTTGTTTCTGGTCAGACAAGGTGGCACTGTTTGTAAGCCCAGTGGTTGAGGTCTAGTGGTTGATAGTGTGATGGATACAAGGGAGTGATCTGTCCATGGTTGGGGGGGGGGGGTCGATGGAGGTAATCGTCGCTGTGCAGTTATAATCGGCTACCCAGTCTAAGGTTCTACCCTTGATGTGGGTGGGCTTGTTGACTTTTTGAGATAGACCCAGGGTTTCCAGGGCGTTGGCAATTTCCTGGGCATGTTTATCTGCTTGGTCATTGAGACCTAAATTAAAGTCGCCTAGCAACAGAAGTTGGGAGGTAGGCTCATTTGAGGAGGATTTGAATAATATTCCCACCAATAACCTCAAGCCTAAGGGACCAGGAGGTCTATAGATTACATGCATGGTAAGTGATTGGGAGTTCTTTAATGGTACTTTGGCAGAGAGGATTTCACAGGTATGAATAGTTTGATGCAGGATTAATCTGATAGAGAGGTTTTCTTTAGATATAATGGCAATTCTTCTGCCAAGGGAATCCTCCCTATCTCGTCTAGAGATGGTATATCCTTCTAGGATGGCAAGCGTGAGCGCTGATCCGGCGGCGTTATGCAGCCAGGACTCAGTGATGGCTAGGAAATCCAAGTCGTTTTCAGTGATTAGGTCAGATATATCAATGGCATGTGCTATGAGTGATCTCACATTGAGTAAAGCTCCTTTAATATAGTGATCCTCTGGGGCTTTAGTCGTATATGTAATGTGGGTCTTCGGGGCCAGATGTATCGTCAGGGCTATACCTGACGGTGTGGCCAGATTGCATAGTGCAGATGGGGGGGGATCTAATGGTGGAGTTAGGAAATCCACTATCGAGAAGGTTTGTTTTCTTGTTCATAGGTGGAAGGGATCTTGTTAGAGGTTCATACAGTTTAGGAAGTCTGGCACGCAATTTGAGGTTTCTCATAGCCGTGGTGCAAGGGGCTGAGGTATAATGTCCAGGGGGTGTGCACATAAACATGTAGGTATTAGGGGCCATGATTCGAGTGTTATATGGGGCTGCACTGGAGGTCTCTATTGTGTGTCCCTTAGAGATTTTTACGAAACTAGAGGTCAGGAGTAGTACTGCAGCGAAGGTATAGTAGATGAGACTTGGGCCTGTCATGGTCTAGCAATAATGAAATGGCGGGCTCTAAATAGGTACAAGATAGAATGCCTAGGCTATCAATAATCAAGAGGCTGACTCAAATAAGCTGCATACGTTAGCATAGGATACATAAGACAAGTGGAGCCAAGTGTGTTAACAATGGGTAGTTAGCGAGCTCACAATGAGGTACATGGTACAGTGGTTACTAGCAGCAATCAGGTATCATGCTCGCAATCAAATATAAAGGGCAGGTATAGCAGATGGGCTAGCAATGGGTAGTTAGCGAGCTTACAGTAAGGTACAGCGGGATAGTGGCTAGCAGCAGTCAAATATCAGGGATATAATAACAAGCAGGAGTCAGGTAAAGCAAGTAGGTTAGCAGTAGGTGATTGAGGGCTCACAGTAAGGTGCCAGGTACAGCAAACAGCAGTATGCTAGTGACTGGCAACAACCAGGTATCGGCAAACAGCAGTATGCTAGTGAATGGCAACAACCAGGTATCGGCAAACAGCAGTATGCTAGTGAATGGCAACAATCGGGTATCGGCAAGCAGCAGTATGCTAGTGACTGGCAACAATCAGATATCGGCAAACAGCAGTATGCTAGTGTCTGGCAACAATCAGGTATCAAGCAAACAGCAGTATGCTAGTGACTGGCAACAATGAGATATCGGCAAACAGCAGTATGCTAGTGTCTGGCAACAATCAGGTATCAAGCAAACATCAGTATGCTAGTGACTGGCAACAATCGGGTATCAGGCTCAAAATAAGATGCATGGAGCAGGTAGTACGAGCAGGCTCGCAATGGGCATTTTGCAGGCTTCCAATATAAACATACGATCATGTACATACATCACATACAAGATGCCGGGTACAGCAAACAACCGTATGCTAGTGACTGGCAACAATCGGGTATCAGGCTCAAAATAAGATGCATGGAGCAGGTAGTACGAACAGGCTCGCAATGGGGAGTTGGTAGGCAGGCTTTCAATATATTCATGAGATCATGTGGGGTACATCTAGTAGTGAGTCAAAAGGCACGTTCACAGTGAGTATGGGACATTCGGCGGAACACAGTATCTGTCTAATGGGAAGCCGGGCATATGTGTATAGCTCGGCCAATTAGTACATTGGGCTATTTTCTGCCCGCGCGGCCAGAGGCTGTAGGGGAGCACCAGCAATGTTGATGGGTTGTGGCGGTGGCAATGCGCTACATAGTGAACATGTGAAGAAATCGTTGTAAACACATAGCTTACGCTCGTGCTGGTTGATTGGGGGGGTGAGTATTTGTCCAGGGTACTCGTAGGTGCATAGATTGCAGAAAGGCAGGTATGAACGCAGCATATGCTGTGTAGGAGAGGTGCGCTACATGGGTGGTATTAGATGGTGGCAATGCAGGATGTAGCAGGGTGAGGTTACCTTGTCAGCTGTCCGGCGTCATTTGGGCAGAGATCCTGGCGAGGGGCGACGGCTGGGACAGGCTGAGGACAGGAGTCAGCCTTGGTTGCTGGGTCTTGGGGAAGTGGGCCGGCGTACGCCTGCCAGCGCCGGATTGGTGCTTAAGCAGGCACTGGAGACCAATACGATCCAGGCAGCATGTGGGAAGGTCCCACTAGTAGGTGGGTGATGGAGCATCAGGCCATTGGGATGCCATTTTGGAACATACACTCCTCGTGGTGTATGTAGGTGAACAATGGGTTTTCACTGCAAATTTGGAGTAAAGAGCTGCAAATTGGGTCGGAGTGAAGATGAATCTGCTTTATTCCATCAGAGCATTAAATAGCTCAGAATCATTGAGGAAAGTTGCGCTGAGCATATTTCGAGCGCATTTATACAGACTGCTTACCGCATGTGTGCAGTGCATGGGCTTCCATTTCCTAGTTTCACCACTGCTACTGCAGTGGTTTCAGACTCCCTGGAGGGTGGCGAGTGCTGCAGAGGCTGGCAGAGATAGGCTGAGGACAGGAGTCAGCCTTGGTTCCTGGGCCTTCGGGAAGTGGGCTGGCTTACGCCTGCCAGCGCCGGTTTGGTGCTGAAGCAGGCATCCGAGACCAATCCGATCCAGGCAGCATGTGGGAAGGTCCTAGCACTACTGTGCTTGCCTATAGCATGCACAAGGCTCTGGGCATAACAAAACAACACCTGCACGCTATGTGGCACTCCTTGTATGCCATCACCCTTCTAGCTTCCCTTCTCAAGCTAATAATTTAGGCTTACGATTGTCTCTAGAACACCACCCAACAGCAAAAACCAAAAAGGAAGGTGGCTCATTGACAGACAGAAGCCCCATAGGAACACATCTTTGAGGGTTGCATGTGACCGATGTCTGGGTAGGGTGGTATTAATATTGTTGAATATTGTTAAACCTATTTTTAAGCTGTTCATGATATTTTTAGATTATAGATATGGCAAAGAATGTGGAATTTGAAGTGAATGGCAAACCTTCAGAAAAACGCAACTTTTATTTAAAAGAGGTACAAGTAGGCACCTGGCCTGCATGGCTCGTGCCCAACGTCACGCTGCTTCCCCAGAACCGATGCATTTGCTGCACTCCAAAGAAAAGCTACTTTCTACCAATGAAGTTGCACAGTAGGTCCATTGTTTCCGGCCAGAGGGCCTGGGTGGAGGATCTTGTTCTCGTCACTGTAAATCCCAAGCCTTAGAACTGCACAGTACAGCTCCTAGATTCTTCTTTCAGAGCACACTCACATGGTGCCATCACTCAAGAAAGAACACCCTTCAATAACGTAGGGGACACCAGCAATAATCCAAAAGCCCTAAAATGGCGAATGGCAATTAACAACAATCTTTAAATTGGCATCTAGAAGGGAAAGTTAGAAGTTGTGAAATTTGATATGAGACAAGTAGTTACTAATTGGCAAAACTAGAAATTATTATTTTCAAAACGTACCTGAAAAAGGTCAGAAAATATAAATAGAGCCTAACACATAGGGTACTGTGTGTGTGTGGTTGGTTGTGTGTAAATAAATTGCATTTATTGGTTGATATATACAATGAACACAATATTACCTACTCGGAATAGTGGAGACTTGAGAACAAATAATGTGCCTGAAAGGTCACAATGGTTGACCTTTGCAGAACTTGGCATGCCACTAAGACTACTACTGTCACTAGCTTTTCAGGGGCACATGTCTAACATGTTTCTGTGTCCCAGCCCTACCAGCCTTTCGGTACAAGTCTCCTGTATGACCAATACCCAAATCCCTGTATTACTCGGCCAACCTGCGACTGACTCCCTGCCGCCCTCCTCGCCTTTCAGAGGCCCACTTCCTATCTGGTCAACATGAGCTCAGTCTACAGGCCATTGACCGGCTCACCTGAAATTTCTACAGCCACACCGGACCTTTTAAAGGCTATGCATGGCATGTGACTAAATCTAGTCCAAGTGCGATATGTAAAAGAAAATAGTTGAAAAACAGAAAATCCTTTCAAATTTCAGCCTGCCTCAAAGGAACCGAGTGCTGAAAGGCCTGTTCAACTTCTGGATGGTAGATGGTGTGAAGGCATGATGAAGCAAGACACAGACAACATATTCAAAGTTCAAATAAAATGTATTCAGTCACTTAAAGGTCAGGATGGTGTAAGGCCTAATTTGCCCTATGCTAAGGTGGGATTTCTCTACCTGAAGGAACTAAAGATAGTCCTAGTCAGTAATTTCAACTTAAAAGTCTGTCTTTGTCCAAAACCAATAATTACCCTCACAACTAAAGCTAAACACTGTGTAGGGATGTCAACAATAAAAGAAGTAGTGTTCCAAATAATGTTCTGAGCTTCTTCCAGCTCTTGGCTTACTTTCCAGCTCTCCGTCCCCAAGTTCAAACAACACTTCCACAAACGCTGGGGGTTCCCTTCCCCAAGAAGACAACACAGTTCCAGAATGGCCTCGAGGTTCCCTTCCCCAAGACGTTAGCTTGTCCAGCTTGCCAACTCAAAACCAGTTCCAGATCAACTTTTAACTTCTTCAATCTCTGCAATGTTCAGATTGTTATCTCATGTGTTCACTTTTGCAATCTGCTTCATGATAGGAGATTTGGTATCTGAATTCTTCTGGGCTTTTCAGACAGGGTATCCTTAGTCTAGGTGCAGTTGTCGGACCACACTGTCCACCCATTACACATCACGCAACCCATAACCCCTGGCTTTATTGGCCGCATGTTTCTATGTCACTACACCAGTGCTCTGGTTCACATTCACTTTAGTTTCTACTTGTCAGTCTCTTGACCTTGCCACAATGTGTTTTTCCATACAATTCACTCTGTGGTGTTCATTCTTTTTCACCACCTTACTTTCACAATCGTTAACATTGTTCATGACTGATTTTCAGATGTTAATGAGTATGATTAGTTCTTTGTCTTTCATTATTGATTACGTAATTTCTACCCAAGCATGCATTCAATATTTTTATGATCATTAAAGCTTTCCTTCAGTTTGGTATTTAATAATGATTTATTCACTTTCTTTCACTTATAGATCAGCTTGCTTGCAACTTGCTTGCATTGTTCAATCAAACCCCTCACTTTGGGTTCACCTTCAATTGTACATATATTTCTGTTAATCCCTGCAGTCATATCTGCCCTGTAGTAGTCCAGGAGCGCCCCGGTACAAGTGTTCCCGCTGATTCACTCACCGGTCCCTGGCGGCTACTCCGGGCGTCTTCTCGCTCTGTTCATTGCTCCACGCACATGTGTCTATGTTTTTGCAAGCAGCGCTTGCTCTTCAGAGGTTTTGCTGTGGGTTGCCCGTAGCTCCTCCTATGTCTCTCTGGGCTGATACCGGTGGCATGCAGCACCACTGTGGTTTCTTACATGCTCCACGGCTCCGGCTGTGAGCACACAAACAAGGAGGCTCTGGCAGTGCGGACCTTCTCGCGGCTCGCTCAGGCCCCTGCATCGTATTCTCTCCATAACAAATGCTGGCATCCTGCCCTCCAGGCAGGACCCTCCTCAGCAGCATCCTTCATAGAAGGATTTCTTCCCTCTCAGGCTCGTAACACACAGGCTGGCTTCTCTTCTGCTGGTCTCCCCTTCTCCACTGGTGACTCCACCTATTATGCACCTGTGACCTGTTAACAGGTTGCAGGTGCAATCCCTTTCACCCAATTGCCTGACTCCAATTACTTATGTTATTGGGACATGCGTGACCCTGGTGGTTTTCAAGCCTCTTCCTCGTCCCAGTACTGGAGTGGTGTGGCTGAATGTTAGTGTGCATAACTCCTAATCACCTCTTCCTCGTCCCAGTACTAGAATGGTGTGACTGAGGGGGAATAATACGATATGATTGGCAACAGCCTATGAAGGTAGTGGAATAAGGTTTGCTCTTAAAGGGGAAGGGGGATACCATGTCTTGCCTGCAGATACCCTCTCCCCAATCCCCAAGGACCCTCTACTGAGGAGATCTTTCCACGCATCTCCACCCCCACGGTCAGGATCCAAAAGCGATGGCCTTTTCCTGCCTAAGAATAGCATCCAAGGGGAGTACCTGCAAGGATGCCCTCAGGTTTCTCACAATGGGGTGAGCAGTCGTCTTGATTTCAATGTAGCAGATGTACCCCTTTAGCCCCCACACAAGGGTCTCCACAGTGAATGAGAGGGAGAAGGGCCTAGGCCACACATGCATGTTCATGCCATCCAGCAGAAATGTACTCATTAAAATTACAGATTCTATGACCCTGGATGGTATTGTTAGCACCACTGCAGCCCATTAACCATTGGTCCATCACAAGCCGCAGCATATTTATATGATTCCTTCTTGCCAAAGGAAGTAAGGATGCATATTTTATTAGAGTTTGGCCTCAGTTTCATTCTGTAAGAAGGCTTCCCCTATGATCTACTGAATTTTTTTAATCACTGGTGAGTTCATTAGGAAAAGAGTTTACGAGCACCCATGGATATTAATAGATGGTGTATTTTGAAATGGCTGTTGGATTGTTTGTGGTACTCACTTTTGGGCGCAGTTGAAAAACCTGCACAGAAATATGGAACATTCAGATATTCACTAGTAGCAGACCATAGGCTAAGGGGAGTGGTCATTCCAAGTCGGGTGCATATTTTTATGAATAACAGCCAATAAAGCCTCTGCTCGTGGAATTTCTGAAATTCTGCCCAATTTAGTGTTTACCATCAGTGCAGGTGGTATTTCTGGAACACATCTGGAGGTGTTTCAAACCACCTTCGATGTTGGCAACATAACAGGTGTTTTAAAAACTTTTTTCAGCCATTTCCACGTCCACACCACTGTTTATTTGTTCATGCAGAAAAGAGTCAATTCAGATTCTTTGAAGCATTACCTGGGTACTATGTAGAGAGGGTGGAATCAAAGATGACTGCCTTTTCCCCCCTTTTCACCATGTACGTTTGGCAAAACAGTTTTCACTGTATTGAAGGGAAGCACTTGCACTTCTCTGTACAATAAAAAATATGTTCTTAAGAAAGTGGGGCAATCTGAATATTTTACCACCACCCAAATTTCCACAGATAGTTCCCCTAAAATACCACCACCAGCATTTCCATGAAATACTGCCGGTGGCATTTGATCAAAACCTAAATTGAGAAGATGGTAAAATCGTTACATTTGCCAAATTCCACCGTTTTTACCATTGCCACCCAACTGTGAATGGCCCCTTAAGACGGTGATCATTTGTCCATGGTCTTGTCCAGAACACAAGAATGTGACCATCAGAAAACACACATATATGAACAAAAAATACACATTATAAGGCAGTAAAATTATTTTGTGTTATAACTTGACTGTGTGAGCATATGAGGATATTTTCTGAAACAAATCCTTGTCTCTGGCACATCCAAACTGGAGGTTTTGGGCGAAATTAGTTCAACAACTAAAAGGTTATTAACAAAATAAAGAAAAGAAATGCGGTTTTCGACATACACCCATTCATTTTATCATAGAGAAAAAAGTTAATCCATTGAACAGGCGTAACGCAAAAACTGCTAGACGGGTTTTCACCAAATAAGAGAAGTCATGCACAAAGCACCCCAGCTGTACATTCTGTTGGTTGGGGGTAAATCAGCCCAGTATTTTTTAATAATTTTGACGGAGAAAGGGCTTCTCCAGTCCCAAAAATCTTATATAGATCTCCATATGGTGCATCGAATCATTGAGGCTTTTTAGAAATGAAAAACTGCATTTCTTTTTTTTTTGTTGCTCAATGTAAACAACTCACATGGTAATACTGAGAACACTAGAAAAGGAAAAGTTCTCAAACACTATTTGGGAGGAGGGAAAGTAGCGTTTCAGGTCAGGCTAGAAGTGGGAGGGCTATAGATGGCCATATGTGTAGTGGGAGGCACAGCCATGGTTCTTTTGTCAAATTGATACAATATGTAGAGTGGGCCCTGACAAACATATTGCCTAATTGTGGTAAAAGAGGGCATGGCTGTTTTAAAAAAATAATAATAATTGGACCAACATGTATAGTGGCCAATCTGTCCCGATGAAGACATTTCCTAATTGTTGCAACATGCACAACGGACATGACCGATGGGCTCTGTTTTTTAACTAGGGGGTAGGTGTTTGTGACAAAGCCAGTAGGCATTGGCCAATGGCCAAAGGCTATGGCCATTGGTAGTGCCTCTTTTTTAATAATTGATCCAATATGTACAGTGGCCACAGCTGAAGGCCCTTGCCAGTCGGCACTGAAGAAGATATAGCATTAAAAACCCACGAAATTCAGGGAGCGTGGGAAGTGAACACCATCTTAACTCAGTCCACCATTATTCAGCCCATGACCACATGACATCATTGCAGGGAGTAACAATGAGATAAAACATGCCATCATGGGGGACATCTATAGGAGGGCTCGAGTTAAGAAGGCCAGCACTTCACACACCACTGAATTTCAAGGGTTTTTTGTTGCCATAAGTAGGATCATCTTAACTCTGCTTTAATTAAAGATTTTTCACTGAGTAGTATAAAGATAGATGGTTACATAAATATGGACATATCCTTCCACATATGCATAACGTAGTCAAATAGACTCAAACACATCACCAAAGTCACACAACTAAAACATAAGCATATATAAACACACACAAACACGCACCACCTCCCTTGAAAACAAACATAATTGGTCACTGTTATTCTTTATTGTAAGGAAGGCATGATATCAAACAGTAAGACAGACACAAGTGATCACAGTTCAAGGTGTTTATTGAACTTCAATTGGGTTTGAAAAAGGCCTATCTAATCTTAAATCTAAACATGGGAGCAAGCTACGGTCATCAAATAATAACGCAGTCTTAGTCGAGTCTGTCACAATAAAACTATCTATACCAATACACCCATTGCCAATCCTTACTTCTAAATATAGATAGTGTGGGAAACAATGTTACGCAAAAGAAAAGTGTTCAAGAAATGATATGTCAGGATATTCAATCCTTTGGCTTCCCTTCCCCACGGGACAAGGCAACACACTCTATCTTAGCACACTCTCTGGCTTCTCTAGCACGAGGATGCAGCTGAGAAGCTCAACATCAGGGCCTTTTGTGCCAAAGTCTATTTGCCATTCTAAGTCTCTTAATTCAGAGGGCCTGAACAACAAACAAAGTGCCTTTCGTCTTAGGATTTCACACATAGGACTTCTCAGGTTATTTACTGTTTACCCCGGGTCCCTCTCCGCTGGGCTCAGACCCATTTTAACACAAAGCTTTCAATTGATGTCCCTCTACGGGACTCGGCCCAACTTTGTCTACTTTTACAAACATTCTTTACTTCAACAAAATCTAAGACTTTTGAGTGTGCGCAGGATTTTGCTCCACCCGTTGCAGGGCCACTTCGATTCACAATTACTCATTCTCTTTTTGATATAACCTGGTTTCTTAGTCTTAGGCTTTCTATTCTCGAAGCTTCTGGAAAGTAACGGTTGCGTGATGAAAAGGTTAAGGGAACTTCCCTCCTTGCAGTCGCCCAATTTTTTTCCATCATTCTTCCCTCGTTCACCTGCTGTCTTCAAACCGTTTCCTTGTGTGCTTTGCCTCACTCAGAGTGTGCTCTCGTGCTCCGCCTTTTATCCGTGTGGGGCTTGCCTGACCTCACCTGACCATTCTATGACAAGACTGGAGGCGAGCATTATGCTTCATCTAGCTTTATTTCTACTCTTCAGCAGTTCAACAAACATATATAAAACCATGAAAAGTACACAACAAACGTTTCCATTTTTTTTTTTTTTTTTTTTTTAACTACAACCCCCATGAGTCTCTGTAATCCATGCTCATTCCACCAGTCATGAGCTCCTTCCTGTGCTTAGACTCCTCCTCTTCTTTTACTGCTCTTCAAGCAGATAAGTACCTTTTCTCCACTCTCTGTATGACTGGGATAAATTGCCTGTGTTGGAGTGGGAGATTAGGGTCAAATAAGTTGAGGCACGGCTAGTGTGTGTAGGAGATTGTTGTTTGATACATAAAAGAAAAAAAAAAAAAAGAGCATATATAAGGGGAGAAATGTAATGGTTTATTGACAGCACGCATAGGCGAGTTTAATTCGATGTGCGCTCAGCCGGAACAGAGATTCATTTTAGGCGACAGGCGGCAGAAGCCGGTTCGCGAGGCTGACGGCCCCGTGTCGCATACCCGGCACCGCAGGGGTTCAGTCAGGCCTCGCGAACTTCGCGGCTGAGGCCGCTGGACACTCGCGAGCGGCCCTCACCCTCGGGTGGGAGGAGCGCCGCTCGCGAGTCTTACGAGACTGCCAGACGGCTCTCGCAGCGGTAGCCCCCACCCGCGGGTGGGCGGAGCTACCGCGAGAGGAGCGCGGGGAGCAACGCTCCCATATCAGCCCCCACCCACGGGTGGGAGGAGTCTACCGAGGACGTGTCGCGCAGTATAATCTGCGACGGCGTCAGACTACGCGCCGACACAGCGTTTAAGACGCTGCATGTTTTGATGAGATTCCCCCGAGCAGGGAAGCGCCCAGGCCTTAGCGATCGGATCGCTCGGAAGCTCCGTGTCTAAGAAGTACAACACACGGCAGCCCACGTGTTTTGTATAAAAAAAAAATATAACGATACTGCTCCTAGCAGAGGACCGGCGCAACTGAGGAGAGAATAACTCTCAGGAGCCACTAAGCTGTGGACAAGCAAGGTGCAGCCACTGAAAAAAAAAAAAGAGGAAGATTCCCGAGAGGTCGCAGATCCAGGGGATCAGGCCGAGGCCAAGGATTTACGCCAGGTGAGAGCGATTCAGTATCCTCCAGTAGGTGGGAGGACGCGCATGTTTTTAGAAAAGTTGGCGCATGATTTCAAGCGATTCCTGGATATTGCAGACCGTCAGAGGACTGCAGCTAGATTTTATAGAAACCCCAATTCAGCGGTACAGGCCACAGAGCCAGAGACTGGCGCAAGCAGAACAAGCATGGCTAGACGGCGAGATCGCGCAGCTAGCGCTCAAGCAGGCGATAGAGAGAGGCGCGACCAAGCCCAAATTCGTGAGCAATAGGTTCCTGGTGCACAGGAAAGAAAAGGTGCGTCCAGTTATAAATCTCAAGGAGCTGAACGGATGGATCGTATACCGCCACTTCAAGATGGAGGGCATACATCAGCTCAGAGACTCCCTAAGGGAAGGAGACTGGCTGACGCGTTTAGATCTGAAGGATGCGTATCTCACGGTTCCGGTACTCGAGGAGTACAGACCTTACCTAGCTTTCCGCTGGCACAAACAGTTCTGGCAATTCAAGACAATGCCATTCGGGCTGGCTTCGGCTCCCTGGGCATTTACAAAGCTAATGAAACCCGTAGCAGCGGCAATCAGAGAAAAGGGCGTCAGACTGATCATCTATCTAGACGACCTTCTGCTGCTAGCAGAAAATCGGGAAGTGCTAATATACCAAACGAGATGGGTACAAGACCTTCTGATATCGCTAGGATTTCTAATGAACATAGAGAAATCAGATACCATACCAGCGCAGAGGTTAGACTTCCTAGGGTTTGTGCTAGACACAAAGAAAGCGACCCTAGAGCTACCAGCGTGAAAGATGAAAGATATAAAGAGGGAGATCAGAGTATGCCTAGAGAGAAGACTAATATCCCTCAGGACATTGGCGAGGATAGTTGGGCGGTTAGCAGCATCCATTCAGGCCATATTCCCTGGGCCTCTACACTACCGAGCACTACAGAGGCTGAAGATAAAACATCTTCAACAGGGTCTGAAGTATCACCAACAGGTACCCCTAGATCAGGACTCCATTACAGAGCTAGAGTGGTGGTTAAAGAATATGGACGCCTGGAATGGGCGTGCCATATTCGGAGACAAGCCGGATCTGATTATAGAATCAGACGCCAGCCGGGAGGGCTGGGGAGCCAGATGCGGGAACCTACGGACTGGAGGCAAGTGGAGCGAAGAGGAGCTCCAGCTGCACATAAACTGTCTAGAACTCCTGGCGGGATCGTTCGCGATCAAGGCCTTCACAAGAGGGAGAGTGAAGTCTTGTGTGCTGCTGAAGATGGACCACATCTCGGCGGTAAGGTACATAAACCACTTAGGTGGCACGAGGTCCAAGATGCTGGCGGAGTTAGCGAAGGACTTATGGCACTTTTGCCTTCGGTCAGAAACGTCAGTGACGGCAGAGTATCTGCCGGGCTCACTGAATGTAGTAGCGGATTGGAACTCTCGTTACCTGACAGACTCCAGCGATTGGAAACTGGACCCAGCAGTGTTTCTGAGGCTGGACAGAAGGTGGGGCCCATTGCATACGGACCTTTTCGCCTCCCGGCTCAACGCTCAGACGAGTTTCTATTACAGCTGGAGGCTGGATCCGGGAGCTCTAGGGACGGATGCTTTTCTGCAAGAGTGGACAGGGGGTCCGCATTACGCTTTTCCCCCCTTCGCGATGCTGAGCAGAGTTCTAGCGAAGTGTCGGAGGGAGAGGGCAGAACTAGTATTAGTAGCACCCTTGTGGAAGTCTCAAGTGTGGTTCCCAACGTTAATGGAGCTAGCCGCAGACGTTCCCAGAGTCCTTCCCGAAGGAGAGCGACTGCTCACGGACCCAGTTGGGTCGTGTCATCCTCTGAGAGTGAGAGGGACACTCCCGTTAGTCGCGTGCAGGATATCAGGAGACGCTGGGCTCTGCCAGGAATTTCGGAGCAGGCTGCGCAGCTTATCGCTGAATCCTGGGCTCCTTCCACTAGGAGGAGCTACGACGCAGCTTGGGCAAAATGGACGAGCTGGTGCAAGAACAGAAGTGTTCATCCCGTTTCAGCACCTGTAGTGGAAATACTAAATTTTCTAGCGGATCTATTGCAGAACGGAAAAGCTTTCCGTACGATAGGAGTGTACAGGTCGGCTATATCAGCGGGACATACGTCAATTGAGGGGGTACCGGCAGGGGAACATCCCGCAGTAGTGAGGCTCATCAGAGGAGCGAGATTCAGAGCGCCACCAGGACCCAAGTATAGTACAACATGGGACGTGGCGACAGTGTTACGATTACTATCGGACTGGCCAGCAGATAGATACCTTTCTCTCAAACAGCTGTCAGGTAAATTGGCTATGCTATTGTGTCTGATCTCATGTAAACGAGTGTCAGACGTTAAGGCACTAGAGATTAATAGACGAGTCTTCGGACCGGATGGAGTTACCTTTTCCATAGTCAGGAGGACTAAGACAGGCACCCTCACAGTCCATTACCCTTATTTTCCGGACAATTCGAAATGGTGCGTAGCTCGATGTATTAAAGAATACGAGGTCAGAACAGCATAGAATAGAGCAGCTAGCACTACTCAATTGTTAATAGCGCGTAGGAAACCTTATCACGCTGTAGCATCAGCTACCATAGCCAGATGGGTCAAAGAGATCATGTGTGCAGCAGGGGTGAATGTGGACACGTATGGAGCTCATTCAGTGAGAGGGGCAATGGCTTCGTCAGCCGCGAGAGCAGGAGTGCCTTTGAGTGAAATAATGAGAGCAGCGGATTGGGCGAGCGATCGTACATTTAAAGAGTTTTACTTTAAGCCAGCAGAGGGTTTGGCTGGTACGGTCTTGGGGAAGCTTTGAACAAGCATAATGCTCGCCTCCAGTCTTGTCATAGAATGTAGATTACCCCTGCTATCTGCGCAGGGAGTATTAATTCTATTAAAGACTAAGGAGGCGAGCATTAAATTCCCGCCCGATTGATGTACTGAGTAAAAATGTTGAGGAATTTATATGTGAGAGGACAGTACATACGCACCACCCTAAGATTTGTTATTGTGTCTTCATAGGGGAAGAGCAGAAGAATAACTGAAGACAGGGTCGTAGAGAAGAATATCAGGAGGTCGGGAGTGCACCGGCAGTTGAGTTAAAGTTCAGAAGGTTCTTCGCACCGTTGACGAGGATCAGTTAATGGACAGGAGTGAATATCAGAGCGAGTAAAAGCAGAGGAGGAGTCTAAGCACAGGAAGGAGCTCATGACTGGTGGAATGAGCATGGACTACAGAGACTCATGGGGGTTGTAGTTAAAAAAAAAAAAAATGGAAAAGTTTGTTGTGTACTTTTCATGGTTTTATATATGTTTGTTGAACTGCTGAAGAGTAGAAATAAAGGAAGATGAAGCATAATGCTCGCCTCCATAGTCTTTAATAGAATTAATACTCCCTGCGCAGATAGCAGGGTTAATCTACATTGTATTGGGACACATCAGGTATACGGCTCGGGTGTTAGTCTGTTTTCTCTCATAGCGGGCTGTCCGTGTGAAAGTGTTTGTGTTGTAAAAGGGGGGGGGGTAGAGCTCCTAAACATCCTGCCTGGTAGGATGGGGCAAAGGTGTTACAGGGAAGGGGATAACGCATCTCACCATCCAGTGTACTACTCCCAGAAGACCTCTCACCCAGGTAATCTTCCTGCACTGGTCCAACCCCAGGAACTGGATACAAAAGCGATGGCTGTGTCCTGGCCACCTGGATGACAGATCCCCAGGGACTAGTGGGTAACAGGGAAACAGAGAAAGGAAATAGCCGTTCCCCTGGTCTTTACCTTTTCGGTGCTCCACAGTGAAACAGTAGGGTTGCAGGTCTAGGAACCATCGCATGACTCAAGGGATAGAGTCCTTTTGCTGGCTTATCCACACTAATGGAGAAAGAACTGTGACGTGTTTGAACTTTCTTCCTAGGAGATAGTACCTTAGATGGGTGATGGCCTATTTGATGGCAAAGGCCTCTAAATCTAACAGAGTCGTTTTTTTCACGTGGGAAGAGTTTTCAACTAGTTAATAGGATAGAGTGTTCTAATCCGTCACAACCTTGTGACAAAACTGCTCCTAACCCTGTAAAAGAGTCGTCAGTTTGTAACTATTTCAAAAAATCTACTACCTTTAGGATCAGGTTCTGGCACAGGGTTTGTTTTAAGCTGTTGTAACCTACATCATCCTTGTCAGTCCAATGAATCTTATGGGGTTCGGCGTTCTTTAATTTGTCAGTCAACCTAGCTGTTCTGTCTGGGAAATTAGGGCTAAACCTACAGTAATAACCGATTAATCCTAACAATGCTCCAAGGTCTCTCTTGGTCTTAGGCGTGGGGGTATCTAGGACGGCTTTCACTTTTTCTCATTGAGGCTGGACACTGCCATTCCCTTCAAAGAAGCCAAGGTATTTCACAGCTGATTGAGCCAGCTTACATTTGGATGGATTGGCAGTTAAGCTGGCTTCTCTGTGGGCTCTCATAATAGTAAAGAGATGGAAAAGATGGTCTTCCCAAGTCTCACTAGAAATGACTATGTCTCAATATAAGCCCCACAGAAATCGGAGTTGGCCTGTAATATCCAGTTCATAAGTCATTGGAAAGTGGGAGAGGCCCTGTGTAAGCTAAAAGGGAGGACTTTGAACTGGAATAGTCCCAGGGGCATCGAGAAAGCTGTCTTTACCTAATCAGGTCAATATACGGAGATCTGTCAGTACCCGTCTATTGTTGATAGGAAAGTGGCATTTCTGAGTTTATCAATCAATTCGACAATGCGCGGCATAGGATAGGCATCGAAGTCGGAGATGGCGTTCACCTATCAAAAGTCTATGCAAAACCTCCAGGAATTATCAGGTTTTATGACCAACACAATGGGGGAGGACCATGGGCTTCAAGAGGGTTTGATAATATTTGCCCTTAGCATTTTCTTCACTTCCTCAACCACTATCTGTCTACGAGCTTCTGGGAGTCTATATGGTTTCAAATGGACCACTCTTCCCTTTGGAGTTCTGTTATAATAAGTGATGTGCACTCTCCCTGGTTTCTCGCAGAATACATCAGGGAATGGCGTGACTAAATCTATTAAGTCTTTTTGTTGTTGACTAGATAGATTCTGGGGAATTCATTCAAAATGATGCATTTCCGCCGGTACCAAAAAAGACAGTATTGAGGCAGTGGCTGCAGAAGGATTTCCTTTCCACTGTTTTAAGAGATTTACGTGATAGAGATGGGTATTTTGTTTCCTGTCAGGTTGGGCTATTTTATAGGTACAGGTCCCAGTGCTCTAGTACTTTATATGTCCCATGCCACTTTGAAACAAGTTTATTTTCAGAGGTAGGTAAGAGGACTAATACCTTTTGTCCTATTGGAAAAGATGCTAAGTTTACCTTCTTGTCATAGGTGGACTTTTGTTGTGCTTGGGGTTTTTCCATGCGAGTATAGACTACATTTTGTACAAGTTTCACATGCTTTCGCAATCGGGTAGCTGTTTGTGAGAGGGGAATAGGTGCCTCTTCTCTTTCTTTCCAGGTCTCCCAGAGCACGTCTAGGACATCTCTTGGTTCTCTGCCATAAAGTAGTTCAAAAGGAGAGAATCTGGTGGATGCCTCAGGTGTCTTTCTTCCTGCAAATAGGGCCCAGGGAATCATTCTTTCCCGTCCTTGTCTACCAACTTTGTTAGGATCATCTTAAGTGTTTTGTTAAATCTTTCTACCAATCTGTCCATTTGGGGGTGGTAAACTGAGGTTCTTAAGGTGGAAGTATGAAGCAATTCCTTGACTTTACCTATGGGTTTACTCATAAAATTGGATCTGTGAGAATTTCCCTGGGGAAACCAACCATGGAAAAATATGACAATAAATGTTTTAAAATGTGGTGGGTTGGGTTGTTCAGCATGAGGAACGCCTCTGGGCATCGGGTAGCAAAATCAACGATTACGAGGTGTATTTGTTACCCAGTCTAGAGGTTTCTAACGATCCAACGATATCCATCCCAATCCGGGAGAAAGGACTTCTATTATTGGTAAAGGGTTCAGAGAGGCAGGCAAGGGAATATGCATACTGGTTTTATGAGATATTTCACATGTCTGAATGAAGTTCTTTATATCAGCATGGAGACCTGGCCAGTAAAGCTTCCCACTGATATGCACCTGGGTCTTAGATTGTCTTAAGTGTCCTCCTGTCAAATGAGAATGTGCAATCTCTAGCACGATATACCGATCGGATTTGGGGATTACTAACTGACTTTTACTTAGGCCTTCTCCGGAGGTTTCCTTTCTATACAGTAATCTGTGCCTTAAGAAGACAACAGGACTTCCCTTCTCTAATCCTTCCCCCTTCTGGAATCGCCTGCAAGAAAGCCGCTGCGAGTGCTGGATCATGTCGCTGGGTGAAGGCTAGATCGGATAAGATGGTAGGTTCTTCTTCCTTCTTTGCCTCAGTGGTAGATGGTGCATCAGCATCCGCAAAGCTTAAGGTACCTCTCTGTTTCTTCTGGTTCACTCTATAAAACGGGGACATAGAGCCCTTCCAAGAATTCCCAGTGCAATTTTGTCCCCACAATGTACTTCAAATGGAGTTTTGCCATGGTCCTATTGGAGAACCTTTATGTCTCCCCGGAAGTCTGGATCAACGACACCCGCTAGGACACCCAGACTAAACTTCCAGGCAAGGCCAGATTTTGGAGCCAATCTTATATAACACCAAGGAGGGGGTATTAGGACTAAGTCTGTGGGAATCATTCCTCTTTTCCCTGGCGGGATAGTAGCTTCTCTGCTGGTACAGATATCAAAGCCTATGGATTCTTTTGTGGTGATAGGGGGATCTAAGGCTCTATGACTAAGCCTCTGGAATTTTAGGGTTCCCCAATTTGCCTCAATTGTATTGCCTCTCACCTCTGACACCATATGTAAGACATTGAGGGCAGTGAGTGTGCACAGCTGTGGTATGTATATTCATGTGCTTTTGATTAGGTAAAGAGTTTGATCTCTGAGTGGGGTGCAAACCCAATTCAAGGCCACTTGTGTAGGTCACTCAGATAGGAGACAAAAACAGAGAACCTTGGCTGTTCAGCCAGTGGTGTGGGCTGCACACCCTAATGTCCACTAAGTGGTTTCAAGTACTTCCATTTGTATAAATTATAAAGCCCACTCAAATATCGAACATTTTACCTAATTAGAAGCACAAGAATATAAATAGCACAGCTGTGCACTCACTGCGCTGAATTTTGCTAAATTTCACATCCATGTACGATTTGAGTGTCTGCATGCCAACAATGTCATACAAAGAAATTGATCACCTGACAGACAACAGAGCTACTACACTGAGTTTCTCAACCAAAGAAGCAGACTCCATCTTAGGTCTAATGGAGACGTGCTGCTGAGATGAGTAGCGCTGAAGGTGAGTGAGAGCGCGATGCGCGATGCGACCCTTTCGTATTTGTATTGAACTGTGTTCTTTTTCTGTGTCTTTTAGGTGCCGCGACGTTTTCAGCGTGGATGCCAGTTATGAAGAAGAAATGCGGTGAGTAAGCACGGTATGTGGCGCCTCTAGATGTTTCCACGCTAACCTGGAGTGTCTTTTCCCTCTTGCAGATGAATGAGAAGTTCCGGAGACAGAGATCCCCCAGAGTGGTTGGGATTCATGTAAGTGTTTGAAGCTCGTACAGTCTTTAAAAATAAGCGAAGTTTTGCTGAATGCTTACTAATGCCTTTTTCTGTTCTTTTCCCTTTTCCTTAGGAAGCCGCGTGCCGGGATGGGAATGACACAGCCGAAGATCCCCGCAGAACAGAAGGAGCGATGAATGATGGGCAGAAGCGCCGCAAGGTAAGGCTTTTCCTAACGGTGTTCTTGCAGGAGCTGAGCACAGAAGAAAGATGCAAGCCTACTGGAGACCGATCCGAACATGGCGAGTGCCACGCTGCAGGTGCAGAAAACACAAAGCATGTTTCTCAGCCTGGGCGTGGCTTAAATAGTCTCTGGGTATCCCAGGTGTCTCTGGGCTGAACCACACCCAAAAGACTAGACTGCACATGCAGTTCTGGGAACCGAAATATGTGGGGCATCCATCTTGTCCCCATCAATGCACTACAAGTCCAATCCCCAATGTTATCCTATGGGAGTGAGTGAGTTTGGTGCCACAAGCGCCAAGTCTGACTCCAAGTGGGTCTTTGGAGGGATGGAGAGGCCCTTGAGGGCCATGTAGGTGATCGTGGCCTGGCTCCAGCCTGACATCTTGGAGGGCTGGGGACATGAGGGGCAGGAATCATGACAGATTTGGGGTGTAGGTATTCACCAGACACACTTCCCGGTTCTCCAGCATTCTGTGGACGATCAGGACCCTGCCTTCGGCGTCTCTCTCCTGTTTGATGAGTTGGAATAGGATGCTCGGGGCAATCCAGGTCGCTACCCCTCTCGCATAATTAGAGTATGTGGAGCTGTATATCTGGCCGCCCCATTTCTTGGCCATCTTGGCTTGTTTTTCAGCCGTCAGGTGGGTGTCTTGCAGCATTGTGATGTGGACTTTCGCTTTGTTTAGCCTTGCGTAGACCCTCAGTCTCTTCACGTAGGCGTTTAGCCCCCTGACATTCCAAGTCACCACTTTTAGTTAATCTCGGTTCCTGTGTCTTAGATTCCAGCAGCCCGCTCGTTCCCATCGGCCTGTTTAGTTTTCCCTTTCTGGCATGCTGGCCTGGGAGGTCCGTCCATCGTCTTCTCCTCGTTATTCACCTGGTAGCTTGCGGGTCCACCTTCCCTTTTGTCTCCCCCTGTCCTGGCGGACCGCCCTGCCACCAGTTTGCGTTTCTCGCTACCTCTTCTCTTTGGTGTTCCTCGCCGGGTTCCCGCGTTTGAGTGCAGCCTCACTTGTGCCCTTTCGTTGCCTTTGCGGTGCCCGTGACCTTTTTGCTCATTATGTTTACCTACTCTCGTGCCTTCTCTTAACAAACTTAACCACACTACTACAACTACTAGAAAGCAACGCCCAGCCTCCCTCCCCCTGCTCAGGCCCCGCCGCATTCCAGGTGCTGCCCTCGTCCGCGGGTGCACTTGTCGCGGCGTAGTGCCTTAAAACTGACACTGCTAACTTATCGCTGCGTGGGGTCCCCTCTGTGGGTCTTGGCGGTCCAGTGCCAGAGGCCTTGAGCCCCTGGGTTAACCATTAATTTAAGCTTTCAGTTCTCATTCTGCTGATTGTCCTGCTGTATCTCGATTCGGCAGGGTGTCCTTGGTGTTTTGTCCTCACCCTCATTCCCTGCCTCGCCGGGGTGAATCACGGTTCCTCCCGACCCCCTCTCTTGGTTGCGGGATCCCCTGCTGGTCCATCCACTCCTGGGCATCTGCCGTGGTCTCAAAGATCTGTGTCCTCGCATTGTGCAGAATTTTGAGCTTGGATGGGTAGAGTAACATGAATTTCACCACCGCTGGCCGAAGGCGCTCTTTAAATCGGCTGGAACTGAGCTCGCTGTCTCTGCACAAGTGCAGTGTAGTCAGGGTAGATGGTTATCCTGGCTCTGTCACGTGTTATCGCCCTGCCTTCTCTCGAGAATGTCAGGATTTTCTCCCTGTCTTTAAAGTTCAAGATCTTAGCGATCATGGGTCTCAGTGGCACGTCCGGGCGGGGTTTCCTGGTTAGTGCTCTGTGCGCCCTTTCCAATTACGGTCAGTCTATTGCGGATTAAACAATGAAACCGGGCACCATTTCCTTTTCTATTACAGAACGCTCCATTACTAATCACAGAATGCTTCTTTTGCAATGCATCGCCAGGTCAGGACACTTTTTAATTAAAATTTTATTTTAGTTCACCTTCACAATTCAACAGAAATGATAAGCTAATACCATTCTCTGTTTTTTTCTTTATTGCTTTTCTTTTTCCCCTTTTTACCTTCCCTGGAACGGTATGTGAATTTGTTGCACATTTGGTCTACACTTGTGACCGGTAAAGCATGGTACCAACACGCATACTTACAATGTGTTTACAGTTTTTACTGTTGGACTATACTGCTGAACCATACTGTTGTGATGAACTACATTGGTGTACTGATATGACAATTTCGAATTCACTAAGATGATTATTCAGGCCCCCACGAAGGAACCCCACGAAGTCCGAAATGGATAGGCCCGAGGTATATCTGCTTCCAAATGAATACATTAATATGGGTGTTTACCTTTTCAAGCTATACTACCATCTTTTACAACTATAAGTACTTGAATCCACTTAGTGGACATTAGGGTGTGCAGCCCACACCACTGGATGAACAGCCAAGGTTCTCTTTTTTGTACCATATGTAAGGAAGGCATGGTATCAAACAGTAAGACAGACACAAGTGATCACAGTTCAAGGGTGTTTATTGAACTTCAATTGGGTTTGAAAAACATCTATTTAATCCTAAATCTAAAGATGGGATCAGGCTTAAACCATCAAATAGTAACGCAGGCCTAGATGAGTGTCAAAATAAAAGGGTCTATACCAATAAACCTATTGCCAATCCTTACTTCTACATACAAATAGTGTGGGAAACAATGCCATGCAAAAGAAAAGTGTTCAAGAAATGATATGTCAGAATATTCAAGCTGTTTGCTTCCCTTCCCTACGTTTTCAGTGCGGTTCAATGCGGCACACTCAGGCTTAACACACTCTCTGGCTTCTCTAGGACGAAACCTCAACATCAGGGCCTTCTCTGACAAAGTCTCTTTGCCATTCAAAGTCTTATTCCAGAGGGTCTGATGCAATACGACAAACATTAAAGTTCCTTTCTTCTTAGGATTTCACATATACAACTTCTCAGGGGATTTACTGTTCACCCTGGTCCCCCTCTGCTGGGCTCACACCCACTTTCAAACAAAGCTTTCAATTCATCTCTCTCTGTCGGACTCGGACTAACTTTACCTACTTTTTCAAAATGTTGCTCAACCCGTCGCAGGACCACTTCACAATTACTCATTCTCTTCTTGATATAAGTTTTTTCTTACTTTCAATTTTGTGTTCGGGGAGTGGGACACTGGATGGTGAGACACGGTATCCTTTTTCCTGTAACACATTTGCCCCATCCTACCAGGTAGGATGTTTGGGATCTCTAACCCACTCGCCCCCTTTTACAACACAAAAACAGACTAAAATCTCAGCCGTATACCTGATGTGTCCCAATATCAGGTGAGGCTAGGCAATTACTGACCGTCACCCCCACACACCTGACTCCCATTAAGCTGACCACACATCCATCTCATCATCTTTATCCCTTTCTCCTTTTCATCTCTTAATTTCTCGTTCTATATCGAGAGTCATACTCGGTCGTTCATTTCTCTCTTTGTCTCGTGGGACTTTTGAGATCACATCCCTTTCTGGAGTTTTTTCTGGACCTTCGTCACTACTATACACAGATGGCTCATGCATTGGATTACTGTATCCTGCCGCTCCTTTAAGCTCCCTTAATGGATACACTCCCTCGTCTTTTGTACTATCGCCATTTACTTCAGGCGCGTTAGGGAGAGCAGAAGGCTCAATGCCCCCTTCTTTACATAGTTTAAGCATCCAGTCTTCAGGAGGTGGCTCTTCACTTTCCTCCCGATGCATTTTCCAAAGCTCTAAACTAGCTAATCGTTTTTCTAACTTCTTTCCTTTGTACGCTATGCAGGTATGTGGTCATGTGTTGCAAAACTGCTTTCGACAGTGATCCCCCTTGGGGCCATGGCATGAATATTTTATCTGCCATGCCCTTAACCCATTCTGCACTGTACTGCTTAAGCTTGGGTGTGTGTTTTGGCAGCTGTTTGCACTTGTGCATGAGAGTAGTAACATCCACCATCATGACTAGTCACACTTGACTGTCAATACATACTGCCGTTTTACACAGATAATACTTTTCAGAAAAATAACACAATACGAGCGTGCACCAATCGTCACACCTCCAAACCTTTGTGTCTCACTTTACTTCAGTCTACCTGTTCAATCAATACTTTTGATAACTAAATAAATAATCTACTCTCAGCCTTTTACCACAATCTATTGGTTGTCGCTCTTCCACATTTTCATCATTTTCCTTAACACATATTTTACATACAATATACAGACAGGCAAACTGGCCGGCCCACATATACTCTGCCAACGGTCCTCGTGGCTACTCTCACCCCTAAAATAACTCTGACTGGTGTGGGAGTTGTTATCTTTAACAGATCTTTGTTTGTAGTCTAAATATCCACTTGGATTCTAAAACAACTCCTTCTAGACGTCCCTGGATGTAGGATTCTGGGCTTATCTTTTGGATCGCTCCTCGTCCATATATCTTCACCTGACATTCTTCGTCATTACCTCAAATACCCCCCAAACCCTCTGTTACTTTCTCCCCATTGTCACTTTCCCCATTTAGTACACAATTCATTTTGCCACCTCTCTCAAAATACTTACCATCAAGATGCTTGTTGCAGGTGATTCACACCTCAAAGTTCTGGAGGCCTTAGGCTGCTCAGAGAAACTAGTTTTGAGCTGTTTCTGAACAACCGGTAGGATTGCTCCGATCTTAATTATAGGTGCAGGGCGTTCCAGCTCTTGGCGGCAATGGCCGGGAAGCTGGCCCCTCCAGCTCGAGATCTCCTGAATCTAGGGATGGTGAGTAGGTTGGCGCGCCAGGATTGGGTGGGTCTGGAGGTTTGTGCTTTGCAGAATTTTTGTACAAGGTATTTAGGTGCCATCTTGGAGCGGCATTTATGGGTAATGGCTAGTGTTTTGAAGGTAATCCATTCCTGAATGGGTAGATAGTGTGCACTTCTTCTGGCCGCTGTGATGTGATCATGCTTAGAAATGCTGAGGGCTGCTATGAGCACATCGTTTTGGATCACTTGCACTTTATTGATATTGCGAGCATAGGAGCCTGCAAATAGGGCGTTGCAATAGTCTAGTCTTGATGTTATGAGCGCTCTGGCGATAGTGGAAAAGGAAAGGTCTGCGTGCATTCAATAGTTTCAAAGTGTGGGCAGCCGAGGAGGCAATTGTGTTGACCTGTCTAGAAAGAGACTGGGTGGCATCCATGTAAACACCCACGGTTTTGACTGTGCTGGATGCTTGAATGGTGATGCCGTCAAGGATTTATACTCTGGGTCGAGTTTGCTCAAGGAATGGTGCGATCCGACTATTAGAATTTCCGTCTTTTTATCATTGAGACAAAGAGTGTTAGAGGCCATACAAGCCTGGATTGTATGGTAGACAGAGTATGTTTTTGTGGTTTAAGGCATAGTTACCAGAGAGGGGGAGAAGGGTCTCTGTGTTTTCTGCGTAGTTCATATAAGATATTCTCTTGTCATCAAGCAGGTCTAGGGGTTTAGTGAATATGTTATAAAGAGTTGTGGAGACAAAACCTTGTGGTACCTCGCAGGTGACGAGGCAGCAGGGGCTGCATAGCTTGCTGCATAGCTTGCAGAGAACACTCATAGTTCAGATAAGAAGGAATAAATCCAAGCTATGACATCAGATCAGAAGTGGACTATTGAGGCTAGATGCCTGCACAGGATCCTGTGGTCCACAAGATCAAAGGGTGCCAATAGATCCAACAGTAGGAGGAGGGCTGGATTACCGGCATCCTTAAACACATCCAGTTGATTTTTTTAGATCGAGCAACACAGTTTCAGTCCTATGGCCTGGTCAGAAGCCTGATTGGCATATGCCCAGGAGGTTATTGGATTCAAGGTGGTGCTATATCTGTGGGTAAGCAGTGCGGTCAAGGATTTTTAGCAAAAGTGGGATGGTAGTGATGGGGTAGTAGTTGGTGGGGATATTGTGGTCAAGGGTATGGTATGGTAATGTTTACTTATAAAAGCACCTACACACAGGCAAGTGTTTGAAAGCGCTCAAGGAGGGTGGGAACAGGGGGGAAAAACAACAGTCACTCAGAGAGCTTAAATTTTTAAGGCGATAATGGTCTGCACAGGCAGATTAAGTGAATATGATACATTTAACAGTTTAGATACAGCAAATAGGCCTGATGGCGATTCTGTGGTTTTTTCAAGTGCACATTAAGCAGTGAAGACAAGGGAGAACAGACAGAACGATCTCCAGGCAGGGATATATACAGATTGTGCAAGTGCAGCCAGGGCAAGGGAGGGACAGGGGACAAAGTGCACCCAGTCGGTAGAGACTGGTGAAGCGCGACGAGAGAACGCTCAAGGATTTATTACAAATTCAGAGAGGGGGTGGGGTGCAGGGCCCCAAGGCAAGTGCAGAAGGACTGGGAGGGGTGCCTGGGACCTGTGAGACCCTGAGGTACACCAGGCAGCCAGTCAGTAAGCTGTATGGAAAGGAGGGAGAGAAGGAAAAGCAGAGAGCTAGGTTAGCAGGGTAGGGTGAGAGAGAAGGAAAAGGAGAAGAGGATGGTCTTGAGGAGTTTCCGTAACTTAACAATATCAGGCTCAAGACAAAGTGTGGCAGGGAGGCTGTTCCAGAAAGAGGCGCCTGTTGAGGAAAGGGACCGCCCTCCAAATTTCTGCTTGGTGCACCAACTCACTCTCAGAAGGTGTGAGGTAGATGAGCGGAGGGCTCAAGATGGACCGTATTTAGGAAGGCAACGTTGAAGGTAAGTAGGTCCCAGGCCCCAGAAAGCCTTGTGGACAATGCAGAGGGTCTTGAATTTGATCCTTGCAGCCAAGGGGAGCCAGTGAAGGGATTTCAGCACTGGAGAGATGTGGTACCTGGGCTTGAGGCCAAGGATAATTTCCTGGTTCTGTTCTGGATGAGTTGCAGAGGGCATAGGGCAGAAGCAGGGAGGTTGAGGAAGAGGCTATTGCAGTAGTCCAGCCTAGAGAGAACTAGGGCTCTGGAGACATTGAGCCGCTGGGGGAAAGGGAGAAAAGGTAGAGTGCCTGTGAGGAGGTGAAGTTGACAGACTTTTTTTGAGATGGCAGAAATGTGAGAGGAGAAGGAAAGAGTGGAGTCAAAGATGAACCCAAGGTTTTTGGCCTCACAGGTGGGGGAGGGAGCGGGCTCAATGGAGGCCGGCCAGTGTGAGAGGGGGGGAAAGCAGACAATCTTAGTTTTACTGGCATTGAGACAAAGGTTGTAAGCAGCACACCATACCATGACTGAATAGCAGACAGACAGTCAGGTATGAATGAGGACGAGGAGGCGGCTGAGCATAGATTGAAAGATAGTTGCGTGTCATCCGCATAACACTGGAAATTAGAGGTGAAAGTGGCAATCATACGTGCCAGTGTAGCCATGTAGATGTTGAAGAACCAGGGGGATAGGTTAGAAGCCTGGGGAACGCCACAGGTTGAGAGGGTGATAGTAGAGAGGAGGACGCCAAGTTCAACCTGGGATAGGCGGTCAAAGAGAAAAGGTTAACCAAGCCAGAGCCTGACCTGTGATTATCGGGGTGTCACAAAGCTGTGAGATCAGGATGTTGTGGTTAATCATTTCAAAGGTGGAGGAGAGATCAAGGAGAATGAGGACAGAGGGAGTGTTGGTGTCAAGATTTGAGAGCAGGTCATCACAGGTGTTCAGAAGAGCAGTTTCTGTGCCTCTGGATGCTCTAAAGCCAGACTGATGGTCGTGGACACAACTGATTGATTCTGTGTGGAGGTGAAGCTGAGAAATAGCCAGCTTCTCCAGGAGTTTGCCCAGGAAAGGAGTGATAGAGATCGGGTGATAGTTTGACGGAACAGATGGGTCAGCAGAGGGTTTCTTGAGCAGAAGATGCACAAGGGATTGCTTGAGAGCAGTTGGGAAATTTCTAGTGGAAAAGGAAAGGTTGCAAAGGTCAGCCAGGGCTGGTGCGAGGGAATCAATGTTGCCCTTGATGGTTTTGGAGGGGCAAGAGTCCAATTACTTGGATGAGGCCTTAATAGACTGGACTTGTCTGGACGAAGTCGGAGTCATACCAGGAGTTGCACTTTCGGGTAAGATATTTGGAATCCGTATTTGGTTAATTGTTTTAGAGAACTGTTATATGAATCTAGATACAACCCTTTGGTTGTGGCATGGTCTTTTTCTGTACATTGATTTTATGACAACCCTCTATTGTAACATTACATTTTGTTTTAGACTAAGGGCCTCATCTCAAGGTTGGCAGTGCCCTGTCGGTAATTGCGTCGGGATGCCACCAACACAAATGCGTTACCGCTACTCAGTCTGGCGCCAGATCATGAGTAGCAGTAAGGCGGTAAATCGCCATTGGACCAAATGTGGCTGGGGGGTGCTATTGCCCCAGCGCTAATAGCACTGAAAATGCCCTCACCACCGGCTCATTCACCTCCAGCTATGAGCTATGAGCTGGAGGTGAATGCATCCTGGCAGGGCCAAACTTGTGATTGGGCCAACCCTTAAATGCGGCGGTAATAGCGTTACCTCTGCATGTAGGGGCTACTGTCAAACTCTTGATTAGGCCCACATTTTTATTGACCTTATAAATCTCATTCATCTCCATCTGAACCTCTCACACCAGCTCCAATATCTCCATTACAGTGATGCTTCTTAGGTTAACATTTTATCATTTTCCCTTATTATATAACTATCTACTGTAAGGGTGCAGAAGGAGGAGACTGATATACAGGCGGCATGCTTGTTAGCATAAACCTTTATTTAGTTCATAAAGTGGAAACCTACTAAGGAATCGGTCAGAATGTTCAGGTAAATGAAACGAGTCCACTGTCATGTCAAAATGACTACATCTAGTCCTCACACTTTTAACTAATAAGAAAAAGGTAGTGTCTCTTCCTAATCCAGAACAATGACTGGTCAAAGAGCCACAGTTCCAATCGTAGGTGGAAACTTCACATGAGAGAATGACACCCTTCCCCAGGTCTCAGATCCTTGTCAAGGAAACAAAGTTCCAGTTTGTGGTGCTGTAAAGTTCTCAGTTCTAATTCAAAAGGAAAGGTTCCCACTTAAACATCATTCCTTATTGCCCATAGTTTGCTTAACAATTGGTTTCCTAGAGAATGCCTCCCTTCTCCAGGTATTTGGTTCTTAATGCCTCCACAGTTCCAGGGGAATGTCTCCCTACCTCGGGCCTTCTTTGGTTTGGCATCACATTATACACCGCCAGGGGATAGGGCTCCCTTCTCCTGATGTCTCTTGGCTTCACGGTTCGCAAAGCCTGGGGAAAGGACTCTCTTCCCTAAGCCCTTCTCAGGCTTTAGTATGCAGTTAACACCGTCAGAGGTAATGCCACCACTTTTGCTCTCACAGTTCAATATTACCAGGGGGGAATACCTCCCTTCCCCTGGCTTAGATGGCCCAAGAGAATGTCTCCCTTTTCTTGGGTCCCCAGCAGAGCAGCTCAGTTCACCACACAAGGGGGAGTGACTCCCTTCCCCTGCCTTCTTTATAACTTGCACAGTTGCACAACACTTCCTTCCTCTGCCTTGTAGCTGCTGGTCCCAGACCTGTACGGGTTGGCACACTTGATTCAGCAAGCCCGGTTCTCTACCCTGCCAGACACTGTGGCGAAGAAGAGGATACAGTGTACTCCTTGTATTTGGGTGCGTGTCCCAGACCCCTGTTTCTTCCCTTCTCCTTTGTACCACTCTACTGTTAGGATAGGTGCGACTGAGGATATTCTTTCCTTCAGGTGTGAGTCCCAGACCCAATTTGAGGAATTTAAGAACCCTTTCAAAGCCCCACCAAGCATGCCAGCAACACTGGCACCTGTAAGAGCACACTCTCTGGATGTCCAGTTGCTTTCTTGGGCCCCTTTCAGGTTCCTCCTTGCTTCCTCAGCGTTCTGGGTGCTGCAGCAGCTCTGCAGTGTTCCACTTCTCACAGGAAGCTTTTCTCCTCTTGACTGGGTGCTCCCAGTCTTCTGTTTCATTCTGTAGGCTCTCGAAGACTTCCTGTGTGTACGACCTCACTGGACTGATGCAGAGATCCTAAACTGGCCAGTAAGCATCCAAACGCTGTCTTTGGACTACCCAGCTCTACAGCTCTGATTGTGGTTCCTTCAGGGAAGTCTTCTCTCTATGTCTTTGTCTCCCTCTACAGTCTTGAATGGGTTCTGCCCAATCAGGTTTTGGGAAATACTAGACTGTTCATACAAGTTCTCATGATATGCTTCTGCACTTTGTCCCAATACTGATATTGAGGTCTCCCAGTAAGTCAACTGATCTCTCCCTTGTCTCAGTACTTAAGGGATACATGTTCCTTGATGAATCCACACTCTTTCTTGTCCCAGTACTTCCTAAATTGATGGTATGGCAAAAACATTTAGGAATAATAGGGAAAGTGTTGGTGGGAGGAGGGTGCAAAGGTTTGTTCGTGTTAGGTGAGCTATGGAGAACCATGTTCTCCCCCAAGTCGTCACTAATCCCATAGGGGGGGGAGCTTCCCTCTCCATGAGATCAACCAACTGAGTACCGCCCCAGCGGGACTAATGGGTAGCGGCCTCACTTTCCTTGCCTCATGGGAAGGGGCTCACCCTAGGGAAGAAATGAAATCCGGGGATTTGCCACAATACACATACCTTTGTACAACATTTTATTCTAATTTGTGCCCACATCCTTCTTTTGGGTTACTTACTGTATTTCACTCATTATTTATCATTTTTTATTGTTTATTTACTACAGCGCGTCATGACCTCACACATCTGATGACATAATGTCCAAATATATCGAGTCACCACACCATACATGATATGACATCATGCATAAATAGCGGAAGGTGGAGCAGAAGGTGATCTGCGGGTACTGCAGCTAGTGGATACCTGTTGCAGTCTGTCTACGCATTTTTTTTGGAGGAGTGGCCACCATGACTGCTGATTTCCACAATCATTTAAAAACTTCATTCCGCCACGGAAGGTGGAGCAGAAGGTGATCTGTAGTGATCCCAGGTGCCCTCGGGTGGTGAGGAGGTTAACCGAGAGGTGCTGACGGTTGTGCGTAAGGGCGGTGACTGTGGGACGTGAGTCCTTTGAACCGCTTTGTCGACAGTGAGGCTGTGGAGTTGCTGAATCGCAACGGTGGTGTGAACAGAGACACATTAGCTAACATTTGAAAGCTAGAACAAAACTAAACGAAAAACACAGAAATTACCAAAGATTAATAAAGGGGCTTTGAAAATAGTTAGAATGGAAGAAGACACCAGTGAAGGGGCACATGACAAATCCAGAATTCCGAGCTCCAACAACACCGTCCCATCGGACACAAGAAGAAACTCAAGTGTGTCAGGGAGTTCACAGAGGCTGCCGAGCGATCATGATGAGGTAACATTAGCTGAAAATCAAAAATGGTGATTCACACTCGCACTAGTGCATATTTGATAAACAATGGGAGGAAATTGACAGCTCAAAATATAATGGCTATGAAGAGCGAGGTAGTAGTCCTCACAGTAAAAATCAGATATTAGCAAAGACCAGTTTAATAAAGCAGAATCGTCACCAGCCAATGCCAATTAACGCGGCCATGGAAATTGCAGCATGCACAGAATCACATATAAACATGTTACAAACTGGAGCACCCCAATAACAGATGGGGAGAAGACCAACGAGAACAATGGGGTATTTAAAGAAAGAAATGACAGTGGGGCGCGTGAACAGTGTAGCGCCACCAAACCCCCACCGTACACTGTTTTAAATGGAGGGCTAGTTATAGATAAAGCGAAAATGGCTCTCACCAAACAAATACGAATGAATTCTACTGGTTGCGCTCAAGAGGACATAACTCCCAGAATGACCCTAGGTGCTGAAATAGAAGAGAAACAATGCATGGTGCTACATCGGAAAAGAAAACATGAGGGGCCCAACCAAGAGCAGAAGACGACAGTTGAAACTGCTGTGGGATATATTTACCCACTCAACAGTACTCCCCACATCGCTAAACTGCGCATCTGCAGTCAACAGCAAAAATGGCTGTGCTGCTCCTGTGAGCACCATGGCCTCAAAACTGTGTTTTGCCATGACAAAGGGATGGCTGGACCAACTTGCCAAGCACAAAATGGGTGAGTTGGAACAAGGAGCACACAGAGAAAGGTGCCTGTGTGTTCTTGTGTACACCCAAAAAGAAGCAAATCAAAGCGGCCCTGCTCCACTGTTTGCAAAAGGTACACATTGAAATGCAGATATTTTACCTTGAAAAAAATGCTGCTCTGAGGCTAGTTTCATCTGTTCTTCATCAAACTACCTTTATTAGGAAGGTCCTGTCATGCCCATTGATACCTGATTGTGGTTTGGAAAAAGAAAGCATGACCCGGGGAGGACAGCTTCCGTCAAGCTGAATCTGAAAAAAGGCCCAAGAAACTTCACTTTTAACCACACGGGAAACGCTGTACTTTATGAATTACAGTGTCAAGGATCAATAATTCAGAGAAATTCCTGCCCAGTGCCTCTGTGTTTCAAACAAACTGCTGCCTACCAGAAACTAACTATGGCTGCAAAAACAATATTGGAATGGCAGATGGAAAAACCGAATTTGAAAGGAAAGTGCTAGCAGCTTGCACCACATGTGTCAAAATGGGCCTTTGTAAACTAAAGAAGAAAATGCCTGTTTTAAAAAAGTACAATGTTGAATGAAAGCTTGTCCGTGCCTAGCAATGTGAAAGGGGATTGTGCTGTGCTCTTACCTCCGGGTCTGGGGCGCTATATAAATAATACAAACAAACATGTATGAGATGGTTTATCTCAGCAGGTTTTCCTCAAATTCAGAGCAAAAATAAATGGAAATAAATCAAACTGCAGTGGCTACATGGGGGAGGATGCTAGCAACAGAAGGACCCCCACAGTAGATCCTCAAACACACAAGTGATAATTACTAGGTTGGACAGACTGTTGTCTGTGCTCCAGCCTCGTTCAATAGAAGTTCTGGGACACCAATGTGCAAAGTGAATAAGGGTCAATGAACCTTCAATCAAGCTAGGAATCCCCCATTCTTACTCTGGAAGAAATGAGAGTTGGTGGTAGCTGAAGAGAAAAAAATGGTCCAGTGAAGGACAAAGGCCAGCCCATTTGTTTCCAGAGACTATTATATAAACAAACTTTGAAGACTTATCTTTGCCATAGGACTTTGCAAAAATGTGAAAATTGAACAGTTTAAATAGGATTTTATGGGCTTTCATTTAAGACGTCATAGATTTCATTGCTGCATGAGGAACAGAAGTGGCAGAGAATTAGAGATTATAAGGAAAGGATCCATGATGCCATTGCGAATTTTCATACTTACATCCCTTATGATAATCCACACATGTATAAAGTTATGGAATTTTAGGCTGAATATTTCTCACTAAAAACAATGAAAAACTGTTAAATGGACGAAACAATGTTTCACAGACTGGAGAATTGGACTGCTACGTTCTACATAACATATATAATCGGGGCGTGGCTACACAGCCATGGACTGAGACGTGCTTTCAAGAGGCTCCTGCCGATACGACAACTATCCTGACGGCAATAGGTGCTTTAAGCTGGCTGTAAAGCGATTATCTGAAGCCACTGCTGTATGAATGCTTGCAGAATGCAGCAGTGAAGAATCTGCCGCGATAAAGACGGAAGAAGCCGACTTATGATCCAGAGAAGTTGGCGAGATTCATCAAACAGCGAACACAAGATGGCGCCCACTTAAGAACAAACGAGAAGGCACATCGTTGGGCACAGCGGGTCCGGAGCAGCGTGCCACCGTTCGTCGCAGACAGGACTGAAGCGCCAGGGTGAAAGCAGAATTATACTGTTAACAATGTTACGAAAGTAAGTGGTCCACTGGGAAAGAGCGGCTGAGAGGACAAGAGCAGGATCTGAAGGATACACTGTAGCGCGGAGGAAGTGCTGGAACAGATCATGAACCCCCAAAGCTGATAGAACTGCAGGGACGGCATTTCGCGGCAAACAAGTGAAGTGGATCACTGCATACATACAGCGGACCCCAAGCGAACCGAACACTGCTAGGACACGGCCTCCGTGGCGCTGCTCTGTCACTCAAAAAGAACAGGAAGCTAGTAAAACCCTGTGGCAGATACACAGGTCCGCTGAGCGGCACACATTCGGTTGGTGAAGCCTAGTATGCGATGCTCGTAAACAAAAGTAAAAACTAAATGAGGACTTCGACTCCAGTGCCTGACATGCTAACAAGCTAGGAAAAACCCACGGCCATGGCACCAACAGTGATGTGCTCAGAAGAAATAGATTGTTGAAGATGCAAGTAAAGCTGCTGGGAAGGGGCTCCAGGTCTGGGAGCCCAGAATAGCTCGTTACCAAGTGGGACGACAAAGCCCCCTTCATGGACTGGTTGGGGGGCTCACTGGCACTTACAACACGGTTTGTCTGTGGGACGTGACCACCATTGGACAAGAGGCTGCAGTACCATTGGGGTCCTGGAAGACGCATGCTGGACTGGTAAAACACCGAGTGGGCTCCGCAGGCTCTGGAGGGAAGCCCCAAGGCCCGGACCAACTGGGGCTGGAGTTTAAGGTTCGAGATGCTTAAATAAACGCACATTATTACGGGGGACATAACCCACTCCTGTAGCAAATAAGTAGCTTCAAGACACCCCTTGAATGGCCCATCTGGGCCCAGACACCAATAGCAGTTTCACCCCGCTGGGGCTAATAGCCACAAGCGGTGGGGCTCGCCTACATGTTTCTGGCACAATGCCATGTCCAGCAAACCTCTAAGAATGAAGGGCAAGCAACCCACGCTGGACGAATACGCCAGAGCATCACCGGGCCCAGAAGGAGCCAAGAGTAAAGACAAACCCCCCGGAG
The DNA here is from genome assembly GCF_040938575.1 of Ambystoma mexicanum. Taxonomy (NCBI): domain Eukaryota; kingdom Metazoa; phylum Chordata; class Amphibia; order Caudata; family Ambystomatidae; genus Ambystoma; species Ambystoma mexicanum. The sequence goes on along the minus strand of NC_090923.1, from coordinate 303,418,149 downwards.
AGAGCGCAGTCGCCATGGGCACGAACCAGGAGATCCTTGCTGCGATAGCTGACCTGAAAGTGGCCTGGGAGACCAAACTGGGACTGGCTATGACCGAATTGAAAGCAGCACTAGAGCTCAAAGTTGGGGCAGTACAAGAGGAAGTGAATCTTCTCCGGCAAGATGTCAGGTCGCTATCAGAACGCACAGAGAACTTAGAGAAAGAGGTGGCCCCGAAAACAGCGGACTGTGCAACACATTAATCAGAACTTCACGCCCTAGTGCAACGCGTGGGTAACCTAGAAAGCCGGGCAGAGGAGGCGGAGGGACGTGCCCGGAGGAATAACATCCGCATTGTTGGTTTGTCGGAGGGAGCTGAGGGACCCAACGCTACGGAGTTCGTTGAATCTATGCTGCTGCAGGAGATGACCGGAGGAGTGTTGTCCCAGGGGTTCGCAGTGGAAAGAGCGCATAGGGCCCTAATGAGGAGGAGGCCGCCGCCAGGAACCCCCCCTAGGCCGGTGATCGCCAAGATCCTGAACTATCGAGATTGGGAAAGAATCCTTGAACACTTCCGGAAGGGTGGAACAATACAAAGGGGACGGCAAACATAACCGCATACCAGATTACACCCTGTTGGTACAACGTAGTCGTATGAACTTTGGGACCGTGAAGAGAAGATTGCGTGAAGCAGGTCACAAGTATATGCTGCTCTACCCGGCGAAGCTGAAGGCGTTCCACAAGAACAGAACTTTGTTTTTCAAATCCCCGGAAGAAGCTATGGGGTGGCTCGATACGCAGAGCTGCCCCCAGGAGTCAGGCATCCAGACGGGAGAACGAGAAGGAGGAGATAAGTAATATGTGTCTGTGGCACCGAGGGGCGTCACAGCCTAAGACAATGGGACCTGATTATTGTATAAGATTTAGCCTATGGGCGTGCATGGTCAGGGATATAAGCGGGTATGATCCGTGAGCACTGAGACTTTTGATACGAGCACCGGAGCCTTGCAGAGCTAGTCCTCATACCCCCATAAGGAGAAGCTTAGTTAGGTCACCGGTAGTCCAGTGACACCCTGTCGGGTTCCTGCCCTCGGCATTCCGAGGCAGGAACAAACTCGGGTCGCCTGAGATCCAGGGATGGAGCTGGGCACTTGTTGAGGTTGGGAGGGGTGGGGGCAGGGGAGGGGCGGTGTGTTGGGGTTTGTTGTTGGGAAGGGAGGGAAGGGGAGTTTGCTGGAAGAGGGCGGGGAACGAGCCAAACTGAGAATCCTATTAGGCGGGATGGGAGGCGGTGGGATGGGAGGCGGAGAGGGAAGGCGGGATATTAGATCTATGGCGTTGGGTTGCCTTAGAGTGGTTACCTGGAATGTCAGGGGCCTCAACAGTTACTTGAAGCGTAATAAAGTAATGGATGTACCTGAGAAGGATGAGGATCGACATAGCATTATTGCAGGAGACCCACCTTACCAGGGAGAAATTGGAGGTGGTCAAGAGAAAGTGGAGGGGGAGCATTGCGGGAGCCACATACTCGGCCTACACAAGAGGAGTTATCACATGGGTAGCACCTCATGTACCGTTTCAATTGCTTCAGTCTACGGGAGGCCCAGAAGGCAGAATGATAGTAGTGCGGGGGATGTTGGAAAACCGGGAAGTGAGTATTATAAACTTGTATGCCCCTAACCAGGATACAGCGGCCTACTTTCAGACCCTTTATGGCAAAATTAGGTGGCATGATCCTATGGGGCGGGGACTTTAATTGTGTACTGAATCCTAAGATGGACAGATCAGATGGTAAACTAGACTAAGCCACCCCGGCTGCAAAGGTGCTACAGGCCCTCCTGAGAGATTTTGAACTTGTAGATGTTTGGAGGCAGTTGCACCCAGCAAACAGGCAGTACTCACACTATGCGGCACCACATGACCTGCACATGAGGCTGGACTACGTGTTCGCCACTGTCGAGTTGGTAGGCGAGATGAGAGGCGCAGAATATAAGGCCAGAGTGCTCTCAGACCACTCCCCCCTGGTCCTAGAGTGGCGACACCAACCCCCTAGAGCACGGATTCCGACGTGGAAACTCAAAGCTGAGGCTCTGCAGGACTCAGGATTCCGGGAGGATCTGAGGGAGGTTCTCACAGAGTACTTTGAGATTAACACTGGTATTGTTCGAGCTGTGGGAACTGTGTGGGAGGCCTTTAAAGTAGTGGTGCGGGGGTGGCTATATCAAAATCTAGAGGGGCTCCAGGGGGGCACTGAACGAGAGCTGCAGGAAACAGAGGAGTTGGAAGACATTATGCATAGGGGAGGCACCTCTCGGGAAGATGTGGTCAGGATGAGACTGCTACAACAAGCTAGCGGTGAGAACTGGGACAGGTTATATAAATTAAGCTATAAGAAATAAGTGGAGAGACAGCATGCGGGAGGGGGGGCAAGCCGGGCAGATTGCTGGCCTGCCTATACAAGAGCAAAGTATCACAGCCGGTGATCAGGGAAATCAGAGGGGAGGGAGACCAGATCCTGGATACCCAAGAGGGAGTGAATGAAGAGTTCCTTAGATATTACAAACGTCTCTATGAGGACCCAGGCGAAGAGAGGGACCAAGAAATCCAGGAAACGCTAGCAGACATAGGCTTGCCCGCCTTAGACAATTTGGAACGGGCAGACCTGGACGCCCCAATCACATTAGAAGAACTAGAGATAGAGATTCAGCACCTGCCCACTTGTAAAGCTCTGGGGTCAGATGGGCTCCCAAGCGAATTCTACAAAACCTACAAACAAGAGCTGCTTCCCCCGTTGCTGGCTATGCTTAATGAGGCATTTGAGCATGGCAGGTTGCCAGAGTGCCTATGGGAGGCAGTGATCATCCCGCTTTTAAAGCCGGGTAAGCCTAGCACAGACTGCGGGTCATATAGACCCCTATCGATGCTTAACCAGGACAGCAAAATCCTTATGCCAATGCTAGCAAACAGGCTTAAGCGAGTCATCGACAAACTGATAAACCCCGACCAAACAGGCTACGTCCCTGGCAGGAACATAACTGATAACCATAGAAGACTGTACCATATCATTGATCAGACAGAGGAGGACCCTGGGGAACTGGCGATCGTCTCGCTTGATGTGGTTAAGGCTTTCGACTCAGTAAGATGGCCCTGGCTGTTAGCGACTTTGAGAGAATACGGAATGGGGCCGGGGTATCTTAGGTGGGCCAAAATGTTATACAGCTCCCCAATTGCAAGGGTTAAAATGGGTGCCATTATCTTAGACAAATGGCAACTTAGCAGGGGCACTAGACAGGGCTGCCCCTGGTCGCCCATGTTGTGTATATACTACTGTTGGAACCATTGGCAGTCTGTCTTGGACAACAATATGGGGAGATAGAGATCCGCACTGTGAGTGGTCCGCATCTCATTTCATTATATGCTGACGATATACTCTTGTATCTGCGCTTCCCAGAGGAGAACATACAATACATCCTGGAGGTGATGGAACGATACGCTACCCTCTCCGGCATAGCGGTAAACCCCAATAAATCTGGGGAGATATAGACATGCCTTACCAAGGAGCTTACCGGTATTGCCAATACCCTGGCGAACCGAGACATTCCGATACCTTGGAATTGACATATACCACACGACAGGGGAAGAACACAAACACAACACGGAAAAGGTAGGGGAAAGCGTTAAAAATAGCATGGGATTCTGGTCCAGACTACCCCTGGCTATGATGGGGAGAGCTGCTCTGATCAAGATGGTAGTCCTGCCCAGACTGTTACATTTCTTTGTAAATATCCCGTATGTGATCCCTAGGCGCTTCTTCGCTAGTCTCCACAGCTTGTGCAGGGGCTTTATATGGCATAACTCCAGGAACAGGGTGGCTCTCTGGAAATTACAGAATTTGTGTGACACGGGGGGAATAAACCTGCCGAATTTTGAGTTATATTAAATGGCGGGACAACTGCAATATGTGGCCAGGTGGCTGTCTGAAGAAGAAACGGCTGAAACCAGGCTGTTGTGCACTGATCCTGCTCTCTACTTCCTTAGAGAGATAGTCTGGCTATCAAAAACAAAGGTACTAGAGATGGCAAGGCTGTTGGTGCTTGGCTGGGAGGTGTGGCACAGGGCATGGCAGGTTGTGGGGTACCCAGCTCCGTTTTCTATGCAGAGAAGACCCCCAATTGATAAAAGGGGTCCGTAGATACTGGGATCCGATGGGTCTGGCTACCCTGGGTGACATATGGCAGGAGGGGGAGGCACTGGAATTCCAGAAACTAATAGAGGACACTGGGGTGCATAAAGGGCAACACATTACCTACTCCAGAATCGTTAAACGAGTGCGAGAAAAGTGGCAGCCGGCAGTGCTTGCAGAACAACCTGATGCCACCATTGAGACGATATATGACATCTTGGAGGGTGGGCATGAGATATCCCACATATATGAGCTACTGGGGTCGAAGGTGGGGAAGGAATTGCTCCAACTGAGACAAGTCTGGAAAGAAGAGGTGGGAGAACCCATGTCGGATGGGCTATGGGACAGAGCCCAAAGATATCATAAGAAGGTGTCCCGGAACACGAGGCTCCAACAGATCCAACTATATGCCACACATAGAGCATATCTGACCCCCAGTAAGATTGCCAAGTTTGGTGGCCAGTTGACTCAGAGATGCCCCAGGTGCGGGGAGGAGGAAGCTGGGATGTTACACATGTTCTGGGCTTGCCCGGAGGTGGGAAGGTTTTGGACAGAACTGAAGATACGCTTGGCAGGAAAAGGCATTACGCTGGAGGTGGAGTCGGCTTGGGCATGCATGCTTGGGGACTTTCCTAGACCACGAAATCTGAGGCACATTAATAAGATGAAAGACCTGGCCTACATCCTGGCCAAATGGAGGATTGCAATGTGCTGGAAGGCAGCCCATAGGCCTAGGATAGAGTTGTGGTGGGCTGACCTCATGAAGTGGGCAGAGGCAGAAACAGCTGCTTGGTTCGAAGCGGTCAGCAGGGGAGGGGAGGAGGAGGAGGTGGGACCCCTAATCGAATGAAGGCAACTGGTGGCCACAATGGCGGGCCCCTCCCAGACCGATTACAGTGATGACGACACAGAAAAGAATGACAATAGACTCGCCTGAAGAGGAACAGGCTGATGACACGGATAAAGGGGCTTGATTTAATGGGGCGGGAGGGAGTAGGACAGAAGAGTGTATTCTGTAATGTTATGTTGTTAAACTTAAACATGGAAGTCCTAATTATTTTTAATGTTTAGTGTGTTATAAAATAATTTTAAAAAATTCAAAATAAAAATACATATATAATCTGCCCATGTGATTTGTATGTATGTATTTAATTTTTGTAGCGCGCCGGTAGCCCGCGGGCATCAGGGCGCTTAAACATACGCAACAGATACTATGTGACATACGACATTTAAAGGGTCTGCTAACCACCGGAAAGCCTCTAAGAGGCATCGTCACCCGATTTCTCATCTGAAAAGGTGAGTCTTGAGCACCTTCCTAAAGGTGGAGTGATTAGTTTCCAACCTCAGGGGCTCAGGGATGCTGTTCCACAATTTGGGAGCCAGTACATGAAAAGATCTGCCCAGCCCGGTTTTCAGCTTAAACTTGGGCACGATCAATAGGCATTTGCCACCTGATCGTAGATTTCTCCTGGGATTGTAGGGTACTACACTCGTTTTCAGGTTCGCGGGTGCTGTGCCATAGAGGTACTTATGAACCAGGCAGAGAGCCTTGAACTTTATCCGTTCTTCTACTCTCAGCCAGTGTAAAGAGAGCCTCTCTTCCGTAACATGATCTTTCCTCTTCAAATTTTTTACTAACCTGACCGCCTTGTTTTGGATCACCTGACAGCTGGAGAGATCCTTGGAAGAGGCCCCCAACAGCAGGGCATTCCCGTAGTCAAGTCTAGAGAGGATGATGGCTGTGGCTATCGTTGCCCTATTTCCCTCATTCAGCAATGGTTTGATGGCTTTCATCAGCCTGAGATAGTAGGCTGTGTTTTTCTGGAGGAAGCTGGTCTGGGCATGCGAGTCGACCGCAGCATCGACCATCATCCCTAGTGTCTTTACCTTAGGGACCACTTGTATTGTGGCGTTCTTGATTTGGAATGTGTTATACTCTACCCCCGGTTTTTCCAGCTGACGACTGGAGCCAAACAACATCAGTTCAGTTTTGGAGTCATTCAAGCACATCCAGTTTGCCTGCATCCAGTCGTCAATGATCTTATAAACCCTGGTGATCACTTCGCTGTCTGTGGTGTGGTTCCTACGCCCTAGCTCCAGTATGAGTTGGGTGTCATCTGCGTAGTTTGTAAACGACACTCCGGCTTTCACCAATAGGCTACACAAGGAGCGCCTATAGATGTTGAACAACATTGGTGATAGGCTGGCCCCTTGGGGTACTCCGAATAGGATATCACAAGGGTCGTAGAAACTGTTACCCCAGTGTACTCTCGCTTGGCAAGAAAGGACAGAAGCCAGTCAATGGCCCCCTCCGAGCAACCAACATTCTCTCTAAGAGCCTTGATAAGGAGGGTTGATCCACCAGATCAAATGCGGCGCTAAGGTCTAGCAGCATCAACATCCCCAACTTGTTGTCATCCAGCATAGTCAACATCCGATTCTGCAAGTCCAGCATGGCTGTTTCGGTGCTATGGAATGCTCTGAAGCCAGATTGTTGCTGGTGCAGGATTTCCTGGTTCTCTACGAATTGTTGGAGTTGCTGGGTAGCTACCTTATCCAGCAGTTTAAGGATGAAGTTTGAATTGGTTATGGGGCGGAGGTTCCCGGGATCTTTGGGATCTAGGCCCGCTTTTTTAACCAGTGGAGTAATAGTGACTTTCTTCAGATCTTTCGGCACCATGCCCTCTTGAAATGAAGCATTTACTATTCTTCGGAGGATGGGAGCAAAGATATCCTTGTGTTGGAGAATGATGCCGGGGGCAGAATGTTTTCGGCGCAAGTGGTGGGTTTCATGTTATTTAGCACCTCCAACATCTCTGCCTCTGAGATAGGGTCGAAGTTAAAGAGCTGCTCTCTGGCAGTGGTCTTGACTTCTATGGGGCAGTTCTCCTGTTTAGGAGAAGTTCTGGCTTTGATAATATTTTGTCTTGCCTTTTCCGTTTTTGCTTGGAATGCATTTAGCACCGTATTACAGTCCTCCTCAGATGGTTCGAAAGGGGGAGTAATAGATACAGGCTTTTCAATGTTCTTCAAAATATTGAAGAGTTTACTTGTGTTGTTGTCCGCTTGCTCGATTTCTGTGTTGAAGAAATTAGCCTTAGCTGCCTTAATTTTGTCTTTATATTCCTTATCCTTCCCTTTCCAGCTCGCTTTACTCTCTGCCGATTTATCTGTGATCCATTTCCTTTCTAAAGACCGTTTTTCCTTCTTCAGAGCAAGAAGCTCTGGAGTATACCATTTTTGGCTATTGCTAATTCTCCTAGTTAGTTTAGTGGTAAGTGGTGCCACGGATTCTACTAACTCAGATAAATGCTTATTATATTTGTCGAGCAGGTCAATGCAGGAGTCGTGATCCTGAAAGGAGCACAGAATTTTGTCTAAGCAGGGCTTGAGCTGCCGCTCATTTACATTTTTAAAGTTTCTAATTGATACCTTGATATGGGGGTTATGCTTATGAGCATAACAGGGCAGTTTTAGGTTGGCCGAGATCAGGTAATGGTCACTCCAGATGCAGGGAGTTGTATTACATTTTTGTATTGTAATGTTGTGACCACAATGTTGTGACCACACAGCCAGTCTAACTGGTTACCCTGAGGGGTGGTGGCGTCCTTATTAAAAACTGTGAAGTCGAGGTTATTCAGAGCTTTTTCCAGTGCTATGGCCCCTTTGTCCTTCTTGTTGCCTCGCCAGAGGTTCCAATCTCCCATAACGACCGTTGACACATTTTCGGATCTCAATGTGCTTAAGTGCGAGCAAAGTTCCAGAGAGAAGTCTGAGACCAATGATGGTGGTCTATAGATAACTATCAAGTTGAGGCAATTGTTGGGAGAGAAAATCAGTTTGAGGTGCAATGCTTCACACCCGCTGAATCCTACAGATACCTTGAAGAGTTTAAGGCTGTTCTTGGCGATAATAGCTACCCCGCCTCCCCTTCCCTGCACTCTATTATCATAGTAGATAGTGTAGTTTTCTGGAATGGCCTGCTCACATGTAGGCCCCACTGGGTCTTTGAGCCAGGTTTCAGTTATACACAATATATCAAAATTATGAGCGGATATCATGTCATTTATGTTGATAGCATGTTTAGTTAGGGAGCGTGTGTTTAGAAGCCCGATGTTCAGGCTCATCCACTTCTCCAACTCCTCCCTGCGAGTATCGGTAAATGGAACACCCTCCCCCTCGTGACTGATGGCCTCCTCCCCCTCCCTCGGGCTTACTTGTGATTCTATGATTTGCGCCCGCATGTCCATGTCCATGTTTACCTGATCACCATGTTGTTACCATGCCACAACTGTACAAATGTGTAAATTCTTTTATGACTGATTTCTGGCAAAAAGGACTGTGGAAAGGCTTTGCACATCATAAAGTAAACCCCTAAACTAAGTCACATCCTAGAGGAGGCAACCAACACGTATTGTACAATCCAGTGTTTAGAGGCATGCTTAGCTAAGCCTGCCCTATCATATAGTCTATGATGTCACTGTGCATTATAGATAAGAGCCCCTAGCAGAACTCTAGAGACACTCTCTCCTGGATTCCTGCACTGTATTCCTTATCTGCTACATTCATCTTCCTGATTCAAGATTTCACTGCAAAGCCAAAGCATAGCTGAGTCCTACTTCAGCAAGGCAAAAGCATTGCTGATATTCTCCCAGCAAGGTCATTGATACAGAAAAACCCACTGAATCCCATTAAAAAGTGGAAAGCTGTGGTACCTTAAGCATCCTGAAACCAGACCGGCTTCTTGCCACTACCTGCATGCCCGCTGACCCTTAGCATCCAGAGACCAGACCTTGCCCAGCTGTCTTTTGCCAGGTGAGTCTGCATCCGGTGACCAGAATCTTGTGTGACCAGAACCGGTTGACTTTCCAAAACACCTAGACTTAAGCGTGGACTGGGAGTATACATCACCACCCCATAGAAACACATAGCCTACCTTATCTTGACTCTATGTCTCTATCCTACTCTCTAAGCAATCCTATTTCACCCTGGTAACTTCTTAAAACTGTTATAATTCTCTGTGCACCCTGTCCTTAATTTCTAAGTGCTAGTGCCAATTCTTTATTAATTTGGTCTTGTGTCAATCCTAAGCTATTAGTCCTATTTTGAGTGGTCAGATTGGTTTCCGCATAAAGTTGAGCGGTGGGGTGACAAGGTTGACGTCGCAAATCAACCTTGAGGCTTACTGTGTCCCTCTTTGGCGTTCTAGTCTGAATACTCTACTTTAAAAGTAAACCTGTTCTTGTCTCAACTGATTGCCTTTCCTATTTCACTGCTTCATTTTACTCCAATCAAACCTTTTTCTATCTTGCATATCTCATCCAATTTCATAGCTAGAGACGTCCTTTCACTTTGATTTGTCCCTGTGATATGAATCTTTCCCCCAGACCAAAAAACCACATTGCGATGTTCAGTATTTCACCCATTTTTATTAAAGAATGTTTGGGTCATTTAAACGGGAAAATTGCAACTTTCCAACGTGTCATTCAGCTGCAGCATGTTTTAAGTTTCCACTTGTTTTCAAATTGTATGATTCTTGTTGATCCCTTGACTTGTGATCATTAGTGGTTATGCATTCATGCTAGTGTAAGAAATCAGATGTGCCCCAAGTATTTAACCGCACATTCATTATTTGTCAATTTCCGAGTGTCATTTCATGCTATTGACAAAGGTTTAAGACCTGCTTTCGCCTCTCATTTTGTGAGGGAAGGTCCAAATTTGAATCTGTTTGCTGCCTATTATTCCTGACTACCTGCTGCTTCGTTCAGAATCTGATTATATGTGGGTTGAGGGAACCCTGCAGGGGGAAACCTTACCTTGGGTGCCATCTATCCTAATTCAAAAAGTGTTCCTATTCAATTGTGCTTTGTTTATGTTCCACTAGGATAACCAAGTGCATTGCTTATGTTTCCATTGTCATTATCACCCTATTGGTGATGGCTGCCCCATATTAAAATGTGCGTGATTTTTGTGAACTTTAAAAATAAATAAATATTGGATTTTCACTAACCGGCCTTGTTCATGGTCCATTGTGACCCAGGGTATTTGTCAAAGGGGGTGTGAGACGGGTCGAATATTGGCTCAATTTGAATTCAATTAAATTAAAGAAAAAGCATTCCCATTGAGCACCACATCTCAGGTCAAGACCAAGTGTCCTGGTCCAGTGTGTGACGCCCGATTGGTATCCTTAACAGATTGGAGGCTCATCCGGGACCGAGTGTGTTTATTCACCCGTGACAGCCTAACACAGCAGACTAACCTCCAAGGTAGGAATACTTTGTGTGGCTGGAACACTTAAATCCCAAGTGCCAGGCCTGTGTATAAAATTAAGTTAAATCAACCCCAAAAATAGACAAAAAGCAATAGAATACAGATTACCCATGCATAAATAAAATAAGAAGGAACACTTTCCAAAATGGCCACTGTAGAGATCAACATAGCTAGGGAGCACCTTCTGCACAAGTTATTTGTCAGGGGGAATGGCCAGAACAAGATGAAAAAGTCTGGCTAGAAGAAATAACGCAACAGGTTACCGCCATAGACATGGATATATGGCAGGACGGTGGCCTATTACACCAAGCATTGAGCGAGTTATATATGAATCTGAAAATTAGAATTGTGGCTTATATGTATCTTCATATGGGAGTAATGTGGGAAAAGCATGATGAAAATACAACACTTGCACAAAATCAATCCGAAATAAACTGTAATTAGCGGAACAAAAGTTGAAAAAGAGCCAAGAGTTTGAGGCAGAATCTGAAGATTACATAAAAAAGCGGAAAGAGGACTTGATTCTCAAACAGCAGAATAATGCAGATCAAAAGACCCAATTAGAGGCATTGAAAGAGGAGTGTAGGGAAAAGGTTGACTCTCTGCAAGAGAGTCAGCAGAAGTTAAATCAACAAATAAAATATAATAGGGTCTGTGCAGAGTAGATAGTTACTCTACAAGATCAGAAAGAAATTGGAAGAGGAAAATCATAAATTAATTATGAGAGACCTCCATTCTCAATCAGAATATATATATATTTTTTTTAAACTTTATTTTTCTTGCACACAGGTAACATTACTGTTTACATATATTGCACATTGCTTCAATACAGTTTACAACATCAGTCAGTTTCCGATCTTGAGTCCTCTCGCTCTGCCTTATACAACAGGTATTGTTTATATCTGTCCCATATGTTCCTTGGTCTGGATTGGGGCAGTACCGAGTCCATGTAGAGTTCTTCTGTATCATTAGTCCACACCATGTCCTTATCCCAATCTGCCTTTGTTGGGGGTGTGCACTCTTCCATTTCATCAAAATTGCCCTTTTGGCTATTAGCAGGCTCAAATTCAACAGTCTACGCCAAGTCGGGTTCATTTTCCCCACTGCTCCCAGTAAGCATATCTTGGGTGACCATTTCAGTGGTTGGTCAGCCATCTCATCCAAGGCGGCACAGATCTCTTCCCAGTAACCCCTTAGCTTTGTACATGACCATAGCATATGATAAATATTTGCATCCTCTGTCTGACATCTAGGGCAGGTCCCCGACATGTTGGGATATAGTCTTTTAAGTTTTGCTGGGGTGTAATGTGTTCTCTGCACTATTTTGTAGTGAATTACCTTGTATCTGGAATTACACGATATTTGCTTGGTGAGTGAACAAATCTGTGCCCATTCCTGATCATCAACCTGCTATCCCAGGTCTTGTTCCCATTGACTCTTGGTTGCGGTGTCCTCTACTGGGCGTGTTTGAAGTAGTAGCTTATACAACGCCGCCGCCGAGATTTTTTGTGTCCCCCCTGTGAATATGTAGCCGAGACCTATATTTATCGCTGGTTCGCTGGGGAATGTGGGGCATGTTTCTTGTACGGCCGATCACACTTGGGTGTACTGTTGTTTATGTCTATCTGTGTTTCCCACAACCTCTCTGATGTCCGCCCACTGGATGAAGCTCTGGTCAGGGAAGAGTTGTCCCCACTGGGTGATCCCTTTGGATGCCCAATGCATCGCGATTTGACTGTCTGCCCTGAAGGGTGTTTGTGGGTCTCCCCAGAGTGGCATACTCAGGTGGTATAGTCTGTTGGTTTAGAAAATATCGGCTATTTTGGCCCATGCAGTGGTCGTCACCTTCGCTGGTTCTATAGTGTTATAGTGCTTGGGGGTAGATCTGCTCATTTTGTGGAGTGCTGTTATCGCTTTGCGTTCTATAGAACCGGGCATCGAGGTCGCAGGGTTGAGGAATTGCGTCGCCCAATGGGAGGCGTGGTGTGCCAGTGCAGCCAGGTAATACAACTCCAAGTCAGGCGCCATCAACCCTCCTCTAGAGTATGTATCAGATAGCTTTTTCCAGCTCACTCTGGGATGTCCACCCCACACAAACGAGGTGCACGCGCCAGTCAGTGTGGTAAATAAAGAGCGGCCCGGCCAGACAGGTATAGTGCTGAACAAATAAAAAAGCTTAGGTAATATAATCATTTTAATCAGTGCTATCCTGCCCATCAATGATATGGGGAGAGCGTTCCAGCGTTTTAATTTCACGCATAGGGTCTCAGTTAGAACGCAATAGTTCAATGTGCGGGAGAGCTGTGCTGTTCTGGCAATATGTGCGCCCAAATAAAGTATATGAGTAGGGCTCCAGACCAGGCCATATAAGTCGTGTGGTTGCAGTGTATTTTCTGTGATTGGGAATATCTCTGATTTGCTAGGATTAAGACGTAGACCCGAATGTTCCCCAAACCGTTTGACCACAGCCAGTACCTTGCCCAAGGTTCGATCCGGATTTTTTTAGATATAGCAGAATGTCATCTGCATATAGAGTTATAATGTGTAATTCCCCATCTAGTCTGAGTCCTGCTGAGCTGTACCGTGCCCTGAGGATATCCGCCAAAGGTTCAATTATTAATGCGAATAATAATGGCGACAATGGGCATCCTTGTTGCGTTCCCCCCTTCAGTTCTAGTTTGTTTGTTAAAACCCCATTGATTCTTATTTTTGCATGTGGGCGTGTGTACAGTATTTTTATCCATTTCAGGAAATTGGGGCCGAACCCATAGTTGCGCTGAACCCCGAAGAGAAAGGGCCACGAAACCATGTCGAAGGCCTTATGCATATCTAAGGAAACAGCCACGGCCTGGACCTCAGGGGATATAGTGGCTAAGATTTTATGGCACCTTCTAACATTGGTTGCAGTGGATCTTCCTCTAACAAAGCCTGCCTGGTCTTCGTGGACCATATAGGGCATCAAAGGTGTTAGTCTAGTTGCCAGTATGTTTGCCAGACTCTTTGCATCTGTGTTTATTAATGATAATGGTCTATATGACCCACACTCCTCAGGGGGTTTCCCCGGCTTGAGTAAGAGTGTAATTACTGCTTCCCTAGTGGTTTCGGGGAGTTCTCCTTTATGTAGGGCTTCACTCCATACTGCCACTAATCTGGGGACCAGTAGGGGATCAAACTCCTTATAAAACTCAGCCCCCAGTCCGTCAGCGCCTGGTGCTTTCCCGTTAGGTAATGCCTTTATCGCCTCTAACATTTCCGCCTCAGTAATTGCCATCTCTAGCGACTCCCTAGTGTCATCAGCCAGCAATGTTGTCGGTATTTGTGACAGGTATCGATCAATTTCTTCGTCTGTGGAATCAGATTGCGGGGAATAGAGGTTTTTATAAAATGTATGAAACGTTTCTTCAATCTTGTCTCGGTCAGTGGTAACCGAACCATCTGGCCTTTGCACGCATGGTATGATTGTTGGTCCCCTCTCTCCCTTCACTGTCCTGGCCAGTAACCTCCCGGGGCGCTCGCCCTCCCCATATCTGCGTGCTGCAACTGCCTTATCAAAAATCGGATTTCTTGATCTGCTGCCTCATTGTATTCATCTAGCTTTGCTTTCATTTCGGAACTGAGGTGAGCTGATGGGGCCTGTGCATATTGTGATTGCAGTGATGCTATATGCGATTCCAATCTGTTCAGTCTACCCCTGATGTCTTTAAGAATTCCATTTTCCATCGATATTGAGCTTCCCCTTATATAGGCTTTAAATGCTTGCCATACTATTGCTTGACTGGGCACTGAGTTTTCATTGAGTTCAAAATATTCCTGTATTTGTTGTTCCATAGCGTTCCTATAGACCAAGTCACGCAACGCTGCAGGTTTAAACCTCCACATTGGTCGCGCTGCTATGGTGCCTGGAATTTGTAATATTAACTGGATTGGGGAGTGATCTGAATATGTTCTGGGATAATGCTGTGCTGCTAGGACCCAGGAAAGGACTACATTATCTACCAGCCACAAGTCTATTCTGGAGTGCATGTCGTGCACCGTCGAGTAATATGTGTATTCCCTCTTAGTAGGATTTAATGTATTCCAGGCGTCTTTCAGACCTAGGTCTCTCATATGTGTAGTTATAGTCTGCGCCGCTTTGGTCAGTGCCCTGGCCTGTGTCGATGTGCGGTCCGTTTGGACGTCTAAGATAGTGTCAAAGTCCCCTACGTATATCAATTGTGCCGTGGGGTAGGCGGCCAACCTCTCGAAAATTTGGGAGAAAAACTCTGGGTCGTCCACATTTGGTCCGTATATGTTTAGGAGAACTATCTCCTTATTACAGAGTGTACCATGGAGTAGGACAAACCTCCCTTCAGGATCACATTTCGCTTCAATACATTCAAACTGGAGGGTTTTATGTACTAGAATCGCAGTCCCTCTTGCCCGTTTAGAGTATGTTGTGAAGTACTGGTGGGTTCCCCAATTCGGGATTAATTGTCCCCCCTGTTGAGGTCCCACATGAGTTTCCTGTAGGAAAATTATCTTAGTGCCCAGTCTATTGATATATGCCAGGATTTTCCTCTTCTTGACTCTGGACCCCAGGCCTCGGACATTCCAACTTAGCACTTTGATACTTTCATCGTTATTTCCAGCCATAACCTATGAAGCAGTTATCGATATGTGTAAAAAGCATGTTTCTATTAGGAGCTTGTTGGTCATCATGTTCACTACCTGTGTGCGTTTTATTTTACTACCATCCTTAACATAACCGTAACCCAACATTCCCAACTTGTTCCCTCCCCCCACCCTCACAGTTCCCCCAACTTCAACTGTGTTCATAGGATCCCAACCCTCCCTTCCCATCACTATTGTGCACCTGCTACAGGGGGGGGACCTGCGGCGTGTATCAATGGCCATGCCATCTTGAGGCTGGTAAACGGTAGACCGGTTCAACTTAGTTGCTCACACGCATATCGTAACCTGTGGGGGCAACACAATTACACAAATCCTGTGATTTCAGTCATATGTACCCCCTGTAAAGGCCGTCCCCAGAGGGGGGGGGGGGCGGCTAAAGCTTCGGGAATTGTACATTACATAGCAGAAACATGCCCATATTCACATAATCACAGGTTTCGTTAAGTCTCCCCTATCCTGGGATGATCATTTGGAGCAGGAATATGTGTTTCCACAAAATTTGCAGCTTCCTCTGGGAACGTAAAGAAGTGGATCTTGTTTTGGAAGTGGATTTTGAGTCTCGCTGGGTACAACATAGCGTACTGAATCTGTCTTTCTCGTAGCAGTTTTTTGACCCCCGTAAACATCTTCCTCTCCTGTTGTACCGCAAGGGTAAAGTCTGGAAAGATGCGTATTATATTAGCTTCCCACCGTAATTCTTTCTTTTCTCTTGCCGCTTTCAGAATTAAATCTCTATCCCTGTAGTTCATCACTCGGGCAATTATAGGCC
Organism: Ambystoma mexicanum; assembly: GCF_040938575.1. Classification (NCBI taxonomy): domain Eukaryota; kingdom Metazoa; phylum Chordata; class Amphibia; order Caudata; family Ambystomatidae; genus Ambystoma; species Ambystoma mexicanum. The sequence continues at coordinate 303,402,277 of NC_090923.1, read as the reverse complement.
TAGGGTAGGCTCCTGGCTTCGGTTTCGGGGCAAGGGATCTGTGGGCCCGTTCTATGATGAACATCGGCGACCACCCTGGATCACCCAAGAGGGCACGCAAAAGTTCCTCCACTGTCTTTTCCATGGGTGCTTTTATCGCTTCTTCTGGAACTCCAATAATTCGAATATTATTGCGTCTTGACCTTGCTTCTAAATCCTTGCATTTGGACTTCACAGTTCCCAGGTCGATCGCCATCTTCGAGACCGTGGTCTTCAGGGTTTCAAGTGTGTCTTCCGTGGCCGAGATTCTCCTCTCGGCCTCGGTCATGCGTGAAGTGGTTTTGTCCAGTTTTGTTTTGATGGCCGCCACGTTCGCCGTTATCCCATCTAGCTTATCGTTGAGGGCCGAAAAGCCCTGTTGCATGGCGAGGAAGACGGCCTGGGGTTCCATCATCGTTGCCGGAGGGGTCTGTTGTTCGTGTGGGATCGTGCTCTCCGCCATTGTCACGCCTGGATCTTTCTGCAGTAGTGTTGTGAACTTATCAATGGAACCCTTACTCTTCTTGGGGCCGAAGCCCTTTGGCATTGTTCCCTCGGGGTCAGTTCGTCTGCGACACGAGCTGCAATGTGCGCTACGGTTCTGTGGCGTGATACTCTGATTTACTTCTGGCAAAGCGTGCCGAGTGGAGGGGTGCCGCCCGTCCCCCTATAAAATGATCCGATGAGTCCGCACCAACATGGCCAACCTCGCCTCGCGGTCGAGTTACGTGTTTATAGGGAGTTGTGTCTGTTATTCGCAGTTGTCCACGGGGAGCCCGTGTTGGCTCGAATCCGATCCGTGCGTATCACGGAGGTATTGTTGGAGGAGGGTAAGAGGGGAGGATCGCCGGCGTTCTGGGGGTACACATAAATCTTACTGCTCACTGTGCGTCCCCCCGTTGTGACCGCCCCACTTATCTGATCAAGTTGTCCGGTCTTCTGCAGTTCATCTCCCGGGTGCTCCGCAGTTCCCGCGCGCGCTTCACGCGTGACACCCTTCCGGGCCGCGGCCGCAGGAGTCTGAGGGCCGCCGAGTGTCCGGGGCGGCGGGGGGGGTTGAAGGGGGGGCCGCTCGCGGGCGCTCAACGAGGAGCGGAGCGCCCACTGCCTTTCCAAGCTGGTTGTTGCACCGTCCGTTGCCAGCGAGTATCCGCGTTGTCGCTCGCCAGGCTCCTCCTCTCGCTCCTCGGCTGTCCCCAGGCGCCGCTTCCCTCCGCACGTGGGGTACTAATTTGGATTTTTCTCTGAAATTTTGCAATTGCCAGACACCAAACTTTCCCAGTTTGTTCCGCCGATGTTGGCACACCTTCTGTACAGTTTCTGTCAGGAACCGGTCATCGCAAGCGGTTATGTCGGCATTACACCCTTGGTCCACGCCGGAGCTCACACGAGAGCGACCATTTTCTCTCGCGCGCAACAGCGCCCCCTTCTCAATTAGAATTTGATGAGGAGCGCCAGAAATTAGGCACCATAACACAACAAAGAGATGCCCTGACTGAACAAGGGTGCGCCTTGTATCAGGGGAAAGAAGGCCTATACCAGGAAATGTGCAGTTTAAAAATAAATCTGGAGAAAAGGGAGTCAGACCTTCAGGTACTGACTGGTATAAAAGAAGAATGTGATAAAATAATGGGACATAGGAGACAAATGGAACTCAAGTTAGAGCAGGCCCTAGAGGCTCCAAATGGGCAGGAAAAGGATGTTCACCTCCTGCAACAGAAATTGTCTCATTGTTCCCAAACCATACAGGAAGTGCAGAGAGACAATGAGGCCCTCTGTGAGGAGAAATAGGGGCTCCACCAGCAGGTGGCAGCTCAAGAACAGGTCATAGAGGCAAGTAAAGAATTGATAGCTGAGCAAAAGGCTCAGATCTTTGCTTATTATCAAGAAATAGGGGCTGAAGAAGAGAAACTAGCGAGGTTGGAGAAAGAGCGTGCTAGATCTAATACAAACTGGAGGGACCCAGAACAGGTAGAGAGGGACAGGGTAACCCCTGATCATAGCAAGATGACCTCGGTACTAAGGGACTCAAACCCATTTAATGCATTGAGCACTGCTGACTTCCTGTCTACTGTCTACCAGAAAACATGAGGCCGTCAGAATTCAATAGGTTTAGTAAGATGGATCCGACAGGTCAGCGCCCCCCAGAAATTCATGGACAGTCGTCCCTGTATAGATACCCAAACATTAAGGCTGATGTCTGACCAGGACGTCTCCTATGAGGGGTGAGGGGAGAGTCAGGGAATTAGATCCACAGAAATACTACCTTCCAAGGGACCAGTTGGTTCAATTTGATGAAAAACTGAATGAAATGAGGACAGAAAAGAGCATCCTGAAGACCTCCACACAATTAGGACAGTGGGGGGATACACTGCCAACCCTGGAAGCAGAGAGGAGTCAGAAGACTACTCTGCTGCGCCTCACAGCAGTACAGAAACTAGGCCCCACCATTCTGCAAGCCCCTCTCAAGCTCACAGAATCAGGGAGCGCCTAGAAGATCAGGAGGGGTCCTCCAACTGTAGCGCCTCTGAGTCCGAGGACGAGTGGTCTTGGGTGACTAGGCCAAAGAAGGCAAATAAACTAAAGAAAGTTATGGCAAAAAAAAACATTAGGCAGATTAAGGCGCCATTAGGAGTTTCATAACCCCATCCTGCAAAAATACCAAATATTCAGTCTAGGAACATTTGGAACTCTACGAGCAAATGATAGACACTTTTTAGCTTAAAGACAACCAGAACTGTATAGAGTATGTTAAATGGACTTTCTCTCCAGAGTACTCCAGCTTCTTTGCTGGACTGGAGGACCAGAACCATTCAAGATGTTCCACCTACAGGGCGGCTATCTTGAAACACTTTTCCACCCACAGAAACCCCCAAGAGGCTCGCAAAGCGGCCTACAATTTGCAGTGCTGGGAAGATCAGGCCCCACGCGAATTTGTGCAGGAGCTAAAAGGTGCCTTTGCACAAACCACTGGGAGGGTGCACACGGATAGCAGGGAGTTCATAACTACCTTCTTTCATGCACTCCCAAAGTATATTATGACCCAGCTGGCGAGGGATTTTCATGATAAAAGATCTCTGGATTGGGTCATAGAGCAGCCGACCCGCATTTATGAAGTCCAAAAACCTGCAGAAAACAAAAATCAGACCAAAATCCCCAAGCCAACCAACACCCCTGCTGCTACTAAGGTAGCAGAGGTGAAGGTTGCCCCCATTTTAGACCTCCGAATGGGGGAGCCTAAAAATACACCAACACCAAATCAGCAAAACCAGAGGCCAAGAAGGCCTTCAGGCCAATCACAAACAGGTGGCAGTCAGGGAGGTAATCCCACACTAATGGGACCCTAATTCTCCTGAGTATATCAGTCCCATGTACAAAGGCAACCGGCCTACCTTGGGATATGTATAGAACTCCTTTCGCCCAAGCGGGGGATCCCACCAGGTAAGTACTTCCCCCGGAAACTTCCCTCCTAACTTCCCGCAGGAGGGCAGTAATCCCCCAAATCCAGGGTTAAGTTTCTTTCCACAGTTCCCTCAAAACCCCAACCTGCAGGGCAACCCTCCTTTCTTGCCCCGGTTTCAGGATCCCAGACAATCCAATCCATGAGAGGGGAGGCCAAGGGGGAGGGCTACCAAAATCCACCATCTCCAGGGTACTAAGGGAGAAGGGATAGTTACCCTTCCCGTGAAAAACCTAGGTATGAGCAAAGACCGCCGTACCAGCCGGAACGGGTGTGCCAACTGGAGCGCCAGGTCCAGAACCTTACCCAGGATCTGGGTCGCATGTTGAGGGCTCAACAGAACCCTCAGATGAACATGGCGGCTCAGAACCCCACCAACCAAGGGTCTGGCACCCCAGAACAATGACGGGGAGAAAACTCTGACAACTCACCGGTTCCAGAGGAGGAGGCACAGGGGAAGGGGGGGTGTAACGCCCTAGAGGAAGCTTCCTTCCTGACCCATGAAAACCCCTGGACATCACGGAACCGGAACAAAAATCTCCTGCCCCTGAAAATCTGCGACCCAGGGAACAGAGGTTGGGTTGGAGAAATAAAGACCTTAAAAAGGCCCATTTTGTGGAGGAATTTAGTGTCCTCCAGTTTGAAGGGGAAGAATCCTCAGAGGATTCTGGGGAAAAAAATCTTCTCCTTCAGGGATGGGGGGAACTCCTCCCAAAGAAAAATGGGTCCCAAGAAATCTAAATGAAGACTGGGTGGATGTGGGGACTGTTTCATAATCACCCATCCTTGAACCCCAGAATGAGCATCCAGAGAATCAAATATTAAAAGAGGATTCCCAAACTTCCCAAATCAATTCTGGTGACTGCCCCAAAAGGGGGGGCAGCCCAGAATCAGAAAAGAAGGAGCCCGAAACTCCCCAAATATCAGAATGTCAAATTTTGCTTTCAGATTCCCAAACTCCAACACAGAATTATGCCCAAACTACCCCTGTGTCGCAGTCTAAAATAAAGAAATTGACCATCCAGATTGCCTGGAATGTCCATTACCTTTGCCCATTGGAGGAGAAAGAGGGTAGATTTTATGCCCTGGTCCAAGTGCAGAGGCAATGTACATTTTCAGCGCTGGTGGACACTGGATCCCAAGCCACTCTTCTGTCAAAAAGGGCCTTTGATAAGCTAAATTCAGGAAGGAGCAGAGATACCAGATCCCTCTCACCCCTCTTCTTGGACAACTCCAGAACTTTGACATTCCTGTCGCGGGGAGAGCAGATTTGGAAATAAAAATTGAGCGACACAAAGTGAAACACCCGGTCATAGTTGTGACTCCACAGGGCACACCCTGTCTACTAGGGAATTACATCCTGCGCGTGTTGTCCCCCCTAACAGACTTTCAGGGTAATTCATAGAAATTCGCACAAAAGTGGCGCACACGACTGGCGCACAGCGTGCCTGTGTGAATGTCTGTGCCAGCCGCGTGCGCTAAAATCGATTTCCGCGCACAGCGTATTCATGGATTTTCACATCCAAAACCAGCCGTGGCGTGGCGTGGCGCAGCGACCCTGCAGCAGCACCAGTTACGCCCCCAAGAACGCCCTCGCGCAAGGAAAAGCCTTCAAAATCCCCAAATAATCGCAAAGGGCTGCGCTAACCCTGGACCAGTTCACAGGGCAGTTCATCTACCATGGCCATGCCCCCCAGCCAACCCACAGGTCACCTTGCACTACTGCCCACCAACACATGTCCCCCTGCACCCCCAGCCACCAGGGGCAGCCTCCACCAGGCCCCCACTCATGTCCCCTATCACCCCCACCCCCCAGCCACCAGGGGCAGCCTCCACCAGGCCCCCACCCATGTCTACCACCACCCCCACCCCCCAGCAGTGCAGGGGCAGCCTCCACCAGGCCCCCTCTCATGTCTACCACCACTCCCACCCCCCAGCAGTGCAGGGGCAGCCTCCACCAGGACCCCACTCATGTCTCCCACCACCCCCACCCCCCAGCCACCAGGGGCAGCCTCCACCAGGCCCCCACCTATGTCTACCACCACCCCTGCCCCCCAGCCACCAGGGGCAGCCTCCACCAGGCCCCCACTCATGTCCGCCATCACCCCTACCCCCCAGCCACCAGGGGCAGCCTCCACCAGGCCCCCACTCATGTCAGCTATCACCCCCACCCCCCAGCAGTGCAGGGGCAGCCTCCACCAGGCCCCCACTCATGTCTCTCTGCACCCCCACCCCCCAGCAGTGCAGGGGCAGCCTCCACCAGGCCCCCACCCATGTCTACCACCACCCCCACCCCCCAGCAATGCAGGGGCAGACTCCACCAGGCCCCCACTCATGTCTCCCACCACCCCCACCCCCCAGCAGTGCAGGGGCAGCCTCCACCAGGCCCCCACTCATGTCCCATATCACCCCACCCCCCAGCCACCAGGGGCAGCCTCCACCAGGCCCCCACCCATGTCTCCCACCACCCCCAGCCACCAGGGGCAGCCTCAACCAGGCCCCCACTCATGTCCCCCAGCCAACATGTCACCACAATGTAGATCCCTGGCCCTTATGGTCAGCCTCCAAATGCCAAACACCCACCCGCGTATTGCATCCACCCACTTAGAAATGGCAAAAACATGATAGAAGCCCAATTGCAAGTTTGGAAATGAACACATGTCCCTCACATACACCCAATGGGTGTGAGTGAATGTCAAAACCCATATCATGATATGCATGAAACCAATGAGATGATACTACACATTGAACTTTGAAGAAAAAATATGTATTAAAAGCAACATAAATTGAATCAAAAATAAACAAACAATAATGGATATTAAAAAAAAAAAAACAGCAGGTCCGTGAAATAATGCAAAACCACAAATCATAATGCAAAGGAAAGGTGTCCAAAGTCACAGTCCACAAAAGTAAATCCAATGGAAAATTAAAATCGAAAACCATTGCTCCATGGGGAAATCATAATAAAAATTGAAAATCCAAAAATCAACTATGTACAGATAAACAATCCAGGGTCCATGATCCCAACCGAAGAAATGAAACCTATCTAATAACACTACCTAAGAAAAATACCTATATACAAAAATGTGGCCCATTGTCCAAAAAAAATGCTAAACCAAAGGAAAGCTAACACTAACTATATAACTATTTACAAGGGCAGCGGGCTAGTCCGACGGCTCACTTCGGGATGTTCCGGGCCAGGGCATCATCGAACTCCTGCTCAATGTCCCGGAGGCGCTCCTCCTCCATGGCCCCGAGGGTCCGCAGGGCCGTCCACAAGTTCCCCCCAAACTCCCTGCGGATTGCCTCGAGGCACTCGGCACGCCTCAGGGCCCTCCGCATGGAGTTCTCCACCCTGACCATCGTGAGCCGTGCCTCTTCCGCCCGCTGCCGCTCCGGATCTATGGTGTGGCCCAACCGCTGCCACACGGAAGACACTTCCCGTCCTGGGTCCTCCTGCCCTCCGGCCGATGCCTGCCCCTCCGATGTGGAAGGCCCCGAGCCATCATGGCTCCCACCACGTTGCTGCTGCTGCTGCTCTGCCCGTGCACTTCCTCCTGCTGCCTGCACATCCTCCGCTGGCTGGGGTGCAGTCGTTGATGTGGCCACCCCTGCTGGATGTCCGACTCCCGACTGTGGCAGGGATGCCTCCTCCACCAGCCTGGCCGCACCGTCAGAGGCAGTGCCACAGGGCACCCAGGTGACTGATGGGTGGGAAGATGGCACGGAGGACGACTGGCGCATAGGGGGTTCAGTTGAGGAGGGGGTCGTAGCAAGCCCCATCAAACGGAGGAATCCGGCCTGGGTGACCTGTCCCAGTAGGCCGACGCGGTCAACAAGCCATTCGAGATGACGTGCAGTCTCCTCATGAAAAGACTGCAGGTCACCTCGCATGGCCCGTTGACGCAGCGCCACACCAGTCAGGACAGGCTCAACCCGGACCCGGATAGCCACGTCTGCAGTCAGAGGAAGGCCAGTTGTCGTGAGCTCATCGCCTGCCTGAAAACGGGTCTGGACATAGGCATCCCTGCTGGTGCAAGATGATGCAGTGACAGGATCAGAGACAGGATTGCACACAGGCACCTCCGTAGCGACCTGTGCTGCCTCCTGTCCCTGGTCCTGCACTGCACCACTAGCACCAGTGGAATCCCCACCTCCAGACACCGTCTCTGTTGCTTGCACGGCCTCCTCCTCCACCAAACCCCCCACCGACCTGGATGACTGCGTGCCATCTTCCCCCATTGGGCCCTGTGGGGTACCAGCTGCCCCTTCTGCTGCCGAGGAGTCCAACCCCGACCTCCGCCTCTTGGACCTACCCCCGGCAGCTGCGGCTTGGGACGCGGCACCAGACTCCTCACTCCCCGACGAGATCACAACCTGGGAGGAGAGCCGGGCCTTGCGTCTCCAGCTGGCGGTGCGATCCCCGCCGCTGTGCTCCACAGCACCTTCTCTGCCCTCTTCATCAGTTGACGCTGCAGACAGGGAGAAATAAAACACAGGCATCAGGGCACTGTACAATGGACACATACACACATGACAGTTGCACATGAGTGGCATTGGCAAACCTCAGACATGGCATCACAATCGGCAACACACATGTCATTTCAACTTGCACACATGAGCCATACCACAGCCACATCGCAACTGCCAGCACCATCCATACACATACAACAGCATGAGCAGGCAAAGGTGAGCCAGACATCACATGCAACACAGGGCGTGCACTACACATGCACGCCACCACCACACTTGCATGCATGTGTACACCTCAGCCAACTGTCGCAGTGTTCCGATGGGCATCCATGTCACATCTGCCAATCGGGCTTCCACATCCCGGTGTCACATGCATCCATGTTGCGTCACTGTTGGACCCTTGTCAAATACACACACATGCACATGTACACAGTGCTGATACATGCAGCTGAAAACAACATACATGCGTGACATCACGAACATGCCTACTTACATACACATTCATCCAAACATGTGTGCCCACGCAACTGCATTTGGCATGCAAGCCTACACACACAAGCACCATCCATGTCTCACACACGACAGCCCTCGCATGTGTTAGCCTCACGGTCCTGTACACCCCCACCCATACTCGGCCCCATACAAACAGATGTGCAACCGGCACACTACTGGCACATCACCACACGCACAGCTTACAATCATGATGCATGTACACTTACCGCTCGACTCCAGACGGGTCTGCCTCTCAAGGACCTGGACGTGGAGCGCTGGGGATATGCGTTCCAAGACCCTCATCTGATCTTCCGACAAGTGGCCCCGGCGCCCCTTAGCATCCGCTGCCTTCAAGAGGCGCCGGGCCTTGTTCAGGGTCCTGGACCTGAAGCCCTCCCAGCGCTTGACATGTTGGAAGTCGCGGACTGCCACCCCCTCCGCGTTGATGGCAGTCACGATGTCGGTCCAGATCCGAGTCCGTCCTTCTTTGTCGGCGTGCACACTTCCGTAGAGGGCATCATACTGCCCCAGGACTTGCTCCACCAGGACACCAACTTCCCTGGCACTGAAGCTGGTGCCCCTCTGCCTCTCTGGCCGGGGGTTGTTAGTGGTGCCAGACGTTGCAGTGCCCGACATGACAACCCCAGAGGCAGGAGTGGGTGGGCAACTGGGTCCTGGGGCTGGGCTGTGGAGCGATGGAATCCCAGTCGGGAGTCTTCGGTTCCAGCAGGGGTGGTCACAGCAACAGCTCCCCTGGCTGATGTGCAGGCAGCAAATGGCAGGGCACATGTGCAGCAGGCAGTCAGGCAGCAGCAGATGGCAGGTGGGAGCGTGCTCGGGACTCTGGGGGGCAGTAATTCGGCCTTGTGGGCAGGAGCGTGGTCTTCCGTGTGCTTACGCGTGGCCAGCTTGATACGGAGTGATTTTGCACGTGAAAATCTTGCACGTCTGCGTGTAAATCGAGGAAAGGCCCTTAGCGCGTATGCACGTCAGCACGCATATGCAATTTCATTGGACCAAAGGCCCTTAGCGCGTGAGTGCGTCTGTGATGTGACGCGTGCAGGTGTTTTCCCTCATAACACGTGATGACAGAGCACATGTGGTAAAACTGCACGTCCGAGTGTCATCGTGTGTAATCGGAGGGAAGTGAGCGTACACGCGATTGGCCTGGGTACGTGTACTTCGGAGTGTGCGGGAAGTTTCACACGCGATTGGTGGAAATCCACGTGTGCTCTGTCATCACGTGTTATGAGGGGAAACACCTGCGCGCGTCACGTCACAGACGCGCTCACGCGCTAGGGGCCTTTGGTCCAATGAAATCGCATATGCGTGCTGACGTGCATACGTGCTAAGGGCCTTTCCTCGATTTACACGCAGACGTGCAGGATTTTCACGTGCAAAATCACTCCATATCAAGCTGGCCACGCGTAAGCACACAGAAGACCACGCTCCTGCCCACAAGGCCGAATTACTGCCCCCCAGAGCCCCGAGCACGCTCCCACCTGCCATCTGCTGCTGCCTGACTGCCTGCTGCCCACGTGCCCTGCCATTTGCTGCCTGCACATCAGCCAGGGGTGCTGTTGCTGTGACCACCCCTGCTGGAACCGAAGACTCCCGACTGGGATTCCATCGGTCCACAGCCCAGCCCCAGGACCCAGTTGCCCACCCACTCCTGCCTCTGGGGTTGTCATGTCGGGCACTGCAACATCTGGCACCACTGACAACCCCCGGCCAGGAAGGCAGAGGGGCACCAGCTTCAGTGCCAGGGAAGTTGGTGTCCTGGTGGAGCAAGTCCTGGGGCAGAATGATGCCCTCTACGGAAGTGTGCGCGCCGACAAGGAAGGACGGACTCGGATCTGGACCGACATCGTGACTGCCATCAACGCGGAGGGGGTGGCAGTCCGCGACTTCCAACATGTCAAGAAGCGCTGGGAGGACTTCAGGTCCAGGACCCTGAACAAGGCCCGGCGCCTCTTGGAGGCAGCGGATGCTAAGGGGCGCCGGGGCCACTTGTCGGAAGATCAGATGAGGGTCCTGGAATGCATATCCCCAGCGCTCCACGTCCAGGTCCTTGAGAGGCAGACCCGTCTGGAGTCGAGCGGTAAGTGTACATGCATCATGATTGTAAGCTGTGCGTGTGGTGATGTGCCAGTAGTGTGCCGGTTGCACATATGTTTGTATGGGGCCGAGTATGGGTGGGGGTGTACAGGGCCGTGCAGCTAACACATGCGAGGGCTGTCATGTATGAGACATGGATGGTGCTTGTGTGTGTAGGCTTGCATGCCAAATGCAGTTGCGTGGGCACACATGTTTGGATGAATGTGTATGTAAGTAGGCATGGTCGTGATGTCACGCATGTATGTTGTTTTCAGCTGCATGTATCAGCACTGTGTACATGTGCATGTGTGTGTATTTGACAAGGGTGCAACAGTGAGGCAACATGGATGCATGTGACAGCGGGATGTGGAAGCCTGATTGGCAGATGTGACATGGATGCCCATCGGAACACTGCGACAGTTGGCTGAGGTGTACACATGCATGCAAGTGTGGTGGTGTGCGTGCATGTGTAGTGCACTCCCTGCGTTGCATTTGATGTCTGGCTCACCTTTGCCTGCTCATGCGGTTGTATGTGTATGGATGGTGCTGGCAGTTGCGATGTGGCTGTGGTATGGCTCATGTGTGCATGTAGAAATTACATGTGTGTTGCCGATTGTGATGCCATGTCTGAGGTTTGCCAATGCCACTCATGTGCAACTGTCATGTGTGTATGTGTCCATTGTACAGTGCCCTGATGCCTGTGTTTCATTTCTCCCCATCTGCAGCGTCAACGGATGAAGAGGGCGGAGAAGGTGCTGTGGAGCACAGCAGCGGGGATCGCACCGCCAGCCGGAGACGCAAGGCCCGGCTCCCCTCCCAGGTTGTGATCTCGTCGGGGAGTGAGGAGTCGCGTGCCGCGTCCCAGGCCGCAACTGCCGGGGGTAGGTCCAAGAGGCGGAGTTCGGAGTTGGACTCCTCGGCAGCACAAGGGGCAGCTGGGACCCCACAGGGCCCAACGGGGGAAGATGGCACGGAGTCAACCAGGTTGGTGGGGGGTTTGGTGGAGGAGGAGGCCGTGCAAGCAACAGAGACGGTGTCTGGAGGTGGGGATTCCACTGGTGCTAGTGGTGCAGTGCAGGACCAGGGACAGGAGGCAGCACAGGTCGCCACGGAGGTGCCTGTGTGCAATCCGGTCTCTGATCCTGTCACTGCATCATCTTGCACCAGCAGGGATGCCTACGTCCAGACCCGTTTTCAGGCAGGGGATGAGCTCACGACATATGGCCTTCCTCTGCCTGCAGACGTGGCTATCTGGGTCCGGGTTGAGCCTGTCCTGACTGGTGTGGCGTTGCGTCAACGAGCCATGCGAGGTGACCTGCAGTCTTTTCATGAGGAGACTGCACGTCATCTCGAATGGCTCGTTGACCGCGTCGGCCTACTGGGACAGGTCACCCAGGCCGGATTCCTCCGTTTGATGGGGCTTGCTACGACCCCCTCCTCAACTGAACCCCCTATGCGCCAGTCATTCTCCGTGCCATCTTCCCACCCATCAGTCACCTGGGTGCCCTGTGGAGCTGCCTCTGACGGTGCGGCCAGGCTGGTGGAGGAGGCATCCCTGCCACAGTCGGGAGTCGGACGTCCAGCAGGGGTGGCCACATCAACGACTGCACCCCAGCCAGCGGAGGATGTGCAGGCAGCAGGAGGCAGTGCACGGGCAGAGCCGCAGCAGCAACGTGGTGGGAGCCATGATGGCTTGGGGCCTTCCACATCGGAGGGGCAGGTATCGGCCGGAGGGCAGGAGGACCCAGGACGGGAAGTGTCTTCCGTGTGGCAGCGGTTGGGCCACACCATAGATGCGGGCGGAAGAGGCACGGCTCACGATGGTCAGGGCAGAGAACTCCATGCGGAGGGCCCTGAGGCGTGCCGAGTGCCTCGAGTCAATCCGCAGGGAGTTTGGGGGGGAACATGTGGACGGCCCTGCGGACCCTCAGGGCCATGGAGGAGGAGCGCCTCCGGGACATTGAGCAGGAGTTCGATGATGCCCTGGCCCGGAACATCCCAAAGTGAGCCGTCGGACTAGCCCGCTGCCCTTGTAAATAGTTATATAGTTAGTGTTAGGTTTCCTTTGGTTTAGCATTTTTTTTGGACCTTTTGGACAATGGGCCACATTTTTGTATATAGTTATTTTTTTTTTTAGGTAGTGTTATTAGATAGGCTTCATTTCTTCGGTTGGGATCATGGACCCTGGATTGTTTATCTGTACATAGTTGATTTTTGGATTTTCAATTTTTGTTATGATTTCGCCATGGAGCAATGGTTTTCGATTTTAATTTTCCATTGGATTTACTTTTGTGGACTGTGACTTTGGACACCTTTCCTTTGCATTATGATTTGTGGTTTTGCATTATTTCATGGACCTGCTATTTTTTTTTTTTTAATTTCTATAATTGTTTGTTTATTTTTGATTCAATTTATGTTGCTTTTAATACATATTTTTTCTTCAAAGTTCAATGTGTAGTATCATCTCATTGGTTTCATGCATATCATGATATGGGTTTTGACATTCACTGACACCCATTGGGTGTATGTGAGGGACACGTGTTCATTTCCAAACTTGCAATTGGGCTTCTATCATGTTTTCGCCATTTCTAAGTGGGTGGATGCAATATTCGGGTGGGTGTTTGGCATTTGGAGGCTGACCATAAGGGCCAGGGATCTACATTGTGGTGACATGTTGGCTGGGGGACATGAGTGGGGGCCTGGTGAAGGCTGCCCCTGCACTGCTGGGGGGGTGGGGGTGATAGGGGACATGAGTGGGGGCCTGGTGGAGGCTGCCCCTGCACTGCTGGGGGGTGGGGGTGATAGGGGGCATGAGTGGGGGCCTGGTGGAGGCTGCCCCTGCACTGCTGGGGGGTGGGGGTGCAGGGAGACATGGGTGGGGGCCTGGTGGAGACTGCCCCTGGTGGCTGGGGGGTGGGGGTGGTGGGAGACATGAGTGGGGGCCTGGTGGAGGCTGCCCCTGGTGGCTGGGGGGTGGGGGTGATAGGGGACATGAGTGGAGGCCTGGTGGAGGCTGCCCCTGGTGGCTGGGGGTGGTGGGAGACATGAGTGGGAGCCTGGTGGAGGCTGCCCCTGCACTGCTGGGGGTGATAGGGGACATGAGTGGGGGCCTGGTGGAGGTTGCCCCTGGTGGCTGGGGGGTGGTGGGAGACATGAGTGGGGGCCTGGTGGAGGCTGCCCCTGCACTGCTGGGGGGTGGTGGTAGACATGGGTGGGGGCCTGGTGGAGGCTGCCCCTGCACTGCTGGGGGGTGGGGGTGGTGGGAGACATGTGTGGGGGCCTGGTGGAGGCTGCCCCTGCACTGCTGGGGGGTGGGGGTGGTGGGAGACATGAGTGGGGGCCTGGTGGAGGCTGCCCCTGCACTGCTGGGGGGTGGGGGTGCAGGGAGACATGAGTGGGGGCCTGGTGGAGGCTGCCCCTGCACTGCTGGGGGGTGGGGGTGATGGGAGACATGAGTGGGGACCTGGTGGAGGCTGCCCCTGCACTGCTGGGGGGTGGGGGGGTGGTAGACATGGGTGGGGGCCTGGTGGAGGCTGCCCCTGCACTGCTGGGGGGTGGGGGGGTGGTAGACATGGGTGGGGGGCCTGGTGGAGGCTGCCCCTGGTGGCTGGGGGTGCAGGGGGACATGAGTGGGGGCCTGGTGGAGGCTGCCCCTGCACTGCTGGGGGATGGGGGTGCAGAGGGACATGAGTGGGGGCCTGGTGGAGGCTGCCCCTGCACTGCTGGGGGGTGGGGGTGGTGGTAGACATGGGTGGGGGCCTGGTGGAGGCTGCCCCTGCACTGCTGGGGGGTGGGGGGTGGTAGACATGGGTGGGGGCCTGGTGGATGGTGCCCCTGGTGGCTGGGGGTTGGGGGTGGTGGGAGACATGAGTGGGGGCCTGGTGGAGGCTGCCCCTGCACTGCTGGGTGGTGGGGGTGGTAGTAGACATGAGTGGGGGCCTGGTGGAGGCTGCCCCTGCACTGCTGGGGGGTGGGGGTGCAGGGGGACATGAGTGGGGGCCTGGTGGAGGTTGCCCCTGCACTGCTGGGGGGTGGGGGTGGTGGTAGACATGGGTGGGGCCTGGTGGAGGGTGCCCCTGGTGGCTGGGGATGCAGGGAGACATGTGTTGGTGATCAGTAGTGCAAGGTGACATGTGGGTTGGCTGGGGGGCATGGCCATGGTGGATGGGTTGCCTGTGGGACATGAGCAGGGGTGCAGGGTAGTCCCCTGTGGTGTGGGCTGCCTGCAGGGGCCATGGAGGGTGTAGAGTGAACACCTGGGAGGACCCACACGGCCAAATCACGTGTAGCATTCCCCGGCACCACCTAAATACACGTACCCTGCTGAAATCACGTGTGAATCTTCCCGCGCACCTCGGAATACACGTACCCAGGCCAATCGCGTGTGGAACTTCCCGCACATCCCGAAGTACACGTACCCAGGCCAATCGCGTGTGGAACTTCCCACGCACCCCGAAACACACGTACCCAGGCCAATCGCGTGTGGAACTTCCCGCGCACCCTGAAACACACGTACCCAGGCTAATCGCGTGTGGGACTTCCTGCGCACCCTGAAGTATACGTACCCAGGCCAATCGTGTGTGGAACTTCCCACGCACCCCGGAGTACATGTACCCAGGCCAATCGCGTGTGGAACTTCCTGCGCACCCCGAAACACACGTACCCAGGCCAATCGCGTGTGGAACTTCCCGCGCACCCCGTAGTACACGTACCCAGGCTAATCGCGTGTGGGACTTCCCGCGCACCCTGAAGTACACGTACCCAGGCCAATCGCGTGTGGAACTTCCCGCGCATCCCGAAGTACACGTACCCAGGCCAATCGCGTGTGGAACTTCCCGCGCACCCCGAAGTACACGTACCCAGGCCAATCGCGTGTGGAACTTCCCGCGCACCCCGAAACACACGTACCCAGGCTAATCGCGTGTGGAACTTCCCGTGCACCCCGTAGTACACGTACCCAGGCCAATCGCGTGTCGAACTTCCCGCGCACCCCGAAGTACACGTACCCAGGCCAATCGCGTGTGGAACTTCCCGCGCACCCAGGTACACACGCACACGCTATTTTTCACATAGCGGTGTCCGTGTTTGTCAGTACCCCTTTGCACCTCATTTGTCCTAGAGGGCCACTGTATGGACCATTCATCATGGCTGTATATGGGTGCTTTTTGTCATCGCACATTTTGGCGCACATTTTTTTCAGGCGCAGGGACGCTACCACCTGCTTTCTTGTGGCGTACTTGTTTGGCCCTGTGCGCGTCTTTGACCGTGCGCTGGTTTGCCCTATTCGATTCCATGAATACGGGTTGTAGGCGAGCGTGTGGGCATTCCGCGCACTTGCCCCCTGTACGTCCCCCGTGACGCCCATATTTTCACGTGTTGTTCCCCATTCCGAGTGTTACGCCCCGTGTTCCGCCTACTTTTGTGATGTGCGCCGCGCTATGTGCGATTTCGCCATGGCGCACGCTGTTGGATGACCTGTGCGCCGGCGTGGGCGGCGCACATTTTCAGCGCACATCCAATGTTTTTCTCGCGCACGGACTTCCATGAATCGATGTGCGCTGGTTTCCCTGCGATTTTCGCACTTTTACGGCGAATCGCACGTTTTGGCACCTCTGCGCGGGAATTTTCGGCGCACATTAATTCCATGAATCGACCCCTGTGTGAACAAGGTCCCCTGGACTCAGACTAACGGGCCAATAAAATTAAAACTGAGTGTCAACCATGTTAGTCTAAATGGCACATGCCACATGGTTGAACAAAAACCTGATCATATTGAGTTTCATTTCTAGAACAATCAAATACCTGACGTGACAGTAATTGCTGTAGGACAACAGACTGTTGATGGGAATTCCTCTCCAGTCTCAAGTTACATTCCACACTGGACGGAAATACTTTGACATTTTATACTGATTCACAATCTGAAAATCCCAATTCTATAGTCAAAAGTGATGAGAAACCAGCTCAATGTTTAGCTGACATTCAGAAATTTAGAGAACAGTTGTTCATCATATTCAGTTCAATGGCGGGAAGGAGGCTGTTCTCGCCCGAGTGTGCGTGAACAAAGGTAAAAGCTTCATCAGCAAAGCCATGTTCAGGCAGCTCCCAAAATATCCAGCCGTTCCCACATTTAAATTGATCGATAAGTTGGAAATGGGCCTGGAAACTCCCAATTCCAAACATCCGCAGAGGGTATGAACAACCAAAAAGGAATACCAAGTAGAAGACAAGGTCTACTTGTACAATTTCCAAAGGAACCAGACCAAAGAGTGTACATTTCTACCAAGCTGGCGAGGACCTTTTGAAATTGTAGATAAAATTTCACCAGTCGCCTACAAAATCCGTATCCCCAAAGGAGAACTGACAGAAGAGAAATGGGTCCATATTAATTAGCTAAAGAGTTGTCACTCTACGCATACTTGCAGCAAATTGAAGAGCCAAGAGAAAACCAAATCAAGGAGACATCTGAAACATAAGAACAAGAAAGAGATAGATTTCTAGGTATAATTATTTAACAGGAAGTATTGTTCATCATTTGTCTTGTTATCTAAAATGCTGTCATTATTAAATGTATGTGTGTCCCACTGCTGTCAACCTTCTTGAAGGGCAGTTAGTGGTAAAATGTAGTAACTGGTCCTTTATTTTATAGATTTGTTCTGGTTGCGCCCTTCAAAGACCAAGAAAGACCTTGCTGGGGACCTGGAAGGAGAAATCAAAGGAAATCTGGGAATGTCGCTCAACACCATAAAGGAAGATCCAAGAGAAAGCTGTGGGTGTCGCTCCATACTACAATGAGAGACAACGGGAGGATTGTGTAGTACTGCTCCCTGATGATGAAAGGACTACATCTGATAGACCCCGTTTTGCCCACCTGATGAACCCCGTTTTGCCCCATTGATGAATCTCACTTTCCCCTACTCTCCCTCGACAGGGAATCTCAGTAGAGTCGGGTGGGGGGGAATTTGTGGGATATATTTACCCACTCAGCAGTACTCCCCACATCACTAAGCTGTGCATCTGCAGTCAACAGCAAAAATGGCTGCGCTGGCTCCTGTGAGCACAATGGCCTCAAAACTGCGTTTTGCTGCGACAAAGGGATGGCTGCACCACCTTGCCAAACATGAAATGGGCGAGTTGGAACAAGGAGCACACCGAGGAAGGTGCCTGTGTGTGCTCTTGTGTGCACCCAAAAAGAAGAAAATCAAAGCGGCTCTGCTCTACTGTTTGCAAAAAGTCCCCAATGAAATGGGGATATTTTACCTTGAAAAATAATGCTGCTATGAGGCTAGTTTCATCTGTTTTTCATCAAACTACTGTTATTAAGAAGGTCCTGCCATGCTCATTCATACCCCATTGTGCTTCAGCAAAAGAAAGCATGACCCTGGAAGGACAGGCTACGTCAAGCTAAATCTGAAAAAAGGCCCAAGAAACTTCACTTTTACCCGCACGGGAAATGCTGTACTTTTTGAATTACAGTGTCAAGGATCAATAATTCAAAGAAATTCCAGCCCAGTGCATCTGTATTTCAAACAAACTGCTGCCTACCAGAAACTAACTATGGCTGCAAAGAAAATATTGGAATGGCAGATTGAAAAACCGAATTTGAAAGGAAAGTGCTAGCAGCTTGTACCACATGTGTCAAAATGGGCCTTTGCAAACTAAAGAAGAAAATTCTGGTTTTAAAAAGTACAATGTTGAATGAAAGCTTGTCCATGCCTAGCAATGTGAAAGGGGATTGTGCTGTGAAAATACATGTATGAGATGGTTTTATTCAGCAGGTTTTCTTCAAATTCAGAGAAAAAAGAAATAAAATAAATCAATCTGCAGTGGCTACATGGGGGAAACCACCCAAACAGGTCTGCTGGGAGAATGCTAGCAACAGAAGGACCCCCAGAGTAGATCCTTTAACACACAAGTGATAGTTACTAGGATGGACAGACAGTTGTCTGTGCTCCAGCCTCGTTCAATAGAAGTTCTGGGACACCAAAGTGTGAAGTGAATAAAGAGCAATAAACCTGCCATCAAGCTGGGAAACCCCCATCCTTACTCTGGAGGAAATGACAGTTGGTGGTAGCTGAAGAGAAAAAAATGGTCCAATGAAGGAGAAAGGCCAGCCCATTTGTCTCCAGTGACTATTTTATAAACAAACTTTGAAGATTTTTATCTTTGCCATAGGACTTTGCAAAAATTTGAAAATGTAACTGTTTAAATATGATTTTATGGGCTTTCATTTAAGATGTCATAGACTTCATTGCCACATGGGGAACAGAAGTGGCATAGAATTGGGGATTATAAGGAAAGGATCCATGATGCCATTGCGAATTTTCATACTTACATCCCTTATGATAATCCACACATATGTATAATGTTATGGAATTTTAGGCTGAATATTTCTCACTAAAAACAATGAAAAACTGTTAAACGGATGAAACAATGTCTCACAGACTGGAGAATTGGACTGTATGCTCTACATAAAATATATAATCTGCCCATGTGATTTGTTAACGTGCCACAAATGTACAAATTTGTAAATTCTGTTATGACTGATTTTTGGCAAAAAAGACTGTGGGAAGGCTTTGCACATCGTAAAGTACAACCCCTAAACTGAGTCACATTCTAGAGGAGGCAACCAACATTGATTGTCCAATCCAGTGTTAAGAGGTGTGCTTAGCTAAGCCTGTCCCACCATATAGTTTATGATGTCACTATGCATTATAAATGAGAGCCCCTAGCAGAACTCTAGAGACACTCTCCTGAATTCCCGCGCTGCGTTTCTGATCTGCTACATTCATATTCCTGATTCCAGATTTCACTGCAAAGCCAAAGCATAGCAGAGTCCTACTCCAGCAAGGCCAAAGCATATCTGATTTTCTCCGAGCAAGGCCATTGATCCAGAAAAACCCACTGAAACCCATTAAAAAGGGGGAAGCTGTGGTACCTTAAGCATCCTGAAAACAGACCGACTTCTTGCCACTACCTGCATGCCTGCTGACCCTTAGCATCCGGCAACCAACCTTGCCCAGCTGCCTTTTGCCAGGAGAGTCAGCATCCGGTGACCAGAATCTTTTGTGACCAGAACCTGTTGACTGTCCAAAATCCCTAGACTTAAGCGTGGACTGCGAGTATAAATCCCCACCCCATAGAAACACATAGCCTCCCTTAGCTTGACCCTTTTGTCTCTATCCTACTCTCTAAGCAATCCCATCTTACCCTGGTAACTTGTTAAAACTGTTAGAAATAAAGGACAGGCTAGCGCCATCTCTTTATTAATTTAGTCTTGTGTCAATCCTAAACCATTAGTCCTATTTTGAGTGGTCAGACTGGTTTCCGCATAAAGTTGAGCGCTAGGGATGACAAGGCTGATATTTTGAATCAACCTTGGGGCTTACTGTGTCCCTTTTTGGCAGTCTAGTCTGAATACTCTAGTTAAAAAGTAAACCTGTTCTTGTTTCAACCGATTGTCTTTCCTATTTCATGGCTTCATTTTACTCCAATCAAACCTTTTTCTATCTTGCATATCTCATCTAATTTCATAGCTAGAAGAGACGTCCTTTCACTTTGATATTGTCCCTGGGATATACATCTTTTCCCCCATACCAAAAACCGCATTGCGATTTTCAGCATTTCACCCGTTTTTATTAAAAACTGTTTGGGTCATTTAAACGGGCGATTGTGAAAATTGCAACTTTCTAACATGTCATTCGGCTGCAGCATGTTTTAAGTTTCCACTTGTTTTCGAAATGGTATGCTTCTTGTTGATCCCTTGTGATTATTAGTGGTTATGCATTCATGCTAGTGTAAGAAATCAGATGTGCCTCAAGGATTTAACCGCACATTAATTGTCAATTTCCGAGTGTCATTTCATGCTATTGAAAAAGGTTTAAGATACGCTTTCGCCTCTCATTTCGTGTCGGAATTTGAATCGGTTTGCTGCCTATTATTCCAGACTACCTGCTGCCTCTTTCTATCCACTCAGAATTTGATTATTTGTGGGATGAGGGCACCTTGCAGGGGCAAAACTTACCTTGGATGCTATCAATCCTAATTCAAAAAGTGCTCCTATTCAATTGTGCTTTGTATATGTTCTACTAGAAGGTTAACCAAGGGCATTGCTTACGTTTTCATTGTCATTATCACCCTATTGGTGATGGCTGCCCCATATTAAAATGTGCGTGATTTTTGTGAACTTTAAAAATAAATAAATATTGGATTTTCACCAACCGGCCTAGTTCATGGTCCATTGTGACCTGGGGTATTTGTGAAAGGGGGTGTGAGACAGGTCGGATACCGGCTCAATTTGAATTCAATTAAATTCAAGAAAAAGCATTCCTATTGAGCACCACATCTCAGGTCAAGACCAAGTGTCCTGTTCCAGTGTGTGATGCCGATTGGTATCCTTAACACTGCCAAGAGATCAAACATATGGAAGCCAATAAGTCTCAAACCACTGCATTTGGCGCTTGGAAGAGTAACAGGCATCCATTTAACGGGACGGAACTCCGGAATGTTAATACATGAAAGAATAAGTAAAACGTCATCATGGAGACCTATGAATGTCATTGCAAAAGAAAAGATTAACCAATCCGAAATATCTGATGAATTGTTAGAAACATCATCGACAACAGAATCCGAGAAAGCAAATCAACAACACTGCGAGACCAGAGGGCTAAAAAACACCAACCAGAGACCATCAAAATGTAACTGGACCTTGCCTTCTCACCACAGGAGGGGGATGTCCCCTTTTAACTCTGAGTGGATAGAGACAATCAAGGAGCTGCAAGAGATAATACATTTAACCAATCAAAATTCTGAGGACAGAAAAGCAGTGGAAGCGCCATCAAAATATGTTACAACAGAAACACAAACTGAACATTTAAAAGAAAAGTAATCGAACATAGGTGAGACCGAAAATAATGTGACAGAAAGTGACTGTCATAATTGTAATGCTAACTACGGTACTTGTGCCCTTCATGAAGCTATATGAGCAAACTGGAGAACGCATGCGAGATAATACAGCTGTATTGGCATTGCTACACTAAAAAATGTTGACGTACAAGGTTTTGTGTCTCAAATACAAAAGGGAATTGGATAACAGTTCTGCTAAAGTGTCTACATTATTACGTGACATTTTAGAGCCAATAATAAAAGAAAAAGAAATACAATGACATTGAGAAAGTTTGAAGGGGCGGAACTAAACATGCAAACCCCTAGTCGAGTGCAAAAGGGCCTTCAATCTAAACAATCACAAACAGAACTAATGGAGAACAAACGCACGTGTGGAACAGGGGTGTTCAGGGAATAACGGGTGCTTTCCTTTTAAAGTCCAATGAAAACCCACACAAGACAAATAAAAGCCCTCTCAAGGTGAGAGAATCCATCCAAACAAGGGAATATAAGGCACCATAAGTGTCCAAATTAAATACGATCAATTTACCGATGCTCAGAAGAGAACATAATCGGCACTTGTTTGACAAGGACAGTCCCTGATGTAAAGAGCATGATAAGGCCACGAAGGAGAGGGAAAGAGCAACTGCAATAGGAAACAGAGTTGCAACAGGCAGACGCTGAAAGGATGAGATGTCCCATTTTCTCCAGACCCCTGAAGATGTCCGAAGAACAAATAAAATCGGAACTGGAGAGTGGCAGAAATATAAGTGACATCCAACACAAGACCAAAAGAGTAAATAAAGAAAAACAAAACTAAACAAAAGCAACGAAAAACATGGCAGGTGAGTGAAAAATGTAAATCAAATGGAAGCAAGAGCTTTATTAAAAATATCACATGCCCGCCAAGTAGACAATTACACCAAAAGGCCACAAAAGTGGGGATAGTATTTCAGAAACCAGAAGAAATGGTACAAACGGAGGATTCACAAATGTTGGAGGATGAGCAACAAATTGATTTATTGGATTTATGTACATATACAGTCACAATGTCGAACAATCTTATGCATCCTCCACAATAGAAGAATCAGCGCATGAACCAGACTCCACAGATAGTGAAGGCGAATCACATTTGAACAAGAAACCAGAGTGGGACGGTCGACCAAACGGTCCAGAATACCCCAGGCAGAAACAACAAGATAAGATATTCAAAGCAATGAGGCCCAGACATGGAGAAAGTGAGGGAAGTAGGACTCCACCAAGACCAACAGTGTTGAACGAGACGACAAAAGATCACTTTAATGATGAACAAAGGTTACAGATTAAAATCATTGAAGTGGAAAAATAAAATAACCTCAGCTGGACCATCTGAAAAATCAAAAGAAGAACAGACTATAAATGAGAGTAATAGATCGATACCAAAAGGGAGAGGAAAGAAAACAAATAGAGGGAAAAGAGAAGTAGATTGTATCACCCTTAAAAATAACAAGAAAGATTGTAACCCTACAGCGAGATTATGTAAGAGAAGAATAAACAGAAGAACTAGATACATCTGATCTGCGAGTTATGTTGGAAAGGCTCATGCCAAAGAAGGACAGCTTAATTATGAATAGGGCAATTGTCCTAATACTTTTTCATCATATACAAGCACTGAGATTGATGACAACCAAGGACTTAGTCATGATAGAATTCCCAAAAGAGGAATAGATGGACAGAATAACAGTGCATCTAACAAGTTCCTCGGTAAAACACCTATTATTAAGAGAAGCCAGTAAATTAAGACCGCTAGTCTTTGACCTGACCCAAATCAAAAAGGACTAACCATTGAAATGGAAGGCAAAGGATCGAAATAAGCCATCGAATCGGGGGATAAGAAATAAAAACTATGATGAATGGAAGGAGAACGTTAGGGGTCGAAAAACTCTGAGCCAGGATGAAAACAACAAGAATATTGAATAAGATAGTAATAAGTACTAATAAATTCATAAAACATGACAAAGAAGGGGCAGAAAAACAGTGGAAATGGCTGGCAGGTCTTCTAGTGACAAAGATGAATAGACCGTAGATCTGACAATCAGTTGAAAAAGATAGGATTATGCTGGGAAATTGGACACAAGGGGGTGCATACATTTATATCAATCACAAATGGATAAACAAATGGCATATGATCTCATATGCATGCAAGAGACTTGGATAAGAGAACTCCCGATAATAGAAGGAGATGTAACATTCTTCAACCCAGCTATCAAGGTGCAAAAAGGCAGACCCATGTCAGGCCTACTGACTGCTGTTGAAAACATGTTGCAGTTGAGATGCTAGAAACACTCAATCCTAATCCATTCATACAAATGTTGATAGGAAAATTAACCACAGAAATAAACAGTGAAGAAAAAAAATACTAGTATTACTAAATGTATACTGGAATGCGGTGGAAAAAAGAACTAGATGACTTCCCAGATCAGGTGATAGACCCGATAGACAAACAAAGACAGAGGTGGAAAAACCCACACTTTGTCATCTGCGGTGACTTGAATGCCAATTGTTGGATACAGGACGGATACAATACCGGGGATGATCCTGTAATGATAACTGCCGCAAATCAAAGAGGTTTAACTTGGAAGAGATTGATCAATCTCTATCTATTGACGGATAACGTAGATGAGAAAAAATTCAGAACGATAACATGGAGAGGCAGGAAAAAAGCCCAAATCTTAGACTATATATATGTGTCTGAAAACATACCAACGAAACAAATATCAATAGAAAAAACACAAAGCGACCACAACCTACTGGAAATAACTTGGTGGTGTAAAACTGCACATAAGAGGCAACTGGAACATATAGAGCTTGCAGTGGGCCCAGGTCGAAATCGTCTAAGAATAAATAAGGAGCAGATCAAAAAATTCAAACTAAACCTAGAATCGTTAATAATTGAAAATCAAATCATAGAATCGGCAAATACAGCTGATTATACAGCATTGGTAATGGAGTCAAAAAAGACATAACATATCAAACAAACCAATTATTAGACATAAACATAGGTTTGACATTGAAATACTGGCAAAGAAGAAACAAAAAATAAAAGATCTGACAAAAATAAAAAAAAACAGAACCAAATAGATTAAACAAAAATACAGAAATTGGCCGAAATAAATCATAAAAAATGCTACAACAAGCTAATGCTGAAACCATATTATATATCAGGAAAAAAATAAAAACAATACCGAGATATGGTCTCAAATTAAAAACTTAGAGGTGCCACAGGCGGCAATCTTGTAAAATCAAATCCCATCTGAAAAGTGGATCAGTCACTGTACCAAATTCTATGATCCCATTGCCAACCAGAACCAAAAACGGAACTCCACAAAAAAATACTTGGAACATGTTAAAAACTAATTCAGAAACATTGCGAGAAGCCATTGAAAAAGTCTAGAGCACCTGGGCCAGACAGGCTTACGAACGCCCACCTGAAAGAAAATCCTATGGCGGAAATATTATCAATTTTGTTCGACCATGTTATTCATAAGCAGGAAGTGCCACGAAGTTGGAAACTAGCAATTACAATTCCTATATTCACAAAAGGAGCAAGATAAGATCCTAACAACTACCAGCCTATCACATTGTTAGATGTGGTGGGCAAGGTATTTGCGGCAATGGTTGCGAACAAGCTGAATCAATGGAGTGAAGAGGTAAACCAACTGGACATGTGGCAAAGTGGATTTATTAGGGGGATTGGCACATTCCTTAACATATTCCAACAAAATTTATTGAAAGCCCAAACACAAAGAACTAAAGGAGAAAAACTATATATAGCTTTCAGTGATCTAAGTGAAGCTTTTGGCTCTATAGAGCGACCAAAATTGTGGGCTAAACTAACTCAATGGAATTGCCTGATAGCAATCTTAGAGGCAATCCAAGCCTTATATTCACAAAACATCAATTCAAATCAAATTAGACCGAGCGGGTAAATTAACAGAAAATATTAGAACAAACAAGGGGCTAAAGCAAGCCTCTTTAATATGTTTATCTCGGACATCAATAAATTATTTGAAAAGATCAGATGCTCCCCCCCCCAAATATTGGAGGAATTAAGATAACCAGATTACTTTATGCTGATGTTGTAGTCCTACTGGATCAAACACCAGTAGGACAACAAAGACAATTGGAAGCACTCCATAATTACAACCAAACAAATGGATTGAAGATCAACTCGCAGAAATCAAGAATAATGGTTTTTGGGCATAGCAATAACAATAGGAAAAAAGGACCAATAATTGGCATTTAGAAGGGAATATGATTCCACAAGTAACAGCGTTCACTTATGTGTGAATTGGTAATAAATAACTCTAAAACGGATATCCATCGCCTCATAACATTGAAAGCTAAAGCCAAGAATCTGGCAAATATGGGTAAAATTCTAATGAAACAATATTGTGGATACACAATAAAACCCCCAATTGAATTTTATAGACTAAAGTGGTGCCGATTTTGACACATGGAGCGGACACTGTTCACATTTAAACAGGAAAACTGGACAGGTCATCGAAGGGTTTTTTTGGAAAAACATTAGGAGAGTGCCCTTAAGTACATCGATGCAAGCACTGAGGATGGAGCTGGACTGGACTGCATTAAAAATTATAGCAACCTGGAAAACGTTAGCCTTATATAGGAAATGCATAAACACCACAGCAAAAAGAGCATTTAAGATAATCCATGAAGCCATGATAAAAGAACGAGAAGATACTCTGAACAAATGGAAGATGATATGCTCCAGTATAATTAGTGACCTGGGTGAAACCGAAGAAACGCTATTAGGAAATCCTGATAAAATCAAGATGAAATCATACAGATTGGACTGGATAGCAACTCAAGAGGCAAGACAAGATCTGAAAGGCTATAGAAAACCATTTGTAGATATCCGGAAACTAAATACTCTAACACATTACTTGGAACAATTTCCAAATTGGGCTTTTAGAGACCAAAATCTACGGTTCAGATTAAATCTATTTCTTATGGGAGAAATAGTAAACAGATGGACAACTCAAGAAACGAAAATTAGATGCATATGGTGTAGTGACGCAAATGTGATGCAAATGCATCTCGTAATGTTCTGTCCGGCGCTGGAGAACACAAGAAACAACCTGTTGACAGATATCACAAAGAATTACATTGGACGAACCCATGAAGAATGGTGGTTGGAGTTGTTGCGGGGCCAACAAATCAGTCTGACCATAGCCTTGGTGACAGGACAAGAACATATTGAGAAGTAAAGTAATGAAGAACACTGAGAGTTGATCAAACAAACTGGACACATGAAATAGGCAAAAAAATGTTTTTAAATTGGATATGTAGAAATGAAGTATAAAAAACTGGTATAAGGTTTTAAATGTAAAAACCAAAAAAAGCCAAAACATTTTTTAAAAAAGCACCCATTTATTTTGCCATGGTCACCCTGCAATCAGGTAAACGCATGCTACATTGATGACTTGACTCACCACTGTTGCCACTAAAGATTGGCTTTTCTTGAACTGAGTTTCACCATTCTTCATTATCTTTTCCAGACCTGCTCTATAGATCATCCATGCTTGATCCATACTTACCTACACTACTTTGGAGGTAGGCCACACCTATGATCTATGTAGACTTCATCAGAATACTTTTATAGATTCCTCATGATTTTGCTACTTTTATCAATGACACACACATGGATTTCTAAGTATTAATTCATTTTTGTCTATTTACAGACGTTTTTGGGACATCATTAACATCCTGACTGATTATCTCCTAATTAAAGGGAAGATGTATCCTCTTCCTATATGGACTTTAAACCATCATCCAAAAATGAATACCCCACTGAACCATTTGTTTTCAAATCTTAAACTCCACAGGCCCTATAAGGTTACATTTCAAGAAGAACTCTAGATCTGAAATTGGATTGCTATTATTTCCATAAGAATTGGGTTGCATTCCTAAGCCTCATCAAGATCTTTTTTCATCACAGGTAAATTAACTTAAAATGTAACATCTTGTGCTTCATACACTGTGAGGAGTCTGGAATGAACCTCTGATACATGTTAACCATGTTTTTGTTAAAGACTTTTATTGAAATCTAGCAGAAGTACCCGTTGTCCGAACAGGTTCTGTAGACAGACATGATAACACTGTTCCTGTAGGTCGCTGCTACGATTTGCTTATGATTAGATGTGCTTTGCGCCCTGAAGTAAATTGTACTGAGAATGGGTGTGTGTGGCTGTCTGGCATACCCCGGTGCGGACGTTGGGGTAGGGGAGGCGAACGTTAGTGTGCTGCTGCATACCGGGACGGTCTGTGCTCTCTCCCCACCTGTCGCCTAAACCTGGCATGGTGCAGTTCAATGTGGTGCAAATATCTTGGACAACGTGCATCCTAGGGCCTGGATCTCGAGTTTTGTTCCTCGTGTCGGGACCTCTCTTTCTACGATCACATTGATGTTTTGCCGATTTCAGGCAACTGTCTCATGTGTCAAGGTGCTGAAATTTGGGGAAAAGGGTGGGGTGTCCAAATGTCATGTAGCTAGTAATGTCCAGAGGGTCCCAAAAGGCAACCATGCAAAATTTGGTGCAGATTGGTGAAAGGATGTGGGATTGTACAAGGAACAACGCTTTGCCGCAAACAAACACATTTTGACTTTTATTACACGGCCTGCGGTAGCAGCCATATGGTTATGGTTCAGTTTCTCAACTCATAGGAGCACTTTTTGGGCAGCTTAGAACTGCTCCCCCAAGACGAATATTTACCAAACTTTGCAAAAAAAGTATATGGCCCGGTCTGAATTTTTTTGGCAAATTTGGTGAGGTTTCGTCAAGGGGGGGCAAAGTTATAAAGGGGTCCCAAAGGTTTTTGCAATGGAAACAAAATGCTGCTCACGCCTATAGCCCAAACTGCTGGATGGATTCTCACCAAATTTGCGGCAGTAGTGGCAGCTTGGTCTCAAAAGCCTGTTTCTGTAAATTTGGTGTAAATCCATCCATTGGTTTTCTTTAAAACGGAATAAAAGCAGGTAAAAAAAATAAATTGTGATATCTGGGTTTGGTCCGCGGAGTCATTTCCCTGTTCGGTCAGTGGACAGGCCTCCGGCTGGACTAGAGGGCGACGCGATGCAACGTGATGTCCGCGGACATTGGACGCACCCACTGATTGGATGGTGAAAAGCGTGAAGAGCGTCCGTTTTTTTTAAATACCCACCATGTTGGATACGCGGAAAGTGGCCGGTGTCCGCAAACATTGTGGTAAAAACATATTAAGAAACACTACATTGCACTTGTCAAACTTATCAAACAATCTCTCGGGAGGTCATGGGTGATGAGGATGAGATGGGGTGGGATATGGCCGTAAGATGGCAAAAAAATGGGCGGTTTTCATCCCTGAAGTCCGCGAACAGTCCGGATATTGGGGGCAGTCCCGTGATGTACGCGAACACTTCAGATGTCTGGGGACATGCATGCCTATTTCTATTTCAGGGTTGGTGAAAAGATGTTTTTGGATGGCTGATAACTTTGATGCCACTCAGTTTAACTTCATGACATTTTGGAATTTTGTTCTAGATCCGATTCGGAATGGTTTGGTGGATTCTGTCAAGAGGGGGCAAAATTAGTGGGGGGGTCAAAAATATTGCAAAGGCTTGTCAACGTGGTGCCATTTGATGAATCTACACAAATGTTTGCAAAAACATTTTAGATCTAGGTATACATGTTTTTGTAAGTTTGGTGGGATTTTGTCAAGAGGGGGCTAAATTAGAGGGGGGTTCTCAACATGTTTAAATGGCTTATACCTTTGTTGCCATTTGACGAATGTGGACAAAAGTTTACAGAAAGATTATAGCCCCAGCCTTGTTTGTGTAAAGTCTGAATGTATTTTGTCAAGTGGGGGCTAAGTTATATGACAATTGTATGTACATACATTTTGACACTTTAGAAAAAATAAAACATGGGCAGATTTCCAGCAAAATCACGCAAGGAGCATTGGTAAGGACCTTAAAGCATGGTTTTGCAAATGTGCCCGTGTTTTATGTTTTGACAAGTGTCAATGTAGGTACAAAAAATAGTGATATACTTTTGGTGACTAAGGTATAGCCTGTGGCCATGGGAAGTGGTCAGATTGTCCGGGTCATGGCATAAGGTCATGACCAGGACAATCTGGCTACTGGCCAGGACCACATGGAACAACAAATGGGGTTAAAGTGGCCATGTCCTCCTGGGACCGGCTATGTGGTAAAGTTATTCGAAAGGTTTGAAAGGGAAAATAAACTGTGCTTGAGGTAATATGGTCATAGGGTTCTCTCTTCGCCTTCTGCAGGCTGCCATGGAAAGGGAAGAGGGGCTCTGTACGGAGCACCGTCTCCCCTTTCCATGGTGGCCATCTTGGAAAGGATTTTTCTTCTGACAGCAGGGCGCCGCAGGAGTCTGGTGTAGGAGGAAAAATCCTTTTTTTTTTAGCATCCCAGGTTACTGCTTTGGGAACCTGGGGTGCTAATTGCCTTTATCCCCCAATGCAGGGGCTGGAACAGGGGATACGGTCCT
Organism: Ambystoma mexicanum; assembly: GCF_040938575.1. NCBI lineage: Eukaryota > Metazoa > Chordata > Amphibia > Caudata > Ambystomatidae > Ambystoma > Ambystoma mexicanum. Next base: position 303,372,298 of record NC_090923.1, on the reverse strand, counting down.
TGAACAGAAACACATTTTTCTTTTGCAATGTTCAGCTAGAAGTTTTGTATTAGGAGGTAGAAAAACAAAATTTGTGTGGGGTCATTTTCAGTTTGCAAATTATGTGAATGTGTATTTTATCGCAAAGAAATGACACACGCTAGTGTTTCATATGTCGGAGTCTGTAAGGACAGGCCTGTCACTTTGAGATGGGAAAATAGTGTGAATATAAAAGTAGAAGTGAGTTAAATGGAGAAATCTTTAATTCAGTACCCATCCGTACTATTATGATGACAATTACATTGTTTGATTCACTTCAGAGAGAGGAATCTGGTGAGCAAATTAGTAAGGTGGTCATCTGTGTGGAAATTACAAATTTAGAATGTGACAACATTTAATGCAAGAAGTCCCCGAGATGACATTGGGTTTAGAAGTTACTCCCATCAGACTGCCCTCTTCATTAATATGCATAATGACCACAGAGGGGTATGTCAACGGTGATGTCACTTTTTGAACACTATCCAATCATGTACATTGACCAATTAGATTAGGGAAGTATACACACCTCAAAAAGGTGAGGTTACTGTTCTATAAATAAGTTTCAATATACATTTACTGAGGGAGACACCGACAGGCTCAATCAGTGGCTGATGGTGTCAAGGTTCGACCTTACCTTGCTGTGCTGTGTGCAGTGAGCTGTATAGAGGTAAGGTCGACCCCAATCAGTAGGCACGTTGTTCACCTCTGTGAATCAAACAAAAGGCAGAACCAGGTAGCCACCAGGGATTTAGCAAGAATCAGGGAACAAAACAAAAAAGAAAAATCACAAGTGGTGGGAGTAGAACCCAGAGCATACAACAACTGGAGGAACCAAAAATACTAGTGGCGAGAAGGAATTTGAATCAATGCAGAATATGCCAGAGGATCCAGAAACAGCCAGCAGATGAAACAAGGTCATGAGGGAAGAGGCAAAGAAGGAAAGGAGAAGTAGCTGGAAGGAGGAACAGCTGTAAGGCAACCAGAAGGAACAGAGACCAGGAATAGAGTATCATCCAGCAGAGGGACTTGCCAACTTTGTAACACAAAGAGCCATTGATCTGGAAATGTTATGTATGCTGAAGAAGGCGAGACATCATCAGCAATAATAGCTAGACCGCATATTACGGTACACGGTCTACATGAAGGCGCCATGGATACAGAGGTCAAAGGCACAGGACGCAGCAAGTGTCAGCGCTGTGCCTATAGCCTCCAATGCTACCACATAGAGCAGCGTGTGGCAGATGGAGAGAAAGAATAATTGATGACAACAAGAAGGAGAAGGAATAAATTGCTCTCTTTTTGGAACCTTTGATGGATTATTAGAAAAGACTTTAAGTGAGGCCTGCAAGGGAAGAGACAGCACACAGGCTGCGGAGGAAAGCTGATCCCATTTTGCTGATAGCAGCCCACCTCTTTCGAGAGAGGGAGTATTGAAGCGTTCCTTAAGAGGGTTCCCACCTGTCTGATCAAACCAAAAGTCAGTCACATGCAAGTATAATATAAAGGGGAAACAATCCTGAGTATAGTGATGCTGTAAAAGGAATTAGATTACACCCTGGCCCTATTATTTCTAAGTACTGAGGGGTGGGGGTATAGAAACTGACTGTACATGCTGGGGGAAAAAAAAGCTAAATTTCATAGGCATATGTGCTTCTGGAATTATAGATCAATGAAATGGAACTATGGTCTCCATACAGGGAGATCTTTTGATTTATTTCCTTTGCAATGCACACACACAGAAAAGCATAGAACATCTCACTGTGTACATACCTAGACCAATCAAGTACTTGAAGTCACTTCCTGGGTATGCCGTTGAGTAGAATACTATTGTTAAATCCAAGTCTGCCCAGACAAAAGGGAGAGGGTGATTATTCGCTCGATGTTTAAAGTTTCCCCATTGAAAGTGAGAAAGGTACACTTTTACACAATAATATAAACAGAAACATCATGGAAGGGAATCAGCCAATATGCATGTTGAACATACTTTCCTTTCTATAAGCCAACTATATGCATGACTGTCTAATAATCTGTTGCAATGGAGTCTAAAATGCTGACCTGTCTAATGGGTAAGGATGTGGTATCCATTTTGAATAATGGGGAAGTAGTGATAATTGAATGGGCAGGGCTACTATCAGTTAATATTCTTTTTAACAAATGAAAGATTTGTCTTGAACACTTGTGCATTCTTTCCGTGGTGCATGCGCGATCATGGGGGTGAACTGTTTAGACAACTATGGTGATGTGTATGTTACAAAAGTCTCTTTTTCCATAACTGTAGCATTGAGAACTGAGGTGTCTAGCCTGTTGATTATTTTTCATCTTTCACATTAGAACCTCCTGCAATTATAACTTCCTGTCTTTAAGTTGATTCCATCATCTCCATTTGGTTAATAAATATACGTTCTGTGCGTTTCTTGTCCTGAAAGGGGTCAGAAGCTGTAAGCAATCAATGTTATTAAATTGGGGGTCCCAGATTCATGAAAAGAACTTGAGTAAATAAAGAAATATTGTGCATGGCTGGCTTCCCTGGATTAGATGTCCCCCAATTAAAACATCATTCAAAAAGTCTAACTGAAATAATGAAAATGCATAAGGTTTTTCATTCAATCATTTTTGAATGTATTAGAAATACCAAATTAATGCAATCATTTGGCTGATTGAGCTTTGACATGTACAAGGGACAAGAATATCCTTTACCTTGGGATACTTAGCTTGTTTCTAGTTCATTGTCAATCTGGGTGCCAGGGTTGTTCTTTTCTCCTCTGCACCTGTACCTCTATAATCATCTTTACTTCCATATGATTTTTACTTTATCCAAAGCAAGGTGTGCTCATAGGATTCGATCCTCTTTTGTAACAAATGGACAATCCCAGGATTTCATCATGTTGTGATATTTCTGATGATGATATGTATAGAGGAAAAAACATTTTATTTCTTCATGTTAAATACTCTTAAAATACTCATAATGCAAGTATAAAAGAACAATCAGAGTCATTAGTTTGCATTACCCTGCATCCTGTTCAATTTGAAATGGTTCTGAATATATGTAAACTTGGATTCAGATTGGAGCAGGGGAAACCCCCACCCTAGGAATGTGTGCATCATAAAGCATCAGAACATGAGATGTTGTTTTTTGACAGTAGGACTGACATGTGTTGGGTGTTCTGACCCACGTTTGGACTATTATGCTACAACATTTGGTGCTGTGGGCTTAGGAAATCCAAGATGGCCGAAAAAGCCCACATGTGCGCCAGAATCTATGAGAGCTGCGCAGTTGTGCGCACACTAAAATGGTTGCCTAACCTGCCACCCGCCAGTGCGAGCACGATAGGCCGGGGTGCCATGAGTGAAATGGGTTGCCAAAGGAAAAACAGTAGCGCCGGTTAGCTTCAAAGTGCTTTAAAATTACCTTTGGTTTCCCTGAATGCAAGCTGCAAATGCCCATTTTAAACATTGCAGGATATGCAAAATTTTCACTGAACACCAGCAGACATTTGGCAGAATGGAGTTTTGTGTGCTTACAAAATCTGGAAGATGAAGAGCCCAGAACAGGGTTGATAACAGAACTAGCTGAGCTATGGAGTCAGCAGTTTTAAATTAAACTGAACTACAGACATTAAAAATCTAAATGTTTAAAAGAAATGAGTGACCTACTTCTGAGTGTCACATAGGCTGCAATTGTTTAAATGTCATAGTTTTAAACTTAGAATCAGCATTCCAGCTGCATATGTAAAAAATTGTTAGTTATTTGAATGCAGAAAACTGGGGAACAGAAACGACATGTGGCTAAAAACTGGCTTAAAGAGATTCCAATTTTGCCTGGCAACTACCCCATCAGGAGTGAAACTTGATTCACAAGTAACTTCCCAGGCCTGGCTGTTTCCTGCTGGCCACACTAAGGATATGCCATCTCTCTGATAATTGAATTAAGGGGAGCCCCCACAGAATACAGGAGCTCTGAACAATGCAACCCCCTTCACCCAGGCAGATGGTTTATTGTAGATGTCGTAAATCAGCTTCCTCTTGGCAGAAGCTGGGAGGGGCAGGGTCTCTGAGCTTGGCAGAAACTGGAAAGACTGGTTTCTGTACCATGTGACCTGAAAAGACCCACCCCTGCCAGCCAGAATATGGTTTTAGAAAAAGATGGATCATTCATAGAGCGGACTTGTGAAAATTATTTAAATGATGCCATAATTCTTGTGATTTTTCGGTGCACATTTGAAGACGTGTTAGGACCTGGTGGTATGTTCAGGGGGGTTTTAGCGGAAAAGAGGATATTACTCAAAATGTGTGCATGTGAAAAATCTGACACTTCATCAACTAATGTCCATACTCCTTGCGCACATGTGTGTAAATTTGGGTTAATGTCCGATATTGTGAAACCAGTTAAAAAGTGCAAATGTCGCCATTTCTGAATGCAGGCTCCCAGGAAGAGCAGATTTGGACAGGGTATACCTCCTGTGATGCATGATGGGTGCATGTAATTTCAAACCACTGTGTAGCTATGAAATATGTCTTTTGGGTCAAAATATAGATTGTGTGTAATTTGACAGAGGTGGGTTCTCTGTACCATAAACAGACCTCATCATGATGACACTTCATTTCATTCCCCCAATCAAGTGGAATAGGATGAAGTGGCCAATGACAAGTGGAGAGTGGTAGAGCCTAGTGATGCTGCACACACACCCATTTTCAAAACAGATAAAAGCAGACAGACAGGACAGATAGGGACCTTCAAATCCATTTGCTGCGGGACGCTCTGCCGGGGAAATCCATACTTTACCTCCATCAATCTCTAGAGAAAGCTGTGCAGAGAGATCCAGACTTCAAATCCATCAATCTCCAGAATCCAGAGAGGCTAGAGAGAGAGCTGACCCAGATCACTGTGAAGTGCAGAGACCAGACCCGAGTCCAGTTTAAAACCTGACCAGATCCGTGGCGAGGCCCATTCTAATTCAAGAATATAGTGTGAGTACCTAGTAGAACTGTGCAGAACCAATCTCTTAGTTAAAATAATATAATTCAATCCTATTTTAATCTAAGTAGAACTGCCTCCTAACTGTCACCTGTCATTTGTAAAGCTGTCACCTGTCATTTTCTAGTTGCAAGCTGCACTTGTCTTTTTGAACTTTAAAATTTCAAATCTGAAAAACTACCTTTATTTAATCGCTCATATCTCCGTGACCGTTTGTCCTAGAGACTTGCAGTAACTTTCATCTGGAAGCTGAGATCCTAGGCTGTCCTAGGACCCCAAAACGATAGTGCTAGCCGCGATACTTTTGCTGTAATGCAAAAAACGCACTCGCGAATTTGCAGCGATTTGCAAAATTTCTTCACGTGTGAAAACAGCAGTTTTCTTGCTTTCATTTGCCAAAAATTCGTTTAACCTGCTAGTTACTCCTAGATCCTTGCTAAAGTGAGCCTGAACTCATCCCAAGTATATTTCACTCACCCTGAACCTCCTAGGGGGAATTAAAAGCATTTTAGCATATTTTTCACTTCATTGCCAGCACATATAAAAGCATTTTGGGCCTGTGTGTAAACTTCTGTAGTCTAAGCTGCTGGGGTGAACTGAATTACATTTGATTGCATTTCTGAGAACTGTGTGCTTTCCTTCCATTTCCTTGCATTGCATAAAGGGGGGAGGGGATTGCCAGAGAAAAGTGATTACATTGTTTTGTTGAAATCATATTGAGTATTTTCTGTATTGCATTTTCATTCAACATTACATCCATCTGAACTTATATAAAGCATTCTTTACCACCTTCTTCTTCTGTTCCTATTCACAAGTGTGCTAGTGCCAGATTCTCCGTTGTTAATCTTTATCATATCAGATTAAGTGTGATATCCAATTATTAATTTATTATCAAAGTGTGATATATCTATACATTGTTTAATTTTTTTCAAATAAATCTTTTAAATTTGCAAAACAAACCTACTTCTTGGCTCAGTGGGGTCAGGGGGATTCTAAGAGAGGGGTGTTATATAGGGGTAGTCATCCAGAACGCATGTACTGGACATAAAGATATATCAATAAGGGTTTCCATTCAGTATCCCAGACTAGGCATTGACTTAGCTGTAGTGTTGAATTGAATCCTCTTACAAATTGGGGGCTCGTGCCGGACGTTTGGATTAGATCTATCACTTGTGCAGATTAATACAGCGTGCCAGCTGACCAGATACACATATCCGGTCGGATCACACGCTGTGTTACGCTGTAAAGCACTCCTAAAAAGAACGCTCTAAGGAAAAGGTCTGTTTTGCAAAAAAAAATAAAATACAAACTTCTGTAAGTCAGGAAGGAACTCAAATTCCAGAATGACGACCTTAGTAGACATGAAAATAGCTAGAGAGCACTTCTTACATAAGTTATTTGTGAGAGGTGAGTGGACTCACCAGGACCAGACGGTCTGGTTGCAGGCCATCACGCAACAGGTCACGGAAACAGGGTCAGATATATGCAGAGATCAGGGTCCCTTACATGTGGCCCTGAGTGAACTATACATGGCTCCTAAAGCTAAGGATGAACAAGACAAGATGGTTAGGATAGCGGCATACCTGTACCTATATATGGGAGACATGCAGGATAAATGTACTGAAAGCCAAGATCTGGCGAATAAGCAACAGATGGCGTTAGAGAAGGTCCAAATCTGACCTGGTCTCTTCTGAGCAGAGGCTGCAGGGGAGCCAGGAGTCAGAAAATGAGAGTAGACAGCACATCATTAAAATAAAGAGGGATATGGACATCCTGCAACAGGAAAAGGCTGACCAGGATACCAGATTTCTGGCCTTGCAGAAGGAGTACCAAGAAGGTTTGGACTCCCTACTGCAGAGCCAGAAAAAGCTGGAGCAACAATTAGACTTTAACAGGGCATGCACGGAGCAGGTAGCCACCCTGCAAAGTCATCTAGATAGAGTGAAGGCAGAGAGCAACAAGCTGATTTTGAAAGACCTGGATACCCAGGCAGAGTTTGATGAAGAACGCCAGAAAGCTGGTGCCTTTCAAAGGCAGAGGGACGACATGGCGGCACAAATGCAGGCTCTTAGCCAGGAAAGAGACGCCTTAGGCCAGGAAGTCTGCCAATTAAAAAGAAAAACAGAAGAAAATCACCTGGCCCACCAGGGACTGGGTGACCTCCAAAAAGAACACCAGGACTTGCTAGAGCACACCAGGAGGGTGGAGGAGGCTCTGGCAAGACAGGAGCAGGCCAATAGGGACACAGCTCATGAGGTAACCCTCCTGCAGCAAAGACTGGCCCAGTGCTCCAGGACCAATCAGGAAACACAGAGAGAGAATGAGGCTCTCTGCCAGCACAATGATAGACTCCAACAACAGGTAGCGATGCAGGAGAGACTGATAGAGTCTAGTAAGGCCTTAACTGAGGAACTGAAGGTGCAGGCTCTTGCATTGCAACAGGGAGCAGGGGCGGATAGAGATGAGGTTCGCTGGGAAAGAGAAACTCCTGAGCATAACCCCAGGAGCCCTAGTACCAGAGGCCTTTATTTCTCTCAGTCCCTGGACTCTGCCACCCCCATGTCCCCTGGCGCAGATGAGCACAGGGCCACAGGGATGGCAGATTACTATCCAGCCAGAAGCATGGGGCTCATAGGCCAGTACCACCCAGGAATGGAGGGGCGGGCATCCGGGTATGGGCACCCAAGCACAGTGCAATTTGATGGGGAACCCCAGGAGAGTAGGCCCATTAAGGGCATCCTGGAAACCTCTGCCCAGTTAGGTCAGTGGGGGGGGGTACCCATCAAATCCTGGCAGCAAGGAGGGATCTGAAGACTCCTCTGAGCGGTACAGGACACAGGAGACCAGGTCCCCACATTCTGCCAGCCATTCCCAGGCTCGCAGAATCCGGGAAAACCTGGAAGATAAGACAGGAACCTCGGGGAGCAGTGCCTCTGAGTCAGAGGACGAATGGACAAGGGTTACCCGAACCAAAAAGGCCAATAAGACAAAAAGGGCCTTGCTTAAGGACCCATTGAAACATATTAAGGCAATCAGGAGTGTCATCACGCCTTATCATAGGAACGCCAAGTACTCTGTTTGGGAGCACTTAGAGTTGTTTGAGCAAATGATGGAGACTTTCCATTTGAAAGACAGCCAAAGCTGTATTCAATATGTAAAGTGGACCTTCTCCCCGGAGTACTCCAGTTTCTTTGCAGGGCTGGAGGACCAAAATCATTCCAGGTGGTCCACCTATAGGGCGGCCATATTAAAACATTTTTCTGTTCACAGAAATCCCCAAGAGGCTTGCAAGGCAGCCTACAATTTGCAGTGTGGGGAGGATCAGGCCCCACAAGAGTTTGTGCAAGAACTGAAACGTGCCTTTGCGCAGACCACCAGAAGGGTGCGCACAGACAGCAGAGAATTTGTCAATACATTTTTCCATGCCTTGCCCAAATATATAATGACCCAGCTCGTGAGAGATTTTCATGAGAAAAGATCTTTAGACTGGGTCATTGAACAAGCCACCCGCATCTACGAGGTGCAGAAGCCAATAGAAAATAAAAATAATGCGCCCAAAAACCCCAAAGCCAACAGCACCCCTGCTGCTGCCAAGGTGGCAGAGGTAAAGGTCACCCCCGTTTTGGATTTGGAGATGGGGGGGCCTAAAAACCTACCTGCACCTAATAATGCTAGGCCCTGAAGGTCCTCGGGCCAGTCACAAACAGGGAGTCAAGGAGGTAGTCCCACAAATGGGGTCCCTCGCTCTCCTGACTATGTAAGTCCCCGTTACAAGGGTAATCGACCCATCCTGGGTTATGTGTGGACTCCTCCAGCCCAAGTGGGGGCATCCAGCCAAGCACCTAACCCAGGGAACTTCCCTCCTAACTTCCCACCGGAGGGCAGAAATTCTCCAAATCCTGGGCAGAACTTTTTCCCCAGGTATCCACCCAACTTCCAGCCCCAAAATCCTCCACCCTTCTTTCCCCAATTCCCTGAGCCCAGACAACCGAATCCTGGAGAGGGGAGGCCAAGGGTGGAGGGGTATCCAAACCTACCCAACCCGGGGTACTACCAGAGAAGGGATAGCTACCCTTCCCGGGATCAGCCCAGGGGAGAAAACAGGGCCCCGTATCAGCCTGAGCGGGTTTCCCAGTTAGAGCGCCAGGTTCAAAACAAAAATGTTCCGTATCCAAGACGGTTTGCTGGTAAGGAAATCCAAAGCGGGCCACGATCAGTGGGTGGTTCCTACCTCATTCCGAAGCCTGATGTTAAGTCACGCCCATGATGCGGCCACCGCCGGGCATAGGGGGTTTCACACAACACTGGAAATCTTAAGAGAGGTTGCATACTGGCCACACATGGGGCAGGACCTCGACCAATACTTGAAGGGGTGTCTTGTGTGTGCACAATTTCAGCCATCATCCCTCACGCACCGTGCGCCTCTCCAAAAGAGGGGGATGACACTGCCATGGTCAGATTTACAAATTGACTTTGTAGGCCCCGTGATTCGCTCGGCTAGGGGGAATAAGTACATGTTGACTGTGACATGCTTGTTTACCAAGTGGGTGGAATGTCTCCCAGCCCCAAACTGCAAGGCAGAAACAGCAGCTGCCCTGATGATTAACCACATCTTTTCCCGTTTCGGTCTACCTCAAAGGATTGAGTCAGACAGGGGTAGGATTGAGTCAGACAGTGAAGTAATGACAAAGATGTGGGAGATACTGGGGGTCAAAAGGAAGTTGCGTATTGCTTACCGGCCAGCTTCTTCTGGGGCAGTAGAGAGATATAACCGAACCATTGTGAGCATATTAAAGAAGTTTGTGGCAGATTCTGGGCCAAGTTGGGATATCCGATTACCTCTGGTCCTAATGGCCATCAGATCTACCCCTTCATCTGCAACCAAAATGTCACCATTTGAGTTGATGACTGGGCGCAAGATGGTGCTTCCTCAGCATTTGCTCTACAGGACCCAAGAGCAGACACTGATAAATGCCTCCACAACTCATGAGTATGTGGAGAATTTAAGGAAACACCTTCAACATGCTTTTGCTTATGCTCAGCGGAATCTAGAAAGATCAGCTGATAGCATGAAGACCCACTATGACCTGAAGACTTCCAGGAAGGAATATCAGGTGGGGGACCGGGTCTATCTATACAATTTCCAAAGGAACCAGGCCAAACAGCGAATATTTTTGCCTACATGGAAGGGACCCTTTGAGATTATAGACAAGATCTCCCCTGTGGCCTATAAGATCCGCATCCCCAAAGGCAGTTTGGCAGAGGGGGAAGACAAGTGGGTCCACATTAACCAGTTGAAATGTTGCCATCCCAGGCACACTCTGCAACAACTGGAGGAATCCTCTGGAATCCTAGCGGGTACTGTCTCAGACTAATTCAGTTCCAACCATAAAACATACCACATCTAGTCTCTAAAATATTGTGATTTGCATGAAACTGTCTCTTAGTTATACTGTTTTTTTCAAAATAAGAATGTAATGTTTCGTTATGATAAAATTCATATGCCACCCCACTATCTCAACAGTGGTGGAAAAACGTCTATGAGTAGGTATTGCCGCTCTTCCTTTGTCGTCCTAGGAGAAAGAAAACCTGGAGACGGGCCAAGGAGGACGATCCGGAGACCGGGAGCAGAGACGCAAGGGGCCCAGGGTACCGCCCAATATTCCCATCAGGACCGGCGAGGAGAACCGATCGATCAGTACCGGATGGAGGAAAAGATGCTGAACTGTGCCATTTGCAGAATTGGAAGAAGATTATGCGGACATACCAGGGCGTGGGTCAAAACCCTTGTGCACCCGACATCCCCTCGACTCAATCCAAGTGCCGTCGAGCGGGGGGGTTTGTTGGGTGTTCTGACCCACGTTTGGACTATTATGCTACAACATTTGGTGCTGTGGGCTTAGGAAATCCAAGATGGCCGAAAAAGCCCACATGTGCGCCGGAATCTATGAGAGCTGCGCAGTTGTGCGCACACTAAAATGGTTGCCTAACCTGCCACCCGCCAGTGCGAGCACGATAGGCCGGGGTGCCATGAGTGAAATGGGTTGCCAAAGGAAAAACAGTAGCGCCGGTTAGCTTCAAAGCGCTTTAAAATTACCTTTGGTTTCCCTGAAAGCAAGCTTCAAATGCCCATTTTAAACATTGCAGGATATGCAAAATTTTCACTGAACACCAGCAGACATTTGGCAGAATGGAGTTTTGTGTGCTTACAAAATCTGGAAGATGAAGAGCCCAGAACAGGGTTGATAACAGAACTAGCTGAGCTATGGAGTCAGCAGTTTTAAATTAAACTGAACTACAGACATTAAAAATCTAAATGTTTAAAAGAAATGAGTGACCTACTTCTGAGTGTCACATAGGCTGCAATTGTTTAAATGTCATAGTTTTAAACTTAGAATCAGCATTCCAGCTGCATATGTAAAACATTGTTAGTTATTTGAATGCAGAAAACTGGGGAACAGAAACGACATGTGGCTAAAAACTGGCTTAAAGAGATTCCAATTTTGCCTGGCAACTACCCCATCAGGAGTGAAACTTGATTCACAAGTAACTTCCCAGGCCTGGCTGTTTCCTGCTGGCCACACTAAGGATATGCCATCTCTCTGATAATTGAATTAAGGGGAGCCCCCACAGAATACAGGAGCTCTGAACAATGCAACCCCCTTCACCCAGGCAGATGGTTTATTGCAGATGTCGTAAAACAGCTTCCTCTTGGCAGAAGCTGGGAGGGGCAGGGTCTCTGAGCTTGGCAGAAACTGGAAAGACTGGTTTCTGTACCATGTGACCTGAAAAGACCCACCCCTGCCAGCCAGAATATGGTTTTAGAAAAAGATGGATCATTCATAGAGCGGACTTGTGAAAATTATTTAAATGATGCCATAATTCTTGTGATTTTTCGGTGCACATTTGAAGACGTGTTAGGACCTGGTGGTATGTTCAGGGGGGTTTTAGCGGAAAAGAGGATATTACTCAAAATGTGTGCATGTGAAAAATCTGACACTTCATCAACTAATGTCCATACTCCTTGCGCACATGTGTGTAAATTTGGGTTAATGTCCGATATTGCGAAACCAGTTAAAAAGTGCAAATGTCGCCATTTCTGAATGCAAGCTCCCAGGAAGAGCAGATTTGGACAGGGTATACCTCCTGTGATGCATGATGGGTGCATGTAATTTCAAACCACTGTGTAGCTATGAAATATGTCTTTTGGGTCAAAATATAGATTGTGTGTAATTTGACAGAGGTGGGTTCTCTGTACCATAAACAGACCTCATCATGATGACACTTCATTTCATTCCCCCAATCAAGTGGAATAGGATGAAGTGGCCAATGACAAGTGGAGAGGGGTAGAGCCTAGTGATGCTGCACACACACCCATTTTCAAAACAGATAAAAGCAGACAGACAGGACAGATAGGGACCTTCAAATCCATTTGCTGCGGGACGCTCTGCCGGGGAAATCCATACTTTACCTCCATCAATCTCTAGAGAAAGCTGTGCAGAGAGATCCAGACTTCAAATCCATCAATCTCCAGAATCCAGAGAGGCTAGAGAGAGAGCTGACCCAGATCACTGTGAAGTGCAGAGACCAGACCAGAGTCCAGTCTAAAACCTGACCAGATCCGTGGTGAGGCCCATTCTAATTCAGGAATATAGTGTGAGTACCTAGTAGAACTGTGCAGAACCAATCTCTTAGTTAAAATAATATAATTCAATCCTATTTTAGTCTAAGTAGAACTGCCTCCTAACTGTCACCTGTCATTTGTAAAGCTGTCACCTGTCATTTTCTAGTTGCAAGCTGCACTTGTCTTTTTGAACTTTAAAATTTCAAATCTGAAAAACGACCTTTATTTAATCGCTCATATCTCTGTGACCGTTTGTCCTAGAGACTTGCAGTAACTTTCATCTGGAAGCTGAGATCCTAGGCTGTCCTAGGACCCCAAAACGATAGCCCCGATACTTTTGCTGTAATCGCGAAAATGCCAAAAATTCGTTTAACCTGCTAGTTACTCCTAGATCCTTGCTAAAGTGAGCCTGAACTCATCCCAAGTATATTTCACTCACCCTGAACCTCCTAGAGGGAATTAAAAGCATTTTAGCATATTTTTCACTTCATTGCCAGCACATATAAAAGCATTTTGGGCCTGTGTGTAAACTTCTGTAGTCTAAGCTGCTGGGGTGAACTGAATTACATTTGATTGCATTTCTGAGAACTGTGTGCTTTCCTTCCATTTCCTTGCATTGCATAAAGGGGGGAGGGGATTGCCAGAGAAAAGTGATTACATTGTTTTGTTGAAATCATTGAGTATTTTCTGTATTGCATTTTCATTCAACATTACATCCATCTGAACTTATATAAAGCATTCTCTACCACCTTCTTCTTCTGTTCCTATTCACAAGTGTGCTAGTGCCAGATTCTCCGTTGTTAATCTTTATCATATCAGATTAAGTGTGATATCCAATTATTAATTTATTATCAAAGTGTGATATATCTATACATTGTTTAATTTTTTTCAAATAAATCTTTTAAATTTGCAAAACAAACCTACTTCTTGGCTCAGTGGGGTCAGGGGGATTCTAAGAGAGGGGTGTTATATAGGGGTAGTCATCCAGAACGCATGAACTGGACATAAAGATATATCAATAAGGGTTTTCATTCAGTATCCCAGACTAGGCATTGACTTAGCTGTAGTGTTGAATTGAATCCTCTTACACATGTTTTGGCTGGTTCAAGGCAGTTATTATTTTTCAACAGTAGATTACATGTCTGATCTTCCCTATAGCAGTAACATGAAAAAGAGATTGTTGATAATGTAGCGGCAAGGCCACAAACAATGTTTTATTCAGATGCATTCAAGTCCAAATGAGAAAGAAAATTCTGTTTGTCACACGAGTATGTAATCAATAAAAAAAATCAATAACATGATAGCGGAAACTGCTAGGTACCTGAAATATTGATTTAGTAAATATAACAATTGCATGGTTAACAACTATAAAAAATCAATAAACTCCAGAATAAGTATGCCTTGGAGTGGTTTAAAATGTTTCTGTGTACATGACAACATACAGAGTTTAATTGTTTTGTTTTATTAAATTACCACATTTCTGTAAAAGGTTACAAGGGAAAAAACTATTTGTTATCTACTGTAGGGAAATCTAGATGAAGAAAAGTATGTAAAGAAGGAAAAGTGCAATATAAAAAAAACATGAGAGCTGCCACTTATGCACAGCATCTGAAAAAACACATGTGCAATGTTTGCAGCCAATCTACAATCAGAATATATGCCTAAAGTAAAAGGCAGAGCACAAACACTAATATGTTCAGTCACATGGAAGAATCCATCGAACCTGTATTGAAAATGGAGAACTGTCCAGTCTGTGATGAAATGCACAGCTTGTCACAGGAAATGCAAATGCCAAAAGTGGGCCTAACATTTTGTCCATTTCCCTTTACAGAACTGAAAATCAGCTTTGAATAAATAAATATACAAAGATATCAAAAGAATAAGTGGGTGGAGGAGTTTAGTTTCAAAAAGAAAGTTGCAGTGTTTTGTGGAAATGGAAAAGCAAAGAGGAAAAGAAAATATAACTTTGCAAGCTGCAATTGTGAATGAAACCAACCAGAATGAAGCTGTGCCTAAAACCACCAAATGGTATGCCAACGCACAACCCCAAGTAACAAGGGCAGGATATGGGGTTTGTTTCAAAGAAGGAAAAGTGTGAACACTGGCCTCAGAGGTTCACCTTAAAGAAAAGTATGACTGATTGAATCCTGGTTCACGGAGACATGCGTGCAATAAAACCAAACAATACCCATTTCCAACTTCTGTTTCTGGGCTTAGGCAAAGGGCCTGATTCATAGAAGTGTTTTATAATGGTGCAATCCCATGTGGAAACGTTCCATGGATCAGGCCCTAAATACCTTCACTATACATGAGATTCATTATGAACAGCAGTCAGTAGTCGTCCCCTCTAATGTAATCTGATATAACAATCAGCAGGCGGCTCCAGAAAGAATGTATGCAACAATTTTTCGGGACTGGAGGTCTGGCTCAAAGGGGCCCCCAAATCTTGGAATCTCTGAAGGAGGTGGGACCGAAGGTAAAAGAAACCCTGCCAGCTTAACAAGGAATATTTGCCATGGTGACCGAACATTAACATGAGTCATAAAACCCCCAACCCATGAACCAACAGGATGGGACACCAGATGTTCTATTGCTGGGCAGATTGACTTGAGCCACCATATCATATTTGTAAATAAGATACAAAATGCACCACTGATATTACATTGGATTGACTTGAGCCACCATATTATATTTGTAAATAAGATACAAAATGCACCACTGATATTACATTGGATTCACTTTATCGCCTATAGCTTTCAAACAAAAGGTTGTAGAGAATTTGTTTTAAAATGTTAATCTCGAAAAGTCCTATTAGATGTTTTAAAAATATATTTGAGATGTGATCATCATTATATACATTTTATTAATGCAGATATCATCGCACACAAACGGGCCACACCAGTGATATATATATATCCTAGCGTCTATGTTGGAGAGCCCATTATTCTGAGCTGGAAATTAATTTTTGCATACAAGTATCAGAGCAAAAAGACAGAAATGTGTGGCAATTACATCCCATGTCATGATGAGATCAGATTAGCACATTGTTCTTCATCTGATGAACCGATTAGTACAGGTTTACATGTGTGGAATATGCGGTTTCAGAAATGTACTGTTTAATATCAAATTCTCTGAGATGATATATCAAATGGAAGGGACACTGATTTAAGAAGTTGCTCCCATCTGACTGACACTTCATTAATAGACCCAATGTCCAATGAGGGGTTGGTTAAGTGTGATGTCATTTTTGGAACACTGCCCAATGATATGATAAGGCATTTATAACACGCCTACAGTGCTGTTTCTGCTCTATAAAAATTCAAACCCATAGATTCTGGGGGGAGGGGACACTCACTTTCTCACTGACTGATGGAGAGGAAGAAGGTGTTGTAAGTGTGATCCATGCTCTCAACCTAACCATGGAAGCAGCATGTACACAGCCCTCCCACCCCAAATGGTGGGAGATGCCTACTTTACATATACAGAACCCCTTGAGTGAACAAATGAGGGAGATGAGGGTTAGGAAGAGGTTGTAGATAGGCAGCAGGAAGTAGGGCAACCAGAAAGAGGGTTAGGGAAACAATGCATAGGAATGGAGGTTGCAGGGAAAGAAACACTTACACTTCAATAATAGAAACCTGCTCACCTCTCCATGCAATATACCACCTTAGCTGTAACTTGCAATCCAGCATATACACTCTAATACTCTTGACAATACACATGCTCTACAAAACATGTTAACAGCAAAGTACATACTGGGACTTTGTGATATTTAGTACAGTCTAATACACTGGACCCTACTCATAACAGATAACATATTTGCCTGGGGTCATTCTTTTATGCACCAGTCCATGACATAACATCGTTTCCATTTCAACAGATGAACAAACTAAAAAGACTGTAGTCAGTCTGTCCTCCACCCGTGATACATCACACTATCCTCTGCTTCATACAGCACCTATCTGATGTCTCTGGACCCACGTATGAGCTCAGAATCCGTAGTTGAAAGGCAGAAGGGAGGCACGGCTTGAAACCCAATAAGCCCAATTGAAGTCACTGCTGCAGCTTAGCTCAGAAATGGAGTCCGCAAAAGCATTACTTCATGCCTTGCTTTCACTGTCGTGACTGTGGCCAGTCACTTCACCACACAACGTAGCTTTAAACATGTGCTTCCTACATCATGTTAGCAACTCCTGCTGTAGCACTAATCACAAGCACTGGTAAATGGATATCAGACCATTTTAACTGCAGGTATACCCTATGACTCAGCGCACAGCCTGCTGGGTAATGTAGTCCCACAATGGGCCAGTGTTTCCCTCCCTCCACACTGCTCTGATGCAGGTAACCTTATTCCAGAGAGAAAGAAGAATAGATTACAATAGAAAGGAGAATAGAGAAAACTGCCTTCCTTTTTGGACCTATTTTATGGATCACTAGCAGAGCACTGGAAGTGTGGCCTATCTAGAGTTAAAGATCCAGGCCTTCTTCAGTGGAAGAGACAGCAGACAGGTCCAAATACAGAAGAAAAAGAGACCAGGCTGTGGCGGGAAGCTGACCCCATCTTATTGACTGAAGCTGATCTGTTTCTAGAGGGGAAAAAGGAATAAGCCCTTAAGAGGGAGCCCACCTGTTTGTGAGACAGCCAAAAGAGATTCAGATGCAAGTATCAAATAAAGGGGAAATAATCCTGAGGGGAGCAATACTCTAAAGGGAAATAGATTCAACCCTGGACCTTGCCATGTGTAATTTCTGAGGGATGGGCGTATATAAATTGATTGTACATCCTAAGAAATAAGAAAATATTTTAGAAGATTGTGTGCTTCTGGAGTTAAAGATTTGATGAAATAGATCCTATATTGTGCGTATACTGAATGATCCAGGGACTCCTTTTCTATGCAATGTATAAGCACAGAAAAGCAAAGAACAACTCACTGTACATAACTAGAAAAATCGAGTACTTGAAGTAATTTCCTGGTTGCATCACCAAGAAGAGCTCTGCTACTGGTGCTGATCCAATCAAGAAATGGGAAGGGGTTACTAAACTGTCAACTAATTTCCCACCTGCAAGTTGTCCATTGACGCTGACAAATGAACCATTTTGCATGTAATTGCAATAGAAACACCACTGAAGAAAATGTAACAAACATCTTGTTTTCCATATTGTAAGGGATTCACATGTAGGAATGCTCATAGCCTGTCTTGCAAATTAGTTTGCTAGAATACAGATTGAATTTGTGACAGGTATATGGAGTGGGAGAAATGTTTTTTCGAAATGAATTAGAAGGAAAGAGATTTAGATAGGCAGGAAAGTTTGGATTTAATTTGGTTTTCTGCAAAATTATAATTTTATCCTGAACACTCATTCACTGGGGGATGCACACTCAGGATAATACAATTACAGATATGGTGAAGCGTGTGTTTTAAAAGTTCAGTTTCATAATAATGCAGTTTTGACCATTGAGGTTGGAATTTCATAGATGCATAATGTCTATATTTAGATAGATACAATGTATTTCAATTTCAATAATAAAGATGCCCGATGTGCAACCCTGTATGTTTCTTATCCCAAAAAGGGAGGGAAGCTGGAGACCACATTTGGTTGGATTTTACTTTCCTTTTCCTTAAGTAAGTGCACGTTTTCGTAAGACTAATTCTTGCCCGGAATTATGGGTTGGGAATATATCAGTAAGGAATGTTACATTAGTGGCATCACACTAGTGTCGATTCTATACATTCATTCAAATAAAAGATTGCACAAAAGTTGCTTTCAAATGAAGAAAGCAGTCATGTATGCATAGTCTGAAAACCAAACCTTTCATAATAAAAAGAGGTAATCTTGGATACTAAGTAGTTGCAATCAGCATTATGGGAATTGTTGGTTATGTAAATAATTGGTTTTGTAAATAATGTGGGCGGGGGGTGAAATGAAGGTCAGAAACAAGGAAGTGCAGTGCTTTCAATAATAAGGATAAGCATTTAAACCATATTAGACAGAGCGCTAGCACGGATTTGAAGCCACTGAAGCAAATAATCCTTAAGTAGAGGCATCACTAAGCAGACATGGTACAACACATTGGTCTCCCATTTGCCAGTGCCCTTGTGCTGCCTGGGGCCACCTGCCAGCGCCTCAAACCACCAGACTACCCATCCTTACCCTGCTGGCAGGATGCCCCTTTTTCAGACACTGAAAGGAACAAAATCTAGGTGCCATGGCAGTTTATGATTGCAGACTCTCTGCTGTCTTGCTCCAGAAATCACAGAGGACACATGCTTACCACCTCCATCTCCAGCTCCTATATTGGCCAGGGTTCCGTGCACAGGCGCTTGCCTTTCCTGCTGCGTGTAATTTGCATATGGAGAAAATAAAACTACCATCATGTTCTTTTTAACCATCATTTTCCTTTTACTCAACATTTTTGTGTAACTATTTATATTTTGTAGTTTTAGCTTTGGTTTATTATGTGATGTCTACTTTTCAATTTATTTCTACAAAGCTAAATATTTTTTTAGACCTGGGAATCAAAATATGAGCACATAATTACCAAATAGAGATGGTTAGTTAGATATGTGGTCAGGTCCCTAAATTGTTGAATGGGATCAAACTACAGCTTTCTCATTTTACTAAATGTGATACTGGGTAATCCTTTTACCTACCGCTCATCTGCTTGCTAGCTAACATGTTTCCCTCGCCTCTAACCGGCCTCTGTCTCTCACTTCCTCTGCCTCCATTCCAGAACTTCGCCCATCATGGTCACGTCCCGAACACAGCTGGCAGTAACGCCTACCTTCACTTACAAATGTCCAATGTTGGTTGTCCTTAATCCATGTATGTTCACTTATGTATTGTCCCCAGTGACTGTTCCATTTACTCCCCTCCACAACCTGGTCAGAATGTCCCTCAAACTCGCCCCATATTAAGAAGCCCACTGCTTTCTGTCAAATCTGATTTTGTAACTATTGTACGTTGTTTTGTGATCAATAGAGCATTGTTCCTCCTATAAATAAATAAATAAAATAATCTCACTCTGCCTTACATGGAAAAACATTAGAAGGGATTCAGTTCAGATGGCACACAATCGTCCCCTGCTAAAGATTATGGCTTGGGAAAACTGAAAAGATTTTCTATTCCCGAACCTATTAGTCATACAAACATGTATTGTTCTAAAATATATGGGTCACCGGAGGATCTTGGTTACAGCTGATGTTACTAATAGAGGCAGAGTTTCAGTGAATTGAAATCATACTTTCAATTGAGTGCAAAATGATTGAAAATAGATAATGGCACCAGCAATAGACACTGTTGCAGCTATAAAAAGAGCTTAATATAGCGAACTAAATATGAAATAAAAAGAGTGCATTTTGATGTGTTATGATAATAACGCACCCGTGTAAGTCCCGTGAAGTCCCGCTTTGCCGCGGACCCTGCTTCCAGCGCTTCTTTTCGTGGATCCTTGGATTTTGGACTGTTAAACTACAAGCCCCAGCAGGCTCAACTGCAATAAGGGCTGGGCGGAGCTATATAAGCTCAGGGGCGCGCGCACCGCGCGCGCGCACCCGTGTAAGTCCCGTGAAGTCCCGCTTTGCCGCGGACCCTGCTTCCAGCGCTTCTTTTCGTGGATCCTTGGATTTTGGACTGTTAAACTACAAGCCCCAGCAGGTGAAAAATAAAGGGAGAACAGTTGATTGTGCAAAGGATTAATTAGCTTTAAAGCTAAGAACAAGACTCTAATATACTTCTCTCCTTGTTTAGGCTCAACTGCAATAAGGGCTGGGCGGAGCTATATAAGCTCAGGGGCGCGCGCACCGCGCGCGCGCACCCGTGTAAGTCCCGTGAAGTCCCGCTTTGCCGCTTCGCCGCGGTGACGCGGTTATCGTGGGAGAGCTAGGTTTTAAGAATTCCATGATTAAATATTAATACTGGTTTTAAAGTTTTTAAAAGCAAAGAGAGGCATTATCGTGAATCAAGTAAGTGTCAACTATGCTCACCCTTAGATCTGGTATGCCTTGTGCGGAACGTGTGCGTGCCTTATTGGAGTCTACCTCAAGAGATAGCCCAGCGTTTTCCTCAAAAACGACGCGTTCTTTTGTTAAAAGTGCGCCTCTGGAGATGCGAACAAAGAAGAAAAGATCACGACTTGACTTTGTTACAGGTGACCTGAGAGACTACGGATTTGATGTTGGTCGATCTCCACGTCCTGTGGCTCGAACTGCTGAATGTAATAATTTAAGTGTATCAAATGTCGAGGCGCATCCCTTCAATAACGAACAAGCGGGTTCTGCTATCCAGCAAACTGCTCTTAGCCCACGGTTGTCTCAGGCCACAAATGTTGGTAATGAGCAGGGAGAGCAACATTGTAATATCTCTCTATCGGACTCAATGATGCTGCTGAACGCCCGCTCAGGAGTTGTTAGTTTAGCACCTCTATCTATGCAGAAGCAAGAGTCTGTTGCTGTTGAAGACAATGCAATTATAGAGTTGGAGTCATCGGACTCTTGTTTTGTGGCCAAAGATGACGAATCTGACCTTTCTAAATCCCCTGTTTTATTTAAAAATGGAGATATTTCAGAATCAGAAAGCTCCATCTCATTTATTCCACCGACTCCGAGGAGACTAAATAGTGATAGTTCAGCTGCAAGCCCGACTTTGGTAATAAAAAATGCAGCTCCTGTAACATTAGAAGCAATGAATATGGCCCTGATGTCCCTCGCTAAATTATTTGAAGTTTTAGATTCAAAGATTAACTCATTACAAAATAATGTTGAATCTATCTTGAGGTCACAGAAGGCTTTTGGTTTATCTTTGGCCCAGAAACAAGAGTGTGATGTCGATCAGATAGAACTCCTCTCTAAACAGTTAGGTGAGTTGGTGTCATCATGTAATAACATTGGAGACCAAGTGGACAGGAAATTGAGCTCATCTAGAGCCGAGAAAAATATGCAAAAGTTTAAGACCGCGGTGCCTTTTGTTGAGGGTATTATACGAGAAATATCAGTAGAGGAGGTGGGGCTAGTATCTGTGGTGTCAGAGTCAAGCCCTTATGTGGGAACAGCCAATGTCGTTGGTAAGGATGTAAGGGGTCAAGGTACTGTGAAGCTGACTAAGTTGGCGCCTATATTTGATCAGGTGGTGTTATGTGAAGAGGAACCTGAGGACCCTAATGCTGTTGCCTCCAAAATAAGTGACGAGCAGCAGTCTAAAGGGGCTTATACAATATTTGCTAATAATGCTAAAGGGTTAGCCCACCAACAGAAGGAAAATGTGAAGAAATCAAAAAATCAGAAGTCTAGGATAACTCCTTCGAGTGGGAAAACAAAACAATTCTTTAAATCCCTGTCTAAACCGGATAGGGGCGCTTTGATAGCTTCTGATGCAATCTCAAAAAAATATCAGAACTTATCACAAGAGCGACAACGAGTGAAGAGTGGGGGGTTGGACCCCCTCGATGTGATCCCTCCGCATGCTCCCCTAAATGAGCTGGTGCAAATAGCAGAAGATCTTGAGAGCGAATCTTCAAATGTGACAGATCGGAACCCAGCTTTAAGGGCCCCGAAGAAAAAGCAATCGAAAGATGCTAGAGTATCCAACTCAATACCTAACACTCAAGATCTTAGAAAGGCAGTGGATGATTATATGGCCCAATTTCATCCTGAGCCATCTCTGACTTACCCACTGTCCAGGGTCCTAATTCCAGCAGCAAAAAAGCCTGAATTAGAGGTTGATGGGAAAATAAACACTGGGAGGGCTGCAGATAATCAACTAATAATACCATCTAGAAATGTTTTGCCAGTAGCAGATTTGACTCCTGATACTCAAGATAGTCTACAAAATAATATTTTAACTACAATCAAAGACTGTCTAGTTGCTCTGACCTCAGAACAAATGACTCTTAAATCATCTATGAAGGCAATGAGCTGTAGTCAGTCTGACCTGGCAAAATCTTGTGATGAAAGATCTACCTTTAAGAAGGTTTCGTTCAAATCTCCAGTCGAAGAGACTAAACATTATCCGCCTATAGAAACACCTAGTATTCAGAGTCGCCCTGGCTCCAAAGGAATATCTAAGAGCAAATTGCCCCCCCAGTTATTTGCCTTGTTTCTTAGCTGTCGTGAGGGCTCCTTCCCCAAGTACACCATGAATAGACGAAGTATAATGCAAATATTCTCGGATGTGCCCAGTTTAGAGGACATCTCCTCTAGGGATGTAGTACAAGTAGAGTTTCCGGATGACAACGATCCAACGGTGTCCTGTTTGTGGTTGGGATCCCGTGTCATCTATAACATTATTTGGTCTGCTAGATCTGATCTTTTTGATCTGGGTTTTAACCTAATTCCAACCACAAAAGAACCCCTGGTATCCGCGACTGCTTGCAAATCTACTAGTCAGGTTATTAGTGATGATGGCAATTCAGCTAGGGGTTGTAGTTGTGGAAAAGCATAACTAAGAACAGGTGAATGTGCTGCGCGAACCCAGAAATTTGTAGTTACGAGCTGGAATACCAGGGGACATAAACACCTGCTAAATAATATGAGTGGTTGTTTGGAAGAATGTGACTTAATTCTTATGCAGGAAACATGGCTAACTGCCCCACTATCATGGGACAATCATTATGTCCATTTGGCTCCAGCGATTAAGGGACAAAAAGGTAGACCTATGTCAGGGATGACAATTATCACTAAAACGACCACGACAAATACAATCTCAGATGGTCCTAACCCAAATCCCTATTTGCAATGTTCCATAATAATGTTTCATAAATTGAAATTTCTTGTTATAAACATATACTGGAACCCAATTGCAATTATAACAACTACCTTTTTTAATGATTTGAATGCATTGATAGAAAATACTATAACCACCACAGAGATTGCGCATGTGATACTAGCAGGGGACCTGAATCTTCATCTGTTGGAACCAACTAAGAAAATAAATATGGATAGAGTCTCCCAATGGTTGGTATTTATTGACACCTGGGATTTAATAATGCTAAATGGAGCAGTTGATTCTGACAATCCACCATCTTTTACTTGGACTTGTGGGGGCCAAAATGCTACAATTGATTATATGTATGTTGACCGAAAGCTATTTGAGAAAATATCCGAGTTCAAGGTTATTCCAACTATAGTAAGTGATCATTGGATGTTGAGGGCTGAGTTTTTACTCCAGGTTGTGATTGAACCTCGATACTGTCAGCATCAACTGAATGGTCTGGTTATAAATCCTCAACGGAACAGGCTATTATGGACAAGCGAGGGACTACACGCTTTTGCGGCTAGTGTAACAAATGACCATCACTGTTTGTTGAGAGGTATTGACTCATCTAATTATCATGATAAAATGCACCTTTTTGCCTCCACTTTGTCTACAGGTTTTGGTAAGGACAATAAGTCTCATATCCATGTATTTGATCAGGGCATCAGAGAGAGAAAAGCACAGTACCGAAAACAGAAAAGGCAGTTAGCCCTTCTACCAGTACACTACCGAGAATCTGCGTTACGCAAACTGAAGACCAATTATAGGAATTGGGTCCGGGGCAACAAGGCAGCTTTGTTCCAATATGATGGTGAAAAGTGGTTACAGGTGGCTAAAACCAAAAATACATCGCAAATTTGGAAATTGTTAAATAATGGAGTAGCTGGTACTCAACTAGCAACTCAACTTAATGGTGTGTCGGAGAAGAAGTGGGTGACCTATTTCTCTGACATATATGATCTTCCAAATAATAGAAAAATTTCACAACCAAACTTAGAATTAAGCAATCCATCTTTCCAAATCAATTTTGATCGAGAAGATGTATTGTTTTATATAAACAAAGCAAGTTCATCAAGAGCTCCCGGGCCAGATGGCCTGTCAAATTTTGTATTAAAACAGAATCCGGAACTATGGGCATCTATTTTGTATGATGTTTTTCAAACTGTGCAAATTAAACAAGCAGTCCCTCCATCATGGTGTAAGGCCATTACGGTACCAGTCTATAAGAGGGGAGATCGAGCGAATCCAGCGAGTTATCGTCCGATTTCTCTTCTTGATGCCCCGGGTAAGATCTTTAGTAGAATTATTCTGAGAGAGCTCAACAATTGGGCGTCAGAAGAGAATCGGCGAGACCCATTTCAAACTGGATTTGTGGCAGGTCTTGGCACCAGTATTAACATTACGACTCTTAATGCAATTAAAGAACTGTATGCATCAAGAAATCAACCAATTTATCTCGCTTATGTTGATTTTAGAGTAGCGTTTGACTCCGTAGATCGGAGTCTGCTACTTGAGAAATTGTTAAAATTTGGATGTCCTTCTTTGCTTGTCCATTTAATATACTTACTCCACTCTAATACTTCAATGAAAGTTAAATTGAATCTAGAAGGGCTACTGTCTGAAGAGATTCTAACCCAACGAGGCCTGAAACAAGGATGTATCCTTGCTGCCACACTGTTTAATTTGTTTATTCTAGATTTAGGCAATGAATTCAATATTGTAGTGAATGATGCTCCTAAACTAGGGAACCAGATCATTGCATGGCTTTTGTATGCAGACGATTTAGTCCTCATCTCGCAAACGCCGAGTGGCCTACAAAACATGCTTGATAAATTAGATCAATATGTCACCAAGAATAATCTGACTTTGAATCTGGTAAAAACTCAAGTGATGGAATTGGGGAGATTTAAGCCAAGATTAAGGAAACAGTATTGTTGGTTTCTGAATAAACAAAAGCTGAATGTGGTGAATGAATACAAATACTTGGGCGTTCTATTCAGTAATTCTCCCACAAATAAGCCCCAAAGAGACAGTCTAAATGGTAAACTGACCACATTAATATCACAAGCCAGAATTTTGCAACATAAGTATGGTAAGTTCTCATGTAAGCATATTCTTACCTTCTATCAGCAAAAGGTACTTCCCATTATTACCTATGGATGTGAGGCTTGGCTACCTGTGGAGGCTTGCTATTGGAACAAATTCGAGGCAAAATTTTGGAAGAAAGTCTTGAATCTCCCAAACTCTAGTCCAACAGCATTGCTCCGCTTTGAGCTGGGAATTTTATCAGTAAATATACATGCTTCGTGGAAGAGATGCTGTCTATTTAGAAAATGTGTGTTAGGCCTGGTAAGTAATGGTATACTGAAGATTCTGGCAGACTATCTAATACGTTCAGTACATCTATTTCCATCAAGTTGGAGAGCGGCGGTTATGTCCGATTTGACGGAAGCAAATATCTCATTAGACACTCTACTAACTAATCCCTCTAAAGCCAAAATTAAATTATACCAACTTGATTGGCATATAACCCAACAAGATTGTCTAAAACTAAAAGATTTTGATAGAGCTCTGTTTGGGCATAAAAAATTCCGCCAAACTGCGGATTATTTACTAAAATGCCCCTCTCACAAACTCAGAAACCAAATACTGAGGTTCCGCCTGAATCTTTGGCCGACCAAACAAATTTTGGTAAGAAGGGGAATCATTAAGTTGGATGAATCATTTTGCCGATTTTGTAATGATAAACTATTTAAAGAAAGTTTGAAACATCTATTAATAGAATGTGCGGCTTTAAAAATGCAGAGAAAAGACATTATTGATAAATTAACGAGACACCACTATATAAGCCGCTCAAATGATGAACTATGGAATGAGCTATTTGCGACTCCAAAAATCACAGTAAGAATAGCCACTATTCAATTCCTAAATAAGCTTCTATGTCCAATTTGTCCAAGTAAGTAATCGATTGCGCTCTTTGTTCTGATTATAAGATCATTTATGTAAGTCACATGTGTTATTGTTCGATGTTTTAATTGGTTACTTGGCATACCTTGCCTTTTTACTGTATGTTTTTTTTTATATTTTGTATAAAAGTAATTTTGTTTGAAAGGTTAATCTAATTAGCCAAACCAAACCAAATAAAAAAATAAATAAATAAGAGAGCATTTGGTTGTGTTAGTATCTCCTTTGCTACACGCGTTACTTTTAAGTACTTTCTTTACAAGTTTATAAAACCAGCTTTTGTTTATATTACAAACCCTGGTATAATTATATAAACAAACTACAGTCGTAAACTATGTAGGGAAAATGCTGGATAGTGGAAGAAATGTGTTAAATAGGTGTGGAGTTTTCGTATATTGCCGCTGTTGATTGTATGGTGTGGTTGAAGTCAAGGGTGTGTGCTAGAGCTTCAGTTTTGGCAATGTATTGTCTACAAGATGGCCTGGAAAGGGGGTACTCGCCGAGTGAGAGATAGGAGAAAGTAACCTGTTTAAGCAATAATGCAGCATTGCGAAGTGCATACCATATGGAAATGGCCTGCAGCCCATGGTACCTGCAGGTTAGGCTTGCCGGCATGATAGGCCATTGTGGCTAACAGCATCCCGAGGGAAAGACCCAGGGTGTTGCGGTACCAAAGGGTCAACATAAAACGCGAACAGCTTGCAACCAGTGTATTCTACGTATGAGAAGTAAAGAAACATGGCTGCCATCCAAATGGAAGCCAGGGTTCCGAGCGGAGTCACACTTGCTTTTCTATGGAATGGGTGTTGAGGTGCAGGGCTTGTCAAATCTAATGCCCACTCGCATTGGTACTCGACCTTGCTGGTGAGTATGGAGATGTTTTTATGTTTTATTTGACATTTAGCCAGGGCAGGTCATTGGGCCGGCTCTCGCCGGATCCGGCACCAGATGTGTAGCCGGATCTCGGGATCCAGCCAGAGCCAGCCGCCCCAAACCCCTGGTCTGTGCTGAAGAGAAGTAAAAAAATAAACAATAAAATAAAAAGGGCACGCAAGCAAACTGTAACTTCCTCTGGTGACCGCATGCAAGAGGTCACAAGAGACAGTTACAGTCCTCAGCCACGATCCGGTTTATTTATGCAATGTTTGTCGGATACATGGACCCGGATTATTTATTTATGCAGTGTATCCGACAAACATTGCATAAATAAATATACAGGTATCCGACAAACATTGCATAAATTAATACCACTATTAACATCACACACTATGCAACCACCAAACTGCTTTCAGAGGGGAGCTGCAGGAGCTGTGCTGGGTGTGGTTCAAGTAAAGGAAAACGTTGCTTATGGTGAACAGAAATCACTGTGTTTGAATAGTACCCAAGGGGAAGTTTAGTTTTTTTTTTTTTAATAAAAAGGAATGCAAATTGTGCATTTTAAAGAATATTTACTCAGCAACACTGGTCAAAACTATTTTCTGCATAGTGAAGTAACTCATCACCAGTGCCATGGAAGTGGAAAAGAAGCAGCATGAAAGAAATAGTGCCGTTTTAAACTATTATTTTGGGATATGATATGATAGTTTATTTATATAGTGCCTATACACAAAGTGTTTTAAAGCGCTTCAAGGCAAGGGAGGGAACAAGGGAAAATACAACCACATTCTTACAGGCCATGAACAGTAAGGATGTGAAATTAACTATCGTACTCGGCCCGAGGACATTTCAGATAGTGCAAGAGCTAAGACATAGATAAGGAAGGGAGGGGGAGAGTGGGAAGGAAATGGAAACAGACAGGCGACTACCATACTAGGCCTGACGACATTTCTGGTGGAGCCGGAGAAAAACAAAAGGTGAGGGAGAGGGGTGCAGAAAGGGAGGGGAGGAACAAAACAAGTGACTATCATACTAGGCCTGACGACATTTCAGATAGTGCTGGGGGATCCCCAACCAATTGTTTTCCATTTCCACCACTGAATTTAGCCCAATCAAACTGCAGAAAATGTCCAATAAGTTTCACTGTGCATGGATGGCTTTTGGGTGGCAGCATTGCACCAAATATGGCTTGTGCTTATGGTGACATGCAAACGTTTTGTTAAGCACTGGTAAATATTTTGTCAGCCAGTACCACTTGGTGAGTGCATTTCTCTTAGGTCGTGTGTGTAAAATAAGGAACACACCCTGCAGATCTAGTGGGATTTTTAAGAATGTGCGAGGCCTGAGGTCGGTGCAAAGAGAGGAAGCGGCAGGCCTTCACAGCGCTGTGTTTGTAATAGTTGCTGGGTAAGAGGGTGGGCCGCGGGAAGGAGTAGCAGGGTCCCAAAGGCAGGCTGACGGTATAGGCACCACCCCATCAACCTCGAACATGGGCTTGTATCGTTGCATCTGTTACTAAAGCATGAAGCTGATTGGCTTATGCGAATTCCGTGGGTGCTCATAAAACATGGGGGCGGAGAGGGGTGGCCGGTTTCTGTCCCGTGTACTTTGGCGATTTGACGTCATGTAATGGGCCCCACCAATACAATGAATGTGGCACCCCTGAAAACGTATAATTCAGAACCCTATCACTGCAGAGAAAAGTCAGGGTTAAACAGATGTCTTTTCTGCGTTCCTCCGTGTAGGGCAGCTCGCCGCACTGGTCCGCATGACTGCCTGCTTCTGCGTCGGGTTGCGTTTCAGATCTGCCACAGCCTGGCATTCTACACGGGGTATTGAATGCACAGGTCGCCTTGGGCTGACTGCGCCGATTCTGCTCCAGCTGAACCGGCGCCAGGATTGCAATGCACAGCCCAGGCTCTGGAGCTTTGCAACTTGCAGATCACGGGTTAACCGCGGCCCGCTGCCTTGTAATGTTGCAGAGGAAACTCCCCAGGGGGGTGACGCCTGCTGAGAAAGACAAGCAGGCCGCCGCGGCGCTCCTGGCCTTTGATGCCGCGCCTGGCGAGCAGCCCTGGCAGGGTATGGAGGCGGCGGCGCGGCCAATCCGCGCACAGGGCGGGGAGCATCCAGCCTGCGGGCCTCCCTGGGCACATTGTGGGCGTGCACCCTCCCCGCCCCCTCCTATGCTGCTCATTGGAAGACGCAAGGTGCCCCCTGCCTCCGAGCCGGTGGCACAGGGGCGGTCATTAGAGCTGTTCCCAGCGAAAGGCCACAGGCCGGGGGTGTGGTGCAGGGAGTAGCGGCGCCTGTATTTATGACAGCGCGTGCTGCCTCCATGACAGAAGCCAGCCCCCCCTCACCTGGCAACGCGAGCCCTCGCCACCGGTTTATTATAGCCTGGCAATGGTAAACAGGCGGACCTGTCAAGGCGGCGCATCTGCAGAGCCGCAGCTGGAAGCAGGTCAGCGGGAGGCGCAGCTTCGCCGAGGCCCCGCGCGGCTCCTTAATAAGTACTTACCCCGTTTCCAGCCAGCATGTCAATGCGGCGCTTGCTATTGTAAGTATGCATTACAAGTTGATTTCTTTTGGGGGTTGGTGCGGTGCAACCCGTCATCTGCGTGGCTCTGCAGGAGTTCCTGGGTGACACGGTTGTTTTGGTGCAGACTAGTGGAGGTGCAGAGATGCGGTTTTTTTGGCGTCACTTGTTCAGGTGCGGGTGTAGTTGCAGCAATGCTATTTTTTTGTGGGGCTAAGTTTAATCCCGCCTGGCGAGCTTTCTTTTGTGTTTGCAGTGCTAGGTGAACAGCAGTTGCACGGTGTCTGTGGGAAACCCGATTTGTGGTGGGCGTGGGTGCAAGGTGGGTTTGCAGGAGCACGTGGTGGCACACTTTTTTTCTGGGAGAGAGCACAGTGTTGCTGTCCGGGCCCTTTGCAGCACACGTATTTCCGGAGGGCGCGAGTGCAGTTGGCCTGCTGCAGGTTTTGGAGATGGACGCGGGGTAATTCAGGGGAGGGTGCCTGCCTGGTTGTGCTTGACCGCATCCTCGCACAGATTAGTATGGTGTGGTTGTATTGGTGCCACACTTTTCTGGTAGGGGTAAGTGCCGTGGGGTGTTGCAGGAGCACGCGCTGGCAGACGTTTTCAGGTGTGGTTGGGTGCAGTGTGGTGGTTAAGGAGCACGTGGTGGCGGCACATTGGTGTGCGTTGTGGAAGAACCCGAGTTGGCCCACGTTTGGGTGAGGATGGATGCATTGTGCCCAGAAGCAGCAGGAGCACGCCGAGTGTCAGTGGGCGCCCCACTGTGCTGCCATGGGACCTGCCGGTGCGGTTTTCGGGCGTGGGGGAGTGGCGCTGCAGCACCCAGCACGTCGTCGCGTGACTCTCAATCTCATGAATTCCTTAGATGCGGTTTTCAGGCTCGTGTTGGGGGTCCCCCCCGTTCCTCGCCCCACACCCCCTCCTCGTTGCGGATTCCAGGCTTACGAGCCGCTACAAGCCTTGCGCTCACGCTGTTCAGCCCCCCGCGCCGGCTGTGTACTCCAGGAAAGACGCGCATCTTCCGCGCAGAGCATTAGGTGCTGGCATCCCTTTGTAACTGCTGTCTTTCTTCTTTCAGAATCGGCGCAGACTCCCGGCTTGGATCTCCCGCCCTTCCAAGAGCCTGACTCTCACTCTCTCCCTCCCCGCAGGAGGCTGGTTCTTCCCACCCCGCCGGATGGATACCCCCGGAGCAGCCTGCACCTGTTCCGTGTGCGCCGGGCGTCGCAGGTGATCGCCCTCCCGCGGGATGATGGACCCTGATTGGCACACACATCGGAGCCGCCGAGGGGGCCGCGCCTCGGCTCCGAGGGAGGCTGGGGGCGAGGCCAAGCGCTCTCCAGCTGAAACCAATGCTGCACACGATGACATGCACATGAATATTGATGGCCCAGCGGCCGCTGCTGCAGGCACGCGTGCAGCCAGCAGGACCACGGGCGCCGCTACTGCAATGCTGACCACGGCCGAGCCCCCCGTGCCTTCTGCCAAGGACCCCAAGATAGTGAACCTGCGCTTTCTCCGGAGGACCGTGGTGGACTCGGACCAGGAGGAGCCCGTGCTGGAGCTGGCCGAGAACCTCCAGCAGAAGAAAGCCATCCCCATCTCCAAGACCAGGAGGGCTATCGTCAAGCGGGCGCAGGGGGTCAGCGAGGGGGGCTCCAGCGGCGGAGAGGGCGCCCCCGAGCCGGCGGGAGTCACCCCAGAGAGCGGCAGCCTCCAGGAGCTGCGTGAGCAGGGCAAGGATGCCGAGCTGAGCCAGCTTCCCGACCCCCCCAGGGAGCCGGCCAGGCAGGAGGAGGCAGAACATGAGGACGAAGAGGAGGAAGCCGACAGCAAGGCCGTCTCCATCTCCCCGGACGGCCGCTTCCTCAAGTTTGACATTGAGATCGGCCGGGGCTCCTTCAAGACGGTCTACAAAGGCCTGGACACGGAAACGTGGGTGGAAGTTGCCTGGTGTGAGCTGCAGGTAAGGAGGCATCGCTTCTTGGGTCCCCTGTCCCTGCGCCCAGTGGAGCACTTTTCTCTTTAAGGAATCATTTAAAATGCTATGCACTTGTTATGAGGACAGTATACAGAGAGCAATACACAGTGTGTTAACTCCAAATGCAGTATGAGCGCCTGACTAGCAAGTCATTCACAGGGGGTTCTTTTGTTCAATCTGTGCAAACCAGTGGAATGGGGTTTTCGGCACCTACTTGAGGTGATCGCGACCCACTTTTCCAGTACTTTAAGTTTAACTTTCAATATCACGGTGAAGCAACCAAACACTACAACTCCCACAATGCATCATTGAGGAAATAAAACTTGATTGTGTATCTGGTGACGGAGACACCTGCCCCACCATCCTTTCCCACCCCCTGCACATAGGTGCTCGCTTGATTGGAGGAAGCATGCCTGTAACCAGAACTACAACTCACTGGGATGGGATTTGAGAAGTAGTCGTCGGCATTGGTAACTGTGGGTGGGCTTCGGATCTACAGAGCAGCGGCTACTTTCACACGTGTGCCCATTAACTGTCAAAGATGGTCGCAGTGTTTGGCTCCGATCCTATGTCGGGCGGTAGTAATCTCGCACCTTGTGTGGGGGAAACTCCTAGGGTGTTAGTGAGTGTTTAACCCTTAACTGCTGGGCTCTATGCAAATAGGACGGGCCTACTCCATGGCACTCATGGCCACCCTCCACATTTGTTGACGTTTTGATCCCACGGCTAGAGTTGCTCTTGAGTAAATCATTCTCCCTTGTGCACACCGGGGAGCTTGGCGCAAGAATCGATTGTTGGATTACAGAATATATACATGTAAAGTAGCTGAGGTTTAATAAAGTCTGACCCCCCCTTTACACCCCGCTGCCGCCCATTATCTATCTCTTTCTTTTGTATTCCGTAGCAGGCCCCGACATCGTACAACATTAGCAGTGAACTTGATTTACTGCGCTAATTTTGAAACTGCAGTCGCGTGTATCGCAAAGCACCATGGGAAACCGTTTGACTGCGTTTGTGTCCCCAGGAACGTGGCTCGGCTCTCAGCCGCGTGCCGCACTTATCCACACAGTCTCATAAAGGGGCGATTGTTGAATGTGACACTGCGCTCGAGTGGGGAGGCCTTGCTACGCTGCATTTTAGGTTTCCCTGATTTTGGGCAATAATGGTCAAATGTATTCAGTGGGGCGCATGGCTAGTGTGGGCCTGAAAAAGACACACGTGTTTGCAGACTCCGTGCTCCTTGTGAAATTGAAGCAGAACGAGCACACGTCGGCCCTTGAGTCCGCGGATAAGCCTCGCCGAACCAGCCACGTGGTGGGTTCTGCCTTCACCCTCCTCCCTCCATCCTTTGACCCCGGCTAATCGTTGCACTCTCTCCTCGGCTGCTCGCACTCCCGCTGGATCGCCAGCTGAGTGCTGGCATTACATTGGCACCCAGGACTTTTAAATCGGGGGTCAGTTGGACTAGAGGAATCGCGTTATGCTGTTATTATTACAGAAGCTGTGTGACATTGTATTGCGCTAGTAATGGCATCAGCGTAGTAAAATGCATGGTTCTCTACTCTATATGCATTAATGTATAGCATTGCACAGGTTTAAGTACCCATGATTGTACCCAGGGCTTTAAGTGGGGTAAGAAATCGAGGGGGGGCCCTCATTTGGGGGCGTGGCTTGTGGGGGGCGTGGCCTAAAACGTACGCAAATCGTAAGGTATGCACACACATATATATGCATGTCATATATCTGTGTGCGTACCTATGGTTTGTGTTCTTTGCAAGCCATCTTTTCTAAACATAGAAATATGTATTTCTATGTTTAGAAAAGATGGCTTGCAAAGAACACAAACCATAGTAAGGTACGCACACAGATATATAACATGCATATATATGTGTGTGTGTGTGCATACCTTACGGTTTGCCTACTTTTCAGGCCATTTTTTTAAAAAACATTTCGGTTTTATAAAAGATGGCTTTGAAAGTACACAATTCAAGCCATATTTTATAACGCTTTGACTACGGACAAAATTGTCCGTCGGCAAAGCTTTATAAAAGATGGCTTGAATTGTGTACTTTTCAAGCCATCTTTCACAAACCTCGAAAAATATCAAGGAATCCCCAGGTTCGCCAAGGGTTAAAGACGCCTCGGCGACCTGGGGAAACAAAGGGACAGTAACTGCCTCTGGTGACCCCTCGCGCGAGAGGTCACCAGAGGCAGTTATTATGATTTACAGAAGTGGCAGCCAGGCACAGCATTGCTGTGGCTGGCTGCCACTTCTGTCAGATCGCCTGACTTCATGGCAGGCGCATATCCCGTCGCGGCTGCTGCCGCGACGGGATAATGCATCCCGCCAATGTTGCGTGTGGTGGGACGGGGGCCCCGGCAGGGCCCCGGCTCAGTCCCACTTTTTGGAGACTGCCGGGGCCCGGCCCCGGCAGGCCCCGGCCCACTTAAAGCCCTGATTGTACCATGTAATTGGCACCATGAAAGAGGGCGCTGGCTAAGCGGGATGCTCGAAACGCGGGCTCTATTGGCTGGTACAAGCCCGCCTTCCAAGCAGCCTGAGTGCTGCTAGCCTGCGCCCCCTTCACCACTTAGCACCCGTGTAGTTTCCTACACTTGGGGTGGCCCAAGGATTTGCGAGGCCCTTGGCGGCAAAAGATGTGTGGGCCCACCTAATTTGCATAAACCACAGAATGGGTCTTTAGTACGCAAATCATGGGAAGTTAAATGAAAAACATGTTCCCATGCGAAGGATAGTTGACAAATATACAATGTGAAGTCCAGTATATGAATTGTTTATGTGGCTATAAGGAGTGGGGCGTTTTTGGGAAGTGGCCGACAGCTGAATACCCTGTCCAGACATGGTGTGTTAAAGGTTGCAGAACACACTCACTTTGGTTAAGTGGCAAAGGCCGGATTGGAGAGCAGTCTGCAATTCAGGAACTTGAACACATCTCTTCCCAGATGTGATTGATAGAAATACTGTTTGCAAAAGGTCTTTTGAAACTTTGGTTTAAAAATACTATCTGTGGAAGGCATTGCAAAAAAAATGGTGATTGTGTTTTGCTAACTGAAAATGACTGCTGTTCTTACGGAAGTGTCAAGATTGTTTTTGTTTTTATTGTGTGTGTGTGTGTATATACGCGGGCATATTTGTTCAAATTAGCAATTTTCTTTTATTTCAGAAGCTACAGAAAAGGATTAATGAATGTGGCCAGCAAAAAAAAAATAGCAAAAATAACTGTTCATCAAGTGCTGCGCACTACAAAATTACAAGTTAGCCTCATTTAATGTACCCCCTGAGCCTTGATTGGAGGGGTTGGGGGTGGGGATCAGGCCAAAGCTGATGTCTGGGTGGAGACTAGCAGGGGATCCTGTAGCAGAAAGGTGGAAAGGAAACTGAGCAGATTGAGAGACTGTTGCTCTGATGTTACACATTTAGACCTTCCTGTAAATCGTATGTCGTCTTTCCTATTCCTACAGCAACATGTGCTGTAAAATGTGGTGTTGTGACATGGGATGAGTACGGCTCCCGCGCTTAACTCGTTGTGACGTATAGCGCATATCTAAGGCTGGCACCCAAGAATATACGCACAGTAAGTGAACATAGTTTTGTTTACTTGACATTTCCCCTTAGTAGGAAGTACACCAGTCCAAAAGAGCATTGGTCATTCAAAAAAAGTAATGGATAGAAAAATGACCAGAGAGGACATTTTTCATTAAATACGCTGACCAAGAATACAAGGTGCTCACCTTTTTAACCAAGCAATATGTATTGAAATATTTCTAAGAAAACAAAATCCCAATATGAGCCTGTGTTTTGATGATCATTTTATGTGCCTTGTGGGTAAGTGTCTGCACTGAAACATGACAACCTGGGTAAATTCCTGGTAGCCAGCACGCTTGTCGACCTCACCCCCCCCCCCCCCCAGGGGATTGTGTCCGTCCTCTGATAAGTTACGCTGTCCACCCACATGTATCCTTTACTTGTGCCCTAAAAAGCGGCAAATGGCCACAATCGTGGGGGAGGGAATAACTGTACCATGCTTCTGGATTGCAACTTCTCTTGTCACATCCTGGGCAAATATTCAGGACTCTTGCCCTCTCATCATACCCCCCCCCTCTCCTCAACCCCACGTCCTGGCTTTCAACAATACTCTGGGTTATAAAGACGACTTGAAAAGTACACATACCATAGTAAGGTACCCACTCAATTATATAAATCATCACAGAAATAGGTTAAGCAAAAACATGTACAACTGTGGCATTATTTCTCCCCCCCATCTTGACTGGGGGACTACAAATACCAGAATGCAATTCAGCAAAATGCAAAATAAAGGCCTTTGGGTTTAGAAAAAGGTTACCTGTTTGTGTTTCAGTGGTGACATGTCAGGGTTCATCTATGATATAAGGAAAATATCAAATTTTACCAATTTGGTGAGTTAAATATGAACATCTGAAAATAATGTAGATCATTTAAAACTGTTTTGTTTGATGTTGTAATTGACCTAGAGGAGAGCGTAGATTTAGACAGTTAACTGGTGCTTTGTGTGCATTCAGAAGGAAAATGCCTATTTGCATTTCATAACACAGAAACGTTACAAAAATCTCCTCCCAAAACAATGGTCTCTTAAATGGGCAATCATTTGTAAATCGCCCCCACTTTAATGCGCTGCTTGAAGAAAGAAAGAGATGAACCGTCATTAAAAGGCCTGCAACATCTGATGGGCCAATGATAACGAGTGTATCTCTAGAGAGCCTCAAGAGGCTGGGAGGAGACTCTGTGCTTCCTACATGGAAGCTGCACAGCAGTTGAGGCATACACTGGTGCCTTTCGTGGCCCCTCTGACTGTTTCTGACAACTCTTGCCCTTAACTTGGGTGGCGGGCCATTACCGACCATATCGACCTTTCGCCTCGGGTAATATCGACCCACTAGGGAGGGACTGAGCCGTTATCGTATTTTTGTTTTATTATTTTTAGCAAAATGTGTTTGAAATGGTGTATTGGAAAGCGCATTTGGCTGATTTCTTTTGTCAAAACTACCAGCTGAACAGTACCGTATCTCATCAGAAACCACTTGGGCCTGTAAGTGTCCATGTAAGCATTCTGGGACTGTCTATCATGCATTTCCCTGTAGGGCAGTCCAAGTCTGTTTTCAAGATTCTTCAATTAACTGGGCTTTCCAAGACGCCATTTGTCCTCGTAATGTTACAACCCAGTAGCTCGATTAAACTTATGTAGCTGTAAAAATTCTGAGTTCTATGCTTGCTGCTGACCTATTTTGATTCTCCTCTAGAGTGCTCCAAAAGCTGGACATGTTAACATGGCAAGGAGACGTCTCTTTGAGTTTACTTGCTTCTGGAGGATACACGATTGCCATGAAGAGGCGAATTTGAGGGTAGAAAATGACCAAATGATCCAAGCCTGCCTGCTACAGTCCTGGTGTGCATGGGCATAGGAAATGGGGGAGGGAGGGATAAACCCCCCGGTCCCTTTTCCACACACAATTTTAAGCGGGGAGATACACAATGATTAGATGCAGGGCCACCTTCAATTTCCTATGCATTACCCACCAAGTGGTGCACAAAGCAGGCCCCAAATTCCTACAAGAAAAGATCACGTCTAACCAACCAATTTGCACCCTAATGTCAAGCACTACCTTCCTCCTAGTGGTACCCACCTCCAATTCAGCCAGGATCGGAGGATACGCCTAATCAACCCTGGCGCCAACTTTGTGGATCTCGTTGCCTCCCCGCATTAGAAACAGCGAAGACTGCATGGCTTTCCAGAACAGTCTCAAAACCTGGCTCTTTACATAAAAACGCATAAGGAAATGCTGTGAACACTCGACTTAATAACAAATGGCGTGGTATCGTGCTCAATACGGACCCTTTTCATAAACTCTCAGGCCTGGCGATATCTACCCCCATCACCGGGAGCCTTTGCCCCAGACTTGAAACCCGAATCGTAGTAGCACCCATGTACATGACGAAATTGAATCACTGCCTTCTTCCGCCAGGAATACCCTACGCTCTGAGGCCTAGAGATATCCATCTCCAATAATCTGGACCGATTGTGCTAGACTCGCAACCCAAGCACTGATGGCACTCAGATCAATGCCATGCAATTATGCACCATCAGTCCAAGAAATGCACATGCTTGCTAATCCTTCTCACCGGGAAATCCAAGAGCAGAACTGGATACCAGGGGGTCGTCTAGCACTTATTTTGCTAATCACATCTATCGGTGAATGTGCCTACCCATCATTGGCCTGCAAATATGCATTATGCTATCAGTCCAGGAAATGCCCGTGCTTGCTAATACTACATATCTGAAATCCCTGAGCAGAACTGTATATCGAGGACCGTTCTATCACTAATTCTTTGCTAATCCCAACTATCTGGGAATCTGTTTAACAGAACTACCGACTGAGGACCTCTCTAGCACCTATACAGTAACGACATGAGTTTGGGACAGATCTGCCTGTCGCCCGCCACCCCCCCACCCTCCCCCTGTCGGTCTTCGCCAAAGCAATTTGACCCAACAAAACCCAGGAAGGAATTTAACCAAAAAAAGCCTGAACCCCAGGGGAGAGGCCACTGCCCAACAGCAACTGGAAGCTCAACAGGAACAGGGTCCCCCTGGAAAGCACACACCCTTAAACACACCATTATGGCAACTTTTTCCTCTGCACTAACAAACAATAGAATGCAGCTATAACCCTTGAAATTGGCCTAGCTGCACACTCTCATTCACACACTCCAGTGCTGCCAGAATGCAGCTACCCAAGTCCATTGGTCTTGCTTCTCACATTCTACTTATCTTGCACAACCACAGCACCACACCTGGCACCAGTATGCAGCTACATTCCTCTTATTTGACACTGGCTGCACACACACCGATTGCACCCAAGCACATTTTACTACATTACTCTCTCCACTGACCTTTACTGTGGTCCCTGAGGGCGTTCAACCCACAGCGCTTTGGAATCATACCAATGGTAAAAGGCGCTATACAAATGCCGAATAACATACAAATATATTGGATGAAATTCTGTAATGTATTAAAAGCCTTTTTAGCCCCTTCTTTCCTCCTGCATAAACTTATCTGTGACAAAGGCACAGGTGGGAGAATCTTTGGCGCATGACCTACCCACCATTTACCTTTTACTTCTTTATATAGACTTGGCTAGCAAGGTGGAATTTGCTCTCCTGTTAAACATTTAGGGGCTCCTTTTTGAGTTTCCCATAAAAAGGCGTCGGGGTCCTGTTCATGTACACAGGTCCCCGTGGCCTTATTTGCCAAATTAGCACGGTGAAGTGAAAAAAGGCAGCGTACATGCTTCTATTGACTAAAGCTGGGCTAAATGCCACGTCCACCCTGCAGGCAGCGTTCACAATGGATTCCTATGCGGCATGCCTGCTTTTTGATGGAATAGAAAGCCGTCGGGTTCCAAAGGAATACACAGCATTTGCGCTGGCATGAAAATCCATGCAGCGCAAATGTTGTAGTATTTGTATGGTGGAGAGAAAGGGGAAGGCAGAATCATAAATTACGATCCGCCCTTCCTCTCCGCCAATACAAATGCATGAAAATGTGGCTTGACGTGAATGAAAGGCGGCTTTTACACCTACATCATGCCCAACGGGAAAATTACCTACATACTGCTTTTATGTGTGATGGGTTAGAGAGAAGACATTTGCTTTTGTACCATCGGGATTCAAAAACATCACCGTTCAACAAAGAAGCACTTTCTTAGTAGTTTATGCTGGCATGGCAGCAGACTTTACCCAACTGATGTTTCACCGTTGTCAACAGAGAAGATTTTGACAACTATAACTGGCAGGCAGTGTTCTAATAGGATTGGTGACTTTTCCTAACCTTTTGGGCTGGAGGGCGAAGTTAAAGGGCCAACCTTACTTCCGCAAATCACAACACAGCTACAGAATTAAAGAACGGATAAAAAACAGACATTTGAGCAAAACCTCTCATTCACGACCTGAGCAAAAGGAGTTTTAACTGGCTGGCCTGAGCTGATGTTCCCCCAACCTGGACTTCCCTATCAACGGAAGGAGCATTCCATATCTCAATCCTGGAGAAGCTGCTTCCTGGTCTCATGTCCTGCTGAACCTATTTGTTTCCTCTGGAGGAGAGTTCTTGCCTGCTGACTTAGCCACTCACACTAGAGCAGGGACAGCACGAGGCCTTTTTAATTTGAAATGGGCCGAGAGCTCTCGGGAGCCCCGAGCAGCTGCCCCATGTTGCAGTTATGACAAAGTCCTTTAATTTGGGACATTACATGTGTGCAGCATTGTAGTCCATCACCCCCTTCGCCTTTCAGTCCACCACCTCCTTCTGACAGTCTCTGGCAACGTTCATAGTACCTCATTGCCTTTTTTGCAGGATTCACTGACCGTAGCATGCTACTGAGCAATGAATAGCTTTTCAGGGGACATGTAGTGTTTCAGCCTTCTGCTTGATCCCTTTCCCGTGATAATATGCTGCTATGCTCTTTGGCAATAAACATGCCAGAACTACACAGTGGGCACATAGCTCTGCACATCCACAAACACCAGCTAACACGAGCCCTTAGCTACGTTAACAACCCCAGCACTGTTTGTACACCGAGCCTACTGCACTACACTCACACAACCTCAACACTGAATACACCCTGTTCCACGGCACATCTGCACTGCCTAGCTCTGTGCATAATTACCTCCCAACTGTACTGCACCCCCACAATGCCCAGCACAGAATATACACACAACCTCCCTGCACTGTTAAACAGTTCACCCATACTGCTCTGTACTTGCCCCACTCCACATTGCATGAATCTACACAGCTCCAGCCCTGCTGTTTACACGCATCCTCCCTCCCTGTGCTAACCACCCACACACTGCATGCAGGCTCATATCCCCGAAAGTGCATTGTACGTATGTTCACACTCTTACCCCACTTCCAGTATTGTATTGCACTGTACACGCAAACACCCTCACTACCAACACACATTTGTCTCCAGCACTAGATTGTACTGCATCTGTACACAGACACACTAACTCCAGCAATGCACACACAACCTGCTCCAGCAATACACCCACAGCACTCTGCCACTACTTCAACATGCCCTCAGCACAAACCCGCATGCACACACACCACCCCAGCACTGCATGTGCACACACATACAACACATACACACCCACAGCCCCAGTACTGCCCACTCACGACCCTGAGGCGCTGTGCACACAACCTTCATAACTACACACAAACCATTCCAGCTCTTCACTGAACGCATCACCCCACAGTGTACAAGG
The DNA here is from genome assembly GCF_040938575.1 of Ambystoma mexicanum. Taxonomy (NCBI): domain Eukaryota; kingdom Metazoa; phylum Chordata; class Amphibia; order Caudata; family Ambystomatidae; genus Ambystoma; species Ambystoma mexicanum. Next base: position 303,331,255 of record NC_090923.1, on the reverse strand, counting down.
TGCCACTGCACACTCAGACTGCACCCAGCACCACACATGCATCCCACTGCACCACCCACCAACACATGCACCTCCTACAGAATGTCTGTGTAGTGCTAACTGGGCATACTGAAGTCTGTGCTTACTGCGCTGGTGGTCACAAGGATGTCTTGCTTAACGGTCATAACTAAAAATAATAGAATGTGAAAGATCCCAGATTTCTGTGGACCTATCAGGCCTCAAAGTTAATTACAAGAAGTCTGAACTCTTTCCCTTAACAGATGCCACTACTGAGCCTCACAACCTGCAGGGGTTTGCATGGTCCCGCTCCACCATCTGTTACGTGGAGTTGTAGCTGCACGGCGCAGTGCTATATGACTGCAATTATGATAGGATTTGGCACAGCAGGGATTCATTTTGAGTTGGGCCCAACTGCCTATTACTATTGCTGATACGATTGAGCTCACAAAGATGACAGTACTCCCTAAACTCCTCTACCCTTTTCTTAATATCCCACCATGCCTGGGATGAGTCTTCTTCCAAGACCTGGAGCCAGACATTTTCAAGTTTGTTTGGCATTCGGGTGTGGTAAGACTTAAGTGGGCCACACTATCACAACCATATGAGAGGGGAGGTTTTGCGGCCCCTAATTTCTTTCGGTTTCGAGTAGCAGCACAGGCACAGTTTGTGGCCTTATGGTTCTCGGAGGGCCCTCTTCTCCCACATACTGGATTAGAAAGGTGCTCTGCTGGTGATGGGGACCTCTGATCCTCCCCACTCGATTTGCAGCTTGCAGTGAATTTGATCCAGCTAGCATAGCAGCAATGGCCTGACGTTGACTATGGAAAGAGACCGGTGAATCCGCCCCATATCACAGGGATCTCCCCCTTTGGAACTGTGTACCCTCCTTGCCTCGTACAGACATCAGATCACGAAGGATCTTGGCACAACACGTGTTTCATGCACGGCCATGTACTCAGAAGGTAACTTCATCCCCGCCAGCGACATACCTGCGGCCGTACACCGCAAATCTTCAATGTGGCTACAATATGCTAGCCTGCGGAAGGCATGCAAAGAGCAGTGGGATGGTTTCACCGTGGAACCAGAGAGAAATGCAATATTGGGGTACATCTAAACGGCGAACAAAATCCAGGGCCTGGTGTCCTCTACATACAATCTGATCCAGAACAGCTCAATAGTACCACGGCTCAGTGTTATCTCAAAAGGGTTAAAAGGACCTGCAGGTAAACATCACTGATGTCATTTGGGCAGACACGTGCGTACAGATGCTTAAAGTGTCATTTATGCAATTGAAAGTACTGCACAGACCATTACACTCCATGGTTTTTCTCCAGGGGAGGGACAGGTGCATGCCCCAAGTGTAAAAGTGCTAACGGCAAATACTTCAACATGACATGGGACTGTCTATTACTTGTACCATTTTGGAAGGATGTCTGCATGTTGGTATCGGAAATGACAGGAAAAAGTGTTGACGGCTCACCATGTTTTTGAACTGACTCTGGGCTCCATGAGCACATTTTGCCCACAATCTGTGGGACACTCATCCCCTACACACCATTAGTAACTGGGTACCAGTCAATTCTTGAATGATAAATATAATGTTTAGATACAGGACCGCACACATGGGAATCCAGGTTTTAGTGCAACACTTGGAATCAGATTTGGATTTACATAAGAGTGCAACTAATCGCTCCCACTATGTTTCAACATAAAGACATTTGTATATTTTCTTATTTTGTTATACATTAAAGCAATCAAAAATAAAATGAGAGAATGTCAAAATCAAAATAATCCAGTTTTAGTTAACTATGCATTTCGGGGATACACCCCTTCCTCAGGAGCAATCACTCTTACTTTTGATTTTTAGTATCTTCCTATTACTACAGGATCTACAATCTAAACACATGTACATCAAATCAGTTTTACATATTGCAATCTTTCACTGTACATATGAGTATGTAACTCCTCTACTTATGTACATCTGTCATGATTACATAAGTGCTCATTCAACTGGGGAGGGTCTTGTGCTGTTATTCCACACTCTGAGTAAAAGGTGCAACTTCCGAACCACTAGGAAGAATCCTTGGTGGAGGAACTGGTACCCTGCCAAAGAAAATGGCTATGATCAAAAAAACATGCATGCTGTTGCCGTGTGGGCTCAACACTGACTATGTCACCAATATTGAAATACGCTGCAAAAATGGGCAGGGAAGCGTGAGAATTCCCACTAAAGATCACTGGCTAAGCGATGTTGTGTTGGCCAATGAAATGTCGGAGCAATGGGCATGTATGCAACCCACCAAATCCCTCAGAAGAGACCTATGGGGCCCACTTACACTATATTGTCTATGTATGTCACCTCCACTTGATGCTCCTGCTGACCCGCTGCCGGTTTGTCCCGTCTGGACTGGAACCTGAACTGTTGATGCCATGATAAACCTCTTTTGCTATTGTAAGGCATCCACCACCCGCCCGATCAGTGCTGCACCCTGATCCCGTTTGTCTGCCTCACCGAGTGTGAATCATGTCCTACAGTGTAATGTTAAATGACAAGTGTGCCAAAACAGTAAAAAAATAAAATAAAAAAAAAATGGAATGTGGCCTTACTGTGCTCGCTTGGCACATTTGAATCCACCAATGCTTTTGAAAATGTAGCATATTGGTATCTGGCCTTTCTGTGCTAAGTGGGCATAATAGAATCCGCCATTAATGTCAACATTGGGTGAAATTGAATCTTGCACTGCTGTGCCAACTAGGCATCATGGAACCTGGCACTGCCTCCTAATTGGGCATCATGGACACTAGCATTGCTATACTGATTGTGCATGGGGTTGAAAATGCAATGAGTACCTAGCCATTGAGTGGCAATAGTGCAAGAACCTAGTGCATTGATGGCAATTGCTAGGAATGGTATGGTTACCTTGGATCTTGATAAGAAAACCTTGAAATACAGGATAGCAAGATATGGCACGAGTTCCGAGAAGGTTATGCTAATCCCAGACAAACTGTGGTATTCTCTGGACTGAAGATGGAAATAGCTGGTGATTACCTTTTTTATAGGTCCTAGATTTATGGTGACAATGCATATAGATGAGCCAAAAACTGTTGGCTTCATCAATGCTTGTTCTAAGTGGAGTCCAAAGTGTTACATCAGGTATGCTAATAGTGGATCTGACTACCTTTTACTGTGCTATTTATCTATACATATATCTACACTCCCTCTTCAATGGTCCTCCACCCAGATCATCTTCTTTTACCACCATTGTCACTCTAATTTCTTAACAACTCTACTCCTGTCCACTCCCTTCTTTCACTCTCCCCCTACCGCCCCACTCCCACCTTCGATCTCTTCCTTCGACCAGGGAGAAGTTCTGAAATGATTATTAAAACCCAGAAATGAAATAGTTCTCGTCTCTGCACTATTAATAACCTTATCAAGTGTCCACAGATGTTGCACCGGTAGACATTTTTTTGGAAGGATCCTACCTGCAGAAAAAGCTTTTCTTGCACAGGTGAAGGCCATGTAGATCCTCGTAACTGTTCCAGCACTTCAGTGAGGCTGAGAGAACGTTGGTGCTTTGCAATGACTGAAACCTTTGTTAATTTCAACCATGTCTCAGAAAAGACTGTGTATCATGGTGCCATGTGCAATATACATAAAGATAGCATGGATCTAGTTGACCTACACGCAATAGCGAAAGAATCTATTATGCTCACTGAGCACACAAAAACAAAACATTAATACACTTTCATGATGTTTACGGACTATGACATCATTGGTCCTTTTTGCTCTGTGGCTGGTGAAGGAGAGGGATCAGCAATGTAGTCATTAAGGAATGGAAATGGGGCTATTTGGTCTAGATAGAATTTCATATTCTGTCATTTTCGTATGTATTTTATATAATGTTTATTTCTACATAAATGAGTATGTTATGTAGTGTATATAAAACAACATATTTTGTGGTTCAGGTTATTGTTTATGGATAGATGAGATTGTTTATCAATGACCACATCAGCACACACCACACTCTTAATGCTGTTTTGTGCCCAGTCATTTGTGAATACATGTGAATGGTGCGAGGATGGGTCTGTCTTGGCCACCTCTCACTCACCATGTGTTATCGCCTATGTGTGAGCTTCCACCAGTACTATCAAGTTAGTCTTCAGGGACCATAGTATCTGAACCCCCCCCACCCCTAGCAGGGGCATGCCCATGCAATATAAATCGCACTCTGCAACTTCCTTCCAACTTGCCACCTTACTGATACGGATCTCCAGCTCTGTGGCTTTCTCCACCAATGTATTGTCGTTGACCTAACGTACCAAAGAAGCAGATCTTAAAAGTACATTTGGATTTCTTTGATTGTTGAACCTAAAATAGGTTTTATAGACAACGGTAAACTTCTCCGCCCTGCTCCCAATGTTACAGGAGGCTAGCAGTGCAGAAACATATGTCTGAGCTGTATTTCCTAATTTGGAGAAGCCTCATTAAAATATTGATTATTTTGTAAAAAATGTTTAACCTTTTTTGGCATTGAAGACCACCAATTGACCCTCTATAAAATATTCTTCAAGTCCAGCACGTCGTTTGAACAATTTAACAATATCAGCAGTGCTACTACATTGAGATATTTAAAGAGATTAAGAAAACTTGGTTTCCTTAAGATTTCAAACAGTTTTGATGAAAATGGGGTTATAATCTGTTTTAAATATTGTGCCAGAGATGAGAAATCTACAACTCCTTCGTAGTGTTATTGTGTTTTTAAAACTGCCTTTATTTGGTGTTCCTTCTTAAAAAAAAATCTAATACCTATGTTTATATTGCTTTGAACCATTTAGCACTCGGCCCTACAGAAGTATGGATTGGGTTGCGTCTGTACCACCTGTCCCCGCCCCCCCACCCCCATAGATTTTGTGTATCTCCTACATCCCTGCTTGTGTGTTTAGCATGATTGCCTGCCTTTCCTTTCAATGTGACCAGTGGCAGTAACATTTCTGGGACCAAGTTTTCTCTCACCATTAAAAACTGTATCGTGCATCATAACACCTGAAGTAATCATGAATGTCACTGTTAAGAACAGCATGACACCACCTGTAAATTAGTCTCAAAATGAGCCCTAACATTTACTGCTTCAGGGAGCCCTTCAGTGACCCATTTTACCCACCCTGCAGCAGCTTTTACTAAGTAACAAAAATAGACTGAGCCACTAGAACCCTTGTGCTGTTCCGCTGATGCTACCCACCTGCCAGAGTGTAAACACGAGGCCATCTTATGTTGCTGCACTACACAGTAGATCATCTCTGAACTTGACACCCACCACCCTCCCTCTACCTAGGTTCCTCACGCTTGCACATCCTCAGAGAAGGACTTCGATGGAAATGTGAGTCTGTTATTGTCGACTCTTTGTTGCCGTGATAATGTGGCCCTGTACTTACTTTCCAACGGGAAAGGATGTCCGGCAGCCGGTCATCCATCTATGATTTTGTTTTCCCCAAGACTTTATACATTTAATATTTTACATCGACAATAAAACATAATGCAATGATACAATGTTCAGAGAATACTTATAAAAAATACAACATTATATTTATCTGTGAAGAACACCAAGGATTGAATTTAAGGTGCGAAGAAGAAAGCAAATAAAAATAAAATTATAATAACCTCTCTTGTACTCAAATAACTAAGCATACAGATCATTAAATGCTTCCCAAATCCTTTCATCATTGTCAAGTTGGTCTTTTGCTTTAAGGAATCCCCTCTCTCTACTGGACCGAAGGGACAAACTTTGCAACCAATCCTCAATACTGGGGGAAGTGTCACTTTTCCAAAATTTTAGAAGCTGCTTTTTAGCTAAAAGAAGGGCTCTGTACATCCAGAAGGATTTGCTGTTGGACAGTCCAGTACTTAACGGAATTAAACCCACCACACCAATAAGCGTCTCTCTAGGTATAGGGAGGCCCTTGATTAGTTCCATTCTCTGAAAGACTCCATCCCAAAATATTTTTTCAAGTACATTTTAGAGTTAATTTTAAGAGTTAATTTACAAAACTGCCTAAGATATTCTTAAGGTGCCATCCTTTATTACTTCAATGTTTTCAATTATGAATGCTGCCACCCCTTTTCAATGTGCGCCTTGCAGCACTTGATGGTGTTTCTCCATTTGTTTAGCGAATCCCATTTGGTTTTTCAAATCCACTGGACTGACTTTGGATGTCTTCACGCATCAGGCCTTACGTGATTCCCAACAGCCACCATGTACTCTTTGTTTTAAGCTATTTGAGCAAAGTATGCTTCGTGTTGGTACTGGAGGTAATCGACTATGGGGTATAGGCCTTGGAAAATGTATGAAAGCTAATTTTTTTAAAGTCTTTTATTCTTGGTCCATGCTGAAATGAGCCATGCATGCTACTGGTAGTGTCACATTTAAAGTTGCCACGTGTTTTGCCATAAGGCTTCATCAGGGCAGTTATTGTTGTTGTCTATTAATGTCGAGCTATGGGGTGAGGGAAACGACAGACACGTCCTGCACCTGTAATCAATTGGTGTACAGTGCCGTTGATACTGCTGTAGGTTTTCTGGGCAGAATTGGAAATAATGTAACTTTTTTAATCCATGTAATTATCTGTAATAAGTCCTCTTCAAAGGACTAAGCTGTTTGGTGACCTAATAATCTCTGCCACCTTCTTAATTGCGAAGGTTCGTGTTAACCTAGTTGTATCGGTTTGGGTGCTCCTCTGCAGGCATGCCTACTGCATGCATCCTAGAAGGACTGGATTTGCTTGGCGCTGTTCGCTCATCCGAGATCTAGTAAAAGTAAATCATCCAGTCCTGGGATTGTTGTTTTGCATTCTTGGACTGTTACATTTTGTTTCTCCAGCATTAACGAAGTTCTACAAGTCGCTCCCTGCCCTTGGATAGCCAAAGAAAATAACCGGGACTGGATCAGGTGCTCAGCCAGTTGGGTTACTCCCATGCAAACTGTTTGGTTCGAATGCGATGAGGCCATGCAACACACGTTTGAAAGCCAAGTTGGTCCGACTCATTCCCACAGAGTTGGATAATTTCAGTATCATGCAGTGGCTAATACTATTGACACAGATTTATTACAGCAATTTGAAGCACTTCGGTAAGAAGTGATTTGTAAATCACCAGATTATTATTAGTATTGTTATACCTGGCATGAGATAACTGGAGAGTACTGCTTGTTGAATTCACACCAGTCACAAACGTTGCAAAATTGCTTACTTGCAGGAATCGGTTGTCCGTCCCTAATCCACCTAACATGTAGCAGTCTTCTAGAAGTTCACCACATTTTGTAACTCTGTATCCTTCAACCTGCAAGGTTCCACCAGTCTTCAGCCCCACGTTGACTGTTGACAAGGTTTTAGTATAAAAAATGACGACAAACCTTTCTCCGCACCAGACAATGAGATCAGTATCTGATGCTCTTGACAGTAGAGAAGTACTGGGGACTCTATTGGAATTTAATTTTTTTTCCTTGTCGCATTAAATTTCTATTGTGGAGCTGCCATATCAATATCTCATACAGGGTGGTGCAGAAAATATAGGTAGTTTCATTGGTTACATTCTTTTGAACAGTCTACTGTTCCCAATGATCAAAAGCAAGACTCACTTAGCATGTTTACTCTATTGAAATGAAAAATCAAGCAATTATATTTACACCATTTTGTATAACCGAGATTCTAGCTTGGGGTATTATAGGGGTCGGCCCCTTAAGCACCTCTACCCAAGCGGGCCCACCACTTGAAGAATGAGTACACGCTTTGTACATAGCGCAAGTTTATTGTTAATTTCAAACCTTTAACATTACTCCATTGAGCGCTTCGATGTGCTTTTTCATCAGAAGAAAAAAAGACCAAATAGTCCATTCCAGTGTTGTTACTCATTAGCGCTATCTGCACCAATTTTAAAGCTGCAATCGTTACTATTTTCTCTGCCGTCAGTATCCCTTCCCACCATAGTTCATCGGACAAGGAGTCGTACAGCTCCCCATAGTTATCCAGGAGTTTATCTCTAATTTGATTAAGTGACGGACAGAATAGTATTAGTTGTTTAATTGTCTCTGGTCCTTTACAAAAGCAGCAAGCAGCCTCCTGAAATGTGATCTATTTTCTCATTAGCAAGACCTCTCTTGTGGGTAATATGTTCATTCTACATCTCATAAGTAGGTCTTGGTAATGGGCTGATGGGACTATTTGAAGATACTTTGGTGGCTTATTTTCTTGGATTCCCAAGTGATATTGGTGCTGGGTTTGCTTTTATACTTCATCTCTAAGGTTTCCATCCAGTCCTTTTCCTGTAGGATCTTCTTTACTTTAGTAGGATTTCTCTTGAGTGTTTCTTTCTCGATTTTCTTTGCTATTAGGAATTCGTTGCATCGTGTTTTCCAATGGTTCAGGCGTTTGTCTTTTACATCACTCTGGTTGTTTAAGATATCAAAGGGCACCAGCGGGGAGATTATTACACATTTCCAATACAGGGAGATGGTTTTCCACATGTTTACCGATGTCAGTGATTGAAGTCTTAACTCATGTCTTAACATGTATCCCGGTAGTGAGTTTGGTCATCTCAAAACCTTTCTCCAAAATAATCCCTCACAGACTTCCCACGTCATCCACGATAGATTTAGTAATGCCTCCGCTCCGTACGTCAGAAATGCCACCACCTTTAGGTTTGTCGAAGGTCAAGATAGGAATCATGGAGAAAGTTCCATAGCGGTTGTGTATAGCTCTTCCCTGATTTGTCAGCTTTATTCTCTAATCCACTGGTATTGACCTAGTTCATTAACATTTCTGTTGATCTTAACTCCCAGGTAGATGATAATTCAGCTTACCTTTTCCAGGTTCCTGTTGTTCCTTGACCATTTGAAGGGTTTCTCCTTTTTTTTTGGCACCACGAGCTGACCTCATTTATCAGGATCTTTGATTTATTCACATTCACCTTAATCTTATTTTCATCGTGGAAAACTTTGTACGCACTTAGAGAATATACTTGTGCTGTTGGTTTGGCGTGATCTTTACCAATTGAGTGAAAGGGTGCAGGTGAGAATAACCGGGCCTGGCACATGTAAGTCCAAATATACAATAAGAAGTAAAGTTACCAGGGTATGAAAACTCCCGTCCCCTGCACACTAATAAAGGCCGAAAAAAGTCAGCCAAGCAACTGTTGGTTATGATTGTAAGTACAACAATTTTCAAGTAGCTTAAATGTTGTGAATATTATACCAAACTTTACTTGAAACAATACATTTCTAGGTCCCTTTTTTCTTTCACAGTTGTCTCATTAATGGGAAACCCAACACGTTTTGAGCTATTATATTTTCTGTAATTTAAATGACAGAATACTTTACAATAGAATAACCCTGAGGAAGTACTTCTGGAACTGTAGGGGCGAAGTCCAGCAAAGTCTGGTTGCTGCTGTCTCTAGCCTTGTGTTGGCCCCTGTGCACTACCTCCTGGGGTCTGCCCCCTGCAACATTTCCAACAAGACTGGTTTTGAAGGCACTTGAAGCTATACAGCTGATGCTCCTGGAAGGGGGGGGGGGAGACAACTAGCCTGCCTGCTCCTCCGGCCTTTGCCTGCAGCCCAGCGTTCCTCTCTGGCCTGGCATGATCCCACGTTGCGTCTCGTTGGAACCACAGACTCTGGCTAGGCCCCCTTCTGGCCTGCCTACAAGTCCCGGAACTTATACATCATGTCCTTGGCAAAGGCCAGGGCGGAATCCTGCCGCAGATGAATGTTGTCCTCTTGGTCCTACACTCTGTTTACCATGTTTTATCTATTTTTTCCGGCTTCCCCTGTTGCGAGACACCCTGCTTCCTCACTTGCTGGGTCCACCTTGCTTAACATCCCAATGCATGCTACATTATTACTCCTTCATTCTGATTGTGCCTCTTATCGTTACTGCTGACGTGACTTTTCCAATTGCCCCTCTTCGTACTTCCTATGGCCCTGCTCTTTGCTCATACTTTCTCCATTATTCTAATCGTACCTACCCTCCTTGTTTTTCTCATTTTCCTATTATCCATCTTGCCCTATGGAATGTCTGGTCGCTTTGCAATAAATCCCATTCTGTTCTTGACCTCTATCTTTGTTTCCTGTGCATTATGGGGACTTGGATTTTGTCTTCCAACACGGCTATCCTTGCTTCTGTTTCTACTTCTTTTCTTCACACCTCTAGTCTCTCTGCCAAGGGGAGGGTGGGCTTGGATTCTTTACCACTTCATTTCTCTTTTCCTGGCTCCTTGTCCCTGCCTACTTTTTCTTCATTCGAATATTCTTTGACTTCCTTTTCTAAACCTCACCGTTTGACTTTTTTACTTTATCGTCCCCCTGGTCTAACTACCACTTTCTGTGACGATCTGGATGTCTTGCTTTCCATTGTCTTCATCTTCACCCCCATTTATACTTTTGGGTGATTTTAATCTTCATCTCTCTTCTGTTCATGTGTCTCTTCCTTTTCTTCTTATAGCCTCACTCCTTTTCGTACTCCTCCTTCTCATGTTGCTGGTTCTTGGTACAATGTCGTTTTCACTTCATTATCTGCATCCTCTGTTTTTGCTGGCCCGGTCTACTCTTCTGATTTATTATAGTCTATTTTTCTCCCTTCTTTCTAATCACCTACTCTCTCGTTCTGATGCTCCTACATATTCTTGATGTGATCTTTGTGCTTTTATTACACTGTTGTTTGTCTTATCTTGTATTTCTGTTCTTCCTTCTCAGCCTTCGTTTGCTGCTCTTTTAGTTGATGATGGAGCTTTTAGCATTCTGTACAACTATCGGGGAGATGGCATGGCTCTTTTGGATGAGGCGGAGTATCTATTTACCCATAAGAATAAAAACCTTCTGCCCAAAACCCTGATAACCTATTGTCATGTCCGTTTCCCCCCCTTCAGGGAAGGTGTAGAAACCTTTTTCCAACACCCTTAGCAAAGTTCCCATCCATGACCCAAAGGGTAAAAGCTCCAAGAGAATTTTAGTTGTGATTTCACTTCAAGAAGAACTGATTTGTCATATAAAATCATTAAAAGAAACTTATCAAATAACATCTTTGGACTTGGATTCCCATAACCGCCTAAATTCTGGGATGAGAGAGTATAAAAAAAATCGATGCAAAGTAGTGAGAGCCTCAAGCTCATTGAACGTAGTAGTTTGGTAAAAGCACATGTACAGCGTACATCTTTTCAAAATGGCAAACAAATTGTGTGAACAGCCGCACAGAGGAGGATGTTGGATCTTTGTGAGAGGCAAATGAACGCTTGAGACACGAGGCAGAGAAGTTTGACCCCAGTGGTAAGCCACGGTGTGTGATTGGGAAGTGCCGTTGAGACTCCGGGAGTCAAGGGGGGATTACTGGGTGCTCGGCAGTTTACAGAGGCAGCATTGTCCCTACCAGAACCTGACCAGAAGCAGTCATGCAGCAGCGAAACCTTGCAGAAAGCCGTAGAGATGTCTGATTAACCCGCAGTGTGAAGCAAGGGACATGAAATGCTGTGCGAAAGGAACTGAGGACGCTATAAAAAACCGGTGAGGCGGCCCAGACCAGGTTGGGACCTTGGGGCATTTCAGCAACCGCAGCGAGAATCTAAATGTAGAAAAGCTACAGAGGCAGAAAGACGCAGAACTGGGAGCATACGGATTGCAGATGTGGGAGGGGGAGCCTAAAATTGATATAATAATAATAATAATAATAATATACCAAGCCAAAGAGGGTGTATGTGATTGTGAAAGTAAAATGAGAAATCTTGGCAAAAAGAGGACACCAGGTATTTGAAAATTTACAAGTGACGTCCTGCCACGAGAGTATACCAGGCCTCTGAAAGTGACAATATTAGGAACCAAGAAGAAACTTATGTTAAAGAAAGACTGATAAAGACAAAAACTTTGACATAACTGGAGTATTGTGTACCAACAAGAGACACCAGTAACTGTTGGACGAAAATACATTATTCATGCATTAAAGAATCCAGGGGAAGGGAGTCAACCTCTGGAACCAAAGTTTTACCACCTTGAACAACATTTACATTTGAGCTGTTATATTTTTGTTTATGAAAACAAATGTGCCAATATTAGGTTGAAGACCATTCCCTTGTCACTTTGTTTTTTTTGTAGTGTGAGGGTCAGGATAGAACGTTTGGATCTAAGGGCCGCTTTTGATTTCTGTCATCCTGAGACACAGTTCCTTTGTTTTTGGTTTTAGGTAGGCAATTCCTTTGAGTAGGGCCAGAGAGGCATTTTCCCAACCCATTTTAGTTAATAAAGTATTTAAACAAAAACATGACCACTTGTGTCTTCCTTTCATATCTGACCCCTCACATATAGTGTGAGAAATGGGATTGGACTCCGTTAACAAAAACTGGGGTACCCTTACATTTGAAAAATCGGCAACCAAGCTTCTTATCAGTCAATTGCACAGAATAGTATATCGTATTTGACTTGTGCAGTACTAGGGGAGAATTGATTCAACCTGGGGACCGAGTGTTAATACTCAGACTTAATCCTTGTTCCCCCACCCGAAACATACATTAGACTTGTCTCTATGTTGGGTCTAGCCTGGCGACATGGCCCGAAGTCTTGGCAGGTGTTAGACCCTGACTACAGAGGCTACATACAAATCTTATGCAAAATAATGGTAAAGCAGCATATCGTGAAGGTGGGGGAAGAGACTAGCCCTGGGGAATTCTGGAAAAATCTGTGTTTCGAAACCTAAGGAACTTAATAATTCTAGCAAAACCGAAAGAGGAATCGAGGGTTTTGGAGAGGCAGACATGGTGGCCTCATACAGAGTCCGGCGGTAACCGAGCCAGAAAAACCGGCAGGTTACTGCCGACTCGTATTACCATTCCGCCTCTGTGATTCCCGTAATCACCGGGTCATTGTGACCCCGGTGACCCAGGAGTTCTGGAATTGTCCCCATCCCCATAGGACTCCATGGGGATGGGGACAATGGAAACACCAGTGTTACCATTTCCGCCTGCAGGCCTGTGGTGTTAAACCCACCAGGTCAGACCTGGCGGGAGTGACACCTCCCACCTGCATGACTCCTGATAAGCCGGTCCGGAAACAATGGTGGCAGTGGTTTTACCGCCACTGTTCTTTCCGGACCGGCAGGGTCGTAATGAGGCCCATTGTCTCCCATTACACCAGAGGCAGTCCCACTTCAGATATCAGAAGAGGACAAAGTTATTCCTGACCTCACCGTTGCGCAAAGGAATGATCCTTTACTTGCTGAACCTTTACTTCAGGTTGTACCCGAAGAATAGGGTAAGAAAAGTGGGGCAGGGGCTATTTTTCTTTTTAAAATCTGGACTGTTATACAAGGGAGATAGTGGACCAGATGACCGTCTTAGATCGCAAATCATGGTGCCCAAAAGTAAAACAAAAAAATGGATTGGAAATTTGCCAGTTCCCACCCGACTGGCGGCAATCTAGGGACAACCAAAACTTTAGCACAGATTCCGAATCGACTTTTTTTTATCGGCCTGGGATCTATGCAGATGTTGTACTCTCTCCCTATGTCAGAAGACCTGTTAAATTCCCCCTCCAGCTCCATTACAGCCTTTTCCAATCATTGATATACCTTTTTCACACATCGGCATGGATCTAGTTGGACCCCTTGAACCATCAAAAGTGGGAAACAAATACATACTTGTGATTATTAGATTATGCAACCCGTTATTCTGCAGCCTTTCCTTCACGGAATAACATGACAAAACTAATTCTCAAGCATTTAATTCCATTTGTTTCAAGAGTTGGATTTCCAAAGGAGATCTAGACTGATCCAGGATCTATCTTTTGAGTGAACTCAATGTCGGAAGATAAGGAAATTCTTCACATTAATACTCTCAAATTGATGCCTTTGTCAAACGGTTCAACAAAACTTTGGATGTTATGACACCATCGACCCTTTTTGCCATTAGAAAAGCCCCACAATCCTAAACAGGATTCTTCCCTTGAAATTTTATATGGGAGAGAACTGCAAGATGTCCTTGATATGTTGAGTGAGTCCAGGGAGGAATGGGGTGAAAAAGCTATTTTACCGCATTCTCAAACAGCCCAGTGACTAAAAGAACATATGGCTGCAGTTTGAACCATAGTACAAGCCAACGTGATTATGACCAAAGAAAACCAGAAAGGCTATCGTGATAGAAAAGCTGTATTAAGATCCTTTTCTATTGGACAGAAGATTCTGGTTCTCCTTCCTTCATCTGAGAACAAAACTCTCTCTAAGTGGCATGGCCCATATGAGATAATGGAGCAGACGGGACCTTATGATTACCGGCACTCGCAATCCAACAGAAAGGTTAAGACCCATGTTTATCATGTGAAACTTAAGGAGTGGAGAGAGAATCCCATCAAAGACACTACTGTGATACCAACCAGTTTATCTGATGAATCAAGTGAGAATACGTTGATTCTGATCGACCTCGCCCACCCTGAAAAGGAGGATCTAATGTACTCCTACAACAGCACCCTGATGTTTCCAGAGCTGAACCAGGCTGAGTAAAAGGAATGTACCATTATATCCGTACACCCACAGGAAGATAGTCCATTTAGAACCATATTGGATACCTGAATCTAGAATAGACTTTTTTGTGGAGGAGATGGGAGAATGTTAGGGGCCGATATCAAGCCCTCTCAGAGCCCCTGGTCCTCTCCAATAGTGTTAGTTGCCAAGCCAGATCAATCGTGGAGATTCTGCATTGATTTCAGATAGGTGAACGTGGCTTCCCAATTTCACAGTTACCCCATGCCCAGAATTGATGATTTAATTGATGGATTGGGGTCTTCTGTTTTCCGCTCCACGATTGATCTGACAAGAGTACTGGCAAGTCGCTGTTAGCATCTGGGGAGGTTGGGCTATTTCCGTTTAAGGTATTACATTTTGGCTTGCATGGGGCACCGGCTACCTTTCAAAGGTTTATGGACAAAATCCTCTGGCCATATGAATCTTTCTGTGGAGTATACGTGATAATACCATCATTCACAGCTGGTCCTGGAAGGCAAATTTACATCACCTCACCTAGTTACCAAAGCATTAAGAAAAGCTGGGCTCCAAATAAATGCTGATTGACAAGATCAGCCGTCAAGTATCTTGGATATTTTGTAGGTAACTGGCTGGTCCAACCTCGTACTGAAATGTTCATGGCAGTTAAAGGAACCCCCAAGGCCCAAGACAAAGAAAGACCTAAGAGCCTTTTGGGGTTCAGTCGGATATTAAACTGTTTATCCCTAGTTTTTCATCCATCACAACTTGGTTTACTGATAAACCCAAAAATGCTGAACTACAGCAAGAAAAATGGCGAGACATTGAATATTTTGGACAAGGTTAAGCATATGCTGTGTAGTGAGACTGTGTTGAAAGCGGCAGATTTCAACCGGAAATTCATTCTACAGACAGATGCTTCAGGTATTTGCTTGGGAGCAGCCCTTTCACAAAATAATGATGGCATTGAGCATCCCATCCTCTACATCAGTAGGACATTGTTCCCAAGAGAGAAACTATGGCTCTACTGAATTGGATGCCTTGGCGATAAAATGGGCTATATCCTACCTCAAATGCTATCTAACAGGAAGAAAGTTTAGGCTGATTACTACCCACACTCCATTGACATGGATGAACCTCCGCAAAGACACAAATGCAAGAGTCATGTGCTGGTTCTTCGATTTACAGCCCGATTGTTTTACCGTGGAACAAGAAAAGACACAAAGAACTGTTAGATGAAAATACATTATTCAAGAATCCAGGGTAAGGTAGACCCTGAAAAACCCTGTTGGAGCTATTCTACTTTTGTTTATTTTTTAAAAAAAATATTTTGCCAATATCAGTTTGAAGACGTTTCCCTTATCACCTTTTGTTTCATTTGTAGTGTGAGGGTCAGGATAGAACGTTTGGACACAAACATGTCTTTTGACATCCTGACGGAGACAGGTCCTTAGTTTTTGGTTTGAGGTAAGGAATTCCTCTTAGAGTAGGGTCAGAGAGGCGTTTCCCCAACCCATTTTAGTTAAGTCTTTTAACCAAAAACATGACCACTTATTGTCCGGTTATCATTTCTGACCCCTCCCACCTTCTTGAGCGTCTTGTTTAGTCTCAAGTTTCCTCCTTTGTAACTGAATCCTCTTCTTCACTTTCAGTATGGATTCCGTCCTCTACATTCTACAGAAACTGCACTCCTTTCTGATTGTGATTTACGCCTAGCCGCTCGCTATTCTAAACACTCATCCCTTCCAATTCAATTGGACTGATCTGCTGTTTTTGATACAGCGGATCATACTTTACTCTTGACTTCTTTCTTCTGTTCTATCTTGGTTCCTTTCTTACTTACTAACCATACATACTCTGTATCCTGGGCTGGTACCTCCTCTAATACTTTTCCTCTTTTGCACAGTGTTCCTATACGCCTTGTTCAACGACTTTGTATTTTCTCTCTTCATACTTCTTTATTTCTGTATATTTCCAAGTATATTCATAGTGTGGCTCAGAAGGAGGACTGTGTTGTTTAGCTATGGACAACTTTTATAAAGGTTACAAGGAGTTAGATCTGCAATTTTACCTTTCACATTTTAGCATCGTTTGGCAAATATTTGTTATGAATTAAACTTTGTTGTTTCTGTTTTTTATTCCTTTTAGAATAAATGACTGAATTATATATATGAGACAACAGATTTTCGGAATTGTTTCCCGATCTTACCTTGTATGTAATGTTGTAATTATTGCCTATTTGTATTTACTGCCTATTTGCATTATTTGATATTTTATGTATGTTGCTTTTGTATACAGAAATAAACTCGGATGATGATGATACTTCCTCTTGTTGCTATCATTTCTTCCTTTGGTATATCTCATCACTTTTTATCTTACCTCTTGTCTTTTAGCTATTAAATCCTGGATGTCTGACTACTTTCTTGTTCCCACTAATACTATTCCTCCTCCCTCTTTCTATTTCCTTCCCCCTTCTATATTTCTATTTCTAGTACTGCTTGCTATTTTACCCTTTATTTTGACACTTGACTTATCATATCACATATCTATAATTTCACGCTCTTGTTTCCATCTTTTCAATATTCGCACATCTAGGTCTTTTCTTGAATTTTAAGCTACTAAACCTTTGATGTCTTTTTTTTTTCATGCCTATTCTATTGTTCTTCTACTCTCTTTGGACTTCCTGTTTCACGCTTAACCCCACTTATGTCTGTTTCTAATGCATCTATTCGCTGATTATGCTAACTAATTCCTTGTGATTCTATTTATCTTTAATCTCACTTGGATGGCTGTCTTTTCATTCTTATCTGAAACATAATTTCCACTGTATGGTTTTGAAAGAACAATAGTGTCTACTCTGTACACTGATCTGTTTCATGTTCACCGAAATTTGTTCTGTTCTGTGTTGACATTGTATTTGTAAAGCTATACATGTCCATCAACTAAAGCACGACATGTTGTTTGTTCAGCTAAATCCAGTCCAATTGATTGGATTGTACCTACTTGTATTGTATACAAAATTGTAAATAGTAAGGTGTCTTCGGGTGCATCTTTTCACTTTTGAGAAATGTATGTAAATTAAAAATTGTAAGGTCAAAAATCTTATTACTCCTATTTTGAAACTTGAAAATATTGTTAGTTTTGTGTAGGAGTACAACAAGAAATGTGTGTGTGATTTCTCACCCTGAAGCAGTATTACTCTTTCCCCTGCACTGTCTAACAAATCCAAAGGAAATGTTGCAGAAATTAGAAAGCATGCATAATACTTAAACATGCTTTTTACATTACAACAGACAGAAAAGTACCTACAGTGAGTATTTGAAATGGTGGAGACCTCTGAAGAATTGATCTGGCCACTACTCCTGTCAATATTGCTATTACCTTGGCTGAATATATAAGTAAAGAGTAACTCTCTGAAGAGGATGTTAATTTATATTACAGCAGACCGTTTAAGAGACTGCTTGAACATCATACTTTGTCCTGTGAATTTGCCATTTTTCCAAGAGATGCCAAGGAGCATCGTGAGCATTTTTCTAAAACAACTGTTTGAATGTTTGTGCTTTTTTAAAATCACAAGAAGGCAGTAAATAATGCAGAACATGGATCAATAGAAACAGAAAAAGGATAATGGATGCTGAACAGTCATTGATTATGCACCAATACATTAGGCTCCACCATTGGTGTCTCTCCACACGTTGTTGACTCTGCTCACTTCTGGAATTGCATTGTGCTCAATAGACCACATATTTACCTGTAATTAGTTTTAAGGAAGGAAACTATTTTTATTCGTGCAAATTTATCAGGTGTTCAGGAAGCTGCCTGATTTGCTTGATAATCTCTACAAGTAACTGGCTGATTGCAGGACAATTTATAGGATCTTGTATGAACACAAGTGTTGGTGTTTCGCCAAAGAAGATAAGGATGAACTTTAAAGCAAATAGTAAAATATCATGACAAGTAGTTTGCGGGCATCGTCGTTGGCTAGGACCTTTTGTGCGTCCGAAGAGATGATCAGGTAATTGTCTGATTTGTTCTATAATTGCTGCCAATAATATTCTAATATCCGGGACCTTTTTAGGATCATCAGTGCTGCGCCCAACAAGAGCAGGGTAAGCTCGGAGTAAAAAATGAAGACCACAACAAGTAGTCTGTGTCTGGCAACATCTGACCGCACCATGGGCACCTCCAAAGAGGAAACTCAGTGAGAAACGAGTCTGGGAACTGCTCCCTCTTCCAGTCATTGAAAGGGAAGTCTAAATTGGGCATTTTTCCATTTACTTCAGCACTCCAAAGTCCAATGTCAACAAACTCCTGTGGCTCAAGAACAGTAGCTTTCTCACTTCCTGCTATATCTACAAGTAGTGTTTCAGGGGAGCCACAGTCCAGATGTACACTTTAGTCTATCTACTGGATAGTCTGCGTCCTTCTTCCTCGTCATCGATCGAGTCTGCACATGCTGAACTTCTTCTTGACTTGCTTCCGAATGGGTTAGGGGTGCGACGGTCTCCCAGCGTAGACTTTCAAATCTCCTAAGTGTTTCCAAGCTCCTCTCCCTTGGACCTTAACTGCTGAAGGAGTAATGTATTCTACGACAAAAGGGCCACTAAATCTGGGCTCGTGCCACTTTCTTGCGAAGTTCCTTATTAGAACCTTACCTCCAGCAAATCATTTAGGGACACCTAAAGTCTCAAGTCCGGTTGCTTTGTTGTCTTCATCTGTGTTCTGAGATCGACACCCCTTTTGCTTGAATTTATCTGAAATGACAGAGATCCTAGCAGTCATACATGTTAAGTACTCGCATAACTTGCTTCCTAACAATTCTGCAGTTGTCTGGGAATCGCTTCTAGTCCTCGATGAAGGAGCCAGAGGCATTCTCATCCACCTCCCTGTAACTAGTTTGTGGGGTGTGAGGTGGTGGTCAGATTCGGGCTGATTTCTTAATGCAAGGGGCAGGCAATGCAGCCACCCCTTCTTCACTGTCAATTTCAACTTTGCTATTCTCTTTTTGAGCAGACCGTTTAGTCTCTCACATATTCCGTTCACTTGCAGGTGATAAGCAGAAGAAAACTTGTGTTTAATGCTAAGCAATACGCTAATCTGTTTGAATACCTCATTCACGAAATAGGGTCCATTATCTGATCTCGACACCTCGCATACTCCCTGAACAAATAAACTTCGCCGTGCAAGTGGCATCAGGTTGTGTGCATGGACCAGCTTCAATCCATCTCAAGAACGGGCACACAACCACTATCATATACCTGTATCCATTACATACTTGCAGCATGTCAACATAGTTGATATGTAAATGCTGAAAAAGACCATTTGGTCAAGGAATTACTCCTCTGACTGTTCGCAGCGTGTGCTCAGCAGTAACATACAATGCAATTTTCTATATAAAAAGCAACGTTTTCTAACGGGCTCAGTACGAACCAGCCCACCGCAATGGTTCCTGCAAGGCTCTCCCTAGTAGCATGCGCACAGTAGTGTAGCTGTTCTAACGCCACCCTTAATAAGTCTACATGCATCACCGATTTACCAGTGCTGTTGCCACAGTGCTTCGGAAGGGGATAAAGAACACCGCCTCTGCAATTCTTTTTCTTCCTGTGGAGCTCCACCTTGAACTTCCATCAATTGTGTTCATGATAAATGATCAAACCCTTCATTCACATCCATTATTACGACAATTTTTCTTTCCTATCAAAAGTATGAAAACTAAAAATGGCAGATGAAAATGCAACTCTTTTGGTCTCTTCGTCTGTGGCTTGGTTTCTGTGTGAAATGAAGTCAGTTCTCTTAGTATGTGCTGCGCACTTAACTATCCCGATGGCTACCAGGAGTTGTAGTGCTTTAATAAGCCTGTCCAATAATGCGGCATGTTGCACTGGAGTGCTGTCCGCTCGGAGGTAGCCCTTCCTTTTCCAATGTGCTAACTTGCGTGTACTGTTGACGTCACATAGGCGGAGTTGCTGTACACCGTTGCTTCCTGCCATGTGCTGAAAAATACGACTTAGTCTCACACTTGCTTCTACTTTAAATTCCCTGTTGGCTCTGTGTCTTACCACAGCTGAACCTGAATGCCTTTCTCCATCAGTTTGACCGATCTTTGAAGAACATCAATAAAGAGAACCTCCCCAGCTTCTAGAGCATTTTCCTTCACCCTCGGGATATCATCATAGAACTCCTCATAATTTGAGCAACCATGTACTTGCTCATCCATTGCCAGTTGTTCGGCTACAAACCTAGCAGGATTCACCATTTTACACCTGACTATTTTGATTGCTGGATTAGCTATAACCACCTCATAAGCAGAAGCTCTTTCAGATGTCAGTGTACCTGTCATGATGCCTACCCCCGGGCATCCAGAGCAAATCCATCAGCCCCGGGAACAGGCATCATGTTCCCTGGAAGGGGCCCAACAACCCCTGTTAGGGGCCATCTGGACTCAGTCCTGGCGCCAGTGGCGCCAGGCTCATAAGCGGGAACCTACCTGAGGCAGACCATGCTGCATACTTACCTGATGCAGACCATGCTGCAAGAAGCCACAAGCCAAATGAGGCTTAGGAGGGACTATTTTACCTAAGGGACTACTTTTTACTCGGGTGGGACTGTAGAAGAATACTTACCTGGGACTACTTCCAAGGCTATTTAAACCACGCCCGGACAGCAGCACACGCTTCGCGTTATTCTGCATCCAGCAGCGTAACGCTCGCCGTGCCTGCAGCAGCATCCAGACTTCAGCCACGCCCGCCTCGGACCCGGAGCACCTAGAAACAAGGGAAAGAAAAGAGAAAGGTTAGAAGATCAAGACCAGCTTCTTATCCGATTCCAAAGCCACTGCATCATCGAACCAAAGGAAAGGCCTTATTTTAAAGGCGTTGCATCGTCAGCTGCAGCGCCGCGCTACACTCACCGTTCTTCGCAGCATCTTCACGCTTCGCTGCTGTCTCCGGCATGTTCCCGCCGCACTCCGGCTCCTAGGAGAAAGCAAAAGACAATAAGGTGAGCCAAGGGAACATAGAGGATTACTGGTTACCACCCAAAGACTTACCTGATTTACCACCGGGTGGAACCAATCCTCTTCTCGGGTCGGCGCAGCTCCCACTGCACCATCGCCGCACCCCGGCCCCTAAGGGGAAAATACAAAGCACAACAGGGTGAATCAAATGGACTATTAAGAGGAGCCACCTCCCGCCATAGACTTACCGGATTTTGCCGCCGGAGGTATTCACCTCGACTCTTGTCTTAACTCAGCACCTAAAAAGGGAAAAGACCACAGATTACGGAATCGGTTAAGAGTGAAGGTCTGGCAATTGAACTCTTGCGAACTGCATACTTACGGCGCCTTGCCGGGAGTGTCGAGAGAGCTCAGGAACTCGCCAATTCCGTCGACCAGTGAAGCAACTGGTCCTCCTCGCGCCCCTGCACTCGAAGCATGATGGAGAGCTCATCCTTTCAAACCATAAGGTGAGACTTTTGAGGGAACATCAGAGGTGGTCAGTAGAGAGGACAACTGGGGGTGGAGAAGGGTGTTTCAAGCTATACTCCATAGGTGGTTAATACCCCCTTCTCCATTCACAGAAGAATATTCCTAGGGCCAGACAGACGAAACTAGGAGGGCCAGTCCAGCCCATCATCTCAGCCCTACGCATTACACTGGAGGAGGCCACAGCAGTCCAGACCAGATCGGCGCCTCTGTGGGAGTCGGGTGAGCGTAACAGTACCCTTGGGTTTCTCCAAAACAGCAAACGATGCATGCTCAATAAATAACGTTGTGGAACACCATCACTATGCTTGCAGATTTCTTGATGGCGAACGCAGCTGCTGCCAGCGATTGTTTGCAAGGGAAGTGACCCCTCATAACTGGGTACACAATCCCACTGTAATATGCCATGGGTTTCTACTACAATGTAGTTCTCTGTGTGAGTATTGCTGTCATAACTGTTCCATTCGTGTGTGAAAATAAAAAAGAACTCCTCAGAATAATTGGTAATTCCTAAAACTGGAGCTGTACGAATTGCCTTTTTAGTTCATCAAACCCCTCCTCCATTTCCTCAGTGCATTCAATGTTTCCTAATTCACCTCTGCCTTCTTCAGGGCCTACAACAAAGGTCTTGTGTATGAACTATAATCAAATACCCATGCTCTAACATAATTACACAGTCCTAGAAACTGTTGCGTTTGCTTTATTGTGTGCGGTTTTTATGTTTTCATGATCACCTCGGATCTTTCAGTTGTAACTTCCTTTCCTTCATGCAAAATGAACTGTCCTATGTATAACACCTCTTCCTGACAGTACTGCAACTTCTCTTTATCCACTTTATATCCTTTGCCTGCTAAAATAATCGGTAGCTGAATTGAGTCTCATCTGCACTCTTCCTCTGTTATGCTACAGACTAAAATGTCATCTACGTATTGCAGCACAACGCTCAGCAAATCAATATTGCTTAGGTCCATCTGCAGGACCCTATAAAAGATTGATGGAGACTCCCAGTACCCCTGTGGCAAATGTGTACTTTTCAGCCTGGTCTGATGTAACGTAAATGACGTAAGATCTTGGGAATCTTTATGCAACAGGATTGAGAAATATTTTTCAATCACTGTGAAATATTGTGCTTCTGGGGGAATACTGCATAAAATCGTCGCAGGATTCGGAAATAGAGGAATCTCTGCCTCTATAATCTGGTTTTTCGGCCTCATGTCCTGAATTAACGGCATGCTCCACCCTTCGTTTTTGTGTTTTGTGTTTTTTTTTTTTTTTTTAAATGGGATACACTGCGATATTACATAGTGTCTGCAAGGCATAAAATAGGCAGCGTCGCATAGCTATTTGCTTTACAATTTTATAGGTTTGCTAATTAAATTGACACTTGTGTAGCACAACTTGCTATTTCAATTATCTTGTTGAATAAAAGCAAAGCTCACCTGGCAATCCTCTTACCCTTGGGGCTCCAACCGCCATCTTTTATCTGTTCACTGCAAGTTCAAAGCCGCTTATGGGAGATAGTGCCACAGTAATCATTTCCTCCACTTTTAAAATTGCCAAAACCCTGTGAGTGCTAGGCAAGAAACTCGCTCTTTGAAATAATTGCAAAGTAGAAGTCATTGAGATGATACATGTATAAACTATATTATCTCTGACAAAGACCAGTATGTGTTAACGTAATTATTTTTAAAAGGCAGTCCTGGAATTCCCTTCCTAAAGATTTAAGTTGTTACATGATACATAATTGCAGTATTGCTACTGTAAAACACATTGTCACCATGTTTTTCAGTAAAGTTTAATTTAGTGTATCTACATCTCATAGTCTAAAGTATATTTCATTTTGTTGGGCAAAAGTGCATCATATTGAGGAGTGAACACTTTTGAAATTATGCATTATCACATGGCCAAATACTTTTTAATTGCAAACTTAGTTCTGTGACCTGCTGGCTGCATACATATGTGAAACTGGTGCTCAACCCATGAGTTGATCCCAAAGTCTTTGACATTCTATCTTATCACCCTGTTGCTTTATACCAGCTACCCTGAATGTGAGATGGCCCGGTTCTCTACCTGCTACTATCCACTCTGCTTAGTCGCTTACTTTCTTTCCTCTTATATAATGAATACACACTAAGTTTACGCACAGTAGTGATCAATTGTTCCATCAAGTTTGTACATTTACAGATCTACTGCAATACCATAACACTGTAGTTGGCTCCTGAGATCACTTTGCTCTACGATTAAGATTGAATTATATAATGGCACCTGCAGGGGGTGGCGCTGTTGAGCAGCCCAAGATGGCTGCCTAGTCTGTGAGCTTCGTGGGGCTCCGGCCGAAATCCGCCATCAACTGCGGTATTAAATATCCTCGAAACCCAATACTTCTTGGATTCACTTGGGCGACCTTTCTGCATGTGCCACAGCAGTCCCGGCCTGAAACGGTCCCGGGAACCAGACGAATCGGGCGTCTCTGCCAGCTGGCAGCCTCCTGACTGGGCCTCCGCGCGCACCCGGCTCCCGCCGCCTCCTCCCTGCCGGATCCCGCGGAGGCCGGCGGTGAATGCTGGGTGCGGGACTCGCGGTCCCTGATCACTGCCCGGGGCCCTCCGCCTCGCAGCCTACACCAGTCCCCCCTGGGGAGTGAACCTGACATCGCCTGCGGCCTCCCTCGTGGAGTATGCTGTAACGTGGGCGGCCGCTGCGGGGGCCTGTGCTGGAGCGGGCCCCCACTCTTCGACACACCAGCTCCCAGGTGCCCGCTTTGCGCCCCCCCCCTGTGAGGGGGACTTTGCCATCGGCTCCGGCCGCCCCTCCCTGGGGCACACCACTGCACCGGCGATCACCTTGGGGGGGCCTGCGCAGGTGCACGCCCCCACCCCTCTTCCTCACAACGGTGCCGCAGCGCTCGCTCCATACCCACCCCGGGATTACTCTGCTGCTCTCCCTCGTGGCGGCGCTGGGGCCCTGTCCTCACTGAGCTGCGGGGTGACTGGGCAGGAGCCTGGTTGCCCACCCGATATCTGTAGCTCCCGATCCGGACACTGACACCCAGATGAGGAGCGGGGTGGGACCCGAGCCAAGTCACTTGTGGCCTACATTACCTAGTCTTGCCACCTAAGAGGCCCGGAGCCCAAGCCTACGCTCTGGAATGGGGCGCTGCACCCGGATCACCTATACCTGAGGGGGCCTCTGTGGACCCTGGCTGCTGGACACACCAGCGCCTCCTTGCTTGGAGCTCCTGACTGTACCTGGGTTTCCCCCTCTGACCAGCTGAGTGTTTGGCCTCCATTAACATTCCACTGCCACAGGCACATGCCTCATCTGAAATTCTACCGGCTATGCCCAACAAATCCAGAGGGAATTTGAAAGGGGGAGCCATGGACAAATTTACCAAATCTGTCCCGAGGTCGGAATCCGCCCATACATCCTCCTTACAGGAGGACCCAGATCCGGTCCCTCATCCCCTTGCAACTGCCCCCGATCGAACTACACTCATGGAATCCATGGCTAAAAACTTTGCCTCGTTCGACGAGAAACTGGATGACATTAATGCCAATGTGGCCTCCCTGAAAACACACGTGGACCAAGCGGCCACCAGAATCTCCGACGCGGAGAGCAGAATTTCGACAAATGAAGATGACATCTTACCCTTGCAGAACACGGTCACCTCCCTATCCCGTGACATGAAAAGTGTAAAAGCTAAGTGCGACGACTTGGAATCGTGCTCTCGCAGAAATAACCTGCGAATCATCGGTGTTCCCGAAAATGCCCTGAAAGGGCGCATGGAAGATGCCATCGAAACATTGCTCAAAGATCTCCTCGGCAATCCGGCCTTACTTTACGGTGGAGTGCGCCCATCGGGCCCTCTCACCGCGCCCCAAACCAGGGGACATTCCAAGGCTCATCATCGCCAGAATTTTAAACTACCGCGACAGAGACCTTATCCTGCGCCTGGCACGTGAGAGGGGTGAGCTACGCTTTGAGGCCAAAACCATTAGGATTTTCCCTGACTTTTCAATAGATGTACAGCAGGAGAGGCGCCAATTCCTCGGGGTCAAGAAGTTGCTCAGGGAGTGCAATGTCCCATACGCCATTTTGTTCCCCGCTCGTCTTATAATTTGCCACTGTATGTGATTTTATTTCTTCACTGTGCCTGACGAGGCGGTGAAATTTATTGAAGCACACATCCTTCTCCATGATCCAGAAGGTGGACACGCCGAAGGAGACTGACCCAACGCGCTGCATCCTAATGGGACCTAATTAACCTATCTAGCAAAACCCCTTTCTCCTCGTCAATGTACATGACTAGCAATAATCTACCGCAAGCTCACCACGCCCCCATCTATGGCCCTCTGGCCCCTGGCTCACCGCTGGTACTTTTGACACTGATCTCTGTGCGCCTTCAGTGCTTGGAACTGAATATGACTACTTAGTACTCCTCGGTTCTCATCCTACGTTTAATGGCCAGCTGACCCTGGGACCTGACACAAGATCCGCTTACTGCAGAACCTGCACCAGACGGCTGTTTCTGTCCTACATGATGCTCAAGCGGTCGTCCTCACGGCAACAGCACACCCCACTGCAATGGCAATGTTAATGTTTGATTGGGTGTTTTCGAAGGCTGGCCCCAGTTGGGCCATGGTGGGGGCACATCCCCGTTGGATGTTGTCCTTCGTCATCTTCTGTTTCACCAGATTTGTTGGGGAATGGAAAAGTGCTATGGTAAAAGATGGAGGCGGATTGGCAGACTGCGTCGCATTGGGGCATCCGCATCGGAGGGGACTTTGCCTCGCATCTGGTTTACGACAACAGTGGTGGGATGTACATTAGACTTCTGTGCTGCCTATAACTGCGATGTCTAGCGACCCGCATGGACTGAGCAACCTTGTTGGGGTTCCGGAGGTTGTGGCACACGTCGATAGGCATGGGCGCAAATTCTACCTATGCAAGAAACGCACCCTATGGGCTCTCCAGTTAAGTGTATCTTATTTAGATCATTAGAATGCCTGTAACTATAATGTCCTGGAATGTTGGGGGCCTAAGTAACTATACCAAGGGTTGCAAAATTATGGCATATGCCAGCAGGCACGGATGCAAAATTCTGCTCCTACAGGAGACGCACTCCACGGGCCCACTGGCTAGGAGCATTGCACCAACCTGGGGGCCTCACATACATTTCACTTCATACTCCACTTGTGCAAGAGGAGTGTTGACATTGATCCATAAGTCACTCAAGCTTCTTCTCCACAAGAGCTACATAGACCTGGAGGGGAGATATATAGTGTTGTACTGCGCCATTGCCAACAGTGATTATTTGCTGGTGAATACCTATTGCCCCAATGTTGACTCTCCCGAGTTTGTTGATCAGGTGGTATCCATATTACTAGGGTACGTGGGGGTGCAGATCATTTGGGGTGGGGATATGAACTTCATCCTTGATACCATGATGGACAGGACTAACGCAGCCCCCAGACTCCTGCCAGGTGCAGCGCGTAGACTCCTGGCTCATTGCGCGACACTCGACATTCATGATGTATGGAGGGCATTACATCCGCAAGCGCGGGAGTTCACCTACTACTCATCAGTACATGACAGTTCTTCCAGGATCGATCTGTTCCTACTGTCCGGCCCTTTGCTGGGCAGGGTGGCGGAAGGAAACACGCATATCTGCATGCACACTGTCTGACCACTCGCCGATTGCGATATCCCTAGAACTAGGAATTCCGGCTCCCACCATCAATACATGGCGCTTCAAATCGGCCGCTCTGCAAGACATTGTGTTTAGGGCGGACATCTTTGCTGACGTTCAGTCGTACTTTGAACACAATCTGCCACAGTCCACCACTCTGGGGGTCCGCTGGGACGCCTTCAAGGCCTTCATCAGGGGGGCGTCCATCTCTAGGGAATCGGGAGCCCTTAAAACCATAAGAGCTACCCTATCCCGCACTGAAACTAAACTAAGGGACCTGGAGCCCACCTGGCCTCCATTGACCCGGGTGTCCTCTCCCAGATCAGTGAGGAGCTCAAGATCTTCAACGAGCAGGCCAATAGGGAAGTCCAGTACTTCAGCCGCCACAGGTAGCACGGAAATATGGCGAGGGTGACCGACCAGGAAAAACACTGGACGCTCTGGCGAGGGGGGAGTGGGGTCAATCCCAAATTACTTGTGTTAAGGACAGTCGGGGGTGGGGGTGGGGGGGCGATACAGTGGTCTGATCAGCATATCCTGGAGGTCTTCACAGGCTTCTACTCTGATTTATACTCTCAGCCTCCCGAACTAAGTGACTCCCAGATGCGGGTGCTTCTGGAGCAGATTCCCACCATCATCGTCTCCCCCGCTACAAGAGACCAGCTAGACTCCCCCGTTACACTGGATGAGATAGTGGAGGCTATCTCTAGTCTCCCAAAAGGAAAGGCGCCGGGCCCTGATGGGCTGAAGGCGGAGTTCTATCAGGAACATGTGGCTATACTAGCCCCCGAGTTGCTCGGGGTGTGGAATGAGTCTCTCCGGCTGGGATCCCTTGCCCCAACATCACGCAAGGCCGTTATTACGGTTCTGCTTAAGCCTGGCAAACCTGCTGATGACTGTGGATCATATCGGCCCCTTTCACGTATGAACCTGGATACAAAAATCTTTGCCAAGGTAATCGCCAGTCGCTTCCTACCTGTTATGCCACATATGGTGCACGACGACCAGTCGGGTTTTGTGCCCGGGAGATCCACATCACATAATATCAGGAGGCTTCTTAACGTCCTGGCACGAATCAATCGGGACGGGAGTGCAGTTGCGGTCACCCTGGATGACCAGAAGGCCTTTGATATGGTGTCCTGGAGGTACATGTGGTTGGTCCTGGAGACCATGGGTATTGGGCCTAGGATGATTGCATATATCAAACGGCTGTACACCTCTCCGGTTGCCAGGGTCCGAGTCCACTCTCAAATGTCCGCCTTGTTCCCTCTCTTCAGAGGCACCCGCCAGGGATGCCCGTTCTCCCCGATCCTGTTCACACTGGCCATTGAGCCTATGGCGGACTTTGTCAGGGAGCGCCACTCACGCAAAGGGATACGGTTACAGGGTACCCCCGAAATTATTTCACTTTATGCAGACGACGTACTACTGTTCGTCAGAAACCCAGACCTCCACCTCGACCCCATTCTGCGCGACATCACTTGTATCAGTACATACTCTGGATTCAGCATCAGTTATGCCAAATCCGAACTCTTCCCCCTCACGGGCTCCATGATCCAACCTGCCACGGAGTACCTGCTACGTTGGTCTCCCGACGGGATTAAATGTCTGGGAATCCAGGTGTCCTTGACCAAAGAAGCTCTCTTAACTAAATACCTGGCCGCGGCAGAACTGGCAGAGTCCAAGATAGTGCGTTGGCGCTCTCTCCCGTTGTCATTGGCGGGTACATTATCACTGGTTAAAATGGTTTTACTCCCCAAACTGCTGTACACATTCACGAATGTCCCCATATGGCCCGGCAAGAAGTACTTTGTTGATCTACACAAGCTGTGCGCTCGGTTCCTGTGGCATTCTGGTGCGGTACGGAAAAAATGGGCTGCCATGGCTCTTCCCTACGAGAAAGGCGGGTTTACTGCCCCTGACCTGATGCGGTACTGGATCGCCGCGCAGGCACAGTTTGCCACCTAGTGGTACCCCGGGCCTCCCACTCGCCCGCATGTCAAGCTAGAGGACCTTGCAGCTTCTGGCACCAATATAATGACCTTGATCCTACATCAACAATATGAACCAGACTCGCCCATAGACCCAGCCAAACCACCACATTGGCTTGGAGGCGGATATTTGCTGCGGGCGTGGAGGAACGCCCATACTACAAGTGGCTGCCCGCCTGGCAGTTCCCCGGATTAGAACCGCAAAACATGGCCTTGGCACGACATTGGCGGTCCCTGGGGTACCTGGCCCTAACCGACTTTTACCCGGATGGGCTATTCATTACACCACAGACCTGGAAACCGGGTCACTCGGGATCACCAATGGAACTGCTGCAATACTACAGACTCGGCGCTGCATTCCGCGACACGTGGCCTGAGATTCCCCACGAGCCCCCGGACTCCCCAGGGATTTTGTACATTGCCAACTCGGGTGGGGCCCGCGGGGTGGTATCACTATATAAACTCCTTCTCACAACTGCTAGACCGCAACTCTCTAAGGTGCGGGACGACTGGGCCTCCGAACTGGAGGTAGAACTCACAGACCAGATGTGGGGGGAAAATGTGCTCTCACACTAATAGGGTCTCCCTAAATTTCCAATACCGCAACATACAGTATAAACTGTTGAACAGGCTCTACTACACCCCGCGCAGGCTCTCCAAGTTCGCCCGCTCCGACCCATGGCTATGTCCTCGCTGTGGCGCAGAGGATGCAGGCCACTTACACATGTTCTGGGACTGCCCACGGCTAACCCCATTCTGGAAGGAAATCCTGAAAACTTTGTCAGAAATCTGTGATACTGTCATCTGGCCTGACCCGCTGGGTGTACTGTTTGGGGCTTGGGGGCATGAGGGAGCCAGAGGGGCTGCTAAATTCTTAAATGTGTGCTGTGTAATTGCCAAAAAATGTATTTTACAGGACTGGAAGCGCTCTGCCCCTCCTACCTTCCGGAAATGGCTCAACTTGTTGACCTGGTCTTAGAACTGTGAGGAGGAATACATTAGCACGGTCCCGGCCTAAAAACATTTGGACTGCCTTTAATAGTTATCTGAATGGCCTGGATGCCGGCTCCTCGATGGATAATTCACCGTAATTATTGTTACTGCGTGCCTTGTTATTTGATGCTCTATAGTGCTGCGATCTCCATGGTATTATTTCTCACTATTCATATGTGCCACTGAACTCTGTTAAAATATCCAGATTGTCTCTGTATAGCTGCTCCGATGTGTGTGTATGTCATCTGCCTCTGCCAACAAAAATAAAAGTTTAAAAAAAATATAATGGCACCTGCAGGAGAGAGATGGCCAATCCAGAGCCTGGGAATGCAAGCTGAATCTTAATTGGCTGCTTGCATTTCTTGCCAGGCCACTGTGCATATGTCCAGCCTTCACCCTGTCCTTGTAGGCAGAGTCCCAAGCCAAGTCTCGACTGGAGTGCCAAACTTCAACCACCTGCTCGCTCACTTGCACACCTCCTTGCTCACAATCGGGTCCTGGAAATACTTATTTCCAATCGCGGACATATGGATAATTTCTTTTAAGTGTGAATTGTGCAAGGGCTGGTTCCCTTAAAAACAAAACAAAAAGTATTAGAACTTGTGCTTACCTGACTCAGACTTGAGGACAGTTCGCAGCCCTGCCCTCCCCATCGAAGTGGTAATTAATGGTATATTGTAAACCGTTGATATCAATGCCAGGCGAGGGCAATCTTATCCACCTGAAGTTGACAATTACCCTACCTGCCTACCACAAAACCATACTACTTATTCAGTCTCGGGCTACAACTTTCCCTTAACATTGTGAACATTTTGGTTTTACAAAATCTCTGAACATCTCCTTACACTGCAAATTATGGGTGAAGCATACAAAATACAGGATACTGACCTGTGCAATACTAATGGCATCCAACTGCACAGAACCTTGGCTGAAAACAAATTTCAGGGCCTTTTTTATCATCTATTTATTTGTGTCCGTTCATGTACCTAACCTTTTACATTTTACAGACCCTCTCACTAATGTCTTACTTCAGCGGTACACACACATGCTTTATTGTTGCAAATTGTCTGACTTTGGTGCAAATAACTTCTGGTGACACTTACAATATTAGTACCGAATCGCTAATCAAATCAGTTTGTTTGCTAATCAATTAACATTTTAATTAGCAAATTCTGCTAATCCATTTTGGAAAACAAATGTATGCCTTGTGATTCTGATGTCACTAATATGCCTTGTTCCATCATAGCTGATATAGGGCCTCATTACACGGAAGGCGGTGAGCCATGGCGCTATTAGCGCCATGGCTCATGCCGGTAAAATACCGGCACCGCCTTGGCGGAAAGGGGATTTACCGCCCCATTCCAAGGTTGGTGGGGCGGTAAATCCCCCTTCCGCCATTGCCCTTCCCCATTCCCATTTCTGCCCCATAGGGCTCTATGGGAATGGGGAAGGCGCTAATTACGGCACCGCAATTTTGAGGTGCCGTAATTAGCTCCGAGGTCCCTTAGCGGGTTGGTTTTTAACGCCTGCAAAAAGCAGGCGTTAAAGCACCAACCCGCAAAGGGACCTCGTAGTACGGCGGTAAGGGTTAACGGTCACCGTTGCCATTAACGGTGACCGTTAACCCTTACCGCCGTCCGTGTAATGAGGCCCATTGTCTTGAAAATACCTTTGTCTGCCTCTCGAGACATGGGATACTGCCTTGCTCGAGGTAAAATTGGTCCTGGTTTCAACTTAATCTTAACTTCTCGCACCCCCTTTAACAGGCCTACATCATAAGGGCCCGTAGTCCATAAAGAAATTGGCACTTTCTCAATATCCTCATCAAAAAAATGCGGGACGCTGCCGCTCTAACATCATTTGTTGTGGGATCTCTCTTCTTTCTATCCTGATCCAATACGTAATGCTCATTTCGAATACCACTTCATTTCGAATATCCTTGCCAGTGACATCAGTCAACCTGTACCCTTCCACAATGGCAATCACTGTTCTCCATGGCTTGCCTTCATCATCAAATCCTTGATGGCCAGTTCCTCTTGCACTATGGCTGCCTGTAATTCCAAGGGAAAATCCTGTCATCCCCCAGACCCCCTCTTCGTCCATAGGTATCTGTGGCCTGAACAGAAATTCCTCAGGTATTTTCATAAAGTTGGCCACTAAACTGGGTAGCCACGTTAACAAAATGCGTACACCATAATGAAAAACCTCTGACTCGAAGTGTCCCTCGCAGATCTATTTGTCCTGTAAATGCCATGATAAATTCAGCCACGTTTAAATAATGTATTCCTTGCATTGAACACACTATGCCTTCGTCATTGAAGGAAATCATCATATTTAGCTTTGTCATTAAATCTCGGGCCAGTATATTAAATTGTGTCTCCCTTGAATACAACAATGGGACAGACATATCACACTCTCCTATAGAGACTGGCAATTTCTTAGTAAATGGAACTCGTACTTGTAGCTTCAGAGAACCCTTGAGCATTCATGGCATTTCCTGATAACAAGAATGTTCCCTCCCGTATACATGAGCGAGTTGCCCAAGTGTCTACTAAAAAAAGAAAAGAATTTGCCTCCTATGGTAACATCAACCGTTGTTTCCTCTCGAGGATTTGGCCTTACCGATAGTATTGAACACATCGTCACCCTGTGAGCTGTCCTTTTGTGGGCACATGCTCATTCCCATATCTGTGAAAGGATTCCCACCCGTGATATCGACGCGCCCTACTCTAGGAGTCAATAACTGTCCTGTGTTTGCACTCTGCTGTATCTGCATGGGTGTGCGCTGTGACTGCCCTTGCAGTGGATTCAATGGTGCTTGCTGTGGTTGCAAAGCCTGTTATGTTTGCGGCACTCGTGCTTCATACACTGTCTGATCTTGGGCGAACTCATCCCTACTTTATGGGCTATATGCTGGAGGATAAACTGTCACCTCCCTCCCTCTTGAGAATTGTCCAAATGTTCGTGCAATATGTCTTGTCATTCCACTTGTCCAACATACAGGAGGGAGTCTTCTAATTTGCCCTCCCTGCATGCCTTGATTATCATTCTGCACATTCTGAAAACCACCTTGGTTATTCTGAAAGTGTCCCTGATTATTCTGAAAGCCTCCCCTTCCTCGGAAACCTCCCCTCTCTCTCTGCATGAATCCATTCCCTCCTTGATCTGACTGCCATTGATTATTCACCTGTGGCATACCCGCTGTCTGTGTCCCTAGCCCCTCTCCGCTAGTCAACATTGCCCCTTCTATATCATATTTCGATCGTTTGTTTTCTGTACTAGTTTAGCGACCTCGAGCTTTCTAGCTTCTTCCCTCTTTCGATTTTTGTCTTGCAACAATCGGCAATGATGTGCAATGGTCAGCTGTATTTCTGGCCATGGTTTTGCTTCTATACCCACCAGCTTCTTGAGCTGTCTCTGTACCTGTTCTGGCAATCCCTGAAATAAAATATGATAGAATACATGTATTGATTTCCCCCAAGGCTCGCGAATTTCCAAAGGCCACTGTTACTGAAAATTCGGAATGTAAGCAAGCAGATCTTCGTCTTCCTGCATCTTACGTGCCATAATTGCACCCATATCCGATGTATCAAGATATTGTACTCTAATAATTGTAGAGCGGCAGTCTGGAAAGTGCTTAAACGCGCTCCATCATGCACTGTTTCTGTGCTGTGACACTTGATTATCCTGCTCTCGTCCAAATGTCGTCAGTCCTTTTCCCCAAGGATAGCTGCTAGAAGACCCTTGATGTCCCCTATAGTAACGTATTTCCTCCTGTCATTTTTTCCAATTCATAGATCCATTGCCCTCCAAATACCCCCCCCCCCCAACGTTAAACTGGGTAATTGGCATCTTAAATTGTCCTTATCAATCTGGGGTTATGGGCTATACTGCGGTCTGGCCCCTCCTTTTTTCCAACAAAGGAAATTGCGAAATCCCATAATCGCAATCGGCTCCCATCGTCTGCCTATCCATAGGAGGGACAATGGTTCCGGGTCACATTCTGCCTGGTAATGACCTCAGTCTGCTCACATATGGTGGCGATTCCCGCCCTTACCATGAGGTCGCCTTTTAGGTGCTCTGGGTACGCCATGGGCTCTGGCGTCCTTTCTTTAGGCTGGTCTAAATCCGACCACCTCACTTCTTTATCAGTCTGGAAACATCCCTCGGGACCCCATGCACCAACACCCTCCTCCCCACGGAAGGTTTCCCTGCCTTTGTCCGACATATCTTGTCCCAAACTAATATGGCTGTCATCCTTCTCGTCCATGTTTAGAGTCAGCCTGTCCAAAAACGAGGCTCTATGGTCAAGATTAAATGAGCTTCCCTCCTTACTTCATGATTAGGCAATTTGAGATCGATCGTCTTTCACTTTGTTTCTTGATTCACCTTTTGTCCTTATTTCCTGATAAGCCTTCTCGATTCGATCTCCAATACTTCCTATCTCAAAATTCTAGAGGGTCATGGCATCACCTGTTGCGATGGGAGAAACTCCTCTATGTCCTCCCATAATACTACTGGACTCAGTTCCATTAGCTCTCTCTCAATGCGACCAATGTCGCGTGCCCTCTGTCTTCTCTTTCGTGCCATTTCCTCATCAAATTCTTTGTTTCTTTGCTTCCTCTCTAACCCTTTCTTCCTGTTTTTTCACTTCTCTCCTCTCATTTGCCCTACACGTCTCTTCACCTTTGCGTCTTTGCATTCTTTTATCTCCTAATTTCTGTTCTTCCTCTTTTCTTTTCTAGCCGCTCTCTCCTCCTTTAACTGTTCTTCCTGATGCATCTGTTCCCACCTTTGTCTACTTTCTTTTGTACTCCTTCTTTCAATTGTTTCTCTTGTTCCCTGTCTTTTTTTTCATCTTGCTCATCTTTATCTTCTCCTTGCCGTACTTCCTCGATGCTCTCCACATCAAGTTTGAGCAATATCTGACCACCCATCCATTCATTGTGTATTAGCGCTATCTCGCCAGCTTTCTTTTTCTCCCTTCAATCTCTAAACTTCTCGTTCTATATCTAGGGTCAGACTTGGTCATTCATTTTTCTCTTTGTCCCGTGGGACTTTAGGGATCACATCTTTTTCTGGAGTTCCTTCTGGGTTCTCGTTACTGCTATATACAGGTGGCTCATGTATCATATTACTGCATCCTGTTGCTGCTTTAAGCTTTCTTAATGGATACAATCCATCATCTTTCTTACTATCCCCATTTACTTCAGGCACGGTAAGGGGGAGCAGAAGGCTCAACACCCCCCTCTTTACTCTGGTTAAGCATCCACTCTTCAGGAGGGGGGTCTTCCCGTTCCTCCTGGTAGATCTTCCAAAGTTCTAGGCTAGCTAACCTTTTCTCCAATTTTCTTCCCGTGTACGCAGCGTGCAAGTATGCAGTCATGTGTTGCAAAACTGCTTTCGACAGTGCTCCCCCCCCCCCCTGTGGCCGTGGCATGAACATTTTATCTGCCGTGCCCTTAACCCATTTTGCACTATATTGCTTAAGCATGGATGCGTGTTTTGGCAGCTGTTTGCACAGGTCTATGAGACGGGTGCATGAGAGGAGTAAAATCCTCCAATATGACAGGTCACAATCGACTGTCAATACTTACTGTTATTTTACACAGAAAATACTTTAAAAAAAAACAATATAATATGAGCGTTCACCAATCGTTGCCGCTCCAAACCTCTGTCTCACTTTACTTCAATCTACCCATTCAGTCGATACCATTAATGACTAAATAATTTACACTCAACCTCTTACTCGCAACCTCTTAACACAATCTATAATTTGTCGCTCTTCGGCATCTCATCTTCTCCTTAATACATAAAATACACAAACTGGCCAACCCCAACATACATCTCTTCTCAGCGCTCCTTGCTGCTATTCTTGCCCCTAAAAATACCCAGATTTGGCATGTAAATTATCCCCTTTAGCAAACCTTGTTCGCTTGTCGCCTATGTTTCCACTTGGATTTTGGAATAACTTCTTCTAGACATTTCTTGAACCTAGGATTATGGGTTTAATCTGTGATGTTCCTCTTCATGTATATACCTCTGTGACGCTCTTCATCATTAACTAAGTACCCCGC
Organism: Ambystoma mexicanum; assembly: GCF_040938575.1. Taxonomy (NCBI): domain Eukaryota; kingdom Metazoa; phylum Chordata; class Amphibia; order Caudata; family Ambystomatidae; genus Ambystoma; species Ambystoma mexicanum. Next base: position 303,294,515 of record NC_090923.1, on the reverse strand, counting down.
CAACCCTCCATTACGTTCTTTACGTTATCACTTTCCCCACTTAATATACATTAATCGTTTTTTGCCACCTCCCTCAATCTATTCACCATGCTTTTCAGCTCCTGACCCTTGGGATCGTCTCCTCCTCAACCGGCCACCATCGCCTTCTGTCCACTCAGTTCCCTGTAGAAACCAGGAGGGGATTTTGTGAAAGTGGGACCCGTCCCACCTATTTTTGTGTCTTGCAAGAACTTATTTTCTGCCGCTATCCACAGGATTCCTTGCGGTCCTCCAGCTAAATGGCAAAAGACATCGGATATCCCGAGACCCTTAAAAGCCTACTGGGTCGATGGATCTCTACCTTTGCTACCACGTGAACCCCCGAGACCTGGGGTCCTTTTAAGACGAGGTAGCAATACTTAGAGATGGATGGGGATGCAGAACTTAGTCATACATCAACAATCAAAGCGACTCAGGAAGTTGGCAAAACTTAGTACTGCTTTATTTGCAATTATCTAAAATAGGGAGTTACAACGGACATCAAACTATGTCGCAAACTACAAAGACTTACTTGGGATTGTGATAGGCTTACAGGGAACATCTAGGTATACGTTCCATACTAACGGAGGTTGTGATTGGGTCTCTAACATCAGGTGGACAACTAAGCCCTCCTCTTCATTGTCACAAAATACACAATGATTTATTGGTTACACAAACTATAGGGCTCGCTGATACGTGGCCCTCTACAATTGGTTGGCACATTTGTACCCTTCTGGAATATTCCACTTGCTAGCAGCATGCAAACTGGCTACTCCGGGTGCTGGGAAGGTCAGCCTGGTTATGCCTACCCACCCAATTAGCCCAACATTTATCAGCACTCTTGCGGTCTGCCATTCAATCAAGGCTTTGAACTTGGCCTTGCAGAAGCTCTCTGTGCCTGAGAATAAAACGGTGTGTGGCATTGTCTTATCTTCTGGTTTTGGTGTAGCTCGACCCAAAGTCTATTTCAAACTGATCATGTGACTGGAGACAACGTTTTCGAGCTCTTCGTTGCACATAATACTATCAAATGATGAACTATTGACTCCTTCCGTGTTTTTTCATCCCACCTCAAACGGAAGTTTGTTTCTTTCTTATGTTCATGTAACTTCTTGACAGACAACCAGGCTCACGGTGGCCTCGACTCTTGGTGCTAGACAAGCCAGCCATCTTGAATTCTCCTTCCCCATCATCTTTTTTCCAACTATGGCACATTCAAGCCCTTTCCATTCACGGGGTTCAAGTCTTGCTAAAGTGCATTGTGGAACATACAGATTCTATATATTCCTATGTATATACATTGGTGCATCACCGCAATCTATTCACTACATAGCCAGACTTGGGATTATTTTGTCTACTTGCATTACAGCATCTGTACAGGTGTAAAATGACTTTGCATTTTCTTCAGTGCTTCTTCGCATGAGCATCTTCATTTTGATCCCAAAATGTTGCTTAACTTTGACACTACCTCTTCAGATCTTATAGAATGTCTATATTCTTCAGTCTTTTGTATCTCGTCAGGGTGTTTCAGTTCTGCCTCGCATGACGTCACCATTCCTCTCATCCATTTTCACACTTCTTCCAGAACTCTGTCCAGAAGCCCGTCATGTCTTGGTGAATGCATATAGGGTTTTCTCAAAGGATACCTTTTTTACAAGAATTCTTTGCGGTACAGGCCTCCTCACTGGTACTGCATGTGTCGCAGTTTCTGTTTCCCAACATGTTGGCAACATGGGGGCGGAGCTTCTGGAAGAGGTATTTGGCTCCTCCTCTACACAGTAATAATAGCAGTTGCTTCCTGTGGTACTTTGCGCACTGCTAGTCAATGGAGCTGTGTGAGTGAAAGCAGGAGCACACGGTCATATGTGTCGGTTTCCCATTTTCTGTTAAGTATGTTTACTCCCTGTTTTTATTTTTTGGGAGGATTTTCCTATTTTTAGGGAGTAAAAGTGACTGGTACATCCCTTATCTGTAGGGCTAGGTATCCTCTTTATCACTTGCTGATTGCTACGCTATTAAAGGGAATAATAGATTCATCAAATATACAGGTATTACCATTTCTGCTTGTTAACTTAGAACATCTTTGCATCCTTCTATTGTCAATTCATCACACAGTATCTGGTTTAATACTTTGGTGCCAGTAAATGGCAAATCTGTCTTTTGGAGATCATGGCTTTCTGTGGGGATTAAATATGTTAACCAGTTATTTGTTCAGGGGTGAACGTTTCATTTGGAGAAATGTTCTCTACTCCGGCATCCTGTTGCACCAATATGCTTCTATTATCAACACACTAATGGAAAGTATTGAAGTATTATTATTTAGCTTATCTCCTCCTACAGATCTATTAGGATACATGCAAAATGTTACTTAAACTTTAAGCGCCTCCATGTTTTACAAGACCCTATCTGCTGAAACAACATTCTATCTTACATGGGGGGGGGGGAAAGGTCACAAATTGCATGCCAGCAAGAATGCAACTTAAACAATGAGGATAAAGGTTGGACCTTCGGTTTGAATCAAGCTGGCTGATGTAGTAACCTGGGGATTGTGTTCCAGACTTGGAGTATTCATTACTCCTACAACACTCTAAGATAGCAAAAAATGACAGATGTTGGCGCTGGCTACATGCTGTAGGATCATTTAAACACTGCTTATTGACTGTACACCTGTTAGTTTATTGGGAAAACGTTTGGCAAACAGGGAAATCTGATTTGTAGTTTTTAATTTCTTTTAGTTGGGAGTGCACTTTTACAAGGTGGTTTGGACATTAATGACTGCCTTCTGTTTGACTTCTTCATCCTAGTTGCAAATTAAACTTTTTGGAAAAATCTTGATCGGGTTAATTGAAACATATGGTGGATCCCTGTATGTAATATTCATAGTTTGGATACTCTTGTTCACAAACAGGAATAGTAATGAAATGTAATACTTAACTTTTTATCTAATACTGCTCCAAGTGTATAATGTATACTCTTTGATTTGTATTTCCTGCCCCCATCTCTTCCCCTTGCTTATGTATGGGTCTGTTTTTTTTTCTTCTATGTTTTTGTATGTCTTATTATTTCCTATGTTTTAAAAGCGGTTGTTTTGTATCAAATTACACATTTACCCGGCTTTCCTGTGTTCTCCATTCCAATATTTGGATCATTCTGTGTCAATTGTTCTATCATCGCTTACTGGATCCACTATTATTATATATGGCCATGTATAGATTTTCTGAAATGAAACTTTGAAAACATATATATTCTTTTTAAGTCTGCCAAGTGACTTTGCTATGAGTTTTGCTGGGTAACATTGTAAACCAGACATCTGTTCTTTATGCTGTTTTGTACAGCACCTAGTTCTGCTTTGTACACCTCACTGTGCTATTGCTACAGTTTCAGGTTTGGGGTCACTCCAGTGTTTTGAACCAATACCCCTACTTGGGATAAAAGTCAGTAAACTAATGATTTACTTAAATTAGCAAGAATTAAAAATCTTTACACAGCCTTAATTAATTTGATTTGGGATTTTGTAATTCCGATGCTGCGTGGCATAAGCTTCACATGCAACATGGCAGTGGTTAACAAAGTGCAATGCAAATTGGAGTATTGCCCTTTGTGTGTTCTTTTTTTTTTTTTTTAATTTATTTTTTTGGTTCGTGTCCTCCAAAAAATGCAAATTCCAAACATTGATGGTTGATCTAGGCAGCAACACAATTCGCCTTGGACCAGTTTTTTTGTTTTCCTTCAACGCTATCACGATACAGGTTTGGTGCTTGTGTGGTGGTGAGTGTATGTTTCATTACTGCAGCAAGTAGCACCTTTTGATGTTTGACCTACAATAAGTATTGGGTCATTGGATCCATGAGAAGGAAAGTACTCTGCACTCCTTGTGAAAGGAGGCACTATAGTGCAGCCTTACATCTGTACACAGTGATCCTGTTTGCCTGCTGGAGCTTATGCCAACTTGCACCGAAATAAATTGGGCTGTGCCATTTATCTTTCTAGTGTGTCATCATACAGTTGGTATGGTGGGTTAATAAACTTGCGACAGAAATCTATGTATATCCTGCATACGGCCAGTTTTAGCTTCTCTGGGGGATAAGTAAGTTCTTTATCCTCATGAGGTTGGTAAAGCTAGCAAAAATAGTCACCTAAACTGTGCCGCTCGTGTTGGTAGTGCTACAAAGCTGTAGTACAGAACAGGCACTGAGAAACAATTGTACACCCATAACGTTTTGTATGAGTGATCTTTCATTACTGGTAATGCGGTATCATAAATGGCACTTGTTAGTAGGTACAGGCTTAGTATGGTTAACATTGATGTAAAATGTGCTGTCTTAAAAAATGGGCAGGTCCATGAGAAAGAATCAAACCCAGATAGCACAATGTGGGAGTAGAAGGGCAATAGAAGCGCACCAATCTGAGGCCTTATTGAATTATGAAGTAAATCTCAAACACAATCAAATTCCAGAATTAACTGCAGGAAGTGTCGGAAGAGCATCTCTCGATGCAGGAAGAAGGAGGAGGACCATTTGATGGACAATCCTGTCACTGATTGACCAAAATGAGAGCAAAGCTTCTGTGCTGCACATCGTGGCATCTAGTGGCAGGACATTTCCTGGCTGATTAAAGAGTGGAGGTTGTGGGCAAAACAAGGTCCATGCATGCTCTCTCTAATACACAGTGCAGCAGCAATGTTTGACCCACTGTCCACTATCGAAAATCCCAGTCCTAATTTAGGAGTAAGTCAGTGGCGCACTACCTCTTCAACCATCTTCCAGAGGAGGATCAATCACCGCTGTCAGACCATTGCATGCATAGAGTAGCTTGTTGACAAATGGACTCCCTAGGGCGACAACTGGGGTATGCCAGTGGTGAAATGGAAGGTGGCGTGCAGTGATTGTCATCTAATCTAGGTTCTTTCCCTTGTTCGACTTCACCATAGACCTGGGGACTTTTTTCACTTTGTCCTGATCTATTGACACCACAACTGAGAAAAAGATCTGCTTGTGCAGCGGTGGTCTAGCAGTTCATGGACCTGTGAGGCTGGTTGGGGAATTTGGTAACGGGGATCTTTTATTTCCATCTTGTCTTGCTCTCTGGGTGGAGCAGAATTTCTATCTTGGTCATCATTGTTTAGATACTTGGGAAAAGGGGAGCGGGGGTACATTTCCGATAGATACCCTGCTCCTCAACATTGTGTGTTATTTTGTCTCCTCATGTGCGACTGTATGAGGGTTATCCCCTTCCTCTTGGGCGCTAGATGAAGCATATTGACCCCCCCCACCCCCTGTCACCTGATCCAGCTGCAAGTCCTGTTGACTTTGTTTTGTAAGCAGTAGCAAATCGACCGATGTGGCTGCATACATCCATGCGCATCTGGTGTTCTCTGTATACAGCAGCTGGTATTAACTGCACTCCTATTCCCCAGCCCCTGGCTCTGGAGCATGTTGTAGTATGACTTTGTATTCGTTTTATAGGACCGGGAAGACCCTCTCTCAATCTGCTCATAAAAATCACGTGTCGCGCTGATCGGTCTTGCTACCTGCAACAATCAAATGTCAATTTTTATGATTGTGTTACTTCCTGCAAAAAGCATCCATGGCTGGTTTTGTGGGTTTTTTGCTCCCGTAACACCTGTGACTGTATTCTTCCACGAGAGATCAGGACACTGTGCCTTATACATGCGTATTGTCTTCTTTATTCCTAAGTACATTTCAGAGTGCTAATCTTTTATTTCTCACCATTTTAAAATGATCACTACTTTTAATCACGTTGAGCAGAAGCCTAATGCCTCTACGTCACCTTTCCAAAATGTTGCTGATCCGCTAAGATTGGGCTTAAAGATGTAAAATGGAACCATATTTGCCTCAAGTTCGACCTAGTTTCACTTGCAGCAGCTAGAGTTGTGCTTAAACCAGTTTGGTATTCAACAGAATATGGGGGGCGGGCAAAGCAATGAGTTAATAGGGGATGCCCTTGGTTAGTCAACTATGTAACACAAAAGGGTGTAGGGCAGCTACCAACTGTATTGAAATTTGAGTGAAAAAAAAACCAAGACGGGACCGTTTTCCAAACGCAGGCTAACAATCTCTTGTTTGGAGTAAAACCACCGTGGTTGAGGGCGCAGTTATTTTTCAAAGGTTAAGATACTGCTGTAGGTTTTAACACCTACAGTAACAAGGCTGTGTGGGAGGACAGAAAAAGGATAGAAGTGAATTCTAAATATCCCTTCCTTTTGACCTCTTCTGTCCCTGTGTAGCGCTGGTGTATCGCCTACAAAAAAGGACGGAATAAGAAGAAACACTATTAACTTCTAGATGTTGAAAAAGCATTCAGCCTCGTATACATGATGCCCTTCAAGCACTCCTTTCCCATATGTGTTTGCATAGGAAGAGACAAGTACCAGAAATAAGAACAGTGCTTTTGAATTGAGGTCTACAGACATCCACTGGGTTCTGTCAAAGTTTAATGACCCAAGGATTGTTTGTAAAGCCCCATGCACTGTAATTTAAAAAAGGAATAGCACAAAGTCGGGTACGAAGTTCACTGAAATTGTGTTATAAGCCAACATCAAAGACAAAAGACAAAACACGCTCCACCATGCGTTCTTCTGGATCGTATTGCTACTACAGCAAGTGGAGGGTGGTAAAAATTGCTTGTATATAGTGTATTGAAATCTATAGGTTGTAGCAATTACTGTCTACCGGTTTCAGCGGCTCATGTTCATTATGGCAGCTTGATTCAGGACAGTCTTTTTGTATAGTCAACAAGAAGGTAAATGTACTGATTTATATACCAACATGTTTTTCTGGCAAGGGAGTGGGTGATTAATACTTTACCACTTCCTTGGGATGACGGGTCTGAAACAGACGGGTGACCTGTATAAAACACAAGAAGATATGTATACACGTCACCGTTGGTTATTCACTGCCAGTAGATGACTTATGAATTAGAAGTATTCTTAGTGCTAATCATGTTCTAAAAATGTGTGATGTATGGAACGAACTTGAAGGTTTAAAGAAAAAACTAATCGGGACAGAACTACACGTACTAATTATGACAGAATATCTACGTGCACAAGCGGCACCGGACGGACTAGTCATCCGCAAAGAACCCAGAATCTTCCTAGACCAGATACAGTTCCGAAAGGACTGGAGTTTTATTGCAAACAAATGTACTAGAGATTGGCTTATACTTATAATCAACACGGCCAAGACTGTCTCAATAAAACTAATGAGCGAGATCGTACTCAAAATCGATCAACTAAAGTCCACGTAAGTATTAGACAATTTTAAGAAAAAGTTAGATGATTTGAATTCCCCGATTCAAGAATTTAAAGATTTGAACCTGAACAAGAAAATCAACAAATTGAAAAAAGATATATCATCTTTCACGCATGAAAAAACGTACCCATACACTATTGACAGTTACTATGATGAGCTGCAAACAGGAGCTGCACAACAACCGAGCAATACCAACAGGCGGGGATGGCAACCTAGATGCAACAACTATAAGAAATGGAATGCACCAGCTCAATGGAGCTTTTCGAGTGGAAGCTCAGATGAGAACAGACCAGGAACCTCCGGGGAACAAGAACGGAATGGTGCAAGGCCCCGTGATCAATCGCGCAACAGGAGAGTCCAATTTGCCAATACCAATCAGAGAGGACAAAACACCAACTGTAAGGCTTCTTTTTTATACCACGGCCAAAGAGGAGGTGGACGCGGCAGGGGTCAAACACAAGGATCACCTGTGGTAACCAGGAGCAGAGGCAGGGACCTACAACAACACAACTATTAGTTATGAATCTGTCTGACCACAACCTCTCCGACGCAGAAGTGAGGGTCCTACAAAAGGGCCTGAGCTTCATCCCCACCACTCGGCATGACGCATTCCAGACTAGAATCGAAGTTGCCAGACTAATGAGGAAAATCTGATTATGACAACACTTTGGAGAATTGGAACACAACTTGGATGTCAGAAGAGAACAAGACACCACATGATTACATCCAAAATCGTCCTACTATCCACCCACTTTATCTGCAGAGTCAATGGTCTTTGAAAAAGCCATTTTCAAAAAACTAGAAGAACTGGAAAAAGAAGATAAACCCAGTTTTCAAAATCTGTCCACGCAAGAACGACGAGCACTTCATGGTCTATTAAACAATTCGGCAGTGATTATCAAACAAGCTGACAAAGGAGGCACCACAGTTAGCATGAACTCAAGTGGCTATGATTTAATGGTATCCAAACTATTAGAAAATCACAACCACTGCAAGATCATGAGAGGGGGTCCTACACACAGTTTGCGGTCAACAATCACACACATTGTGGAAGAAGCAGCATGTGAGGAATGCATAAGTGCCAAAGAGGCAGCATTCCCCACTCCCACATTCCCAAAATTACCAGTATTCTAGGCACTACCAAAGGTACATAAGGGCATATCACCTCCTCCAGGCAGGCCCATTGTAGCAGAGATTGAATCCATCTTGGAGCCTTTATCACAATTTGTGGACTTCTTTTTGAGACCCGAGATCCTGAAAATGCAGTCTTATCTAAAAGACACCATGAGTGTACTAAATATGCTCCACAAAGTCACTTTTGATCCTACAACACAGTTTTTGGTGATACTTGACACCGAGGCACTCTATACCAACATCCCGCAGACAGCAACACTAGAAATAGTGGAGAAAGTACTACGAGAACTGGAAACTCTGCCGGCAGTACCAATAGATTTCATTATGCAACTGGCAGAATTGGCCCTAACTCAGAACTTTTTTCTATATAAAGAGACTTTCTACCAACAGTGTTCAGGCACTGCGATGGGCGCGACCTTTGCCCCATCCCTCGCAAACCTTTACGTGGCCGAATTCGAAGAACACCACATCTACACAGCAACCAATCCCTTTCGATCACAGATATCTCTATGGACGCGATACATTGATGATATCTTGGCAATATATACAGGGACAGAAACATCATTCCTGCAATTGTTGGACTGGCTTAACTCCCGGAATCCCTTCTTGAAATTCACCCACAGTATCTCCAAAGAAGTGATACACTTCCTAGACGTGGAAATTAGAACTAATGGAGGACATATGTCAACAAAAGTCTTCAGGAAGCCCACAGATCGTAATGCCCTATTGGACTATAGAAGTTTCCACCCACAGAGTCTAAGGGAAAACCTTCCATTCGGACAGTTTTTGCGCTATATGCGTAACTGCTTGAGTGTACAAGAATACGACATCCAAGCCAAGATCCTGGCAGACCAACTGGGGGAAAGGAGATACCCCAAAAAAACAATTGAGACAGCCAGAAAAAGGGCAAGAAATATCCCAAGAGCAATCACCTTACAGCAGAAAACATGTCTGATAGGTGAAAAAACGATTACAGCTGTGTTCAACTATTCCAACAAAGTAAATCAAATCAAGAGAGAAATTATAAAACTCTGGCCACTACTAAATATGGGGCCCGTGACCCTTCCTGTACCACGTTTGGCCATCAAAAAGAAATAATCTACGAGAGACTCATACATTCCACCCCAGGTAGGCGCCACACAGGCTACACATTGGGGAACCATGCCGGCATTAGGACACACACCATGTGGCCATTGCAATGTCTGTGTCTTAACAAAGAAATCCCAAACATTGGAATTGTGTTTACCAACACCCTGGTGACAACACTCTTTAACAATCTTTAACAAACTGTAACTCGTTAAATGTGATCTATATGATCACTTGCCCGTGTAACAAAAAATACATAGGCATGACTACAAGACCAGTCAAAAAACGCATACAAGAACATATCTCATGTATGCGCACTGAAAGAGAGGATGCTCCCCTAGTTGCACATTTTAAATCACACAGACACAAGGCCAATGAAATCACATGGACTGTGATAGAGAAAGTGATATGTCCAAGAAGAGGCGGAGACATGGCCAATTTGCTCTTAAAAAGAGAGCAGAAATGGCCATTTCCCTTAAAATTAGATCAAGAAGGACTCAATGAGAATATTGTACGGCAAACATTAGCAATGACCAACTGAGCCCTTGCGATTGTGACATCTGGCTTTACCCCCAGACACCTGCCAGATGAATTCTTATTAAGCTTTAGGGCCAGCAGTGAAGTCTAGACTTATTGTCTAGTATGCCCTTAATTGCTTACACCAGTCATCACTGGCAGCAACCAACACACAGAGCGTAAGATCGCCCGAGTCAGGAACCCCAAGTGGTCACTGGGTCACGTACCCCAAACTCCTAGACAATAATTGCACACTGTACTTTATTGAACACATGGCATTTCAGTGTGAGACCGACGTATTTCCACTCTATCGTCCCAGGTTTTCAAATCAATAAATACCGTAATGACAAAACTGCACAGGGTTTTGGTTCTTTGCGTCTAGCAGGGGAACTGCGTATCCCCTCGACTGAACACATGGGGCTACTAGACAACGTGATGCATTCGGTACTGACGGACACACCCTTAGAATCGCCGAATGACATGCGGATTGTCCGAGCCCCCAGTATGGGAGGTGCCTGACTTCCGGTTATACTGGCGCATACGCGCGTGATGATAGAACGCACATGTGATGTCTTAGGAACCCCGCACATTACTTTTTACTTGCTTATTATTGGTTCCCATTCATACTAGCCTCAGTACGCGGGTTGGAGAGTAGCGACGGGACTGGCTCATCGGGAGCTTTTTTCGGTAAGCACTAATTCGCGTATGCTACTTCCATCATTTTGATGCGAATTACACAGACCGCCCATGGGAAGGGTCTATAGCCTACCCAGAGCACTACTAGTAGTTACCTTGCCGATTGCCTGTTTCTAATATGACGCTATTTATATAGGTAATGTAATACAGCGTTTGCTCCTTGTTTTACCCTTTGAAATAGGATTTGGACATTGCACCCGAAGAATCATGGAGACATTAGATGTCTATACCCTGCGGAGACAATAAGGCCAATCAACTACATTCATTCAGGTTAGTGGCCGTAATGGGTCTCAATACATGACACGAATTATACAGTTTTTATTAGCCTATATCACGGTAACTGTGACAATGACTAGTAATTATAAACTATATGTCACCTCACACAGATGCAAATTCTGCTAAAGTCTGCTTCCAATTGAATTAATAAAAATATGAAGAACATCTTAGTAATATCTATGTGAAGAGGTTAACCATATCACGCTCAGCATAGTGTTTTTAGAACATGATTAGCACTAAGAATACTGCTAATTCATAAGCCATCTACCGGCAGTGAATAACCAACGGTGACGTGTATGCATATCTTCTTGTGTTTTATACAGGTCACCCATCTGTTTCAGCCCCGCCATCCCAAGGAAGTGGTAAAGTATTAATCACCCACTTCCTTGCCAGAAGAACAACATGTTGGTATAGAAATCAGTACATTTACCTTCTTGTTAACTATACAAAAAGACTGTCCTGAAGCAAGCAGCCATAATGAACATGAGCCGCTGAAACCGGTAGACAGTAATTGCTACAACATATAGATATCAATACACTCTCTACATACGAGCAATTTTTACCACCCTCCACTTGCTGTAGTAGCAATAAGATCCAGAAGAACGCATGGTGGAGCGTGTTTTGTCTTTGATGTTGGCTTATAACATAATTTCAGTGAACTTCGTACCGAACTTTGTGCTATTCCTTTTTTAAATTACAGTGCATGTACAGTACAATCCCTGGGTCATTAAACTTTGACAGAACCCAGTGGATGTCTGTAGACCTCAATTCAAAAGCACCGTTTTTATTTCTGGTACTTGTCTCTTCCTATGCAAACACATAGGGGAAGAGAGTGGTTGAAGGGCATAATTTATACGAGGCTGAATGCTTTTTCAACATCTAGAAGTTAATAGTGTTTCTTCTTATTCTGTCCCTTTTTTGTAGGCGATACACCAGCGCTACACAGGGACAGAAGAGGTCCAAAGGAAGGGATATTTAGAATTCACTTCTATCCTTTTTCTGTCCTCCCACACAGCCTTGTTACTGTAGGTGTTAAAACCTATAACAGTATCTTAACCTCTGAGAAATAACTGTGCCCTCAACCACGGTGGTTTTACTCCAAACAGGTTGTTAACCTGCGTTTGTAAAACAGACCCGTCTTGGGGTTTTTTTCACGCAAATTTCAATACAGTTGGTAGCTGCCCTACACCCTTTTGTGTTACAAACTTAAACCAGTTTGACCAGGATTACTGATATCACTGCCATGCAAAATAGGTTTGTTTTGGTTATGACATGACGCATACAGTTTGGGCTTGTTTCCAGCTGCGAAGATGTAAATGAAATCCATGTTTCCATTGGAGCGGAAAGCTTATGAAACTAACGCATTTGACGCCGGTGCAGTTTTGCAATGCAATGAAAAGGATAATGTTACAAAATTGTGTTTTACATTCAACGCCATCCATTTCCAAAATGTGCTAAAGGTGTGGCCTTGTCAAAGACCCAGCCCCATGTAATCGTCTGCAGCAAATGGTAATAGACTATGATTTGGGCGGGAGGAGGTTTTTATTTATTTTGCTCTCAAATTGATTACATCAGTTTATCTACTTCCTGCGAGCTAATATTAAAAGGTGGTGCCCTGCATGATGTATTGAATGTGTATACAGATAACTGCAACCGTGTCTTTTCTTCTATTGCTCTTAAATTGAACCATGAAGATATTTTCTGTAGGGGGCTTCGTAAGTCTATCTCAAACGCTCAAGCGGCCGTTCATGGAGTTCTCCCCACATTACCGAATACGCTCTAGATCATCAAAGTTCACGTCTTGGTATTTTTGGTCTACAATTCTCTTTAGTGAAGGCTTTCAAGCGCTATGATACATTTCTACTGTGTTCTAGTGGTTCCCAGTCCTGATTTGAAATAAAGTAACTAAATTTGAATGTCTGCTCATGCGAGGTGAACTAACATGTATTAAAGATTAATTCCGCACCTTTACATAGACCGATCACGAAAGTTGTGCATGCAGAATTCTTTCTGTATTGGGAGGCAGGGCGTTACATGCCTGGGTGTTTTATAGATAAGTAACGCAGTAGGTGAAATCTCTCAACATTGCCAGAAAATACCTACACAAATACTTTTATTACCTTGCAAGTCCCAATTGAGCGAGCAGCAATCGTGCACTTTAGCGTTTGTAAGACATGTCCAATTTCAGATTGCTGCCGCCTAGGGCAGTGGTGACGCTCATGGCATGATCTAAGGAATTGACTAGGTGGGGAACCCTTGCGTTGCTGAAATAGTTGTTTGGGGTTGTAGCCTGTCATCAAGTTGCATTAGTCCTGCTGAAGGGTTACGCCGTTTCTACAATACGACCTCCACTGTAGTCCCTAAATGAGGGAGGGCGGCAGTAGAACAGGATGATGTAAAATGCACCTACTTTTCCAGCAGTTACCAATAATTCCAAAATGGTGTGCTATATCGGAGTTCGACTGAGACTGGCAACTTTCAACGGGGTGCCTAGGATAGGAAGCAGAATTCTTTGGTAAAGATTGTAATGACTAATTGATGATCAGGTGACAACTCGAGAATGGGATCATTGGGAAGATGCGATGGAGGGGAAAAATCCACTTTCTCAAATGAGCTCTATGTATCAAATATTCTCCACCAGAGTAAACGGATGAATCCCCACTTCACAACATAGACCGTTGAGCGCCTATCTGGGTAGATGATGCGAGGGAGGCATGGTATCACAAGTAGACACTGAGACAAGAGCTATAAGTTTCAAAACCTTTTATCGAAGGTTTAAAAGGGGTTGGAAAACACCTATCTTGCCCTATAACAAAGATGGGAGCATTCTTGACCATCAGACAAAAAGAAAATACAGTTCGATCAGTCCTTGGTCAAAATAAAATGGACTATACTAATAAACCGAATGCCTGCCCTCTTTCTAATACAATAAATATGTAAAGGGAATGTGTAATGCAAAAGGGGAAAATCAGTGTTCAAAAGAAATGTCAGTATGGCTGGGAACTCCCTTCCCCACATTTTGTAGCACAGGGTAAGGTGGCACACTTGGACCTTGTGACACACTCTGGCTTCGGACACATTGATGCAGTTAGTTTCATGGACCAGGGCCCACTTGGCCTTCTACGAAAAGTCCCTATTTTGTCTGCTGGATCTCTCTGCTTTCTCTCAGTCCAGCCCAAGTCACCTTTTAGCTTGTAGTACAGTTCAACAAATGTTTGTTTTCTGGTTACCACAATTCAGTACAGGTTCTCCTCCGCCGGGCTCAAACCTTTCAATCACAATGTGTGGGGGTTTCCTTCAAGCTTCATTCGCATCTTCTTAGGCTTTCCGTCAGGCTCAAGCCTCCTTTCACTTTTCTTCTGCTGTCGAAGACTTTCGAAACTGTGAGGCTTTTGCTCTTACCTCAGCATGACCACTTCGACATTCTTTCCTCAAAAGTCACTTTTCCTTTCCAACACCAAGGCCTCTTGGTTAATGTAGTTTCAAGCACAGTACTTATTTCAAAGTTGAAAGATGTCTCTCACATCCAGGTTTCCCTCTGCCAGGATCAAACCTAATAACTGTTTAAATCTTGCATCTCTCACACCCAGGGTTCCCTCTGCTGGGATGAAACCAAACCACAACGTTTCAAATCTTGCATCTCAGTTTGTTTCTCTTTCCACCTCTTCTACGGTATCAGACATTGCACAGAGACTTTCGATTGGGTAGTCTCCTTTCACCGGACCACTCTGTTACTGTGTATCTTTAATTTACAGTTTTTTACAATACTTTGCTTTTTCTTGTGTCTTATCGGCACACGCGCAAACTTCATTTGTCGGATACTGTTGCTGTCACATTTAATTTAACACACATCAGACTTTTATTGCTTTAATCGCCGGCTGTGTTAATTTCTTTTAGTCTTTCGCGGCTTTGATGCTGATGGCTTCTGCTGCACCTCCCCAACTCTGCCGTTTACCCGGCAGGGTGGCTGGTATCATTGAAACACAAGAGGTTTGTCTCTTCTCTCTCGCTGGGCTTCCTCACATAACTTTCAAGGCCCTTCAGAGCTCACAATCTCTCGCTGGAGTATCCAAGGTTTCTCCGTACCTCGGTTCAGTCCCTCACCCTGTCTCTCTGCTCCACCTGGTTTGCCATCACCCTGGAAGAGCTGCTCCTTCTCGTGCATCACCTTGCTCAGTGTGTCTGTGATCCACCTTTTGACCATGTGGGGAGAGCTAATAGGTACCAGGTGTTTGTAATTAAGATTAAGTGCCTGATCATGCCTCATCTTATTAATGGGTCGTGTCCAATGTATTGCATGGGTGGTACTCCCATCAGCCTTAGATCTGTATAGTAGAAATGCGGGCAGTTCACACTATAACTTATCCAAATGTATTTTGCTTGGGCTAGGGAGTTCAACCTTGCAGGTGTTATTTTGTATGCATGTGTATTGTGAATGTATGAGAGCATTTGTGTTGGAAGACCTGCTTGAGCACTCACTGAAACCCTCCTCTTTGTAGCCTTGCCAGGAGCAAGAGACCAGTGGATGAGAATTCGTGAGAACTAGCAGCATGAAATTGTCATTTTAAAGTGCCAATACTGGCATATATTGAGCATGACCTAATTGATTGGTGTATTTGTAGAGTATGCGTTCACCCCCACAGCAGGATCATGGCGCTATTGGCAATAAACAGATGTTTACTGGTAGCATGCAGCTATTTTCACAGGCACTGTTTGGGATATATTGTTGGGTACTAGTGGCATGAAAAAGTAACGGGGCAATGCCAGTCTATATCGAGATAGTCCTTCTGGGTTTTGTTTGGACACCGGCAGCAGGAAATTGTGCTGAAACCCGCTCCTGCATATTTTTATCAAGGTGCATCTATGGCAGCTCTAGATTTTCCCCTTTTGAACAGATTTATTAATTGGAAGTTTTGTCGGTAAAGTGTTGCATGATGTACCTTCTCAACCAACTATGTTTTTTTCCATGCATAAAGAGCACAAACAACCCAGAGGCATTGAGGGTGAGGTAGAATGGGTTGGATAGAGGGGGGCGAAGGGGAGGTAGAGAGGGGGAGGGTGGGTGAGGGTAGAAGGTGGAGGGGAGGGGAGGGTAGGGTGGGTGGTGGTAGAGGGTGAGGGTAGGGTCGACGGGGGATAGGAATGGGTAGAGAGGGTAGGGGTATTGGGAGGGGGTAGAGAGGGTGGGTGAAACGTGCAGCGTTTTGGGCTAGAGTGGGTAGTTTTGTGGAGGTAGAGAATGGAGGTAGGGTTTGTAGACGAGGCCTGATTCACATGCTTTGTGACGAGGGCAATACCCTATGCTTTCCCAAAAAGGTGCGTTTTGCACATGCGTGAATTTTGGCTACTACTTCAATAAAAACAAATGCATTCAAAAGCGGAATTGTTATGTATACAACGTATATGAAAACAATTCCACAAGTGTGAACTGCGCTTGGGCACATTTGTGAATGTCACTGCATCTACACTCGAGAGTAGAAGTGCGAAGTGCCCATTCCCTCGTGTACACATTGCCACACACACCCATACATCTTTGTTGCAGCTCCAGGCAGCTATTTAGTATGTTACTTGTGTTACTATAATTGCTTGCCGAACCCACATTACACTGATCTCCATGTGAGTCAACTGCAATGTTCAATTGCAAAAACATGTATTGTACATTGAAAATGCATTACAATAATTAAAAAGTACACATTTAGCTCAAAGCAAACGGCACACGTTTTTATAGTTTAACAATATAGTTACATAGAACTCCATTCTCGGGGTAATTGGGCAGCACAATTTCAAGGTGTATTCAACTGATAATGGCCCCCTAACCCCAAATTAAACGCACACATTTATCGTGTCTCTTTGTGCTCTGACAGATGGCACTGAGCTGAACCGAACCCGCCCAGTATAAAGTGCAGTGCAGTGAAGTGCTAGTATTTATTTTTAATTTTTTTATTAGCACTTTGGTTTACACAAAGAAGGAAAACCTTTGGCTATTCCAACAAAACGAGACAAAACAGAACTGAATCTATAAATCAGTAAGTCATTCAATTAATAAAAAGCACAAAACAAGAAAACAAAAAAGATTATATAAAAAGTAAAGGAAGTTACAAATTAAGTCCAAAATCCACAAATTCTTAAATACACTAAAAAACGTAATAACAAGTCTCATACAGGGGACAGGGCTAATAAAGGAAACTACGTCCTTTATCAGTCTCCTTCTTTCTTTTCTTTTAAATTACACAATGCTTATGACTGAAAATGACTGCTGTGCTTCAGAACCTTATCTTCAACCTGCACTTGACTCTTACCCCTCTATCTAAAGTGCTGGTATTGTGAAGTGCTCCATAGAGTTCGTATAGGTTTGTATAGTGTATAAAGTGTATAGGCGGAAAAACCAATTAAAGGGGTCCTCATTATGCGTGTTATTGCAATCACTATAAAGGGTGTTGAAGGTATTTGACCCCACTTGGCTGGACATACATCTCAAAATGGGGGTGCAAATTCAGGAGTGGTTGGTTATAACAGTTGATTTCCCCCCCCCCCCCCCCTGATTATTACACTCCATAAACTATTCATGAATGCATCCATGGTATGGTTCATTTGTTCGTCCAGTCAGGCATTAATCAGCCAATCAAGCACTTATCAGCTGTTTCACCTCTGATGCTTCCAGCCGCTTATTCGGGTATGGACACAATAACTCGTCAACACCTTCTGCCTTGCTTTACAGACGCACTTACATAGTCAACGACTGTTCTTGTGTGCGACTTCCAAGCTTCTGCCTTTCATACTTTAGAACAAACTAGCAAAGTTATGTTCCCTGGACCAACTATGCACCGGCTGACTCCTTTAAGCACTCAGATGTGGTGCTACTTGAAGAAACCTGGCAGAAGCACAGCCCTCGGTTTTACTGGGTGCCTCAAATCTGGTATTCTGTTTGTCCAGCCATTTTACAGCAGTGACTGAAGCGGCGTCGGCGGCCAGGATGTTTGCCTTAACCTGGGAAGCAGTGAGCTGCAGCAGGGGAGGCTCTCAGAACAGAGCCCAGGCAGCCCTGGGCCATCAAACCTGACCAGGCTGAACACGCCATCCAGGAAAAGATCACTCAGTGGAGGACTGTAAACCTAGTCCATCAGGAGTTTGTGACAAAAAGCATTAATGCATACAAACGAAAATAATTACCGGCATATAGTTAAGTGCAGTCATTTTGCTCCTACTTCGGAGCGTGCACAGCTCTGCGGCAACAGCAGCAGGCCGGCAGATGTATGCGAGAGGGTCAAGGCCCAGATGCTTTGGCCATTTGATCGCCATGTGCCGCAAGTTACCATGCCAACGCCAACCACTGCTCCCGAACTCCCATTTCTCCTTATTTTATTTTTTTTAATTCTATTTACAGTACCAATGTTTTAGCGATTAGGTGGCTTAAACCACCAAACTCCAAAACCAAAAAATGCCCAGGCTAGGCAAACAGGATTTTAAGGGATCTCTGAAATACCCAATATGTCGGTTCAGCTCTTACGGTGGGAGGCAGGGAGTTCCACTTTTGGGCAGTGATATATGGGAAGTTCCGACCTTCCACTTTGATATGGCATTTATGACGCGCCTGTATACAAGTGTTTCTAGGCGCGACAAGACAAGGAAGGGGAAACTAAGGGAGAACAAACGACGATCTTAATAGGCGTTGTGTCATTCAGATTGTGCAAGTGTGGGGAAGAGGGAAGGGGAGAACTGCGGGGGGAGAAGTGCAGGGAAATCAATGTGCAGCCAGTAAGTGGCTTATAAGTGCAGAGAGACGGGGTTGCAGGAACAGACCCTTACGTGCTGGGGTGCCAGGATGCAGTGCAAGGGCAACTGGACATGCAGGAGCCTGGCCCAGAGTTCAGAGGGTATCCAGGTGACCAGAGCAGTCGGATACAGCAGCAGTGGAGAGGAAGAGGAAAAAGTGGAAGCGAAAAGGAAAGTCTTGAGTTGCTTCAGGGAGGCTGTTGCAGTGGGAGGACCCAACCGAGGAGAGAGATCTGCCCCAAACTCTCTGCTTGGAGAAGCGTCTGACCCTCCGAGTTGAAGGTGGATGAGCGAAGAGCTAGAGAACAAAGAGGTTTTGGAAGTGAAAGTTGGTAGTAGAGCAGTCCCAGGCCCCAGAAAGCTTGTTGACAGTGCAGAGGGTCTTGAACTTGATGAGCCAGTGAAGAGATGCCGGTGCTGGAGAGATACAATCCCTTGGCTTGAAGGACAAGTCTTGCAGTCGTGTTTTGGATAAGTTGTAAAGGTCGAAGAGTAAAGGCAGGCAGATTTAGAAAAAGGCTGTTGCAGTAGTCCCACCTAGAGAGGACCAGAGCTCTGGAGACGGTGAGCTTCTGGGGGAAAGTGAATAAATTAAGAATACCTCTGAGGAGATGCAGCTGATAGTTTGACTCTGAGTCGAAGATGATGCCAGGGTTCTTAGCCTCAATGGAGGTAGAGAGGGAGAGAGGGTTGTCTTCTTGGCATTAAGGCAGACCGTCCGGTATGAGAAGAATCAGAGGTGGCTGTCATGATGCCTACCCCCGGATCAAGCCTATCAGCCCCGGGAGCAGGCATCCAGACATTTACAAAAACCCCAGCAGCCCCAGCTAGGGGCTGTCTGGGTTCAGTCCTGGCGCCGTAGGTACCAGGCTCATAATAAAAATCTCATAATAAAAATCAGTCCTGGCGCCATAGGCGCCAGGCTCATATACATTACTTACCTCATGCAGACCATGCTGCAAATAAATCCAAGCCAACGTGAGGCCTGGATGGGACTATTTTACTACAGGGACTATTTTTTTTACTCGGGTGTGGTCCTGGGGAACTTCTTTCCTGGACTACTTTGGAGGCTATTTAAACCACGCCCGAACAGCAGCACATGCTTCGTGTTATTCTGCATCCAGCAGCGTTACTCTCACCGTGCCTGCAGCCAGCATCCAGTCTTCTGCCACGCCCGCGTGCCTGCAGCCAGCATCCAGTCTTCTGCCACGCCCGCCTTGAATCCGGAGCTCCTAGAATAAAGAGGAAGAAAAGGCCAAGGTTAGAAAACGAACTTATTTCAAATTCCTCACCTGATTCCGGATCCATTTCATCTCCCGACCTGGAAAGTACATCAGTCAAGCATGCGTCGCTTCGCCGGCTCCAGCATGGCGCCATACTCATCAGTTCTCACAGCATCTTTCGATCCAGCACTGTCTCCATCATTTCTTCGCCGTACTCCGGCACCTAGGGGCACAAGAACAACAAGGTGAGCCAAGGGAATCAACAAATACCTCTTACCACCATAGACTTACCTGATTTACCACCGGCGGTATTATTCTCCATATGCTGCATCTGTAAAGAGGGAGAAAAACAAAACGTTAACGCATGCAATAGTTACCGGACAGCATTGGGTAACACAGACTCTTACCTGAACGCCAGCAGCAGCTACGAGACATTCTTCTCACAAACTCAGTTGCAACTTAACCAATCCCGCCTGGGACTTCAGAGTAAATGCTTACCGGAACTCTCCCACCGCCTTCAAACAAGTGAAGTAACTGGTATCTACGTGCCCCTGCAAGACACGCAGGATGGAGAGCTCATCTTTTACAAACATAAGGTGAGGTTACTAAGGGGATATCGGATGTGATTAGTGGGGGAGAGCGAGAACAGTTGGGAGGCCATCACTAAAACCCACAGGTGGCTAATCCCTGTCTCCACTTGCAGGAAAATACTTCTTCGGGTCCAGCAGACAAGACTAGACGGGCCAGTCCAGACAGTCATCTCTGCACTACGCATCACGTTGACGGAGACCGCAGCTGTCCGGGTCCGATCGACACCCCTGTGGGGTCCAGGTGAGCGTAACAGTGGCTGAGGGGAGCCTGAAAGAGACCTGGCTGTCATCCGCATAACATAAAAAATTGGAGTAGAAAGTAGCAATGTGGTGGGCAATAGTTGCCAGGTATTGGTTGAACAGCCAAGGAGAGAGGTTAGAACCCTGGGGAACACCACAAGTAGAGTAGAGAGAGCGATGGAAGAGAGGAAAGACACCAGTTGGGCCTGAGAGGGTCGGTCAGTGAGAAAGGAGGTCAAACAGGTCAGGGGCTGATCAGCGATACCCAGGATGTCAGAGGCATTTCAGAAGGATGGCATGGTTGACTGTGTCCAAAGCAGAGGATAGATCGAGGAGAATGAGGACAGAAGGGAGATTAGAGTCAAGATTGGAGTGCAGGCCTTCACAGGTGTTCAGACGAGTTTGTGCTTCTGGTAGCTCTGAAGCCAGACTGGTGGCTGTGGAGACAAACCACAAATTCAGGATACAGATTAAGCTTGGATATGGCCTGCTTTACCAAGAGTTTGCCCAGGAAAGGAGTGATGGAGAAAGAACCATAGTTAGCCGGAGAGGAAGGATCGGCAGAGTGCTTCTTTAGAAGGGTGCGCACAAGGAAGTGCTTAGGTGGGAGGGGAACATTCCAGTGGCAAAGGAGTGATTGCAGAAATCGGCCAATGCTGGAGCAAGGGTGTCAATGTGCTCCTTGATGGTTCTGGATGAGCAGGGGAGAACATGCTTTGACAAGACTTTCATAGATTGGACTTATCTAGAAACATTGTCAGAGGTGAACAGGGTAAAGGAGGAGGAGAGACAGCCTCAAACGAGCCAGGAGTTGTAGAGGAGGATATGGAGGAGGTGGAGGAAGAGAGGGTGGCAGGATGTCCTGAGTTTTAGTAGTGAAATGAGAGGCCAAGGCTGTGCAGAGGGCCTGGGAGGGAACAGGAGAGGTAGACTGCAGCAGGATTGGCCAGCTCCTTGCAGATTGTGAAAAGTTTGGCCGAGTTGTTAGATGCCTCAGTGATGTGGGCTTGGCTGTAGGCTCTCCTCTTATTGAAGACGGAGGTTGTACTGCCTTTGAAGAAGGAGGCTGTACTGCCTTTGGAGCAGGAGTTAGGCCAGTCTGTCGGGGGGTGCGCCTGATTCCCTACACTTCCTCTCCACCGCCCTACACTTGTGTTTAAGGGTGGCGAGGTCGGAATTATACCAAGAGTTGCACTTGGATTTGGGCTTCAAGCGGATCCTCATGACCGGGGCCAGGACATCCAGAGTGTTGGAGATGGAGTGATGAAAGTTAGAGAGGGCTGTGTCAGGGTGTGAATCAGCCAAAGTGGGGGAGGGAGGAAGAGAGGAGAGATTGCGAAAGAGTCCTGAAGAAGGGCTGATAGCATCCAGGTGGATGTTCAGGTCTCCGAGGAGAAGTTGAGAGGGAGAGGCAAGGAGGTAGGCGGAGAGGTCTGCCCACTCGGGAAGAGGGAGACCTGGCCTGGCGGCCTGTAGATAGTGACCCCAGTGAGAGAGATGCTGGAGTGATGGAGAGCCTGCAGACCAGGCATTCAAAGGAAGAGTAATCCTGCATTGGAATTATAGAAGCAAGGATCCACTCTGGGAAAGTCAAGGCTACACCCCCACTGCGACAGTTGGTTCTGGGTTCGGAGAGGATCTTGGAGCCATCTGGACAGAGAGTGTCAAAACTTGTGACAAAGCTGGTTGTGACACAAATCTCTGTGAGACAGAGTACATACAAATCAATCTCCTCCAGGAGACGGCAGATGTCAGAGGAATGTTTGACAGCTGAAAGAGAGTTGAGAGTAGCGATGTGGAACAGGTAGCCACATATGAAAGACTTCTGGGGAGGGGGTACAGGCAGAGGTACGCCCTGCGGAAGTGTTGGAGGTGCCAGAGAATGGGTAAAGGAGGAAGAAAGAGATGGCAGGGTAGTCGGAGAGGAAGAAGAAAGTGCCAGAGGGTTGGGGGAGGAGGGAGGCAACAGGGTGGCCAGAAAGGTGGCTGAGGAAGGAGGTGGCAGAGGAGCGTGAGAGGGCTAAGAAGGGATCCCTACAGCCGCCTTCCCAGCACTTGCTCTGCACTTACCTCGCACTTGCCACCAGCTGGCCCTTTTATTTATTATTTATTATTTTATTACGCTACTTACCCTGTATTGCACTTTCCCCCCCACCTCCTCCCCCTGCACTTCTCCTTTTCCCATTACCTCTGCACTTGCGCGATCTGAATGACACCTGTCCTAGTAGGATCGTTTGTCTGTCTTCCCCTTGTTTCCCCCCCTCCCTGCCTCGTCGCGCCTTGAAACACTCGTGTATAGGCGCGTTACAAATACCATATCATATATCATATCATATCATAGCAGGAGAGGAAAGGAAGTTGATAAGGCATGGGAAGCATCTATCAAAAAGGAGGAGATTGGCCTGAGGGCCCTGGACCAAGATGATGCAATTTTAAGTAGACATTAATGATGGTCTTGGAGGAGTGGAAGGGGGCCAGGAGGGCCTCCTACCGGGTGCCACCGTTGATGGATGAAGAGGAAAAAGGAGAGCACAGTCTGTATGGGCGGTCCATAGGCCTGGAGAGGGAACGGCAAAGCGTATGTCGGTAAGGGTCTGTCTGGAGGAAGCACTGGTGTCGGTATCGGTATCGGTGATGGGGAGGCCTGGGTTGGAGACCAGAATGTCGCTTCTAAGCTTCTTCCTGCCAGACTTAGTGAGAGGGATCGGATAGTCGATAGAAAAGCAGTTAGAGAAGATGGGTGAGACAGAGAGCAACATAGGGGCAGCAGGGAGGAAAGAGGGGGAGGGGAGCCCAAGAAGGGGGGCGATCACACACGGGGGTAGATGGGAGGTAGGCACAAGGAGGGACACAAGAGGGGGGGAGCACAACAAAGCGCAAGAACAGACCTAAAAATCAGAAGCAATCCAGAAACTAAGCACAGAACGTAGCAGGGAACCTAGAAGTAGAGCATACAAATTCAATACGGAGCCAGAACAAAGCACAGAGCACAACAGGGAACCTAGAAGTAAGAAAGCGGGTGTAATGCAGAACCAAAAGCAAAACTCAAAGCTCAACAGGAACCTGGAAGTGAAGAATGCAAGCAATGCAATGCATTGCCACAGACCATGGAGAACACAATATCAAAACCATAGAGAACACAAAGTCGATACCATCAACAAGTCACAGAGCATAACCGAGCATAGAAGAAGGAATGCAGTAGAGCAAAAACAATAACGAAAACAGTACACAATGGATCAGGAAGGGAGGGGATGAGCTGCAGAAGGAAGGAAACGGCAGAGGCGGGAGGAGCGGAACAGGATGGGGACCTACGATGGGACGGAGCGCACGGGCAAGGTGCAGGGACCAACGATGCAAGGGAGTGCACATAGCCAAGTTGCGGTGGAGCGAACGTAAGAGTGGGGGAGGCGTAAGCGCATGTGGGGGGTGTGAGGGTCGGTTGCAGGGGGAGATCGTGTATGCAAGAGTGCCAAGGGGCACAAAGTTGGGGGGGGTTGCGTGGAAAGTAGCAAAGCCAACTCCTAACCATGCACCTTCTTACCTTGCGGCTGCAGACGGGTAGGTGAAGTCATCCATGCTCACAACCTGCGCCGCTACCCCATTGCCGCCAAACACATGCGTCGCTCAGCACCGTGGCCTTGTCCTGCGAGGGCTTGACCGCAGATGGTCCGTACCTTGGTTCTTATAGGCATGGTAGCGTGGATGTAGCAAAGTGTACTACGTATAATCTGGCAGCCTCTCCTGCGCACCTGCATTACTCCACACTTTGGAGCATCTAACTTTAGGCTGTAGGAGGCAGTGTGCATAAGGGGTCCTAGTTGGCCTGGACGAGTGGACTCTGCAGATTTTCTGTGCCAGGTATGGGGGAGCAGTATTAGACAGTCACCTATGAGTAATGGACAAGGTTTTAAAGAAAGATTATCCGTTCGCGGATAGGTAGGCAGTGTGCTGCTCTTCTGTCTGCCAATATGTGTTCCCAGTTGGGGATATTGAGGGCTGCTCAGAGAGCATTGCTTTGTATGACTTGTATCTTTTGGAGGTTTTTGGAAGAAGTACCACCGAAGAAGACGTTACAATAATCAGGCCTGGCACCAATGACTGCTCGAGTAATGGTTAGGCAGCAATCTGAGGTTAGGAAGGGTCTTGAGGCATTTAGGTGTTTAGCCACGTAGGCTGTGGAGGACACGATTGCGTTCACTTGGTGGGCCATAGAGTGTGGCATCAAGATGGACACCTAACGTCTTCACAGAGGAAGATACCACCACGTCTTCACAGAGGAAGATACCTTGACCGAGATGTCGTCAAGTTTGAATGCTGAATATTGGTGGGTGAGATTTTGAAATAATGCTGCGGTTCCTACTAACAGGATTTCTGTTTTATCCCCATTCAGGCAAGGACTGTTTGCCGCCATCCATGCCCAAACAGTTGAAAATACGGCATTGAGGGTTTTGGAATCTTCATCGTAGTTGCCAGAGAGCGGGGAAAACAAAATGGTGACAAAGAAACCTCGAACTGCCCCCCCAAATCCTTAATTGTTCTGTCTTGCTCGAGTCCGTTTATTGTCTCCCTGCCAGTCGCCACTGATTTTTCTCTTAGCATGCATTTCTATACTCATGTACTGATCTTGCCAAACAGGACTCCATATTGAAACACTTCAAAAGAGGGGGTTGGTGCTCTCCACTCTCCCTGAAAATTGTTCTTCATGGCATTAATGGCTTTACTTGATTCATTCATGCATTAATTACTAAACCAAATGTATGCACTCTGTCATCCGGAGGATTCCTGCATGACTGAATACTGCAGCAGCATTGATTAAAGATCCCACTAGCCCACTGCTAAAACACCAAGTCTGTCTAGGAACTGCTGACTGCGCACTGCTTGATCTATGCATGCCTTAGCTAACTTGCATTAAGCAACATGGATATGCCATCATCCCCCTTCGATCCAATATGCAGTAAATAAGATGGTAAATACATCTTTAATTTCAAGGAGTGGGAGTGTTGTGAAAAATGTTAGTGGTTTCCATAACGAGCTCAAGCCGTGTAGCAGGTGTTGGGGGCTCTCTCTCGGTTGCCATCTGGTTTTGCCTGGTGTGGCAGTCTGATTTTTTTTTTTTTTTTTTTTTAAGAGCGAAAATATATGTACTATCGTTTGGGCAGACTGGAATGCAGCAAAAAGCGTGGAAGGCAGAGTGCCATGCCAAAAACCTCCCAAATGTAATTCAAGTCGTCATGTTTTCCCCTTTGACAAATTTTGCATGGGAATTGTGTGTGTGTGTGGCAGCATGCATGCATGCAAGATGTAAATGGGTGTGTGCGCTTGTGTAGTTGTGCTTGCGTGCTGAGATGGGCACTTTCACATAGGCTGTGCTAATGTGAGGGTATGTGGCTGGAAATCTAACATGCCACATGTGGCACAATCATGCACCGTTTTAGAAGATGCTGTGAGGTATTTTGCTCCTGGTTGTAGCCTACGAGTCTGGATGGCTTGACACAAGCTGCTACCTACCAGGAGTTAAATTTGGCTCCCCAAACCAACTACTGATGGGTAGATTTGCATATCTATCAAGTGCTACTGCCACATTTGCTGCAAAGTACCTTTTTAAGGTTGCATCATTGATCACATGTGACCTTACATCTGCGTGTTTGGGAATGTGTACGAATGAGCATTAGGACACATCGAAGACATTTAAAGTACAATTGATTATACATAATTGACAAAGTTATACTTGCCATCATTTTGGGGAATAACATTTGGGAAACGCTATGGAACTTCTCCTAGTTCCCCAGAGGTAGCTCCTGCTTTGGAGAAATGTTGAATTCCCAGGAGCTGATTTTGCTCCCACTAGTAAAATCCTTATTTCGATCTCTGAACACTCTTCATGACAAAAAAATTATAAATAACCCCTAATCCTACCACTTCCGGTGGTAGCTAAATCACAACCACGTCCCATTAACTACAAATATAGGTTACAGATGCGGGACTTCTACCCAGCGCCTCCGGGTAAGTACTGATGTAAGCAGCTAAAATTGCCATCAGTTGCTCACATGGTTAATTGGACTGTACCCTTTTGAACACTTCCCAAGACTTTATCCCTTTAGAGGGCAACCTTCGGAGCCCTTGTTGCATGGGAGGCTAATGACACTGGAAAGGGCAGCATTTCAGTGTTGTACACAATAAGCCATTTTAGTTGTTCTCAACCTTTTTTGCAATACACCACTGCCCTAATCTCTCCTGATTTAAATCGCAATATCAAGCGATACTGCATTTGCTGCAAAGTACCTTTTTAAGGCATGTTCCACAATCGCCCTTTGCACTGGTTTCCACTGCCTACATAGAATATGCTTCTATCAAGCCTGTACTCACTTGGAAAAGAAGCCGAGTACTCAACAAGGTTCAAGCTAGGAGCACATCCACAACTAAAACTCAGAGAAAGCAACACCTTTTGTGGTGAATGCCTCTTTTGCATAGAGACTTTGCTGTTTCTTGCTTAAGCGCCCATGCAGAGATAAAATAGAACAGGGATTTTATCTAGCAGTACCTAGTCGGACAAAGGTGTTAAGATGTTGTTAAGGATTCTAATGGGGCGTCACACACCAGACCAGTACTCTTTATACTGGCCTAGGCTGCAGCGCACAATTAAAACACTTACTTTATTTTCTAAGAATTCAGATTGAGATGGCACCCAACGCGTCTCACACCCCTTTTACAAATACCCGGGGTCACAATGGATCATGAACCAGGCCGGTGGGTGGTAATACAATATTTATTTTTAAATTTCCTCCAAAATCGCATAAACTTAATATTGGGCAGCAATCACCAGTGGGGTGATAATTACACTGTAAAACAATAGAATACACTTAGTTTGACCTTCTAATATAACATACACAAAGCACAAATGAATGGAAGCAATATTACTTTTCGGGTCGGTAGCACCCCAGTAAAGATTTCCCCATGCAACCCTCCCTCATACCCTGATTAACTGAATTTTGGGTGGACAGAAAGGAGTAGCAAGGAGTCGGGTATACTAGGCAGCAAACCGAATTAAAATCGGTCCTTCCCCAACGAAAAACCTTTGCAATTGTGGAAAATAGCACTCGGAATTAGTAAATAGTTTTACATGTGAGGTGAAATTAATAAGGTAGAAATGAGTCTGGCTGTCTCAAAGCAGTCAAAACACTTATAAACTACAAGGCAATGTACTATCAACGGGCATACGGTTCAGAAAATCAACTTTGGAAGGAACACACAGTGCAGCAAATCACACGTGGAGAAATTACATTTGCTAATTTTCATGGGTTTAAATGTCAAAACGGCTTTATAAACTGGTGAAACAGACAAAATCAGAATGCAGTTTTTATTTTTAGGGGCAAATGCACATCATGGGGATAGTCTGAAAGTGAAAAGGGAACTCTAAATGAATACCTGGATGAGATTCTTAACAGCAAAAGAAATTCGGTTTTAAAAATAAAAGCAGTTGACCGAGAAGATTGGTTTGGAAAGCGAATGACAGGTTTCACTTAAACTAGATTCTACTGGCTAGAAAAGAGAAACGGCACCCATGAATAAGAAGGTTAAGCTGCAGTTGTAACCCTTTCACGCTGTGTGCCTCTTTTAGGGAGAATATATTTAATGAAAATGGTACTAAGGACTTACACAAGGACAGAAATGAGTGGAAGAATGGCACTAATCCTTGGAAATCTGGCCTGGCAGTGGAATCTGGAATCTTGTAAAGTGAATATGGAATATCTGGATATGCAGGAGCTGGAAAATTCAGAAGTGTCCAGAGCTCCCCATGCCTCCCCATTATGTAGGATCATGACATCACAGGATTTACGATGGGGGCAGACCTTTGGCTTGATATGCCTCTAACAACTGGATTGGTCAGAGGGGACTGCTGCTGCCTTTCTGCCAGCCGGTTGGACTTCAGGGACATGACATCCGTTTTGAGGTGTGTGCTTATATTGCCCATGGCCCTGCCCCAGTTATTTTAGCCAAAATCAGGTATGACAAATTACACATTTCTACAGTCACATAAGCAGATTCCATATTTTACACTGAACCCGTCATTACCATTCTCACATCTACACATTGTTTAGTCGTTCTAATATTCTTTCACAAGTTTTAGTGGGCAATATTTCACTTAAAATTCTACAATTTTATATATGTGTACCTATTATCATGGAGCATGTTTTAATTAAATTTCAAAGTTATATCATGTACACTTTTCCCATGATTTACATTTTCTTGCCATTTGCGTCCCATACATGCTAGGGAAATCCACAATGTCTTGTTTTAATGCCACAAAAATTACATTTAAACTGTTAAACTTTTGCATTTCTGCGTTTTCCGGTTGCAGAAATAAATCTTCCTAGTTTATGAAATAAGAACAGTCCTTTGCCCCAGATGGTCCGTCTTTGTCTTCCAAATAAGGGCTTTTTTTTAAAAAAAACCCTCAACCAACTGTCAGGCACTAACCCTGTGTTGCCATTGATTTGGCTTTGAAGCTCTCTAGTTTGAGTGGAGGGGAGGTGCTACCAGAAAGTCACACCTATGTGTCCCAGAAATCCTTTGTCCACGGCTGGAGCACTGCCGCAATCTCTGATGAGGGTGTGAGATGCTTCACCCTGGCCTATTCTTATGCCCCAGATGCGGTCCACTTGGGGATAGATGGATACTGTAGTCACGAAAGGCGGGGCCCTCTGAAGCCAGGACCTGTCAAACCTGTTTCTTGCTGGCTTCACAGCAAATTTATTTATTTATGTATTAACCAGAAAGCAATACGGTTGGAGTGCAATATCCTATATATGTTTTAAAACAAACCTCCATCACATTTCTATGGAAGGACAGGGCCTTAATTCAACATTTCACTTTTAAACAGATATTTTCTTGTTTGTAAAAAGCACAATTTTACACAACGCTAATTTTCCTTAAATGTCACTTTCAAATGCGGTTTTCTCTCGCATCTGTTCTGAGCATTTCCATGGCCCTAATCATTTCTACCACACGAGTCTAAGGCAAGGGTCCAATGAAACTGACATGGGTACAGAGAGAGAGAGCGCTTCTTATAAAGGGTTTATCTGTGTAATTTTGTTGCAAAAGAGAAAGCGTTTTGCGTACGGCTTGGAGTGAAGTTCTTTGTTATTTCACAGATCTTGCCTGACGCAGCCTGTCATTCAATGAGGAATGCCCTTTTTTTGCTGGAGCACATACTGAAGGTGGATAAACATAGCTGGGTCTTACTGGAACCAAATTGTGTACAGCTGAAAGGATGGACAGGGCATCAGTGCTCAGTCATTATTAAATGCAAAATGCTTTCCTTTTCTATAGGAACTTGAGCTGGCAGCTAGCAGCACTGCTTTTCAATTATTTTCTTTGGTGCACATAAGGAAAACCCTGGCAGCCATTCTCGGGGTGTTCCATCTCGCCCCATGTGTGCTTGGCAAAGACAGCGCAGCCATCATTTTTGTAGCAGAAAAACGCAGTTTTGCTGCGAGGCAATGGAGCCAGCGCAGCCATTCTGCTGAATTGCAGCTTGGTGATGGAGGGGTATTCTGCTGGGTTGGTAAATGTACCCCACAATGTGCAATGGTTATGTTATCTGGGCGTAGGTAGTGTATCAGTCACATTGTGATGACTGTTCAATGGAAAGGTGTAGGAAGGAGCCCCACTGTCAAAATGAATAACTGTCGTGATGAAGGGGGCACGGTGGAGGTGAAGCAGGTGCGATATCGAATTGGTGACTAGGTAGGGTATCTGAGTCAACAGAGGAAGGTTAGGAGTTGCAATAGCATAGGATAGTTTTAACCACTTGGGGCAGCATGGAGTAGGGGTGAGGGTATCGGTGCAATGGGAGTATTGAACTCATGGGCAATGGGAAGTGACAAACCTAATTAAATGCTTGCTGAAGAGGTGGTAACGTTTGGGAGCAGTCCCATCCCTTTAAAGATACCTTGTATGTGCACATACCAAGTTGGCATCAGTTTTCTTTTACCTGGCCTGATTGCCAAGCAAAAGGTTCCCAACGGACTCCTAAAACCTCCCAACGCTAAACCTGGTGACTCATCCAATCTACAGTCCACCATGTCTACCCCGGCTTGATTTCCTGCCTCGACCCACTGGCCTTAATCTGCTCACGTCCGTGGTCTCACTGATCCCTTTTGCTCACCTCATTGTGATCCCCTTTTCACCCTATTGTCATTTCAACATTTTGGCTCGGGAAGAAGGCTGTACCTTCCTCAATTCCGCACCATTAAACAAGGACAAGAACCTTAAACAACTCCTTTTTGACATTCTCAAAATACCTGGTCCACCAAAGATTTTCTTGTGTCTCCCAAACGCTAGTTGCACACACCACATGAAGTTGATCAACTCTTGTATCAACCCTCTTGAAGAGGAGCACTCTCATGAAAGACTTGGAGAATGGAAGAAGGCGCACCCACCCAGCACTCAAATCTCTAGAATAAGAAATTGAGCAATGGGTAGAAGTCCATGCTCTTTTATTGAGACCAGAAGGAAGCCCGCTTGTAACCACACCCTGATTCTGATTGCGGGGTGCATTGACACAGTTCTCACCCGTTTTAGTGGGGCTTTATATAATGTTTCAAAGTATATGTGGGTGTGAATAAAACTTAAAGGTTTTATTAAGCGGCAGCAGAAAATGTGTTGCAGTGATTTCAAACGTTTATTAAGGAGGTCAAAGAGCGAGCACTTGCTGTGGTTGGGAATTGTATATTAATCACTTTATATGTTTTTTGAGTTTAGACTGATTTATTTGTTGGACACTACACTATGAAGGAGGATCGCTTATTGAGAAGCCGCGAAACCTCTTATTTTGGGTCCTTTCCCCTTGTATACGCATGTGAGCGACAGCCTACATCTAGAGATAAAGGTTGCTGAGGCCGAAGCACTCTGTTGTGACAGTCTGTACCGTGGTCTGCATTTTGGGGCAACTCTGAAGCTGGCTTATTTAACTAGAACACCTGCTTCCGCTGTCTTTTTAAATCCAGACATTATTTTTTCCATGAACAGAAATTGACCCATTTTCAAAACCATGTGGCTACCTTTTTGCAAGGATCTTTTTATCACATGTGTCGAAACGCACAAAAGACTGGACTACTTGAAACTATATAAATGCAAGTATTTCTTTTTTAAACCATACAGTATTTCTGGGTCTCTTTTGCGCCCCCCCCACCCACACCTTTTACCATCTGATGAAGTTCTTGTGAATTTGGCTAATGGACAATATACGTTCTCTGCCCACTGTTCCAGCAACCTGAGGCCCTTCCCTTGGTGGATTTTTTAAATGTATTTATTTAAGGAGGGGAAGCAAAAGGGAGCCTCTCCCTGCTGCCTCCTCAGCCCCAGAACCAACCAAACCCTCTACCCCTCCCCACTCAGCTGGAGACCAGAGCATTGAACACCGTTCCCCGCGCTCCTGTCGATCCCAGCCATCACATTTATTTATTCCTCCTCCCCCTCGGGAGATTGGCCGCGCAAGCAGCGCAAATCGCCTGAGGGGCAAAGAGAACATTTGTACCCCCGATACACACTGGGTGCAAATGGCTTTCACGCCCCAGCAGAGGGGTGGCATGGTTTGGGCATGCGTGCCGTTACTGGCCATGTCGGTCTCTCCCCGCCACCCCACCACCACCGGAGGTGTGAAAGCCATAATCCATTGCAGCATACTTTCAGATAGTCCAATAAAAGCAATCCAACTCAACCTGTTCTCAGTAGGAGAGAAAGGAAAGAAAAGAGAACTCATATTTTTGTGATAGGTAAAGAAACAGTTTCTATTCATATTTAGGAGCTCAATTTGCCAGAATATTTGATTCAGTGAAAGAAAAAGCCCTATAAAATGTGGAAGCCTGTCTAGCGTGTTTGTCAAAGTTACCATATTGATGGAAGGATACTTTGAACGTTACAAAATTAAACCTGTGTAGTGTGTGTATTAAATATCTTTTTTTCTTGGTAAGGCTGGTATGATCTAATGATTTTAAGGATTGATTAGATTAGGATGGAACCTGTGGTGTGTCGGGAACGTAACCTTGACAGAACAAGTAAGGGAATGTTTTTGGAGGGAATTGTGCATGACATAATTAAAGGTATGGGCACACTCTAATTCCTCCAATTGAGGAGCACACAGATGATGGAGCATGTTTTAAAGCAGTTGTAGGAGGAGGAGGAAGTTATTGTGGAATCTTTGCATACAATGGAGTGGGTGTGTGTGTGTGTGTGTGTGTGTGTTTATTGCAATATCGCTAGACAAACAACCGTTGTGTAACATAATAAAAATGATGGCACTAATGGGAAATACTTGGGTCATCATGAATTTGGAGAACTCTAAGTAAATGTAAATTAGATGATGATGAAGTGTATGTTACTTGGAACGTTTCTTTAAGGAACCGAACTTGATTTGGTTAAGGTCCTATGCAGAGCAACCAGCCTGTGGAAACCAGACCAGATCAGCCCTTCTTATTTCTTGTAATGAGAGAACTCTTAACCGAAATTCGTTAGATGACACAAGTGGACATCGCATATATTCTGCATCCATGCCCTTCAATATGGAAGTCTAGAAGAGGGAAATTCTGTTTGTCAGTTGAAGGAAAAAGGTCAGACTGAAGATACTTTTGGTGTTCGATTTGATTATTTTTTTTTAAATCGTGTTTCAAACAATGACACCCCATTGCATGTACCACCATTATTAGCAAATGAAATTATAATGGCCTGTTGGCATGTTTGAACATACACAACCAATACATTTGCAGTCAATTTGGGATTAAAAAATCACAAATTAACTATAAAAATACCCTGAACTGCAAGAGCAGACCAATTAAGTGGAGAGAAGTCTGCTTAACGAATTTGCTGGTCATTTTACCTCTAAGGCGTACAAAAACGATAAGAAGCCTTCCGCAAAAAGATAACTTTTGATCCCATCTTTCTCCTATGGCCCAATGTGCGTATATGAACACCAAATTTGATTTGGGGGTTGGTGGTAAAGGCCATTTGCTCAAGCTGAAGGCTTACAAATTGTAATGGCTGTGAAATGAGCACCAGTTGACAGGTGTAGAGGCTGATGAAAGGTTGGACAAAAACAGGTCAAGATCGAAGGGGGGGGCATTGCAATCTTGTTTTGACTCTTCATGCAATGCATGGATGGAAGTGTGCAAAAAGTGCCTTCAAAGCACACTTGCCTACCCCCACCCCCACTCTTCCTCTTTTCAACGAATAATTTCAGCCTGGACAATGCAATTATTCTGTCTGACAAGAATGAGTGGTCAGAAAAGTCAGGCAGAAACTTGATCTTGAGGGCATGCATTTCGATACAAAAAATCATTGACATCTGGAAACTTAAAACCAAGTCGATCCCATTCAAGCAGTAACGTAATGATGGAGGAAACGATGAATGTGCTGCCCCAGATCCCCTGCAGACCTTTTGTGCAGAGGTTCAACTGATGAATCGGGAAAGTCTAATGAGGGGACTATAATATGCAAGAGATCCAGGCACTATTGAACACTTGGTGAATTGAATGGATTTGGAGTTGTGCACTAAATATGCCTCACTGTGAGGAAATCTTTACTCTACAGGACAAAAGAAGCAGTTTTAAATTGGCAGGGAAAAGAAGGAAATCTTGCAATTTTTAAAAGATAAGTATTTTGTAAGCCCTCTCTTTGTCGAAGGGAAGGCTACAAAAATCACGATAAATGTATTTTCAGTTCTCCTTGGCATTGAAGGGGCAAATGCTTGAAAATGTACATAGAACCACTTGTGATGAGTTAATACTGTTCAGGGCAAATCTCGTGTGATCTGTGCATGTGTTTAATGTAATGAAGGGATCTGTGTGGTTTTAAATTGATTCCTAAAATTTTAAAGTACTTTCAAAGAGACACGCTGACGGAATCTCTTTGCTCTGGCTAAAAGTAAACATAGCTTGAGGATAGTTAAGGTTTTGTTTTCCCTCCAATTATTGCAAATGGCCCTAAGCAGTGTGGCATGCTGTTGTATTTCCTAAGCAGTTTTTGACCTTTGTCCCATAGGAACTGTGACTATGGGCATGGCACTTTTGTTGGCATGTAGGGTCACGAGTTACCAATGTTAGACTAAATTAACTAGAGTTCTGTTGGCATGGTAGTGATTGGGTTATGGTTGCTTGTTTCCCCACAAGGTCTTTTCACCAAACAGTCATGTACAATGGTGCCAATTTGTTCTGAACTACCCAACGGGCTGCAGGGCACCACAAAAGCAGATCAATTACTGTGGTGGCCATTGTTTCATCTAGCTACTTTGACCGGTTTAGAGCACAGGTCCGGATTTCTTTACTAATCTAGTTCCACAATAAAATGCTCAGGCTATTAGTGGACTTGCAAGGCTATTTTCATGGTCCTGATTGGCTGAGTGCTTTTCATGGGCACTCCGAGTTTAGGCCACCCCAGACCTAAATCTGAATTGGGCAGATTAATACCAACTGCTGGACAGATTTGCACCAATTCACAAAATAAATCAACAGTTTTCAACTAGAGATGCAGTCCATGGGAAGGTTTTGCCCAATCTAAGGTGTGAATGTATGCCTTTCGGTGGCAGTGAAGAAGATGCCTGGGTTTTAGGTGGCTACTACTGGCAATGGGGTGAAGTACTGAGGCATTTAATGGCACGATTATGAATGTGAGGAGTACTTGGGCATTTCGGCAATTCCTTGGAATTAGATTGAAGTCTGGGTATTTGATGGCCATCTGCATTACTCTGTGTGAATCTGCACATTTGATGGACGTCCATGGTGAAGGAAAGGTTCCCTGCACATTGGATCATAATCCTGACCTAGATATGAAAGCCTTTTAGAACTTTAAATCTGAGAGATATATATTTTGACAATGCGTATTACGAGCAATAGAAATCCAGGTTCACATCTATCTATCCTGTCAGATAAAGCCTTGGGAATACTACTCCTGTTTCTTGTGTTGGGACAATATTTCCCAAATCCTGTACAATTCCAAGTAAGAAACACTCTAGCTACCATCAAGGAAAGAGACTCGGGTGGATAACTAGTTTTATTTTATATCCTCATTATCAAATGCCCCTAAAATATTTTAGAATACCAACCAGTCCTCAAGCATCTAGCAGCGACCTTGAGGTACTTGCTTTGAAAATAGAGGGTGAGCATGGGCATAAGTAACTCTGAATTTGCTGTCCTCAGTTTGTCTGGTCTGGATGTCTCCAAACCTATGATGGGGTAGACGTAGCAATGGTGGGGCATAGAGATTCGGCCACCTTTTATGCTGTTGGTCACTCTTTCTGCCCTGCGAATGGTGTGGTACAACAAAGCTGTGTCAGATCTGGTATATCCCCATAGCCAGTGAGAAGGGAGATCATGCTAATCACCCGATTAATGGGAATGTCCATATGCTGAGCTTATAAAATGGCAGGATTCAGTGATGATGGAATTTGACATTGGCTCCCGTGACTAATTCATTCATTCCATCCTCCATGGACATCTTTGAATGAGGACAACAGTTATATTCTGGATAGTTGGAGATGGGATTTACCCCAACTAAAGAGACCCGGTCAGCCTTCTCCCACCCATGGTCTGTTGTTCAACGAGTGACTCCTATTTTTTTTCACTCCATCTCTACATGCGCCTTTTCGATCTGTAAAGAAAAATGTAAAATTCGAGTATAGTTTTGTGGGCATTTAACAAACAAGCTTGGGGGAGGGTGCTAGTTAGCTGTTGCTGTCTAGCATTCGTTTCAGCAGGGTACTAACCAAGGCACACCGGAAGATGTTAAGAGCTTGGTTTGTTACATGAATGGGACACCAATTTGTGTCAGATAATTTGCCACTTGCCCTCGTGCTTTTAAGTTATGGCTTTTTAGAGCTAACCATAACGATCCAAAACTAAAACCTGTTTCTGAGTCCAATTCTAATGTTGATCACCCATGAAACAAAAATCCATGCTTCTTAGCTAATTACCATACCCACAATGCATTGCTCACTGGCTCTGAATGGAAGTGAAATCCCAGGCATGGCCAATGTGTGGCTTATTGGCTGAAATATCTTACTGCAAGCCCACATTTCAGGTACATTATTTTAATGTATTTATTTCCACTCGGAACATGAATGGAGTTTGCTGAACATGCCCTAAAAATGCTGCAGTTCCAAAAATGTCAGCCTGCACAACTCTCTTGATTCCCAATGATGGGGTGGGGGGGAACGCGTATGTGGTTGTCTGCATCTTGTAAGGCCGTCCTAGGTTTATAAAAGCCATCTGTAAAATGACACGCGCTATTGTCTCATAAAGGTCAGAAATGCTTGCTTTCCGGCTAATTTGCATACTTACAGTGGATTGCTCAGTGGTTGTGAATTGGAGGTCAACTTCAAGGGATTGCTTCACTGTGTGCTGTGCTGTCCGTGCCTCGCTGGCTGAAGTGCCTCGCTCTCAAAATAAATGAATGCGGCAACATGCTGGAGATTGTAAGAGTTTAGATTCAGAGATGCATGTGTGCATTTTCGCGGTCTAGGACTCGGGTGGCTGGCTAGGCTCGACTAAGAAGCCCAAAAAGGTCAGGCGCGTGGGTGGGTGCTGTCGCTGTTTGCGATAGTGCTATTGTTGAAAAAGAGTTGATGTGTGGCCAGCTATACCGAATTTGTTTTCGTTGGTAGTCGCTATATGCTAGTGGCAGCGGTGTTGAGGTACGTCGGGTGTTTCAGTGTTTTTGTTGATATTCTGTGTATAGTGATGTGGTGAGTGACCTTTTTTATGGCTGGTTAGTAGCTTGCATCTTGAATGTTTGCACCCTGATCTAGACTATAGGAGACAGTTCAAATCACTGCTCTGCTTTACCCCAGCAAGGTACATAAAAAAAGTAACTGTAATTACAAGTGACTGAATCACAGATAAATCCATCGCATGGCAGAACTTCTGGAAGCCATGGGAAGAGCTATCTTTGTAAGTTTAAGTATTTGCTTGCACTCTGATTCGAATGAAACTCAGACGGTCAATATCCTAAAACCGCATATTAAATCGGCAGGCCAGGAGCGTGGATGCATGCATGAGAACCGGCACAGCGGACAGGAGGATATGTATTTATCCTGTAATACCATATTCTCCTGACTAGAAAGTATTCATTCTAGCTCACTAGCTGGTGTTAAAGTCACACTCTGGTCCAAAACTGAGTTTCAACTTCTGCCGGGTGGGTTGCTGTCTATACCATGGTGTTATGAAGTAAACCGTAACACAAAATGACTGTTGACAAAAGGTGGGGGCGGGCGGTGGTAGAAGGCATTGAAAAACCTAATACGAGCTTACGCCCAGGCATTAAAGTCCTACAAGCAACAAGCCTCAAAAAGTTGCTAGAAGCAGACTGTGCTCTGATAATGAAAACACGCTGCAACAAGAACATTGATGGGGCCAACGAAACACATCTAGTAAGAAAAAAATAAAGATTTATGAGAAGTATCTCCGGACGCAGTAACTGAAGGGGGAAGTTGTTACGGCTAAAGAACAACTCAAGCTGCCTCCAGCTGCAACTCCGCTTTCCAACCGCTCCCTTCCAATTGTAAGATTCCAATGCAGCAATCGTCTGCCTCCTTTGAGCATATGTAATGTCTTCCCCACCTAGTAGGCCAACAGAGTATATGCAGTAATAATGAACAGACAATTTTAACACCGTGGTTTAAAAAAATAAAATAAAAGCACAGGATGTAAAAAAATGCAAGTTGCATTAGTGGGGTTCAAAACCAGGTCTGTTGTAATTGAAGGGAGGAGAAGGTAGCCATTGATGTATTCGAACAAAGTATACAAAAAAAGTGAAGCCAATAAAGATGAAGGGGCAAAGAGAGTGTTCAAGGGAGTGCAAATGGAGCAAAGTCCTGAAAAGATGAAGAAAATGGGTAACCAAAGTAACGCGACGAGGCAGAAAAGGACACTGACCTCACTGGAAAAGCACTGTGGCACATGGTCATTGTAACTAGCTGCAGCCCATTAACCAACTGTAAACACTGTGCAACCACTACTGGCTGATCACGAATACGAAAAGAAAAACTGATTTTGTGACTATGCACTAAGAGGCTTGAGTAAATGATGTAGTAATAGCTTTAGTGAACTGCTAAAAGGAACAGTTAAACGTGAGTCTTGATCCATCTCAAAAGAGATTGCTGCGGCGAACCCCCACTCGTTTACAAAAGGCCTGCTAGCAATTGATCTGGATGGATCGAAGCCGAAACCCATAACCTAGTTGTAGCATACAAGAGTCTGACTTTAAATCCAGGAACTCTGCGTTCCTTCATTCAAAACCACTTGTGACACTGTATTCACTGTACCTGGCCCCTCACCCGGGTTAATTGCGCGGAAGACCTGGATTATATTTAATGTCTTTGAAGAATCCATTTCCCCCCTCCCCTCATGTCATTGTCTGCTTCAAGCTGTTCATTACTCCCATGTGTTCGATGTTATGACTTCCTCTGTACACAACCAAAAGAGAAGTTTGAAATTGGTGGGAGTGTCTGTGCGTTTCTTTATTTTAGTCTCATTTTAGGGCCTCTAAAGTTGGTTACAGGACAGTTCACAAAAGAAAATAGGTTATTCATCATTGCTCCACAGATCCTACCTAGAACATAATTGGTGGTTTAAACTCGTATACTTCCCCAACAACAGTCTGAGCTATGGTGGATGCCCATTTCGTGCCCAAGTTGACACTTTTTGTAGCCTGCTTCTGTTAGAATAAAAGTGCAGAAACGGTCCTTTGATCTTTTGTGGTGCAGAGAAATGTGTAAACTTTCCTAGTACCAACCATGAATCCTCTGGTCAAACCCCCCACGGGCAAAATGGGTGCGTGGACAGGATCCTGGGAGGAACATGCACCTGACAGCAAAAAAGTAACGCTTCCAACAGTCCTTAGTTCCACTGTCACGTGACCATACCAGCAGAACTCCAGCAAGATGCCATGGCACAACCACCCATGGAAGCAAGTGTCACAGGTATATACCATAGAACACACTCACTGGGTGCTCACCTAGAATTTCACACAAACAAAATGTAAGTAGGTTGACTATACTTTTGGGCTTTGTCACTAAACTTTCGAATTAAGAACCCAGGTGCTCAATCAGCTAAATGTTGTGAGCATTGCGTGGAAACGAGCAGTGGTCCTTTTATGCCAAGTAAAACAGTTGTCAAAGGAAAGAAAATAAGA
Organism: Ambystoma mexicanum; assembly: GCF_040938575.1. Lineage (NCBI taxonomy): Eukaryota > Metazoa > Chordata > Amphibia > Caudata > Ambystomatidae > Ambystoma > Ambystoma mexicanum. The sequence goes on along the minus strand of NC_090923.1, from coordinate 303,254,510 downwards.
CTAAGGGAGGGTCTCGTGCACACGCTGGAATAAAAGTAGAATCGCAGTAGGGGCAGCAAATGGGAATGAGGATTCGAGCAATGTATGGAAATAAAATCTAGCTGATCAAAATGATATATTTACAAAATAGGGAACTAAAACCTGTCAAAGAAGTAGAAAGAGCCGGCACAGGATTTCTGGTGTTGCTAGAATTTAAAGGTCTTTCATGAAATGTAGTGTTCCCTTCCGTTCATCTCAGTAAAGTGCAAACGTATTCATGCCTACTTTAGACGGTGATTGTGTAGCCATACCAGTAGGTTTAGGCTATTTACTGCACCCTGGATGCGTGTGGGCCATAAATTGTCTTCTGTGTAGAGTGATCAACTTCACTGTAGAGGCGCATCTAACATTACAGATGGAGTGCACAGACCGAGGTGAGCTGCCCCCACTGCAAACTGGTGTGGAGGTAATGAGTGATTCGTCTTACCCTCACAGCATGTGGAAGCTCTGAAAGGTTCACGTTTGTGGTACCTGTGAAGAATCCTACGGATCCCTCGCTGAAACCCTGCCTAAAGTCTCCTTCCAGGTGGCCAGGTGAAGGCAGACGCTTCCTGATCCCAACCCTGGGTATGGTGTACTGCGGGAGGATGACAGGGAGACAGGGTCCAGGGTGGTGAGGAGATTCCGTGGGATGGGACACAGTATCTTTCCTATGAAAGCCATATTCTCCCTAAGAAGCAGTAATGGCTTATTGTCATTTCAATGCCCCTAAACCTTTTATTGATCTAGGGTTGTGGACTCGAAGGTTGTCAAATCTGAACACACTTTACCGAAAGAACAATCTTTTTGGGTATCCCAAACTAAACGTCTTCCTCTATCCCAAGGCTTTAACGCAAGGGAACATGGAAATGTCTTTAATAGACTACCTTCTTCTATAACCTCTAATTCTTATAGCCCATCTCTTAAAAACTTTAAGGGAATTAAGCTACCCTTGAAAGTAAATTAAATGTTGAAAAAATCTGACTTTGTTGAAGAAAACTACAAGTTCCAGAAGGACTGCGATGAGGAAGAGGAATGCAGTTGTGTCCGTCCGGCAATTAAACCGAACAGCCATTGTAGTAGTCAGGCAATTAAGCTTAACAGCCCACACCTGAAGGAACCTAGGAGGCATAATTGTCCCCCTCGGGTGCAGGCAGGAGGAAGGCGTGGAAGGAGCTGGAACGTTAGCTGGAGTGCAGGCTGTAGTGGTGGAAGCAGAAGGAAGGCACAAGGCTGGCACAATCGGCAGAAGTGGTTTGAACTAGAGCGATGCCACAACGTGAGACAGCAGATTTCACCCGCGTTTTCTGACAGATTCCTGTCCTCCCAAACTCTGAAGTGCAGAGACGCATATAAGGCAAAGTGCTGCTTACTCGCGTAAGAAGCTAATGTTACAAACGCCCATTGTTCCAAGATTCTAAGACTATACCTGTTTAAAGAGTGGCTGCGTGCCCCTAGTTAAGGAAAGTGAATGCTGCGGGAAAATGACATTAAAGAATGATGGTGTGCGCCTTATTGTAATTCCCCAAGCAGGGCAAAACTCTATCTCTTTCTTCTATGGGAATAAAATTGCACATACAGCTTTTAAAGCTTGAAAACTACCTCAGCGTGTACTTGGTTGTGTTTTTTTAAAGAGAGACTGAATCTTCTACTTTGTATGAAAGTGACATTCCTTGCATTACTGATAAGATATCAAGCATTGCCTAAGCCACTAGGTACCCCATACTGTGATGCTGGCCCTTTCACAGAGTTTAGAGCAATCCAGCTGCATTGTGAAGTCAAGAACAACCAAAGGCCTATGATACAAGAGTTTAAGTATTACCTTAAGGTAAGAGTGGCACCAAGGCTTCTGGGTAATTGTTTGGGTTGATGGGTGGGAGAAAGGCAAAGTTGGGGAAGGGGAACTGGCTGCTTGTAAAATACTATTTTGAAGCTGACTCAACATGTAATGCCCAAGACTGTGGAGGTCAGAGAGAAGGCAACCCAGGTTGTCATTGTGGCATTTAGACAAGAGAGGCTACGAGGCTGCCCCTTTTAAAGAAAGCTATTCAAAGGAAGGAGTGCCTCGCCTACCTGATGAGCTTGAAGTACTTTCAAAATATATCTGGTCAAAGTCTGTCTAAAAGTCATTGAAGCTGTGACAGTAGTTCATAGTATTGAAACTCGAGACTCATTTCTGGTTGTCAGTAGATGCATTGCAGTTGTTGAAACCAAGGTGAAATACTGTTGTTCTCATGGTAAAACAAGTAACAATATAGTTGTTGAAGCAGAAGCAGCAATACCAAGATGTCATCCTGACAAATATACCATTTTGGAAGTTGAAACTGTAATTCAAGGACTCCTAACTGTTAACCAAGAACTGTGCATCATCGAGAGTGTGGATATTCCATTTTCTTTTGAACTGTGGCAAATCTTCCTGCATTGTGGCCAGGTTTACCATTGGGGCCATTTTGCTAGAAGTGAAAAGTGGATAACTTCACCTAGAAGAGATTTGTTGGGATTGTTTTTTCTTGTTGATTAACTTATACTTTGACTTTAAAACTTCAAGGACTTAGTTGAGAGTTTTTTTTCTGTGTTTAAACATTGACCCAAAGTGACTTGAATCCTGGGGGAGGGAAATCTCCCAGGTCATAAAGTCATCTAGGAAATGTGGATATATTATTAATGTTCTGGTGACTTGCCATACCTTTTCTTTACGTGTCTGTTGTTTAGTGTGAGAGCCGGTTATCCTGTGTTTGTTTGTTCCCTTAGCTTTTAGAACAGGCAGGAAATTCCTCAGCAGAGTAGGGATAGTGAGGTATTTTTCGGATCATTTTATCAATAAAATGGCATATTTTCGAAAGATCTTTACAGCTGTGCGCCTCGCATTACTGACCCCTCGCATACCCGAGCAATGATGAGGGACAAACCCACTCCTTAATGGAAGAAGCAAGAATCCTCTAAAAATCAAGAATTGCAAACTGAGAGAGCAGTTGATTGGTTCACCACAACTCTGAAGGTGGAGTATTGAGACTCTAGCTCCTTGTAAATAGAAGAATTATTTGCGTTACTGACCTGCTCACCACGTAGCGGTGCTGATTGATCATCTTTTGCTTGATGCTGCAAAGAACTTTTATTGTGGATTCTGGAGACAATCCATAAATCGTTATGATTTAGAAGATTGCATATCTTGCATGATTCTAACAAACTACTGTAATGAGATGCATCTATGGAATAGGTTTATTTTGTAGCATTTCTTCTCAAGGAAGAATGACCGCTCTCCCACTCCCCTGCACCATCTGGTACAAGAAACATTGTTTTAATCTGAATATATCTTTTTAGCTAAAATAAAAAAAGTAATGGTATTATAGGTGGCCCCTAACTAACCTTCAGTGCTATTGTCTCAGTTTTCATTCCAATTCGATCAAACATCCAGATCTAGGAGGGGTTTCAAAAGAAAGTTGAATCCATCAATCTTCACTATAGAGAATTGAGTCTACCTGAAACACACCACTCCCTGAAAACAAAATGATAGTTTTTAGAATGAAGTTTGAAATGAAACATGTACTTTAGTTTTCGCTGAAACCATTGACCAGTATAGTCATTAGCCAAACTGTTGCTCTGATATAGCTCACCTATCCTAGGATAGTTTTGTAATCCATTATGTAGGACGCTATCAGTGACAACTATTGGTTCCTAGTTTGGGCATAGATAACATTTGATATATTTCTGTTGGATAGGACGCACATTTTGAAAGCTTTGGTTTTTGTTAAATGTTTTTTTTCTTTTGTTATGATGGGATAGCCTACCTATTCACAAGGAATCTGGTTCACCCTTACAATACCACAGTTCCACGTGTTCATTAAGGAATCTGTTTCAATTACCTTATGGCTTATGGCATACACCAATCAAAGGAGGTGCCATTCCGTATTTTAACATCTCATATCTAAGGCCTCCGTCTTAAAATGCAGGAGAAACCTCATTATGATACTGCTTGGGATTCATTAATTCTGAATCACCGAGCACATACATCTTCCACCAAATTCCCTCTTTTCGTTAAATGGCATTCAAAAGTATTTGGGGAACTCTGTTTAAATGCTATTTGGGATTACATTAGTTATTGAACATTTTAGTAATCTGGAATGATGGTACACCCTTTTGGGTTTGCCTTTTAAAGACCCAGGACAGGTAGGGACACTGACCGGCCTCTGGCAGCTCTGCAAGGTAGGATTTCCCACAGAGGGATTTTGGGGGTAGGTGTACATGCCATCAGGAAAAACCTGTCATGCTTTGGTAAATGCCTCTGCATTCAGCCCTATCTGGAAAATTGCCTCGCTAGCAGATTTGGACTTCAATGGGAGTAGCTGATTGGGCAATTTTCTTTTCTCCTGTCCGACGGGCACTCTCATGCTTTACTGTTTTCTCAAAACTCTCCGTTCTTCCAATGTGTTTTAGTAAACTCCATGCAAGCATGTTTACACTGGACAGAGCTTGTAGCAGGTTCCTTTCACTTTTCAGTCATCTGAGCCCTCCTCTTAGTACCCAAATGCCCATTTTATTCTCTTTTCAAAAGGGGATGTGTCAGTTATGAACAAGCCCTCCCCTAAGGAATCGAAATCGGGCTGGAATATTCGTCATTCTTGTTCTGTGTATGGACATGAGTTTGACAGTGACATTCGTGTATGTAGGAATATTCTGATCTGTACATATTTGTATTATTTTCACTTCATGCATATCAGTTATCCAAATATGCACATTAATAAATCATACATTTTTTGTAGGCACTTTCAGGTTTTTTTCTACTGACTAAATATTTGGCAGGTTTTCAAATCTATCCAAGTTTTGTGAAGTTCTAGCTGTAAATCTAGATTGTATGGCCATTTTGTCTTGCACATTGAAAGCTGACACTGTCCTAAATTCTAGCTGAACTGCATTTGTATGTGGGCCAAATAAATACCAGAAGGCCTAATGATCTGCAAAGTTTAAAGGTTGTTGATCTGTTGTGTGTATCTGCTTATATTCAGATGCATATAAACAACCAGAGATTGAAATTGTTGACTTTCAAATAAGCTTAACGCAAGCTGTGTATGTGTGTTTTTTCTAAGGCAAAATACTGACATTTGAATGTATTTCTTGGAGTTTGGAAACCGGGACTTTGTCTTTTGTAAACACAGCTGGACTCATTAACGCTCAGTATTTATCAAAATGGTGGATAATGAATCTGGGCATTCCTGCTTCATAAGAGCTGCCTTCTGCATAAACACTAGTTCAAACTAAGGTGATTGCTAAGGTGACAGTTAAGGTGACATTTTGGATGTTGCATGCAAAAAGCAAAAAACCAAACGTTATTGGGTGTTACCTGTAATGGCAATATGTTCATCAACAAACAGTGTGATCTATAATACATATTAGTACCCGGCGAGAGTCAAGCCAAATGCAACACGCATTCTGATTGGCTCTCGCTGGGTCGTTACCTGGCTGAGAATACCTCGATTCTCGGCCGGGATGCCAGCCTCCTTGTCCATAGCGGGGAGCGTGGTTTTTTGTTTCCCTCCCCTTTCCTCCCTCCTCCATTCCTTCCCCACCCCAGACGCCTGGAGGCTTCCATCGTCCCACGCCTGGGACGCAGGTTGGTTTTTTATTTTCCCCTCCCAGCCCCACTTACCTTCTTCTCCTTTTTTTTTTCAGGTAGCAGACGCGCTGGAAACATCTGTTCCCAGCACGTCCGCCCCCAATGGCTGCCATGGAAAGGGAAAACTGACTCAGGCAGCCATTTTCTTGGTCGCTTTTTTTTTATTTTTTTTATTTTTATTTTTTTATTCCTGTCCCGAAACACTGCAGCGTTTCGGGACAGAATAAAATGCTTTTAGTGCCCTGGTCACGCAGATCTTGAGGCCCGGGGTACTAAAAGCGATATGACCCTCACGGCGGGGGTATTACAGACTCGGGTAATGGCCCGGGGCCTTTGTTAAGGGCGCTATGGACCCCGGGGCATTACCTGAGTCGGTAATGCCGCTGCCGCTCGGGGCATATTGCTTAATTCTAACATAATTGCTTAATGGTCTCATTTTCCTTATGGAATATAGCGGTATAAACACAGAAGCTCCTTTGCCTTGCATAATTTCAGTTTCATTACATACTGCAATTTAGCGTGTTTTCCCTAATCCATTATGTTTTGTCAGAGTACAGTTAATGGATCTTATACAGATTAATTACCCCATAATTGCAAAATAGGGGTGGCCATTTTCACCCCCACACTTTGCTAATTTACTGCCCACTTTCAGAAAAAGTATGTCAATTTGTACTTCTAAATACTACATAGAATTGCAATAGCAGATCCTTCCCTGCTGGTGCTATACCACTGAATGAGGTGTATCCCACCAGTCCGTTCATGTGTTTGAGAAGCTGTGATCAAAAAGGCAGATACTCCGACATGCAGTGGTTGTGACCCGGCCTCTGTGACTCCGGTCTTGAGGTGACATCTGAGATGGCTAAGATCCAGATGATCCTCTATAGACTCCCTCCCTTGGTAACTAAACCTCACCCTTCCTAAGTAGGATATGCATAGGAACAAGTATACTTGACTCTTTTATAGAAACCAGATGGTGCACAGCTTTACATTCAGGTGGAATCTAAACTCTCTGGAAATGTGGTACACACAAATGTCACATGTTGTACATGAAATACCAAAACAATTTTTTAGGCTCGTTTACTCCTTTACTATAATTCTCCCCAGGAGACTGCAGCATTATTTTTGTCCCAACCAGGCGTAAGACACTAGGCCTCTTTTGATATATGAATATGGATTGTTATCCGATATGTACACACATACCCTGTTTATTCAAGCAAACCAATGTGAAAGTCCCGATGGCTCTTATTTGCCCAGCATTCTAGAGTTCTGGGGCTAATGCACTTGTTGCATTTTGCAATTTAATGAGCCAATCTGATTTAACAAATAAAGGTTGATGATGATGTACCTGTGACCCACATATAATGTAAAGAGCTGCAATACATGGAATTGCATGAAGGTGACTGAGCGATCTTTCAACGGGAATAATATACTGATGTATCCATTGCCTTCACATGATAATGTTTCAACCAAAATAGCTGCAGTGGTTCATCCATCTGTGATTCCCTACTGACTCATTCCCTGCATAATACTTCAAACAAAAATAGTGTACTGTCTGTGTGCGTGCAGCATTTACCTTCAGGTAGCAGGTGAAATACGACGGGCAAGCTGAATATTGCCATGAGTTTGTAATTTTACACTTTGTCATGAATGGCCGTAGCATGCAACTATTAATTCTTTATAATTTGTATTTTAAATGTTGTTTTTTCATCTGCTGATCCCATTTTGCAAATCAATAGGCAGAATAATGTGTGTCCTAACCCACAGTCCTACGTAAGCTTTGCTGGGCCCCTTTACTAGATATTTTTATAATTAGTACCCGGCGAGAGTCCAGCAGAATGCAACACGCATTCTGATTGGCTCTCGCCAGGTCCTTACCCGGTCGAGAATCCTTTGATTCTCGGCCGGGATTCCAGCTTCCTTGTCCTCGGCGGGGGGCGTGACAGCCCCTTAGCCAATGAGGAGGCTCGGAGCGGGGCAATCCCTGCTCTGAGCCTCCACACGGCTGAGAGGATGCCTTCGTCCCCCGTGGGGGACTCGGGTAAGCTTGTTCCTTTTTTTTTTTAATTTTTTTAATATTTTTTTTCTTCCCTCCTCCCTGCCCTCCCCACCCCACTTACCTGCTTGCTCCTGCGTTCCCGGTGGGGGATTATGGCAGCCTCCAGCAGTGTGGAGACTCGGAGCGGGGCCATTTTTTTCTTCCCCTCCCTCCCAATCCCACTTACCTTCTGCTTCTTTTTCTTTTTCGGGAGCGGACGCGCTGGGAACACTTGTGTTCCCAGCGCGTCCGCTCCCGATGGCCGCCATGGAAAGGGAAAACGGACTCAGTTTTCCCTTTGCATGGCAGCCATTTTCTTGGTCGTTTTTTTATTTTTATTTTGTATTTATTTATTTATTTTTTCTGTCCCGAAACGCTGCAGCGTTTCGGGACAGAAAAAAATGCTTTTAGTGCCCCGGTAACGAACATAATGCGTGCCGGGGTACTAATAGCAATATGACCCTAGCGGCGGGGGCATTACCGACTCAGGTGCCTCGCTTCGATCGGGCCTATAACTATGGGCCCCGGGGCATTACCTGAGTCGGTAATGCCCCCGTCGCTCGGGTCATATTGCTTAAATAGTGTTACACTTCTAGGTGCTCTTAAAACTCTTTTAGGGGTAATCGAGTTTCTTTGTGAGTAGAAGGGTCCACACAGTTCATAACCGATTTTGATTTTAGAGATGGGTGTGTGTGTGTTTTATGTATTATCTTACTCATAAAAGCGACTCCGAGTTAGGTGGCCCTTCACATTGGAAAATTACAGAAAAACGTGTTCCTTTGCAATGTTTTATGTCGTCCATTAAAGGTCCCCAAATTTGGCATGTAACTGATGTGGCCAGACCCACCCACTTCTGCCAAATTTGGTGAACTAACCAATTGTTTAATAGTAAAGATGTAATGGCTTCACTGCCTGCGGCTATTTTGGATCAGCCCCATTTCCAGCTGAAGGTCATTAGAGGCTCTTCTGGGAAGACCAATCGGGAAGGAATCTCCTCATCCAAGCAACACCTGTCCTCATCCAAGCAACACCAGAGACCATATCAGAAAGACCAACCACTGAAGGACTAGGCAATCAGGTGACAAGAGCAGGGTCTCATCTGTTCTCAACCCATGGGGCATCCCAGCTAAGGGCAAAACAGTGAAAGGTGAAGACCAGCCTCTTTGCCTTTGCTGCCGCCTGCTACTTGTCTGTAAGTACCCTTAATTTCTGCTTTTCAGCTGCACGCTCGCCATGCCCTTCTTATGCTATCTGTTCCTTTTCCTTCTGCTTCTCTTCACTCAACGTCGCTATGCTTCTGCATCCCACTCTTTCTGTTGCTCTTTGGAATGCATAGTCTACAATACAAACTTCTTTACCCCTGACTTCTTCCTTTCTCATTCTCCTTCTCTTGTCCTCATTACCCTTGCCGAAACCTGAAACTTCCTCTGACTCTGCAACCCTTGCTGCCCTTGATACACGTTCACTCGCTCTCCCCACTGCACTGGCAGGGTTGGTGGTGTAGGACTGTTTTCCTCCAAACCTTCCATCTCTCTCCCCCCCCACCAATCTCCTGCTAATCATCCCTCAAGCGAATACAGTATCTCCACAATCACTGCCCCCTATGGTAGACATATTATCGCTCTCTCTACCGGCCACCTGATGCAGTAGGTCAATTCTTTAAACCCCCCACACCCGAACTTTTTGACTCGTTCCCTCCCGATCATCACCTCATTTTCACTGGTGACTTCAATTCCCCCTCTCTCTCTGCAGCTCTATACACTGACATTAACTTTCTTCTATTTAACCACGCATTCTCTTCTGTCCACTCTTTGCCCACCGATTCAAATGGAAACTCCCTTGACCTTATTCTCCTCTCCTTTCAACTCTCCGGCTCTAATATCTGCACTGCGCCTTCTCCCTCCGATCACTCTATTGTCTTTGTCTCAGTCTCTGCTCTTTACTCGCTCTCTCCGTCTACTACAAATATTACTAACTGCAAGTTTCTCTTCTCCAAACTCCCAGACTTCACCACTCACTCCCCACCTACACTGAACTCTCCTTTTAATCCACTAAAGAAGCCTTCACTAACTTTAACACTGCTCTTTATGCACCCTTCTCCTCTCACGCCTAAATCCTCCCCTCAACGGCCCTAGTATACACCTCTCATATGCCTCCTGAAAACAACAATGCAGAAAAGGATCTGCACTTGGCAAAGGTCAAGACACTCCTCTGATCTCCAATATTTCCCTGCTCTTCAAAACGTATCCTCCACTTGACTCGTCCAAAGGTGACTTTCAGCTCTCATTCTGTCTCAATCCTCCCAAGTTAGGTGCCTCCAAAAATCTTTGAACTCCATTCTTTCACCTGCTAAACTCACTCTTTCTTGCAAATGATCGTGCTCTCTACTTTGTGTCTAAAATGTCTCCCATCCACAATACCTTTTGCTAATTGCTTTCTAGCCCCTACTGCTCACTTTTCTCCACAACTCCTACTCTCCTTTCCTGCTACTATGTCTTCCTTTGCCCACACCATTCCAGATAAGAGTATTGCCCTACTCCTCAAGGCTAACACTTCTGTGCCCTCACTGACCCTGCACATTGTGAAGCTCCTAGCTCCCAATGTTACTTCACATCTTCTCTAACTCCTCACTTGATGATGCCACTTTTCCCACTTCCGATAAGACCGCTACCGTCATCCCTTTTCTTAAGAAACCTGGTCCAAATCCCAACTGTCCTCCCAACTTTCGCCATGTCTCTTTTTCCAAAATCCTAGAGAAAGCAGCATTCAATAGACTCACTGAGTAACTGGATACTCACAACTTCAGGGACCCTATTCAGTCTGGCTTCTGACCTCTGCATTCCACCCGAGAGAGCTCTCCTAAATGCCAGCTAATTTCTCTTCCACTTGGCATGCAAACCTTATCTATTCTTATTCTTCTCTTCTGCCTTCAATACTGTCGACCATTCTCACCTTCTCTCCATTATTTATTGTTGGCATCAGATATAAGACCCTCTTTGGGTCCTGGAACTGCCATACCTCCCCACACACCCTCCGTATTGTTGAGTTCCCCAAGGATTTGTCCTTGGTCCACTTCTCTGCACTCTCTCTACTTCAGCTCTTAGTGCCCTGATCTTCTCTTATGGTTTCTCCTATCAACTCTTCTCTGACAACACTCAGATCTTCTCCTTTCACTAACAACACTCAGATCTTCTCCTTTCACTACATATCTGACGAGCTGCTGTCAAAAATGTAAAACTTTCTCTCTGCCATCAAATATTGGATGGCGTCTCACTCGCTCATGCTCAACTCCACTAAGACTAACTCCTTCTTCCCTCCTGGCTACCTTCCTTACTCTGCTTCAGCTCATAAATGTGGTGTCTTCTTTAACCCATCACACACCTTCTCACTCTTCATCTCCAAATCTGCCACTGCAGCCAGACCCAACCTCCTCAATCTGTTCTCTCCTTCCTTTCAATACTGCTAAACGGCTAATCTTCTCCTGAGTCCTTAGATCTGACTACTGTGCCAGTCTCCTCCATGGCCTTCCCAACTATGCTTTTTCACTCCTGCACTTTTTAATAAATGACCATGGGCTCCCCCACTGTAACCGTAAGCTCATCTCACCCCCTACTCTATCCTCCTCGCCCATTAAGATCATCCTCGGCTTCCCTCCTTGACACCACTTGAGCCACCCGTGCTCCCCTTGTTTCTGCTTGCTCTCCTTGCTACCCTACTCTGGAATGCTCTTCCTCTCCCTCTCCATACTACTCCAACTCTGCCACTATTTAAACCCACCTTTCAAAGCTCTTCTTTCCGAAGAACCTGTTTCCTAGTACTCTACGCTACTGCATCACCCTGTTTTCTTCTCTTCCTACCCATCACGGACAACCTTAGGAACACTTTTCCATCACCCTTCCATCCTTAATTCAGCACTTTTTCCACCATCCCGTTCCTATGTCAGTCTGTCCTGTCCTCGTCCCTGGTCTAATTTTACACCTTCCCCTGCAACATCTGGTCTTCAAATCCCATTCTCTCACCCCATTGTAAGAGACCATGTCCTCCACTCTGTTATCAGTGGTACATTCTATAAGCATTTTTGTGCCGAAAATGCATTGCTTTCCCTGTGATTTGTATAAATAAATACAGGAGCAAAAGTGAAGTGGGGTTTATATTTCTTTTGTGGCTATATGGCAACCTCATTTCTAGATTCCGCTTCATTGCCCACTTTCATTTTTGAGGTTTTTGATACATGCCCAGCCCTTACCTTAAACTGGTTCACAGTGAACATTTTAAAAAAATCTGGTCTACTAAACGTGATCTGTTGGCTTTTTTTTTATTTTATTTTTCAATTTAAAAAAAAAACGTTTCTCAAAGTAATTATCTGTTTAGATATGCCCAGTGTGGAATGACTGGGTGAAAACACTGGAAGTCCTGAGTTCATACACAGCAGAAGTAATCTGGCATAACAGATTGTAACCACACAAACTGTCTACCCTTGAAATAACACAACTTGCATGATTGCACTATGACCAACAATACGCTTAGGGTAATATGCTCAAAATAACATGCACATAATACAATTTAGCACAATAGCCAGACACACAAAATCAGTGAGGTAAAATGTTTAAAAGCATTAAGGTTACTCCCTATGATAATGTCTACAAAGGTTGGGAATACCGATGTAGATTTTCCATGTTAAGTGTTTCTCTAATGTAAAGACTCCAGTCTGGTGGTGAGGTGTGAGGAGTTTAATTAGTAGTGTGAATGATTTTTTGTATTAGAGAAATACTATGTGTGGTCTGAGTGTTTGAATGGCAATGTTGGCAGTTCCAACATTTGTGGACTTAATCTTTTATATCGTTTTAAAACTTTACTTCTGTGTTCAGCCAAAAAAGTCTTGCCTGTTGTAAAGAGACCAGTCGCCACTGCCAATGGCCATGGTGATTTTCTACAATAAATGGGTGAAGACGTAGCATTACAAAACCCTTAAAATTCAGTTTAAAAGGTTTAAGTTCCCATGAAATTTGGTGGGTGTTTGAATTGATCGAACCCTTAATTGTGAATACAGCACATTTATCATTACTCTGTAAGATGGAATTCACCTACTATTGAGCACTTTGTAGGATCCACTCCAGGCATCAGTTTCTTGTTTTTATATAGTCGTTGATGAAAGCCAATAAATGTAAGATATTTTGCAGAGTTGGAGTGAAAATTGCAGGATGTTTGGCAACTTTGCCGGGGGGGGGGGGTGTTAAACATATCTAGTGTGTGGAAAGGTTTGTCGATAAACCAGTGTGTTTCCCTTCTTGAGGACTTTGGTCTAGCTAATGGAACCATTCACCTGGGGGGGGGCGCCTGTACAGGAGAGGACGGATTGCTCGGGGGCAATGCATTTGTCGTGGAAGCAAGACAACGTGGTGTAACGCAGGTTCGAATCCCGATACCCTGCGTTATAAATGAACAGATTGCTCCTGTGAAATTCCATGGCTGTGTTATGGGAGGGTGACTAAGGGATGTTTTTGGTCACTCCCAAGACCCCGTAACGAGGCAGAGGATGTCGATTGTTGTGCTTTGTCCCATGCCTGGAAAACCGGAGAATCTTTCCTAGGAATGAACTGTTGTGTGGTCACTATCCTCCCCCCCCCCCCCCCGAACCTTTTGAACCCTGCAGTCTCTTAAATACACCCCTTCGTTTCCTAACCTTCCCCTAGCTCGGCCACCACGTCCAGCTTCTGGAATGGTCAACAATGCTCTGCCTTCTCTCCCTCTACACGGGCAACCATACATTGTTAAAATGGGGGGGATATTTGTCGAATCCATGGAAGAAAGTAAATGACGAATACAGTTTGCCCGAAGCCTGAAGGCATTCAGGACCTCTTTTTGTGACTAACTCGTGCAGCGACTTAAATGTTTAAAACCTATGTCTAGTAATTAGTCATTTCCCTAAAGGATAGTTGCAGAATTGTGTAGTGAAATATTCTAAGAACATTAGAAATATTTCGATGTTGAAACTCATTCTGTTTGCATGTTTCAGTCCTTCCCAGCTACTAATCCATTGTGAGTGGGGTACATTTTGGAGAAGTTTCTACACCTCTTGGTGCGTTCAAGTATGATGGGGGCTTTTGGCATAAAGTGTTTCAGGCCAGTTAGTGCCTTAAAGTGCATGCAGGTAGTGTTACTTAAGCATCTTGCTGATTTCTTCAAACGTGTAGGATGTTGTGGTAAATTGTTTAAAAGCCAACTGGCGGCCAAATGGGTGTTGTATTAATTTCCAGAATCAAGTCATGTAAAGTGGTGTATGTTAAATAACTTCTGGCAATACCAACACGTTTGGCTTGTGTGTAGGCATTCGATAGATATTTGCCAGGTAATGCCATAGTGGTACTAACTAGCCAATGATGATGGTAGCTGCAAAATATTAGAGTACCTGGGAATGTAATAGTGGTTCCTGGCAAATGGTTATGTACAACAAATTCCCAAGTCAAAAGTGTTGGGTTTGCAAACGCTTGGTTTTTCTAAGGACTTCAGTGAAGGATCTGCATACTGCTTATAAATAACAAGTGGCTCTAGCCACGCTTCATTACACCAGTAGCACATTTACATCTCCATTTTCAGACATTAACTCGGACTGCTTCAAAAAAGCACAAAGCTTGCTATTACTGCTTGATGAACCTAGCTAAAAGATCCCAGGAGGCTGTGTTTTCGGTTGGCAGGGGGCAGGATGTAGAGGAGAGGGGGGTAGGCCATAAGGATTACCATGGCCATGGGCAGGCTGTGTAAATGTCCAAACCACACCTACAATCTGTGTCGCATTTCACTCTTTGCTGTAGCCCAGCGTAATAGTTGTGGCTTATAGGTGGTGCTCTAGCGCCACCTAATAGCCAAAACTAAAAACGAGAGTTCAGGTCGTCGTACCTTATCCCATTGAATTCCCATCCCGCGTAGTTCATGTCCACCACAATGTTCCTATTCCTTGGTCTAGTTGAGAGACACTGGGCTTGCAACTCGGTGCCCATTGGTTTGAATTAGATGATGAATGTTCATGCTTGAAAGATCTAATGTGCTTGACCAACATTTAGGGCCTGATTCATGGAAGTTTTTTTATAATGGTGCAATGCCCTAGGAACACGTTCTGTGAATCAGGCCCGTAGGGTCTCCTGGGCAGCAGACCAGACAGCCGATAGAATTAGGATGGCTCGTGGCCACTTGTCTGCAGCTGGACATGCCTTTAATTCCTTTCATGGTTACAAAATACACATTTCCTCTCGGGCTTTCAGAAGGCCGCTTTAAGTTGTGTAAGTGTCTCCGTTCTTCCATAATTCATCTTCTGCAGAACATGTTTTGCTTGTGATAATGGAGTTTGTTTATCTGGCTTTTGTATTTCGGCTGCAGTTCTCTGAACAATTTCCTCCCATGATTAGAAAGTGCCTTCTGGGCAAGCAAAACAGGCTTTGTTGTTTCCTCATCTGTGACTTCGACTGCATTCAATGAGGGACATCACCGGTTTAAAGATGTCCGCCTTGCACTATAGCAGAGAGAAAGGAGCTGGCTATAGAGTTGTGCATGCTAGATTTGACAGCATGTGAGCCACCACTTGATAAAATCATAATGTGTTTATAGCGGCGATGATGTCCTACAACCCTTTCTACAATGTATTGGTCAGTTTGTGGGGCGCAGAAACGAAATCTCCGCTTCTGTACTATGCGCTGCGGGCTGAATTACTGCCACCCTGGTCGCTGTTTATAAACGCCAGCACATTTCTTTACATTGAATGCGCAGGAGGAGCACATTTCTCACATTCAAGCTGTACACAAACCGCTAAAGAGCAATTGCAATAGTGTGAGCTGGTCCGACTGCTGCCCATTGTCCTTCCCGTTTTCCTAAGCTCTTGAGCGGCCTGAGCTATGAACTTGGACACAAAGCCTCTTTTATAGGACCGTGGTCACGTGTGGATTCAGTAAGTTCCAGTATTGCATTGAAAATAAGTGCGTGTGCATATATGGAAACCTGTATGCGTGTATTGCAAAGTGAGAAGGGGGATCATTCCTGACATCCTGCTAGTTCTTGTGTTGTGACCTGCAAGAGGAGATCACTAATGAGGAGGGCTTTGCTTCTAAGAGGGGGTGGGGAGTGGAGTAATGGGCAGAATTGAGATCGGCCAGAAGAGTATAAAGCTAATGGATGACTGAATATGGTAGGAAGGGTCTATGGTAGGTCAGAGTTAGGATACGGAGAAGGTGGCATTGTATTCGACTTTCTTTTATTTACCACAAACCGGAACGGTCCGTCAATCTACTCTAAACGGAAATGTCAAAAGTCTCGATCTCTTTGCAATTGCCAAGGATAGTCCTCTGTCCAGAATATTAACCTCACGCATGCTTTGTCCCTACTAGTCACAAAAAGCTCCGCAGAAAGGGACACTTGGGCCCCTTGCTCTTGCGACTGAAAAGTGGCTGGTTTCTTAACCCCCCACCCCTACCCTTGGTTGCCCTTTTCAACAGGGCTACGTGCCCCGGTGCACATTCTCACCCTGAATGTCTTTTAATCAGACTGTCTTGTACACAGTTCCACTAAATCTACAACAAATGGCTCTGGCCCTCTTTTATCTAATTTGTGGGACCCGGCTGGTCCATGTCCTTCCCCCTGGTATAAGTATATGCCTATTAATTACCAAGAAAGTTCAGGGCTCTCTTGCCCTCTAGGCACCTCTTAGGTTTCTGCTGCCTAGGGGTTTGGTCTCTTGCCCGCCCTAGTGTACAGTGCAGCTTGCCCTAGTAAGGGGTCTTGTTTCCTTCATCCACCTCGGGTTCTGATCTACTCACCTCGCCTTGAGGTCTCACTTCGTTTACCCAGCGTTGGAGTGTTCTTTTTGTTCTCCCTGCATGGTTTCTGGTTATTGTGGACCGCTTCGGGGTCTTGCTCCTCTCAGCCCACCTCAGGGTATGGTTTTGTTCATCTTGTCTAGGGGTCTGTTGTCTCATGCCCCGCCTTGGGGTCTTGCTCATCTCACCCCACCAGTGTCCTGTGCCCGCCCCGCCTTGTAGTCTTGCTTCCCTCACCCTGCCTTGAGGGTGTGGCTGGGCCTTCCGTCACTCTCTTCCCTGGTGCAACCTTGTACCTCTTGTCTTGTTGTGGCGCCCCTCTTGAGAATCTGGGAGGGCAGGCCATGCATCGCCTGTTCCTGTGTGTCTTCTTGGTTTCTTCCTTGCTGGTGGAGCTTGTGCCTGTAGCCCATGGACCTCTGATGGGTGTGCAGTGTCCACTACTCAACTCCCCTCTGTCCGGGTGGCTTTTTCTCTGCGTTGCCACTGTGGGCCAGGCGTTCCTGGTTCTTAAGGCAGGGCTGTCAGCAGTGGGCGGGCCAGGCCTAGGTCGAGCTTGCCATGCCTGGTATATGCTCTCCTCTGCCTGCCAAACCTCCCAATGGGAGGGCTCATCATCTCCTGCTCCACGGATGTCTCTATCCAAGCTCCATTGATTGTCTCTTTATCCCTCTGTGAGGGTGTAGGACTTCCCACACAGATCTCTCTTGTGATGGGTAATGGGCACACAGAGGGTCACAAACCATACCAACTACCCTTACAGGAAATATCCAGTCAATACACCTTAACTCCTAGGTATCCAACAAAGGTAGTATTGGAATCTTGGGAATAATGAGGATAACTAACATCCCTTTCTAGGGACCTCCTGTCCTCGAAGGGAGAGGAGCGGGTAACCCCAAGTGGGATCCCCTTAGCCCGGTCACCTAGGGGGTGTTAAGCTGAGCGGGCTCACCTCCCTAGTCCCCTAGGGGGTGACGGGAAGATTTCCCTGGATTCGTCAGACTTTAGGCGTTAAACAGCGGTTGTAAGTGGCATCTGTAGAGATAAGCAGATGTTGCAATGGAGTGACTGGGATGAGCCTAAAATATTGGAAAGTAATCATTGCATTCCCCATGTGGGGGAGTCGGGCCTGCAATTATAGTAGACTAATGCAGAATGGGTATTCTAAGCACGCTCTACTGCTTTTCTCATAGGTACAACACCACTCCTAAACTCCTGTATTTTCCCATTGCATGCTGGGGCTTGTGGGCCCACACTTTAAATGGGGTGACAAAACTAAAAGCATTTGTAATGAAAAAAAAAACAAGGCTAGATTTAGGTCACCCATGACACAGGGCAACTTGGCAGCTATGCTGAAAGCTCTCGACACATCTTCTCTGGAGACTTAATCTTGTTGCTCAGCTACAAGCAGCAATAATCACAAAAAGGAAAATAACCTAAGAAGGGAAATGTCGTGGAAAGCTGCAGACAGTCACCATTTCTGGAAAGTGATTGACAAATCCACGCAGATCCTGCAGATGACACATTTATACGGGACTGTAGTGAGCAGAATATTTGGGAAACATGAATGTAAGGTTGTGCTAGCTTTAACACTTCAAGGTACATGCCTTCCAATTCTGAACACCGTTCACACAATTGGCTGTGTTTATTCGTGGTCTTTTTTTTTATCAACCCCTGAAGCATGAGAGGCTGTTGACTAGTTGGATTTGAACTTGCAAAGTGCAGACCTGCTTCACATCAGAGGCCACTGCTTAACCTGCGAGCTATCCACCGGGGCAATGGGCTATCTAATCCTAGGGTGATGTGCTTTAGTGCTTTAGTTTTCAGTTGGGTTAAGAGCAACGGAGTACTGGGCACAAAGAGTCTGTTTCCAGATATACTCTGTGCCCTTGTCAATGCTGCGGCAGGTGTACGTAATTGCAGCCTATTTTAGGTATACAGCTGCCTTCAATGTGTCATCAAAGGTGGTCCCACCCCGACATTGTGGCATGTAAGCTGGATCTATTAAAATGCATTGGACTTGAGCCGCTAGAGCTGCTTATTAAAGTTTGTTGGCTTGGCAGGCGCATGACTAACCGGGCCACTTCCATACATGCATTTTTTACATGGTTCTGCACTTCACAAGGAGATGCAAGTTGTCACTTTAAGTTTTGGAGGCGTGCTATTGGACTCGTGCTTAATGTTTGAGGCATGGTTTGCATCTATAGCATTTTATGGTAAGTGAGAAGTATGCCCAATGTAATGTGGGCACCTCCGACTACTGACAATGTGCTAGTATCTGCGGGTAGTGCAGTCTGCCCTTTCTTGCATGAGCGTTTTGGGATTTCTCCAGCATTGGATCTTTCATGGATTCACATGCTTAGAATATTCCCCGTCGACAGACTGGGAACCCTCGGTACGCTTATAAAGCCGTTTCCCATAGGACACAAAAGTGTCGAAAGTTTTCCTATCTACGTCGTTTTGGGGCCACGCATGCATGCCCCACAAGGACGTAGCGGTATAAATGCCCCGCCCCCGCGGCTCCCTTCAGATTTCAACCGTCTCCAAAGTAGTGGGAGCACCTCGTGTAGTCTAATATTTTGTCTAGGTTGTGCTTTTGGAGTTCTCTCCCGATGTCAGGGAAAGCACTGTTCCGCCCATGCGCTACGTGCGGGTTCAAGGTGCACGAGGGGGACTGACATATGGATTGCATATATTGTCTACACCCTCATCATTCGGCAGACAAGTGCGAAATGTAAGGGCTTCTCCCAGAAGACTCTTAAAGATCAAAGTTGAAGACTTGTGGCATGGTTAAACGATGAAGCGGGGGCATACCCGCCTTCGGAGGTGGGCTCCACACGCAGCCTGGCCTCAGTGTCAAAATCTTCAGGGGCCCTGTGCCGCTCGACATCGTCGGAACCCCCGGTGAAGAAATTACGACCGGCGGAGAAGGAATCATCGAGAAGCCATTCTAAGGAGTCTTCGTTGAAGAAAGCCTGGTCACCCTCATCTTCGACGAAGAAAGACAGAAAAGAAAAAGAAATCTTCCTCGGGCGATCATCATAGATCGACCTCGAGTCGAGATGCAGAGAAGCGTAGGTCGAGTTCGGAAAAGGCGGGAACGCCTCAAGGACCTGCACGACCACCACCGTCGTCGACGGCAGGGCAGTCATCGACCACTTCTCTGCCACTGACACAAGTGGTCTCAACCGTTCTTGGACCGCAGACGATAACCACGATGTCGACGACGGGGCCAGCTTTAGCTTCGTCGACGGAGATCCCACAAGAGGCCTGGCGACCTGAGGTATATGACCCAGTTTTGCCGAAGACACTACTGCAGCAAGAGGCCTTGTCGGTGTCCTCGGGAGATGAGGATGTGAGAGTAGCTGGCCCTGCAGACCTCGGGTTACAAGGGATTACCAGGCCTCTCTCCAGGAGCATTCCGGGCTCTACCCCCTCTTCTCAATCCGCAGTCACTCTTGTTGCTGGAGGTCTTATCCACGTTGCAAACGTTGCTGAAGACACTGGACGAGAGACTACCTCAAACAACTCCGGGTAGGTCGGCCATCGACGACCCGGGCCCGTCTCGTCGGTCACCTCCGTCAACCCCCACGGCAGTGCCTGCGGGTGGAGACCTCTCGGCTCCACGCCACGAGGAAGGAGAGCTGATAGATTCAGACTCGGACAGTAGATCCTTATCGGATGTCTCGCTTTCCCCCTCCAGGGATCCAACCTGGGAGTCTGAAGCGGAATTAGAAACCCCGAAAAGCCCGGCTCAGCCTTCTCCCCCGGACGACATTGGGTCATTTCACACCATGATGGCCAAGGCTTGTACAGAATTCGGGCTGGCCCAGGAAGAGGAGAAAAAGGACTGTTTTCTTTTCGACCACATGGGAAAGGTTGGTGTTTTCAGTACCCATCCTGGATCATGTGTGGCAGGAGGGGTTACAGACCATGCGCCACCCTTTCTCGGAACCGGCGATAAAAGGTCATCTGGAGAAAAAAATTCAAGACCCCAGAGGCTACCCCCAAGTGTCTCTCCTCCCAACCAACTCCTGATTCAGTGGTAGCAGCGGCGGCGAGAAAGGCGAGGACCCAGCAGAAGTGCACGACCCCCCCCGGAAAGTGATGCCAGAAGACAGGATGCTTTTGGCAAAAAAGTGCTGTCGGTAGGTGCTACCACAGTGAAAGCGGCCAATTCTCTGGCCATAGTAGCCAGATGCCACATCTCCCTGTCGTATCGACTGGCTCCTATGCTGGAGCATCTTCCGGAAGAACATCATAAGGCGGTGATGTTACTGGTCAGGGAAGGTGAAGAGGCCTCCAATCATGCCATAAACATCGCAGTGGACCTCGCGGAATCGCGGTTTAAACAGGTGAATAACGTTGTGGTTCTCTGAAGGCAAGCATGGCTGAAATGCACCAACCTCCGACCGGAGGTGCAATACAAGGTGCAAGGGAGACCTTCTGTTCGGTGAGAAGGTGGATGAGGCCCTGAAGGGCATGAAAGAGGACTCGGACACAGCGCGTTCCTTGGGGGCCCTCCAAAGTGGTCGAAGTTTCCGGTCTTTTCGTCCCTTAAGGGGAGCATCGGGAAATTCCAGATTCTCGGGATCGAGAGACAGATCTTTCAGTAGGCCAGCATACCCATCCCAGGGATACAGACGGGCTTCTGAAGTGGCGAAACGACGCCGGGACTACCAGGCCCCCAAGAAGAGAACAGGTTACTCGTCGTCGATGAGGGATAAACAGACCAAGGACCAGCAATGACGGGCATCGGAACATTCTGGGAGGCAGGGTATCGTGCTACATCAACGAATGGGAGCAAATAACAACGGATCAATGGATGTTGGACACTGTAAGATGCGGACATTCCCTACAATTCAAAAGCAACCCTTCTCACATTCCACCGGCGTTTGTAGGTCAACCCCATCTGAGCGTGTTGCAGCAGGAAGTAGCACTTATGCTACAAAAAGGTGCTATAGAATTGGTTCCGTCGTCACAGAAGGGTCAAGGGGTTTATTCCCGATACTTTGTGGTGAAAAAACCAAACGGAAAGTGGCGTCCCATTCTAGACCTGCGCGATCTAAACAAAACATTGAAAAGCCTAAAATTCAAGATGCTCACGCTCCAAGAAGTGATCCGGTCAGTTCAAGAAGGGGACTATCTGGCGTCTCTGGACCTGCAGGACGCGTACTTCCACATACCGATGTGTCGGCGGCACAAAATGTTCCTAAGGTTTGTGGTAGGGCGGACTCACTACCAGTTCACAGTACTTTCTTTTGGGCTGAAATCCTCTCCCAGAACGTTCACAAAATGTTTGGCCACGGTGGCGGCCTGGCTGATAAGGCAAGGCCATCATGTATACCCGTATCTCAACGAATGGTTGGTGAGGGGAGCTTCCCCTATGTCGACTCTCACAAGTTTGCAGGCCACCATGCACCTCTTACAACGGCTGGGGTTTGCGGTAAACTTCGAGAAATCCTTGTTAACGCCGTCGAGAAGCTTGGTGTTCCTAGGCGCACAGTTCGAGACCAGTCGGGGATAGTGAAACCATCCCTCAACAGAATCACCAAACTCACTCGATTGGCAGGTCAGCTGAAAATCAATACCAGACTGTCAGTGAGAAAATATGTCAATTCTGGGCGCTATGGCGTCCTGCATTCCTCTGGTGGGCAACTGCCGCCTGTTCATGAGGCCGGTTCAGGAGTTTCTGGCGGACCGGTGGACGCAGGCCCAAGGGCTCTGGTCCGACAAACTGACCGACGACGACGAGCGCCTACTAGCTCTTCAGTGGTGGCAGAGCTTCCAGAATCTATCCAGAGGGATACCCCTACAGGAGCCGGAGTTTCGGCTAACCATATTGACGGACGCGTCCTTGACAGGCTGGGGAGCACACATGGGCACTCTACAATCGCAAGGTCATTGGTCTTGGAGGGAATCTCTCCTGCACATCAATGTTCTGGAACTGAGAGCAGTACGCTGGGCCCTGAAGTCGTTCCTGCCGCACATCAGAGGGTCCACAGTGAGAATAGTGACAGACAACACGACAGCAATGTTTTACTTGAGGAAGCAAGGGGGCACGCGATCCAGAACCCTTTCCACCGAGGCTCAGAAGATGTTGCATTGGGCTCTGAAACACGATATATCCATCGTAGCTCATCATCTTCCGGGTGTACGGAACGAGCAAGCGGACTCGCTCAGCAGAAATATGGACCAAATTCACGAATGGGAGATAGATAGCGTTCAGTTGTCGAAGGTCTTCGAGAAATGGGGACGGCCTCCGCTGGATCTCTTCACTACGCAGAGGAACAAGAAGTGCGCCTTTCCTCCGTTCCCTCTAATACGGAGAACTTTGCAGTGGATACGCAGGTACAGGTGCCGGGTCATCCTAGTGGCACCGTGTTGGCTGAGGCAGACGTGGTTTTCCGACCTCATTCATCCGGCAGTGGATCAACCAATAACGTTCCCGAAGGTTCCCAATCTCCTGTCCCAGGACGAGGGAACAGTGTGGCATCACAATCCAGACAGTCTCAATCTCGCAGCTAGGCTCCTGACTTTTGGGAATTTGGTGCCTTGAGCATTACGTCGGACTGTCAGAGGTTCTTGCAAGCAGCGCGAGCCCCTTCCACCAACAAGTCGTACGAGTGTAAGTGGAGAAGGTTCTGTACGTGGTGTCAAGGACAGACAGGAGTTCAACCTGTAAGGGTCACTCTGGAACAGCTTCTGCCGTATCTGCTACACCTAGCGAAGAACGGATTATCTTTTTCATCAATAATGGTACACCTGGCGGCCATCTCTAGATTCACGAGGAGGAGGAAGTCGTCTCCCTTGTTTAGTGACAGGTTGGTGAAACACTTCATGAGGGGTTTGTTCCGGACGTTCCCTCCGGTTAAACGTTTTTCACCAACGTGGAGCCTTAATATGGTGTTAGCAGGGTTAATGAAACCACCCTTTGAACCAATGGCCACATCGTCGATGAAGTTCTTGTCATGGAAAGTGGCCTTTTTAATAGCTATAACATCAGCTAGGCGGATCTCGGAGTTGCAAGCGTTGGCCATAGACCCTCCGTACCTAAGGTTTTTTAAGGACAAAGTGGTTCTGTCAACGAATCCTTGTTTATTTCAAAAGTTCCTACGGCTTATCATAAGCACTCATCCATTGTCCTGCCCATCTTTTTCGCAACCCCCTCATCGGCTATGGAAAAAGTTCTACATACCTTGGACGTAAAGAGAGCTTTAAAATGTTACCTTCATCGGACTCAGCAATTTAGATCTACGCAACAACTCTTCGTTGCATATGGCCCTTCGGCGAAAGGAAAAGCAATTTCAAAGCAGGGACTGACCCGATGGGTCTCGTCGACGATTGCCTTCTGTCATTCCAAAGCGGGAAAACTGCTACAAGGGCGTCCGAGAGCTCATTCTACAAGGGTAACTTCGGCGTCGACTGCGTTGTGGGCAGGAATCCCGCTGACAGACATTTGCCAGGCGGCGTCATGGTCAGTGCCTCACACATTTACCCGCCATTACTGCCTCGAACGGCAGCATGCAGACGAGATACAAATGGGAAGAGCAGTCTTGCGCCATCTTTTTCAATAAGGTTAGCCCTTTTCAAGAAGGGTCTGTGCTTATTTTGACGTGTGTGTGTGTGTGTGTGTGTGTGTGTGTGTATATATATATATATATATATATATATATATGAAGGAGAGGAAAGAAAGAACCGCCCTCTCCGCGGTCCATTGAAGGACCAATATCCATGAAAAAATATAGCACAGCTCACAAAAAAAGGTGGTCTTGAAATATTTAATGTTACCAAAAAGAAAAAGGCAAAAATACAAATTACGGCTTAATAGTTGCACGAAGGAAAATCGTAATGGATTCTTCCAGTCCAGTGTGGGCTGAAGACGTGACCCTTGGCACCCGAAATGCCCACAATGTAACCTCGCTCCGGCAGCCCTGGGATGAAAACTCTCTCTCGCCATCTGCCCCCATGAGCAGGATCATTTTTGGAGTGGCGGACCTGGCAGGAGAGGAGAGCAGCCGACCGGGTGAGTTGGAGTAATCGCTGAAACACTGCAATCCGGTGTGACTTAGCTGTAGTCACCAGGGCCTGGTGAACTGCAGGGGAAAGCTGATTGACTTGTGGTGCAGAGCTGGGGGCGCCTTACCTCCTGAGAAGGCACCCGACTTATTGCCATTCATTGATCCGGTCTGTAGTCCATTGGGCTTGGTGGGGGAGGGGTGTGGCTTGCTAAGCCTCCACCCACCCCACGACTCCACAGTGTCTCCCAGAAGGCAGATTCCTGTTGCCCTGCTGGGCCGTAGCACTCTCCCCTGCAAGGTTATTAAGGGACTTTAATTCAGCACTCCAACTAAGTCAATGCCTGGTCTGGGATTCCCAAGTGAAGCCCTTATTTATATATTTTTATGACAAGTTATAATCTGGATGATAAACCCTTATATAACGCCCCTCTCTTTGAATCTCACTGAGCCAAGAAGTAGGTTTGTTTTGCAATTTACAAATTTATTGGAAAAATAAACCAGATATATATATATATCACACTTTTATAAATTATTATTTGATAACACACTTTATGAAGATAATGTTGATCAACAATGGATCCTAGCACACTTTATCAGTTAGGAGTTGGTACAGAAAGGATAAAATAGCTGAGAATGCTTTATGGTTTCAAGGAAGAGTAATGGTGGAAAGGAATGCAGTACAGAAATAAACAGATATGGTTTCAACAAGAGATAATATAATCACGTTTCCCCTTTGTGGCAATTCACTCCCCCCTATGTAATATAAAGAGATGGAAGGAAAGCACACAGTTTTCAGGAATACAATCACAATACGAATTTCAGTTCCCCCTAGCAAGCTTGGAACACAGGAATGATTTTAAAACACAGGCAAAATACTTAAATGTGATTTGCAAAGAAGTGAAAATATGCTAAAAATGATTTTAATTCCCTATAGGCGATTCAGGGTAGGTGGCAGCTACTTTGAATTAGTTCAGGTCAACACTATCAGTGATTCATGAGGGATTATTAGGTTGAAAACGGATTTCAGCAATGCAAAGCAAAAGACAGCGATTTTTGACAGGTGGTGAAATGAGCTAGTTGCAATTCGCGGCACTTTTTCTGAGTGCGTCGAGCGCGATTACGCGAAAGACTATAAGGAGTAGTTTAGGGCTCGTTGGAAAGCTGAGGATCTTAGCTTTAAAATGAAAGTTAAATCTCGTCCCTAGCACACGCGGTTCCAAAGATACGGACAATTTTGTGTAGGTAGATTTTCAGAAATTAAGTAGTGATTCAGAATGGCAAATGACACTTTCACGGGTTTAAAGTCAGAGAATGGCCACGATTTCTATGATGCAGTTCTGGACAGGTTAAAATGGTTTGAATCCGATTATTTAAGACTAAGAGATTAGTTCTGGCACAGTTTTCAGGATACTCACTCCTAGTCTTGGAAGGAATGGGCCTCCGTCACGGATCTGGTGAACAGGTTTAGCTGCGGTTCTCTCGCCACGGACGGTCTCTGGTACCGGTTCTGCTCACAGCGATCTGGGTCAGGTCTGCTCTGCTGGTCTGGATCTCTGGTTCTGGCAAAAGTTCTTGGCACTGCACAGCGGTCTGGTATGGATACAGCACGGCTTTCTGAGTTCTGGCATAGGGTTCTAGCCAGAATCAAACACCACAGCCCGGCTGTTGAAGAGTCAGGTTGCAAAAGATTTTGAGGCCTGCTGAAAAGGATTCAGCTTGTAGTTCAGGCCCTTCTGCTTAAAGTTCTGGATCTGGAGTCTTCTGGATATTGTCTGGTCCGGCAAAATGCTTTGCAAGAAATCGGTTTGAAATGGAAAAGTGAATGTCCCTACCTGGATTTCAGTGGGTCTTTTTATGTCTTTTGAAAATGGGTGTGTGCGAGGGCATAACTAAGCTTGCCCCTCACAACTTATCATTTGTCAAGTTCTCCTCTCTCCCTTGATTGGGGGAAGGAAATGGAGTGTCATCGTGATGAGGTAGGTTTATGGGGTCAGAGGATCCTCCCCTTGTCAATTTGCACACATCTATTTTTGATCCAAATACATATTTATCTATGTACAATTTTTCTAATATTACATGTCCAGTTAACCTATTTTCTGTAGTACCAAATCATCCGATCCCTGTCTTTGTAACAGGGATGTGTCCACTTCTGACAGAATTCTGCCCTTTTCATCAAGAACACAACCTCTAAACTTTCCCAGAATTTAAACAAACATGCGCAAGGAATATGGCCATCAGATGATAAAGTGTCAGATATTTAGCATACCGACATTTGGAGTAATACCTCATTTTCCGCTACTACCCGCCAGAACATAAAACAGAGTCCTAACACCTCTTAAAATGTGCACAGAAAAATCACAAGAATAAATGATATTATATAATTTTGACAATTTCATACTATGAATTATCCATCTTTTTAAAATTATGCTCTGGCCCAGATGGGTGTGGTTTAGGTTCGAAAGCACATGGGGGGGGGGGGGGATTTCTGTCTGTCCCCGCCTCCAGCTCAGGTGGCTCCCAGAAGCATTGCTCCTCCCAGTTTCTTCCAAGAGGAAGCCATTTACGACCCCCCTAATTTAACATTTGCCTGAGCCAAGGAAAGCTCATTGTTCTGTTTCCTA
The DNA here is from genome assembly GCF_040938575.1 of Ambystoma mexicanum. NCBI lineage: Eukaryota > Metazoa > Chordata > Amphibia > Caudata > Ambystomatidae > Ambystoma > Ambystoma mexicanum. The sequence goes on along the minus strand of NC_090923.1, from coordinate 303,227,400 downwards.
ATTCAATCAGAGAGGTGTAATCTCCTTTTGGTGGGAACAGCAGAAGGCAGCCAGACCTGTGAATGCAGTTGCTGGGCAAGTTTCAACTCCTGTCGGGGGTAGTTGCCGGGCAGAATTCAATCTCTTCAAGCCAGGCTTCAGCCCAATGTCACTTTTGTTCCAATTTTTTTTTTCATTTAAATCACTTACAATTTTGACACATGCAGCTAGAACGCTGATTCTAAGTTCAAAACTATGACATTTAAACAGTTGCAACCTATGTGACACTCCAAGGTAAATCACTCATTTATTTTAAACATTTCGATTTTAGTGGCTTGAAGTCCAATTTCACTTGAGCTGCCGACATCCACAGCTCAGCCAGTTTTGTTATCAACATTATTTTAGGCTCTTCATCTTTCCAGGTTTTGTATGTACACAAGACTACATTCTGCCAAATGTCTGCTGGTGTTCAGTGAGATTTTTGAATATCTTGCAATGTTTAAAATGGGCATTTTTAGCTTGCATTCCAGAGAAACAAAGGTGATTTCAAGGCACCTTTTGAGCTAACCGGCACTGCTGTTTTTCCTTTGGCACCACGTTTCACTCATGGCGCTTCTGGCCCATCACGCTCGCACTGGTGGGTGGCGGGTCAGGCAACCATTTTGGTGTGCGCAAAACTGCGCAGTTTTCCTGGATTCTGGTGCAAATGTGGGCTTTTCGGCCATCTTGGATTTTCTAAGCCCACAGCACCAAATGTTGTAGCCTAATAATTCAAACGTGGGTCAAGACACCTGACAGGGTTGGGGGTGGGGAGGTAGCGTCTGGCACTGGAGCACTCTGGGGCAGTTGGGATTCTGGCTCCCACGTGGCTGTAGAAGCCATGCACACAGCCCTCTTTGAACCGGCCACTGGGTGGAGCAAAGGCCAGCCCCCCTCTTTGCTCTTTGCTGAACTATATGTATAGTGCTCCCCCGGAGGTCACTATCTTCAATACAGTGAATCCAGTCTAGGCATAGATGAGAACAGACATTCAAAGGCAACTGAACTATCCTCCTCTCCAGCCCTCAGCGGCATGTTGTAATAATGGGACCTAGCCACATATCCTACAGGAGGAATATGGAGACCAGGCTCCTTGGGCCGATGTCCCCATGAAAACCCATAAGGAAAAACAAGACCCTGAATTCCTTCTCCCCAAATCTCCCTCAGGCTGGAGCAATGAATAAGGGATGAAGCTGGACTCCCAGAAACAGCATGCCTGAAACGATTTGTACACCGATGGAAAAAACCCATGATTGCAAAATTAGACCTTCAAGATTGCCTGCACTCACCTAAAGAGGAGAAAACGCAAGCCTCTCAAGCTGGAAATCCAAACCTCAATGGGGCACGTGTGGAATTCATTGTCAGACCTCTCCAGAGACAGATTCATATAAGAATGGGAGATAATTAAGCATCTGTACAATCATTGAAGGAAGTCATCGTCCACCTCCAAGGAAAACATGCTGACTCCGAGCAGACTATGGCTCTCAAACAGGCACAGGAGGGAAAACCTCAGAATGCGAGGGGCTGCTGAGGGATCTCCAGAAGAAGCTGGGTCCTCCCAAATGTTTGAAGCATTTCAAGAGATGGCAAAGGATGGCATCATATTGGGACAGGATCGACAGTTTGTTGGTCCCTTATGCAGAGGTCCCAGAGTACAACCATGTGATATTATCCTGTGATTGCATGTGTATCCTACTAAAGGGAGCATATTGCAAACCTCCAGGGCCTTAACTACCATCTCTTACAAGGGTCCATCTTTACTTATTCTCTAGGACATAGCCGTTCTTGCCCTCCAGAAGCGGCAGTCCTTCCAGCCAATAAAGGATAAGCTACACCAAGGAAATGGAATTTCCCTTATAGGTTTCTGTACTCTTGGGAGGGGAAGCGGGTCCAGTGCACTATGCAGCGGAATCGGCGCAATTCACAGGCTTTCTGCTGATCTCTGGGTCTGAATGGACTGGAGAAAGAAGCTGAATTAGGGCCTTCTCCTGGATATGCACACACAACGCTAAGTAAGACTTATTGTCCCTCCACTACAGAATTCCTGTTATGGGGGTATTCCAGTGGTTCCAACTTTGAGAGTAGCCAAGCAACAGGTGGCAACTTTAACTAGGGCCTCTCTGAACAGGACTCCGCACTTTGCTAAATGCATATGAGGCGGGGGGCAGCCACCCAAGAGCGATAATGTGTAGACCATGAACTTAACATCCCAGTTGGCTGATCTACGCAGTGGAGGGTTGGTTAGCTCCACCGTATTACACCTCGATCATTATGTTAGTTGGCAATTAGTGACTTATTCTTGTTAGAAGTTTTTTTTACATGTAATGCCTGGTACTATATCTATTCCCTCACGGTACGGAATCTTCCACATGCCAGAGCTGGACACATCCCACATTTCATCATTCTTGGGTCTATCGCTCAGTGTGCTACTATTCCACCTAACAACAACAAACTACTTAACTAACAATTCAAGCTTATTACTTATAATGTACAGGGACTAAATTCCCCATAGAAAATAATCCAGTTATCAGAATTGCAACTGGGTCTGCTGGATATTGCATGCGTTGTGGAAACCCATCTGTTGAGAGACGATAGATGTCGGTTACGCGCAAACCTTTTTCCCTTCCAATTTTTCGCTTCTGCTAGCGGACCAGAATTTTGATTGGTTGCAGTGTCCAATTCCGCTTGGTGGACATCTGCCATGGCCTGCCTTTACTCATACAAAAGTTCAAATGTATTCTATTACTAGGTGGATTAAAACAACTTAACTAAAGTCAACCACCTGAAAAGCCTGTAGCCTAGAATTGTTGGGGGCATTTAATAAAAGAAATCTGGGTGTGGTGCCCGGCTTGTGCTGATTAACTTTGCTCTGGGGCTTGGATTGACAACCAGGAATGGCGAGCAGTGGGGAGGGATCGCTCGCTTCTAATGGGGTTGCTTGCTTCCCTGGGTAGAGTGGTTGCGTGTCATTTGATCTACATCAAAAGATTCCCATGATGAAAAAACGGACAATGAAAGGGCGACATGTCAACCTTAATATGTAAAATATGAAGAGGTAAGAAAATTGACTTATGTGTTTTTTTTTATAGCAGCTTTGTTAGTTGACTGCCACGCTGGAATTTCTCATTCATATATTTACATAACAGATCCAATATTGATACTGTCCAGGTTCCTTGGGTGACATGTGACAAGGCCAATTCCTTATTCTATATCTCCAAACCCATCTCCTCACATGGAGCTGTAAACATGTCTTTTAAGAAGGCTAGCAACGCGTTAGTCATGGATAATTGCCTTCCGCACATCATAATTCTCATTCAGAGTGCGTCTGATAATACTCCGGAGGTTGTACGAATACATTGATGTTTCAGTCTTTGAGTACTATTGAAAGACTCACAAAACCTTGGAATTAATATTCAGCGTGCGCACACAACTAGTTTGATGTTGCATGTTTCAGAGTCATCCTTTTGTCATAACCGTGCGGAAGAGACACAGATTTCCAACAAATTAGATCATTGGGGACTGCTGTCCTCTCTTGCTCTTTTAGGAAGGCTTTTTTCAAATCCGTTTGTTTTAGGCCATTATCCTTTGCTCCAAACTTCTCCACAATGTGGCCCTGCCGCTAAATACTGAGGGAGGGAGGGAGGGAGCGAGGGACCCAGACCCTACTAGTCTGGGGTGTTAATAGTTACTGCCATGGACTGCCTTGCTGCTGCGTATGTGCAGCTGTTCTCCGGTGGCCGCTCACTTCTCCATCTTGCCGGCCTCCCACCCCCGGCTGAGAGAGAGGGGTTCCCATCTCCTCCTGATCAGGCAACGGTACTGACCCAGTGGCGCTTACCAGCATTAACGGTTAGTCCTCTAAAAGGCGGGGCCTGAATACTGACAAGTGGGTGTTTGACGAGGTGGAGAGTATCTTAAACCAAATTCCATGCATCCGGGAGAGGTCTGCACTGGCAAATGAAACGGATGGGGCTGAATAGGGACCAGGCCAAAAAAGTGGATTTGCGGAGACCACGAAGCGTTGCAGGTTGTTAATTTCTGCCTTCGGAAACCGAAGGATGGAGACCATATCAAAGGTGAATATACACATCATGTTTGGCCTTCAGACGTTTGCCTATCGGTCATTTTAACGATCCACTCAGACATGGCTGAAGGCTGCGTGAGACTGAATGTACAGGCAATCGGTTTCACCCCCCCCCTCCCCCCCCCCTGCTGCTTCCACGTCAATGCTTCCTTTGGCATCGGTGGAGGGGTTGGTGAGGGCACTGGGGAGTCCTTCAGGTGTGGGAGTCCGGCAGGGGAGGGGGTTAAAGCCTTGTCCCATTCGCGCCGCCTCCATTTGTCGCAGAGCCTGGCATCCTGTCCGCCCCCCCCCTCCATTGCGAGATATTTCAAGATCTGTGCATCCTTTGCTTTCCATCAGGTAACTGAATACTTCACCTGGAAATAGTCCCTCCTGTCGCTCCCATCGATCCATTTAAAATGGCCGCTCTCGCTTTGAAATTCATTTGCAGCTTTGCCCTGCACCTGCCCGATACATTTATGCAATGTGGTGCGATGCCAAACCATACAAGTGAAAACAAAAATATGACTCTTTGCAATTGCAACCTCCCCACTAAGGTGGTGGGAGGTGTCATCTTGCAAGCAGACCAGCTCCTAGATGCAATTTGGTTAGCGCCCTGCGCTATATAAATAAATATAAATAAACCTCTACGTCAGGGGTGCACAACTGATTTTGACAGAGGGCCGAAAGTACCTTACATGAGGGCTATAGTGGGCCGAAAAGTAAAAGTGGGCGGGGCGGTAGGCGGGACATGTCTGGAGGCTTTTTCAACCCCCAATTTGTATTAAACACATGGAAAAAGATGTTTTTGAGGGGTAACGATTTTTATTGCATTTCAAACTTACATTTTGTACTACACATTTTCCATTGCTATCATTTATTTCGATTTAGTTATTGTATATCGTCTGTTTAATTAAATTATATATATTTTATTGACCCTTGATTGGACATTCCGTTATTTTGGACTGCTATAGTTTGCTGTTTGGGTTACCCAAGAGGAGTATGGCCTTCGTTGAGTCAGGTTTCCTCAAAAAAGCAAAGGATGTACATCTCCTAACTGTGCCTGTTTTAGCTTTATTATTGAGTTCACTCTTGGAGTGCAACACTATGCCCCATGGCTCCCATCCCCAACCAAACACTATGCCCCATGGTCCCCTCACCCCCAACCAAACACTATGCCCCATGGCTCCCATCCCCAACCAAACACTATGCCCCATGGCCCCCTCACCCCCAACCAAACACTATGCCCCCTGTCCCTCACCCCCCAAGCAAACACTATGCCCCCTGTCCCTCACCCCCAACCAAACACTATGCCCCATGGCCCCCTCACCCCCCTAACCCCCAACCAAACACTATGCCCCATGGGCCCCTCACCCCCAACCAAACACTATGCCCCATGGCCCCCTCACCCCCAACCAAACACTATGCCCCATGGCCCCCACCCCCAACCAAACACTATGCCCCATGGCCCCCTCACCCCCCTAACCCCCAACCAAACACTATGCCCCATGGGCCCCTCACCCCCAACCAAACACTATGCCCCATGACCCCCAACCAAACACTATGCCCCATGGCCCCCACCCCCAACCAAACACTATGCCCCATGGCCCCCTCACCCCCCTAACCCCCAACCAAACACTATGCCCCATGGGCCCCTCACCCCCCTAACCCCCAACCAAACACTATGCCCCATGGGCCCCTCACCCCCAACCAAACACTATGCCCCATGACCCCCACCCCAACCAAACACTATGCCCCATGGCCCCCTCACCCCCAACCAAACACTATGCCCCATGGCCCCCACCCCCAACCAAACACTATGCCCCATGGCCCCCTCACCCCCCTAACCCCCAACCAAACACTATGCCCCATGGCCCCCTCACCCCCAACCAAACACTATACCCCAAACACTCTCAAGCATGCACCCATACAGACCCGAACCCCCGCCCCCAACGCAGCACACACATTCTCAAGCATGCACCCATACAGACCCGAACCCCCACCCCCCAACTCAGCACACACACACATGCACCCATACAGACCCGAACCCCCCACCCCCCAACTCAGCACACACACATGCACCCTTACAGACCCGAACCCCCACCCCCCAAATCAGCACACACACAAACATGCACCCATACAGACCCGAACCCCCACCCCCAACTCAGCACACACACATGCACCCATACAGACCTGAACCCCCACCCCCCAAATCAGCACACACACATGCACCCATACAGACCTGAACCCCCACCCCCCAAATCAGCACACACACAGACCCGAACCCCCCAACCCAGCACACAAAAAACATTCAAATCAAAACATTCATACACATCCGACACCCATCCCCGCATCTCAACACACACACAAAATACATTCAAATCAAAACATTCATACACATCCGACACTCCCCACCCCCGCATCTCAACGCACACACAAAATACATTCAAATTCCAACATTCATACACATCCGACACCCATCCCCGCATCTCAACACACACACAAAATACATTCAAATCAAAACATTCATACACATCCGACACCCCCCACCCCCGCATCTCAACATACACATAAAATGCATTCAAATTCCAACATTCATACACATCCGACACCCCCCACCCCCGCATCTCAACACACACACACAAAATACATTCAAATTCCAACATTCATACACATCCGACACCCCCCCCATCCCCCCATCGCAACATACACACACATAAAGTAAAACAGACCCGACACACAAACGCAAACAGACCACTTACCGGAGACGTGCTGGAAGGCAGGCAGGTAAGCGGCAGGTAAGCAGGAACGCTGGACTCGTACTACGGCTGGCGTGGTCCAAGGCTGAAATGCCTTCCGGCATCAAGCCTTCGGGACCACGCCAGCCGTAGTGCTGGCCCTCCATTGGGTCAGCACACACACACTACGTGGCTCGTTAGAGCAACGTGGTGCATGTGTGCTGAGCCAATGACGGCCAGTGTTTTGTCCGGCCCGGAAGACAACAAAGACTTTCCTAATGGAGGAGCCTTTGTGCCTCGCGGGCCGGACAAAAGAGCATGGCGGGCCGCAACTGGCCCGCGGGCCGTATGTTGTGCACCCATGCTCTACGTACTCTCTGGAGCCCATAGACGATCATCTTTCATTTCCAATTTTTCATGTTCTACTCAGACCAAGGAAACAAACTTTGGGGACTGTACGAGATACATTTGTGATACCGATTCTATAGTTAAACGGAGACCTCTAAACAGGGCTCCGAGCCCTTGAGATCTCTTTGCGAGTGGCGCTTTCAGACCCAACATTATGTAATTTGATATAACGGCGGGAATCGTGCAGCCTGCGAGCCCCCTGCGGCACTCCTCCCGCCCAGCAGGAAATAGATTGTTATGTGAGCAGCACGCCAGCGTCTGAGGAGCATCATTAATGTCCCCCTTGCTGGACCACCCAGCTAATTATAGAGCTCGCCATTGCTGTGCCCAGAGCGGTATGATTCAGCAGGACGTGGACGCAGAGACCAGGCCCGCGTTTCACGCACGCAAACCTCTAGTGCTATAAGGCAACCATTTTAGATTAAAAAAAATGCTGCAGCATGTTGTTAACTATGCATAGTTGATTTTTAAACACCGGTTGATGGGGCAAAAAGATGGGATTAAAGACTGCTCTAGGCCTTTAAAACCACTGTGAACTAAGAGGATCCGTGTAATGAAAAAATAACCTGTGCTGATATTGAAGTATGTATGCACGTGCTTTATTCTGTACAGCGTGGACTTGGCTGCTAAGCAGTGAGTGCTGTAAACATTCTGTAACAGAGTACAAAATTGAGCCAATTCGTCAATCCTTGTTCAAAATCCCTGGTTTTACTAATATTGGGAGCCTTCGTCGTGTTCTGCAGCCGGTCTGGAGGGGGGGGGTAACACTTCCTGCGGTTTGAACTGTATTTCTTGCAGTGGCAGAGACCACTTAACGTGCCAGTAGGGAGGTAGCCATCTGAGGTGGCAAATAATTCTAGGTCGGCTGCTGCTCGTGAACATTTTCCTTAGAGGGGCATGCGAATCTCCCAGAATTTGCACGAGTAACTGAGAAAGGCAGCCCAAATAAATGTAGAGTAGTTTGGGGCGGGCTACCTCCTCTTCCTTACCCTTCCCAAGAATGGTTAAAATAACTGGTTTAAATAGTGCATCTTGCACTCAGTCCGTCTTCTGGAGGAAGGTCAAATGTGATAATCCATTGTAAATGTAATGGCTATTTATCTAGGGTAACACATTGGGAAGGTTAAATAGATATGAGGTCCCCAGCAGCGCACAGAAGTTTAAATCTTTCCCTGATAATGGGGTACAATATTTGCCAGGATTGTCCCGTTTATCGCTTTCTTGATGTTGTGTTGAGATATCTGATATGTTGCACTTCTCAGTAAGTGTAGATCCCTGATCGAACCTTCCCTGGCATACAGTCCCACCGCACAATTGTGGGACAAGAAACCATCGGATGTTCTAGAAAACCAGTGTTTGGTTTTATGTAAAACGGCTGTCGTTTTGATGACTGGAGGTTTTTCGATGGAATTCGTACCCAGAAAGTTAAGTAGTAAACATTTTTTGGGGGGGTGCCCCATCCCAAGCCCCCTTTCCCTATATGTCTATACCTACCCCAACCCCCTCCCTACCTCTTTTGTCCCGTTACCCCCTCTAAATTTCAATTACCCTTTCCCTTTTCAATGGAATTTTTCAGTAAAAATTCTATCAAAAGAAACTGTTGTCAAAATGACGTTATACCGTGTAAAACGTCTAGTAACCGGCAAAAGTCTCTAAAAATATTAGGCATGCCCGTGCACTTGCAAATGTCGTCGGCCCTAGTATGCAAGTTTCTCTGTTTTATATCATTCGGAATCTTCAAGGCCTAAGAATGATCATTATATATTCACTTATTTTCCTTCCCGCCTTCAAGCGCTTTGAAGCACTGCACCTGTGTATAAGCGCTATACAAATAAATAATGAACAATCTAGGTTTCTTTAAATTGCGCTACCTTTTTTTCTTGCAAAGCATCACTATCCGTTGATGATCTTGTGCCACTGTATGGCAGGAATTTTGTGTTAAATGCATGCCAACACTCCCAATTTAGGCGAGATCCTCCCGATTTTATTAGCAAAGATTTAGCAATTTTTTTTTTTTTTTTTTTTACTGCCTCACTCCTAAAACGATTTTATCGCCAATGCATTCTAATGGGGAAATTCAGCTCTCCCGATTGCTCGGAGAGAATCTCCCTCCCATTGTTGGCATCTATGGAATTATGCTAGGATTGTGTCCAACAATAACAGTCCTGTCCACTTGGCCCTTTTGTACAGTGCCTCATTGGTTGCCAGACCCGAGGACACCATCTGAGATTGCTAGCTGGTGTGTTGGCTCTGGGGATATGGCCAGGAATGTTTGTGTGCGAGAATGTGGGGTTGCATTCCATAAGGGCAGGGGTGCACAACTGATTTTGACAGAGGGCCGAAAGTACCTTACATGAGGGCTATAGTGGGCCGAAAAGTAAAAGTGGGCGGGGCGGTAGGCGGGACATGTCTGGAGGCTTTTTCAACCCCCAATTTGTATTAAACACATGGAAAAAGATGTTTTTGAGGGGTAACGATTTTTATTGCATTTCAAACTTACATTTTGTACTACACATTTTCCATTGCTATCATTTATTTCGATTTAGTTATTGTATATCGTCTGTTTAATTAAATTATATATATTTTATTGACCCTTGATTGGACATTCCGTTATTTTGGACTGCTATAGTTTGCTGTTTGGGTTACCCAAGAGGAGTATGGCCTTCGTTGAGTCAGGTTTCCTCAAAAAAGCAAAGGATGTACATCTCCTAACTGTGCCTGTTTTAGCTTTATTATTGAGTTCACTCTTGGAGTGCAACACTATGCCCCATGGCTCCCATCCCCAACCAAACACTATGCCCCATGGTCCCCTCACCCCCAACCAAACACTATGCCCCATGGCTCCCATCCCCAACCAAACACTATGCCCCATGGCCCCCTCACCCCCAACCAAACACTATGCCCCCTGTCCCTCACCCCCCAAGCAAACACTATGCCCCCTGTCCCTCACCCCCAACCAAACACTATGCCCCATGGCCCCCTCACCCCCCTAACCCCCAACCAAACACTATGCCCCATGGGCCCCTCACCCCCAACCAAACACTATGCCCCATGGCCCCCTCACCCCCAACCAAACACTATGCCCCATGGCCCCCACCCCCAACCAAACACTATGCCCCATGGCCCCCTCACCCCCCTAACCCCCAACCAAACACTATGCCCCATGGGCCCCTCACCCCCAACCAAACACTATGCCCCATGACCCCCAACCAAACACTATGCCCCATGGCCCCCTCACCCCCCTAACCCCCAACCAAACACTATGCCCCATGGGCCCCTCACCCCCCTAACCCCCAACCAAACACTATGCCCCATGGGCCCCTCACCCCCAACCAAACACTATGCCCCATGACCCCCACCCCAACCAAACACTATGCCCCATGGCCCCCTCACCCCCAACCAAACACTATGCCCCATGGCCCCCACCCCCAACCAAACACTATGCCCCATGGCCCCCTCACCCCCCTAACCCCCAACCAAACACTATGCCCCATGGCCCCCTCACCCCCAACCAAACACTATACCCCAAACACTCTCAAGCATGCACCCATACAGACCCGAACCCCCGCCCCCAACGCAGCACACACATTCTCAAGCATGCACCCATACAGACCCGAACCCCCACCCCCCAACTCAGCACACACACACATGCACCCATACAGACCCAAACCCCCCACCCCCCAACTCAGCACACACACATGCACCCTTACAGACCCGAACCCCCACCCCCCAAATCAGCACACACACAAACATGCACCCATACAGACCCGAACCCCCACCCCCAACTCAGCACACACACATGCACCCATACAGACCTGAACCCCCACCCCCCAAATCAGCACACACACATGCACCCATACAGACCTGAACCCCCACCCCCCAAATCAGCACACACACAGACCCGAACCCCCCAACCCAGCACACAAAAAACATTCAAATCAAAACATTCATACACATCCGACACCCATCCCCGCATCTCAACACACACACAAAATACATTCAAATCAAAACATTCATACACATCCGACACTCCCCACCCCCGCATCTCAACGCACACACAAAATACATTCAAATTCCAACATTCATACACATCCGACACCCATCCCCGCATCTCAACACACACACAAAATACATTCAAATCAAAACATTCATACACATCCGACACCCCCCACCCCCGCATCTCAACATACACATAAAATGCATTCAAATTCCAACATTCATACACATCCGACACCCCCCACCCCCGCATCTCAACACACACACACAAAATACATTCAAATTCCAACATTCATACACATCCGACACCCCCCCATCCCCCCATCGCAACATACACACACATAAAGTAAAACAGACCCGACACACAAACGCAAACAGACCACTTACCGGAGACGTGCTGGAAGGCAGGCAGGTAAGCGGCAGGTAAGCAGGAACGCTGGACTCGTACTACGGCTGGCGTGGTCCAAGGCTGAAATGCCTTCCGGCATCAAGCCTTCGGGACCACGCCAGCCGTAGTGCTGGCCCTCCATTGGGTCAGCACACACACACTACGTGGCTCGTTAGAGCAACGTGGTGCATGTGTGCTGAGCCAATGACGGCCAGTGTTTTGTCCGGCCCGGAAGACAACAAAGACTTTCCTAATGGAGGGCGGCCGCGGGCCGCCCTCCATTAGGAAAGCCTTTGTGCCTCGCGGGCCGGACAAAAGAGCATGGCGGGCCGCAACTGGCCCGCGGGCCGTATGTTGTGCACCCATGCATAAGGGGGTCATAAATGAGCAGAGGGAGGAGAGGGGCGGGGGTTGTGCTTTAGTATGTGCTTTAAGAGGGTATACTGCTGTCGTGTCTGCGAGGAAGGTATGCTGGTACACTGCATGTGCTTGTTTGTGTATGGGGGGCATGCAAAGAGATCGGTCTGCATGCATGCTGCAAGCGTGCAGATGGAAGGCTGGCAGGCTTGCTGTGCCGAAGCACGTTTTAAGGGGAACTGTAGTAAATGGCTTCTGCAGGGCATAGTTCTACCGTCTTTGCATGTATTGTAGGTGCAGTTCCTAAACTTTCACCACAGCAGCTACCCTGGTCGGTCTGTGCACATGCAGTGCTACTAGGCAGTCTTGCATTCACGATCGGACCACAGTCTGTATTCTGAGCCATCGATGTGTTAAATGAAAACCTAATTAACCTGCAGTGTGTTTATTAAACAAATGTCTTAAAATATGTAATGATGACTAGAGTCATTTTAGTTTTTGCTTTCAAGGACAGCCTTACTGCGCCAGGCCTTTCAGCAGAAAAGTGCACACCCTGCAAAATGGCTGAAAGGAGTCTTCATTGACTGACCATTCTTGTGCTGATCAGTGCAGAAGGCAGAGTGCCTGAACGCTGGCCTGGATGCTTATAGTAATAAATCCTGTCCTTTTATCTCAGTGAAAGCTCCATTTTGCATCACATAAAAGTATTCAGTTTGTTATTTCTAAGAGCGTCTGGCACAGTATATGCAACAAAACGACACTGAGAGAGGTGAGGGGATAAGGTATTTATACTGCTCCACCAAACTAGCCCCCTAACTAAGGAAAACCTTCACATATTATACAAAAAGTTTGGTGGACCGTGTAATGACTAGGTGAAGCATCTACCTTAAGCGGAATCAAATTACCCAACTGGAAAGGGATCACATGTGAATCGCCACAAAAGAGTCGGGAAACAACTAAACATGGTAGTGTTGCACAATATACATTCGAAACAGGAATTTATCAAAATATATATATTTTATTAGGTTAATTAACAATGGTTAAAAAGATGCTTCAAACAAGGCAGTTCATATTTAGCAACACAATACAATAGAAAAGTGCACAAGGAAAACTCAAAACAAATAAAATCCCAATAAATACACAGGAAACAGTGACAATAACCGGAACCAGATATAATCAGGTTCCAACTTAAGAATAGAAAATAAATCACTAATCAAAAACAATCGAGAGGCCGAAATGAATACACCCACAATATGCTTAAAACTCAATAATACCCAAAAACTCACAATGCATCATACCCAATCAACCCAACATGTTTCCTTCCTCGTACAACCACATCACACACAGTAAAGAGAAATTCATCAGGGGCTAGTATTAAAAAAAACAAACACAATTCACAGAGACAGTTGTTTGTGCAGCTTTGAAGGCTAAAAACACAGGCCAAAAGGCAGTCTTAAAAGAGCTGTGCAGATTCTCCTGGTCGTTACCAGGACTAACCAGTAATATACATTATCACTGTGATGTCGTGGTTAGACAGTAGACAAAGGTGGTAGGTGCAACCGACTTGCTGCCTGCACCATCAACTCAGTCTCTGATCCTGCCGGAGGTAGAAGCTATACACCTGTGAACAATGAGAAAATAGGGCGCGGGTAAGAAGGCTAATCACTAATAACTTAATCCCACCAGACTGTTAAATTACAATTCTGAGTACACATTAGTATTAATAGGGTATGTCCAACCCCCATACCACATTGGAAATCAAGTGCTGAAGAGACACGTTGAATTATTATTATTTGTTGAAAAAGTAGGGACAAAAAGAGAGCGAGGAGAAGGAGACCAGAGCATAGAGTATAGAATAAGCTACATAAAGTAGCTACTAAAGCTCTCATCCACCAGCCACCATCCCAATAACTCGCCTAAGGTGAGGCTCCAAAGTCAGCAGTGAGTCCTCCGTCCCATGGTGAAAATCACAAACCAGAAATGTCTCGACAATTACCAAGTCACTGAGCAGTAAAAAAACATATTGTCTGTATTCCTAGCGGGCCCTCAGTCTAAGCAGCGCTAGCCAGGGTCAGCAAGGGTGTCTGATCTAAAAAGGAACCATAACAATCCCCACCAAGTAAAGTAGCTGGTCGTATTAAAGCTGAGCACTCGTACCTTATTAAGGTTAGTCAAGCATATGTCGGGCCACTTCAGACGTAGAGTGACAGCTTCGATCTTGAAGGGCACAACCGGTCCCACCCGAATCCACAACTGCGCTAGAACATCAAAACTGATATAATTTAGGCATTATAACGATACCTCCTGCAACTATGTACATAATGTGGCTGGAATCAGGTACCTGCAAAGTACACCTCATACAGCCTGCAGGTATGCAAGCTTCGACTTCAAAAGGGAGTTCGTGCAGCAAGGCGCCGTCGTCAAATGGTGAACTAATCAGGTGGTTAAGCCCTTATTAGGTCAGGAAGCCTGCTGAAAATGAAGGGACATTCTGGGTCAACAGAAGGACGTTATGTCCCACGACTTAGTGCCCCAAAGGGACACTAGTAATTGCTTAGAATCGGCCGATGCCTGCTCTTGGGCTTGTATTAAGCCCAACTGTATGGTGGGGGGAAGGGGAAAAAGAGCCCAGTGATCTTCCGGCCCAGGGAAAGGGTCAGGGGGGTAAAGTAGCACTTGCCTCATATAAACCTAATGAAGTCTTGAGAGGGGGTTCAAAGTGCCCCCTCTATGCAGTGGTGCTCCGGCAGCATCTGCACAGGAAACCTGGAATAAAGCAAGGAGTCCTGAATTCCGCTTGCCGGCAGAGGTATTTATACCGGTTATGGGCGTTACACGTCGCTGCTGTATCAGGAACAGCCTCCCGATGTGAGGGGCAGTCTGATGCGTTGCCGGTGTGCACTGAGGCGCTAATGGTTATGGTAATGCGAGTCCACTAGTTGTGGACGGGGGCTCAATACCGCCTGTTCTGGTTAGCGCCCGAAACGGGACAATGCTCCTTCAAAGCGACGATCTGCCCGAGTCAGAAACAGACAGAACAGGGAAACGAGTCGAACAGAGAAACTCGTGTTATTACTTGTGGTCCCGGTACGCACTGCAGTTGCACGCGTAAGTATCGCATGTGTTGAATAACGCAGGTCGAGTAGCTCTCTAAAAGAAAAGCTGTTCGACTTCTGACAAACAGCCTACGGAAACATATTAACCTAAGAAAACCCCCCCAGGGACATGTACAAGGGAGTTTCAGATAAATCAGCCAATACATTGCAAAGTAAGGCTAAAGCCTAGAACATCACTGGACTTCAAATTGAGCAGGCACAAACTATTAACCCACATCGTGTTATACCAAAACGACACACGAGCAGATGCAAGAACGCTCTAAAGCTAGCAGTGATGGTATAGCCACTAGTGCAGATGGAGTACACTATATCGCACCTCATTG
This sequence comes from Ambystoma mexicanum, assembly GCF_040938575.1. Lineage (NCBI taxonomy): Eukaryota > Metazoa > Chordata > Amphibia > Caudata > Ambystomatidae > Ambystoma > Ambystoma mexicanum. The sequence continues at coordinate 303,211,993 of NC_090923.1, read as the reverse complement.
GCTTTTCTAAACAAGGGCGCAGATCACATAGCATTTTCATACACACCACTCAATTTTGTCATTAAGCCCAATCTCAGTGCTCCGGGTTAGATAGATCATATGTTGTTCCTTCTGGAGTAACTTGATCTTATCACGGTTACTATCCCCTGTGGGATTAATCCTCAAAATCACACTCCAGCGCAGATCTTCCACTTTATGAGCAAATTCAATCCAGTGCTCAACTAGAGGGGCATTCAGAGTCCTGTTTCGAATACAACTCTTATGTTCCCCAATCCTTATTTTAATCCTGCGTTCCGTCTTGCAGATATACATTCGATCACACGGACACCAAATTACATAAATCAGCATGTTGGAATTACAATTGCTGAACTGGTGTTGGCGCCACACTGTATTAAGTCCCAGGTTCAATTCAGTGCTTCTAGAGGTAGAGTTGCAGCACGAACATTGTCCACATGCAGAGTGACCAGTTAGTTTTGGGATACCCCATCTTTCGGGCAAAGTGCTCTGTCTACTGGGTCTCAAACTAACGTCGTTGCGTGAGAGTTCTTTTAGATTGCGGCTCCTTTTAAAGGCGACAATCGGTTTTGTAAGCGGCTTAGGGCCTTGTTGTAGGATGTTCCAATTTTTGAGCATCATGGTTTTGATTTTGTTCGAGATGTGGCTATACGTGTTAACAAATACAAATTTATCATCACCATCCGTTTTAGAGTGGGTAGAGTACTCAAGAAGGGCCTGTCTGTTGTTTCGAGCACGCTTCTTCACCGAGTGTGAGGTTTTTAGGATAACCCTTCTCAAGCAATCTGGTACTTAGTGCCTCGGCATCTTTCTTAAAATCCTGTGCAGTCGTACTGTTTTGCTTCAGACCTAATGGTAAATTGTCCCGGACGTGTCTAGGGTGAAAACATATCCAACATATGGAGACAGAAAAGCAAACCTACAGAAGTGCACTTCATGTAATCAAGATTTGGGACAAAACAATTTTTATTTTTAAATGTTGGGTTACCAAAAAGCCTCAAAATAGCAATACATACTGTTAATAAGACAACCAATACAAATTCAGTAAAACAAATACATAAATCGTAATCCTAATATGAATTGAAAACATTAAACCGATTCAATATTAACATATATTCACTTAATTTTTAAAATATCATTAAATCCGTTCAAATGGTATGAAATCACTATACACATCCATATCATTCATTCATATAAATAGTTGCATAACATTAACCCTAATTCAAAGACTTCAAGAAAGTTGCAACTGCTATCCCATCATGAATATTGTTTATACCAACACATTGTTGCCATAAGGACTACGTTACATGCCAATCTATAGAATACAGTAATTTCCCCATCAAAATCGCTCTCTTAGAATTTAATGCAACACATTCCAATAATATTTGCTGGTTTCTAAAATGTCCTGCTCGCGGCAAAAATAATAAAAGATATCAGTTGGGGAAATTACTCTTCTTTTCAGGAGACTTCCTTGGTTAATAATAAATTCCAGCGTAATCTTAACAACGTACTGTGTGATGTATTGACCCACTCTGCTATACTATACGGCCTCACTCTATCTACGGTGTGATAAACAGTACAGTGGCGGCAAAACCCTTGTGCGCGCCAAAACCTCCAAAACCGTGTTTTTCAACACACAAAAAGCTGGCTGCACCACCTGCCACCCATGGTGCATGTGTGGTGGGACAGAGCACACACTGCAGAAAAAGTGCCTGTGGGCTCCATGACAAGCAAACATAGAGTGCAGAGGGAGAAGCAGCGCTTTGCAAGTGAAACTCCAAAATTTAATGACATTTACTTTGCTGATCAAACTTCAAAATGCCTGTACATAACAATTTCCAACAATCAAAATCTTTCTTGGCACTAAAATCCATTTAATCTAATGAAGCACTGTGAATTTTCAAGGCCCTGAAACGTTAAGAGCAAAACACCTTCTCAGCAAAACTGGATTGCCTGTGAATCCTCCTGTCAAAAATCTTTGCAGCCCCACTGGGCGACCTGTGAGTGACAGCCCCTGTCAAATGGGCTCTCCTGATTAAACTTTAATGTTGTCTAAACTAAAGGTCTGCCAGATTAGCAAATATAAAAGGACTGTTGCTGAAAGGAACACGGATCTCAGTTGTTTTGATCCCACAGGTTAAATCAAGAATGTAAATTATATATGTTATCTGATGCAACAAGTTTGTTTATGCTGGATTTCAAGTCAAGAAATTAAGAATTAACCTAGCCTGGCTGGGCCTGAAAGGGGTGGAGAAACAGGTTTCCACCACAGGGGAAGTCATTGCTCTCAGCAGATGCTCACTGACACATAATTGTGGGGCATGCCAGACTTATGTCTGCTGCCAGGGACTGAACATTGGCAGATTCTCCAGCCCAGGAAATGGACGTGTGAAGAGGTCATAAATTAGGCTTGCAGAAGGAAATCCCAAAGGTGGGGGCTGCTCCTTGCCTCCAGAGACAGACAAAAGGCCTATCATTTGCTGCTAAAGAATATGTAATTAACATTTTCAGAGATTAATAACTCTCTATCAGAAGTGGTGAAAAACATAAAGCGGGCAAATTTGTTAATCTAATTTTTGGTCCTACATTTGAAAACTTGGTGGAACTGTGTAGCATATTCTGAACAGGAACCACAATATATGTGGTTTTATGGGAACTGTATTTCTGCTAGAATTGTTCAAATTTGCACACACATTCCTATGGTAAACGCGCAATTTGTGGAAATTTCGAGAAATTTTGGATAATGTTTTCATGGCGAAATGGACAAAATGCTGCAGAAAGGCGAAATAAGGTTTCACAGATGTGGGATTTTGATGCAAAGATACTCCATAAAATATGTAATCCTTATGTCATTTTCGTAGAGGTTACAAATGTATAAATATGTATTTAGGACAAAATTCGATTTTGATACTAGTGGCTAGGGGAGGTTTCTAAGTATTGTAAAAATCAAACCATAATCCTGACATCATCTGTCTTTGATCCAATCACCCGGATGCAAGGCGGAGATGAGGCTCTGATCCAATCCCAGATCACAGGGGCAAGTTTAGTTAAGCCGGCCCATACACCCATTTGATGTCATTTTACAGGATAACTAGGGACATCTGACAACACATAGGGGGACACTCTCTCTTCTGATTCCAGCGAAGCACTTTGATCCAGCATTCAACATCCAGCCTTCAACATCCTTCTAGATCCAGATGCCAACCACCATGCCAAGCAGTAGATGAACCATTTTCAGCTAGCCCTCAATCCTCAACTAATCCTCACAACCCAGTGAAGCGCTGTGGTGGGGGGGGGAAGCATCCTGAAACTATCTGGCTTGCTACCATAAATGCTTGCCTTATGAACTTGTCATCCCGCTGATCTGAAATTTCCAGAGACAAGAAGGGCAGATCCCATTCAGTTCCGGCCACCGGCCTAGCTGATCGTGTCCCAAGTGATCTGCTGTTCTTCCCTGATAGACCCGATCCAATTGACCAGAGCTTTGACAGTCCAAAAATCTTAAATCCCATTGGATTGTAAGTATTAACCGGACGCTAGAGAACTATTGTATACCTTGCCTTATCTTGTTCCACCCTAATCTCTGAACTATCCTTAATTTCATAACCAGTAACCGTGTCAAAATCTGTAGTGCTATCCTATCCTGTCTATTTGCTAAAGCGTAATTTTCAGTCATTTTTGTTGGTGTAACTCTTATCCATAAATCCCACTTAGAGTGTATGGACTGGTTCCCCTGGGGAAGGCGCTGGGGATCTGTTACTGAAGTCTTGAATCTGTCTCAGAGTTTACTTCGTCGCAACCTGGTTGTCTAGTCTCAATGCTCTAGTCTTGAGTAAAAGCATAACCCATATTTTCTGGTTTTAAACTGAAGTTCTTGTCCAAATTTGCGTCTTTATTTTCAAAAATCACGACTCACTAAAACCTCTAACTTCCTCAGTTTTAAAGGTAGAACCGAAATTTCAACTCTCACTTATACCTAATATCCTTAGCTATCTCCACAACTAAAAAGCGCATCGCGGAACAGTGTATTTGACCCGTGCTTCTTCAATATCGCATAGTAAGTTTGCTGCAAATTAGCAATTTCAGCCAAAGTACATGTGTCTTTTGCCCATTTCAAAGTGCTTTTTCCATCCCATCATGATCTGAAGTGTATATTGTGGTTCATAGTATAGCCCATGCATGTTAGGACCTCATAAGTGTTGTGTTGCTTTCATTAGAATTTGCCTCTATTTTGCAGTATTTCACCAAGCCATTTTCACCTGTCATTTCAAAGTGTCTTTTTCCAAAATAAGGGTTTCTCTCTTGTGTGGGAGGGAGGATTGCCTATAACTCTAGACATTGTATTTCATTCCTGAAAACCTGCGGATTACTCACTTTGGTGTAGGATTGCTAATTTGTATGTAAACACAACTTTGCAGAGGGAACATTAACTTAAACGCTATCTGTGTGCAAAACAAACTGTTTTTCACAGAGAAAAAAATGTTTCTCTGTGTTTTCTAGTTTGCCTCCTTATAGGTAAATTCAATTGCTTTGCTTATTTCTCATTTGTATTATCAATAGTTGAGATCATGCCCCTCTTTCTGTGCTCATGTGAGAGATGTTGTAGTGAAAGATACTCGTGGGAACGATCGACCGTCTCGGACCAGTCTTTATCATACAAAATGTTCTTCACTTTTTCTGGATTTGCCATTAAAGTGGACGTCCATTGAGTGGTCACACGAGATACTGTCGCAATTCCCAGCAATATTCTCAACCACATCACTGAAACACTGGTGCTTTCGATGTTTCACATTTTTTAATACGATTCATAACGGTTTCTCTATTGGCAAGATCCAATCTGTATTTTTAGTTTCACAGCTGATATTCAATGTCTTGAGCCTCATATTCATTGAACTATATAGCTCTTAAATTTACTGACTGGTTCTGAAACAGCATTGGATTGCATAGTAGAAACATTGGACTCTTGAGAATGTATCACTGCCCAAAAGGCCTGTGTATGCCTTTTTATTAGAATTTGCAGTGTTCATTCTGCAAAAGTATGGCCCTATGGGCTTTACAAATGTTTTTATATTGTTGCTTTACTTTTTTCTTCACTGATACTTTAGTGCCATTATCAACAGAACAGCATTTAATGGCTCTAACGGATCGCCCCAATCAGCATTTTGGTCCACCAAAACAGCATCATTTAACCCATCAGAGATTGATTGCATGTTTATCAATATTGGGGCTACTCTCAACATATGTAATATACAGTGCTGCAAGGCTTGCTGTACTACAGAAATAAGTTCTCTCAGCATAACTTGGCTATTAAAGCTTGCTTATGCTCAGACTTTGTGAAATGAGAAGGAGGTCGCGTGTCTGAGAAACCACATATTTCGATACCTGAGGATGCTTTGTGAAGAATGGGACTTTTTGTTTTCTATAGAAATAATGGTGCCAGGAATGTCGGTGCAATGGTTGGCTAGTGTCTGCCACTTCTATTCCAATGTGTTCTTCTTGCATTTTGAGGACATTCCTTTGGTGATTCAATTAAGCACCTTGTTAGTTTCGTAGTTACAAAGCTGAAAGCACATTTCCAGAGAAACCTGGGTAGGCCTTTTAGTGAGGTGGTGAGAACTTTGCCAGACCACCAGTGTCAATCTGAATTGCCTCCAATTGTCCGTTATCTAGCTGTGAGATACTGATTGGGCGGGTGAGACAGAATTGATGACTGAAGTGGGAGAGCAACACATAAATACCATGGTTATACCCCATCATTGGTTACAGCCATCCTGTTCTTTGGTCACAACTTGACAATAGCTAGAAACAGCTTTCCTTGCGAGGCACAATGTGCAACCCTAAGAAGTTGCCATAAATCTACTTCTGCGAGAGGAGGATGTGGATGATGATGATGATGAGAAGTAGGAGGAGGAGGAGGAGGAGGGTGGGTGGTTGAGAAGAACTTCACAAGAACTCCCTCACATTTCAGCCCTTAACACCTCTGGGACCATGGACTTACGAGAACACAAATATCTACCGGTCGGAAAAGAACACGCTAAATATCTAAACAAAGGCCACAAAGCAAAATATCTTAAATTGAGAAACCCTCATCCAAAAAGAGGTGCTTAAATTCAGCTGCACAGTATGCAACTCTATTGTGACTAGGTCTGCCATATATAAATCCTCTATATAATGACAAACTGGAAGGACATAAAAAAATCATATAACCTACAAAATAAAAACTACATGGCCATTGTGGCTTCTGAAAAAAGAGGGCAATATGAAATCTAGGTCCTTGTTGGTTTCACCACAAAACAAAGTCTATAAAACTGGTTGTGAAATATAGCTGCATTAACTGACCCTTTCTCATCCTTCTCAAATTATGGATCCCAACAAGCGTACTTACCCAGAACCGCGCTGCCATGGCTGCACTTGGAGCAATGCTTCCCTGATTGTACTTCCTCCTTCCCTCTCCCCGACACTTGCCCTTCTTCCTTCCCCCTGAACTTGCCGCTGTCGCACTTGCACGATCTTAATGGCACAAGGCCTAGTAAGATCAGTTGTCTTCTCCTCCCTCCGTCTTCCATCCCTTGTCTTGTCGCGCCTAAGAGCACTTGTGTACATGTGTGTTATAAATTACTTCTCAGATCATGCATCCTACTGCCAATGGGTTACAGAAACACTTCTAAAAATCAGAACCTCGGGAGATCTGAATCTGTGGCTTGAATATCCCTGTAGGAGTTGCAGCACAGAGAGGGGAGTCGCCATGGCCTTTTGAGCACCCAGCCAGGCCATTGCCATACTGATCACATAGCGCCCCAGGGCACACTCCTTTTATAGAAGTATGGATTAATATAGTGCTGGATATACAATGCCTCACAAAGTTGTGATGATGCAACAGGTAAACACCAGTGTGATGACTAGCCCAATATTTTGGTTTTACCTAAATAAGTTATTCAGAAAACAGCCACACTTGTAAGCATTCTTCATCTATAGCCGTTCCAGCCGCAAGTTAAATTCTAGTACCTACAGAGAAGCAGCACATTAAAATACAGAAGTGATGAGACAGGTGGTTGCTTGTAGACTGCTCTGGACTGCTGAGTTATTTTTTACAGTGTTCATGCAAAAAGGCAGAGCTCTTACCCGGTGCCTTTCTGCGGCATCCTTAAAACCGGATTCCCAGCGGTTCCAATTTTATATGAGGAGTACAGGGAATTGTTAATAAGCATCCGAGTAATAGGCGAGGAGTATAGAATTTTAACTAGATTGATGAATTGAGGAGGGAGGCCCTGCCAGGTTAGTGAATAAAACATGAAAGACCAGGATACACGGTCCAATGCTTTTTCTGCATCTAGGGCAATAAGGGCCGAAGGATCGCTTGAAAGTTGGGACTGTTTTAGAATGTTGAATAATAGTTTAGAATTAGATGAGGCATGACCTCCTTTTAATAAACCCAGATTGATCCGGATGTATGAGCTTATGAAGGAAAGTTTCTAAACATTTAGCAAGAATCCGTACATTTCTGAGTCCGAATAATAAGGGAAATGGGTCGGTAATTTTTGATAATTGAAATATCTTTATCTGGCTTGGGGGGGAAAAACAATAAGGAAGGCTTCACTAAATGATCCAGGGCTCTGTCCTATTCTGACAAAGTGGGAATATAAGTCTAAGAGTTGAGGAGCAATAGAGTCCATATAGGTTTTGTAGAAATCTAAAGTAAATCCATCAGGACCGGGTGCTTTGATAGGTTTAAGGTCAAGAATGGCCTCTTTGATGTCAGAGACAGAAATAGGTGATTCAAGGGAAGAAAAATCCATTATGTCAGAGATATTAGTCTTTTTATTAGTATGGAGGAAAGAGTTTATATTTTCATTATTGATGGAGGAATCCTAGGAATATAATTCAGAATAAAAATTAAGAAATGCGTTGCTTATGTCCTTAGGATTGGCTAGCCTGGTACCTTCAGAAGAAATATTTGTTATAAGAGATTTTTCTTTTTTCTTTAGATATGATGCTAACGTTTTGTCAGCTTTATTGGAATTATTTCAGTTTTGGATCTAAGAATGGAATTTGCAGCTTTGTGCACATTAAATTCAAGGCGTTAAGTCATCGGGGGTCTTCAAAATGCAGGATCAGGATTTGCGTTGTATGAATTCTCAAGCTCTTTAATTGAAGACAAGAGGGATTTATGGGTAGATTCCAATTGTCTTTTTGATGGCTACAAACTGTATTATGAAACCCCAGAGTGAGGCTTTAAAAGCATCCCAGTTGTTGTGTAATGAAGTATGTTCAGGGAGATTGTTAAAGAAAAAATATTTTATGAAGGAGTTGGTTTTATCAATTAAAGATTGATAATTCAAAAGGAACGAATTGAATTTATTGATAGTCCATTCAAGAGCAATGGAAATAGACATGACTGGAAATGGTTATGGGATCGATATCGGAGTTTAAAATAGAAGCAGCTAATGATGAATTAACAAAAAATTTAATCAAGTCTACAGAAGGATTGAAGAGGAGGGGAATAAAATTTAAAGTCAGATGAGTCAGGATGACAAACGCCAGGAATCAATTAAGTTTAGATTTTGTATTAAATTTAAGAAACTGGACCGGGATTTAGAATTAATAAAATTTCACACAGATTTTCGATCAAGTGCAAAATCAACAATCTGATTCATGTCACCACATACAATTAGAATGTCTGAAGTCTTCTGTGCAAGTTTAATGAGGATAGAGGACCAAGAAGGATTAGAGGCATTGGGGCCATAAATGTTGATAATAGTGGAGGGAAGATTTGTAATGCCTCCACAATGATCCATCTGCCTTCTGGATCTTTTTCTTTATTAACGTAAGTGACATTTTAAACACTTATTAATTAAAATAGATAAACCAGCTTTCTTGTCCATGGCATTTGCAAAAAAAAGTGTGGCTGATCCAGGGGACTTTCATCTTTAGATTCTCCTGATCTGAACATAAATGGGTTTCCTGAAGGCAAATAATATCAGATTTATGTTTAGTTAATGGAGAAATAATCTTGTTAAGCTTGATAGGGTGGCCTAGCCCTTTAATATTCCAATTGGTGAGTCTAATAGACATTAGAAAGCATTAACAAAAACGTACTGTAGTAACCTATAAGACTAAAATATGATCATCAAAATAACTTATTGTGTACAATTTTAAAAATAGTAACACACCAATGGAATAGAGGTTACTGAATTCAATTGTGAACTTGGAATTGGAGGGAAGATGACATACAAAGAAAATAGATAAGGAAATGTAAGGGATGAGTATGAGATGATGGCATGAATAAGTAATGACAAAAGAGTTGAGCTGAGATAAAATGAAGACAAAATACAAATGAGTCGCATAGGGGATGTCAAGAGTGAAGATGGAATAAGCATCGCTAAGAGAGGTGAGAGCAAAGGAGAGAATAACAATGCGAGATAAGAGATTTAAACACACCAAAGGTATAGCGTATAAAAAAATGTGGGATCATACTAAATTAAGTGTGAAATATGATCAAAAAACACATCAAGAGTTTAAACAATGAGATGGTAAAGCAATCGGGTTTGTAATGAAGTGAATGAACGATCTGATGATTTTATTGGAGATCTAGATTTCTCTGATATGACTTGAGGCGTTGGGAATCTCCAATGAGATCGACGAAGTTGATCTACTACGTTTGGGAGTATACTTTATATGCTGGTTCTTGGGGATTCTGAAGGTTGACAACAGAATATGTGAATTTGATGAAGGCTTAGCCATGGGTTTTGGCGAAGATTTATTCATCGGAGTAGATTGGCAAGCTTGATGTAAGTTAGAGAGTTCATATAGATATGAGAATTCTTTAGTGGCACCGTCAGAAATGGTGATAATCATTATTGCTGGGTCTAGCAGACATATCTGATGTTGAGCGATTTAAGAATAGGTCTCATGTCTAGGAATCTCTTCCTTTTAGCCTGGGTGGCAATAGAGAAGTCTGGAGCGATGAAAATGCTCTTATTTTGAAAGAGAATAGGGGAATCTTTCCTGGTTGCTTGAAGAATTTGACTTGCCTGTTGGTGTCATGGAGAAAAGTCAGTTCCGGAAAAGCGAGGTCTGATTCTATGAGCCCTTTGTAGCTCTAATGGTGGATAGAAAGTGATTCCAAGAGTGGAAGGGATCCAGTATATTAGAAATTTGATGGGATCGTCACCTTCAAGTTTTTCAGGAATCCCATAAAAACATAAATTGTCTCTACATTTCCTGTCCTCCAGCTCTGTAACTTCACTTTCCAATTTTAGAATTTTGGTTTGCATGCTTTCCAGACCTTCTATTCTATCTTCCACGGTACTGATTCTTTACTCTGATTCATCTATTCTGCCATAAAAGTTTATCATTTTTGAAGCTTTTGAGTTCATCCTGAATGGAAGATGAACGAGAATCAAGAGTGGAAATAGAGAAGCGAATGCTACCACGCTCTTCCAGAATCTTTTCCATACAAGCATTGAGAGGTGCATTCTCTGTATAAGACATAATTTGAAAATGTCTGTGAAGCTTGACGATAATAGAAACCGATTGGGTTGGTACAGAATAATTCCTCACACAATATGGGATAACTTGTAGATTGCGTAATTAGCAAGCTAATTGAGATTGTGCATGTGAGGAAAGTGATCCAGATGAAAAAGGCTCCAGTAATGTGAGGAAGTGCCGTGGTGCACTTAGTTAAAAGATAGTCATGGGTAAAATGAGCAAGTTAAAGTACCATTTGCGGCAAAGACTTACGAAAAGAAAGAGAAGCTTTAGCAACCAGCAATGAAATCAATCAGATTTGATGTGAAAGGCTTCATATGATAGTGGCACAGTTCCTCAAATTCAAAAGTGCATAGCTTGTATCAAAATATGAGAGGGAAACTGAACTCTTTAAGAATTCTCCAGTAAAAATGACACAATATGAGTATAGATGTAGGAAGCCTGGTTACAGCAAATGTATATATTAGATGTTATTCTTATAGTCTTAGGGAAATTAGTGGAGTCTGGATAGAAGTAATCCAATGAGAGTATGTAAATAGTTCATAGAAGCTCAAACCTTTTACAAGAATTATAAATTATAAAGTACTTCAGATGTAGGAAAAATACCAGTAATGTGAATAAATATTTGACTGTTCATTTGAAGAATTTTCAAAAAGTTATCTTAATATGAACTACTACTTAAAACTTGTAATTGTATGAATGTCAGCAGTAAGCTGAATAAATCCGTTTGCTTAACGTACCAGCGTGTGCCTTTGTGAGGGGAAAAGACGTGTATCCCACTTGGAGCAGAATATCTGCAGCACGTCACCCCAACAGCTAACTAGACGTGTCGGCTTACTTTGTACGCAACACTGCTGTTGTAGGCCTTACCAGTGTTCTTTCCGTGCATGCGCTCTTCCTGATGCACACAGAAACAAAGCCAAGCAGCGCTGGAGAGTCGAGGAAGAAATCCGTCTGGATATGCAATGCTGGCACACTTCAAAGGTATTCAATATTATTAAATACTTAAAAGCAAATCTCTCCCTGCTGATCTTTCTCTCTCTTTCTCTCTCTTTCTCTCTCGCTCTGCACTGTGCACCTGGCCTACCCTCTGTCTTCCAGTCCCAGGTACCTACTCACCCTACCACCCACTGTACTGCCACCGGGCAATCCCTTGCCCTGGGGTCTGTATCTATAACCATACAGACCGCTCCCCCCACCTCCATTTTTCCTGCACTTATCAGCCATACCCTGTCTGCTGCCTTAATCCCAGCACTTGCCACTTGCTGGCTGCACTACCACTGTTTGTTGCCTTTTTTATTATTTATTTTAATATTTATCTGTTTTCCTTTGCTCCTCACTTTCCACTTCGCCCCATTCCCTCTACCATACTCTTAAGCGTTCTCAAAGTCACTGGGCCTAGTAAGATTGTTGTTTTTGTTTTCCCTTGTTCCCCTCCCTTGCCTTGTCCCGCTGTGAAACACTTCTGTACGAGCGCGATATAAATAAAATAACAATATCAATGGTGCGTATACTAAACAAATGAGGAGGAGACCAGCATGGCGGATCCACATTTTGTAAAGCTTTTAATTTCATGATCCTTGCAAGACTGAGTGTTCAAATATTTATATTGTCAGAAAGCGAGCAGTTACTTATAACCAGGTGTACATCGGATTATCATATCTCTGTTGCCTCTGCCACCTCGCATCGTGTGCACTTTTTGCAGTAAACTAATGCTAAATAGGCCTGTTTTCACCACTGCATTGCGTGCTTCGTATTTGAGGCCAATGACCGAAACCATGCCAAAATGCCGGTATGGACCATTGCACGTCGATGCTGGCCTTTCGTGTGATGCTTGTTGAGCACAGATGTGCCATGTGGGTCAATCGCTCCATCTCCCTCGTGTTTGGTGAACTCGCGATTCAGGTCTCCCTGACGAGTTCTGTTGGGCAGTGCTGAAAGGGGAATGGTGCCTGGTGTTCCTGTAATTACTTTTCAATTTGTGTGTTTGAAAACGAGGCGCTTGCAGAGCAGTAGGTGCACGAAGCATAACTCGCGTCAAAACAGTAATTTCCAGTCCCTGTACTTTTTCCCATGGCAAAGTGGGCTTAAAAGACCTTAATGTCAGGCGCTGGTTAGCTTGGCACTGCAGAAGTCCAGCATTGGCAAACTGCCCTGAACTGCTTGCTGGTTCACCAGCTTCAAAATCCCTGCTGTTTACTTGGGACCTACAAGCCTTCGGCTTTCGATTAAATGTTGTGCTGGAGTTTTATTTTAGGCCTGAATTATGTACGCTGCTGGTTTATTTATACCACACGTTCACATCCTCTTCAGAACAGTGCGTTTTAACATTGCAGTGAGAGTCAGAATACCATGGATACACGGTCCAGATTTAAAATAAGGCCACAGACTTGCCATAGTAAAACACTAGGTTGGTGTGATTTCAACCCCCACCTCCCCCACACCCCCTGCTACCCAACTGAATGTGCTTTGTGAGAGGTTTACAGGTTTAATTGTTTTGTCCTTTTTAATTGTGTACTGATGTGTTTTTTTGTTTTATTTGTTAAAAGCCCCTCTTTATAATATGCAAAGGATTGCTGAAATGGGATAAAAAAAAGACCTATATTGCAAACATCTGTCCACTACCGAGGGACATGGATTTATTTGTTTCGAATGTCTGAAAAGCATGACATTTATTTACAGCACTTGCCCAACATGCCCTAATGTACGTGTGTACGTATAGAAAATATTCCGTAGGAAAAACGAATGGGTAAATCCACTTATGTATTTTTTAGATTTTTAATTTTGTGCTTGAACTATTTTTGTCTTTTTTTTAGACTTCTGTGCTGGAACTATTGTGTCCAGTGTGGGGCAAATTTTCTGAGGGGATCCAAAATTTTGTGACGTTGCCCTTGATTTGCATTTAAAAAATGTTGTTTCTGTAGCTCTCTGATTTTTCACCAACTGTACACAAGGAGCGGAAGCTTGATTACAAAAGTGTGCTTTTGGGCTTACTGCACAAAAACACCCAGATTCGCTTGTAGTGGAAAAGGTTGCTTTAATGTGACAGCCCAAAGCTCACAAATAACCGCTACCCTGGCTCCCTGGCCTTAAAGACTAACACAAAATGTTTTAACAACCAATTTAATAATTCAATACTTTCATTTCGCCCCAACAAATAAATAATTAGTTTCACTCCCTCCTTACCTATCCCTTGGTCCCTACCGTCTCCTTACCATCTTCTCAAGGCGTCCCGCTTTCTGCCCGGGGCCTTACCCCTCCATCTTCAAAACCTGTTCCCCCGGGGTAGCCCGTTTGTGCAAACAGCACCACCCCCATCATTTCCCGCGCTATTCCCTCATTGTGCTTCACTCCCCCCTCATCTAAAGGGGCCATGCCCCTGGCAACAGAAAAGCCCTAAACACTGAGGTGTTCTTTCTGCCCCACCCCTACCAACTTCCTTCTACTTCCAAATCCTTATTATCTCTTGCACCTGAAAAGTCAAATCCACAAGGTAATAACTGTTCCCATAAATTGACAGGTGAACACCATCCTCCCTGAAAATCTTGAAACCCTCAAACTATTTATTTGTGCTCTAAAACCTTCACCGCCACCAAGGCACAACATTTTACCATCTCTCTATTTATTCCCTTCCTCGCCTGCTCTATTGCTCCCTCACTTCTCGCTCCCCTCCAAACTCTCTGCGGCAACAGCTTAGTCCAGACTACTCTTGCTTTGGGCCACATTTCCCAGACACATAACAAATCTCTTTTCATTTTTCTCAGCAGAGCCACCCCTCTGGAGACCCATAGCACTTCTTCAACCCCGCCAACATAGGCAGCAGCTGATCCCAGCAAAGCTTCCTAAACCTGACCACCTTCCCAGTGGCACTTTGTAGCTGCACCCCAATTGTGTGCCAAAAACCCTTTTCTCTGCCTCCTTCCCCGCCCACTTAACAATAGAGTGGCCCACAATCCAAATCTGCAGCATTTCCCCTGGCCTCCACGCAGCATCCGACAAAGAAATTACAATGTCACTTTCCAGTCACGACCACCCCACCACATTCAGCCCTCCCCTGCCCCCCGATCCCATTTCAAACAGCCCCTTTACCCAAGTCCCTAATATACCCTTTGTACTTCCTGGACCTCCACCGTCCCAGACCTTTCACCTTATCCTCAGATAAGCCCAACCGACTACCTTCAGATGCCGCACCCATCCTAAATGAATGAGTTCCAAAATCCTCAGCCTTTTCCCCAACCACTACCAGCACCTTCTGTAGTACCCCCAAAACTTGTGCTGCTGATACTGCCGCCCCATCCTCATGCCGAAAAACCAAACCCGTCCTTCCCCCACATAGCTCCTTCCATGCCAAACCCATCCTCACAGGGCACAAATCCTTACTGCCGCAACCCAGCAACACCCAACAGCCCTTTCCTTTTTGATCCATATTTGACCTCTTAATCCTGATGTCCAGTCCCAACTCCGAAAAATAAATATCTTCCCAACGCAGGCCACTTACTCCCCTCTTTCCTCCCACCAGCTCAGAAACCCTAAAGGCCCTAAAGAACAACCATGTAAAGCAAGTTGCAAACATCACTCCCTCCCAAGCCGATCAGCAGACCCCCCCTCCACAGCCCGACACACCTGACCAATAGAGCAGCCGATACCAGCCTCCTTCTGACCTTCCCCCCCACCCCCTTACTCTCCCTTGCACATCCCTCTAACATTCTGCTCGCCATTTCGGCTGGAAAACCCAAAACCATTTCCCATAGAAAGTGACCCCCGCCATTTTTCCATGCACCTCAAGAGGAAGTTTACTAGATCATCTCTTCTCTGCTCTTCTGCATCCCCCCTGCCCTTCCAACTACGAGCTCCCCCTTTTATGAAATCCTCCCATGCTCTCCTGTATGCCTCTCTAGATGCGGGGGCAAGCAAACCCTCCACCAGAGCAAGCGCTCTCAGCTTCCTATCTTCCACAGCTCCTCCGGAATCCGCTGCTGCTCCTGTTCAGCTTCTGGAGTCAATCCACGGAATCTCTGCCATTGAAAACGAGATAATGCATCAGCGATGCCATTTATCTTTCCCCGGGACATGTGTTGCACTAAACACCACATTCCATGCAACGCAGAACAAACTCTCTCATTAATCTCGCCACCCTCTGATCCCTAGCCGATTTCCTGTTCACTACATGAACCACGCATTAGTTGTAAATGTTGAAGTTCACTTTCTTGTTCTGCAACTCCTTCCCCCACAACTCCAATGCAACCAACAAAGGAAAACATTCTAGAAATGCTATGCTTCTCTCTTCCTTCAACCAATGCTATGGCCACCTCTCAGCGCACAATTTCTTCCCCAAAACACTCGAAACCCCCACCCCCCACGCGCCTGCTGCATCTGAAAATATCTGCACTTCCCATGACACCGGATCACCTTGCAGCCACTGGACAACCCGTTAAAACTCTCTCCTGAAAACGTAACCAAATCCTACAGTCTTCCCGAACTGCCCTTGAAACCCTTACCAAATGGTGTGGGCACTTTGTTCCCGCTATAGACCGCGCCATGTTCCTACAAAAAGTTTGCCCTAGGGCCACCCCCTTGCATGCAAAATTGAAATACCCCAACAACCTCTGTATTTCCAATAGTGTCATCTTCCGAGCCCCCACCAATTCTATCCCTAAAAAGGTCAACACCACTGCCGGTCCCTCCGTTTTGTCTTCTGCCAACGACACCCCCAACTCTCCCATCAGGTCCTGAAACATCCCTAGCATCTCCCCGCACTCCTTCTCTTTGTCCGCCCCACTAATGAACAGAAAATCATCTAGGTAATGCAATACCCTTTCCAAACCCAAACTATATGAAAAAGCCCACTGCAAAAATGAACTAAAACGTTCAAACAAGGCACAAGAAATTGCGCACCCCATTGGCAAGGCCTTGTCAATGTAGATGCAGTCCTCAAATTGCATTCCCAGCAGCCAAAAATCCTCCGGGTGCACCGGCAACAACCTGAAAGCCGCCTTAATGTCACACTTGGCCATGAAGGCCCCACACCCTGCTTTCCTCACCAAACCCACCGCCTGATCCACACTTACATATACAACCCCACACTCCTCCGGAGCAATAAAATCGTTCACTGACATGCCCTCTGGCCATGACGAATGGTGTATCAACCTGAATTCCCCCGTGACCTTCTTGGGCACAACACCCAGTGGGGATACCACTAAATTCCTTGGCATATCATCAAATGGCCCTACCACCCTACCCTCTGCTATCTCCTTGCCCAATTTCTCTCTTACCACTACGACGCACCCTTGGCCCCTGGTAACCCAGTCTGAAACCATAATGAAAACTGTCTCCCAAGATCTCTGCCCCCTCCTTGTCTGGATAAAATTCAAGCCACTTCTCCAACACCTCCAATTTAATTGGAGTAAAAGCCTTTCTCCACAACCCTCCTGCCTGCTCCTCGCCCTCTCCCCCTGTCTCCTTGCTGGAAGCACTGAGTAATTGGGTGCTTCCCTGCACACTTACTGCATTCATGTCTAAACCTACACACCGTCCTTGTGCAGCCGTCCTTATTGAAGGGCCAGCATGCCGCTGAGGGTTGCCCTCTGCCCCCCCTCCACCCCTTCATGGGCGAGGCCACCAAGAAAGGGCCGGAAAGGCACAGGCAAACCACTCGCTGTGTGCAATGTCGGGGCTGGCCTCGTCGGTGCCATCCACTGCAGCCAGAGATCCAGGTCTATTTCACCCCAGACCTCCTGGCTGTCCTCTGCCATCCTTGCCCTAAATTCTTAATCGTAACACACCCACGAAAACCCCCCAAAATTCGTAAATGCCTTTCTAATCCTGTCCATGTACTTTAGCAGAGCCACACATCTCTCTGGAAATTTCTCACAAAAGACACTCGCATAGACAATAAAAGCTGACGTCCAATTCTCGCTCGTCAGCGCTACCTTTGGGCGCGAGGCCAGCTCCCTCTCCTCCTCCTTAGAACCCTCTTTGGGACTCACTTCCCTATGAAGCAGCTTAAACATGTCCACAAATTCCCCTGCCCATATCTTCTCCTTTGTTGTTGTCATCAAATGTGCTCCCAAAGGTTTCGTAATGCCCATGTATGGTAGATATTTCTCCTTGCCCTTCCCTTCTCCCTCTTTCTCCCTTGGAACCTGTGCCTCGAGCGCCAAGGGCTCAATCGCCTTGTCTGTCTGCACCTCCACCGAGCAATTCTCCTTCTCCCGAACCAAGGCTCCAATAGCCTGTACACCAATCTCTGTCCTCACCCCTTGCAACCCTGACCCTTCCCTTCTTGGACCCATCCTCATGTCCTGCCATGCCGCTAACTAGTCCCCTTCCCGCTCAGCTCTTTCTGCCCTGCCATTGCCCGCCTTCAGCATGGCCTCCACTCCGATGCTCCTCATCTCCTTCCTTAATGGGCTCCAGCTGCGGGGACAAAACATGTCGGCAGTCTCACCCAGCCAGTTATCCCCCGACCTCTTGCCCCCCCAGGACCCTAGCTCCTGTCTTTCACATGCCCATGTTCGGCCCCTTCTAACCCACCCCCTCCTCCTTACAGTCCTGTATCCTTCATCCTCCCACTGCCCCACATATTCCACCATCCCTTCATCATCACCCATGTAATACCATTGTTGTTGCGAGCACATGCTCGGGCCGGGCAGAACCTCCTCTTGTGAGCTTAGGGCGTCCGCCCCGCCACTCCCGTCTGCGACTTCTCAGCGGGGCTGCATAAACCCATTCCTGGTCCTCTTCTCTCGGGTGAAGGGTCCTCTCCTCCACCCTGTGCTCTTACTCGCTAGGGGCCGTGCTGTGCCCTCTAGGCTGTCCTCGCGAAGTTCGAGGAGGGGCCGTTCTTAAACCCTCTCCATATTCCACCTATGCAATGGCAGAGGCTGCTCTGTGCCCTCTGCCCGAAATCCTCCTAGCCGGGGGGGGCTGTTCTGCACCCCTCCCTAACCTCACTAATCGACGGAGACCGCTCTCTCCTCCTCCCACCCGCACTCTTCTGCAGTCATTTTCTGCCTTTGCCCCTCTGCCCTGTCACCCCTCTCTGCACCCCATCACCTCCCCTTTCACGCCCCCCCGACATCCCCGTTTTTGGACACTCCTAATGTCCCCTTCATCCACCTGGTCATCATCCCCCAAACCCCATTCTGACCCCTCTCCCAAAGGCACTCCCCCCTCCCCCCCCCTCCCGCCCCCCCGGATGCTCTCCTGTCAATCTCCCTCCTCATCTTCCTACCCCTAGACTCCCAGACCTCCCCTCTACCCGCTGAGGGGCTGCAAGCCACCACTGCCACGAGAGCCCCATCTGCCACTGTTCTCCGCTGCGGCCTACCTCCACCTTCCTCCCCTTGACCCGTAACCTCAACCACAGCCCCTTCCAGCTGGGCTTTGGATGCCTGGCTAATAATCTCTAAGGCTTCCCTCAGGGCCTTAGCATCTAACAGCCACTTCTTTCTTGTCCCCTGACCCACCATCCTGCTAAGTAGCGCTACTGCGCATTTGCACAATGCTCCACTGACCCACCTGTCTAACCCCCAAGCCTTTCCCCCCTTTTAATGTGCTGAGCGACCAAGTAAGCTTCTATTAGAAACTCATAAAAACCGACTGAACTGAAATAGACCCCTAGAAATTATGCCCACAAATTTCAATTGGCACTGGCTGGCAGTAAATTACCTGGCCACTAAAAGGATATCTGCCTGCTTGTCTTAACTTTATATTTCTTTATTACTTCTGTGCACCCTCTTTCCTCTGACCACCAGGGGAGTACCCCCTTTACCAAGAAATAAGGCTCTGAAATACCTTACTATATCAACCTAAAAAATATATTTCTTTATAACCCAAGAGATCTAACCCCACGTGCGGAGCACTGCCACCTGTTGGCCCTCAGGCACAACCGTGTCGCTGACCGTACTTCGAGCAAAGGCGGGCTGATACCGCCTAAGTGCTCCTCCCCTGCAGAAAGGCCCCGTACCCTGCTTCACTAATCGATCACCAACTAGCTTGCCCCCTGTCAGCGAAGCAGCGACACCGCGCTCACTTTGCCCACGCTGAAACAAGCAGCCCGCCTGACCGACGGACCCCTGCCTAAATCTGCCCATGACCACTCTGCTCCCGATGGCCCACTGACAATTGGGCGTTACTTCAACCTCCGGCCCCCTACAGCCCCGATGCACTGGGTGCCCCACGTTCTTGGAGCAGCCCCTCACCCCCAAGAAAACTCGGCAATGTCGCAGCCCTCCCTTGCACAATGCCTGCCCGCACAGCCCGACGGCTGCACCCAGTCAAGAGGTGTCCTTATTTACGGTACACCTAAAAATGATACTGTAAAAAAAAAAAAATATATATATTTTAAAAAAAAAACATTTTTTAAACCCTTTTCTCACTAAACCTAACCGCCCCTAGCTACACTCCACCACTAAAGATCCCTACCTCACCTCGCTAACCGCTAACAGGAGGTCCACGCAGGGAAGGCTCGGGAGCAGGCGACCAGGACAAACGCTTGTCCTAACCGTCGCCTGCTCGTGAACCTTCCCTGCCCCCTTAAGTACCCCTGGGGGCGCGCTGTGCGCAGGCCATCTTGTTGGCCTGTGTGCAGCGCCCAAAATAACCCTGGGGGCAAACGCTTCGTCCCCCCCCCCCCCTCCTCAAAACTGGTGTCCATCCATTAGGTTTCTTTATTGAATTTCTAAAAAGTAGGTTAAAGAATTGGTGGGCCACCTGGCCAAGGGCCATGGCTCCCATTGTCCGCGATTGGGGTTTGAAGTGGCTACTGGACCTTCAATTTTCCATGCTGTAGATATTGCCTATGGTAATGTATTTAAGATGGCTCATTTCCCAACAAAAAGTGTGCAAATAATTCATCTCATCCGAAGTATCTTTAAAGAAAGATTGCTTTCTCCCTGTATGTGTTGACTGCAGCATCTAAAGGCAACTCATATTAAGGACTGTCAGGATCCCATGTTGATGATTTCATTATTGTTGTCAAGACTGTGTGCATGAGCAGTGCAGGATGGGAGTTGCGGATGTGTAGTTTACCATAACTGGCACATTTCCATGCGGTCTAGATTTTGGGTTGCATCCATAACATGGCTTTAACTACTCTTCTTCCCCCTCTGAATTTCACAGGTTTTGATTGGGGCAAATTAGCCATAACATCACTTTAACAAACTGTTTTCACAAAATGTCAGTGTTTTTTAAATTTTGTATAGGGGTTTCAGGAAGTTCCAGCATTGCATGTTAGTTATGAACGCATCCCATTTTACACATATAAAAGAACTAAAACGTTCCTTTAGAAAAAATGTTTGCAGTGCACGCTGCTCTGCATCATTGATATGTATTGTTGTTTCACTTCTCTTTACAAATGTCATTTAAACCTGAAATTGTACAGAAGAATGCAAGCTTTTGTGTTTTTTCCAGTGTGTCAAATTAAAAGTCCTCCCCATTAGATACATTTGAAAACTAACAACTAACCCAGATTCTACATTTAATAGTCCAGTGCAAAAGTAACATTTAGACAAGTTGACAGTAAACATTCTATACACCTACATCCGGTCCCCTTTCCTCCATACTTGTGGGACATTCCGGCCTTCACGATGGGACCAGAGCTTTTTTGTAGCACTATTCAAAAATGTCTTCTCTTTATGATCCTGCCCTGGCGCATGCGTGGCCACAGTCACCGGCTCCCCAATCCCTGCTTCCGGGCATCTCTCCTCCGAACAGTCGGGCTGGACATAAAGCAGAAGAGGAATCCTTTTTCCCACTCTTTTATTCTTTGTCAAAATTTCTTCCCCCCTCGTACTAGTCTCAGTCTTTAATCTGCTTATGCCTGAACTAAAGGGCTTTGCCATGTGGGGTGTAATCAAAGGCCCCAAACCAACGGAACTGAAGGGGCCATGTGAAAAGGCTTACCTGTTATTATAAAAGGAAAAGCAGCCCTTTTAATTCACAAAGGTAGAAGAAATTCAAAGGGCCCTTTCACATGAAAAACATGATTTTTTAACACTGGCACCAAAACGGCTTTGCATGTGTCTTTGCAGTTTAAAGCAAGACATTAGAAAAATGTTCCCCAGCCAATATATAGAGGTTGTGGGGGTGGTGAAAGACATGGTGTGTGCCAAAAAGGAATGTATATTATGCTTCACATCCAAAATACTGGACATTGTAAAGAAAATCCCACTTTGTTGCATGAAATGTTCCTGTAGTCCCGAGGTAGACTATGTGGATGTCTTTTTTTTACATTGGAAATGCAGAGAAGGCTAAAACGAACATGTAATCCAAGTGCAGATGTCAAAGAATAAAGGCTGGTGTTAGAAATGCAGTATGTGAGTTCAAGTCAGTAGAAATGCAGTATATGAGTTCAAGTCAGCCAAGGACAATGGGCAAAATTCATAATGGCTTCCCTCACTGCCAGCATGGTTTGTGCATCCTGACTGTTTACAACTGCAATACAAAGTGGCCTGCCCGAAAGGTGCTGAAAGGCTTTGCTCGCTGCAGGACTATTGGCCCTGGCTGGTACATGATCGGAAAGTAGGGGAGATGTGTGAAAACAGGGGCTACAATCAAGGGAAGCTGAAACTTTTGATGGTGCCCTTCAGATAAGAGGACATGCCTTGTGACATCGGAGGGCGGGCCCAACTCATTACCTGCAGTGGGAGATCTCTGTAGCAAATGCATTCCAGGTTTTACAACGGGCAGCCACCAACTTCAAACAACAAAGAGACTCATTAAAAACTATGGTCACAGGATGGCCGAGAGAGATAAATGGTGTGCAGGAAGGGAAGGCTCATATTTGCACATATGAAAATTCCCTTTGTTTAAATGGACTGTCACAATTGTTGCAGTTTCCCAGATACCACAAGTCAGGCTAATTACATGTCGGTTTTTAGATAATTTCCAGGCGAGTTTGATGAAATAAAAATCGTCCACCTGAGACTTGGGGAACTGTAATGGACAGCTAAAATGGGGTTTTGGCTATTCTGAAAATGTCCCAAATTAGTTGACAAACTGGTGGAGGGTAAAATTAGGAATGTGGCAAATAAATTGCATGTTCCTGGTGATTGGCAATTTTCTGCCATTTTCACAAAAAACAAACGGCCGTGCAACATGGGAAGTTGCCATATGTCTGTTCCAAACTCCTAAACCAATCCTTAGGATTGGACGCTTAACCTTCTCTCTCCTCTCAAATCCAGCCCCTCTTTATTTGCGATAACGCTTGCAGGGTACTCTCCAAGATTGTAAACTTGATGGTGTCATCATTGTTACATAAAGTGGATGCACCATGAGCAAAGGGGAGAGTTCCTAAAATTACCATCGGAAGAGAGCTGGTAACACTCACAATCTGGAAGCCACAAGGAAATGCCAAAAGGAGATTTTGCAGAGATTGCCTCTGGGTGGAGCTGTCTATTGCTGGGAAGGCCTAAAAGCTAACTGAGTTCTATGGTGGAGTGCTGGGGCCCATACTTGAGAGTGGAGTGACCAGAGCCCTGCCTCATCTTTCCAGAGGTTCTTGAAATACAGCTGGCTTTCCTGAACTTTAAACCAAGGTTTTCAATGTAAGTAGACTGGAGTCCTTTGTAACCAAAAAGTGGGGGAATCTGCTGGCCTTAAATCCTTTCCCTTTTTAGTGGGTGGGGGGGGGAGAGCTGGGGACAAATCTGTGTAGATTCTTACCATATTGAACTACAAATATTAATTCAATTCCCTTTGGCAGAACATCACAGGTGTTTTTTGTTAAAATTTGAAATTGCCAAAGCTCATTCCCATTGTGTGCTGAAAACTATAGACTGTGATATAATTGGGTGATCTTATGTGTCTAACTTCCACAACACAGGCCTTTAAGTGGAGGTGGTTCTGAAATCCAAAATTCCCAAATTCAAATTTTTCTGTCCAACTTCCCCAACACAAACCAAAGTATGGGGGTTCGAAAAACAAACTGCTAAATCACCCTGTGTTTATTTTATAGAAAAAGTGTGGCTGATATAATTATTGCCATGTGCATTTGCACAAAATTGTAGAACTAAACTGCTAGCCTTTTAAGCATGCAGGAACACTGAAATTGCACTGCATATGTAAATGGAATTTAGTCATTGTACAGTGCTGAATATGTCTTCGAGTGAACTCTGTAGAAAGTTATTTTAATTTGTGTTTTCCCAACCCATTGGTGTGATTTATATGTGTAACAAGAATTTAATTGTGAGCCGGAAAGAAGGTGGGGTGTGTAGTTTAGTGTTATTTCTATTACCTATAATTTAAATAAATATATTTCCTGTACACCGGCCTGGTTCTTGGCTCATTTGGTAGCTCAGGGGGAGAGATCCAAGCGTCATGTTATGAGGCTGAGATAGGGCTGAAAAAAAGAACTGACATTAACCGTTTATTGTGTGATACTTATCTTGGGGAGGGAAGGAACACGCTGTGTTGAGGGTGGTCTCTCAAGAAACAGTTACAGCCGCTTGCAAAGTGTTTAGTTGGAGCAACTTCGCATTGAATCCTCTTGCGCCTTGGATCCAGAGTGCCTTGCCCCAGATCAGAAGTGGGACTTGTCTGTGACACAATTTCGGCTTGGGTCCTTGCTCAACGCCTTCAATGCTGGGAAGAAGTCTTCCGTCTATTTACTTGTTGTGAATTGCGCAGTATGTTTCAACTGATTTGTACTGTATTTCCTGTCTAATGGTCAACCGGTAAGTGGCTTCCTTTTCAGGGTACCCAGCCTGGTGGTTCCTCTTCAGAAGCCCCTTGTCACGGGAGGGGTCACTCGCGCCCTTGCGCTCCTGAGACTTGTCCCGAGGCCTATAAGTCTAAATTGGATACCAGAGCTTGCTCCGAGGTCCACCCCCTCCCCCCCAACTTGGCCTTGCCGGTACTCTTCTTAGCCCCAAGGTTTACCCATTGGGGACTAAATGTACCAGTGAACCCCCAACCCCAAGTAGGGCTAATTTTTCTTGCACAGCCGAGGTTCCTCAAACAGTGGGGAAGTACACTGGCTAAATCTCATACTGGTTCAGCGAGGTTCCATGTACAAGGGATTAATACAACAGGGCCCAGCCAACGGTGGCCTCTTCCGTCGTGTCACAGCGATACACATTTTTCCCTGTAGTGCTGGACCAACATCAGAACAAAGTGGCCAGAATGGAGCCCCTCTGGTGTGGACGCCAGTCCCCCTATGGCATCTATGGGGTCATCTGCATCAAAGGATCGTCCAGGGATGGGACCTTTTGCCCAGAGCTCATTTAGATTGTGACACATTCACCCCTAGAGTGGAGTGGTCGGCCCCTACTCTGATGTCCTTACCACATCTGCCTATCACCTGTTCCCCCGCTGTGTTACGCTGATCCATGGTTGTCTAGACCAACTTGGCAAGCCGAGGAGGGAGCTGAAATCCCGCTTGCAAGGGCCTTTCATGACAGGTTCGTAGACCTAACGGGATTCCTTGAAATTCCTGCACTCTAGCTTCCACCTTCGGAGAGAGGTGTGCTAGCAGGGGCTCAATCCATTAAAACGTTGGAGAAAACAGGGATGGGGCTTCAAAAAGACGCCCTAGTGGATGCAAGGAAAGTCTGTGCTTTGTGAGGAATCGTGGGATGACCTCACTTTCTTATCAGGGGGCGGGGACTGGTGCGGCAGCTAACTGATAATTCCTGTAGGGGTGGTCACCTGAGGGAGGGCCTTCCAGGGGAGGATTCCCGTTTAAGGGATGAGGACGTTCAGTGCTCTAGGTAAGATTTTGAAGTGAGAGTAGTATACACCCTGTTTTTAAAAGTTGGGAGTAAAATGAATTTTTTTTAGGAGTAAGTCAATTTACCACAGCGTATTTTAAAGCAAGTAAAAATAGGTTTTAACTGTAAAAGAAATGTTTTGCAATAATTCAGATCAAGCAGTCATAATAGAATTTCCTTCTGTGGGACTAAGTGTACTACAAGTCCAAACCAATCCATGAAGGAGTGTGGATGAAAGCAGGGAACAGGCTCCTATGTGCCTGGTTCCTATTTTTGTTGGGAGTATTTTTACTCTCTATTTTTGTTTTTTGGGAGTATTTACTTTTTAGGGAGTGAAAGTAGCTAATACACCTCTTATATGTAGGGCTGTGGATGTTTATTCAATGACTCACCTCCCGGATCCCCCTTTCCTCTTACAGCCCAAACTCCTTCCCACATCCTTGCACTACTACCTAGAACGCTAAGGTACTACATTGTAGCACTAGCACTTCCCCCGAGCACTGGGATGAGGAGGCCTTAAAGATCACTCCATGGAAACAAGACGACTTTGACAGTCGGACGGGGGTGGAGCCATCCATCTGGTATCAAAACGGACAAAGAGTCAAGCAAGGAAGCTGGAAAACCTGGGAAGTTGGAACCTGGCAAGAAGAGAAGTCACACCAGCAAGTCATCGAGAAGCAGTCGGCAGAGCAGACCCAAGAAGGTGTAAAAGCTGACCAGAGAAGCAGCTGGAGGGAGAGGGTGGTGGTGGCGTGACCTCCCGAAAGGTGGACCTAGTGATCTCATAAGCATGCCAAGACTGACTATTCTCGGGCCCTGTGGAAATGGGGCATACAGGTGAAGGGCAACAACTGCAACCACCACCCCGGGAAGAACCTGATACTGGGTTGCCTCCATGAGAAGGTAACTGGGGGCCCGGGAGACCTGGTAGAGGGTTGGGTGTAGAGGACTGCATCAGGAGTAACCCCTCCAGCGCCCCCCCTTGTCCAGGAAGATGAGCCTCGGGAGTGATCTCCCTCGTCCCAGTAGTGTCCAGAACACTACTGGCATCCAAGACTCTGCAATAAACATTGTGAGTAATCTCCTTCGTCCAAGTGGTTTCAGCAGGACTACTAGCTGTGAATTTCTAAATATCAAGGTGGTGAAAAAGACACTCCTTTTCAACTGGAAAGAAGTCTCATTCTAACTGTATAGAGAAGAGGACTGTTTGTTTCGCATAAGGAGTAGGGAATCATTTTGCTGATGATGCTGTCATGATCTCTGCTTCCAAAAGGTCAGGACTTAGCCAACTCCCTTGGAAGCAGACCCATAACCCAGGTTCCGAGTGCCAATCAGTCCCAATTGGGACCTTTTGTATCCTGTCCTGGCGCCAGTGGCACCAGGGTCATAAATATGCCCAGTCCCAGCGCTGGAAGCGCCGGGCTCATAATGCTTGGGTGGACT
Organism: Ambystoma mexicanum; assembly: GCF_040938575.1. Taxonomy (NCBI): domain Eukaryota; kingdom Metazoa; phylum Chordata; class Amphibia; order Caudata; family Ambystomatidae; genus Ambystoma; species Ambystoma mexicanum. The sequence continues at coordinate 303,185,336 of NC_090923.1, read as the reverse complement.
TACCTGCATTAGACCATGCTGCTTACTTACCTGCCAGTTGAGCCTCTGATCCTCTTCTGTTTGGGACTACTTTTCCTGTTGGGTGGGGCAGGAGCCACTCCCTAGGTTCAGAACACTGGAACTCTTCTGGAAAGCAGGAACTCTTTTTCTTCTAGGCGAGGCTGTGGAAGGAGACACCTAAGCACTACAGGAGGCTATTTAAACCACACCCGATGGATGAATCTTGCTTTGCGTTATTCTGCATCCTCTGCAGCAGAACGCTCATTGTGTCTTCTGCATCTGATCCTGGGCCTAAGGGAAAAAGGCTTACCATCCTGAATTCAGTCTTCAGCAACACCTATAAAGACAAGAAAGAACTGGTTAGCACTACGGTCTTCAGTGACAGCGCATCTCTTACCTGGTCCATTGGCTGTCACCAACGCCTCGCGCTGCATTCCGGCATCTGAAAGACAAAGGCTTACCTACTCTTCGCGTGCTCCGGAGGTCTTCGCACTGCATTCCGGCATCTGAAAGACAAAAGCTTACCAACTCTGCGCACGCTCCGGAGGCCTTCGGCGCTGCATCCCGCATCTGAAAGACAAAAGAAGGTGCGTTTAAAGACATTGGGTAACTTTAATACTCACGTGCCATTACTCCTTCCCACGCCGAACCCAGTGGGTTTTCCGGCACCCTTCAGCAGCTCCGAACTTGTACCTGCAAGATGAAAGGACAGTTAGTGCGCAGCGTGAAGCAGGCAACAAGCGCTTACTTACGTGCTTCCAGGCGCTTCTATTCCTCACACGGGTTCCATCCTCAACTCACTTCGGCCCGTCATCCGCCATCGCCGGAACCCTGCAAAACAAGAGACATCATTACAAAAGACTTTTAAAGACATTTGAAATGCTCTGAACTTACCGTTCGTGCAGTAAACGACGGCCAGCAGTCCTCTGAAGTCAAGAGGCCTGCACCCTTATCCAGTGAAGAAACTGGTTACGGCACCCTGCCCCGAGGCAGATGGAGAGCACGGCGTTCACTTACCTCAGACATCTTACTCTTCGAGTCAGACATACAGTGCACAGAGGTCCAGCCCAAAGAGCCAACCGTGTGTTACACATCACCTTTGAAGATACGGTATTCGCCCAGTCAAGACCGGCGCCTCTGCGGGAATCAGGTGAGCGTTACAGATCTTTAGTGTTTCCTTCATTCATGTTTTTGGTGACTGGGACAGAGGAGGCATTTGGGACAGAGGCTGGACTTTTGAGTTATCCTGACGATGTTATTAGTCATTGTTATCTCGACAGAGTAGGGTCAGTTAGGTCTACTTTGAATATCATTAATAAAAGTTCCTGAATTGACGTCTTTGCGTGGGATTCCTGCTTCTGACAACCTCTCACAGCTAAGCCTCACACAGTAACGCCTAAAGAGAATAGACTGAAGGAATAGACTACTTCAGTCTGAGGATGTCTCATTATCATCCTACCCCCAGCTGTCTTCGTCGGTGGTTGCGGCTGCTACCATATTTTCCAGGCTCATCTTCTGCCACCTCATAAGTGAAGTGCTGAGCAAAGAAGATTGTGTTCTGGAAGCAGTTGGCAAAATGTTTTTTGCAAACTCCGCTCTGCAGCTGAGACCAGCTAAAGCCACAGTACTCTTAGCACTGGCAAACCAAAGGCTTTGGAAGGATCCGGTGGAATTTGAAAAATGTGTTCACCCCTGGAGCGGCCTGATCAATATAGATGTGGCCTTTCAGATGCCAGAATGGCCACACAAGATCTCTTGGATGCGATGGCACACTTCTGCTACGGGTGTTGCTCCAGGCCCAGATGCGTGCAGGTAGGCATGGCTTCATGCCACTAAATGTGCAAGAGTTGCAGGATAAAGTACTGGACCTCTTGTTCGATGGAAAAGACCTGTTCCAGAGCACAACAGATGAGGAGCTAGCTAAAAAGAAAGCGGGTACACACACAGTAAAGTCTGTGCTGGCAGCCAACCCATCAGCCACTATTGGAGCCGATTCATGTTTCATATCCTTCTCCATTTTTCAGGAGCAAAAGGTGAGACTGCAGGACAGGGCGCCCAGCAAAAAGACCTCTGCTAAAGGTGTTTTCTCCCACCAGGACACCCCTTATAGTTCTTCTGCCTTCTTTTGCCGATGGATCTTCTAAATGACAGTCTGGCTCGTTTCCATTGGACTCTGGTTGGGGGGGTGGAGGAAGAGAATTTTCCCTATATATGGTTGCCTGGAAGACATTGACCAAAATCTTGGATTCCTGGGTGTTGTCAGTAGCAAGCACAGGGGTTCAGGCTTCCGTCTACCCCATCACCCCCCGCCCCCCGACCAGATTGGTTCTGCCTCTCTCAGGCTGAAAACTTCCAAACGTCTGGAGATGAAGGCTATTGAGAAGGTGCCAAGTACAGAAGCTGGCCAGGGCTTCTGCTCTTGTCTACTCAGAGTGCCAATGTCGTACCTGACAGGCCTATGCACCATCCTGGACTTGGTCAATATGGTCAATATAAATAATTTCCTTCCCTGTCAAAAATTAATTATGACCCCCGCACAGATCCGCTCAGCCTTACACCAGAAAGATTGGATCTGTGCAGTGGATCGGAAGGATGCGTGCCTAGATAGCCCTTGTATCTAAGGTTTCTGAGATTCTCGCTGGGGCAGTCGCATTTCCAATACCAATTCTTTATTTTGGGCTCAATTTGGCACCCAGAGTTTTCAGGAAGATGATGGCAGCAGTAGCCTTGTTTCTCCATCCCCAGGGAGCCCATGTCTATCCGTACCTGGATGACTGATTGGTAAGGGGTCAATCTCTGGAGACAAAGGCACAGCTCGACTTCCTCCTGGATTTGCTCCATGATCTAGGTCTGTCTGTGAACTGGCTGAAGTCGGCCTTGACAACATCTGATTTTCATAGGCTTCCTTTGAGACACCCGACTGGCCAAAGTCTTACCACCCATGGAGAGAGTAACTGACATCCGGAACACCTGTGCCCTGTTCTTCTCTTCTGACTGCACCACTGCGTGGTGGTTCCAGAGACTACTGAACTTGATGGCATCTTGCGTTCAAGCGGTCCCTCTGGCGAGGTTAAAAATGCAAAGCACCCAGCTAACCCAGAAGCTCCCTTGGTCCCAGGGATCAGACCCTCAATTGCAACCGATTCAGATTTCCCCGAGACTTGACTCTGGATTTACTTTGGTCCAATCCTCAGAATCTGGTACAAGGGGTTCCTTCCTGATGTTCTACATGAACAAACTGGGAGGAACAAAGTCTCCCATCTCATTCGCCTGATGCTGGAAATGTGGGAATGGGCTGTTGGCCAGAGTATATGGCTTCAAGCAGTCCATCTACCTGGAGTGTCAAACACAGAAGTGGATCAACTGAGCCGTCTAGCGGAAGCCAACCACGAGTGGCAACTCCATCTGCAAGTGCTGTAAGATCTGTCCAACCAGTGGGGATTCCCTAAGGAGGATCTTTTTGCCTCCAATCTGAACAACCACTGTCCCTGTGTATGCATCCAGGGGAGGACAGAGAGAGGGTTCTCTCGGAGATGCTCTGGAAATTCAATAAATTGGAATGACTGCTTATGCCTTACCTCCTGTTCCACTGGTACATCAAGCTCTGTGGAAGTTCCAGGAAGCAGATTGCTGTTAACTCCTAATAGTTGCACCATGGTAGCCAGCCAGGTTTTGGTTCTCGGATCTGGTGAAACTATCCAAAGAGACCCCAATATCTCTACCATTGTGTCAGGACCTACTAGTTATGGAGGAGAGGAAGATTCATCACCTCTTCCCCTTAATCGCTGAACTTGGTAACCTGGTACCTGAGATCAGGTGTACTCTTGAGCGAGAACATGCAAATTCTGCAAACTGCTCGGACAAATTCCTACAGGTCACAATATAAGAGCAAGTGGCTTAGGTTCTGTCACTAAAAGCAGATGATCAATGTTTCCCGATTGCAAATCCTGTAGTAAAGCAGCACTTTGATGGTCTTCTCCGTCTGTTTCCATCAGTCAAACCTCCACACCCCCAATTCGATCTAAATGCAGTGTTGACACCATTGTACCACAAGCCATTTGAGCCAATGGCCTCTGCTGACAGGCTAATATTATGGAAGACTGCGTTCCTGGTGGCAAATACCTCGGCCAGGAGAATAAGCGAGATACAGGCTCTAGCTGCTGATGTGTTTTTTACAACTTTACATTGTGACAAGGTAGTGCTATGCACTCGCCCGTCATTCCTTACTAAAATAGTTTTGGAATTCCACATCAACCAGGAGACTTGTCTACCGGTTATTTCCCAAAGCCAACCTCTGAACCGGAAAGAGTCCTGCATGTTTATCAAGGGGCTATTTATTATGCTAAATGCCCATGTTTTTTGACATGGCCAAAATCCACTGTTAATCAGCCCAAGTAGCTGTTTAAGCTTGTTCATTCTCTGTGCTATGTCTCTTCTGCTAACAGTGTTCCATCTCAAGCTTTGCCATTCTCTCTCTGATTTCTTTTTGGACAAGATTACTATTCACCCAAGAATTGCAGACGCTGGTCTCTGTCTTCACCATCTGCTATTTCTGCCGACTTTGTCAGTTCTTCCCATTCTTGTGCGGTATTCCCACGGGTTGTTGCTTCTCCTATCATCAGGACCACTAATGGTCTTAAATCTGCACCTCCTTCAGATCCTATTCTGTTTTCTACTTTCAAAGAGATTAATGCCTCTGCTCCTCTGGTTTCATCCGCGTGATCAATCTCTCCTCTCAAACCTCAGCCTATTTCCCTTCTTCCTTTCTTCATGAAGTTACTTGAATCCTTGGTCATGCCTCTTTTTTGTTCTTTTCTAGAAAACTGATTTTTTTGACTCTTTCCAATCTGGTTTTCGGCCCGGTCGCGGTAGTGAGTCAGTGTTGGTGTGGGCAGTGAATTACCTGGCTCGTATGGTGAACCATGGTGGTGTTGGAGCGCTGATTGTTAGATCTGTCAGCTGCTTTCTGTACCATCGACCACTCCATCTTGATTGACAGGTTGTCCTCGGTAGACATCACTGGCTCGGTCCTCGCCTGGTTCCATTCTTTTCTATTTGATTGATCCCAATCTTTCTTTCCCCTCTCGTTTCTCTCCCAGTTCCTATCTTATGTGATGTCCCGCAAGGTTCTGTGCTTTCTCCTCTCCTTTTCAATATCTATAATTCAGCCTTAAGTTAAGCTTATTCACTCCTTCTGGCTTTCTTTGTTATTCTTACACGGATGACACCTAGATCCTGGTTCGTTTAGACCTGATGCAGCAGACTACAGCTGTGCGCTGCCACGCTGGTCTTCCCTCTGTTAATGCCTGGATGAGCGACAACTGGCTTTGCCTTAATCGCGATAAAAGTGAGAACCTTGTGGTTGGCCCTTTATTGTGTCTCCCTCTGGACCTCAGATTTTTGGCATTCTACTCTTGACCCTCTTCCTAAGCCAGTTCATGTTGTAAAAAGTTTCGGAACGAAGCGGTCTTCTTCTTTGTCTTTGGAGCCACAGTTGTGCTCCGTTTATCAGTCGGTTTATTTTAAGCTCAAAATGTTGTGTAATGTACTTTTTTGCCTGAGAATCTTCACCCTTTGGTGGTATCTTCTATTGTTTCTGTGCCTCTTGGATATTGTGATTCTTTGTATTTGGCTCAACCTGTTTATCTTCTCCACCGCCTTCGCATTCTACAGGGCACTGCAGCTAGAGCTGATATTGGTGCACCTTTTCGGTCTTCTATTTCTCTCATTCACGTTACGCTTCATGAGCTTCTTGTATCGAAGTGCTTTAAATTCAAAGCGCTATGTATTGTGCACTGTGCCTTCTATAGCACTGGACCCGAGTACTTGCGAGCTAAGTTTCATCCCTAGGTTTTATCACTCCCTCTGTGCTGTGCCTCGTGTTTATGTATAGAGGTTGCACATTTCCAGTGGTCCAAGACCAGGTGCTGCACCTTTCCAGTTGCAGCCGCTCATCACTGGAATTCTCTCCCTCTGGCTCTTCGTGCCACTCGGGACCATGTTTCTTTTCGTTGTGCTCCGAAGACAACCTTATTTTAGGTTCTGGTGCTTCCTTCCTTTCTCCAGTTTGTTAGCGGAATGATGCCCTTGTTGGTGGAGGTGCGCTGTATAAAAATGCTATGCATAACAGAACTTCACATGTCTTAGATGGCAGCGATTCTAGCGCCCTCCCCCTGAGGGGCTTCAGGCTCACATGGTCTGGGCCCAACCAGCATTGGTTGCAAGGAGGACTTTTTTGCCTACATTGGCATCAGGTATTGGATGATTGAAATAAGTACATCATGAGAAATATAGTTAACCCTAATGTTATTTCAAGATGGCATCCGCGCCTACGGTACCAGCTGTTCGCCAGTTCTTCTCTTAATGAAAGGTGAGCCGTATTTTTCGGTCATGTGACAAAATGAGATGTATAGAGGAGAATCTACTACGCACCACACTACTTTTAAACCAGCAGTTATCCCAACAGGTATATCTCCTTTTGCAGCTTTTGCTAAGAAGGCACTTAATATTAGTATGCTGCGCACTTGGCACTTTAGCATTAGACACCTTGACAGGAGTATGGCATTACGAATGAGTGGGTTGTGCATTTTGCATTTAGCCCTTTGATGGGTAGAGAGCAGTTTTAGCATTAGTCACTCTTGTGAATTTGATGGACTGTTTTGATGAAATGATCATGTGCAAGGCTCTTTTTAGGTGTATTTACTTTGTGAATTGCGCAGTATGTTTCAACTGATTTGTACTGTATTTCCTGTCTAATGGCCAACCAGATGTATGCAGTCATATGTTGGCCCAGACCTGTGTAGACTTCTTTGTCATGTTAAGGTAGACTGGAAAGCCCCAGTCTAAGTGGAACAGATGAGCCGTGAAATCCAGCACCCAATAACGGAAATAGTCAAAGTAAATGGCAAAGCCTGCTTTATTAACAATCCTCATAAAGCAGGGACAGGACAGCATAAAAGCACATCCGTCTCAAAAGCTCTGAGGTTCTATTACAATACAACAAGTTATAAATCTTGGTTACAAAAACCTAAGGGGATTGGTTAAGGGGAATTGTATACATATAGAGACTATAGGTGTTATTCTTTTCATTGGCTGCAACTATCTGATGGCTCCACCCTGAGACCATCCCTATATTGATAGTCAAAAAGACATCATCTCTACAGTTCTGATTGGTTGGCATCTATCTTACCAACCTTGAGCACTTGATGGGGTCACCAACACATGAGCCAATATGGGAGTAGGGGGAGGGAGCTCCGCGGATCGTTCATATTCAATTAAAGAAGATACTATTTCCTATTCCTTATTCACAGGACATGAGCCAGTGCTCTTATCTTTGTACTTGGCCTTGTCGGGCCCGTTGGTTCTGAGAATGTGTGGGGAGTCTGGGACGATGCCTATCTATGTCTGGAGTTCAATACAGTTCAATACAGTGTCTTCCAATTATGGCACGAGTGCGCTGACCATGTTCTGAATTATTTTACTTTGATTTTACTGTGATTTGAGCTAATTTAAGTGCAAGTGTTGTTACATAATCGACCACTGGGGACTTGGTCGATCCGTTCCTTATAACGTTTTGAGCTTATAATGAATCGGCACCTGGTATTCAAAGGATGTTTGTTCCTTACTTAATCTAAGAGAAATATGTCTTACACCTTCGGAATTATCTTGTGTTCCTTCTTGAACCATTCATGTACTCTGTCTCTGTAATCATGGAAAGGAGCCGTGCGACTACTGTTTGCCCTGCACGGATCTGTGTTTCAGTGAATTCAGAAAGTGGAGATTTCCTGCAGTCTCAAAGCCTTTGATTCAATTTATTATGTCCATTTTATTAAAGATGGTCGCTCATTACTATTGAGTTTCTACGTTAGCAAGCTATATATGTATATCGTGTGTTGCATTGCAGTGTATACATTGGTTATGTCATGTTCTTCATGTCAATACGGCTGCAAGCAATATTCTTTGTATGAATGCATAATTGACCTAGTGCCTGCGTTTTTTCTTGGTGAGTACATATCTGCTTTATGTTTATTGCATGTACATGTCAGTTAACAGTGAGCTTGCTTACTCTCCAGATCATTTCTTCTTGTATTAGTCTGGGACAAGGCTGATATGTTTGCTGTAATGCATAGCCGTTCTCACCCACGTGATATTGGGGAGGGCCCACCGCCATTTATGACTTGCTCATCTGCCTTTCGACAGTCACTAAAATGATGACAGATGGCAGTTTTTTGAGGAATTAATTAGTTTACACATACATTTCTTATCGCTCAGATGTGAGTTTGTGGCATTAGGACAAATGTTTAAAAAAACAATGTTTTAAGTTACATTTTTGCATCATTCATTGTTGGTTTAAATAAAGATAGTAGTTGGTATTTGTTAAGACGGATATCTGAACTCTGACCTGGTGGGCAGATGTTCAGAAGGCAGTCTAGTTTCTTGGAACAGGGTAACCTCTGGACGAGCCAGACCAATCAGGTAGCTATGGCAGGCGGTCAAGACTAGGTCTCAGGAGGGGTGAAGATGACTGGAAGAACTCAATGAGCACACAGAGCAAGGACACTTACAAATTACTCACAGACAGGTGTTATATCAAAATATAAACACATTTATTACAAGGCCTATGTAACTCAGACCATAGCAAAAGAATCACAGCAATACTCAGTAAACCAACACAACACTATCAATACAATGTATATACAAGACCAATGGGCTCCAAAGGGTTAAATGCGCGAAATATGTCCACAACCTAGATGGGGAGAAAACAGGCAGTGCAGATAGTCTTTGGCCCTTTTGACATCGACAAAACACCTAACTAAGAGGCAGTCCAAGCCCTAAGAAGAGAGGCACCTTGTGCTCAATAGTACATGCAATGCCAGCACACGCGGTTGTTCCATTGGGTAAAATGGGGTCTCTTCAGGGGTCTCTAGCAGCTCAGGAAGGTGGATGAGGCGATGAAAAATAAGTTCCCACTATTCAGGGAGGACCTCCACTTGAAGGCAGAGGCAGTTCCAGAGTGCGGGATGGAGCCGCTAGTTCGCACTAGCAGTGGAAAGGAGAGACCCTCGGGGGCAGGCTTCAGGGGCAAGAGGGTCACAAATGAAATGCACCTGCAAAGGTCGTTGCCGTGGCAGGGCAACACGGTAACCGCGTATGCTCCGGTCCGGGCGCACTCGTCTCACTTCAGACCTAGAAATGCCAAGTGTACGAAATTCGGTTTGAGGGAGCCTGGGCCTGGAACTACTTGGCCTGGAACTACTTTACCTGGGCTATTAAAACCACACCAGAACACGCTTTGCATTATTCTGCACTCTTGCAGTGTAACGCTCACCGTGTCCAGCTCCTGCTCACCTGCTTCTCCCGCGGCCCAATCCTGAAGCCCAAGATCTGGATTCCATTAATAACCTGGAAGAAAAAGAACAGCATTAGCAAGCAAGAACACTTAAGTAACCGGTCTTGAATCCATCCTGCACTTCGCTTATCTCGCCCATCTCCGAGTTTCACCACAATCTGCAAGGGAGAAGGAACAAGATCTGCATTAACAAAGCATTTATCTGGCCAAGCAGCGCTTCTATCGCTCATCACTTCGGAACATCACTGCAACCTGTACAAAGAGATAACACAGGTTAGCAATTAACACCAATAAACAGCGCAGCACTCCACGCATCAATAACTCACCGTGGTCTTTGCCATCGGCACGGCAATTCCGAGATCGGCACGGCAATTCCGAGATCGCAACCATCCCTGTGAAAACAAATGGAGACCTTGTTCGGGAACAGCGTAGTGGAGCAAGACACAGAGAAGACACAGAACGGAGGAAAAGAAAGAGACAGGATAAAGACGGAAAAGACATTATAACTCACCTGGAAGACAGCAAGCAGAGTCGGAGTCACAGCCGGTTTTGACCCGACATAAGGGCACACGGACCAGTGAAGCAACTAGGCCCACAGAACGCTTGCACCAACCACACGCCCCTGCACAGAGACGCAGGACAGAGTTCAACGCCCAAAAACCTAAAGTGAGAAATGACCCCAAGGGAGGGGATTTGGACCAGAGGGAGGTGGGAGTCCACCCATCACAGAACCAGTACCTTAACCCTCCATTCTCCTGTTATAGGTGCTACCCAACATCTGGCACATAACAAAGTAGAGAGGGGTCTGGGATAGTGCTTCGACCTCCATATAGTATCGTGTAGCGTCCCCGTAGATAGTAGGTGAGCGTAACGAGAACCTCGTGGCACGGCCATTTTGGAGCCAGGCCACCTTATTCATGCCAAACGCGGTTAACATGGCAGGAAAGGGTTAAAATAATGCAATAAAATAGCTGCCACCAGCCCGGGCCATACCACATTTGCACATCTCACAAAAGTCCATCGGGAGTATCTAGGCCCTTTGGAAAATGTCTACAGACCCAAGTACATTGTACTGGAAGGTACATTGTGTACTTGTTACATGTTGCAGAAAAGTTGCAACATGGGAAAAGGACTAGGGGAAACAATGGTCAGACCAGAGCAGTGCAGCAGAAGGGAGTGCTTGTCTGGCAAAGTCGGTCTATGGTGTCTAAACAGCAAAAAGTTTGGGGGTGTACAAATGGAGGGAAAATTACATACAATTCTGAAATCTTTCCTAACAGTATTCATTAATTGGCGAGAAAAGACCCACACAGTTTTGTCTGTATATTCGGTTCAGCTTACCCATGGTCTGCGTGGGAATTGCAGGGAGCCCTGGTGTTGGGTGTCATCTTTTGCTAATATGGGCATTGGGCAGTGTGAGGGGTCAGAAATGTGAGGCGGACAGCTTTTGTAAAGAGTTTTCAAAATTCAACATTTTATTAAATCAAAAAGGTTGGATAAAAGCCTCACTATCCCTACCCTAAGAAGGATTTCCCAGCCTAAAGTAATTAATGGAAACACTCTAAAAAAGGATATCTGTCCCTCACACTCAATACATTCAACAAATCTATAAGGTAATGCATGGCAGTTCAACACAACAAATCTGTAATCTGACCACGGTCATGGCTTATGATCTGAGTGAATGCCCCTTCCACAGATTCAACCAGGGTTCTCGCTTCACAGTTCAAAAGAAAATAGGAACGTCTTGGTTGGTAACAAAGTTCTAATACGATTCATGGTAATTACCACTGGACAATAGAAGATTCCAACACTTCAAGGATACAGCAAAACAGAATGTTCTTTCTCCTCAAAATGATTTTCTCCACTAGGTAATACAAATGGTCTCGGTCAGGATGTTTGTACGAGAACTGAATGCTTTGCAAGAAATGTAGCTCATCCTTTACAGCTGGATTATACAGTTCTTCCTTCAGCACCATAAATAATATAATAATGATAATCGGGACCAAATTACAGCAGTTGGTCAACTGTTACCTGGTCTACTCCCATGTCAGGCCTACTACCTCAAAGGTTTGCCATCCGGGTATAATACTCTGCCTGCACAGCTCGCCACAGATGGAACGTGCTTCAGTGATAACCTTCAAGTGCAATATTATGGTTTTCAATATGATATTACCTCGATGTCCGCGGACAACGGTGGCTGTCTGCCAATCCAACATGCTGGGCATTTCCAAAAATATGTCGCACCTCACGCTTTTCACCATCCAATCAGTGGATGAGTCCGAGTCAGCGGACATCGAGTCGCTCGCTGGACCAATCGAAAGCCTGTCTGTGGGCCAAACAGGGAAGTGAGTTTGAGAACCGAACCCAGATATCACACATTTTTTTTGTACCTACTTTTTGGTCATTTAAAAAAACTACTGGATCGATTTACACCATGTTTACAAAAGCACAATTTTGGGACCAAGCCGCCGCTCCTGTCGCAAATTTGGTGAACATCCGACCAGTGCTTTGGGCTGTAGACGTGATCAAAACTTTGTTGCCTTTGTGCCTATGGGAATAACCACACATTTTGGGACCTCCCCTCCCTTTGCCCCCCCCCCCCTAACTTGGTGAGAACCTAATGCAACAAAACCCCTGCAATTCAGCTAAAGCCACCTTAACCTTGCCCTCCCTGTTGCGCAGCCTATGACCACAATGATGACATTACAGATCACATCACTAATTACATTACAACATGTATCCTATCCTGATCTCCTGAACTAGCCTACCATTTTGGCACACTTGTCGAGTCTATTTGAACTCGCCTGCTCCGTACTGCATGCACTCCAGCCCATTGGAACCTGTCTACCGCTTGTGAAAACATCTTAGCATATTGTAACTAGTCTACTCTCTTTTATGCACCCCAGATTATTAGAACTAGCCCATTCCTTCTTGTGGATACTCTAAACTTATCCGAATCAGACTATCAGACTCTTCTGATTTACTGATCCATCCTATTCCATTTGTTAAGCCTTTTTTCCTTACTTGGACCAGTCATCTGCACCGTGAATGTATTGAAGTTTAAATGAACTGTACAAATTAGACAAAACGCACTGCTAACAAGCATATTGCACCCGGCAGCAATATACAACTGGCCATCCGTGCACTATGTACGCTACTGCCCAGCAGTCAGTCTTACTGTGGACTATGCTGACCTTAGTCCTAAATCCTAGTGCTACCCACACCATGGTCCACCTAGGGCCAATACAACCTGTCACTTCTCCTCTAGAAACCTCAGACTCCGCTCTAGACTGACAAAATTATTTGAACCACCGGCTAGCATAATAACTAGCACAAGCATTAGGAGAAAAGGTCTATATGACACCCGAGAGATCTCAATGAAAAATAACAATCTTACTTATCTAGCCATGCCCAAAACTGATAATCCTACCCACAGAAAACTTAAGCAGATTAAGCCGACACCTACCGAAGAAGCTATCATCAGCTCCTCACCTGCCCCATTGTCAGGATTTGATACTCCCAACCTCAAAGAGGCCTTAATAAACTCCAGATCCTTAGTGGCTCATTCCACACAGAGATAGCTGACTTAATTTAGGTAGAATATTTTGACTTTCTGGCCATCACTGAATCTTTGTGAAAAAAAGAGGATGAGGTGCTCACTCTGGTGCCCAGTCATGTTTACGTGCTTCAACACAGTTTGTCTTCTCCGTCAAACGTGTTCTTGACTGTCGATCATCAGGGAGGTTATTTTACTTTTCAGGTGTGTCCAATTCATTTTCATTAAAGTCTCTAAGGATTCTGGTAGCTGTAGATGCACACTTATTGCACAAGAATCCTTAGAGACTTTAATGAAAATGAATTGGACACACCTGAAAAGTAAAATAACCTCCCTGATGATCGACAGTCAAGAACACGTTTGACGGAGAAGACAAACTGTGTTGAAGCACGTAAACATGACTGGGCACCAGAGTGAGCACCTCATCCTCTTCATCACTGAATCTTGGCTACATGCAGCAACAGGTCCTGCCCTCATGCTCACAGTACCAGACAACTATACTATACTATTTTTAGAGCAGACAGAACTGAGACCCGCAGAGGAGGCATAGCCATCATAGCCAAATCCAATCTAGCGTTGCGTCTAGTTGCCTCTCCTGAGGTCAAATCCTGTGAATCTCTCGCCTCCAAACTTCCCATCTCTGACTCAAACGCTCACCATTCACCTGATTTATAGACCTCCAGGCCCCATCGGCGCCTTCGAGGAGGACATCTCCACTATCCTCTCTGAAAACCTAAAAAATACTTTGCAGATACTCTTGCTCAGGAATCTTAACTTGGACTTCAATGACTCCAAAGACCAGCAAGCAGCAATAATAGCTAATGTCCTCACTGAACTTGGCCTCACTCAAAGAGTGTCACTACCAACCCATGACAAAGGTAGGACTCTTGACTGGGTGGCAGACTACAACTGCAATACCTCTATTACTGCCATAATACCTAATTTTTGAACTGACCATCATTTAGTATCCTTTACACTAGATGCCAGAATCCACTCCACTAAAAACTCAATTGCTCCTCCTCCCTTAAAGAGAAACAAAAAAAACATATCTGTAGATAAACTCCTACCATTAATACTACCTGCCCTCAACTTGCTACCAGATACTCCGGATCCCACAGTCTTAGTCAATGAATATAACAAAACCATGACAGAAGCCCTAGACACTAATGCCTCCCCCCTCTACCCCCCTAAAGATGAGAAAAAGTAAACCGAGAGCACATCTGAACTCCTCCTGGTTCACCCCACACCTCAAAACCTTGAAAAAGGAAAAAAGAAAAAGTGAAGTTGCCTGGAGTCAATTACCATCTGACTTAAATAGAGCCAACCTAATTAATATATCTACCACCTACAAAAAGGAAATACTGTGCACTAAGCAGGAAACTTACAATAACAGGATCTCGCAAGCTCATTCAAGTACTAAGGAACTTTTTGTTATATTAAAAGAACTTGAAAATCATATCCCTGTGCCTGACAATTGTGTAAAGGACAAAATGTGGTGTTCCGATATACAAAATGCCCTCTCCAGAGCAAAATTGCCAACAAAAAACCAAATATTGGGAATATTACCACACAGGCTCGCAATATACCACCTCCGCCCAAACCTGCACAGAGCTTCAATTTTGCCAAGTCTCAGTTGTTGAGGTCGAAAAAAATCATTCTCTCCCTCAAGCCATCTAACTGTCAGGGAGATAACTGCCCAGCCCAAATCATAAAAGACGTGGCTATAGACCTAGCACTGTTTGTATCGAACTAATCAATGTGTCATTCTCCACCGGTATCATATCAAGCAATTTAATGGAGTCCTCGGTACATCCGCTTCTCAAAAAACAATCATTAGATCCTTTCATACCCATTAATTATAGGCCTGTAACAACTGTGCCATTTCTTCGAAAGATTCTAGGTAGGGTGGCTTACCTCCAAATACAGGACTATCTTGAGCACAGCCAGTTACTAGGTTCCCAGCAATCAAGATTCAGGGGCTAGCACGGTACAGAGATAGCGCTGTTTGACCATAAGGCCCAAATCAACGAGCTGAGAGACAAAGCGTTACTGCTCCTTCTTGATCTCGCTGCAGCATTCGATCTGGTAGACCACAAGGTCCTATGCAACCACCTTGATTGAGCAGCACACTTCTCACAGAAAGCTATAGTCTGGATCCAATCTTTTCCAAGCAATAGAACTATGAGAGTCTCCTCGCCCTCAGCAGCAGCAGACCCTATCCCCATTACGTGTGGAGTTCCGCAGGGCTCATGTGTATCTCCCACAATTAATAATATATTCACCCAGCCCCTTTTCGATGATCTGGATTATCTCGGTGTCACCTACACTAACTATGCAGATGATACCCAGATTCTCATACCACTTACTGGGGATTATGATAAGGATTTAGCCTTGGTAAATTAAAATGGATCTCATCATCCAGGCATGGATGTCAGTCCATGGTCTGTCTGAATGATGGCAAAACTGAATTTATCATCCTGGGAACTACACCAAACCTTAACAAACTTGGCCACAAATAATCCTCCTTCTACATTGATGGCAACACCATCAATGTTGCCAAAGAAGTAAAAACCTTCGTTTTTTACATAGATTCTAGCTTGTCCTTTGCCAAACAGGTTAACTCCATGGCCTCTGCCATGGCCTATACATGTAACCTTATTCGAGCAGGCAAACCATTCCTATCTAAAAACAGCAGCATTACTTTGGCTATAGCGCTGATCCTGATCAAATTGGACTATTGTAACGCTCTATTTCTGGGCACCAACAAATATATTATCAGAAAAATCCAAACTCTATGCATATGGGAGAGAATTCCAGATATTGTGTTGGATCAAAATACTTATTTAAAAATGAATGACTAGCTTCAATATGTGTCAAGATGCATAGAATTATGCCCAGTATACGAGAATGCCATGTTGGTGCACAGAGTTTATGAGAAGGATAAATCAACAATTGCAATATGTTCCAGGCTATTGTCCAATCTTCACTTCCTGATGCTCCTGTGTTTTGATACCAGTCATTTCTGCAATTGTAAATCTTCAGTCCTCTAACCATTTGATCCTTTTGCCATGCCTATGCTATGTTTAGCCAAATGTAAAAATGTCATTGCATGCTTTGTAGTTTCTTCCCTGGGATATAGGCCCAACCAATATATTCTGTGGGATGTATTGACCCACTCCGCTGTACTATGCGGCATCACTCTGATGGTTATGGTGCAAGAAATAGCAACAATGGCGGCAAAACCCTTGTGCGCTACAAAAACCACGTTCTGCAACACAACAAAAAGATGGATGCACAACCTGCCACCCATGGTGCATGTGTGGTGGGATAGAGCACACACTACCGAAAATGTGCCAGTGGGCTCCATGACCAGCAAACAAGAGAGAGAAGCAGCACTTTGCAAATGAAACCCCAAAATGTGCCTACAAATGACATTGGCTTTGTTGCTAAAAACTCCAAAATGCCTATAACGCAACACTTCTCAACATTCAAAATCTTGCCTGGCGCTAAAATTAATGTAATCTAATTTAGCATGGTGAATATATAAAGTCCTAAAGTGTAGAGTAAAACATTTCTTCAGACAAACTGGATTGTCTGTAACTGATAGCCCCTGTCAAAATCTGTGTGCAGTACCCTGGGCTACCTGTGAATGACAGCTGTCAGATGAGCTCCTGAGGAAACGTCAAAATATTTAAACTAAAAGTTTGAGGATTAGCAAACATAAAGGGATTGTTGCTAAAAGTAATATAGGTCTTAGTTGTGTTTTTGATCCCACAGATGTAATGCTAAGACGGTAATGTATTTATGTGATTTGATGCAACAAGTTTGGTTTCTGCTGGATTTTTTATTAAGAATACATTACCCTGTGTCATGATCCATCGATCACGCCCCTTCTGGTCTTCCTGGTCCCTGGCACGTCGGGGGTTACTCGCTATAGTACACCCAACATGGCTGTATACACGGAACGCGGTCTATCGACCTTTACATCCTATGCAGCACGTTCTATAAATTAGCCACTCCCCTGCGGTTCCGCGCATCGCAACGCTACCGATAGCTGTGGCCTGACGTGTTCCGTAGTTCGTTCTCCTGAACTGTGTTGCTTCCTGGTCCCCAGACCTTCCTCCTTCTCCTTTCCTACTACCTTCCTTGATCCTGTCTCTTCCGCGTTCCGCGCAGACCGCCTCCGTGTGCTGTCTCCATTCCAAGCTTCCTGGAGTTTCCTAGATCCCGGACGAAGAAGCTGAACGAATCCTGGAATCCGAAGACGACCAGGCGGGCTTGTATAAGACCCGAACTGCTCAAAAGAAAACCCCAACAAAGGACTCCGCAAAACAGAGAAAACAGGTGAGAAAAGGGGAAACCTGTGACAGCCTGGCTGAGCTGCAACCCTTTGGAAGTGGAAAAACAGGTTTCTTTCAAGGGGAGGGGAAATCCTCTCAGCAGAAACTCACTGGTAGATGATAATTGTGGGTTAGACCAGACTCTTGTCTACAGAAAGAGAATGAACAATAGAAGACCCTTCTGCCCAGGAAACGGAGGTGTGAAAGGGGTCGTGAACTGCTCCTGGAAGGAACTCCCAAGGGAGGCGCTGCTCCGGGACTGCAGTGGGAGACAAAGGGGCAGGACCATTTGCTGTTAAGCATGAACAATTTTTAAAGACTCATAATTTGTGATTCAAGGTGGTGAAAAATATACAAAGGACAGATTTGTTAATCTAATTTTTGGCTGCACGTTTTAAGAGGCGGTAGAACTGTGTGACATATTGTGGACAGGAATGGCAATATATGTGGTTTTATGTTAACTGTTTAATGCTAAAATTATGAAACTTTACACACATCCCTATGGTAAACACAAACATTTGTGGAAAGTTTGGAAATTGTGTTCATGGCAAAAAGGACAAAATTCTGTAGAAAGATGAAACAAGATCCCACAGCTGCGGGATTCTGAGGAACAGCCACTACATAAAATATGGAATCTTTGTGTGTGATTTGTGTAGAGGTGACCAAGGTAGAAATATGTATTTAGGATCAAATCCGATGTTGAGACCAGTGGCTAAAGGGAGGTTTCTAAGGACTGTAAAGCAAACCATAAAATGTGACATCATCCGGCCTTGATCCAATCACTCAGATACAAGGCGGAAATGAGGTTTTGATCCAATCCCAGATCAAAGGGGCAAGCTTAGTTAAGCCGCCCATACACCCATTTTGTGATGTAAAAGGATAAATGGAGACAGCTGACAATGCACAGGGACTCACTGATTCACTCACTTTCCTGATTCCTGCGAAGCACCCTGATCCAGCATTCTACATCCAACTTTAACATCCTTCCAGATCCAGATGCCAAGACTCTAGCCAGCAGTAGAAAACTATTGACTTCCAGCAAGACCTAAATTCTCAAACTTTTCCTCGCAACCCAGTGAAGCGCTGTGCTGTGGGAAAGCCTTTTGAACCAGTATCCTGAAACTCTCTGGCTTGCTACCACAATGCTTGGCTGAGGAACTCGCTATCCAGCTGTTTGAAATACCCACAAACAAGAAGGGCAGATCCTGTGCAAATCCGGTGACCGGCTTAGTTGATCCAGTCCTGCGCCTGATGTGCTGTCCTTCCTTGACAGATCTAATCCATGACCAGAACCGACGGTCCAATTTGATAACTCATTCTGTGAATATTAATAGGAAGAACAGTGATCCATAATATATCTGCATTGTTTGATCCCGATCTCAAACTCATCCCATCTTTAATTCAGAACCATAGTATTGCTAGAACTATCTTTGCACGAACTCCTTTTCTCATCTGTGTTATTAAACCCTAACTTCTTATTGATTTGATTAAGATAAGTAAATCCCTGGAAGAAGTAGAGTATCCACAACAGGGGGGTTATGCTGACCACATGACTGTAAGATCCATCTGTGGCATTCGCTTTTTCATAGTCCTAATCTAGTGTAATCAAACCCATCTGTCAATATCAAAAGTGCATTTCTGTTCTCCATTCTTGCGCTTAATTTGCAAAAACGACTCTTACTAAAACCTCTATAACTCCCTCAATTTTTATGATAGAAGCAACATACTTGTCTGATTGGCCCATTATAGCGAATATAGCGAATATCGCATAAGGAAAGGTTTGCCGCGATTTGACATTATGAACATTCTTACACGTGTGAATTAGCTTTAAATTATTTCTCACTTGGTCTTTGAGATTTCAAATGTTTTCTTTTGACGAAATTATTGTTTGTGATTGTGTGCAACTGTTCAAAGCGGCTCCCATAGGAATGTATAATAATTTAAGTACTTTTGACCACATTTGGTGTTTTTGCTCATTAAATTCCAAAGACAATTTCAAAGCCATCCTGACAGCTGAAAAGTCAATTCCGTTTTTCCCTGGGACTTGAAGGTGGGAGTGATGTTCTGTTTGATTGGTGCTATTCATGAATTAATTTGCCTATTGGGGGGTTGAGGGTTTTGGCAGGGGGAACCTCTAACCATAGTGCCATTGGTTCTAAACCAACCCAAAAGTATTCTTTTCTGTGCTGCATTTGTTTTTGTGCTCATTACTCGATTCCTAGTGCATTAAATACATTGTTCTGTGTTCTCACCCCATTGGTGATCATTGTTACCTATTAAAATATATTGCGATTTTATATTCTAAATACATAAATATTTACCTTTGCAAACCAGCCTGATTCCTGGTTCAGTGTGACCGGGTGCAGTGGGGGTATCGGGAGAAGGCTGTAATACGAGTGATATATCGTTCAGAATAATGGACTTCTAAATAAAATAAATAAGGGTTTCATTTGTGCACTACATGCTGGGCGTGAATTCCAGGATCTATACTATTGCCGACACTCCTAATGCTCTCAATTTACAAAATAGGACTTCTCAGCATACATGTATCATAGCTGCTTTGCATACATCCGTAACAAGTTGAGTTTTTTAAACATCTTGGAGAGCCTAAGTTGTGTTATGCAAGGTCTATGTAAAAGGACTGCTTGCAAGACCATCTGCACCAACAATTTGGTGTCTCGGTTCTATTCATTTCAAGTCATTAAGATTGGCCAAGAGGGAGAGAAGAAAGCCTTCTAAAAGAATGCACAGGGAACTGCCTGGTGTGGAACTTTGGTGTAGTGGAGCAGTGAGAATAGGAGCAGGGGAGGTTGTGAAGCAAAATGTTTGGTACTGGAAGGGTTGATGGTACAGGATTTGGTGATGGAGGAAAGTACAGGATTGGCCACCAGTGGGCACATTGCAAGGAGAGACACCTGGAGACGATATGAAGAAATGGGAGGGAGAGACCATGGGACAGATGGAATGTGCTTGGAGGTGCAGGGCGAGTGCAGACAGCAAGTGGGATAACTGATTCCTATGTGCTGTTGGCCGGAATGGGGAGGGGAGTGAGAATACGTTGTAACCTCGGAGATGACCGCCTGTGGTTGAAGGATGAAGTCCAGCATCAAGCGCATAGGTATGAGTGTGCATCTGCTTGCCAAGTGAAGCAGGAGGGGCCTGGGAGTTCCTAAATTGAGGAGCACAAAGCAATGAGGTGACAAGAAACCGGCCAAACATTAACACCTTCTGGACAGATCTCACATATGGGAGACACTGTGGAACCGGCTAAATAAAAAATCGAGAGCTACAGCACGTGTGCCTGAGGCACCTTAGCAATGCCATTGCTTCAGTGACTGCCCGGGGAAAGACACCCACTCCCATGCATTACCAGAACAGCCTTTCTATAGAAGCGATGGAGTTTCATGTGGCACTGGCTTGTTTTTACGACATCAGAGCTAGAGACCTTCGCTTTATGGAAGTTGACTTTGAATGACACACCATGGAGGGATCTGTACATAGACCATTGGTATTAGAAAAGATATCTCGGGGGGGGGGGGGGGCAAGAGGGGTACATACTTGTAAAACTTGACTTGCACTGCAGGCTCTGCTTCCTGGTAGACCTACCAGAAGCAGAGGAGAGACCAAAGGAGGTGATCAAAGGAACCCCCACTTGCATAGGAACCATTAGTTGATGTCTGGGAGAGACTAGATGAGACCTTAGTTTTCCGTATGACAATTATTTTGAGGAGTTTTTGTTCTAAAGGTCCAGGCCAAAGCTGGCCTGATGAGACTTGATGTGCCCCTAGGGGTGGTAAAGGGATTCAAGTCCTGAAATATTCTTTAGGTCGAGAATCTCAACCCCACTTTTTTTGTTTATTCTAAATCCCTTGTATTGGGAAACCCCTAATAAAGTATCTCCTCTTAATTCTTATTGGCGTCTCTGGTGGTGTTTGCCTGTGTCTTCGTGATGGGTTTTAAAGAGCTTCCCCGCCCACATAACCCCACTCCTCTCAAACCAATCCTTGCACCCTTTATCATGACACAACTGAAAGACTTCTGCCGTCACCTACGTGTACCCTCCATGATAAAGATGAGGCCTCTACCATTTTACCACCACTGGCATTTATTTGAAGATATGCTTTGCAAACCAGAATGCTTTCAATCATGCACTCAACTGAATGAGATTGTAGAATCATTGAGCTTTAATGTACTTTCTGTACTGCGATTTAATTACTCCCCTTCCGCTGTGACCATCTTGCTCATGCTGATCCATGCTGATCCCGCTTTCCAGGCCCTTCATACATTGCAATAAACCGCTTCAAGGAGAACATCAAATAGGCTCCCTGCAAAGCAACACATGAGAAGTGGTTCTCTGTGTAATAGGCCTTTGAGTGGAGTGAATAGGGCCATTACATGCAGGGAGTACCTGACTACACTGCGAGGAATGGCGGGAGGACACTGAACAGTAGTCTAATAGACGGCAATGGGAATTCTATATGCCTTGCTGTCCTGCAGCGGAGTTAGGAGGGCTATAGCTCTGTGTAGGTGCCGTGAGCCTCGCAAGTTCAATGCATGCAAAGGGCATTCATATTGAATACATGTCCTTTATCATCTCTGATTAAATATCAGTGGTGTGAACTTCTTCATTAAATAGCAATGGGTGCCCTCGCTTCTACTTAAACCCAAACACAGATTCCTTTGCCGCAGTTAATCTCCTACTCTGGTCAGTGAATGGGTATCATTGATGGAGATTAAGGGGATCGGGAGAATCCTTAAACCTTATTTTATTGAAATGAGACCGAATACTGCGGTTGTGTGCCCTGGCACCATGTGCTTCCAGTTGGAAGGCGCGGCGAGCCGGCTGAGTTTATAAACTGGTCTGACATCTTGCAAGCAGTTCATGCTTTAAATTGATGTTTCACGTTGAATTCTTCTTATGTGAATTTGCTAAGCCTCAAAAAATGGTGTATAATTTAGATGCATTTATAATATGAATTCTGAATTAAATCAATTTTAATGCCTTAATACTATACAAGGGTCAACATTTGCCACGGAGTAGTGTCATTTTTAAGACTCGTGGTTTAAACGTATTAATATATAAATGTGTTTTGAGTGACCTTGTTTTGACAGTTGAAATCTGGCCAGTATGTGAACGATGGGCATGTCAGCCTCTTGCCAGTGTAATACAAATGTCTGCCAGGCATCCGTGACTCGGGATAGTATTTCAGCTGCAGTAACTGTTCGCGTTTTGGGCTCTACTGTACCGAATTATATGCCATGTACTTCAAGCCTATTAATTCAACATTTATTTTGACGAGACAACAGTAGTTTAAAAACAGCTACATTAAATAACAGTTTAAAATAAAAATGAATTATGAGTAATGAGTACACAGCAAAGCCTCTGCGGTGCATGTCCAGTAATGAAGGGCGCGGGTGAATAGGATCGGGTCCCTTGGGAACTTAGGAGGCAGTACAGCGGGACCCTGGGACAAGGAGGTGGAGAAATTGCTTCAAAGAGTCCGATGGAAACTAGTTTTGTGAAGCCCCAACATAATTCGATGCTTCATAAAATGTCATCTATACATTGCTGCTTTGTGACAGTAATAGGGGCCCAATTTTTTAGGGGGGAAATTAGGCTGTTGGAAGCCCACTAACCACGTCTGCCCTGACAAAACAGATTTATAAAAAGGTGAACATGGCCACCATGGCCCTGGCCCTCCAGGAGGTGCCCTCTTCTATTTCCATGGCAGCATCGTGCCCGGGGAGGGGGTGCAGCAGGCAAAGGTGGGTAGGCAGCACAGTGGTGACATTCGTGGCTTGATCCAGACATGAGACTTGTACCATCATGTATAGCCCGCATTTAAGAGCAATCTGGTTTCAATGAAGCCACAAAGGTTCTAATGCTGTGCGAGAAACGGCTGCCATATTGTTTCAAAAGGACACCAGTATTCTCTCAGCTACAATATAACTGTCCATTCACTCGTATGTCTGGGACTCCACGACTCCCACACCACCACCCCTTCCTGTCGTATCCTACTTAATCCTGTACTTTCCTTTTAGCCCCTCATGTTACAGTCCAGAGTTTAAATTTCACCTTAATGCATTCAAATAAATCTATAAATTGATACCATGAAATTATATCCATAGAGGGCCAGCGAGTTTCCACAATGTATATACTCCATGGATTGGTTTATCAATTTCTCTGCAATAATGTGTACCCTGATTGAAAGAGTTGTTAAATGCAAAAGGATTTACAGTCCTATAACCAAATTCATAATTTTACGGTTTTTCCTCTGCACGGTTCAGATTTTTAAAGTATGCACAATTGTTTTCAGTACAGATGGCAGCACCTCAGGGGAGGTTGGTACCAGTAGAGCATTTACTGTTTCTTACAGGGTTTGGCCTGCAATTGTCTCGTTTTTCGGCAGCTGAAAAGATTTCAAACTTTTCAAAGCAAACAAAATAGGCTGGAGTTATTTAAGAATGAGATGTTGAATATTCGGATGTTGCTTTTATTAAACCTACACATTTCAAGCACTACCGAGTAGTGCCTGGCGATGGCCCTGCACAGAAACACATGTCCGTGTTGTAACAAAAAGAATGTCTTCCTCTCAAATCACTACTTTAGAAGTTACCTGGCAGCAGTGCTTTAAGTGGGACTCTGAATCAAGTGCTTAAGCCGAATCCCACCCACACGTACTTGGGCCACGCTCCCTAACTGGAGACCTCCCGCCCCCCGACCCCCTCGCCTATTTGATGTGGGGGCCTGGCAAATGCTTGACTTCCTGTGATTAAGAAACAAAAGAGGGACGGGTGCACAAAATATACTAGTGCACCCCATCTCCCCTTTTGTTTCTTAAAGAGAGTACGAACATCCAGCAGGCAGCCCTTTCACTCAAGGAGCCATGTGGTTAACGGGCTGCCTGAAAGGATAGCCGACCCCCCCTCCGCCCGTTGGCAGCCTTTTAACCGTGCAGCTCCTTGAGTGAAAGAGCTGCCTGCTAGGGGTTAGCGCCTTCAACTAAGAAACTGGAGAGCTGGGGTACCTAGTCTCTCAGTTTGTTGCTTAATGAGGCGGGTGGTGACTGCCAGCAGGCAGCAGATTTAATCAAAGGCTGCATGTTGTTAAAGGGCTACCTGCAGGCCTCCACGCTTTTGAAAAGGCGAAGTATCAGATGCCTCTCCTCTTTCATAATCTGAAGCACTGATACCTAAAGACAGCCCTTTAACCATGCACAGCTGTTTGGCTAAATAAGCTGCCTTCTGGGTGTCGGCGTATCTGTGGATAGTTGGGGGCTAGGGGAGGTGAGCCCTGATGTGGGAGTCATTGTAGTCTGATGGGGCTCCGCCTTGCCTGGTAGTGGGCATTGTACTCCTGGACAGGTTACACTGATTAAAGTTCAATAATCACCACCTCAATTAGAAATGGAGCACAGTGTTACTAATGATGCATTTGTGCCTGCATACAGAAACAATATACAGAAGCAAGTTAGCTGCAGGCAGCATTAGCCTACCGAGCTGGGGGTTGTGGGGGCAGACCCCCACAGGGCGCCTCAGGACTGTTTCTCAGCCCCCGGAGGGCTGTGCGGCTGGTTAGCGTCCTGGCTGCTCATTAGGCAGGCGTCCTGAGGTGCAAAGATTTCACACGTGTCTGTTTCTCGCATGCCCTGCTAATGGGCAGCAGTTTAATGTAATGGATACAGCCAACCACTTCCCATTTTGGGCCATTGTTGAATGGACCTGCTCCCCTTAACTGCTGCCAAATGCAGATAAGAAAAGGCACCTTAACAAAGGCCTCTCATTTACGGTTGAACATTTCATTTGTTAGCAGTGCCTTTTTTAGACCAATCTGTTGGCACAGTGATTGGACGTTTCCAAATGAGACCCCGCCCCACCTCTCCAGTTACCTACCAAATCTGTATCTGCGACCAAGATAAAGTGGGTAACATAATAAAGCACCTCAAGGACGTATATATAAATGGATATTTGCATCATTACAATATGGATCAATTAGTTAATTTAAAATAAACATGCACGTGAAACAAAACTGGTGGAACAAAGCATACACTGTTCTGTAAAGCCTGGCACATTTGGGACACTTTCTATTAAATTGCTGGCAGAGGCAACATACAACTGGCGTAAATACTGACAACCCTGCCTCTCGTGCAGCAATGTGCACACAATGCTTCTTCTATGCATCCTGGCGCGTACACCCTGGTTTTCGCACACTAGTCAACAGACCTGTGCCACAGAAATGCAGCAAGTCCTGTAAGTACAGTGGTGTAAAACGAGACACTTTTAGGCTTGCATTATTTTGCCTTCTGGGACTGTTTTTCTTTTTAATTTCAGGATCAGCAATGAAAACCACTATATTATCGTAGAGGAGCAGCCAAATGCTTCTTCAGCAAGACCCGCTTTCCCCACCCCCCCACTACTGCCTGCATGTTGGAAACCTGAAACTGTGCCATGCTTAATACCAGTGACTGACTGTTCTACGAAGAGCCTTCAAGCAAAAGTATCCATTAAGAAAACCATACCAGATGTATGCCAAAGAGATGTCAATTTCTTGGAAGAGGTCCCTGAAGGAATATGAAAACAAGAGAAAGAGAAGCTGGTGACGTCACAAGAAGTGAGTGACTTACTAGGAAAATAAGAAAATGTATGGACTTTATAGAAACTGATGGCAAAATAAGGAATTGAGCGAACATCCTTATGAAGAAAAGAAGAATGCATGTGTGTGTGTGTGAGACACACTGCAGAAAATGCAGAAAATGCAAACTGTTCAATGACTTTACAGACGCAGCAATACAAGTAGACTAAGTAATCATAGAAGCCAGATTTACGTAGTGAATAGATTGCAGGCAAAGCCGCCATTGTATAGTGTCTGGACATCGGTGTCGCACATTTTAGCACGTTCAAACCCACAGAGAAGAAGGATTGAGAACTGTGTGTCGCAGCAAAGATTTAGCTGGAGATTGCGTACTTGAAGGGTGAAGCTGTTTGGCCTGGTATCAGAGCTGGAGCAAGGCCGGTTATCTATCAATGAAGAACAGAAACTGAGAGACGCTGAATCATACTGTGTTCAAGTCCAAAGAGAAAACACCACGGGTAAGGCTCCAGGGCCAGACGGCTTTAATAATAAATTCTATAAAACATTTCAGACTGTGCTTTCCCCCTACTTAACAAAACTCTTCAACATTGTCTGGGAAAATGGTGTAGTAACTAAATCAATGGCCGAATCAGCCACAACATTGCTGCTGAAGCCTGGGAAGGACCCTCTGAACTGTGCCTCTTATCGGCCAATTGCACTGCTAAATACAGAGGCAAAACTGTTGGGTAAAATAATTGCGGGACGGTTAGGAAGAATTCTCCCTCCATTGATAGGAAATGATCAAACAGGTTTCAGATGCAACCGCTCAACATACGATGATGTTCGTTGAGCTTTAGTTCTGATAGCTTTGGCCCTGTAGATCCCGGGGAAACTATCTTTATTGTCTTTGGATGCCCATATGGCGTTTGACAGCATGTCCTGAAGATATCTAGAAGCTGTATTAGAGGGGTTTGGTTTTGGCTCAGGGTTCTCGAAATTGATTCTCCCAAATTTCCAGGTTCCTTCGACCAGGGTCAGACTGAACATGAATTGGACTCCACTGATTGTTTTAGGTAAAGGAACCAGACAGGGCTCCCCTCTCCACCCCCCCGTCGCCTCTGGACTTTGTTTTAGCAATGGAGCCTCTGGCCCAACATATCAGACTCCATCCTGGAATTCTTGGCTTCGAAGTAGCGGGGCAATGTCATAAGATAGCTCTGTATTCGGATGATTTGCTTTTTTTTTTTAAATGACGCTCCCAGCTCAATCCTGCCTCTTATGGATCTCCTGGCCCGGTTCGCCTCGATCGCTGGGTTTAAGGTGAACCCAACTAAATCCGTAGGAATGGCCCTAACTGTAGATCCTTCAAGATTAAGTGGTATACAGGCAACATCGCAGATTCCATGGTCCTGCTGAGATCCCGTACCTAGGAATTAAATTGGCTCCAATTTATGCAGGCCTTTACAAGACGAATATCCCTGCTTTATTCAAAGAAGCTAGAGTGGCTTCATCGCTAGGACTCTCGAGATCTTGTGGCTGGGCCGGGTTAGCGCGGTCAAGATGTCTCTTATCCTGAAATTGCTTTATACTTTTCATTCCCTGCCAATACTTATCCCTGAGAACGAACTCCTAGAGATGCAAAAGCAGATTAGCCAGTTTATTTGGAAAAAGAAAAAGCCACAGGTTCCTTGCAAGCTCCTCACAAGAGGGAACATGATGGGGGGGGGGGGCTGGGCCTCCCTTCGGTTTCGCATTACTTCAGAGCCGCTCAGGTAGCAGTGATGTTATCGTGGGGGAATTCGCTTGATCCTCCCAGGTGGTGGGAGATCGAACAGGCGCTGACACTGTTCTCCCTGGCTCATTTTCCATTTCTTCCCAAGGAAGCTCGGAGAAACCAAGGCGAATTGGTACCCACTACCCTAGCCACGCTTCGAAGTTGGGACAGGGCATGTTCGCAGAGTGGTATTGTGATGGGATTAGGCCCGTTCTCCCCCATCACTCAGATTCCTACATTCATCCCGGGCTTGGATGCCAAGTCCTACCAAAACTGGAGTTTAGATGGAGCTCTGAGGCTGAGAGATTTATGTGCAGGCCAGGAACCCCTGACCTTTCAAGAATGCAAAGAAAAATTCAGGATCTCAGAGACGGAACGATTTAGATACATACAGCTCTGACATTGGCTGACAAATAAGTGCACCCGCCAAGCCGCTTTAAAAACCCCAGTTGGTATAGAACTTAAGATCCTGGAGGGACAACAATCTGGCCATGTGCTACAGACTTTTAGAGAATGCTCCTTTAGAGGAAAAACTCCCTTATATGCTAGCTTGGGAGAGGGAACTGGGCCTAGACATTTCAGATGTGTCATGGTAGCATATCTGGCAAAAGGCAGAGAGGAGTTCGCGATGCACTATAGTGAAGGAGAACACCATTAAGGTCTATTTCACGTGGTACGTACCCCCAAGTAGGCTTCACGCAATGAATCCAGAACATCCAGACATATGCTGGCACGGCTGTGGGGAGCGGGGAAATCTGGCTCATATGTGGTGGCATTGTTCACTTATCCAAATATTTTGGCTGGAGGTGAGGTCTAAAATTAATGAAATCACAGGTTCTTTACTCCCTATGGATCCAAGAGTGCTGGTACTAGGGGATGCACCAGTGAATGGGTTGTTTCCAATGACAGGACACAGGGCTGCTTTGATTTCACAATTGCTTATTGCTGCCTGAATTACAAGAGCCCGATTTTGGAAAACTGTGGCGGGACCACAAATAGCATATTGGTGGGTGAAGGTGTTGGAATTGTTGGGCTTGGAAAAGCTTCCAGCCATGCTTGAAGGGAAACTCCCTGGAGCCCATTTTTTGATTGTTTCAGACCGAGAGCATATGTATTTTCAACCGCAACTGATGAGACACTTTATGACTCCTTCATGATGCTTCATTCCGACTACATGAATTGATGGCTTACTGAACTAACCCAGTTTATTTATTTCTTTTTCTTCTTTCTCTCCCTGTTCTCTTGTGGTATGTTTTCCCTTCTCTCTTGATTACTCTTCCCTCTCCTCGATGTTCTTACCTATGAATTAATCATCCCTGTGCCAGTTTGTTGAATAATGAATTGTAGGATTGTTTGATCAATTTATGAAATTGGAAAAGTTATTGTGAAATTCAGGGAATGAATTATGCAGGAGAATGTTCTTGTAATGTTACATGTTACGCATTTGTATGTTAAAAAAATCCAACAAAAAATAAGAAAAACAAAAAAAGAAAGAACACCACGAGTACCAAGTTTATTAATTCAAGACTGCAAAACAGGCCAAGTTGCGGTCTCCTGTCAAGTGAGCCAAGGATGAAAATGGGAAGAGTGGGCCTGTACTCCCTATTATCTCAAGAGAATCTATTGCAAGGCCAAGTTCAAAGAGATGTGGGGCTTATTGGGTGGGAAGCAAGAGTATGAGCTTACGTGCTGCTAAGGAGCCGAATGTTCCAGATATGGCACGAGTGTGACAAACAATTATAGAGGGCCGTATAATGAAGGGCCTTATAGTTTAAGAGCCACTAGTATTCCGTGTTCTTAATAAGTGTTGAGGACGACTTGCATTAGCAGCAGGCTTGAGTTGTCCACCGACAGTAGATATCCAATCACAAACCCAGCCCTTATAGGAAGTACATTTAGTTGTTCTCCTTGAGCCAACCACAATCCCTTGTAGGTTTTTATTATTTGCCACATAGTATGACGTCATGTATGACACATTTTTGCTATATAAATGTGTTTTTATGTGATTTGCTCTGAGAGCTCGAGCAAACGTCCGTTGATATCCGTTGTAACTCCCTGTTTTAGACAATTGGTATTCAAACAGTCGAATGAGACTTTGGCAACTTCCTGAGTTGGTCTAATTATTTGGTGTAAGAGTTATTCTGCATCCCGTCCTTTGCACGACACGTTACTGATTAAGGACCTTATGTTCATTATTTTGGCTTAACATGTTTCTAAAACTGTCTAAATGTTGCCAGGTTGCGTTAGAATGTGATGTGTATCTTGCTAGTTATCGCTACTAGACAGTATCATTTAACGTCAAAACTTAATATTTTTAGCAAGTATATGCAATATATGTATATTACATAGTGGTCAAGCAGTGAATCCAGGATTTTAACTCAGAATGTATGATCTGGGGCCAAATGTGTAATGTCGCTGACTCCACTGTGAACATTGGAGTCCTTAGAAGGGATTAAGTTCACACTACTCTAAAAAAACTCCCGTTAGATTGGCAGGTCTAATGATTTTGGGGACAAATTGCTTGTTCTCCATGGTTAGTCACCCTTGAGCTGGTCTCCTATATTTTTTATTGTTGCACTGGCGTGCTCTCTATCCCAGAACATGTAATTTGACAGGCAGATGCATAGCCTCAACGGCCATTCAATCCACCAGGGATTCTAGTGTAGTAGACCGACTGCTGCTGGGTCAACTTTAATATCCTCCACTGTTACTGCTGATCACTGAAATTGCTTGGGCCATCCAGAGTAATGGCTCACAGACAAACAAGTGAAACTTTGATCTGCCGTGTTGTGTTATTTAGTCTTGCATCTTATGTTTTCACAGGTACTTAGACTCTGACGTAGTAGCAGTGGGCAGTGCTGGAAATGAACAAAATGTATTGGGGGAACTTTCACTTCTTTGGAGGGTTGGGAAGCAGGAGTTGGGGCCAGGGGCATGGCCCCCGACCAAGCTGCGCAACACAGTATCGGTTTATAGAACCCAATCCTAGCGACTTGCATAAAAGCAAAGGGCATAATGGGAACATCATAATGTCCACAATTTTAAGTGTTAAATATGCCTTGGAGTGATTGGAGCAGGCTGGGTATGTCTGATAAGTGCAAGAAGAAAAGGGGGGGTGTATGGGTACAGATACAGACCCCAGTGCATGAGTGGCAGGGTGCACAGGTGCTTGGGCCCGGGGGACAGAGCATGGCCAGGTGCACAGTGCCAAGGGAGAACAGAATCAGCATGGGGAGGGGGGGGCGAAGGCAGAGGCAAAGAGGAAGGTCTTGAGGTGCTTCCGGAACCAGAGATGGTTTTCCTCAAGGTTAAGAGTGGCAGGGAGGATGTTCCAGAGGGAGGCCCCAGCAGTAGACCAAGATCTACCCCCAGCTTGTTTAGTTGAGAAACGACTGACCCAGAGGGAGTTAGATGTAGAGGAGTGGAGAGCTCGAGAGTGGAGGTATTTGCGGAGGGATAGCTGAAGGTACGTTGGGCTCAGGCCCCAGGAAACCTTATGGTCAATGGGTTTTGAATTTAATCCTTGCATCCACTGGGAGCCAATGGAGAGATTTCAGAGCTGGAGATACACAATCGCAGGGCTTGAGGCCAAGGACCAGTCTTGCAGTCCTGTTCTGGATAAGTTGCAAAGGCCGGAGAGTAGAGGCAGGTAGATTAAGAAAGAGGCTGTTGCAATAGTCCAACCTAGAGAGAACCAGAGCTTGGGAGACAGTGAGCTTCTGGGGGAAGTAGAAGAAAGGCAGAGTATCTCTGAGGAGGTGCAGTAAGAAGTTCGACTTTTTTGAGACATCAGCGATGTGGGCGGAGAAGGAAAGTGTGGAATCAAAGGTGACGCCAAGGTTCTTGGCCTCGCTGGTGGGGATAGGAGGAGGGCCAAGGGAGGCCGGTCAGAGAGTGAGGCAGAAGGAGGGTGATGGTGTGCTGATGAGGAAGATTTGTCTTGCTGGCATTCAGACAAAGATAGGTGGCAGCACACCAACCTTGAATGGCTGGTTGGCAATCCGAGATGAGAGAAGTAGAGGAGGAGGCCGAGGGCAGCCTCAAAACCTGTCGTCTGCATAGCACTGGAAGTTTGAGCAGAAAATGGCAATATAGCGGGCGAGAGTGCCAGGTATTTGTTGAAAAGCCACAGCAAGAGGTTAGACTCCTGGTGAACACCACAGGTGGAGAGGAAGATAGATGATAGGAAGGACCTAAGTTGGACCTGGGAGGGTCGATCAGAGAGAAAAGAGTTCAGCCAGGCCAGAGCCTGATCAGTGATAACCTGGTTATCACGGAGACGGTTGAGCAGGATGGTATGTTTGACCATGTCGAAGGCAGAGGAGAGATCGAGCAGGATGAGGTCAAGGTTGGAAAGCAGAACCTCACGGATGTTCAGGAGAGCAGTGCCCGTGCTTCTGCCAGCTCTGAAGCCAGACTGATGGTCATGGAGACAGCCAACTAAATCAGAATCAAGGAGTAGCTGAGAGATGGCTAGCTTTTCAAGGGGTTTGCCCAGAAAGGGAGTAATGAAAATTGGGAAATAGTTGGCCGGAAAAGAAGGATCAGCTGTGGGGTTCTTGAGAAGAGGATGCACAAGGGAGTGCTTAAGAGGGGAGCGGGAAGGCTCCTGAGGCAAAGGACTGGTAGCGAAAATTGGCAAGGGCTGGAGCGAGGGTATCAATGTGGTCCTTGATAGTTTTAGAGGAACCGGGATGTACCTGTTTTGACGAGGCTTTCATAGATCGGACTTGTGTAGCAAACACATCAGGGGAGAAAAAGAGGAAAGGACGAGAAGGAGGGTAGGGGGGATGGCTGCAGGGAGGGTCAGTGAGTACATACTGAAGCGGGAGTGGAGGAGAGGGTGGACAAGATGTCCTGGGTTTTTGAGATAAAGTGAGAGGCAAGGGCATTGTAAAGAGCCTGAGAGGCAAGGGGAGGGGTAGAGACTGTAGCAGGGTTGGCCAGCTCCTTGCAGATTTTAAGAGTTCAGCCGAGTGGTTGCATGCCGCAGAGACACAGGCTTGAATGCGGACTGTCTTCTTGGTACGGACAGAGAGTCTGTATTGACTTTGGAGTAGGCGACAGGCCAGTTTGTCAGAGGATGAACAGGAATCCCTCCATTTTCTCTTAGCCGCCCTACACTTACGTTTGAGTGCAGCTAGATCGGAGTCCTACCAGGAATTGCACTTGGCTTTGGACTTCAGGCGGATTCTCATGACAGGGGCAAGAGCATCAAGAGTATCAGAAATAGAAGAGTAGAGAAGAGACGGGGCTGTGTCAAGGTGTGAGTCAGCCAGAGGATGGGGGGGGGGGGTGAAGGTGGCAGCAAAAGCCTTGACTGACGCACGCTTTATGGGCCAGATGGCTAAGAAGGTAGGTGGCAGTATTGGGATAGGCTTGGCTTGGGGGGGGGAGGAGGGGGTAAGGGAGAGCGAGATGAGAGGAGAGGAGAGGAGGCCGTGGTCACTCCAAGAGAGGGGAGTGGTCAGAGGGATTGAGAGGGTGAGGCCAGAGGAGATCAAGACATTAAGTGTGTGTCCTGCAGAGTGCATTGGGCCAGAGGGGAGGATAGAGACGGAGAGGGAATTGCAGAGGTCGCAAAAGAGCAGAGCTGAGAGACATGGAGAATCAAAGTGGATGTTGAGGTAACCAAGGAGGAGGAGTTGAGTGGTTGAGGTCTGCCCACTCGGATAGAAAAGAGGTGATTTGACCAGGTGGCCGGTATAGCGTAGCAACAGTGAGAGAGTGGCTAGGAGAGATTGACAGTATGCATAGAAGGCATTCAAAAGAGTAAATCTGAGTGGGAATGATAGTGACAGGAATCCACTCAGGAAAGATCAGGGCTCCACCACCTCAGGACAGGGTGGATCTTGGTTCGGAAAGGATCTTGTAGCCATCAGGGAGGAGAGTGTCAAAGCTTGTGACAGAGCTGGCCGTGAACCATGTCTCAGTAAGACCAAGGACATCAAGGTCCAGTTCTTTAAGGAGGTGGCAGATGTCAGAGGAGTGTTCGACAGCATAGCGAGAGTTGAGAGTGGCAATATGAAGAAGGTTGCTAGCCTTAAAGGCCTTCCATGGAGGGGTACAAATCAGAGGTACACCGTGCGGAGGTGTGGAGGGAGCCCAAAGGGGGGGCAGAGGAGGAGCTATGAGTGGGCAAGGTAGCCAAGGAGTGGACAGCCGGAGAGGAAAGGAAGTTGATGAGGTGAGGGAACCGCATATTGAAGAGGAGGCGATTGTCCTGAGGACCTTGGACCATGACAGTGCCATTTAGGTAAACATTAAGGATGATTCTGGAGCATTCGTAGGTAGCCATGCAGACTACCCAGCGAGTGCCACCATTAATGGGAGAGGAGGAGACAGGACAGAGCACAGAGATCCTATGAGGGGTCCGTAGAGGGGATGACAAAGAGGATGTCCATGAGGGTCTGTCTGGAAGAGGCGCTGGAATAGGTATTGGCGATAGGGAGACCTATGGTTGGAGGCCAGGATATCCTTTTTAAACTTCTTCTTTCTAGACTAAGTGAGAAGGGAAGGATAGTTGATAGAGAAGCAGTTTAAGTAGATGGGAGGAACAGAAAGTGCCATGAGTGCAAAGAGAGAGAGGAGGTAGAGGGAGGGGAATGCAAGTACAGTAGAATGGAACAGTCTCTGGACTAGCAGAGCACTGGTCTACCAGAGCGCCTGTGTCTTGTTCCGTCCCATTCCCTGCACTGGCAATGAGAACAGGCCAAGTTTTCCTTGTTGCATTGTTCATATGTGCAAACCTGAAAAGTTAGGGCTTCCTTTGGTGCATAAATTGTAGAATATTTTTTTTTAAGTTGTCTGGAGCAGGTTTCGCATGTAAATTGTTTGTGTGGTTTCTTTCCGAGTGGCATTTTAAGGAATGCAGAGTTATGTTGGTCGAAGCATGGTTAGTATGGTGTATTGGGGGGAGGGGGCAGTGTGGGCATGGATCTTCAAGTGGTGTATGTTCCATTGCGTAACATGTTTCAGGGATGAAGGTATGTGGGATGAAGTTATGTGACACGATGTGCTGGTTGTTAGTTATGGTAAAATATTCTTGAAATGGTTATTCTTACCATGTTTTGCCCCACAAACTATCCAATATCCAGGGGCAACCTGTATGTAGATGTCGCCACGTCCGTATGCAACTACACGCACCATTTTCTTTTTTGTCTCTCAATGTTTAAATGTGATAGCGAATGTGCAATCCACTGGCATCCTTCAGTTTGTTTGGTTCTGGGATCATCTGGATGGCCCAGGTATGCACATGGTATTCATTTGGATGGTCTCTTTTTGCTAAATGTTGTTGGTTTTTCATATTTTCTCGGGTTCTGACCCGATGTGGATTGTTTTTGTTTTTCTGCTTTAATATACCGTTAATCTGATGTCATTAGAACTGTTTGCTCCACTTGACCACTTTAGGATTTACTAGTACACACTTGTGATACAGGTACATTTTCTTGCCTTGACCCTGAACAGGGTTTTGAATTTCTTAAATGAATTTGAGACATAGATTATTTTATACACCACTATACTATACACCTTTCAGCGATTATCTATTTGATCCACACCGTGGCGCACGAGGACACAGGTATGCTTGTTGGTTAAGTCACACTTGACACGTATCTCTGTTCATTGTCTTGGAGTGAAATCCACAATCTGTTTGAATTTATTAACTTTTTCCTATATTTTTTTTTAAAGATTCAGCCCTGATCATAGACCTAGTCTGAAATGCATTGGCTGGCTTTGTTTTGAGTCAGTTTTCTTACTATGTTTTTAATTAAATTATTGAATCCTCAATAATACATAGGTGGATTTTCTTTTTTTGACAAAATGTTCACAACAGTATTCTCTTAAGAGCTAGTCTTAGTATTGCATTAACATATTGTTTAAGGGGCTCTGTTGATCCATTGATAAGCATATGGTACTTGGGGAGGTACTCCAGGTTCTTATTTTTCTTTTTTTCTTTTTTTTTTCTTTTGCGGGACAAACTGATGGCAGCAGTAGCTTTGGCTTTACTTTGTGTAACATTTTACCGATCCTTACCGTGTTTACTGCGCCTGGCTCCTGACTGTAGCTAGTGTCAAACAATGCCATGCCACAAGGTCTTTTTTTCGTCCCTTTGTCATTTCCCTGCCTGTCCAGGGCCAGGATTTCATTTTCTGGGCATTAATTTGCCAGCAGAGGCTGCTTCTCTTGCGTGCTACTGCAATTCATATATGTAAGCACCCAGCAAGTGGGCTCGAACTCTCTGGTCCCAATTCACACTATTAGTGCCAGGGTGTCTGGTGTGCATGTGCACATAAGGTACCCCAGCGGTCCATGATTGTACCTCCACCGGTGTGCATGTAGGCAGGGGATCTTGCCATTGGGGGGGACTTTGGATAAAATGGGACCTGCATCCACTCCAGAGATCTGACCAAGGAGCCAAGTATCCAGAGGAGCCTAGCAGAACAAAGGATGACTCTGAGTTGCATATGGGGAGGTGTGGCACCCGAATCCTGTTGCTGTCGCAGTGAAGCCCTGCTGTGCTCCGGATTTCAGAAAAACTGCAAAGGTGCTTCGAAACCTTGGAGTGGTGGGACCAATCGCTCTTGACGCCTCTCGTAACCCTGCAAGTAAGCCTCTTTGGAAGCGTCCCTGGGCCATCAAGTGGGCTGTCCAGCTCAATCCCTGTTTGCCTTGCAGGAGCGTCATCTTTTCAAGCTTGGGTATAACTAGCTTGTCCAACAAGGCACCCTTCTGCCAATTTCCGTCATCCCAGCAACTTTCGGCAGCGAGATAGAAGGTTGCATCATACCGCGCTAGCTGGGTCCCTTTGCGTCACTGTGCTGCAATGATAGAAGCTGAAGGCTGTTCTCCCTCATTCATTTCAGTGCTCTGGGACTTGCTGCATTGGTGCATTCATCTTTTCTTGTCGGAATCGAGAGTAGCAGCTCCTAGGCCAAACGGGACCTGTCCCCGTACCTGCAGCGCCTGTTCATCTGTAACCTGAACGGAGTGTGGGAAATTGGACCTCTGGTGACCACATCTGGATCTGTCAAGTCTGGAACAAAACTGCACTTAAGGGTTCAAGCACTGTCTAACCCCCTACCCAACCCGCCATACCACACTACATTGAAAAATCCAACACAATCAACACCTTCAACAAAATCGAGATTCGCCAACACATAGACACCAACTCTGTATCCACAAAACCACCTCACTCTTGGTCCCCCGCCCCACCTGAATTCTCCACACCAGGACAACATTCAAGACACTTTCTGCAGAGGACCTGGTAGAATCCCTGCCTGACCTCATTGCCACATCATATACAGACGACATCCTCCCAGCATCCATCCTCAATACCCTCCCTGCAGAAGCTCTCCTTTAGACAGGACAAAGACTCAATCTACTAGAGAAACCCACAACTGGATTCCCTTCCTAGGTAAGATCATCAAGTAAGCAGTAGCTGCGCAATTGCAGCAACACATTGACACCAACAATCTCCTCAAAACCTACCAGTCCGGGTTCAGACCCAGATGCAGCATGGAGACAGAAACCATACTTGGGGTCGATGACGCCCTCCACATCCTTGACAGTGGCCACCCCTTCTCCTGGTTCTACTCAACATCTCAACTGCTTTTGATACATTAGACCACCAGGCACTCCTGGACACCCTACATCGGCACATGGGGAATCAGCAAAGTTATCCTACGCTGGTTCGAGTCCTACCTCCCCAACCGCCAGCAGTTTGTTCAGATGGACTCCTCTAGATTGGAAATACAACCAGTCGCATGTGGAGTCCTGCTGGGTTCCATCCTCTCCCCAGTGATCTTTATTATATACATGGAGCCACTGGGAACCCTCGTAGCCACACACAACATCCGCATTCCACCAATACACCGACACACAGCTATACCTCAAGATCGACTCCATCAAGGACATCCACAGGATCAAAACCTGCTTCTCGCTAATCCAATCTTGGATGTCATTTTACGATCATCAAGCATGGCATTGACCAGCAGGAACCTCCCCTCCTCATTCCGTACCACTCCCAAGGTCTTAAGGGGAATCCCCTTGCACACCAGGATGGCAACCCCTCGTTTCTTCAGCCCACTTGAGGCAAAGAATTTGGTGGGGTAAAGCCTATAATTAAGGTGGAATTCATCTGCCGGTCGTAAATGGGTCTCCTGAAGAAATAGAAATGATGCATCTAAGGACCCTAGTCTATGAAAGAGTGCCTTACGTTTCAGGGGGGCGGGGGAAGTTCAGGCCTTGCACATTGAGGGAGATATACTTAAAACCCGGGGTTGCCATCGTACAGTCACTCAGGCTTTTGCCCCAAGTAAGCCCACCTAAGGGGGACAGAGGCAGGATACCCAGTCTGGCAAGTCATTGCAGTGTAACCTGTAAAAGGTTTGTGGTGAGTGGAAAAATAACACCAACTTAATGGCTTCAGGTTAAACTCAAGAAAATAAGCGAAGTAATAACAGACAAAATAAAATAACCAAGCTACTTTCATCAAGGATTGTGCCATTTCCATACCCAGAGTCAACTTTAACCAGGTATGAAGTATGTCGGGCGCCATCCACTCAGGCGCCCAAGCCGGTTAACATATGGAAATTTCCATTGCCCTTAAGTAAAACGAAACAAAGTACTCTGGAGCGGCGGGGAACTGCTTAACTTACAAGTGCATGTTGAGATAATCCAGTCTCCCCCTGGTCTCTCGGCCCCAGGCTGAAGATAGGGCGCCGATGGGTGTGTCCAAGGAGAGAGAAGGGAAAGGCATATTCAGAAGCCCAGGATCTCCAACCCGGCCACAGGGAGTCTGCTTCACCAAGGAGCGTCAGGGGCCTGACAGAGGCCTGCGAAATGGCTGTATCTTCATATTGAGGACTGTTCATATCTACCGCGGTCGGGTCAGGTAGCCACCCAGCCCTCCCCCTCCTCCGGATTCAAAGCTGATGACTCCTCTTGGATTGTGGTTGTTTTCTCTAGGTCGAGTTCCTGGCGTTGGTTCGCTGCAGGTTGGGGCCGACGCAAGGTTTTCCCTCGTCCGGTTTTCGGCAAGGGGTGTGGAGTAGTCCCATTCATGCTCTGATCGTGTGGGTTCAAGTCCCAGTTGTCCGACGCCTCCAACATAAGACCTCTCGCTTTTTCTTCAGAGGAAATTACATAATGTTGATTATGGAAGTCAAAGATCAGCTTGCATGGAAACTCCCAGCGATAGTGGATCTTCCGGGGCCTTAGCCAAGATGTTACCCTCTGCAGTCGCCATCTGCACGCCAGAGTGTAGGAGGCCAGGTCCTGGAAAAGTAGTACCTTTGCGCCTTGGAATTGTATTCAATCTGAATTCCTGGCTGCCGCCATGATCTCTTCTTTCTGGTGAAAAAAGTGCACCCGAGTGAGCACATCTGCTATCAGATTCGTTTTAAGTTGGGCTGAAGAATACAACCGGTGGGTTCTATCCAGCTGTAGTTCTTCATTTGGCGACAGGTCAAGGAGGGATCTGAACAGTGTCTGTACATATTCAGCTAGATCCTGGTCAGGGACCTGTTGGGGGACACCACAGAGGTGCACACTATTCCGTCTCGACCTGTTATCCAAGTCGGCCTGCTTTGCCCATATATCCTCACGCTCTTCCTCAATTACCTTCACCCTTTCTGCTAAAACCTTATTGTTATGGGATTGTTCACTAGATGCATTTTCCAAGTCGTTAACCCTGGACTCTAGCCCCCCCAAGGCGGGAAGTGAGGTCTGCAAGGGACTGGGCCAAAGAGTCCTTAGAGGTCTTGATCTGTTCTTTAATCTCTTGGGTAATGTCCTGTTTAAAGGATCGGAGCATTCCCTCCAATTCCTCTCTGGACATCGCCATGTTTGGGGCCAGTTTTGGAGATGGAGCCGGGTGAACCTCGCCCGCGACCGTGCACGTGTGGAAAGGGTCCACAGGCTGTGGCGCCAGATAGGCCTGTATGCCGTGCCCCTTCTTTTTCACCGCTGTTTTGGGAATCACTTGGGGAGACAGCAGGGGGTCACCTACTTATAGTCCCAGGGCCGCTGGAGGAATGTGAGGATATGAATATGCAGGGTCAGCCTGTTATGTTTTAATATAAAGTGAGCTATTGGGCCATGCAAAGGATGAAAGGCCTCCCACCATGTTATTGCAGGAATCTAGTTTCAGGCCCTTGGGAAATCCATCTGGGTTTCTTCAGTGTTGAGAATGTTCCTGTTCCCTGCCCTAAAATGCAGCAACACTCACCAGGGCTCAGCTAGCTCCGGGCAGGCTTCACTTTGTGTATATCAGCCGTGCACCGAGTGCTGCCACAACTCCTTTGCGGTGTCTCCGCACCTCTTCATCAAGCGCCAGCCTGACGGGCAAAGGCTTGGGTGTCCTCGCTCCAGGACAGGGCGGTGTCAGCAGATGCCCGGCCAGCCTCTATGCAGGCCACAGCTTGTGGGGGAGTTATCCCGCTCGGGCCCGTCGGCTCCCTACAGCTCCGACTCTTATCATACGCGCCGCCCCGAGCAGGCTCCGAGGGGCGGCGCCCAGCAGTGGGATTCGGCGGGCAGAGTCCTTTGCTCGTCTTGACTCTCCAGAGTCTCCGCAGCTCTGGCTCCCCACCTCCAGCCGCTCCAGCAGGAGGACCAACCTGCCTCCAGACAAACCGCCGGACAGCCTTTGCTTACTGTGCCGCTCCTCCCCCTTTCTTAGGCTCTCCGACAACGGGGCTCACCCGGCCCCCCCAAGTCCCAGCAGTCACACAAGGAACTCGGTGGTGGCAGTTGGATGCTCCCCGCCGTGCCGCACCCTTGGATATTTAAGCCGAGGGAGTCCCGTCGCTGGCGCGGTGGGGCCGGCGTTCGATCTTCTCGGCTCCGAATGGTGCACGCCGCCATTTTCCTCTGCCGCCGCCGTAGTTTGTTGTCGAATAAAATGATCCATATGATGCGTTTCGGTCCACAGAGTCCGCCGCTCCATTAGTACTTCTTCCGAATCACCCTGAGAGTGAAAACCGGCAGGAATTCCAGCGTAAAAGTGCTAAAATTGCATGGCTTGGGCCCCTTGAAGCTGAGCTCGAAGGAAACACAGCCGCATGGTGTGCTGCCTAGCCACGCCCCCGCTTCAGAGATTTTTGAAGTGAGAGGGGCATGAAGGTCAAGTATGAGCAGGAGAGATTGGTGACAGCAGTGAACTAGGTCTTCTGGGCAGCGACTAAGCAAGGGATTTGTGGGGTAGCAGGGAGGAAAGGTTAGGGGATGAGGAGGTCATGTGTGAGTTTGCAGGTGTTGTGGACCAGGATCAGGCTAGGAGCAGGCCTGGTGGATAATTGACACTTGGCGTGGAGGATGGAGAATTCAATGAGGCTATAATCTGACCAGGAGACTGGGGAAGCTGTGGTGATTTTCAGTCTGGTTATTAGAATGCAGTTAAGGATGCGTACCTTGCAGTGGGTGGGGGAGTTGACATGTTGAGTAAAGTTAATTTCAGTCATAGATTGGGTGAGAAAAGCAGCTTTTGTGTCCCTTGGCTCGTTAAAGCCCGGATTGAGATTGCGAGGACGATAAAATTGGTAGTTGCTCGACCAATGGAGTGATCATGAGAGGGATGTCAAACTCTGGGTGGCTTTAAACATTGGGTTGCCAGACGTAGAGGAAGAGGATGCTCTAGGTGGTATTGGGGTTGATGGCAAGTTTTAGGAGGAGGGATTCATAGCCAGGTACTTTGGGCGAGTCAATGTTTCTGAAGAGGAGAGCGGTTTTGGCAATGAGCCACGCAGCCTCCCGCAGTGTGGTGGAGCGGTCCATCCTGAAGATGGTGTAATTGGGCAGGATAGCAATGGATAACAGAGCTCATGAGTCTTCATGCAGCCAAGATTTTGTAATGGCCAGGATATCTAGGTCTATGATGAGGTTGTGGATGTCAACGGTATGGGCACAAATGGAACAGCATTGAGGGGGCCTTTGAGTCAGGCGTCATCAGAACTTGGTGGTCAGCCAAGAGATTGGAAGGTCAGGCCACTAATGGGAGGAAGGTATGGAGGGTCAGTGCGAGAGGATATCCTGGCGCTTCTGGTCTTTCCCAGGATGGGGTAGCATGAAAAGGGGATTGGCATGGAGGTCTGAAGTTCTAGAGCTCACTCTAAGGCGGCGTGTGATATTGTCAAAGGGTCAGCCTGGCAGAGAGTTAAAGGTAGGTAGCTGATGTGACCATTTCTGATGAGGAATGCTGTGGGTAGGGGCTGGAGTTGTAGTCAGAGTGATTAAGGAGGATCTCCAGGAAGAATGTGCCGGTGGCTGTGGTTTGCCATCCCAGTATCCATAAGCATGGTAGGGGAGAGTTGCTGTGCTGTAGGAGGTTGGGGGTGGGGATTGCCTAAGTGGGGCGGGATGGTAGGCTGCGTGACTGGTAGTGGGGCTGGAGAGGGGGGGAGGAGAAGGGTAGGAGGGGAGAAGTGCTAGGAAGGCTGAGGTGACGACAGAAAGAGGCATGATGCAGGGAAGGGGTTTTTCTCGGCCAATGGTGGGTGGCGTCAGGGTTGGGATAACTGTGGTGAGTGAGAGTGGAGGGACCAGAGGGAGGCACTAGAGGGGAGGAAAGTGTCTGGGCAAGAGAATGTGCAGTATGGTGGGGGCAGAGGAAGTGGAAAGGGCAGTGATGAAACATTGCATTGAAGTTGTTTTGCACTTGTGGAGCACCAAAGTAGGGCAGGAGGAAGGAAGCGTGTGGGTGGCGGCAGGTGTGAGGATGTTTGTGTGAGTAGAGACTGATGGACAGACACAGAAGATGCTGTTTGGAGCACAGTGCAGGGTGTTGTGCTGCAAGGGTGTAGTGAGAGGGGGCAGAGTAGGAGACATTCAGGTGTGGGTGGAAGGGGAACCTAACTGCTCGACTGTACTGTGCTCAGGAAAAATAAAATGCATTGCTTGCCTGTGGCAGGGTGAGAGGATGCAGGAGGCACCAGAACTGAAGGCAGGGTATGGAACTAGACTGGGTGTGGGGAGAGTTGTGAGGGGTACCTGAATATGAGGCAGAAGTATGAAAGCGGAGTGCCCAGGGCCGATCGAGAACAGAGAGGGCCAAAGAGGGACTGGCTATATCCTTGTAGTTCTTCCTTGGTGTGGGGCCAACATTGCCTGCTGGCTCCAATGGATGCGGAGTAGGCGGGTGCCAAAGGCTCTTGGCTGCAGATCAAAGATCTGATCGAGAGGGACAGCCATCTTAACACAAGTTTTCGGATATGCAGACAGTCATTTACCCAGCCGGGCCTACCTGGATGGAAGCTTCAGTTGCACAGATGGTGGTAAGCAGGAGTCCCCATGCACGCACATCGGTCTTCTCGTGTGAGGGACAGATCCATGATACAAGCACTGGACCTATGCCACCTGGATGGGGCAATGCCTTTCTCAAAGGCCTCCCATCGTCCTCCCTTGTTCCCCGTAGACGTGTTCTACACGTGGCTGCATGCCTCATGAAGGGTCTTTGCAGATACAACCGCAATGACTCGGCCCTCATCGACCTTCACTGGCTCCAAATTGTGAGAACCCTGAGCAAGGTTTCACATACAGACCCCAGGGATCTTTTGTTCAGGTGGCCAGGGCACGGCCATCGCCTTTGGAATCAGACTCTGGTAGTGCACCAGTGCAGGAGGATCACCTGGAGCGAGGGTCCTTGGGGGTTGTTGGAGGAATGCCCTCAGGCAAGACGCAGTAGTCCACTCTTTTGTCTGGCACGCCCCTACCAGATGTAACCTCTGGGGGATAGCGGAATCCTGTCACACCCAAACTCTTTAACTTAGAAAAGGGAAATCGCAAACACCATGGGAAATTAAATCTTTTGACCCTTAAAACCCAGAGGACATTTAATGCATCCCTCCTTTTCAGTTACACCTGTTTGTACACAAGCTATCTACCATCAAAGCAGGAAACTACAACTCCCATAATTCCGTTACCCCACTGAGTTACCCATGTACTACAACTAGAAAGAATACTTCTACTAATATGCAGTGGCCCTGCCCCACTGAGACCAAGCAGGGTCAAGCGCTCAGTCACACCCATTCTGCCTTTAAAGGACACGTTTTCCATCAACTCTCCCATCCCCAAATTTGAAAATCACTAAGAGGAGGCGACTGAGAAGAATAAAGTTTACTCAAAACCACACAGAGACAGAAGACAGACTGACCCATGTTAATACTGGACTGCCCCACTAATGGAGTCAGGCAAGTATAGGCAGACCCAGCCCAGAACTCACACTTGCAGCCTGTTAAAGAAACTCTGGTATATACAAGGTGGGGTTCCTAGCAGAACAGAGAGCAGCAGTTGGGAGAACTTAAGGGAAGCTGCGTGGCTTAGTCCAGCAAGAGATCCCTTCTCAATCCCAGCCCCACTTGCTAATTGAGTCAAGGAAAAGCAAGACGAATGCACGCTGACCCGGTGTGACTGGAGGCTTGCAACCTGAAGAGGGAGCCAAAAAGCAAGGACAGCTATTCACAGCAGGCCAGATACAGGCCAGTGCTGCTTTCCCTCTGTGGATCTTGATCCCCGGGGAGAAAAAGGGAGAAATGGAGGGACCCTATCTCAGATCTGAGTCTTTTCCTGATGGCATCGCGTGGCCGGTGAGTTTGTAAGAGGAATCCCGGCACGTGTGTGAGGCTGAAGTGGGAACTTGTCAAATATATGAACTTTTCTTGTGAGCATGAAATCCACTATTTAACCATAAGGTGCATTAAGGGACATGTAGTGGAAATACAACTTCAAAGACATCTGCACCTTGCCTATTACTTGTGAACTGTGGACAGATGCTACAGAGTAACAGAGTGGTACGGCAAAGTGAAAGTGCCCAATCGAAAGTCTCAATTTAGACGAACATTTAAGACTGTGAAACTGTGAACTGAAGGGATTGTAAGTTTAGGGGAAGGAAACCCCACCAGTGCTGCGATTGCGAGGTCCGGGCCTGGCTGAGGGAGACATACTGGAACTTTTAAATCCCTTGTGAAAGGTCGGAGCCTG
The DNA here is from genome assembly GCF_040938575.1 of Ambystoma mexicanum. Taxonomy (NCBI): domain Eukaryota; kingdom Metazoa; phylum Chordata; class Amphibia; order Caudata; family Ambystomatidae; genus Ambystoma; species Ambystoma mexicanum. The sequence continues at coordinate 303,140,768 of NC_090923.1, read as the reverse complement.
ACGGAGGGAGACCCAGTATGAACTGTGAACCTGATCCTTGATTTTGGGATCTTAAAGAGAATGAACTTTGTTTTGTGTGTGCCCAGGCATTCTGTGAATAGGAAACTTTGTTTTGGAAAGAGACTTTGTTGTGTAAGGCCCTGGCTTATGTCCTGAACTGCATCATCAAGCCCAAGAAACCAGAGAGTGTTCCAAAGCCTGAGTGTGCCACCTTGGCCCATGCTGAAAACGTGGGTAAGGGAACCCCACTGTTCAATCATCCTGATACAGACTTTCTTGAAAAATGTTTTCTTTTGCATACATCTTTTTCACGCAGACATTTGTTATAGCGTAAGTATTGGCAATCGTTTGTTTTTATTTTTTTTTTATTTTTAGTATAAACCATTGTGATTTAACAAGACACTACTAGGAGAGCGTTATTTATTATTTGATGGTCGAGCTTGCTCCCATCCTTGGGTATAGGGCTAGATAGGCATTCTACCACCCCATCTTTGCTAAATAAACACCCTTGAACTGTGCTTCATTTTTGTCTGTCTTCATTCATGATACCATGCCTTCCTTACACACTGCACATACAAAAGAACTTCAAGTCTTACTGCATAATTTCTAAGCCAGTCGGCCTCTAGTCTCCCAGCTTTCACGCTGAGAAACTCAAAATCTCCGGCAGACAGCACACCACTAGAAACCAGGGCACGTTCAGACTTGAAATATGTTGCTGCGGAAAGGAAAGGACCAGAAAACGAGCCGCCTTTGCCTACACCCAAAGACTATGGAACCTCCTCCCAGTCGGCATCTGACTCCACCCAAGCTCCTACAACTCCTAAAATAACTCAAGACCCACCTCTTCAATGAATCTCTCCTCCTTAACACCTAGGCCAATACATCACCCCTGTGCCATCTGACACGCTAGACACCATTTGCCCCTCTCATCCCCGCCACCCTATATAACCAAACCCCTCCTATGTATATCTGTTCTGTTACCTCTTAAAAGCGCTCTGTTATGCGTCTGTACTGTTGTATACCTCTGTAAAGCACTCTGTTGCTTCTCGAAGCTAGGTACATGCTTAATAAATACTGTAAGTATAAAAAGGGTGGTGAGTAGTAAAGTCGCTTATCGGTAGCACTTTGTTCATCCAAACGCATTCATTCATTGAGGTGATCTTTTGGCTATCCTGTTGGCTTAGGTGTTGCTTACTGCCTAGAGCTCTCTGAAATTCAGGAACAGCTTTGTTAATTGCAGCAGATCCTCACCTGACTCTTGGGACCCGTTTCATCCCTTCAAAATTCTTCTACCTTTTTTCTGCATCCTGAAATGAACTAGTGAACTTTACGCACGCCCTTGCGCTTTACTTCTGCTTTGAACATGAAGCATAAGGCTTCTTTCATCTTAGGGCTGGGCTCCTAAAGTTAGGATTGTCATATCTGAAGTCTCGGTGCTACAAGAGTTCTTCACCTTTTTCCTTTGCAGGTTTTGGTGGAGTTATTAACTTTCTCGCACTGACTGCAGTGATATAATAAATAGTATTCCACTATTTTTGTATGCTACTGTCTAATTGTAATTCTTGATGTTTAACTGTGAGCTCATTGCAGACCCCTGATCGCCCTCACTCCTCCTGAGATTTAGCTTTGACTGCCCTCACAAGCTATTGTGAATTGGTCTAGCTATCTTCCCAGAAATATCCCCTGTTCATCTAACAAGGGTGGTCTCCTAAATAGGGTTGTAACAGTAAACCGGAATACAGGTATAAACACCGTGGGCAATTTAATTTTGCTTCAATAACCGTTACCTTCTTTGGAACGGTAAACCGAGTGTACAGTGCACTTCAATTAATACATTGCAAATAGGGCTGGGCTGTGTTCACTGAACATGGGGGAATGGAGGAGGTGGAGTTTCCCCGGGCCCAGGCTCGCCTGGCGTCAGGAAGCCTGTTTTTGTTTTCCACGTGCAGTGCTGGCTTTGTTATTCACTGAAACTGGGGTACTGGAGGAGGTGGAGTTTGCCCGGGCCCAGACTGGGCTGGGCTGGCCTTAGCAGCCTGGGAGTGAAGGAGGAGGAGTTTGCCCGGGCCCAGGCTAGAACATTCCTGAATCACACACGTGTCACTGTAGGAGACAGTTGAGGCTCCGTTTGGCCTACATAACCTGCTGCCATACTTCCAAACACTACGTGCTTTGACTGCCTGCCACGGATTTTAAAGGTTCCAGGAGGTGAGCAGCCCCCACACAAGGACCGCTATCCTCTTTTTCTTCCCTCCCTTCTCATGGCCTTCTTTCCCTCTGTCCCGCTTCTCCCCCTTTGTTCAAACCTAGTGCCATATGATTAATGCGCCCTTAATACGTGCGATTGCTATTGCTACTTAAATGTGTTTGAAGTTCTATATTTTTAAACAATTATTGAACCCATTTGGGTGCATCAAGTAAGGAAATCTGTGCTGTCACGCTAAGTTGTCAGCACCAGCTCGTAACAATTTAACTGTCCCCTGAGCCACGTGCTCCCTAGACTGGTGGTGCACCTGCGTCTGGAGAGTGACGCTGCCGAGGGCAGCAGGGGAGGCAGGGTTAGTTATCCACCACCATCCCCTGATGTGGTGTCCTGCCACGATGAGAAGCCTTTCATGATGCAGCAGCCTTCGGCCCCTAATGCAATATCCTCGGTGTCCAGCAGCATGGCTCAGAGCTCGTCCCCCACCAGCCCAGAGCCCAGGCTTTCACAGCGGAACTATAGCCCGGTGGCAGGGCCGAGCAGTGAGTGAAGCCCCTGTACCAGCACCCCCTGTACCAGCACCCCAAGTATCAGTTACAGCCAACCCAGCACCCCGGCCACTCACCTGCCGGTGTAGGACCCCCAGCTCCTGCACCACTGCCAGCACTGTGACATGTACTTTGCAGATAACATCCTCTATACTATTCACATGGGCTGCCACGCCTACGAAAATCCTTTTCAATGCAACATTTGTGGCTGCAAATGTAAAAACAAGTACGACTTTGCCTGTCACTTTGCCAGAGGCCAGCACAGCCACCACTGACCTCTGGCCCTACAAGCACTTTTTGCAAATGCATCTTTTGGTATGTTGTTAATGTTCTGCACTTTGTAAATGTCACTGTGGGACTGGGTCCTGTGCCTTCCTAAAGCTACGGGGTGCAAAGTGGAATCATTCTTCCTGCAACACACAGAATGTGAGACGTCTGAGAGAGTTCCCAGGCCAGGACGGGACTGGGTGAAAGGTATCAGTCTGTCACCCATCTGCTTTGTCGTGTTCCTGCCCATCCTATATTGTTATGCTTGTGACGTGACTCTTGCTTCTCACTCAGCATTGACCAGTCTGCGGTGAAGGTCATGAAATGCTGCGATTGGAGTGTTCTCGTTCATCTCATGGTCGCCCGCTCTATCATCCACATTACAATAACACGTGTTTTTTTAATCTTGTGTCCTCACTCCTCATTACCTCTATTTAAGGGTCCAAATAGGTTCCACTGTCCGTCCTCCTCGTTAACGTCATGTAACTGGATCTCAAGTAAGAACGTTATATGGCACTGCAGACTGTACACCATGCAGTGGTCGAAGTGTGCAGAACAGAGCTCCCATGCTTTTCTTTTTTGCATTTCACCGTTCCCATACTTTTATTTTAGAAAGAAACCGCTCCGGAATGGTTTCTTTTTTAAATAAGAGTATAGGAACTATTAGAAAGTCTGCGTCTGCCATCTAAGGGTTGTGATGTCTCTGCAGCTGTGCCTGTGCTTTTCTACATTAAATGCATGCGACCGACCAATAAGGGCGCAGGCCCAGCCAGTGCATGTCTCAGCACTCCGCAGGCAATTTCACCCAGCCTGGTCACAATGAGTAAAACACTCTCTTTATATGCCCGAGTTTCCCTTCATTCTGCAGAGTGCAGAGTGACATAGAAAGCTCTATAATTCTGCTGCTAGAACACGATTTCAGCACACCCCAGGGCACCTCACACTTAAAGGTAAGGCTGCCTTATAATTAACCAGTCGTTTCATCCCTGGGCCTGGCATGGCAATCTGTCAGCAAACGCACAAATGTACATTTTTATTTTTGCATTTCAGGACTGTTGGGTACCACATGGCATATGAACAGAAATCTTTGCATTGCCAATACAACGGTCATGAAATACAAAAGTTAAAAGCTCAGTTTACTTGTGGTTTTTTCCATTCCTTGAAAACCCGTGTTTTAATTCAGTTGTGTTGCTGTGGTGGGCGAGAGCAGTGCTCCTATACTTTATTTGAAACGTTTTACTTTTCCTATACTTTTATTTTAAAAAGAAACCATTCCGGAATGGTTTAGTCTAAAAATAAAAGTGTAGGAAGAAGTTGAAATTTGCACCTCAATGCACTGCGTGCACTCAACATTCCCTTAAACAGCAGGTGTCTTGTTTGGGGTTTTGAATTGCGCGTGGGAGGGAGCGGGATGATGGGGTTTGGGGGAGCTTGGCCAAGTCAGCAGGAAGCATAGCTCCACTACTTCTTTTCACACACTTCGACCACTGATCTATCCTCCCTTGCTTGTGTCTTGGGAATGCTTTTCGTTTAGAGACCTGTATTTATATAAGTGATTTGGTTTTGGATGAGCATCGTGGTCACTTTTGGTGGTTAAGTGATTGCCGTGTGTGGCCTTGCAAGGCAGTAACCAGCCTATGCAATAAATGTGGTACGTTCTAATTTCAATTATGTTGTATGACAAAAAGTGTTGTCATCCCGTGTGTGGCCAGGCACTGCTCTTCGTCTCTAATGGCAGAATGCAGTTGCTGATGCTAGGCAGACGTACTTTGCACCCGTGGGGACTAGTGCAGTGTAGGATTCCCTGTTGTCTGGTGCCTGGGACTCAGTCCCTGGTGCCTTTCCCCTGATGACAGGGAAAACTCGAAAACGTGATTCTCGTATCAGGTAAAGCTCCCTCTCTTTGCCCATACTATGTAATTTGTTAGTCCCTTTTGCAGCTTGTGGGGGGCTGTACCAGTACCACTATACTCGGGCAAACACAATTTTGCACTTGTCTTTAAATGGTAGGATTCTTTGCTAATTATTCTCCTGTTTGATTCCCGAATTCCTTGCAAACCTGTTGGTGTCCACGCTTTTTAGGTCCATATATTTCAAGCTGTACTTTTCTATAACAATAGGGTTTAATAAAACTTGTATTTCTGTTTGCAGCCTCAGATCAACAGGTATACTCAAGTTAGTGTCACCTTTACAAAACTCAATGGTTCTTGGTTAGGTGGAAATGTATTTATTTATTATAGGAGTTAATTGTAATGCATAATGCACCGCATATGATGTTGTAAGAAAAAGTCATCATTTGCACAGGTGATTAGAATCTTACTTGATGCTGGACTGGTCCTCCATCCCCTATCCTTCAGTTGCTATCCTGGGTGTGGTGGGAGGCTTTAATTGAAGGCTAGTTTTTAGATGTTTTCTGCTACAGATAGTTTGGATCGTTGATGTTTCATACACTTGTCCCTTGAAGCAGGCAGCAACCTTGTTTGAGTAGCTTGAGGCATCTGATTGCTCAGACGTGCGTTTGCTGATCGGTTTCTGGCTGAGGGGGGGTGAAAGGGATGCATTCTGTAGGGGGTGAAGGAGATAGATTCTGTTGCTAATGCTGTCCTTTTCTCCTGTAGGCCTCGTCCACAGTTCAGTATGTCTTGAATTCGATTCTTCACTGACTGCACTGGGAGCCAGATCAGGGCTTTGAGGGATGGGTTCAATTGGTCCCGTTTTCCGATACTCTGGCACATTTCATCAGCCTGATTTTTCAACTTACTGACGAATTTCTTTGGGAGTCCTGTAGAGAATGTTCAAGTAGTCTGTTTGTGCCATCACCAAGACTCTCATCAATTAGTGGTTTGGGGGTTTTCCTGAGTAGACAGTTGGTAGCTGGTTAGTCTGAGAAAAGTGTTAAAAATGAGTCCAAGGTTTATCTCTGGCTTATATGGGTCTGTGGCGGGCGCATTCGTTGTTCACACGTTTGTGTGATGCATGCTTGCATCTGAGGGTGCACACTACACACATGCGTGTGTGACTGTATAGTGATGGACCCAGCCAGTATTTTAAAAAGGGTCCTCCACATGTGCAGTGAGGGAAGGGAACATGTTTGGGAGGGGAAGATTATAAGGACCAGGACACACTCACTCAATGGGCAAGGTCTCAAATGTATTCTGCCTATTTGTTCTTTTCGAGCCTTGGTGAAACATTTTTATTTTCCTCTTGCAGTTGTAGTACATCAGAGGGGAGAGTGCAATTTGGCTGTGAGCCTCGAGGAAAGCAGAGCGCCTTCCGCAAATGCGCACTATACTGCAATAACCGCGGTATACCGTCATTTCAAATGAAGGTTATCATACCGTCAAAAAAATCAATATCGTGACACCCCTACTCCTAAACATCAGTCCCCCAGGCCAGAGTTTAGAAACCCAAACTAACGCCACCCTTGTTCACAACTCTGTACGATGAAGAAAGCCTAGTCAACCCCACGCTAATCACGCTCATGGACGGTACAGTCGTCAATGGGAAAATTTAAGCACTTGATGAAAGACAAGGACTCATCGATGCTGAAGCGCTCGCCGATGGAAAAAATTGGCAGCGGGAACACTGCAGCTGTCCTCCACTGAGAAGGCATTTTCAACCACAATGGTAAACTATAGCAGCAGTGAAGAAAGCGGCAGTTTAACACAATTCACAAACTTGTTCCACGAAGCATCCAAGAAATCGACAACCATACTAACATCATCGAAGATTACACAGGTACATGGTACAGTGCCTGCAGCACCCCAACAAGGATCCCCCATGCAAACACACCAATCAACATATGGTATACAAAGAAGTCAACCTGTCACTTCACCAGTTTCTCCTATTTCATACTCGCATATCATGCCTGAAGACATTTTGCAGTATGAGATAGATTCAGAGGTTGAGGCACAACAAAGGGAGTCCCCAGTTTTTTCAGACTTTGTTGATTACGTCATAATGGAACAAGCATTGCACAGACAACCCCTTGACAACATTGCGGTACACACAGCAGGCGCACGTGCTGCATGGGCCAACACTGGGGCATATCCCGTCACTGCACCCACAGGAACTGCTACTTAATCCACAGACCCTGCCCTACCTGCAGGTGTTATCCTTACAAAGCCTGCTCTCCCAATTACGACACAATGCTGCCTGTCACTCCGCAGGTGTAACGCTCACCTGATTCCCGTAGAGGCGCCGGTCTTGACTGGGCGTATACCGTATCTTCAAAGGTGATGTGTAACACACGGCTGGCTCTTTGGGCTGGACCTCTGTGCACTGTATGTCTGACTCGAAGGGTAAGATGTCTGCAGATAGAAAATATGGGATTAAGGAACTGGGTTATTGAATGTCTCTCTCTTCTTCCCTTTCTCTTCTCCTGTAGAACCCCAAAGGTTAACGCTCTCACCTTAGGTAAGTGAACGCCGTGCTCTCCATCTGCCTCGGGGCAGGGTGCTGTAACCAGTTTCTTCACTGGATAAGGGGAGCAGGCCTCTTGACTTCAGAGGACTGCTGTCCGTCGTTTACTGCACGAACGGTAAGTTTCGAGTAATTCTAATGTCTTTAAAGTCTTTAGTAATGATGTTTCTTGTTTTGCAGGGTTCCGGCGATGGCGGATGACGGGCTGAAGTGAGTTGAAGATGGAGCCCGTGTGATGAATAGAAGCGCCTGGAAGCACGTAAGTAAGTGCTTGTTGCCTGCTTCACGATGCGCTCTGTCTTTTTATTTTGCAGGTACAAGTTCGGAGCGGCTGCAGGGTGCCGGAATACCCACTGGGTTAGATGTGGAAAGGAGTAATGGCACGTGAGTATTAAAGTTCCCCAATGTGTTTAAACGCACCTTGTTTTGTCTTTCAGATGCGGGAGGCAGCGCCGAAGGCCTCCGGAGCTTGCGAAGAGTTGGTAAGCTTTTGTCTTTCAGATGCCGGAATGCAGTGTGAAGACCTCCGGAGCGCACGAAGAGTAGGTAAGTCTTTGTCTTTCAGATGCCGGAATGCAGCGCGAGGCGTTGGTGACAGCCAATGGACCAGGTAAGTGAAGAGCTGTCACTGAAGACCGTAATGCTAACCTGTTCTTTCTTGTCTTTATAGGTGTTGCTGAAGACTGGATTCAGGATGGTAAGCCTTTTTCCTTAGGCCCAGGATCAGATGCAGAAGACACGATGAGCGTTCTGCTGCAGAGGATGCAGAATAATGCAAAGCAAGATTCATCCATCGGGTGTGGTTTAAATAGCCTCCTGTAGTGCTTGGGTGTCTCCTTCCACAGCCACGCCTAGGTAAGAAAAGAGTTCCTGCTTTCCAGAAGAGTTCCAGTGTTCTGAATCTAGGGAGTGGCTCCTGCCCCACCCAACAGGAAAAGTAGTTCCAAACAGAAGAGGATCAGAGGCTCAACTGGCAGGCAAGTAAGCAGCATGGTCTGCTGCAGGTAAGTCCACCCAAGCATTATGAGCCCGGCGCTTCCAGCGCTGGGACTGCGCATATTTATGAGCCTGGTGCCACTGGCGCCAGGACTGGGTCCAAAAGGTCCCAATTGGGACTGGTTGGCACTCGGAACCTGGGTTATGGATCTGCTTCCAAGGGAGTTGGGAAAACCCTGACCTTTTGGAAGCAGAGATCATGACAGCAGGTCTCGGCTCCATCAATCCCATGACAGCCAAGGGAAGCGGTATCTCCAAGAAGACCGCCATTGCCTACAAGAACAAAGCCTAGGTTGCCTGAAGTTGTCACCTCACTGCAAAGCGTCGGCAAAAATGCTGTGACGATGAGAAATCTTCAAATCATAACATTAATATTGCTGTTGATTTGGCCAAAATTGCTTTTGACAGGCAACAGAGTGGTGCTAAGTAAGCAGGGGATGGCTTTGTTTCACAGACTTCAGACACGATGTAAAACATAACGTCGTCGACATGCCTTTTCGAAGGTGACAATCTGTTTGGCCAAGAGACGAGGCAGTAAAATCGGTGAAAGCCTATGCGAGGCAGTAAAATCGATGAAAGCCAATGCTGACACAGTTCGGTTACTAACCTCATTGCAGGGTAGGAGGACTCTTCGTCCCTTCAGGGGATCATCAGGAAGGATGAGCTCTGCAGCGAATACCAGATGTTCCAGAGTGTACGGTAAAACCTTGTACTACTTTCAGGGCTACAAAAGAAATGTCCTGGGCTAACAGCGTCCAAAAGAATACAGGCAGCCGCAATGCCGCAGAGGATCGATCCTCCGGCTCCAAAAGGCGTCGAGCAAAGCCTAGAGTGTGACTGAAACAGCAATATAATACAAGTGTGAGGGAAGGTGGCACGTCACAACCATCAGTGGCGCAACATAACCAAAGACGAGTGGGTACTAGAAGTCATTCAGCAGGAACAGCTGCTGGAATTCAACAGGCAGCCGCAAAATATCCCTCCATTGAAATGTTCAGTACCAGCCACACCTAGGGTGCACAGGCAAGAAGTGAAGCAGATGCTGGCGAACAACGCTATTCAAAGGGTGTCCAAGCATCTTCAGGGCAAGAGATTTTACTCCTGGTACTTTGCTGTAAAAAAGCTAGATGGAAAGTAGCGCCCCATTTTGGACCTGCGCAAATTAAACAAATTCATCACAAAACAGTGATTCAAGATGGTAATGCTGCAGGTGGTCATATAAACCAGTGCAACCGCACGACTACCTCGCGTCCCTGAGGCATACTTCCATATCCCAATACATTGGCAACGCCAGAAGTACCTGCGTTTTGTTGTAGGTAACCATCCATACCAGTTCAATGTACTTCTGTTCGGGTTGAATTCAGCGCCTCAAACATTTGCCAAATGCCTCCCGGCAGTTGCTGCAGCCCTCGGAAAGAACGACCATCATGTCTATCCATATTTAAACGATTGGCTGGTACGGGCGGCAAGCGTCACAGGAGCGTAGCAGTCCATTTCGGAAAACAAATAAATCTTCAGCAGCTCGGTTTTACAAAAAACGTCAAGAAGTCTTCATTACAGCCCTCAAGAAGCTTCTATTTCTTGGAGCACACTTCTCCATGGCCGAAACGCTAATGAAACCCTCCCAAGACCAAGTGAAAACATGCACATCGCTGGTCAAACCCGGAAGATGGATGTCGGTCAAGAAGTGCATGGGGCCCTGTCCTTTTGCATCCCCCTCGTCGCAGGATCAGCATGAGGCTCTTGCAGGAGTTACTCGCCACCAACTGGTCCCAACGTCACAGGATCCTGTGAAGACAAGGTGCAAGTCATGCCCCAGCTCACACACAAGCTACAGTGGTGGTCACACACACAAAACATAACTATAGGTTGCCCGTTATAGGAACCAGTACCACACAATACTCTGGTGACCGATGCCTCGCTGTCTGACTGGGGAACACACATGGGGTCCCTTCATAGCAAAGGACAGTGGACAACCAACAACTACCCTGCACATAAATGTCCTGGAGCTCAGGGCAGTCGAATGGGCTCTCAAATTGTTTACTGCTAGTACTCAGGAATGCGACGGAGTCATCACCGACCGCACAACAACAATGTACTACCTCAGAAAGCAGAGAGAAACAAGGTCGCCTACCCTATCCCAAGAGGATCATCAGATCTGACACTAGGCCATCTCCAACAGGATTGCGCTGAAAACGTTTCACCTCCTGGGAGTTCACAATTCATTGGCTGACAGCCTCAGCAGGGAGCCCTCTCAATTGCAGTGGGACCTAAACAGCCAGCTCAACTGGTTGTTTGCTCAGTGGGTTTACCCGTCCATGACCCAGCTGCCTTTAAAGAAAGGTCGAACATATTCCAATTTGGGTAGAAGAAAAATAAAGAGTGGAACAAACTGTTGGAGTGACACAGACTTTAGAATCCAGTGAATAAGTAACTCCCATTGAGGTTAAACAAAGAGGTATGATAGAAGACTAGTCATTGAGGATTTAAACCGACTGATTTTGTGCAGATGGCCACTTGATCACTAGTGTGAAGAAATGCTGACGAGAGCATGGTAAATGGTTCTATACTCTCAGCCTCTTCTCGCACTTAACAAATGAATTTACGTCCTTTATTGAGCATGGTGGCAGCCTTAACATCCGCTGCAACCTGTCACTCAACATGCGGATCGCCCTAGTTATCCCAGGCCGCCCTATACGGCCTCAGAGGACAGCACTCCTAGCACAACTTTAGGAGTCCTAAATTGTTGCTCTGAGTGACCTGAGCACAATTCCTTGGCTGTCAGCCCTGCCCTTCAATTGGGTCTTGACTACACCGTGTGAGACGGGGCCTACCTGGTTATGTCTCTACAGCCAAGGAGATACATACCCCAGATCCACTCACGGAGGCTACTCGACGACAGTATCTAGGCCCAGGGGGGCTCATAGATTGTTCCTCACTACAGGCCTTGAAACGCCCCTATAGAAAGTCTGTATCTAGAGAATTGTTTGAGCCTCAACAAGAACCTTGACGTGGAAAATGGGGCTCCATGCGGAGGAGCACTGGGATCAGCAGAATCGGGAGCGACTACTTCCAATCCTGGTTCAGAGGGCAATGGTAGTATTGCATCTTCCTTATCCCCCCCTCCTCCTCTCTGCTGCTACCTGAGGATTTACCTATGGGCTTACCTTTTGGAGGGGCCTTCCTTATTTTTGGAGCAAGAGATCATCATTGGAGAGTGCAGCAATACTGCAAAGAATACTTTGAGTCTCTGGCACTCCCAGCATTCAACCCTATCATTGTTGACCCAATGACTTAACCTGTGCATGAGGCAGTCAAGGCTCTCCCTAAAATCATATGGTTAACTGAAGATATGAACCAGTTCACCCCTTAGCAAAGGATGATTTTAGGAGCTTGGCTTAACATGCACCCAGGCCACAGTCTTTAATTTCTGAACCAATATTTTCGGCTGTGAGACTGGAACTCTCGTGTCTAATGAAAAAGCAGCCCCCTTCGAACTTCCAAACGGATCACCCGTCGTTCCTTGATCAGAGTGGATATCTGGATATACCTTCTCTGGGAAGGAGTCCCGTAGGGTTATTAGTTTGTGCATCTCGATTCTAGGACACTTTAGGGGAGGATGTATTAATTAGGTGGCTGAATCGTGTTGATTAAGCAATTGATGCTATCAAGCAAGCAACCGCTGGCCTGAATTCGGCTCGGAGCAAAACAGACTATTCAAAGTCTTTTGCTGAACAAATGTTTAGACGTGTTAAACTTGCAGGAGAGGGCCAGAGTAAAAATCCATCTCGGGCTTGCTCACAATGTGAGCAGAAAGATGCATCAACCCAGGCGGAACTGATTTCTCTTAGCTCATTGAGCTGCACATCCTCTGGGGTGAGTAGTTCTGAACATGCTTATGGGTGCAATCAGACTCTCTGCTTGGAAAGCGTGTGTGATGCTGCTGCTATGACCTCAGCTGACCACTCCAGGACACCATACACACATGCGCGTGAAGCATAGTCAAAGTAAACTGCATTGCGCTCCACCAGGCCAGTCCGGTCTTATTTATTCTGCCCCGAATCGGCTGGCAGTGAGTTTTGAATTGACCACGGATCACCGACAGGGGGCTCAAAATTGTAAGTGTGCACAGGTGGCACTTAGTGACTTGGCACCCCTGGAAAAATCGGCTGATATCTTGGCAGAATGGCATGAGCAGAACATTATTTGTTTCTTTTAAGGGATTGGCCCATGGGAATAAACTCCTTTTAAAAGAATGTTGATTAAAGCGATGAGTGAAATCCTGGGGGTCTGGGACATATGCTTTAGAATTTTTATTGTAACATGGATTTTATCTGATTTTATGTTCTGTGGTGGATGCAATATTAGGTTTACTTTGGTTAATAGGTTTATTGTAGTTGGTTATTTATAACGTGCTTAATACACAGAGGTTTCTAAGCGTGGACCCAGGGATCAAACCTGTTGCCCGTGCCATCTTGCACCCAAGGCGCGCGCGTTGCCTCTGTGCTCTTGTATTTTAAATTATGACACAGCCTTGATTGCAAAAGGCATTGAGGTGCACATGGACTTGAAGCATAGGAGTTGCCACTTGCAGGATACTTGGTTGGCATTGTTAAATGCTATTACACTGTATAACCCTGCAGACCATGCACAAACTGGGGCGCAATCGGTTGCTAGATCCACCCAGCTTAACCATCAGACTGTAATGGATTTGAGCCAGAGACCGCTTGAGGCTATATTACGGGAGAAGATATTTGTTCCATTTACCGCTCAGCAAGAGCAAGGGATACTGTTTATGGTTGCATGAAACGTGCTCAGCCTTGCTCTTCCTAATGTTCTTAAAAGTTTTTCATCCTCGTTCCTAAAAATTATATCATGGAACATTGCAGGTCTAGAGAGCAGACTTAGCTACTTGGAGCCTTTGGCTTTTTTTTAGCCAGTTTGATATTATGCTGCAAGAAACTTGGTCTGCGGCTCGCCGGCTCTAATGCATGATCTGCTGCTTCGTATCGGTGCTACTCCCAGCAAACGTGGCAGGAAGCGTGGAGGATTGGTGATTTCTCTCTCTCTGCAGTTGGGATGTGCTAGTATAACGAAGGTCTTCTCCTCTGATACAGTTTTGACTGCTAAAGAAATGTTGTCTGTTGAACTTGTTAAACGCAAGTGGAGTTAAGAACACTGGGGGCCCCGCTGGAAGAGTTACTTAATGAGTTGGAATAAATGCTGACTGTAGCGAAACCCAAGAGCAAGCTTTGCTAGTGGATAGGTGGGGATTGCAACCTAACGATTGGTAATAAATTGTGTGTGATGGCTCTGCAAAATGAAGATGTGTCTCCGCATCTTCCTATTTCGGTTTTGACTGATCCAAAGTCTGATACATTGGGCAGGGAATTCCTGTCAAGGTTATACGATCTGGATTTACGTCCTGTCAATGGCCGGTGTAGTTCGGATGCTCCTGCGAAGTACAGCTTTAGCAATTCTAAATTTCACTGTATTATTGATTGTCATTAGAGACCTATCCATAATACTTGTAAATCATTAATCTGGTCAAAACGTGACCACAGTAATTTGTTGCGGAAATTCACTTACAAAGCCCTATCTAGACTCGAAGTATGCCTGAATCCCCTAACTGATCCAAGCAGGGCTTTAAACGAATGGAGGCTTATAATGCACATCACGCGCAATGCTTTTGTGGGACCTAAAAGGAAGTTAAGGACAGATAAAAAATATTCAAGCTGGTTTGGAAGAGAGTGCAGGGTTGCCAAGCAGTCACTTCTTGCAGCCTTGAACTGCCCAAATAGGTGCTGTAGGGAAATTATAGAAACAAGGCTAATATACCAAAATGCAATCACTAAGGGGAAAGCTGAATGGGCTGTGAAGAGGTGGAAGGACTTGGCAATGCCTGGTCTCTCTGGTGACCCGAAGTTATATCGGGGAATGGTTGCTGCGGGTCTAGGTGATAACTCGTGTGAAGATAGACTTTTGCCAGATTGTATAACCCTAGAGATCATTTTACAGCTATGGTATCAAGGATGCCCTCCAATAAAGCCACTGGGACAGCAAATAACTCTGGGGAAGAGCATCATTTTAGTTTCTCCATTAAGGATTTAGAAATTGCACTTAAGAATTCATCTAATGTGAAAGCTGCTGGGCCAGATATGGTCCCTATTGAATTTTTAAACATGAGCTCATAATTTGGCTACCATTATTCACAAGGGTGTGGAACATTTTCAGAACAATGTCGTCCCTTGTAGCTGGAATCAGTCCATTGTTTTCCCAATTGTTAAGAAAGGCAACACAGCAGACGCAACCTGTTAACGTCCTATCTCTTTAATCGATTCAACAGCAAAGTAGTTTAGCCAGGCTTTTTAACAGAAAATCATGGACTGGGTAGAAGAGAATGCTATCCTGCCAGATGTACAATATGGCTTCTGTATGGGAATTAGAATTTGTCCCTTATTTTGGGAAAGCATGTTCTTGGTTATGGGTTCCCTATTTGTGTAGCATTTATGGGTTTAAGCACAGCATTTGACAGTAAACCGTTTGGACATATTTGAAATTTCTCCTTTATTGGACAAGTTGGTAGCCATTGTGAGAAAGCAGAAGGTGTCTCAACCGCTCGTCCTCGGGGATCTGTTATCCAGGTGGCCAGGATATGGCCATCGCATTTGGAACCAGTTCCTGGGAGTAGACCAGTGCTGGACGAACACCTGGATGACGAGTCTTTGGGGAGTGGAACACCGGATGGTGAGACATCGGTATCCCTTCCCTGTAACACCTCTTCCCATCCTACCAGGATACTTAAGAACACATCCCCCAACCCCCTTTCCCAACACAAACACTTTCTCATGGACAGCTCACCTTGGGCGAAAACGGACTAACACCAGATCCATGTACCTGACTTGTCCCAATACAATGGTCAGGCAATTACTGATCATTACACACACCTGACTTCATCACACCTCACAACATGGATAAAAGGTGGAGCACGAAAGCACACTCTGAGCAAGGCAAAACACACGAGAAATCGGCAGTTCCAAGATGGCAGTTTAATACAAGGAGAAAGACGGCGAGACCAGAGAATGTTGCAAGGAGGGAAGTGCCCTTGACCTTTTCTGACTGTTACTTGAACCTTGGAAAATAAGAAACCTAAGACCGGGGACTAAAGCTGAACAAACCTTCATTGTGTGTTGGAGCTACCCGCGGCCTCCCCTGTGTCGATAACCAAGTCTGGGAGGAATGATTGCCACTGTGGTACTGCCCTTGCTTCCTACAACAAAGCAGTGCCAGTAAAGACTGCACACCGGTGAGTCAGAGAGACTGATACCAGACCAGCCGTTTGTTAGAACCAAGGTTGCAAGCGACAACATTGTATGAAGAAATCTAAAGAGGATTGTGTGTGAAAAGTATGTAACGAGCAACACAAATATAATTGAAAACCAGAGGAACTGGAATTTTGGAAGCCAAGAAAGATACCGATGTAGAGTGGTCCAGTGCCATGTAGGTGCTCATTCGAATGTCTTAGGTATCCAACGGGTTGGCAATTGGGGAAGGTAAAGTAAAGATCGAAGTGGTCCTGCAACGGTTCAAGCTAAACCCTGTGCACATTCAAAGGTCTTTGATAGTTTAATGCAAACTGAAATTGGTCTGAGCCCAGCTGAGGGAGACTAATTGTGTAAGAGGAAGGATCTGCGCCTGGCTGAGGGGGATCCGTGGTGAACCATGAGTCACCTGAGAGAATATTCTCTGAACATTGTAAAAATGGGGATCTGAGCCCAGAAGAGAGGAATCCACCGTAAAGATTGTAATAGAAAAGGAATCTGAGCACGGCTCAGGGGGATCCAGGAGGAATCCCAAGAATTGAGTATGAACAAGAGGAAAGGAACTTTTGTGTGGTTTGTCAGGCCCTCTAAATCAAGAGACTTTGAAGTAAAGAGACTTGGGTACAGAAGGACCTGATGCTGGTAATGGAACTGTATCCTCGTGCCAAAGAAGCCAGAGGGTGTGCTTTTCTCAAGTGAATCGCCTTGTCCTGTGCTAAAAACATGGGGAAGGGAGGCCAATGGCCTGAACATCCCGACATATCACTTTGTGAACAGTTCTTTCTTTTTCATGAACATTACCCCACACTATTTTGTGTTTAGCTGGAAGGATTGGCAATTGTTTTTTTTTAAATATTTTTTTATTTTTAATATAGGCATTTTTACTTTGACAAGACTCCACTAGGACTGAAATATTATTTTTTGATGGTTGTAGCTTGCTCCCATCTGTAGATTTGGGGTTAGATAGGCGTTTATCGCACCATTGTTGAAGTTCAATTAACACCCTTGAACTGTGGTCACGTGTCCGTCTTACTGTCGATATCATATCTTCTTAACACAATCTCACAGACAGGTCTGAATGCATCGTGTAAACACTTCAGGGGAGCTAACGAATACTATTGATTTAACCCATGTTGCCAGATAGGGATGTGTGCTGGCTCCATTGTTCAAGTTGGCAGATAATTAACAAACAATCTGCCAAGTGATGTAGCAGGCAGGTGTTTTCCACTAACGTATGGCAAAGAAGCGGTTCTTATTGCAAATACTGGAAAGTCCCTTCAGCAATTGGTGAATATTATATGCCTGTGTGAGAATTGAAAATCAATGCAGCAAAATGCAAAGTAATGCGTATCAAGTCCACCAAATGTTAAAACAATAACTAGATTGGCTGAAGGATCCGCTCTGCAATGGGTCAGATCTTTCACTTACTTGGGCGTCAAATTTTCAAAAGGTTTGAAATGGCACCTGCATATTGAAGCTTAGGCCAGTAAATTGGCCCAAATTAAAAGCTCTATATTGTAATACGGGCACAGCATGGGTGAGTTCCCAGTTGAACATGCTTTTTGTATTTATAGAGTAAAGTCTGCCGCAGCCTGGGGGCATCGGGTACCTTTGCCTATACAAAGGAAAGAGAATCGATTTCTCAGAAGATCTAAGGGTTTTCCTGGTTATATTATCCAACAAGAATGCAGTACGATGTTTGTATCATATCTTATTCAACTTCATCTGTAATATCGGCTACGTCTCTGGGGCAATCCAGCATTGTCACTGACGAGGTCCTTAATGCATGATATTTGGGCCTCCGATGTACTGCACAAATTGGCACAAACTAGCAACTTTAACTCGGCTTGGCCTGATTATTTTTTATTGCAAAACAGTTGCGGGGGAATCTGCTTTGGAGATTACGACCAATGCCTTTTTTTTTTTTTTTTTTAAATATATGTTTATTGATTTTACACATAAACTGTATCAAAGTGTGGCAAGTACTTGAAAAGTGCTACAAGCAGCGCAGTCGTGCTTAGAGGTGCATGTAATAAACAACAAGTACATAAACATCAACAACAGGTCAGAGAGATGTTCGTGGGGGGGAGCCAAGATGGCAGTGGTGCCATGATAGTCAATATTAGTTAAATGAGGGCGGGCAGGGGGAATTGTACATGCTTTGGGATCAGGGCAATGGGCAGAGAGCGGGGATCGCCGTTCTATCCGGCCTTCAGTGTTTCGTTCCTGGGTTTACGAGCAGGCGGGAGCTACCTTGGTTGGATCTTCTGCTATGTGCTGTCCCCTTTGCTTTTACTCAGTTTTGTCCATCCATCGTAGGGAGGGAGGTTGTTGTGCTAAACCTGGGTATTTCTGGGTGTAGTCCAGGAAGGGGGCCCACGTTTGGAGGAATTTGTCTCTATTCCCGAACCGGAGGGCAGTTATTTTTTCTGCTGCAATTCTATCCCAGCATTTCGTCCACCACATTTGTACTGCTGGGCCCTCTGGGTTTTTCCACAACCTAGCCACAGAAATCTTAGCGGCCGTCAGCAGATGAGAGCATAGCTCTGCTCTGTGACCTGCGAGGGGGAAGTGGCCTTCCCCGCTTGCTCCCAGTAGAACAATGCACGGATGCCATGGGATTGTGAGTCCTGTGATCCTGTTGATGTGATCCAGCACGGATCTCCAGAATTGGGTGGCTTTGGGACATGTCCAAAACAAATGGTAGAGTGCCTTTATCTGGACATCCTCTCCAGCACACCAGAGGAATTGTCGGGTTACATTTGTTAAGTGTCTCTGGGGTCCGGTACCACCTGAAGCATACCTTGAATGCCCCCTCCTTGTTGGAAACACATTTCGAGCTTCTGTTTGCCCTCGCCCAGATGTGGTTCCACTCCGCCAGTTCGATGGGCCTCCCAATGTCATTCTCTCATTTCAGCATGTACGGCTCTTTGCGGGATGGGTCAGTTCTGTCCAAGAGCTTGTAGAGAGTAGAAATTCTGCCCTTTGGTGGGGATCCTGTGAGAGCGAGTTCCAGGGCAGTGAGGTCTCTGCTTCCGAGGTGCTTCATATCCCTACTCGAGAGCCAATGTCGGAGCTGGGTATATCTAAATCTTTCGCTCTCCGGCACGTTGAATTTCGCCTTGTAGGCCTCGAATTCAAGGGGGTCTCCCTCCTCATAGAAATCTTGCACCCTCTCCAGCCCTCCATTTTAACACCTCGTGAAATTCTTGGGGTTATAGCCCGGGGTAAATTCTGGATTCCTCCAGACCGGGGTGAGTGGACCCGTTGTGCTGCGGAGATTCCACAGGCGCGCCGCCCTTCTCCAGCTCATCACTGTGTTTTCGGTTGCCGCCAGGGGTCCCGCATCCTCACCTGCGCTTGGTTGCTTCAGATGTGGTAGTGAGTTTATTGGGCACGGGCTCCAGGCCTCTTCCAGCTCCAGCCAGCGAGGCTTTGGGGTGGAGGGAAGCCAAGCGAACGTGAATGAGAGCTGAGCGGCAAGGATATATGTGGCAACCTCAGGCGCTCCCAGACCTCCCAGCGCCCGTCCTCGGGGAGTTTCCTTGGGATTCGCGGCTGTTTTCCTTCCCAGATATAACTCATGATGTTCTTTTGTAGCTTCTGGATCACCTGCTTCGGAATTGTGGTATGTATGGCTGCGCACTGGTAAATTAGTCTAGGAATGAGGTTCATCTTCAGGGCCGTGATTCTCCCGAACCATGAAATCTCCTGCTTTTGCCAGCATACAAGGTCGTTCTTGAATTCTTGAAGGAGCGCCGGGAAGTTGGCTTTGTATAGTCTAGTGAGGGCGCCTGGGAGCTGGACCCCTAGATATGTGAGATTAATTTTTGCCCAGGGTATGTGGTATTCTTTTTCCAGATCTGACATTAGAGAACCAGGCAGGTTAATGCTTAGCGCTGTCCATTTGGATAGGTTAACCTTAAATCCCGAGGCTTCCCCAAATTCGAGCAGGACCAATGCCTTTTTACAATTAAAACATATTAAAAGAGTAGTTGATGAACCCATAAAGTATTTTGGGTTATCTTAGTAGGAAAAAAGTTTTGGGCTTGTCCAATTATGTGATCTGGTTCAGTGAACCGAGAAAGGGGGCAGTTTTCATTTGTCTGAGGTCCAACTTACTTTTTACGAAAGGTACCCTGCCGGACAGAAATAATGCAAGGCTTGAATCGCTGTCTTTCCAATCAACATGATGTAGATGATCGTTGTATTTCTTGTTAATGTGCCCTTTATATGCGAAGTTGCAGCGTAAATACCTTTGTCCAGTGCTTAGGAATCGGGGGATAAGAAGCGCAAGTGCAGCTTTTAATATGATTTTATAGCCACCATATCTCAACTGTGCACTAAAAATCTGCCTGTCAAGCAAGCTCCGGAACGGAGTGGTTTTATTGTAGTAATGTAATTTTATTTTGCTATTCTATATTTTGTATTTAATGACTTGAGCTGTGTTGTATTTGTGCTGTTGTGATCGTTTTTGTACTTTTATTGGTATCGGCTGAAACAAAGTTTCATTTCTTTCTCTCCCACTCATTGTCCTTCTGTACAAAGTGGTGCCCAAAGCTCTTAATTCCATTTTCCTTGAGCTTGGTCTGCTGCATGAGCCCTCCCTATGGAGGCCCCTGCCATCCTCAGAGACTTCAACGTTCAGAAAATCTACTCCCCATGAATATCTCATTAATTGTTCATTGACTGGCTTCTCTATATTAACACCAATATGCCGTCTTGTCGTCTGCCAGACAGTTTTGCCATGTTCCCTCCAAATTACCTTATTGATGCCACGGTTCTAAGGCTAAACCTTTACGCAGCAATTCATGATTTTATCTTTGAAACCACTACGTTAATCGCCTTAAACGTATTGCGTATTGCGCACGTTGTCACCATGAGTGCCCTTGCGATGCTGCCTGTAACGAGGAACAGAATGATCTGCTAGCAAGACTACAGCTAGAGGCAACTAGGTTTTGAGATGTTTCCTAAAGGTCCATTTGTTTGTGGATGACTTCTAGATGAAGTACAAGTGCTTTTTACATCTCTGGTGCTCGAGCTGAAAAGAACTGTTCATCAGTGCAGTAATTTCAGAAGCATAGCTTTGAAGCATCTTCACGTGGGCAAGTTTGAGAAGAAAGAATTGATCATATAAGCCCTTATTTACACCAGTTCACTGCCTCATTACCTCGGAATCTCATTGAGGAAGTGCTCCAGCATTTTAAGATTCTTTGCATTTCCAGCCTGGTCTGCACCAGAGATTAGGTACATGCATGCTAGCATGCCCCATTCCATTCAATAGATGCTTGTCCAGTGCTGGTTTACATTTTGTATTCTGGGGCTTGTAGCCCCAGACGTCAACATTATAAACCTCAGACTAAAAGTTCCAGATTGCAAAATTAAAACCAGGTCCTACTAGCATCTCCCAACTTGAATGAGGCATGTTGGAATGTACAGCAGTGCTCTATTGATATCTCAGGTTGATATGTTCCATTTACTGCCATAACAATGTAGCAGTGTTCTGAGTAGAGCCTGTGCCATCTGCTTTCACGTGGATGATTTTATTCATGATTATCCACTATGTGACCCGCAGCTTTAGTGTCTTTAAAATGATGTCTCGCAGATTGGCCCAGAATGCTATCCATTGTAAACAGGACCTTAGCATAATCGCACAGTAGAACTAAGTAGCTTACATGTCTGGCAGTTTCAGAATGTGTGTCCTTGCTGCTTGCACTCGCCAAAGAGATGAGATTGGGCCTCATTACAAGTTTGGCGGTAGCCTTGCCGGTAAAACCGGCAGGCTGCCGTCTAACTTGTGAATTTTTCCATATGGGTCCGGAAACTTTGACTCTGCATTCCAGCCCCATAGGGCTCAATGGGAATGGGGAGGCCGGTAGCCCCGGCACCATTCAGAATGGTACCGTGCTACCAGCAGTGTCGGCTTGCGGGTGCCTGTACACCCGCCAGCTCAGACCTGACGGGCGGGTAGGCACCCGTGAGCAGAACTCCTAGTTTGCCGGTCCGGCAACAACGGTACCGGCAAACTTGTAATGAGGTCCAATGTGTCTGTAAATACGCTGTACAGATATGAAGGTACACTGTTCTTAGTTTGTGTGCATAGCTGATATGAACAAAAGAGAAGGAAACGGATCGGTTCCCTGCACTCATCTTGAGTAAAGTAGCTGGCTTTCCAAGAGACCCTTTCTGCCCCTCTCGTGGTTGTGTCCAATTCTTCTTCTAAAAAAAACGAACCCCAGTTATTGCCATGGTGTCTGCTTGTTTGACAAAAGTGTTTGCTTTTTGTGTGCTTTCAACTTTTTTGGCTATCATGCCTTATAAGTGGCATCTTCGGTCAAGAAATAACTGAGCAGGTTACCTTATCTCAGCTTATTTTCTTTGTCTAAGTCTTGGAAGTAGAATTGTAAAATCTTCAGGACATTAAGGCTCACCTTGTTTTTCATTCTGATACTTATAGGCTTCCATTCATTCAAAATGGAAATAATCCGGCTACAAACACACTTTTTTTTCATTCCATTCTTCTAAAAGGACGTTATATATAAATTAGCTGTACCTGCCATATCGTACACGGATCTTGCGATATCTTTTATTGTCTCCCTCCGACTCACTTTAGATCTGTCTCTTTCTATGTGGAGCAGAGTCCTGCAGTCGGGTGTACATTTGCAAGAGCCACCCCAGCCGTTGCTTACAGCTGTGTGACTGATAAACCCCTCGCGCATGTTAAAAGGATTTTCAAATGTGCAAACTACAAGTATTATCCTTTTTTCTTATCTGTGAGTGTGCTTTGTGGCACATTTACTTCCCTTTCACAACCATTCCCTCCACTTTGGATGGCTGAGTGGCTGATTGCTGAGGAGCCCCCTCGATGCTAATTTTTGGATGACCTGGTGTTTAGGTTTATTGGCTTACTGGCTAACTAAAAGCTTCCCTCCCTGCTCCAGTTCTGTGAGGTGGCCTTACGATTTGACCGTTAGCAGAATGCTATGGCATGCTCTATATATCACAGTAACATAAATATATAGACGGCCGTGTGTCCATGAATACAGTAGGACTGACATCTGGGCCTGCTCTCCCTCATCTACCCCCACCTTTCACATAGTATAATAACACATCCTGCACAGGGAGCTCAGGATGTATTTACTCACTATGGAAGGCTAATTATTACTATAATTTGATAGCCAACTTCAAAGTAAGGCACCACCCTGTCTCAGTGTAAAGTCTAGCATGCCATAACATGGAACAGTCTTAATAATCTATTTGACACCAGGTATCGGGCCATTTAAAATCGATGTCTCCATTCCCTTTCCTTCTCTCACCAACAACATTCACCTGTATACACAGTCTATTCTTGACTACGCCCCTCTTGGCTCCCGCTTGTCCGAGCACACACACTCTAGTCCCTCATGCATCCAACATTACATTGTGTACTAACTTACAATTGGAAACCCAACCCAATAATCGCATCAATTCAGGACACATCCACTTCCCCGCCGGAACTATTGTCCACTTAACAGGACTGACATTCACCCAGGCAATCACAAAACATTCTTCCTCTCTGCATGTCTCCCTCCCTCCATCCCTCCCTCCCTCTGTTTAATGCAACTATTTCCTGCTTTCCCTTTCTCTTCCCCTCGTTAATTATCTTTCTTCCAGCAGACTAATAACTCTGATGGGGGCCCAATAAGCCACTTCCCGGACACTCCTACTCACTCTGTGGTGGTAACTGACGTGGCATAAAGCATATTTTTTTTTATTTTTTTTTATTTTTTTTATTTACTTGGTTTTAACCAAAAAGAATTGATTTTTAAAAGGTATAAAAAAAAGAGATCCGTGTTTTTTCTGGGATCTATTGATGCAGTTTCGCCGGTTTTAATCTTGGCTAAGTTCGTTGTTTGGATCAGAGTTCTGTAGCTTGTTTTAAGGCAGCTTCGAGAATCTTGACTGCCACTATAACCCATTTTGTTTTTTCCCCGGCGATCAATCTACACCACCAAAGCATATTTAACTAACCTAAGATAACATAACGCAGTGTTCAATTCCCTCACAGAAAATGTTACGCCCTTAGATTAAGGATGGTTGTGCACATGGGGGGGGGGGGGGATGTGTGTGTGCGATTATGATTTGTGTATTTTTGAAGTCATTTATAAAACCTAATATTCTATTTTTTGAAAGATAAACCTTAGTAAATGTGTACCAAATGTGCCTAAATTGCAAACTGATTAAATGGCCAACCTGGGATTTGATCCCAAGGTGTGTGATCCTGGTCAAATCCTTTAATTTCACTGTCATTCAGTGCACCATGTACTCTCTTCAAAACAAGCATTGACAAAGCCACTGCCTTTGGCCTGTTTTATAGGTATTGTATTATGTGTAGAGGCACCTCCATAATCGAGTTCAGGCCAAATGCCCCAATAATGGCATCATATTCATGGCGTAGTCCTCATGTGTAAACTATTGATATGCAACATGAAGTGTGAAATGCCCTTATATCGCATTATTATTGTTATTACCTAGTCTTCTGCCACCCTATTCCTGTATTCTCACCATGTTGGTGGCACTGCAAAGGGTCATTGTACTATCATTTGAAACCTCATTTTATTATGTCGTCTAAGCCCCCCAAAAATCGGTGGCTGCCTCTGGCCTATCCCATCAACCTCGCACAACTTAATGGTGCCACCTGATTTGCAAACCATTTCATTCAATATTTACACAGACATTCCCGGCTGTCGGCACCCTACCCAAGAATTAACCCCCCCGCTGCCCCCCCCCCGATCACTACCACCTATACGATGTCTTCAATGAACATTACCTGACCAATTGCATGTGGTGTTTATGCACAGCATATAGGAGGCAATGACCAACATTAAAATGCATCCTTCGGACACTTGAAGCTTCTTTTGTCACATGATAAAATCCATTAGACCTACAAGGTGGATCCATGCCTATGATGGCTTTTACCATGCATTTTAGGCTTTGTGTGCACTATATGGAATATTTGGGGGAATTAGAAACTGTTTGGATTATGGTGGCAGCAGTTACACGTGATACCATCTATTTGAGACATTAATTGGCACTGAATGCAAATACTAGGTATTTCAGTATACATTTGTCTTATAATTATAGCAATTAGATATTTGTTCTTTAATGGTTAATAGAATTATTTCAGCCGAACACCTGAACATATTTTCCCATCTTTTCAAATGCTTTTAAAGGCTGGGTGTTTCTTCAGACTATGCAGAATTCTTTGTACTCAATAATTGAGTGCATGCATTTCATTTTAGATGCATTTTCTATGAGCTCTCTTCTGGATGCTCTGTTGGGAGTAGGTTTTCTCTGTCTCAATCCATCACAGAATGCGGAGTGCTTCTGCTTCAGTGAAGCCTAAGGCTTCAGCGATTATTTGTTTGAGAATGACATTTCAGGTGTGGCTGTTTGGAGTACATACGGATCAGTCTAAAATGGAGGCTTGTCAACAGCAGATGTACAGGTCAGTTACATGATGTGAGCCATTGAGTATTTCAATTATCTCTTCCAAAATAAGTCATCGTAGGATTTCCAATGCTTTGGAGTTATTGATCACAAAAGAGAATGCACATTGTACTATTAAAATACCATTCAATGAAACGTAATGTTTACAATTCAACAACCCGGCCTATTATTTTTTCCTGGTCTATACTAGTGTTTCATTTGACAGTTTTTTATAAACGCATATGAAAATGAAATTATATTTTATTTAACCATGGAAGTTGTGTTTTCCCAGTAACCTGCTGCATAACGTTGGCACCCATGAGGCCGATTTTATATGTGCATTCGCTTCTCATGACATCTACACTTCTAGTATTCCCACCATTTGGTATTGGTTTTCCCTTCGGTTGTATTGGCAAGCTAAGATTAGTATAGTTCACGTGGCACTCAATTTTCACATGGTCTGGTAATCTGCTTTTCATAAAACCTGTGGGAATTGTAGTTTTTCCATCCACACTTCACATAACCAGGTTACTTAACTAGATTGTTTGGTTCTCGCTACTGTACACTGCCCTGGCACGCTTGTGGCATGTGCTCCTTTTCTCCCTTCTATTTTTGCATCTTTATAAAATACTGCACTTAAGCCAGAGATTTTGTTTGTATGTTTTTGGTCATACTTTGATTTATATCTGTTATGATTCTGCAACTAAGTAGCTCATGTTCTCTATGTATCCACTTACGTACACTTTCATGTTCAGCGCTTCGATGCATGCGGCTGCAGTGCGCTATATAAATGTAAAAAAATAAATCAATATCATTGAGAGGCAGATCATTACTGTGCTCTATTCTCCTCCCCCAGTTTTTACAATGCAAAATGTGTCAGGCTAATTGACTTTGGTTTATAC
Organism: Ambystoma mexicanum; assembly: GCF_040938575.1. Lineage (NCBI taxonomy): Eukaryota > Metazoa > Chordata > Amphibia > Caudata > Ambystomatidae > Ambystoma > Ambystoma mexicanum. The sequence goes on along the minus strand of NC_090923.1, from coordinate 303,114,640 downwards.
TAAAGTTCTGCATTATTTTGAAACATTAAAGTTTTGAGATTATTTAAAACAAATGCTTGTACCAATAAATGCCTTAATGTAATCCAGTGTGCTCTACTTGGCTCTAACCCTGCACTCGCCAATGTATGAAAAATGTGGATTTATCATATGAGCTGTCTCGAGTTTGCCTGAAATGGAATGGAAATTCTTAATATGAACCTGTACATTTGTAATCCATTTAAGATGGCAGAATAGGCTTTTACCTTTTTTAATACGTTTAGAACATACAAATGCATCCAAAGTGGCAGTGAGATACCATTATGGCAAACGTAAAAAATTCAAGGTGCAACTTGGTGGCCAGGCTTAGTTCATCGCACCCGCACTTCTACAACACGCCATTTCTTACTCGCAAAGGGTCCATTATCACTAGTCAATTTCTAGTGTTGAATGCAAATTAAGGCCTGCCTTATAGCCTATCCATTCAAACTAAATTGGGAGGGGTGGCGGAGAGGAGAGGTGGGTGAGGTCTCTGTATACCAAGTCCCAAGCATCTGTGGCCACATTTTCTTTCGATTTATGGTAATCGAGTGCATGTGGAGGGGAGGTGGGCGTGGATAGTAAAGCGTTAAATCCTTTTTGCTGCAATCTGTGAAAGTCCAAAGTGCACATCGGAATGCCACTTGGTTATGATTAATCTGGGTTGGTTAATAGCTTCTTCGAAGAAGGAAGAGTACCTTGATCAATGCAGATTTGAAAGTTGGCTATTGGTGTGTTCAATGGATAATTCACTAATCAAATCTCACGTTTCATCAGTGCATATTTGGAAGACCGTATAGAGCGTAGACTGGCAAAGAAATTGTGCGAGATTGTTAAGAGCACTGATTCACTGCCAATAATTGGGTTAGGTTCCCATAAAGAGTATGCAATTTTACTCCTTTTACGACATCAGATATTGTGCTTGTACACAGCATACAATTTGCATTCACTAGAAGACCTCATAAATGTTTACTACTGAGGAAAGTGGGTATCCTGCATATTAACTTTATTTAATGATCATTATATCAGAGTATGTGCATTGGTCACTTTCACCATCAAGTTCACTTGGATTTTCAGAGGGGGGAACTAAGCGCTAATCCTTGCTAGGTAGACATCTGGCAAGGGACATTGTAGACTCACTATTGGAGTAGCTGTGTAATCTGTACTAACTGTACCGTTTTAGAATGGAAACAAATGTGGTGAACCAGGAGGAGGCCTCACGGATGTCCTATTAAAGCTATGCCCATCTGTCCCTACTGTTAAGAGGGATTTCCCTACCTTTGAACTAAAACTAAGGGTTCTTGTCTACTGTCAAAATAAGAAAATATACTCCTCCGGCCAAACCCTAGCGAATATCTGGCTCTACGACTTTAATAAAAACAGAAAATTAGGCCAGAACCATGGCCTCTTGACCAGGCTTCATCCATCCAATGTTGTTGGGGTCACTCCCAGGGCAGTCTTTACAGATCACCAGAGATATTCCTGATCATTTACCAACACAAACTCCCAAGGTCTTTCTTCAGGCTCCTCATAAAAGGTTACAAGTCTCTGTATAAGCCAAATGTTTCTTGTCCTTCAAGGGGCGAGTGGATTCTCTTCCTCCTTGTCCAACAATTTGGCCCTGTTCTAGAGTCTTGACTAGACTCACTGTGAACGGTCCAGGTTCTCTTCTCTTTTTCAGTTGTATAAGATGCTTTGTTTCCCCAGGGCTCTCCAGAAACCTTTGGGTGTTTTTGCTGTTTGTTTTTTGTGTTGCAATTGTTGGCCCCTGCTAATATTCAGAACTCTGGTTTCTTTTTCTTTTCTCTCAGATGGTGAGGTTGGCTGCCTCTAGCTCCATGCATACTTTGTTCAGTGTCTCATGATGTTCAGTCGTTGCACCCAATATTAGAATATCATTGTTGTAATTAATACAGGTAGGCATATGTGTTCTAGTATTGTGAATGTGTTCCAGGAACATTTCAGTCACTAATGAGACCTCAAACCTGAGACTTTTATATCTGTACAGGCCCAGGTGGGCGACGAATGTTGTGATATAACGTGATTCTGGCGCTAGTCCTATTGACGATACATTTTGTTGACGTCTGATTTGTGGAATACAGTAGTCTATTTAGTAATTTAATCATGTCAATGATTCAAGGTCCTTGATGGGTCTTTCTTTGAATGGCTTGATTTGGGTGTATCATGTCAACACATAGACGAATGGTTTTCTATCCCTTCTTGGGTACCAGGGGAAAGGGGCGGGGGGATACCCATGTAGTGGGGCCAGTCGCTGGCTCTATGATTCTTGTTCGATGAGTGTGTGAAGATAATCTTTCTTTTACAATTAAAACATATTAAAAGAGTAGTTGATGAACCCATAAAGTATTTTGGGTTATCTTAGTAGGAAATATTGATGAGTATTCCTTTACAGTGCTAAGCAACTGGCTTCATCGATTTCATGTAGGTGTACTTGTCAACAGGGATGGGAATAACTGATCCATCTTGTCCTCCAAGTTTACGTATTGTTTGTTTGTTTATTTTATGTATATAGCGCTCCAAACCCGGGAGTAAAAGGGCACTTAAGGATAGGTTACAGGCACAATAATAGAGATTGCAATAATACATTTCTCAGAATATGTACAATATATACAGTCAGAGGTGGTTAGATATACAGTTGTGGCATCTATGTAAGTACAATATATACAGTTTGTGGTAGGCTGAATCAAGCTATGGTAGGTGTTTTGTTTAGTAACCATCCAATGGCGAGTGTCCTGAATAGTTGGAAGGATTTGGTCAGCTTGATGTTCAGAGGCAGAGTGTTCCAAAGTTGAGATGCGAGGACCGTGAAGCTCGAGGCGCCGGCTCTTTTAGAGGTGAATCTGGGCACTATGAGGCAGAGAGTGTTGGAAGATCTGGTGATTCTGGTGGCTGGTTTCATGGTGAATTTGCTTGTGAGGTGGGGGTCGGCTAGGTGGTTTAAGGCTTTGTAGTTAAGGCACAGGGTTTTTAGATCAATTTTTTTTTGTTGAATGGAGAGCCATTTGCATGAGATTCTAGTGGCAGAGATATGCTCGCGCCTAGAGATGTTTAATGCTGCCCGTAGCGCATTATTTTGGAGTACCTGAGGTTTATTCATGATGGATTGGTTGGCACCTAGGTAGAGGCTGTTACAATAGTCTAACTTAGATTGTATGAGAGCTCTAGCCAGCGTGAGGCAGCTGGTAGTGGATAAGAAGGGTCTGCAGGCTCTAATTAGTTTCCCGGTGTAGGTGGTGGCTGAGGCGGTCGTGTTTACTTGTTTAGTCAGGCTAGTATTGGCGTCAAGATAAAAGCGGAGAGTTTTCACATTTTTTGCGATGGGGATAGTATTGCCATCAATAATAATGTTGGTGTAGTCCGGGCTAAGTTTCTGTAAATTGTGAGGTGATCAGACAAGGAAGTTCGGTCTTCTCATTCAGGCAGAGGCCGTGTGTGGCCATCCATGCCTGAATGATGCTAAAGATTTCATTGATCCTACTGATGTCAACACTGTAGTTTCCGGAAATGGTGAGGAGTATCTGGGTGTCATCTTCGTAATTGGTGTAGGTGACACCAGATGGTCCAGTTTGTCAAAGAGAGGCTTTGTAAAGATGTTGTAGAGGGTGGGGGATACACAGGATCCTTGTGGGATGCCACATGTGATTGGGATGGGGTCAGCTGCTGCTGTTAATGAAAAAACCCTCATGGTTCTGTTAGCCAGGAAGGACTGTATCCACGTGACAGCGGAGGGGGAGAAGTGGGCGGCAGATGAGAGGTGGTTGCAAAGTATTTTATGGTCAACCAGGTCGAAGGCTGCTGAGAGGTCTAGGAGTAAGATGTTAGCCTTGCCTTTGTCCTTTATGTCATCAATCTGACTTTTGAGGTCAAAAAGGGCAGTTTCTGTTCCGTGTTGAGGTCGAAAGCCAGATTGGCGCAGTCCTAGCAGTTGGTTGGTCTCTAGGTAATCCTGAATATGCAGGTAGGCAACTCTATCAAGGATTTTTAACAATAATGTAACCGTGGTGATTGGCCTGTAGTTAGTAGGAATGGCTGGGTCTAATGTTTGTTTTTTTTAGGAGAGGGAGAACCCATGATTGTTTCAAGTTGTTGGGTACTGAGTTGGTGGAGAAGGATAGGTTTATTAGCTTGGAGATGAATGGGGAAAGGTCTCTAGCTGCATATTTGATGATCTGGGCAGGGCAGCTGTCTCCTTTACAGTTATATGGTTTGAGGGATGTTATAATTTTTTGGACTTCTGGTATGGTTACCTTTTTGAAGGTGAAGCCAGTGGTAATGTTAGAGGTGGTAGGTATACTCAGGCTGGGGAGGTTGCTGTTGGAGAGTTGAAGTCTCTTGGCTTCAATTTTCGTTTGGAGGCCAGTGATTTTGTTGGCCAGGGCATTTTGGATACTTGTGCACCAAGGTTTGTCTTTCACAGACATGTTCGTCGGTGGGTTGGGATTTTCTAGCTCCTTTAGGATGGTGAAGAGTTCTTTGGTGCAGGAGGCTGCGTTGTTTATTCTAACATTGTAGGCTTCCTTCTTGTTACAGATTATCTCCTTTTGTAGTGGGAGGAAATGTTCATGAGATTGGATTTATTTTCCGCTGATGGAGTTGTTTTCCATAAGGTTTCCAACTTGGCTTTCTGTTTTCTAAGTAATTTAAGTTCAGGTGTGTACCAAGAGTTCAGATGAGCTCTAGGTTTGCCTTTGCGTAGCTTTAGTGGGGCAATGGCGTCAACGGCTTTGGCCATGGCGCCGTTATATGTACTGATTAGTAGGTTAATGTCTGAGGTGGCAGGGATAATATTTAGGGTAGGGAGAACCAGTGGTATAAGTGTTTCCGCAGTAATGTTGCACTTGTTTCTAGTTAAGCAGGCTGGTGCAAGGGGGCGCTGTTTGGGGTTTTGGATGTTAATGCTAATGTCAAATGATATGAGGAAGTGGTCTGACCATAGGAGAGGTTTGGGGGCTTTGAAGGTGATATTGCAATTTTGGGCAACAAGCCAGTCGATGGTTCTGCCTTTCTGATGAGTTGGTAGAGTAATAAGTTGCGTAAAGTCATGTTCAGAAAGGGCAGTAGCAAGGGAGGACGCCGGCGTGTCGCTGGGGTCGTTGTACCCCAAGTTAAAATCACCTAAGATGATGTTTTGTGAGTGAGGCTTGGAGTTCTCGCCTATGAGAGCTGTGATGTCTTCCTCAAAGGTACCTGTGGGACCTGGGGGTCTATATATTAGTTCCAGGGTAATATTGCTCTGCGGGGTAGTTTTGTATTTTGATGGTGAGGTGTTCGCATGACTTAAGTGGAATGGAGGTGACGGATCTGATATCACGTGAGGATTTAAATATAATAGCTACACCTCCTCCGCGAGCATTAGGTCTGTCTGCCCGAGGATGGTGTATTTGTCGGGAACCGCAAGTGTTAGATAGGGACCTGCTGCAGCGTGTAGCCAGATTTCTGTAGTGACAAAGTCGAGATCTGCTGAGAGGATAATGTCAGCGATTTCGGTGGAGTGAGCCACGAGGGATCTGAAATTAAGTAGAGCACCTTTTAATGGGGGGATGTTGGTATCGTTGGTAGTGATCTTGTTATTAGGTTTAGTCCTAGGTGTTTCTGGTGATTTATTAGGTGCAGTATGGAGTCTGGAGCCTAGTCTATTGTTGTGGGTAGTGAGGTTAGGGTTGGCTATGGGCCAGTATGCTAGAGGCTTGGGGGGGTTGGTCTTAGTTTGGCCATGTTTAAAGTTGTTGGGAGAGTTAGGTAGAGGGTTGACTGGTGTGGTACTGGCCGTGGCGGTATGATGTGAATGGGCACTATGTGGGAAAGGTGACAGGGTAGGTAGGAAAGGTGTGGGGCAAGGGACAGGGTGGTGTCTCGGGCAACAGAGTTTGGCAAGTCCATTTCTAATCGGTATGTAACCGTTTCTGCTGCAAGGCGTGTTATTGTGCATGACGACAAAAGGGAACATGACGAGGATGAGCCAGGTGGGCATAATTGTGACTGCAATGTAGGTTGGGCTGAAGAGTAGTGGGATGTGAGGGGGCTGTGAGATGGGTACCAGAAGGTGTGCATAAGTCGGCCTCTAGGATCAGGCAATCTCAGTTAGGTTGAGATGCAGGGGTAAAACCTAAATATGAGATGGCAAGATTGGACCAAAATGCACTAGCAGTGGAACATCTAAGTATGGGATAGCAAGGTTAGGCAGTAATGCACTAGCAATGGAACATCTAGATATGGGATAGCACGGTTAGGCAATAATGCACTAGCAATGGAACATCTAGATATGAGATAACAAGGTTAGGCAATAATGTGCTAGGTAGCACCTGGTTACTGTTCAGAGTTTAAATGCAAAGCATAATAGTGTTCTGATGCAGTGGGCAGAGTCGAGGCGTAATAGGACACATTTAAGTACGCTGCGTAACAAGGTTAGACTAATCTAATTTGATTTGCTATTGATTTGCCATCAGCCTGTACAGTATGTGCAATAGTCCCAAGTCCAATGCTGATCTGAAACTGAAGATGCATCCGCTCTCTGCAGGGCTTCTAGAACATGCAGCTGTAGTTGAACGAAGTGCAATTTTATATCGTCATGTTGTTGAAAAAGACCCTTTACCTGGTAACTGCATCTGCGAGCCATATGGGTAGATGTCCAGCTCAGATGGCTGTAAAGGCGGTGCCTCTGGGAGGTACCTATAAATGTCCTTGCTGATTACGTTTAATGTAGCACTTGTATCTACTAGAAATTCAGCAGGGTGATTGGCATTTTGTTGCAACACATTGTTCAAGTGCAGATTGATTACCCAGCACAAACGCATAACCTTTCCTTCTGTGAGTGTCTTGTGACGAGCTGGAGTCTTGCTTCTAAATTACTTATTTGGTGTCGTCTCCTTTGATTCTGATCCGCCAAGTGTTGGAAAGTGGGTTTTTTTCTACCCTCTGGTGATTGACTGCTTTGTTTTAGCATTCTCAGCAAGTTGCTCAGGTGGCCTTTCATTATAATGTGTCAAAGGTATAGAAGGAGCTGCGGCCCCAACAGTTGGTCTCTATGCATGACCTACTGCCTCGAAATGATTTTCCCTGCCACAAGCAGAGCAGAACTGGCAGTTTTTTGAGTTTGTCCATCGATTCAATTTGCAATTATATTGCCATTTCAATGCAGACTTATATCAAAATGTATTCAGTGATCTCAGTTTTTTGCAGTAGTTTTTTTGAAAGTTCAAGGTCCCCCTATAATCTGTGCATTTCATAGATCTTCTAATGAAGAAGCCCCAAGGTCGCAGAGTTTCACAATGGAATGTAGCTGCATGACAAAATGATTCATGTTTTATCCTTTGTTTTGACAATGGTATGGAACAGGTAGCATTCTTAGTCCACATTTGTGTGCGGAGTGTGACAGTGCCGCCTGTAAATCGGCAAATGGGTTTGTCGTATCCTCTGGAAGCCTGTAGAAAATGGCATGAGCTGATGAGCCACTGCTAGTGTAAGTAAGCTTCTCCAGCATTGGATCTTTTATAGATTGACATGCTGTGAATATTCCCTGTCCGGCTGGGAATCCCCGGTTACTTTGACTTAGTAATAGTCCTATGCAAAAACTTGACACCTTGAGTGTCCTATCGACGTCCGTGTGGGTGCTTTTGGTCCCGACCAATAGGACGTCGAGCATATAGCCCCGCCCCAGAAGCTTCCCCTCAGATTTCAACTGTCTTCAAGCTGTTGGGATTCCTCGTGTTTCTGATGTGAGAGAAATGACATTCATCAGAAAATGTACATTTCTTCAAATTCCTCCATCCGTAGCAACCGACATCTACACACATGGTTCCAATTACAACCATGGAATTTTCAGGTCCAAAGAAGTCCTTTTTTAGGCTGTGTGACACTTGAGGCCTAATAAATGTATAAGAGGGTGACAGACATACGGAATGTCTTTACTGTCTCTACCCCAACCATTCCGTGGACGATGTGACATCTACCAGGGTTTCTCACAAAAAGGATAGGAACCGTCGCCTAATCTGTTGGCTCAATGAAGGAGCCTATATGGCATGGAAAGTGGGGTTGTCGCAGAGTGGGAGAGAAACCACTCCCTCAGACAAGAGGTCCCTGTCACGACAGAGGTCCAGGTTTGAGGAGCCGGTGGCAAAAAAACAAAAGACAGGTGAGGCCATATCGTTCTGGGGTCACAATAAGACCAAGCATTCTTTCCCTGTCAAACCACCAGATACTGGGTCTAAACACTCATCCAAGGCACCGTTGAAAAAGGCATCATCAGAAAAAACAGAGGGAGAAAGGCTCACGCCTGTCGTCAAAACCCACGTCTGACCTGTCCAGGAGATCTTATTCGTGACAGACAAACACAGAAACACAGAGCCAAATCGGCTACTAAGAGCTTCTCTTCGTCTTCAATGAAAAAGAAACACTACTCGTCATCGGAATCTCGAAGGTCCTCCTTCGGCCATGAATCATCGAGACACCTGTTGACGACCAAATAGTCATCAAAGTCGACTACAAGAGCAGCTTCGATGACAACTTCGTCAGGGTCGATGGCTCATTCCTCAACGATGACCACCTCGTTGATGACCAAAAAGCATAAATCGTCCGGAGAAAAGCATACGCACCCATCGACCACCACTACGCCGGATACTTTGGAATTACCTATGCATTGCAGTATATTGTCCCCCAAAAGTATTATGAAAACCCAAACTGGGGCCACGGTGGAGCATGACCAGGCTCCCCTGGGAATGTCTCCCATAGATTACCCAGACATCATGCCAGAAGACATTTTGTAGCATGAAATTATTTCAGATTCTGAGCCTCAGCCAGAGGAATGTCCAGGTGCCATTGATTCCAATCTTGATGAACTTCCAATCCTCCTATCCAAGAACCATCTAGAGTGGAAGACGCACCTCTAAGGGTTCAGACACCTGCTCTACCATCAACACCTGCTGGAGGGGGCGGTATGAATCCACAAAACCCTTTTATAAACCTGCAATCCTTGCTTTCCCTCCAAGTGCTTAAAACATAGTCACTTTTGGGGCAGATTGATGCCAGGTTTCCTTACCCTCAGGCTCAGACAATTGGGCTATATGGAGAAGATCAACTTACTCCACAGCATCAAAGGGACCCAACCCATTCCTGTAGAGATCAGGGAATACTCCCTAGGCTTCAAACACCTTCTAGACCTCCACAAGGATTTAGTCCACGTAGAAGATAGCAAGAGGGGGGGGGAGGGGGAAATTGGTTGACACAGACCAGGACGCTGGTCTGAGGAATACAAGCTCCACTACCTCTTCATCTCCACGCAGAGCCGACAGGTGGGACACAGATGATCCTGACCAAGACACGCAGAGTAGCCTGGCTCATCCTTTGCCTCCAGATGACATTGGGGCTTTTCACTCCATGATGTATAAAGCATGCCCGGAGTTTGGTTTGATTCTAGAAGAGAAGGACTGTTTCCTCTTCGACCACATGGGTAAACGCAGGAAGGCAGTGTTTTCCATACCCACTCTGGATCACGTTTGGCAGGAGGGCCTCTGTACTCTGAAGCATCCTTTTACAGGGCTGGCAGTTAAAGGTAGGGTGGATAAGAAGTTTAAGGCTCCAGACACAACACCAAAATGCCTTTCCTCACAACCCACTCGAGTCAGTCGTGTCAGCAAGCCGCAAGCCTCGAACTCAGCATAAGCATCACGCCCCTCCTCCAAACAGTGAACTCAGGAAAATTGATGCCTTCGGAAAAAAAGTTCTCACCATTTGGGCAACAACTGTCAAAGCACCAAATGCTCTGGCAATAGTTGCTTGATATGATCGAGAGATGTGACCCTGACACTGGCTCATACACTGGAAGATTTGCCGGAACAGCAGCAGAAAGAAGCCATGATACTAGTGCGTGAAGGGGAGGAAACCTCGAATCGCAGCATCAATATCGCTGTAGACCTTGCTGAAACAGGGATTCAAACAGATTGGCAATGGGGTAGTCCTCAGGCGCAAGCATGGTTACGTTGTCCAATTTACGGCAGGAAGTATAGCACAAAGTCATTGATATTCCATGTGCAGGGAAAAATCTATTTGGGGACAAGATTGATGAGGCCCATAAAGCCATGAAGGCACATTCTGACACTTCTAGGTCTCTTAAATCCTACAGGGTAGGTGGTCCTTTTGCTCCTTTCGAGGAGCCTCGGGTAATTCTAGATTCTCAACCACTAGAGAAAATAAGAACTATAGTAGACCTGCATACTACTGAGTTACAAGAGAAATTACCAATCTTCCCAGTGCATAAGAGAATACCATCGAGGGCAACAAGAGCATGGATTTGCCACCTCCCAAAGAGCTAGCCAAAATAAGGCACAACAATGACTGCCTCAGGGGCAGACAGCTGGGGGGGGCATGTGGCCTTCTACATTGACAAGTGCCACACAATAACAAAGGACAGGTTGGTGCTAAATGCAATCCAGTATGGCCCTTGTTGGACTTCAAACGTGAACAAATCCTGATACATCCCATAAAGTTATCTCACCAACAGCTTCAGGATTTACAGCAGTAGGTACGTCAAATGCTAAGAAAACGAGCCATCGAAAGAGTTCCTCTCTCAGCAAGAGGAAAGGGAGTATACTCCAGGTACTTTGTTGTCAAAAAAACAGACTGGAAGTGGCACCATATGCTGGATTTACAAAGGCTAAACAAGAACATCAAAAAGCAGAATTTCAAGATCTCCAGGAGGTCATAAAAGCCATTCAGCCCCATGAATAACTCGCAGCGTTAGATCTCAAGGATGCATACTTCCATGTGCCAATACACCCAACGCACCAAAAGTACCTCAGATTCATGGTCGGTGAGAGCCATTATCAGTTTCGGGTATTGCCATTCAGTCTGAAATCGGTACCTAGGACATTCACAAAGTGCCTTGCACTGATTGCAGCCTTACTCCAATAACTGGGCCTCCACGTCTACCCATAATTGGACGACTGGCTGGTTCGAGGTTCAACATATCAACAAGCCTTGTCTTCTCTCAGACAAACAAACGCTGCTCAAACAATTGGGCTTTACAATAAATAAAACAAAATCCTGCACTATTCCCTCAAGGAATTTGGTTTCCCCGGTGGAACCAAATTACCATCTCACCATTGTGACTGATTCCTCCCAGGCGGGATGAGGGCTCATTTGGACAAGCACCAAGTCAAAGGCCTCTGGACTCCTAGGAAGCCATCCTCCACATAAATGTTCTGGAATTACGGGCTGTGCATTGGGCCTTAAAATCCTTCCTGCCGCTAATGAAGAATTCAGTGATTCGAGTCCTCATGGACAACCCAACCACAATGTTTTATTTGTGGAAACAAGGCGAAACACGGTCAAGCACCCTGTCCCAAGAAGCACAGACCATCTGGCATTCAGCCACCCAACACAATATTCTACTTCAAATCTGGACGCATTCCCTCGATTCCCTCTCCAGGAAAACGATACAGATAATACCCAAAGGATTCTGCAGAATAATCTTGGTAGATCTGTACTGGTCCAGGCAGACCTGGCTATTGGACCTCCTACAGCTGGCAGCGGACAATCCAATCCATCAAGGATCTCATGCCAATCTTCTATCCCAGAACAACGGGATGATTCTTCATCACGATCCGGGTACTCTCAAGTTAACAGTGTGGCTCCTGACCATGCCAATTCGGTCATTTGAAGATCCCTCAAAACTGTTGGCGCATTCTAGCAGCTGCTAGAGCCCCTTCTACCAACATTTCCCACCAACACTTCCTATAGCTGAAAATGGAAAAGATTCCGTGCATGGTGTGCACAACAGCCCTACCTGCAGCCTCTGGCTATTACACCTCATCGGATCCTTCCTTTCCTGCTAAAGTTAGCTAAAGAAGGTCTAGAGATCTCTTCAATTAAAGTGCACTTATCTGCAGTTTCTATATTTCCATGGAAAGGAAGTCTTCCCCTCTCTACAGTGACAGGCTAGTCAAGCACTTCTTAAAAGGTTCCATGTGTTAAAATCGCGTCAAAAATGGCTGTGAACACAATATATTGTGGCAAAAATGCAGTGGTTTTGATGCCGCAATCCATGTAAAGGACCCGGGGAACACCCCTGCAACCTCCAGACTCATTATAGCATTTAAGGGGCGTGGGGGACACACCTGCAAACCCTGCTCCCCATAAATGGTGTAATGGGGTACACCTTTAACTGGTCAGACCATGGCATTTTTGCCACCATTTTTTTTACTGCTGATATTTTTGCCACCATTTTATCACTGAGTTCCTTTTTTAAAAGGGCTTTTTCGCAACTTTCCACCAAACAAAAGGATTCCACCTGTATGGAGCCTTCAACTTTCCACCAAACAAAAGGATTCCACCTGTATGGAGCCTGAACTTGGTCCTGGCAGGGCTCATGAAGTCTGTGTGTTGCAGACAAAGGTTCGAACAAACATTTCTCACATGGAAGGTGGCTTTCTTAGTTGCTATTACGGCCTCTAGATGTGTTTCGGAGCTGCAAGCTTTGGTTGTAGACCCTCTGTATCTACCATTCATGAAGGACAAGGTGGTACTGTCCAATAATCTTCATTTCATCCCAAAAGTTCCATCATGGTTTCCTAAAAAGATTCAACCATAACTCTGCCCACTTTCTTTTAAAATGCCACTTCACCAGCGGAGAAAGCCCTACACTCTCTGAACGTGAAAAGGTAATTGAAATATTATCTAGACTGGACAAAATCTCAAGATGGTTTTCATCTACAATCTCCTTATGCCACTCGAAGGTTCCATCTTGAGAAGCAGGTGAGTGTGTGTGAGCAGTGACCCTCCTGGTCCTTGTTGCATCTACTTTGCCCCCTCTTCTAAGCCCGACTCGGCCTTCGCACTGTTTTGCCCTGGCACCTCCACTTCCCTCTTCCTCCCTCCTGCTAGCCTCTCAGCCCACCCCCGACTGGCCAGGTAGGTACTCAATACTCACCTTCCCAGGACAGCCCTCTGCCCGTGCAGCCATTGTGGCTAAGGACCCCAAGGCAAATGGCGGCTCCTCCAGAGGTGTCCCCAGACGGCGTGCGGGGAAAGCCAGTGGCCAGCCATCAACAATGAGCGACTAGTAAGTTAGGAGTGGCCTGGGTGACAAATGGAGCCATCACTCTACCCTGAAACCCTGCCACATAGCAACCTTGCCTACACTAGAATAATTGTGTTGTCTTGTGATTTTAAATTGCACTGTGAAAGGATTTTAAATTGCACTGGGAAACCTAGGCCCTTCTCCCACTATTTTATTTTTTTATTTTTTTTTTTTAATTTATTGAAACTTCAGCTCAGCGAACCCTGAAAGCATGCGGACAGGACACCGAACTTTTGTTACAGCAAATTCTCTCGACCTTTTTCCTCTTTAACAAAAAGAATGGTCAACGGGTCATAAAAAACATCAGCCTCATTTATGAAGCTTGGAAAAGAAGACCGCACTTCCATAGAATAGATTAAAGTAAAAGAGGTCAATGCAAGGCAACATTCTCGTTTAGTTGTAAGGAATCCGGAAGAGTTCACAATGTTATTCATTTTGAGACAACAGTGTCATTTAGTTTTAAAGAGTCCAGGAAATCCACTATTGCACAAGTTAATTTGACGTTGTGTCCCGCAACGGCATATGACCACCAGCTCAGATCGTCGGATTCCACGGGTCAGAAACCTCATAGGAGGCGCATTCGCCGTGAGGTTAACGCAGAACATCCAGTTGCTAAATGTTCTAAGGTTTCAGTTTTGACGTTACAGAAGCAACCATGATCGTCGTTTACTTCCTTAAAATGCGGGAGAAATTGCATCTCCCTGGTCTTCAAGACGTTTAGACGTAGCCTCAAAATTGCAATGGTGTTGTGAAGGACAGTTTATTAAATAGCGACACTGAACATTAAGTTTGTGTTCACTGATGCCCCATTTCAATGTAGTTGTCATCATTTGTTGCAAATCACAATTCTGGATCAAGTTCCAGGACTCAAATTTCCTTTTGACATATTGGGTTTGTGAAATCAGTAAAGTGGCAGCCTCAGTACCCGGCGCCAGAATATACCTTCTAGCTTCTGCCAAAACTGGGGTTCGATGTTCCAACCCGATTCAGACCCCGAAGGTAATTGCTGGAAGAACCTTTTGGGCATAAAAGATTAGAGCTGGGGTGAGCATACATTTTCCATAAGACTTGTTTATTTTCAAGCCCTGGATACTAAATTGCGTCATACGATTGACGAGGTCAAGCTTCCAGTGATATTCTCTGAGTGATGTATTGAACTTGATGCCGAGATATCTAATGCAATTGACCACACTTAGCAGAGTACTGTTGATTTTCCACTGGAAGGTGTTTATCTTTTTGGTTCCTGCTGCCCCAATGGTCAGGATCTTGGTCTTTTCGGTATTTAGTTCAAGATAATTCATCTTAAGGTATTCGTATAGTTTGGATAAGAGCCGTTGGAGGCCAATCTGCATAAGGTCCATTAGGACAACATCATTGGCATAAGTTATGCAGTTAATTTCCATGTTAATTTTTGGCGGAAAACAGCAAACTGATTTTAGTTGTATCGGGAGATCCAAGGTGAACAATTTGAAAAGTTCAGCAGCCAATGGGCAACCTTGCTTCACTCCATTTTCCGTTGGTATTTTCTCTGATAAATCGCCCTGATTATTTAGGCGTATCCGTATGACGGTCTTGGAGTGTAAGGCTTTTATTGGTTGCAGCAGATTTTGAGGGCAGTTCCAGTTTGACATTTTCTGCCAAAGCTTACCCTGGTTCACGCTGTCAAAGGCCCCCCGTAGGTCGCTGAATGCCAAATATAGTTTTCTTTTTGCCTTCAAGATTTCAAGTTTCAATAAGTTCAATATCAGTAGATTGACTTCCACTCCGACTCCCTTAGTAAATCCACTATACAGGACTCTCAGAGGTAGGTGTGTTTAGGTGGGTTTTTCTGCAGTTTTTAAATTGCACTGTGAAAGGATTTTAAATTGCATTGTGAAACCTAGGCCTTTCTCCCACTATAAAGGTCTCTACGACCCAGTTGTGCTGTCTCCAGTGTTTATACTACATTGTAAGTAGTGCTGTCTTTGGTTTTGCCTTCTTAGAAAACTATCGCCCAATATCCATCACTCCTTTCCTTGGCAAACCCCTGGAAAAGCTGGCCATCTACCAGCTTAATCTTCACACTGAATTGGTTGGGTGTCTCCATGACCATCAGTCTGGCTTCAGAGCTGCCAGAAGCGCGGAAATTGCTCTCCTGAACATCCATGAAGACCTGCTCTCCAAACTCGATTCCAACACCCCCTGTGTCCTCATATTACTTGATCTCTCTTCTACCTTTGACACAGTCAACCATGCCATCCTGCTCAACTGTCTCTGTGATAACCTAGGTTTCACTGATCAGGCCCTGGCTTGTTTGACCTCTTTTCTCTCCGTACTCCCAGGTCCAACTTAAGTCCTTCCTCTCCTCCATCTCTAGCTTGAACTGTGGTGTCTCCCAGGGGTCTAACCAATGCTGTTTAACCAGTACCTGGCACTTCTTGCCCACTGCATTGCCGCTCTCTTCCCCAACATTCAGTGCTATGTGGATGACGCTCAACACATTTTCAGGCTCTGTTCCACCACCTCTTCTCCTTCTCTCATCTCTGACTGTCTGCCTGCTATTCAGGAGTGGTGTGCCACCAATGAGCTCTGCCTTAATGCCAGTAAGCCTGAGATTCTCCTCATCAGCACACCTGCTCCAACCTTTCCCGTCACTCTATAGCCGGCCTCTTTTGGCCCTCTTCCTGCTTTCACCTGTGAGGCTAAAAACCTCAGGGCCATCTTAGACGCAACACTCTCCTTCTCTCCGCGCATCTCTGACTTCTCTAAGAAGCTTGTCCGATAGCACAGCAAGTAGAGAGCTCGCTTTGACATCTGTGCAGAGCCTGCTGATGCAGGTTTGAATCCCAGCAAGGCCAAACTCAGCCTTTCATCCTTCCGAGGTCGATAAATGAGCACCACACCGTGGGTAATACTAAGCAGTGCTCAGATGCCTGAGGGTTTGTAGCGCTATATAAATGCTAAATTATTATTATTATTAAGAAGTACCACCACCAGCTGCACCTCCTCGGAGGTATTCTTCCTTTCCTCTCCTTCCCCCAGAAGCTCACGGTCTCTAGAGCTCTGGTTCTCTCTAGGCTGGACTACTGCAACAGCCTCTTTTTAAATGTGCCTGCCTCTACTCTTAGCCCTCTCCAACTCATCCAAAACAGGACTGTGAGACTTTCCTTGGCCTCAAGCCCAGGGATCGTATCTCTGCAGGACTGAAATCTCTGCACTGGCTCCCAGTGGCAGCGAGGATTAAGTTCAAAACCCTCTGCAATGCCCATAAGGCCTTATGGGGCCTGGGGCCTCAATACCTTCAATTCCCCTCTTCCTAAATATCTTCCCTCTCGAGCTCTTCGCTCATCTGCCTCCAACTCCCTCCGGGTCAGTCGCTTCTCCAAGCAACGAGTTGGTGGTAGATCACTTTCTTCAGATGGGGCCTCCCTCTGGAACAGCCTCTCTGAAACTTGAGGACCACCTCTGGTTCCCGAAACACCTCAAGACCTTCCTCTTTACTTCTGCTTTCTCTCCTCCTCTCCTCTGCTGTTCGCCTGGCTGAAACTGAAACTGCACTGGTTACCTGGCAACCCTCTGATCTCAGGCCCAGGTCCCCTACCTGCCAGTTGCACACATGCACTGCCCCCCTGGCAACCTTTGCACTCTAGGGCTGTTCTGTATACCTATAGCCCCTACCAGCACTTGACACCTGATATCTGCACTTACCCCTGCACTTGCCACCAGCTGGCCACACTTTTTATTTGTTTTACTGTTATCCTATTTACTGCACTGCCTCCTCCGACTTGCCCTGCACTTGCACGATATCAATGTCACCTGGCCTAGTAAGATCATTGTCTCTGTCTTCCCTCTATTCCCCCTCCCCGGCCTCGTTGCGCCTTGAAACACTTTTGTATAGGTGCGTTATAAATGCCATGTCGTATCAAGGCCAATGGGCTTTTGCAAACGACGCCCAGAGCGCATTCCGCTCTCTGGTCTGAAGTACCAATCAGAGATATTTGCCAGGCGGCAACATGGCCAGTGCCCCACACTTTTACGAGGCACTACTGCTTACATCAGCAGCACGCTGAAGACGTGTAGATGGGACGAGCAGTCCTTCAACGGCTGTTCCAGTAAGGTAAGGTAAGGTAAGCCCTGCAGCTTCCACGGTTGATTCCCTTCTCTACTTGCGTATGTGTTCTTCTCACATTAACACAGAAAATTGCAAAGTGTATAATCTGTGTTTGCCTCGTTTATCACCTCCTAACATGTATACTGCTATAAAATGGGAGTAGTTTCTTACCTATAACTCCTTTTCTCCAGCGTTGGTATCGTTCATGGAATTGCATGCGTCCTCAAAGCCATACTCCTACAGGCAAACATCCTCTACAGGGGCATATCCTCCAGCTGGAGTGGTTAAAATCTGAGGGGAAGCTACTGGGGAGGGGCTATACATTCAACATCCCATTGATGGGGACGATGTCGATGGGACACTGAAGGTGTCAACTTTTTGCATAGGAAAATTACTAAGTCAAAGTAACCGGGGATTCCCAGCCTGACGACGGGGAATATTCACAGCATGTGAATCCATGTAAGATACCAACGCTGGAGAAATGGAGTTACAGGTACGAAACTACTCCCTTTTCATATGATCATACAGTGCATCAGTATACACATTGAAATCATGCAGCAATCTCTCCCACCACGGATTCATATTAGTGGTGACGGTTATGTGGAAAGCGCATGGCAATTGTAGGGACAAGACTTGCTTGGAATTGGCTGAAACCTCCCGGGCGATGTTGGCCCCGTGGGTGGAATTTCTTCATTCGACATTTTGTAACTTGGTTGGTAACTTAATCAGTCAGATATACGAGGCCTAAATGGTACCACCTGGAATTATTTTGTGAAAGTAGAATGCAGTATTATGTGCAGGATGTAAAACTTATAGCCATGAACTGCCTGCAGCTGTAAATGATCCCCTGACCTCGTGTGTCTGCATGTGTATGACAAGTATCAGCATGTGTAGACCACTCTACCGGTATCTCGGCATCGAGAAAAAAACTTTACTTGCAGGTACGATGGCCCACTCTCCACCGTGGGTTTGAGGGTGTGTGTAGCAGACGTTAAAGACCTACTTTAACTACTTACTGTCCTGACATCACTTCCTTGTATGGGGACCCAGACAAGCTACAGCTCTCAACATAATGAGGTGTAGTCCCCTTCTAACAAACAGTTTACAACATTATGCCTCCTACAACCAAGCCCTTTGTGAATGATGGGACTTGTTCAAGAGAATGTGGTGCTCGACTTGAGGGGCTCATTGCTCCTTGCATCCGCCACCACTTGATGAATTGACGGCTTACTTTGTAACTTTGTTTTGGCTATTTCTGCTGATGTAGCCGACCCAGATATTTACTTTCTTTTTATACTGCAACTGCTGACCAATCCTAGGCATGCACCACCCACTTTGCACTTTTTAGGCATTAGACCTCTTGGAGCAGGGTTTGAAACTATCACTGAAGAAACTGTACTGTCTATAAAAACTGGTTTTGCAATAACTATGGTTGAATAGGCAAAATTTAGAACATAATCGTTGAGAATCTTACTTCCAGCATCTGTTCCTTTATAATGGGAACCTGAAAGTGATTCACCAGCTGTGGTGTATTCAGTATGTACGAGGTAGAGTTAAATATGGTGTATTAGGTTTGTGGTAGTACTTTGGAGGCAGATGATGCTTAGAATGCATGTAAGTGAAGTGGACTGCTGTGAGGAGCGAGGAGGGACAGCTGTAGTTATTGGGTCTGAGTGGAACTTGTGGAAGTCTGTGGTGTGTAACGGTTTATTGAGAAGCCACCCTCTACACAGGGAGTTCCTTACCTGCCCACTCAAGGGGCTATGCAACAAACTGTTTAACAGACTTTTTTCTTTAACCCTATCTCAGAGACATATTCTGCCCCTTGAGTCCCTCTCCCCTGAGCAAACAATGAGCCAAGAACCAGGCTGGGTTACAGGAAATATATTGGTATTTATTTAAATAAAAAGTGATAGAAATTGAATGTGAAAACACCACTTTATCCATGGCACACACACACACACCAGCACAATCAACGTCTCTCAGCATAAATAAATCAAAAAAGTGAGTTGACAAGAACACTATCACAATTCTGCCCTTTCTGCAAATTTCACTTTAAGAAATAATTACAAAGCTAGCAGTAGGATTTCAAGATTGGTACGTATACATATGGCAATTATGATGTCACCCACACTTTTGATTTAAACTAACACAGCATCATTTAGCAGTTTTGTTTTTCAGTCCCCCTTACTTTGGTCTGTGTTGGGGAAGTCGGAGAGAAAAATTGGAATGATTTGGGGAATTTTGGACTTCAGACCTCCCACCCCCTCCACTGAAAGGCCAGCGTTGGGGAAGCTGGATAAAAAGGTTGAACCGATTTAAGAACCAAGCCACCCCTCCTCCTTAATCTGGAACAGCAGAACAAATAAGATTTCGAGGGGATTGGGTCCTCAGACGTATTCCATATCTATGACTGTAATCACCGCAGCTGTGCTGCAGTGATTACTGTCATAGATATGGAATACGTCGTCGGACCATCCCATCGAAGGAACGTTACCAGGTAAGAGAGTAACTTGTTCTTCCCTAATAAATTATAGGCTATAGTTTTCAGAGCACATTGGAGCTTTGTTGATTTTAGAATTTTAACAAAATTCACCCCGTAGTACTCTGCCAAAGGGGGAATTAATTAAATTAGCATTATTGGTTAAATAGGCTAAGGATCTACAGAGTTTTGCCCACCCCCCTTCCGCCCACTATTAATAGAAAGGATTTAAGGCAAGCAAACTCCGGGTTTCCCAGGGCTCTGTTCTACTTACATAGAAAGCCTCAGTCTAAAGTTCAGGAAAGCCAGCTGCATCCAGGGCACTCTGGACAGACGGGGCAGGGGTCTGGTCACTCCACTCTCAAGGATGACCTCCTGCTCTCCACCATAGGACCCAGTCAGCTTTGAGGCCATCCTAGAAATAGACGGCTCCACCCAGATGCACTCTCATAAATCTCCTCTGTTGTTTCCTTACAGCTGCCAGATGGTATGTTTCAGTAGCCTTCCTGATGGTCTGTCTCTTGTCTGTCTTTGTCTCTCTAGTGCAGTCCCCCTTGTATAGCAGCGTTGACACCACCACTTTTACAATCTTGTTAGTACCCTGCAATACTACCCTCAACTAGGACTGGACAGTTATCCTTCTCTCCTCCCAACCCCAGCCTCCAAGTCAGGATTAGTTTAGAGGTCTGG
Organism: Ambystoma mexicanum; assembly: GCF_040938575.1. Lineage (NCBI taxonomy): Eukaryota > Metazoa > Chordata > Amphibia > Caudata > Ambystomatidae > Ambystoma > Ambystoma mexicanum. The sequence continues at coordinate 303,094,270 of NC_090923.1, read as the reverse complement.
AGCAACATATGACAATTCCCATTTGTAATCGCCTTTTAATCTCCTTTTATATTTTTTGCAAAAACTAGTTATGTATCACAACTTCATATATTTGCTAGGAATTGCCATAATGTACATATTTCTGATTCATCTAATCATGGGGTATTAGATAAGCCGACCACCAGGTCCGTACAATGTAGCACGACCATGTGGTGCATTTCTGCAGTTTCCATAAAAAGCATAACAGTTATCAATCTGTAAATTATTACCCATATCCCTAATTCTATTCTCCAGCAGCTCACCAACTCTCACATACACATTTTAGATAGCCATTACAGTTTCGTGAGTCGCAGATGGATGCATTTTTTTATATCTCCAAGATCACCTGTAAATTACCACAAAAAAAATAATAAAATAATATGTTTGCTGAGAAAAAGGCCTAAATGATAATAGTAGTTTAAAATTAATTAGGAATATTCATGTGGGACAAATGGCCCACCTCCTGCCTTCCGGCCATTTGTTTTCACTGGGCCAGCCTGTACGCCTTTTTATCAATCTTTGAAGTTGTTGCCCCTATTTTCACACATATTCGTCATGCTCCATCCAAGGAGAACTTCTCCTGCAGTCAATGCTTTCAGAGCCAGCAGATCTGGAGAACACTGAATTTCGACATCTTTAGCAGGACACTTTATTGCAGTTGGTAATTATATGGGAGATGTGACATCCAGACAAGGAGTGGGAGATTTATTTCTGAAGTTTCCCACAGCCAGCAAAAGGGTTTGTCTTGGGCTGACATTTTATTATGAACACAAAGTGGCTTTTCAAATGCCACTGGAATTTTGTATGTGAAACCTCATACAAATTGCTTTTTGTCAACCTGCACATCATGTCTTTTCCCTAACATTTTTCTGTAAGCATTGATAGATTTCCCATTTAAACTGCTTTGATTTGCAGACACCTGTGCAAGCCGTTTTTGTTTGTTTAAAAATCCTGTTTTCCATGTGAAAGGGATCTTTTATTCCTCCTTTTGTAAATTATGATGTTGCTTTTCCTTTGGTAATGACGGGTAGGCCCCTTTCCACATGGCTCTTTGATTTTACTTGAAAAACAAAGGCCAAGCCGTTTTTGTTTCCGTGTTTATAATCCTGCTGTTCATGTGAAAGGAACTTCTGTTTGGGGCGTTTGTATGCACTCCACAGGAGCAAACTCCAATTTTTTTAGATAATTTGTATACTTTAATTGGCGTCCATGTGCTACTTCGCAAAGGTAGTTCTGGATTTATCCGTATTGTGGATCGGGTTTGTGAAATATCAAGCCTTGCTATTACTGATTTGATTTGCTCTAATCTTTGAGATATGATCCAGGAGAAGTGAATGCATTTTGTATGACCTGGGGTGAGGAGGGGTGCAGGGGAAGGACACCTCCTTTGTAATAAATACATGTGTATGTAATTTGCAGGACCGGAAACTGACGAAGATGGAGAGGCAACGGTTTAAAGAAGAAGCAGAAATGTTGAAAGGTCTGCAACATCCGAATATTGTTCGATTTTATGATTTCTGGGAATCTTGTGTGAAAGGAAAGAAAGTCATAGTGCTGGTTACAGAGTTAATGACATCTGGAACACTGAAAACGTAAGTATTCTACAAGTCTTTAAACAAATTATAGTAAAAAGCTTACTGCATTCTCCTAATTGTAAGCAACCTATGTACTTGTGTGCGATTATGGCATCTGACATATAAAAATGAACCCATTTGCAAGACCAGCATTCTTCAATGGTCTATTTGGTATGTTTTAAAGACTTGTAAAGCCAGCATGATGGCACATAGCTAAATATTGACGAGAACGTTGTTGGAGGTTCATATAAGTCACACCATGGCTAATAAAGTTAGTTAACACCCAGTGGGCAGATATTCACGACAAAAAAATGTCCAGCTTTTCCTGCATCTAAGGAGATTTGATTGAGATGTCCGCTCCTCGCATAAACTGTTCCAGATCATTGCTGGCAGAAGAAGCCTCTCGTTTGGAGGCTGTGTCCATTAAATCTGGTCACTGTGGTGGGTCGGAAGAAGGAGGTGGACACTTAACTGACATTTTGATATTTATTTAAATAAGGATAAAGCCTCTTCCTGTATTGCTAGAGCGGTGTCCCTACCTAAATAACTAAAGATGCTTCTCAGTCATCAAGACGTCCTAAAGGAATATGTGCAACGCCCCAAAGCTAGTCTTAACTGACCCTACCACTGTTTCAAATAATTTAAATTGGACTAGGAGAACGTCTCTGCTCTCCTAGCTTGTCTGACTGAAAAAGTATTTTCTTTATTCCAAAATTCTCTTGATCATCAAGTCTTTAATCTCTTGCCACCTTCTTTATTAGTTCTTGTAACTCTTTCAAAATGTTCTTGAGGTTTTATCTCCCCTTTTCTGGTAGCATTTCTGTAGTCCTTTATCTCGCTCTTTTTACTATTTTTACTATACACATGTTGAACGCATGGTATTTACTAATTGTATGTATGACCTAGCACATGACGTCCTGCTGAATAGCTCAATGATGATTCCACATTGTATTATTCAATCTATTATGATTTTCTACTGCATTTCGAGCCTTACATCCAGATGTATGCTTTTGAGTGCCATGACTTTAAATTGTATCTCTAGCATATCCTGACTATTGTGTTATTTATGCTGCAATGTTTAGCCTACTGTGATTTTTATCTTGTAATTTATCAGCCTCATTCTGGGCATGATGCAAGACGCTATTCAAACCTGACCCGATATGTACCTTGCATTACTACTTTTGGACAAGCTTTTGCCCCCGGTTCAGCGAGACTGTAACGCTACTGTTTGTTCCAGTTATTCACTGTGTAATACTACCAACTGCTTGGCATCGTGGGCCTCGCACCCTTGAAGATTGTTATTAATATTAGTGTCACAGCTTTCCACTGAGACACGCTACCAGCACTATGCACGCCACCGCCTATTTGCTACTAAAACTACTGTGTGCCCTATTGACTGTAGGCCTGCAGGCTAAAGTAGCAGGTTCCAACCACCTCGACCATTGGTACCTCACCATGGCAAATAAAACCTTTCCATCTTTGGAGATCAAACCGACCACATTCCTGCCTCCGCTTAAATTTGACAGGCAGAAACTAACTATCAAACCTACCAGCTCTTTACTTACGCTGAACTTAGGCACCACATCTATTCAATTAGATTATACTAGTGGTGTGGCCCTTAACTACTGGCCACCCACTAATCCAAAGACTAACTGTTTCCCTAGCACGACAAACATCCCTTGTTCTACTACAGTTAGGGACAGTAGGCTACATGCTAGATTAACTAGACTCCATGAACCACCGACCAACATCCTAGCCAAAATAGGTCGTCCTCATACGGGGGAACAACTATTATATCAAATCAAATGCTAGAAAACAAATAACACAGCTTCTAATCAAAGTCTGAATAGCACATCAAGCCAGAGCAAACCTACTGCCTCCTTGACCAACACTAATATTTCAAATATCAAGGGCGCCTTAATCAATGCTAGATCTCTGGTGGCCCATGCTACTGAGATAGCAGACCTGATAACGGCTGATAACCTCAACTTCTTAGCAATAACTGAGTCATAGCTACACGCAGCTGCAGGCCCTGCCCCCTTACTTGCAGTACCTGACATCCGTAATATCATAAGAGCAGACAGAGCTGACTCCAGAGGCGGAGGCATTGCCCTCATTGCCAAATCTAATTTAGCTATGAGAATAGCCTCTTCTCCAGTTGTCAAATCTTGTGAACTACTCACAATTAAAAGTCCTATTGCCAACTCGGGTATTCTAAAGGTCTACCTTATTTACAGACCACCAGGACCGATTGGTGCATTAGAAGAAGACATCTCCATAATATTATCTGACAACACAAAAGCCTCCTCCTAAATATTATTGCTTGGTCATTTTAACTTGGGCTTTAATGATCCTAATGGCCAACATGCTCCAGCAATATCCAATACGCTAACCGAACTTGGATTCACCCAGGCTACCCATCTCAAGGGTAGAACCTTAGATTGAGTGGCAGACTCAATTGTAAAGGATCTATCACCTCTATTACTCCCCAATCATGGACAGATCACTTCTTCCTCTCCTTAACTCTCTTAGCTAACATCCCCACTACCAAGGTCAACCTAATACCACCCACACTCCTCACGAGGAACAAAAGGAATATCACGGTGGAGAAGATCATACCTCTTATAACCCCTACCCTTAACTCACTGACAGACTCGTCTAATCCAGAAATCTTCGCAGACACCTACTTCACCATGACCAAAGCAATAGACGCAATTGCCCCTCTTAAAATGTGGAAAAGTAAACCTAGAGCTCACCTAAATTCATGGTTCACTCCCCAACTAAAATCTATGAGAGCTGAAAAAAAGAAACTAGAAGTCACTTGGAGACATCTACCTAATGAGGAAAATAAAATGAACTTGATCCGTATAATGACCACCTATAAAAAAAAAAAAAAAAAGAAATTATATGCACCAAACAGGAAACCTACAATGACAGGATTAATAAGGCTAGCTCAAGTACTAAGGAGCTTTTTGACCATTTTAAGAGAAATGGAAGCTCCCATACCTCAGACAGATGACTGTGTGAAGGACAAGCTCTGGTGAACTAATATCCAGAAAGCCTTAACAAACAAAATTGCCCTCCTCCAGAATAAGATTACAGACAAGACATTGACAAGTATGCCACAACCCTGGCTCCCCCTACTAAACCCCCTTCATCATTTCAGTTTTTCACAAGTCACCATCCATGAGGTAGAAAAAATCATCTCCACCCTCAAACCTTCAAGGTGCCCAGCGCAGATAATAAAAGATGCCGCTAGAGACTTGGCTCCTTTTTATATCTAAATTAAATGATGCTTCGTTCTCTTCTGGTACTGTCCCTAACAACTAGAAGCAGTATTGGGTTTTACCCCTCCTAAAAAAAAAACAATCACTGGACCCTACCATTCCAACCAATTACAGCCAATTACCACTGTACCCTTTCTACTCAAGATACTAGACAAAGTGGCCTACACTCAGATACAGGAGTACCTAGAGACTAATCACCTCTTAGGAGTCTGCCAATCTGGCTTCAAGCCACAAGACAGCACTGAAACGGCACTTCTAGATCTAAAGACTCAGATCGATGATCTCGAAGATAAAGGAAAAATTGCCTGGTTACTTCTGTTACCGCCTTCGACTTGGTGGATCACAATGTACTTTGTAAACACCTTGCCTTGGCGGCTCACTTCTCTCAAGACGCCATTACCTGGATCAAATCCTTCTTAAACAATAGAACCATGAGTCTTCTCTCCACTAGCTGCCGCTGACCCCATACCAATAACCCGTGGTGTGCCACAAGGTTTCTGTGTCACCAACAATTTATAATATATTTACAAAGCCACTGTTTGACGATCGGGACCCTCTGGGTGTCACCTGCACGAATTATGCAGATTACACCCAGATCCTCATACCGGTGAGTTCGACAAGGACATGGTGTTAATGAACAAAATACTTAATTATTCAGGCATGGATGGCTACACACGGCCTATGCTTGAATGACGATTAAACCGAGCTCTTGATACTCAGTTCTACAGCCAACCTCAACAAACTGAACACAAAATACACGTCCTTCAATATCCATGGGATCAACATTAAAGTAGTAAACGAAGTAAAAACCTTAGGTTTCTACCTCGATTCAGTCCTTAAACTAAGTAAGCAAGTCAATGCCATGGACTCCTCTACTGCATACACCTGTAAACTGATCAGGGCCTGCAAACCGTTTCTTTCCATTAAAAGTTGCACAATCCTAGCTAGAGCCCTCATCCTCTCTAAGCTGGATTATTGCAATGCACTATACCTGGGCGCGAGAAAGAAAATTGTTAATAAAGTCCAAATTCTGCAAAACCATGCGCTCAGAACAGCCCTCGGCATCTCAAGGAGAGGGCATATCTCCGAGTTGAGACAGAACAAATTGCTTTTCACTAAGGACAAAATGATGCTTAAAACTGTCTCCCTAACCCATAAATGCCTTAATCAAGCAGCTCCTCTCTACCTCTGAGAAAATTATAAAAAAAATGTACTTCACAACCCACAAGGACAGCCAATTCATGTTGTCTGGTCGTCCCAAGATTCCAACAATAAAAAGCAGGGTGGAGCAGTTTCCCGGTCATGGCGGCGCAGGCATGGATGGCTACACACGGCCTATGCTTGAATGACGATTAAACCGAGCTCTTGATACTCAGTTCTACAGCCAACCTCAACAAACTGAACACAAAACACACGTCCTTCAATATCCATGGGATCAACATTAAAGTAGTAAACGAAGTAAAAACCTTAGGTTTCTACCTCGATTCAGCCCTTAAACTAAGTAAGCAAGTCAATGCCATGGACTCCTCTACTGCATACACCTGTAAACTGATCAGGGCCTGCAAACCGTTTCTTTCCATTAAAAGTTGCACAATCCTAGCTAGAGCCCTCATCCTCTCTAAGCTGGATTATTGCAATGCACTATACCTGGGCGCGAGAAAGAAAATTGTTAATAAAGTCCAAATTCTGCAAAACCATGCGCTCAGAACAGCCCTCGGCATCTCAAGGAGAGGACATATCTCCGAGTTGAGACAGAACAAATTGCTTTTCACTAAGGACAAAATGATGCTTAAAACTGTCTCCCTAACCCATAAATGCCTTAATCAAGCAGCTCCTCTCTACCTCTGAGAAAATTATAAAAAAAATGTACTTCACAACCCACAAGGACAGCCAATTCATGTTGTCTGGTCGTCCCAAGATTCCAACAATAAAAAGCAGGGTGGAGCAGTTTCCCGGTCATGGCGGCGCAGGCTTGGAACGCCCTTCCACCTTCCCTGAGATCTGACCAGCCCTTTCACAATTTTAGGAGAAACACCATAAATTGGCTTGTAGCCTAGGACCTTTGACACACCAGGAGATCCCTAGACTGCTCTTACTACAATCTGTGTTGACATACTACTCCCTGGCACTGTAACCATTGCCATGATTGCCAACTTATTTTTTCTTTACTTACATTGTTTGTATATACTCTTTATCATACATTGTTTGAATGATATGTAACGATTGTAACTCATGCCTACATACTACTCCCTGGCACGGCACTGTAACCATTGCCACTAATTACCAATGTATTATTTTGTTTACTTGTATTGCTTGTATATACTCCTTATCTTAAATTGTTGAAATGATATCTAATGATAGTAACTCATGCCCAAAGTACACTTGTAACTGTGTAATGCGCCAGATACCTCCGGGTTTGGTGCGCCATACAAATCAATAAACAAACTGGTAGTGCCAGTAATATTGCCTATTTTTGGCCGCAGGGTGTCCAAATTACTTACAGCTGTTGGCTGGAGGTAATTCCTTAGCCCACTGGCAAACTTGTACTTGGCCAGTGCGGTAATGTGCCGGTATACGGTAATGCTGGCATGTTATTTGCACAACAGCCAAGTAGTGATGAGGCCCGTCTATCTCTTAATCTATGGTGTCCGTTCCCCAGTTCCTAGGATATTTGGACCCAAGCCCGTAATTCTCTCCTTAAGGTTTATTCGCTATCCTCTCTATCGGTGTAGCACAGTTTCACTTAAATGAATGTATGTTTAGTAACTCGTCACTTCCACTGGGATGAGTTTCGCCCACTTTATAAAGATGTCCCGGCAGCCTCCTGGTTTTCCTGTTTTCCCCTGTTACCTCTAGGTCTGCAAGGGAATGATCTCGGCTTGGCACCACACGCTCGTGTTGGTTTCCTCCGTTGGCCTACTTGGGCTTCCTGGCTCTGCCAATGAGCCGTCATCTGTCTACGCCTATGTTGCAACCAGTTATGGCTATGGGCAACGAGGCATCTCATCGACTCCCCAGCTGGGTGGTTTTGGCATTGTTCAATGGCCACATGGCCCACCACGAAGTTGTCGTGATCACACCACAATGGGGATTAGCATTCCCCTCTCCTCTGCTCAGCCAGTACATGCTGGGCCGCCAGCATTTTTCTGTGGCATTCAAGAAGGTTCTTGCAGCCGCAGGCTCCGTGGCTCTCCATGACGTCTCCTCCAGGCATCACATTGTCATGGGGCGTCTCCTGCTTGCGCTCGTCCCTCTCTGCGGTTTGCCCCTCCTCTGTGTGCTCTTGCTACCTCCTTGCCTCAGTTATTTATAAGCCTTTTTATTAAAGAGACACATCCTTTTTCTTATTCTTCAAGGTAAATTTTGGTTTTGCCTTTAGCCAAGTCTCGGGGTACTACAATGTTCTTCAGATCTGATAGTCCCACATATGCTACTAGGCTGGAAGGGCTAGGGAGTTACTCACAGGAACGGTAGTCTTGGTCCCCAAAGGGGAGTCTCTCCCAGTGAGGTTCCACTTGACCATACCCCTAAGGCGGGTCTTGCAGAATGGGCTCACCTTCCAAGTCTCAAACAGGGTGCTCCCCCTTGGGAGGAGGGACAAATACCCTAGATTTGTCACAGTGCCTTAGGGTTTAGCTTTAGCTGATGATGCTCTATAAGATGATGTTTTTTTTTTGTTTTGTTGCTTGTCAGGGGTGACAATTGTTGCTGAAACATTAAACCTAATTAGAAGCGTATCTTTAAAAATCCATATACCATAGCAGATCTCTATGGTCTTCTGATAAGGTGGTCTCTGTTCCCTACCCGCAGTAGAAACTGGACTGCACATCTGCCAGGCAGCTATTTTCTTCGACAAATCTCTGCAGTTGGACAGTCACCAGTTCAAGTATTATTGCCAGAATGGTGTTTTGTCATTGTGTTAACTTGCAGGGCTTTCTCAGCCTATTGTAGACCTTTTGCAGAAGAGCTGTGATCCAGGGGGTCTCTAGGATCTTTAATACCCTGATCCTATGAATTATTTATTAGTAATAAAAGGCAGGAGGTTCTTGCGGAAGTGTTGGCTGCGTATAGGGTGGAATTCAGAATTCTGTTGTGAGCGAAGATGAAACGCTTGATCTGATTGGTAAATGGCAGTCGAGCGTTGAGGTAGTCCGTATCCTGTAGCCGCAGGCATTTAAAGCCTGAATGCTTTCCCAGTTCTATCAATCAATTGAGGGCAATTCTGGAGCCTCTTGATGCTGATGGGCTGAGAGGAGGAAGGCTCGTATTTGTATTTAATTTCAAGTTGTTTAGGAATTTAATAATACAGGAGTTGGCTGATTCCTAATTTTCCTTGGTATGAAACAGTCTTTCTTTGATAATAGTACATTGATTTAAGTTAAAAAATCACCAGAATTTTTTTTTATTGTGAGTCAAGTGCAGTTGTGCTGTTCCAAAAGCCATTATGGGCAGACTAAGGTTGTTTCGTCTTACTGTTTATTTTAATTTTTTTATTTTTTTTATTTTGGAGATGCAATCCATGAATTCGTGCAGAATGGTATTGTATGTTACTCGATTCTTCAGGCCTTCCATGACTTGATTTCTTTAAGGGGCCCAGTCAGGTTAGAGTAAGAATAAACAATTTCCCCAGCTAATGGAAACCAAATTAGTGTTCAAAAGCGCAGATTTAATTTGTGTTTTTAAATGTAAGTAGCACTTCATGGCTATATGCTCATTTTAATCCAGATGTGTTGTTGAAAAATTAGTAACCTCTGTTTCTAACGTCCTCAGTCTACGGCATGTCCCCTAAAATGGGTGGTAATTGGTAAATATCTCATGGACTCTACTAGGTTCAGAATAGGATGTCGGTTTGCCAACCAACCCAGTGGGTGACTGAAACATCTCCCTTAGTTCTTCACAGTAGTCCTTTTTTCCTGGCCTAAGAGGGAAATAAACTGACAAAGAAAGCGGTCTGATTGGAAATGGCCAGGTGGTCAAGCACAGTTTGATGTGAAATTTGAGATATTAAAGCTGTGCATCAGGGCACTCAATTTCAACTATCACTGGACAATGCCCTTTATATGTGGGCTGACCTACCTCCTACAAAAGGGGATATCCCATGTCTGCAGCTGATATTCAGACACATCTCTGAGAAAAAATATTTGCTTTTGGGTCTAGTACGTATGCGACCATGAGACATATCCGACGGCACTTTATTGAATGCCCCACTAAGTGGCAAGCTTTCACTCGTAGGTATGGTAATACACCGATTTATAAAACTATAATATACTAAAAGCCTGGGGCTAACATCAGGATTTAAAATGTTCTATACACATCCTTTTTTAGATGATTATATTAGTATCACTGTTGACTAACAGTTCTTTGAGATCTGTGCTTTGCTGACATATGTGCGACGGGAGTGAAGAGTGTGGCAACAATTGTTTTGACCATTTACTTTGATGGACTGAGCCACTTCCAGGGCAAATGAGGCAGGCTGCCATCTTCGGTGTCACCATCTGGTTAGAGGTGAAAAGGATTGAAGCCCCAGGCTGCTATTTTGCTCCTGCAAGAAGCAATCTGTTCCTCAATTTATTTTGGGATAGAATTGTCTAAACACACTTTGCTATGCTTAAGGTTCCATTTGACCATCCATACATTCTTACAAAACAATGCATCATAAACCGCCACATAATTATATAATGCATATTAATTGGTGCAGTCAGCATATTCTAACCAACTGTGACCTCTTCTTTCAGGTACTTAAAGCGATTTAAAGTGATGAAGCCCAAAGTTCTTCGAAGCTGGTGCCGGCAAATACTGAAAGGGCTGCACTTTTTGCATACAAGAACTCCACCGATTATTCACAGAGACTTGAAATGTGACAACATCTTCATAACTGGGCCCACTGGATCTGTGAAAATTGGTGATTTGGGCCTGGCAACACTGAAAAGAGCATCTTTTGCCAAGAGTGTAATAGGTAACTGTTGCGATCATGCTAATTTGCTGTGGTCCTAATATCCTTCCCGTGGCTGCGGTCCAATTACGTACAGTATTGCATCAACTAATTTTGATTTTCATTTTTTTGACTGGCTATTATGGGCTTCAATTCTTTCATTCTGTACGGTCCAGCAACTTTAGACAGTGGACAGATCCACAAAACGTATTTGTGCGTGCATTTGCACTAGATGAAAACTGCAGTTTGCGTGTGTCACATAAGGAAACTGAGCGTACAGAGGCTCGGCTCCCAAGGCGTGTGATTAGGTTGCACTTAATGTGTACACTCTTGTTTGACTAGATGGGTGGCAAGATGAATGGACCTCCACTTTGCTGCATACTGACAATAGTGCCCATGTGCAGGCAATGCCAATGAAGGGTGCCCTGCTACGCAGGTAGACCATAGCAATTCACAAAATGTAGCAAATCATTTGCCCCTTACTGTTCAATTTTCCCTGGTGTTAACCAAGCACACTAATCTGCAGGGACAACGTTTACATTTTCGTGGTCACTTCCTCCACCTTTTGGTACGATGTCCAAGTTCCCTGCCAAGGATTTGCTTCTCTAGATTTGCCACTCCTTTAAAAGGGAGTGGGGGGTGAGGCGGGGAGGGGTAAGACACTTGCTGAATTTCCCTGGCGTTCCAATTGTTCAATGGTTGCATGGAATTTTTTGTGAATCTCCATGTGCATGCAACACCCATGTGAGCAGCTTGCTGCCAGTCCACAGAAAGCTTCGTGAACAGAGCCCAGCATTGGGTCTCCCACAGTTTCTCCACCACCCCACCCCCCGCCCCATGAATGGCCACTTCCTGTTATCCTCATGGACTACTATTCTACTTCCCTCTACGATGCACTTCTCTCTCCACATGCTTGTTTCAAATGTATAATAAATCATTAATTACGTTCTAAGTGATGATGTTACAACCACCCACTTTGGAGACTATTTCAATTTTTAAATATTTTGATGGTTTGTTAGGATTCCAGGTTTAATACCTGGCAGAGGCAGGCTACAGAGCTCAACGCCTTCTCTCAAGACCTCTTTTGCAGTCGTATTGCAACAGCAGCGGAGAGGCTGGCACACTGCGGGCCTTCCTCTCCTTCTGCCACCAGCATGTCCGCCACACTGACAGAGGAGCAGATTCTTCCTCAAGCACAAAACGATGAGGGTGGCGTGTTTGCAAACTTGGCTTTCCCACCTGGAATCTGGTTATTCAGTGAGATAGCTCCTGTTTAGTTGACTGCTTCTTTTGCATCCTAGAATTTTGGCGGGCCCACACAGAGGCCACCTTTACTTTTTGTTCTACCCACCTCCAGAGCCTCAACAGAAAAATACGCTGGTGAACATAACCAGTCCTTTTAAGGCTCCTACTCCGGTGCAGGGATTGGAGCTCCCCGTTCAGTAGTATACTGACAGTAACTGGACCCTCTGCTCGCCAAAGAACACTGGTGATCCACAGAGTTTGAAGCCACCCTCCAGACACTCCTCTCCCTGTGACATAAGCCCATCTCTTCTGCCATCTCTAGCCATGTTGGTTCATGCCAAACACAGGTATGTCTATGTGAGTTCCCTGCTGTCTCCCTAGAGTCCAGTTACTGATTTCATGCTTTTGTGTGGCAGGTGTTGAGGCACGTGCCCCAGTTTGATCAATATCAGGAAGTGGGTCTTTTATCCAAAGGGTTTAGAAGGCTATTTTCCTGGTTATGATATGATGGGTTATTTATAACAAGGTTTCTAAGAGCAGACACGGTGTTCAAACCTGTGTTGCTCCATGTCGTCTTGCTTCAAAGCCAAGCACGTTGCCCCTGAGCTATCCTCTCAAGATAACTTTGCCTCCTTATTTATCTAGACTCAACATGGGCAGCAAGATTTCCCTAGATCTTTTGCCTTTGTTTAATTCTAACTTTTCTTCTCCCACAAAAAAGTGCATACCGTTTCAATCGCTTTATTCCTGCTTTATTAAATTGGTCTCTTCAAATGTCGTATTCGTACTTCCCACGCGGTCAGCAAGCGCTTGGAAGCAGAGAATGTGGTGTATTGTTCTGCAGAGGTATAACATAAGTAACAACTTCACAACCCTTTCAATTGATCACTATTCTCGTCATAGACAACCTGAACATTTCTAAAGCAAATCAAAAATATTGAAAATTCAAAGTAGAGAAGTGGGCGAGTGCCAAAAAAGATGAGTTTGCCACATTGGATAGCATGTTCCGCAGTAGATTCATCATCATCGTGGTTTAAAAAAAAAGATAAATATTGACTGGTCTATTAAAGAAAACAACTTCAGCACAATTGTAGAGCACTGTGTTAAACACTGTAGCGGGTTAAGAACGGGTGCATGTGCTATATTTCAACAGATCATGCTGTATTCTGCCTGAAAGGTTTTCAAAGAGGGGTGATTACATTTCCTTAAAATCATTCTGTGGATTAGATTAACCTCCTCAATGATGAAGATTGGATAGCTGGAATTGTTTAATCAGATGATTTGCCTGATCAGTCATTGATCTGGAATGCAACTGGAACTGTAAGGCCCATCAGAACTGATGTGGGAGTTGATCCATTGGTTTTCTGAAGGATAGCAATAATTAAGCAGGGGGGGATTGCCTGGGGACAGTAACGGGGGTTCTGTTACAAGCTGTGCGCAACATACCATATGCTGATCTAGCCCTCGGTCTCCAGGCATGCGTAGTACGCACAGACCACGCGCACGGACTGTATGCATGCAATGACTAACTATACACACAAGCAGCACACATGTGCATTGACAGCCCACCAAAGGATCTGCTTCCACTACTTGGGTACACATATAGGAGCATAAACTGAATGTTCATACAATGATTATGCACAGCAAATACATTGTTATGGTATTTAATGAACGTGAGTCTGGCTTCTGGAAGCAAAGGAGCACTTTACAGTCAGGTGCTAAGAACACAGTGAAGGAAGCAGAGTAAATGGGAGTGGGGAGCCAATGGGAGGGCGAGGATGGGCAATTTGGTAGCAAGTGATCTGCAAACATCCAGGGGAGGAAATAGTAGGGAGCAGATCACCCAGTCTCGCGTAGGATGGGGAGTTGCTGAGTTGTGGGAGTGTGGACCTGAGTGTTAGGCACTCTGAATATGCATACAGCCAACATGCTTACTGAATAAGTATACATCCACAACAACTCACACCATCCATGCCCCCACACTCTTAAAATCCACTTCCAATTTGCTTCAAATACACGTAAGCACAGTATGCACATAGATGTTCAGAATGCCAGGCAAATTGGGACACGGAGCTCAGAATATGCATATACATGCTTGGAACGTGCAAGTGAACTCCAGATACCCACGTTTCGAGCATGTTGTATGTGTATGAGCCTTGTACGCAAGTGCAATAGGCATGGTTTGTAAATTGGCACATACCATTTACTTTGTGCATACACCAACTATTCACGGTGTGCATTACAATGCGCTCTAAATGCTCACAAGTGCGGAGAATGTGTTTGTCTGCGTGTATAAGTGCAATTAATCATTGCAAGCATAAGCCATGTTCTAAGAAAAAAGAAGCTTTCCATCTAGGGAAAAGGTGAACTCTAGAAAGGTTGCTAATTTTGAACCACACTCACCCAAACAAAGTGAATCTCTTAATGCACGGTCCAGGTCACTACCAATAAAACCTTCATTCACGCTACACGTCTACTTCACAACAATACTGGAGTGCTCGGGTTTCCATTGCCGTGTGTGGGAAGGCCGCCCAGTCTGCTTTTGTTTTTCTTTAAAAATGTGGACGAGAAGTCCTAGAACTCAAAGGGTAAAGCAACCGGAGTGGGTGGATTCCTCGTGCTTGGGGAGGGGAAACCTGAGAGCTGCAATATGCTACAGGGTCGGGCATAGCATCACAGGAGTTGGGCTGAAGTTGAATTCTCCATAGAAAATGGACTTGAAAACAGTGCATTTGAACAAAGACGCTTTCCTAAAAATGAAATGGACCCAACACTGAAATGTGTGAGCTTCTGTCAAGGGGGTGACGGTTATGGGGGAGGGGATCGCAAAATGTGTTTCCCACGCTATTTCTTTGCGCTTGCCTACAGCTCAAACTCTGGTTGGATGAGAGGGCCATTTTGTGGCAGTTTACTCCCATTAGTAGCAATTCCTCATCCTGGGAAGGGCCAGAAGTAGCCATCGCACCAGCCATGGTGCGGAGAGAGCCTGCAACATGGTGAAAGCATGCACCAGACATCTTTGGTGGTGTCCAGGGCATGGCTGATGCCTCGTGGCCGCTAGCATGGCAGCGGCAAGCCGTTCCAGTTATAAGCAATGCATAGTAGGAGCTGCTTGACATGGAAACGGAACATGACTAATGGGAACTGTGTATGTATGTTAGCATAGACCACTAAACAAAACTAAATTAAAAGGGCATTTAGCTTAGTTTTCCTTTACAAAAATCGTAGTAATTCTCTGAAAAACATTGTAAGTTATGAGTGCAAAATTACACCCGAATTTGCTATTAGAATAACCATTACCTGGCTGCTGCCATGCATGCACTGCTCATGGTGCCACACACACCTCCACAAATGACATGTACGTATCCAT
This sequence comes from Ambystoma mexicanum, assembly GCF_040938575.1. Lineage (NCBI taxonomy): Eukaryota > Metazoa > Chordata > Amphibia > Caudata > Ambystomatidae > Ambystoma > Ambystoma mexicanum. The sequence continues at coordinate 303,078,844 of NC_090923.1, read as the reverse complement.
ACGACATGAGAAATCAAAAGGACTTTGTGAAAATAGTCCCCCGAATTGGTTATGATCACTTTTTAATGTTTGCTTTTGTTTGTGTGCGCTCGTTATGTTCCTTTTGAAGCCAAGGCTTTTTTTTTTCCTGTGTCTAGGCTCCCTGCTGCTGTTATGGTGACCGTGCGTGTTTGTTTTATTTTTAAAAGGACAAGGTACATTGTGATTTGCATAAGAATAGTACGACCACCTTGTTCCAGAATGTTCAGCACAATTGCCTCCTTTAGAAAAGACTAGGACCATGCAGTGGTGGCCTTAATTAAGACAGGACACAGTATGTGGTAACTGGTATTTATTTGATACCGTATGTAAGGTAATGAACTTGGGAATATAATGTCCAGGGGCAGGAGGCATAACTGTACCCGCAGTCAGTCTTACTCAGGTAGCTGCTTCTCTGCTGCTTTCATGTGTCCTTCAGTGGGACACACAACTCACACCAGAGCCCCCAGGAGGCTGTCCTCAGCCATGGCGTTACGCTCTTGAGTGTGTGATATCCTGGGTATCCAGGCCTGTGAGCCTGCAAGCTCCGTACTTCAGGAGGAGCGCGGGGGCACTCCGTTCACTGCGCTCTACCGCCCGCTTCTGGCTCTACGCGCGTTAACCTCATGCTTCTTGCCGGGAGTTCTCGCGAGATCGCATTCCCGCGATCACGCGACAGGAAGTCCCCACACATGCCTATCAGTTTATCTTTAGGAGTTCACTTAGTAGGCATTTCGTAGGAAAGGAGACGAATAACCTAGAGCACTGAGCGGCCTACTCGAGAACTGTAGCAAAGCTGCTGCCTCCTCTTACCCCCACCCGCACCGATGACCTAGGGACACCGATTTACACCGCAAGGCATTGCAGTCCTGAAAGTTACAGAAGCCAAGTCTGGATTAGAGAGAACGTGCCAACATTGGCAATTATCACCTCCCTGTTCTGGTGCTGAGATGACTTCTGGTTTGAGGGGAAAGTCCATTATTCTGGTGGTGTCTAACCCTCATCCAGCACCCCAGCAGATTAGACCGTCTTATAACTGGCCGTGGGAAAGAGGGCCTACCTCTTTACAAGTTTAGGCAGAGAAGTGACAAACGTGGTGCCTGGTTTTACTACTAAAGTTGCTTCCAGTGGACTGAAATGTGTGTTTGATCGGAATAAAATATGACTGAAGCACCCTCTATAGTCTAATGGAAGATCTTTGTTCATGATCTTTGTGCTGACACTGACACTTTCACGTTCCCAACCACAGGTCTTGAGGAGATGGCTGTCCATGGATAATTTTAAATTCAATTTAATAAGTAGCAATGGTAGCAGTTTCTTTGTACATTTTTGAACATGACTTAAATTCATCAATACAGCTTACCTTGCACTGGTCACGCCGAGGTATATACGAGGGGCGATTTTTTGGAATACTCGCTTTATAGGACTTGATCATATAAAAAAAATGCTCCATGGCATTTCAGAGGAAATTATGTGCCTAGTTTTGTGTCATGAGAAACTAGTTAATTAATAATTTCCCTGGTGTCACTCTAAGGTGCATAGCTTGTATGGATTACCTCTTCGAGCTGGCCACTTACTGGGGGTGTCCAAGGAAGGCCACCCCCCACCCCCCAGGCATCAGATTTGACAGTGGATGGGGAGGCATGCGGCCAAACATCCCAGGGTGCAGAGAGGCTGGTGACGGGAAGAGCGTGGGTGTGCAAACCTAGGCATGCCCTCTTGGGGGCAGGAGGGGACTGGTCCCAGGAAGCCAATGGTGGGTGGGGGGAGTTGACCTCCCCAGGCTACAGTAAAAGCCCACAGCTGTTGCCTGGGCTGGGGCGTTCTCGGGGAGGGGGGGGGCAAGGTGGGGCGGGGTCCTGGGCAGGCCTTGGATGTGCTTCAGTCACACAGTGCAAGAGGCCAAATACATTTGGGGGAGAGTTAAGTAAAAATAGAGTGGGGAAATGAAAATCATGTAATACATAGAAAATGGGGGGAAAATACAAGGAACCCACAGTAAACATCAAGTGACATGGAGACTGCCATGTCCACAGCTGTGCTGCATTTTACTTGTTCTTATGTTTAGGCACCCAGCAGCATTCTGTCTGCTTCTTACCCCGAATCTGAGTTATGCCTGACGTCCGGTCTGTGATTCTCCAATTTGGGTACATGTACCAGGAGAGCTGCCATGCATGTGGACTATGGACCTTTTCTTGTAGGATGCTACTAAAGGGTCTCAGATGGAGATTTGCTTTGTTAGGTCAGGGTTGGCTAGGAAGGATGGGTGAACAGTTTTCCATCGGAGAAACTGACCCCGGAGTGGGAGTGTCTGATGTGGGAATAACCATCTTTTTCCAGACCAGTGTGCAGTTATGATTTCGCCACACCAAAGCTGGTCCATTTCCAAGGTCTGTATCACAGTCCTGGCATACTTCGCTCTGGTTTTGCCTCGCCCCTTAAGGAAGCATGCAGCTTGTATTGAGAACATCACATAAGGAATGAACATGAGAGCACCTGTGCAATAAAATTCCAGACTTTAGTTCTCCTTTTCAGATGTTCATTAGAGATGTAGAAAGTTGGGCTACAACAGCAGACTGTTCATCATAGTGTCCGTCAGTCCCCACCCCCTTCTCCACCATCCCTTCAGGGAGGTTTTTCCACAATGAAAAAATAACAATATTATTGAGCCAAACTATATACTATCTAAAAGGCTACACAAAGTGCCACTTTTGATGCTGCTTCTATGTTGGTGTAAAACATCAAATCAGTCACACAGTCGTTGAATGGGTCCCATCAGCTTCCGTGAGTCTCGGAAACACTTGCTGCGAAGCCAAGGGGCATTTAAACAGAATTGTACTTAATTTACAAAACAGCGTGTCATCCTCTGCAAAGAGTATTTCTAAAGCTAAAGGCTATTTTTACCGCCAGTTCCCGGTATTATTTATCATTAATTGAGGAGGCCTATTAGGGAAATGTATCTGCTGTTTAAACAGACTACCAACTCTGACTGTCCCTCCTCCTCCTACAGCTTAGTTACTTAGTGATAACTAACAGGATTTGCACGAAAAAAGACTAGCGAAGGAAAATCTAGGCTCTTAAAGAATTAAAATCATCCCACAGCTGTCTAATCCTATGGCATTGTATGCATTTTTATGTTTGTTAATTGTTTAATGAATGGACCTAGCTCGAGAGCAGCAGAGTGCTGAACTGAGTATGTTTATCATGCATTTGGGCTGCCATCTTTTACCAGTAGTGCAGTACTGTGTAGTATGTGCGTCCATTGGAATTAATCCTTGGTCAGCTGTTTTATGGAAAGAGACCTGTTTTGAGGGATTTGCAAAATTGGAGAATTGCAGGCCATTCCGAGCCGACACTGGGATAGAGTTCCAGAGGGTGGGTGCATGACAAGAGAAGGATTGTTTGTTGGTCCTCTTAGCGGACGAGTTGTGATTCAAGCCGGTTGGTCAATTTTGCTGCGCCACCAGATTTGTGGAGCTTAGCCTGGTGGAGCTTAGCCACCAGGTTCATAGGCGTGCCACCCGTGACTTCTTTGAAGATGATACATGCATTTGAACAGTATCCTGGCTTGGAGTGGAAGCCAATTTTTTTGTGTAGGACGGTGGTAATTTGGTCAGATTTTTGTGCTCCTCTAATAAGACGTGCTGCAGCATGGTGGACTGCTTTTAGGAGAGCCAAGTGTACAGCTGGGAGCTCTGTAAGTAGAGCATTTCCCACATTTTTGTGCGTGACCACAAGGGCTTGTACTACGGACCAGAAGTCCTGCGGCGGGGCGAAGGGTTCGATCTGTTGAACGGTAGAGATTTCTGAGCCAGGCTAGTGGGACTTCTTTTCTGTGTGTTTCTGGAAGGACAGGCTGCTGTCAGTGTTGAGTCTGAGAGTTGTGTAACAAATCCTTCTTGGTGCAAATCATTGAGCCATTGTTGGACAAGTTGTTTTTTAGCAGGCGACCAATGAGGATGAATTCAGTCTTGGATGGGTTTAGTTTGAGGTAGAAAGTTGACATCCGGGACTCTATGAGGGATAGGTAATCACAGAGACAAATGAGTATCGTCTGAATATTGGTGGATGGCTACATTGGGGATCTTTGTTGTGAGAGCCAAAAAACTCCATGTGAAGGATTAGTGAGAGGATGGAGCCTTGGGGGACTCCACAGGAGACCCGAGTCAGTTAGAACGCAACAAGTTCATTTGAACAGCCTGGTGTCTGAGAGGTAGGAGGTACACCAGTACAGGAAAGTGCCAGAGAATCCCATCCTAGATAAGGACCCACGCGTCCCCTGCACAACCATATATCTGAGAACAGTCAAAATTAAACATGATAAATACTAGGAGTTGTTTTAGGCAAACAAATGTAACACTTTATTCATAGGACGAAAATGTATCAAGGTAACATTTAATCATGTAGTTAATCAAACAATAAGGAGATTGAACTAGGTCATCAGTTCAACATATTAAATCTTTAATTACTGCTAAATAAACAGTGTATTAGCCTTAGCTATATCTCAATGCACAACTTTAATAATATCAAGAGGAATCAGACTCCCATTCTGGGGATCCCCATTCACCTGGATGACAATGTCACACAATTGGAGCGAATAGGACTGAAAATCACCCCCAAAGAGCCCTTTGTATTCACTTAACATAGATAACTAATGCGGACTGTGGGAACATGAATATGTCTCACTTTTTAAAGAATTTGGTAAAGAGCCGACGATTCAAGGGCCACCGCGAGGCGCGGTGGTGCCGCGGCCCTCCGACCATCTATGGTACCTTCAACCCCGCTGAAGCCAGCAACAAGGGATTGACCAAGCTCCGCCGAAAGGGAGGGTTCGTCCAGAAGAGGACCTCAGCCAAGAGCCCTCCTCCCTCCCCTCCAGCTAGCAACCAGCGGTGAAGGCTCTACCCGGCCGGAATTGCGAAATTGCCAGAGCTGGCCCTCTGGGAAGAGCCCCCTTGGCCAACCATCTGGGCAGCCCTCCAACCCCGTCCCCCTCCCCAAGAAGGGGGTGCAAGCCCCACCAGAGAACACTCAGACAGCACCAGGACTGCAAGTAAGTGCCGGGGGGGCCTGTCTACGGCCTGGGGGAGGTGCGCCGCTCATCCGGCAGGGGAAAGCAAGTGGGACTTGGACCGGCCCGCAGACACCTCCCTGACCCTGCCCGCGCAGTGAAGTGATCCAACCCCGAGTGGGTCCTCAATCGCACATCTAACACAAGACCTGTTCCCATGTCAGCTAGCAGGCCCAGCTGGGTCCCCAGCGTACAGCTACACCCTCCGGAGACACTGGACTGGGGGCACGGGCGAAGATTTTCTGTTGCAGCACACACAAACTCTAACCCACAAGCAGCTTTAATCACACACCCGGCTATCCTGCACCGGACTATTTCACACCACCCAGGCCCCAGTCACCCAGCAAAGTAGATGGCAAAGGCCTCAAATCCATTGGGAAACCCTCCTCCCCCACCAGAGACTTATAAACACCCTGTGCCATAGAGGCCCATCGCAAACCGGGAGGGGACCTCAAAGAGACGCAACTGAAGGAACCGCGAAAGGCCAAAGTTAATCTGCTCCCAAGACTCACAGACGAAGCAGACCTAGCACGGTGAGGCCTCCAGCAAACCAACTCCAGCAAGCACCACCTCAGTAGGGAATTCAAGAGAGCTCGCAAACCAAAGTCCAAAGCACAGCTCCCCGAGGTGGCACTGTGGGGGATAAAAGAGGTTTCATGAGAGACCCCAAGGGGGCGGAATCCGCTGCAGAACAGCAACATCGCCTAACCTTGCCATCCAAGGCCCACCGTACACCCTTCCCGCCTCCCCCCCCCCGGAACACATCAGGGACAGACAAGACCCCCCAACCCCCAGGGTCCACACCCCCAACAACCGCCCCTCAAGATGTCCAGAAGTAGAAAAAAGGAGACACCGGCAGGCCCCAAAACCACAAAAAAGGACAGGAAGGCCCCCTAGCTCAGTTATGGGCCAGAAAAACCGACCCATCGGGACCCCATGCCAAGAAGGACTGGGTAGCCGAAACTGTGCCAAACGATATGCAGCAAGACCAGGAAAGACCGGTGACTCACGCATCCCTCAAATATCTGCTGGGAGAACTAGTGGATAAAATAACCAATGCAGGCCAACAACAAATGTACGCATTAAGAGAAGACTTGGCCAAAGGTATACAAGAAATAAAGAGAGACATTAACAAGATGGAGGAGAGAGTGGACACCAATGAGAGGGCCTTCCAAGAACTAACAGAAGACGCAATGAAAGCTGACACTCTGCTGGAAACCCTGGCGCTCGCCACCCACAGCCTCGAGCTACAGACAGACGGGTCAAGTGCTTGCCTGAGGAAACCCATGATCAAGACGTGACTCAAGTCATGCGGACCATATTCGGGGACCTGCTGAAGCTGAGCCGGGAGCAGAAATCCAGTTCGATAGGATCCACAGAGTGGGCCTAAGACGTCAGGAACCAGGGGCGAGGCCACGAGACGTCTTGGTGGCGCTCCACAGCAATATGCTCAAAGTGCAAATTCTGACCAATGCCAGAAAAGCAAACCAAATCAATTACAAGAAAGGGCATGGCCCCGATTCTAGACCATTTGAGAAGCCAACAGGTGCGATACAGATGGCTGCACTCATTCGGTCTGAGCTTTAACTGGCAAGAGAAGCAGCACATAATAATGACATGTGAACAGTGGGTAACTTTACTGGGAATCAAACTAGAAGACCAAGTCACACGCCCCCTGCCATCCAGCCACACTAACGCCCGAAGGCCATGGGAATTGACAGCGGTCAAATCTAAAAGAAGCCTGCCAAACAATAAGGACCCCAGCAATGCCGGCAACCCCTACGACAGCGACAAATGAACTCTGAACAAGGAACAGACTCCACAGCTACTATATGCCTGGGCAGGGCACACAAGAAGACATGTTCAGGGCTCGAAAGCCAAGCAGAAGTTAAGAATTCATGACCTTGCGGGAGGGAGTGGGGGAGCTGGCGTGTTGGAATGGGATTGGGATACCCTGCGTGGGGAAATGCTGGGCAGTCACTAGGGTTCAGCTCTCGTGAAAGCAAACAAGGAGGGCTGAGGGCAGGCTGAACCCACCCACCAGGGCGGCCAAGGGGGGAGGCGGGAGGGGGAAAAGAGAGGGGGTGGGCGGGAGAAGAGGACCCAGAGGTAGCAGATAAGAGAGGAGGGCTACTACAGAGGCAAAGGAGACACAGAGGGGCATCCCCCAAATCAAAGGGCTCACCGGCCCAGACAAAAGTATCACAAGAGAACAAATATGGCTAGGTCAGATCAACTAAAGGTTCGATCACTAAACGTCAACAGGCTCAACTCTCTGGTCAAAAGGAAAAAGGTGTAAAGATTCCTGAGAAGGGAGCAGCCCCACATAGCCACCTTAAAAGAAACACATATCCAAACCCAGGACACAATTCTGGGGCTATACATGGATCCTGCAGGCCACATAAGCCAGAAAAAAAGGGGGGATGTGGGTCCTGGTAGCTTTGAGGGACGGGATCGACCTGTCCGTGAAGGGTTCGGAAAAAGACACCCAGGGGAGATATTTGGCAGTAGCACTGGAGGTGAGCGGGGAGGTTTACACAGTAGTGACACTCTACGCACCTAACGCAGGACAAGATGCCTTCACTCAAAGTCCTCGCCTGTATAGAAAAATTCTCAAAATCCCAGGTCGTTTTAACAGGGGATTTCAATATAGCCTGGGACCCCTCCAAAGACAGGAGTGCGACATACCCTTGCCCTAGTTGACAGATGGAGGGAAATGCAGAGAAATAGCGAGGGTTACACTTTTTACCTTTCATGCACATCGATCACACTCTAGGATTGACTATATATGGCTATCCAGATCACTACTAGGCAAAGCGACCTACATAGCGTTAGACGCTATCACATTTTTCAGACCACGCCCCATTGACACAATCTATAAAAAGAAACCGTTGGTCAGCCCAGCCTGTGGCAGTGGACATACCCGACCCAGCTCTTAAAGGACACAACCCTAGTACGAGGATTGGCGGAAGAAGAAGAAACCTTTGCTGAGAACAATAGGCCGGTGACGCTACCCTGCAGACCTGGTGGGATGCACTAAAAGCGACGATAAGAGGCAGGATTATAGCCATAAAAGTAAGACGGGCAAGGGAACTGAGGGTGGAAGAAGCGCAGCTAGAGGCGAAACTAAGACATAATGGCCAAAATGGGCCAGTAACAAACAACCACTATAAAAAGAGAATACAGGACGATAAGGGGGCAACTCGATATCATGCAAACTAGGACAGCGGAGCACAACCTGCTGCGTCTCAGGCAAAAGTACTATGTTAAGGCCTACAAGTCAGACCGCCTTCTAGCCAGAAGGCTTAGAAAAGAAGACAAGACAATTCTAAAGATTAGGCTACAGGGCGGCCTGACCAGCACCAAAACTGAGGACATAGAGAAGGAGTTTGACATTTTATTCTACTCTGTACAGCACAGATAACCCAACACTCATCTCCCAGGAAGCCTACTTAAATAAAATAGAGTTAAAACAAATAATGGTGGAGGAGAGGGAAGCACTGGAATGGGAGATTACGAGAGACGAGGTTAGGTCAACTATAAACTCTCTTCCAATTAATAAATCCCCATGGCCAGACGGCTATGGCACGGAATATTCTAAAACCCACTAAGAAACGCTAATTCCACACCTCACAAATTTGTTCAATCAGATAGGGCAGTCCACAGCCTGGCCAAAGTCAATGGAAGAGGCTAAAGTGATATCCCCAAAAAAGGCAAAGATGCAACGGACTGTGGATCCTACTGGCCCATCACGTTGATAAGTGTGGATGCGAAAATCCACACCAGGATCCTAGCCGCTAGGCTTGAAACGATTCTCCCCAGGATAGTCCAGGCCGAACAGTCAGGCTTCATCGGGAGTAGACAGACGGGGGACAACATAAGAAGAGCCCATCTAATTGAGAAAACCCCAGAAGGGAATCTCGGCTTTGCTTCTAGCAGTGGATGCAGAGAAAGCTTTTGATCGGGTGAAGTAGGGTTTCCTCTTTGCCACCATGACTAAGATGGCCTTCGGGCAGAGTTTATTGAGGGGCATTAGAACCAACTATCAGCACCCCCTCCTCCGACTCTCCATAAACGGGCACATCTCTGATCCAGTGACAGTGAGGAGAGGCACGAAACAGAGCTGCCCGCTGTCCCCCATATTATACGCCCTACATTTAGAACCCTTCTTTGCAGCTATTAGAGCCAACGGGATCATAGCAGGAATACCTTTCGGGGGAGTCACCCACAAAGTCACCACCTTCGCGGATGACATGCTCATGACGGTGACGAAACTAGACACATCCCTGAGAGCAGAGCAATTGAAACTCACCGGTTTGGGGCAGTCGCAGGACTAAGTCAATATGAACACATCTGAAATACTTGTCCTCACCCTCTCTGCCCCTGCAGAGCCAAACCTTAAAGTCCTACAAATATATAGATGGGTTTGACGACTCTATAACATACCTGGGGGTAAAGCTGACCAAATCAGTGATGGGGCTATACCAGGCCAACTCTCCATCCGTCTTGGAGAAACTTAAAATGAAACTGATATACTGGAGACATCTCTCTATATCTTGGTTGGGGCGTATCAATGTCCTGAAAATGGTAGTGCTGACGCAACTTCTCTACCACTTCACGTTTCTCCCGATTCACATACCATCCCACTTCTTTAAAGCCCTCCATAAAGCAACCAGCACATTTCTCTGGAATAATAAACCCCCGAGAGTAGCAGCAAAGTTGATTGGAGCCCCTGTAAATCGGGGGTACCAGATTTCAAGGCCTACTACACCACTGCTCAGACGAGGGTCATTAGAGATTGGCACATAGATGATGGGGGAAAATATGGAGGTCCATGGACAGGGTGGTTGCAGGGGCTGACCTAGAGGATATTCTGTGGAAACCAAGGTCGGACAAATGCACTGTAGCCTAATCTTATCGGCAGTAAGCAATGCATGGGACCTCGCAGTAAAAAGCACACACATTACATCCTTTCCCTCCCCATGCACACCACTCCAACAACCCACAATTCACCCCGGGACACAACATGACATTCGGCTCCTGGCAACAAGGGGGATGCCACAGAGCCGGAGATGCCACAGAGCCGGGGACCTGTTTAACAGAGATCAGATTAAAACCAGTGAGCAACGCAAAACCGACTTCACCCTGGGGGAAAACCAGAGATTCACTTATGTCCAACTGAGGCATTGGATGTCATATCCAACCATGTGACATGCGGGAACTCGACAACTGACCCCGTTCGAGAACTATCTAAACACTGACACAGGGGAAAAGAAAATGGTAGCAAACATATATAAACTCATTAAGGACAGAGAGGTCCCGCCGAGCAGAACTTAAAAGGGGAAATGGGAGGCTGACACTGGTTCTACGATAGACTATACTGACTGGTCGAAACTTTGGGAGCAGATACCTAAGTTAACAAGATCCCTCCAATTCAGGGAGATTCGACTGCAGCAAATTTTTCAGTGGCACCTACCCCAATCAAACTACACAGAATATATCCGGAGGTGCCACAACTATGCTGGCGGAACTGCGGAGGCGATGGCACCTGGAGCCACATATGGTGGGATTGCCCAAAATTAGATCAATTCTGTATGGACATTCATGAAGCAATTCAGTGGGTGCTAGGGATCAAGTGCAGAACAAACAGGGGGCTACATGGGGTCTTTGGAAACAACGAGACAAAAGCAGACCAAAAACTGTCATTATGATGATGGCAGCACACTGGTCCTAGCACGAAAATGGAAATCGAGAGAAGCCCCCCCCCAAGATCACGAATGGATAGTGAAAATCTGGGCCCTTCTCGCCATGGAGTGGCTCACATACTCGATACAAGGAGAGCACGCCAGGTTTAACACAGAATGGTCCACTTTATTTGGGTATCTAAAACATTGGCATGGTGCCCCTGGGCCATGTCCCTCCTAGGAATAACTGCCAGCCCGGGGGAAGAGGACATATAATGAACACAGAAACAAGGTTCACTCCACCCAAGGACTAGGGGAATCCAAAACACTGGGGCAACACCACTCCAGCACAGACTCTCCACAAGGACTGCAACCGGATCAGTGGGGAGAACGGGGGGATAGACGGTGGGTAGAAGTTCAAGGTGTGAAAGTTGTCATGGTTCAATTTTGCAAATAAAAACTTATTGGTAAAAAAAAAAAATGTGATGAGCCAAATAATGCAAGAGTAACTTGGGTGCAAGTATTTTACCTATAAACAAGAGTCAACTTATCCTTGCTTCCAAACCACTGTCTGTGAGATCACAAACGGAGGATCTCTACCTACAAATGAAATCTAATATGAGTAATGTGCCTCAGTAGATCATTCAATGTGCTGGACCAAACGTCCACAACCTAATAATTATAAATTAAGAATTTCATACCTTATGTAGATGTGAGAGAAGTCACAAAAGATGAACAAAGTTTCAAGGATCAAGCCAATAGCAGATGGATAGATTCACAAAATCATGCTAGAAGTTCAAGCACAAAGATTTAGGGCTTCCGACTTGTTGCTAGTATTTGTAAAATGGCCAAACAGTAAAGCGGCTTAACTCACCTTCACCACATGCTATGGCAACTCCCAATGATGCTTGTGAGTGGGGAAAGCGCGGGCCGCCAAGATAGCCGCTATTTCAATTAAAATATCATGCGTGATGTCATTGCATGAACGTGATGACGTCCCCATGTCAACAATGCGTCACAACTGACACCCCATACATGTAATAGAATAGGTTTGCCAGTACGTGGCATGACCTGTTGGCTGTAGTTGAATGAGGCAACTCTGTTCTAGTAATTCTTTGCATTGCCTTTTAATGCGCACAAGTCCAAAAGGGGAACTTGCATGACACAGGACATGTGTGGCACAACAGTGAAAAAGCACATCTAAAATGTGCACTCCAATTGAGTGATCCTGCAGAAATCAAAACCCCTCGTTTCCTGCTCAAACAAAGAAAACTGGGAAGTCAAGACATTTGACCTTCCAACCACACAATCCACCAGAAAACGTTGTTCCAAACACCTCTTTAAAATACAAGTGCCACACAGGTTCCAAGAAGAATGCAGCAAGTTTTCATAGACCAGAGATCAACATGGATGAGGCATCTTTATATAGATCCTGCAAGGGTGTGGCATTTGTTCCATCTCCTCAGTATTGGTCAGAAATGTGAATCTCTTTGCTCTGTGTTTCTGAAATTGACATTTTCACAGAGCAGTTTCCCCGGTCAAAAGTAACAAAGATTATCATTTTCATCTATGCATGGTTTTCGTTGGACTTTCTCGTAAACTAAGACTTGGCCAATAAACTGGTGGGTCCTTCACCTGTGAAATGTACATCAGTTAATCGTTGATAAACAAAGTGATCAGTGATGTATACATTTTGTCAATATCTGTTTTCAATTGTAATGAGACTATCGTTTTGGTGGGTGCCTTGATTGAAAAACATTGTTCTTTTGATAAATGCAGTAAGTGTGGTAGGCAATGAATGAACCACCACTGACTATTGTTGAGGCCTCGGTTATCAATTTATTCTCAGGTAAATGCAAATGTTTCTGTGAGGATATTTTTAATAAAACACTTATTGAATAAATAAGGGGCTACAGCTGGACTATGCAAAACTAATCCAGAGAAAATCCCCAGTCAAAGCCAGCTCTTAAACTTGTAAAGGCAAGAATTCCTTTCTGAGAAACAGGCGAAACACTTGAGGCATCCCAATGGTCTGGTCAGTTGTGTTTAATATAGAATAATTGTACCATTTCCCTTAACAACTTTGTGTGTGTGAAGTTAGGTGTTAGGAGCCAGGAATGGGACACAGAGAAGTCATATTTGTGGTTATAGACTTTCAAATAGCAAGGGTTTGGAAAATACCTCACTGTCCCTACTTAGAGGTATTTCCATACATCAAACAAAATGAGGGTCTGTCCAATGTCAAGATGTCTAAAGCAAACCTGTCCTGTGTCCAAAATACAATCCTTTCATTCACATTCTAAAGTAACCCTAACGTGTAAAGGGGTCATGTCTTTATTCTTGAAAGGTGCACAAATGTTCAAAGGAACTATAAAGGTACTTCAACACAAGTTCCCAATGGGTAATATACACAATTCCAGGGGATGGCTCCCTTTTCCAGGTTGCTGTTCCGGGCCTCTCATAACTCCAATAAGCACAAAACCTCCTTGGAACGTTATTTACTAGGAAACCTCTAACACTGTTTTAGATATCAGATCCAACTATGCATTAAACCTGATGTTTTCCCCTGCCATGTTCTTTTCCACTTCAATCTCTTTACTCTCTGTTATAGGTTTTTACCTGGCGTACTCGTATGCCAAGATTTATTTGAATGGCTTGTTTTCTACAATTTGTAAACTGGTGCTTTGGCTGGGTATATTCTCCTGCCAGGGCTTTTAATATGCTGCACTTTATACCAGGCAAGCATAAGTCTGCAAGTGTGTGTACTGTTGGGTGTTCTGACCCACGTTTGGACTATTATGCTACAACATTTGGTGCTGTGGTCTTAGGAAATCCAAGATGGCCGAAAAAGCCCACATGTGCGCCATAATCTATGAAAACCGTGCAGTTTGTGCGCACACCAAAATGGTCGCCTGACTTGCCACCCCCCGGTGCGGGTGTGCTGGGTCAGAAGAGCCATGAGTGAAATGGGGTGCCAAAGAGAAAAACAGCAGTGCCTGTTCGCTAGAAAGCACTTTAAAAATCACCCTTTGTTTCTCTGAAGGCAAGTTCAGAATGCCGATTTCAAATGTTGCAGAATATCCAACAATCTCACTGAACACCAGCAGACATTTGACAGAATAAAGTCTTGTGGGCATACAAAATCTGAAAAGAGGATGAGCCTAAAATAATGTTCATAGCAAAACTGGCTGAGCTGTGGATTTCAGCAGTTTAAGTAAATTTGGACTGAAAGACACTAAGAATCTAAATGTTTAAAAGAAATGAGTGACCTACTTTTGAGTGTCACATAGGTTGCAATTGTTTAAATGTCATAGTTTTAAACTTAGAATCAGCATTCTAGCTGAATGCGTAAAAATTGGAAGTTTGATTTGGACAGGAAAACTGGCAGCCAAAGAGACATTTAGCTGAGGCCTGGCTTAAAAAGAGAGGGAATTTTGCCCACCAGCTAGCCCCGACAGGAGTTGAGACTTGCACAACAGCTGTGTTCCCAGGCCTAGCTGCCTTTTGCTGTTCCCACCAAAAGGGATATGACACTTCTCTGATTGAATTACCTGGGCTCTGCAGGAAATTGAACAAAGCCCTGTCCTGACTCAGGCAAATGTTTTATTGGGGGGGTCGTAAAAGTGGCTACCTCCTGGAAGGAAAGGGGAGGAGCACTGCCTGTGAGAGCAAGCTGGCTTGGCAGAACTGGAAAAACCAGAAATTCAACCTTGATGGATCATTCATAGAGCGGACTTGTGAAAATTTTATAAGTGATATCATTATTCTTGTGATTTGTCTGTGCACATTTGAAGAAGTGTTAGGACCTGGTGGTATGTTCAGGGGGGTTTTTAGCGGAAAAGAGGATATTACTCTAAATGTATGTATGTTAAAAATCTGACACTCCACCACCTAATGCCCACACACCATGGGCACATCTGTGTAAATGCGTGGAAAAATCCAATATTGGTAACCCGACCAAAAAGTGAAATATGTTGCCATTTTTGAACCCAAGCTCCTAGAAAAGACAGAATTGGAACAGGGGCTACCATCAGTAAAAGCATGATGTGTGTATGCAATGCCAAACAACTGTCTATCGGGGAAGTATGTATTTGGATCAGATATAGATTTGTGTGCAAAGTTGACAGGGGTGGGTTCTCTGTACCATAAACAGACCTCATCATGATGACACTTCATTTCATTCCCCCAATCAAGGGGAAGAGGAGGAAGTGGCCAATGACAAGTGGAGAGGGGTAGGGCCTAGAAAGCTAGCCTCTCCACCCACTTTCAAAACACATAAAAGCAGACGGTCAGGACAGATAGGGACATTCAATTCCATCTGCTGCGGGACGCTCTGCCGGGAAAATCCATACTTTACCTCCATCAACCTCCAGAGAGCCAACACAGAGACTTCAATCTATCAACCTTCAGAGACCAAGACTTTACTTCAGAATTTGTAGCAGAGAGGTCAACTACAAGCTAAATCCCTCTTTAGCAGGCCTCAAATCATTGCAACTATCCACAGCCAGGCGAGCTGTTTGAATTCTTTGCAAGAACTCTTGCAATTTGCCAGAAAGCAGTGCTGTACCCAGAGAAAGCCGAGCAGTATCCAGAACCAGAGGCCAGAGATCCAGAGTGACCCAGACCGCTGTTAGCAGAACCAGAGAGCTGACCCAGATCACTGTGAAGTGCCGAGACCAGAACCGGAGTCCAGTCCAAAACCTGACCAGATCCGTGGCAAGGCCTATCTCAAAATATATTGTGAGTACCTAGCAAAACTGTGCAGAACCCAATCTCTTAGTTAAAATAATCTAATGCAAGCTATTTTAACTTGAGTAGAACTGTCTCCTAGAGATCCTGTCGCCTGTCATTCTTAAGCTGCGAGCTGTCATATGTAATTCCAAAGTTGCACGCTGTCACTTGTCATTTTGAGTTGTTTTAAATCCGAAAATCGACCTTTACTAAATCGTTCATAACTCTGGAACTGTTTGGGTTAGGAACGAAATTTAACTTTCATCTGGAAGCTGAGATCCTAGGCTGTCCTAGGACCCCAAAACGATAGTGCTACTCCTTGTAGTTCCTCTGTAATCGCGCCCGGCGCACTCGGATAAATCTGCCGCAATTTGACATTTTGCTGCAAATTGAAAGGTTAGCTCACGTGTAAAAATCTGCAGCTGCTTGCCTTCCGTTGCAAAAATTTGTTTGCAACCTGACAGCCATTCATAGAGCATTGCTAAAGTGATCCTGAACTCATTCAAAGTGTCTATCACTCACCCTGAACCTCTAGAGGGAATTAAAAGCATTTTAGCATTTTTTTCACTTCCTTGCAAACCACATTCAAAGCATTTTGGGCCTGTGTTTAAAACTCCAACCTGTTTTCCTCTAAGCTTACTGGGGGGGGGAACTGAAGTTCGTATTGTATTGATTGCATTCCTGAGAACTGTGTGCTCTCCTTTCCATCTCCTTATATTGCATAAAGGGGGGAGTGAATTTTCAAAGAAAAGTGATTACATTATCTTTTAGTGAAGTCCTATCAAGTCGATTTCTGTGCTGCATTCTTTTTCATCTGTGCAATTCATTGAAACCATAAAGCATTCTCTGATACTTTATTCCCCTGTTCCTAGTCATAGGTCACCAGAACTGTGCTATTGTAGGATTGCTTATTGCTGATTACTGCTCATATGCCTTAGTGTGCTATCAATTATTAATGTATTATCAAAGTGTGATATATCTATAAATTGTTAATTTCTCAAATAAATCTTTTAAATTTGCAAAAAAACCTACTTCTTGACTCAGTGGGGTCAGGGGGATTCTAAGAGAGGGGTGTTATACAGGGGTAGTCATCCAGAACTCATGAACTGGGCACAAAGATATATCAATAAGGGTTTTCATTCAGTATTCTAGACGAGGCGTTGACTTAGCTGTAGTGTTGAATTGAATCCTCTTACAGTACTCTCCTGCCAGGGCTTTTAACATGCAGACTTATTTATTTGTGAAAGTTCACACAGTGAGGGTTTTTCTTCTCTCCCCTTAACCTCTCGCGGGCTTTGCTCCCCTTGGTCACGTGTGCCAGACTCGTAACTGTTACAGCTTTGCAAAAGTTCATGAGGTGCAGGGGTTTCTCCTTACCCCCTCTTGGCCTCTCTCGTACTTTGTTCCCAAAAATTATTCTTTCATTTTTAATTCTCAATTAGCGTACTTCCACATTGTTGCCAAAGCACCCCAGTGTCACTCTCTTTCTGTCCAGGATTCACCAGCTTTCTGAAGCACTCCTTGGGTCCCTTTCGGTAAACCGGGACCACGTCTCGTTGCTCCACGTCCTGTTTGCGTATCAACCGTTGTCTCTCACCGTCCTCCTATGCTTCCTGTCACCCGCCTGGTGTTCCCAGGGCTGAGACGCTGTCCTGCAGTTCCCGTGACCGCTGACCAGACTTGCCTTCTGTCTCTGATGAGATCACACTTACTGCACTCTGCTCCACAGACTTCTCCACAGCGGCTCACCAGTCCCTCGCTTGTCCTCCTAGTGAACGCGGGGTCGCCCAAGTAGCTTCTCCCATGTTCTTTCAGGTTTCCGCCTTTTAAATCTCCTGGCACCTGTCAAGTGCTTGTAACTACTGGAGCACATTCTGCTTTTCCCTGCCTTGTGGATCTGTATTACTCCTTTCAGCCTCCTCATCTCAGTATGTTTATATGCAGGGAAATGCTGGATTTTCCTAGGTTTTCTTTCTGCATGATACTGGAAGAAGTCTTTAGCAGGTTTTGTGGATAATCGCCCATTCCCCGTTGTCCCTGATGCCGCATGGGCTCCTCTCCCACCTCGTGGCCTGGAGGTCTATGAATCCCCCCCACCCTCTGCCACCACTTCACAAAGTTAAGTCCTCTGAGCTAATATGGGGACTGATGTCGATGCATTCTGGGTGCCTGTTTGAAGTACTTTTGTGTGCTCAACATCTCATCGTTTTTCATGGGAATTAAAGAATATTTCCACCTGCGTTTCCTACAGCTGCGCCCTGCTGAATCGCAACACTGGTGTTCAGAACACCATCTTTCCCTATACCAGGCCTACTTCCATCATGGCTGACGCCATTTTCAGCAATGTTGATGTGCCTGGCCCAGTGCCTACTTGCCTGTGATTGTTCATGAAGAATGTGGAAGGGACCAATCGGGCGAGCCGGCAGGTGAATGCCAGTCCACCTCTAAGGTCCACGACCTAAGGCCCCTGTCTGTGCCTGTCCGGGGCTGGTTGGTCCGGATGCCAGCATCTCCTTTCTTCCAGCTGCACAGCACATCCTGATGAACACACCTGGTCTTAGGGGGCTTACTGTGTTTCCTCGTGCCTTCCTGAACTACTGCCACACCTGCTGGTTCTCTCATGAGTAGGCAGCCCTCTGATGTTCGAACTACAGTAACTTCATCTGCAACCACTTTGTTTCATATGTTTAGTGTGCCTTGCCTTATTTGAATTTGGCATGTTTTCATCTGCAGCCACTTCGTTGGATGTGCATAATTTGCCTCCCCATCATCCCTTCTGCTCCTACTTGTCTCTTGCACTTATTACTCTGTCTTATGCTACACACCCTCCCATCTCTCACTCATTCATGATTAGCTCTTGCATTATTGTAACTACCGTCAGGCACATGCAATATTTGTTGTCTTATTTTGTTAGTTTGTAGTCCTCCTGTCCTATGTTGTACCACCAAAACGCATTGCATTTGCCCATTTTTAATAGGCCAATGCCTATTAAGAATGTTATTCTGTTTTACATTTTTTTCACCCTCCCTACGTTGAAACGCTTGTTAGGGGATAGGCGCTATGTAAATGACCAAATACATAAATAATGGAAGGGAACTTTTAGAATGAGCCATAAAAGCGTGGAATACAGAGAGAGCATCCCAAAAACGGAAATTGGGGTATGTGCCTCAACCAGACAATGCAAAGTTATCCCACTGAGGGTCACCTCCCCCCATGTGGTTTTCCCTCATAAAGCCGCCCCCTGGGTCAGGGTCAGGATCAGGTAGCGGCTGCTGTCCCCTGGACACATGGGGAAAGGCTAGGGAGTGATGATGCCATCAGATTCATCACAGAAGGTAAAGAACGGATTGCAACAAAACCATGGAAATTCAGCGAAAGCAACCTTAATTTTGTGCCCCCTGTTGCGCAGCTTATTACCACAGTGATGACTTCACTGATAGCATCATATATGACAACAAAGATTATTTAACTGATGGCAACAGGCATAAGATCACCCTAGATAGTAATACCATCCTTAAGTTGGCATTTTAGAATAGTTCATAGGAAGGAGTACATTATGAAAAAAAATCAACAACTACAGATACGTCCTATCGCTACTTGTGAAGCTTTCATTTGTAGTAGTTTGGTAAAAGATGATCTCCGAATTATAAGTATGAAGGGGTGAGAGATAGAGGAGACCCACTGACCCCAGGAGTTGTATCCCACCACACAGAGCAAGATTAAAGGGAGAAGGGGAGTTAAATGGCAATAAAGGACAAAGTGAGTCCCACAGCAGGGGCAGACTACAGACGGAACCGGCTGTCCAAGGACAGGGTCTGCAATTGAATGACAACCCATAAACCGGAAGAACACTGTCTGTGTGCAGGAGGTCTACTCTGGCTGCTGGTGAGTGGAGACCTGATTTCATCAGTTATGTGATCTGTGATGTCATCATTGTGGTCATAGGCGGCGCAACAAGGGGTGTGATGTTGAGGTGGTTTCAGCTTAATTTCCAGGGTTTTGTTGTGATGTTTTTTACCTTAACTGATCATTAACTAAAGTTTTGTCCATTGATGGCCTTTGGCCGTGCCCACTCTATTTATAAAACACTTGCAAACCATCGCTCAAAGATGTTAATCAATCGCAGACAGATTTTTGACCGGTTTAAACAGTGGTATTGTTATGTATAAATGATGGCAGGCTTTGAGAACTCACAATTTATTTTGGCAATGTGCGGTGGGATTACATTATTTGCCAATGAAATTGTAGCTCACTTCAATCTTTCCAGTTCTGCCCCAGTGGGCTGTAAACACACTGAAGTGTCTAGTGCAAATATACTACCAACTAAAACATTACCATAAACTTCTTTGTGACAAAATTCTAAAGTGTTCAATGCTCACAGCATAGCGTACTAAACCAATATTTTAAATACGGTTTTGAATCCCAAACAGGATTAATTGTTAAGGTTGATCTTCTTAAACATACAGTCATGATTATCTTTGTACGATTACGTTATTGCCCTGTATACTCCTACTGGCAGCAGTTATCTATTTCACACAAGCATATCAATGTATACTTTATATTGTGCAGATCTCATTATTCAACATTCTTTTTTTATTAGCACATGCAACATCTTATCCTTGTCATGCGCTCTTAATCACTGTGACAGTGTATAGCCAATTCTTCATCTGAGTTATGTCCCATTGATTTCATCATGTTAATTAACTTGGATTCTAACTTGCAGTTTCCATTCCCAGTTTCCTTTCCTTTTATCAAAAAATATGTATGGGGGTTGCTGTTGGTACTCTTGTTCAGAAGGGAATTGCCATAACATTTTGGTTCTGGACTGCCCATGTAGGTGGGACAAAGACTAATTGCAAATGGTTATTTCTCCAGCATGGGGTCTGGCATGGATTCACATGCTCATGAATATTCCCTGTCATCAGGCTGGGAATCCTCGGTAAAGAAAAAATCAGTATCAGTTTCGTTTCTGATCTGTCTTTCGTAGTAGTAACCAATCACTGATCTCTGCGTCATACTGACCACAGCCAATGACTGCCCTCTACCTAAGCCCCGCCTCTGGCAGCCATCTTCAGATTTGGTAGCACGTGAAGTGGCAGTATGACCAAGTGAAGAGCCGCAGAGGGGTAGGCGGGAGGGTTCGCATGTGAATCCATGCCAGACCCATGCTGGAGAACAACAGTTACAGGTAAGTAACTTGTTCCTTCTCCAGCATGGGGTCTGGCATGGATTCACATGCTCATGAATAAATACCTAAGCACCCGCCTCTGGCAGCCATCTTCAGATTTTTACCGCACGTTCAAGTGTTGGGAGTCCTCGTGCTTAGCTCTCGAGCTTTTACTGCGTGTTTCGTGCTTTTTCAAGTGATGTTTCACATTTTTTCGGTTAATTGAGCCTCAAGCTCCACCGTTCCTACTCCTGTTAACGGCTACCTGTTACGGGATTTTCCTGCGCCCCTCAAGGGTGAAGATTTCATCGAATCAACTTCTTGGAGGATTCCAGAAGATTTGCGGCCTACTTCGAGATGGCCCAGGACACGAGTTTGTCACCCGGACCCAAGCTGTTTCACAGCTGGCCTGGTTGCGGGCTGCAGAATGTGTTTAAGGAGGACGAGCATTCGCGATGCCTCTGTCTTCATGGGGACAAGACTCATGTAGAGAAGGACTGCCAGTTCTGCAAGAACTTGTCGGAGCGGACCATGAGGGACCGTCGATCCCGTCTCGCCAGCTGGTTGGAGAAGGGCTAAGCGGGTGAGAAGAAGAAGAAAGGGTCCGAGCGGGCTTCTAAGTCCTGTGCGGGCGCCCCGGCGACAGGGGCCCAACACCAGGCCAAGCGCCGCGAGTCAGCTGGCTCCGGGAGCGGCGAAAGGTCGGGCTCTTCGGTCGCCAGGCAGGGCGCACCTTCCCTGGCACCGTGAACCACGAGCCAGCGCTCCGGTTCGGGGAAGAGGAAGTCCGAGACCCCGGGTAAGCTTCGGGAGAAGCCCCGTCCGATCTCGGAAGAGGGGGAGTGAGGCGTCGCCCCTCCCCCTAAGGAGAAGGCCTGGGACGCACCTAAGGTAGTGAAGGCCCCTACCCAGCAGGAAAAGGCCTCTATCGAGGCGATCGTGGCGACATTGGCCAAGCCGGCAGAGACCCCGCCAGCGGAGACTGCCTCCAGGACTAGAGCTTCCCTGCCGCCAAGGAGGGAATCCTCTTTTCAGCCCATCGTCATAGCCACCATGATGGAAGAAGCGAGGGGGGGGCACGGTAGCCTCCTCAAGCTCGGAGTCAGCCTCGGAGGAGGAACTGACCGAGGCCGTGAGGAACCTCGAAGTCCAATACGAGAAGGTTCAATCCCGTAAGGAAGATCCTCGGGAGATAACCGAGGAAGACGACGATGGCGAGGAAGAGCAGCCTTCCCTTCCGGCGCAGCCGGAACCTAGGCCTCAGGATAGCTCGGCGGCCATTTTGTCTGCGATCCAGTCCTTATGCTCTGAGATAAGGACGAGATTCCCACGGCCCAGGCCGGAGGATCCGCAACCTGACCCGTCGGGAAGTCCTCAGAACAAACGACGGAGGACCCAACCCTCTCCTCCACTCGTCCCCGTAAGGCCTACAGTTCCCTCCTCATCCTCCCACGAGTCGGGAGATGAAGGTGCGATAGGCTCGACGGGTTCTGAGGGCGACGACGACCGAACGGGTCTCCCGTCGCACGGGCCTCGCCGCCCGACGAGATTGGCTCATTCCACGCCATGATCGCTGGGGCGTCCGAATTGTTCCAGCTCTGCCCGGAGGAGCAGAAAAAGGAAGGTTTCCTCTATCGGCACCGGGAGGCCAAGAGTTAGACTGTCATCGCGGTGCCTCTAATCGATGACATCTTTGAGGAGGGCCTGTCGGTTCTCAAGACCCCCTCCACGGCACCAGCCAAACGGGACCGGTACGAGAAGAAGTACCGGGTCCCCGAAACCGCTCCCCTGTGCCTCAGGGCCCAGCCAACGCCGGACCCGGTTGTCTCGGCGGCGGCGAAGAAGAAAGCGGCGGGGCCAGGAGCCTCGACGTCGAATTCCCCGCCGGACGGCGAGGGAAAGAAGTTGGCTGCCATGGGGCGGCGGGTCATTTCGTCGGCGGCGGCGACGATCAAAGCGGCCAACGCCCTGGCGATCGTGGCCCGCTACGACAGGGAGCTCTGGTTTAAGCTGGCCCCAATATTGGACTTCCTATCGGACGACAAGAGGTCCGAGGCCCTGGAAATACTGCAAGAAGGCGAGGTGGCATCGGACCACGCCATAACGGTGGCAACCGATATTGCCGATACCGGGTTCCGCCAGCTGGGCAACGGTGTTTGCCTACGACGACGGGGTTGGCTCCAGGCGACCGACTTCCGTCAGGACGTCCAGACAAGGGTGTTGGACATGCCGTTCGACGGCAGCAACTTGTTCGGGAAGGCGGTGGACGAATCCCTCCAAGCCATAAAGACGGACACGGAGACGGCCTGCGCCCTAGGAGCCCTTCAGCAACGACGGCCCTTTCGGAGCTCCGGTGGCAGACGGGGTGCCTCCAAGGGATCCAGCGGTGGCTCGTCGTCCTACTTCCAGGCGGCACGCTCCTCATCTCAGGGGGCCTACAGGGGTTGCGGCAAGCAGGGAGCGCCTCGCCGCCGTCGGGGGTGCTGGATACCCTGGCAAGAGGACACTCTATCGAATTCCTGAGGAAGTGCCCTCACGTTCCACCTGTGGCCAGGAAGGAAAATCACGTCTCTCAACTGCTGTTGGAAATACGGGCGATGCTCAAGAAAGGCGCCATCGAGCTTGTCCCGAAGAGGCTCTGGTACTCAAGGTACTTCCTCTTCAGGAAGAAGACTGGCGGCTGGCACCCCATCCTGGACCTTCGTCGTTTGAACAAATACATCAGGGGTCACAAAAGTTCAGGATGGTCACCCTCCAGCATGTACTGGGACAGCTGGAGGAAGGCGACTTTCTATCGTCGTTGGGCCTGGAGGATGCTTACTTCCACGTTCCCATCCTCAAAAGTCACCCAAAGTTCCTCCGATTCGTCGTCCAGGGACGCCACTACCAATTCAGGGCACTGCCGTTCGGATTGAAGTCGGCCCCCAGAGTCTTTACCAAGTGCATAGCACCTGTGGCGGCGCGGCTGCGCCTGCAGGGGATTCACGTCTACCCCTACCTGGACGACTGGCTCATCCGCTCAAGGACGAGGGAACACGCCAACGAACACACTGCGAGGACCCTCCAGCTGCTCACAGACCTGGGATTCGCCATAAACTACCCAAAGTCCCACCTGGTGCCGTCGCAGGTGGCCCTGTTTCTGGGAGCGAAGCTCGATACAGTGAGGCACCTGGCTGCACCGTCGGAAGAACGGACGAAGACCATTCTAGGCAAAGTACAGCACCTGCTAGCCACGTACGGGGCCAGGTTGAGGTCCATCAAGTCCCTCCTGGGGATGATGTCCTCTTGAATCTACCTGGTGCGCCTCTGCAGTCTACGGATGCGCCCTCTTCAAGAAATTCTCGACGCCCGTTGGATGCAGGCGATGGGCACCTTCGAAGACCGGGTCCCCCTCAACGAGGTGTTCCGGCGGGCGATTCAGTGGTGGGGCGTTCCAGCGCACCTCACGGCGGGCAAGGACTTTCAGACGCCGGCATACCAGGAGACGGTGACGACGGACGCCTCCCTGGAAGGTTGGGGCGCCCACACCGGAGATCTCCACGCAAGAGGCCTCTGGCTCCCGGAGGAGAGGCTCCTGCACATCAACGTCCTGGAACTCCGAGCCGTGTTCTGGGCTCTCAAATCGTTCCTCCCGTCGCTCAAGGGCAAGGTGGTGCGGATCTTCACGGACAACACCACGACAATGTTTTACATACGGAAGCAGGGAGGCATCAGATCCCCAGCCCTATCCAAAGAGGCACAGGATCTGTGGCACTGGGCGGTCGCTATGGGGATGTTCCTGGTTCCCTTCCACCTGGCAGGAGAAAGAAACACCATCGCGACTCGCTCAGCAGGGAGCTGCGCGCGTGTCACGAGTGGGAACTGCGCCAGGATCAGGTGGATCAACTCTTCCGACGATGGGGCAAACCCCAAATCAACCTGTTCGCAACAGCGACAAACTCGAAGTGCAAGAGGTTCGCCAGCAGGTTTCCCCAGCCGAGAAGCATGGGCGATGTGTTTTCGTTCCCCTGGGACGGCCTATACCTGTATGTGTTCCCTCCGTTGCCGTTGGTGCTTCGACTCATCAACCAGCTCAAGAGGTCCCGGTGCAGGATGATCCTCGTCGCACCGGCGTGGCCGAGGCAGATCTGGTTCCCGGACCTTCTGGACTTGTCAACGTCCCCTCCCATCAAGCTGTCGGCTGACGCGGACCTTCTCTCCAGAGAAGAAGGCGCCATCTTCCACCACGACCCGGCGTCGCTGAACCTGCAGGCTTGGCTCCTGCAGCGCTAGAGTTTGGAGGCTACGATATACCGGCCGATTGCAGAGAGGTTCTTGCAAAGGCCAGGGCGTCCTTGACTCTCAAATGCTACGGTCATAAGTGGAAGAGGTTCTCTATCTGGTGCCGAGCACAGATGATCAACCCCCTACGGATTACGGCCCCTCAAGTGCTGCCGTACCTGCTATCGCTGGCAAAGGCTGGGCTGGCCCACGCCTCCATTAAGATTCATCTGGCGGCGATCTCCAGATACACCAGAACCACAGGACGGACGTCCCTGTGGTCCCATCGACTGGTAAAAGAGTTTATGAAAGGACTGTTCCGGTCGTACCTGCCGGTGAAGGCCACGGCACCGGCGTGGGAACTTAACGTGGTGCTGACCAGGCTCATGGGGCCCCCATTCGAGCCGATGCACTCCGCACCGATGAAGTTTGTGTCGTGGAAGACTGCATTCCTGGTAGCCATTACCTCTGCACGATGAGTGGGAGAGATCCAGGCCCGTTCCTGCAAAGCACCATACTTAACTTTCCATGCCTCGAGGGTGGTGCTTAGGACGCACCCCTCCTTTATGCCCAAGGTGCCGTCAGACTTCCATCTTAACGAGCCCCTGGTGTTACCTGTTTTCTTTCCGTCTCCTTCGTCGCCGGCCGGGAGGACTTTGCACTCGCTGGATGTGGCTAGAGCGCTGAACTTCTACGTGGACCGCACGAAGAGTTTTCGGAGGACATCACAGCTGTTCGTGAACTTTGGACCTGTGAATCAAGGGAAGGCTCTCTCGAAGTCTTCTATTTCCAGATGGCTCTCCGGCAGCATCATGCACTGCCACCGGTCGGCTAACCGACCGCTGCCAGGCCGTCCGAGAGCCCATTCGACCAGACCGATCGCTGCTACTACGGCGTTCTTATCTGGTGTGCTCCTGCTGGACATCTGCAGGGCTGCTACGTGGAGGTCGACGCACACCTTCACGAGATTCTACTGCGTCGATCAGGATTCCAGGGAGGAGTCCAGGGTCGGCCAAGCAGTGCTGCGCAACCTGTTCGCTTAAGGTGAGCCTGGTGAGGAGGTAAGAGATGCTTAATGTTGAGTTTTTTTGTATTGCTTAATGTTGAGCCTTTTGCCACCCCCCGTGGTTGTGCATGTGTGTACTGCTATTTATTCTTATATTCATGAGCATGTGAATCCATGCCAGACCCCATGCTGGAGAAGGAACAAGTTACTTACCTGTAACTGTTGTTCTCCAGCATGGGTCTGGCATGGATTCACATGCGTACCCTCCCGCCTACCCCTCTGCGGCTCTTCACTTGGTCATACTTCCACTTCACGTGCTACCAAATCTGAAGATGGCTGCCAGAGGCGGGGCTTAGGTAGAGGGCAGTCATTGGCTGTGGTCAGTATGACGCAGAGATCAATGATTGGTTACTACTACGAAAGACAGATCAGAAACGAAACTGATACTGTTTTTTCTTTACCGAGGATTCCCAGCCTGACGACGGGGAATATTCATGAGCATGTGAATCCATGCCAGACCCATGCTGGAGAACAACAGTTACAGGTAAGTAACTTGTTCGTTCCCATCTATGAAAGGTACAGTGAGCTAAAGTGTCGCTGCAGACTCTCGAGTAGGTACCTTACCAGAAAACAGGTCAATGGGCCCTGTTCGTTCTCGCAGAGGGGCGCCTATGGACTATTTTTTTTATCTTTTCCTTTTGTGTTCAGGGATATGTGCCAATGCAAAGAATTTAATAAGGGTGCATTCCCATCATGTTTCTCTGCAAGTGGATAGTTGTTGTCAACATTCTTTATAGCTTTATAATGCTGCAGGATTTTAACTTTCAGCTAACAAATTGTAGAGTCTATGTATATACTGTCACACAGAGAGCTGAAACACATAACTGGTTGTCACACAGATTGCATTCAATGCATCTTACAAATCCCTTTTGATAACCAACATTGCGCAACCATTTTCCACATTATTTCCATATCTCAGACCACTCAGTGAATTTATCTCGTTCAAAGACTTGCCTTTTTCAAAACTGTAATTTGTGGATTTTCCCCCACTATCTTATTCAAATCAGGGTCTGTTTGTAGAATTGATTTTGCAGAATGTCTCTAATTTGTTTTAATTGGAGGCTATGTTGTGTAATAAACCTTACACAATCTTTACTTTTTATGTTATCCCTTGGATTGAACAGATCCTTAGAAGTTTTGTTGTATTCACTAATCACACTGTTATGGGAATAACCTCTTGCTACTAAGCGTGCCTTCCCATATAGTTGGCCTCTTCCATAAAATCTTTAATCAAGGGAACAGTTAACGCTTTTCTCCAATCATCTCCCCATATGGTATACTGTTAATGGGTGTTGTAGGGTGATGAATTTGGACATGTAGTATGGAATTTGATGCTATAGTTTTCCTGTGTAATTTACTACATTTCTGATTCTCAACAAATAATTTGACAGCTAGAAATATCAATTCTGTTGAACTAATAGTTGATGTTAATTTCAAATGCATCACATTATTGTTGAGTAAATGAAGATCTTCTTCCAGGGCTTGTTTTGTTGCTTTCCAGATCCGAAACAGGTCCTCTATAAACCTACATCAACAATCTGTTCAACATACTTATCGTATTGTTCTGCCCATGCTATATGTTGCTCCCACCACCCCAAGTGTAGGTTGGCATATGGGGGGGCTATGAAAGAACCCATCGCTGTTCCACATTTTTGGTGATATAATTGATCTTCAAACAGAAATTATTATTATTAGATTATGTTTCAAACAGTTTGAAATTTACCTATCTTGAATCAAGAAAATGTGTACATTCCTTTAAACCATTCTGATGTTGTATGGTGGTGTAGAGAGAGACACCAGCCAATGTCGCCATTCTATACGAAGATTCCCATTGTATTCCCTCTAATTTACTAAGTAAATCAGTGGTATTTCTGATAATGAGTTAAGATCTGACAAACGGTTGGAGAAAGCGATCCAGATTTTTAGATACATTTTCTAATATGAATCCTCCAAATGACAGTATAGGTCTTCCTGGAAAGCATTTTGATGTCTTTATGAATATTAGGAATAAAGTATAATATCAGAGTAGTGGTACAATATCTTTTCATAAACAGAATGTCTTCCCATTACAATAGATGTTTACATTTATAATCTTGTAACAAGTCAAGCTCAATTTTAGTTTCTTGAATATGTTGTGCATCTTCCTTTTCAAAGCATTTGTGATCTAACAATTGTTTTGATTCAAACAGATGTTTGATTCTGTCCAATACAACAACTCCTCCACCCTTGCCCACCTGTCTAATGACTATAGACCTGTCATTCTTTAAGTCAGAAATGGCTGTTTTCTGCCCCTTCGTAATACTAGAATGTGCATAATACATATCTTCTGATCATCTTCACAAATCTTTAATAAATGCTGCAATTTTATTTGATCTTATATTGGGATTAAAGGTGGATTCCAAGGATTTTTTGATTCTCTGGATCCATACTGGCTAAATGAACCCTGGCTTCTTCCAGGGTATCTAGACCGATCAATGCATATAGTGGACTGGGGCTAGAAGGTAGTGTTGTAGGTACAGTAGAATCCCCACTAATTTGAGTTAGTAAACACTTTTTTAGCTTTAAATTTCATGGCTATTTAAACAAGTAAAATTCTAGTCTGTCAGAAATCAAACTTCTATGTAAGTGAAAAAGTCAAGCCCAATTCCAACATAGATTTCTGTCTCTGTAATTGGTCTGTCCAAAACATTGAATACTTTCGCCGTTAATTCCTGTTCTGTCGTCCTCTTGCTCTGTTCCTTTCTTCGCTCCCAAGGCGTGTGATCTGATTCTGTGAGGTCCCTTCTCCAGAATTTCCTTCCTCTTGTGGTCTTTCTCTTATCTCCTTTTCCTGGAGGTCTTCCTATTGGTTTCTGCTTGTTTCTGTTCTTGAGGTGGGGGAAGTTTGAACTCCTCTAAAGAGGATTATACTTCCAATGAAGTGGATTCTATAACCGGAATTACTGATGTTTGTGCCACTGATTTATTTTTTTATAATCTGATCCTTAATCGCTGGTCATAATGTTTGGCAAAAGTGTATATTCTGCCCTGTTCATAGTCCTTATCTCGCTGGAATTTCTATTTCTTTAGTCTAATTTCACCCTCAAATCACTCAAAGTTTTATTCCATTCTTGCCACTTTTTTCTTGAATTCATGTGCTTCATTTTGAGTTGAATACATTCCTTCTCCAATATTTCAATTTCACTTATGATCTTCTCTCATCAGTGCACAAATAATGGAAAAATAGCAAGTGTTTGTATGATCAGTCCATTCTTCTATTAGTTCTGGGTCAATTTCTTCATATGTTGGAATCGTCAAAATGCTAAGTCCCCTTAGGATCCTCTTGTCCTCTATATACATTGTCAAGGTCATGGCCTCCCACCATTCGCTAATTTCTTTTTTTTAATCCCTCCAATTTGTCCATTCCTTGTTGCACTGTCAATCCTGCAACAAATCGAGCTTTGTACCACTTGAATTGATACACCAACTCTAAACAGGACATGTGCCACTGCATATCTTTTGGCTTTTCCCTGCTCTGCCATGTTGGTCTGGGTAATCTTTCCAGCCTTTATAGTGACTGTATCCATCACTGCACTATTTTTGGCTTCACTGAATTTGAAGGAGATAACACTGTGAGGTTTGTAACCCAAAGTAGCATCCAAGCTCAGGAAATAAGAAACATTCTTAATAAACATTGGGCCATCTTACAAGCAGACTCAGATATTAAAGGTTATTTTTGTAAACCTCCTAAGATGCGATTTTCTAAAGCTAAATCGCTGAAGGAATTTGTAGCTCTGTGATCCTAAAAAAATTAGGAAGAGTAATTTGTTAGTTGAAAGTAACCGCAGAAGGGGTTTTACTGAATGTAGATATTGCAGAATGTTTGCAGTGCGTAATACAACTATTAAATGTGGGAGGAATGACACTGGCATATTAAGCATAATATTTGCTGTACCACTAGATTGTTGATTATGCATAGTCTGTCCATGGAACAAGATGTATATTGGGTCAACAAAATGCCCATTGAAAATAAGAATGCTGCAACATGCTAAAGCTATCAAAAACAATGATGTAACTTAACCTCTAGCTGTACATTTCAATGGCCAGCATGATGGTAATTCTAAACTGTTAGAATTCTTTGTATTAGGTCATTTTCCTGACCATAAAAGAAAGGACAATGGAGAAAGAAGACTTGGACAGTTGGAATCTAAACTCATCATAGAATTGTAATACAGTGAACTGGATGGTCTCCAGCCAGCCCTCTGACTGGGGCTTCCTTTCGTATTCCATTCTGACAACCGTCATTTTATCTTGACTGTAGATATGTTTTCTAAGGTGTCAGTACTTCAACAGGTGTTTTTACTCTAATAGGCATTGCACAGAGCCCTGCCGCTGCTCTTTGCTGGTTTATTTGTTCTTCATACGTCACATACATTGGCGTAAATGTACTGGGTACTACGAAGGGGCTGGCTGGAGTATAGATAACACTTGACACTTCTTCAACAAGGAAACCTTGGGGACACAACTTAGATCAAGAATTGACAGTCCATATTCTCAGTTGTTAAATATGAAGCTCAATGGACGAAATTACACACAAACATAATGGGCTGCTTTAATGAATTTCGTATCTGATGAAATATGTATGAGCGGAGTAGTGCCCTTTGCACATGGTTCCGTTTTTTTTTGTTGTTGTTAGTGTTTGGTTTTCCACCTCCCTTTGGGAGTTCGAAATCTAGGAATGGAGGATATGTCTATTTGGATATTTCATTGTTTCATGGTAATACTAAATATGGGATATTTAGTATATCCAATGTCCATTTGTTTGGGATGAGAATGAACGCCCAATGCCCAATGGGCTCTATGATATTCCTCTCTGATTCTGTTTATAGCTGTGTTAAAGAAGTATGTGAGCAATGAATTAAAATGTATACTATATATTTACATCTTAAAAATAGTTTTGAAAGCCCATGGGGGCTGAAAATTGGAGAGTTTCTCTGCATAGCTGTAGCTTTGCTCGGCGGGAACCTTTGGTAAAAATATTACAGCGTGCTGCATCCTTGTCTTTTTGGAATCTATTTTTCCTGAACAAGTTACTAATTTAGTGCAGTTATGTCATGAAATTTCATTTGAGGCGAGTTGATGGCGTTTACTGTAATATTGACAATTTTTTGCGAGCGAAAGGCTGTGGGCATACATGGATATTATATTTTAGAATTTGTTGGTATTTATCACTATGTAAGACTAAGAAGGCACTCCAGTCCAAGATGGTGTTTGCTGTGTCACACAGATTAGACTGAATGTGTAACGCACAATTACATGATTGGAAACCAGAGCTTGCAAGAAATGTTGGAAATAAAAGAAAGCTTGCGACTTTGTAATGCAAATTTGCCTGACGAAGTCTCTGCATTGAGATGAAACATGGTTGAGCTTTGCGCTTGGGGAATATTTTCTCTTATGTAAATCCATGTCAACTTAATTATGCTTTTAATATGCATTTGTTAGTACATTTCTATTTTTGCATGACATAGTTCCCGGGGCTGTTTGTTCTTTGATTTTGATATATATATATATATATATATAATTTCTGATTGTGAATCTGCTAAGATCACATGCTGTGCATATAGTCAGACATCTAGTGGTAATCGCGGAGTATTGCATTTGGTTTTCGAAGATCAAAAAGGGATGTCGACATTGGGCCTGACGGTAATACTATCCACAACGTGACGTGTAGTGTACCCAAAATCCATCAGGTGTCGAGGTCCCACCAGATAGTTTTTTTCCACCTATCTAGTCAGTCGCACATGATGCAGAGCTCATAAGAGTTGTATAGTGCTGTTTCCTATTTCTTAGGCGGTTCGCTTGCTTTTGACTATTTGGTGGCTGTTCGACGCCCAAAGTCCGCCGATGATCCTTCCAGTGACTACTCTGCGACTGTTTTCCATTTGGCCTTGGACGTCCAGCCTTTATAGTAGGGTGAGTGGCTCCGAATTGGAGTCCGTCAGCCTTACTGTGGAGCCCTTTCACTCCCCATGTCCGTCCCCGACCACCATGCCTCTGTTTGTTGCAGGGATGTGGCTTCTCCCATGGCACTAAGACTCGCACATGCACCACCCGCTCTAAAGCACACAACCATTAGCCTTTCCTCGGCGGAGCCGTCAAGCATGGCTTCTGCGCCCACAGGCCCATCAGTGAGGCATTCCAAACCTCGCGGTTTGCCACCCTCTGCACAAACGCCCTTGCGGCGTACGCATGGTCGTAAATCATCCTCTGTAGTGGGCGTCCCCACTAAATCTATGGCCTCTGTCACAGTAACGTCTAAAGGGGCGTTAATGTGGAAAGATCCACCCAGACTGGTCCACTTGTCAAACACGCCCAAAGCTTTGGGAGAAGCATTCCAAAGCGGTTTCGTACGCTTCAGACCCGAAGAAAGCCTCCTCTACATCAGAGGACTATTCTTCAGCTTCTGCGCCTCCTTTCTGAAGCCCTGCACCAGGACCCAGTCCTTCCTGTATGACTTTCTCCCCCTCCTTCAGACTCTTCTGAATGGACCTAGAAGTTTGAGGCTTGTATGAATAAGATAGCCGAGTTCATTGATTTCTCGGGCCAATTCGATGATATTTTGAAAAGACAGTGGGATGTGTGCCTCTCTCCAGGTGGTCAATTTGCATCCCTGGTTTAATCCCATCAAGACCCCAGGTGGATGTGTTTGTAGATGATTCAGGTGACCCTAGCCAAGACATTTTTTATGTCCAAGACTCTGGCTCAGACAGCTAATCTCCTACTTATCAGTACCCCGATTGGAACCCTCTAGATGACTAGGGCACGTGGCCTACCTACTCCTCAGACCAGATACACTCATATTGATGACCAGATGATGTTCAATAACCTTCTAAAGATGGCTGCTGATCA
Organism: Ambystoma mexicanum; assembly: GCF_040938575.1. Lineage (NCBI taxonomy): Eukaryota > Metazoa > Chordata > Amphibia > Caudata > Ambystomatidae > Ambystoma > Ambystoma mexicanum. The sequence goes on along the minus strand of NC_090923.1, from coordinate 303,045,959 downwards.
CTTTCAAATTACCACACAAGAAGCCCTCCCTGATTTGGACTTTGTGGAAAATATCCTTGAGAAAAAGACTCCGGTCAGCCAAGTCATCCCTTTGTTGAACTCAATCAAGAAGCGTCTGGCCCCCACATTGCTCACACAATCTCTCACGTCCGGTTAATCCCCATGTGGAGAAAATGTTCCGCCCGGCTCCTTCGGGCCCGCTGAAAATCTGGGGCCATGCCATCCCAGACTCCCTGCTCCTCACTAATACAAGGAGGAGGGCTGGGGCACCACTCATCTGAATCCACTCCTGTCCACTCCTGACATGAACTTCATGAAATTGTTTGCCCTTGGCAAGCGGGTCACCACCTCTGCCGCATTCTCCACCAAAATAGCCAACAACAACATGCTCCTAGCGAGTTAGTGAGGTTCAGTGGGGTCTCATCCAAGAGGTGCTAGAATCCGCTTGCACCCACCTTTTGGCTGTGGTTGCAGAAGGACGGCAAGTCACCCAGAATATTATTAAAAATACCTTGGACTCTAATGTGGGGGGTTTCCTTGCCCAGGGGATACTTCTCAAGCGCTGTGCCTGACTCAAAAATGAAGGCTTTAAACCAGAGACCCAAGACTCCCTGATCAAAAAACCGATGGAGGAAGCCAACCGTTTTCCAAAAAGAGCATGAGACTTTAAATCGCTCAATCAATCTCGACCAAGCCCTCTGTGCAGCGGGGCAATTTCAACACCCGCCGGTCATTTTATGGGCAGTCCCTCTCCTGCTCTTCCCAGGGACAATATCGTTCAGGGGGCTCCAACTGGACCTCTGGACAGGGCTCCTGCACTGGTTTCCAATCCCCTCAACAAAAAGGAGGGGGGGTATTGGGAGTATGGGGTGGCAGAGGCAGAAACTGTGCTTCCAGAGGCTCCGCCTTGAAGTGACTCTGCGGTACAGGTCCCCTCCCACACTTCCCTGGTCTTAGGACATCTGACATCTTTTACCCACATGTAGAAGGGGATCACACCCATGGGAACTGCATTGAATTCCTCCAGCCATTCACCCGGAAGCAGATTACTGTCATCGGACCATCTGTGTATCCTGTTGGACAAGGTCCAGGTCCTGCTGGAAAAGGGCCTCATGAAAGTTGTCCCTCCTCTCCAGGTAAACTAAGGTATGTATTCAATACTTCCTTGTACCCAAAAAAGATCGAACAATACGTCCTGTTTTAGATCTACGTCCTGCAAACAAGTATGTCAATCCTCTGAAATTCTGAATTATGACTCTTCAGGAAGTAATCCCATTACAGCAGCAGGTGGATTACATGGCCACATTGGACATGAAAGATGCATGCTTTCATATTTCGTGTTGCCAGCGCACAGAAAGTACCTCTGGTTCAATATAGAGGACACACACCATCAGTTGAAGGTTCGCCTCTTTGGCATTGCTTCAGCCCCGAGGGTGTCAACAAAGGTTCTAGCGGTAGTGATGTCTCACCTGCGCAGGCAGTACATCTCTGTGTACCCTTACCTCAACGACTGGCTCATAAATGGAGTCTAGTACGGAAGATGCCTAATAAATACCTAGAAGAAACTAGATCTCCTATCAAATCTAGGATTATCTGTCAACGAGAAGAAAAAGTCTGGTCCCCAGCCAGGTAAAAGTTTCTGGGGTTCCCGATTCAGACAGAAGGCAGGCTAGTCTTCCCCTCCAATGTTCAAAACATGCTATTCCAAATCCCTCATTATGTAGCCGCTCACAGGGTAACCGTTCGTAAGGCCATGCAGCTGCTGCGGTTGATGGCTTCCTGCATCTTACAAGTTCCTCACGCTTGTATGCGCATGCACCCCATGCAGGAGTGGCTCTCGAGCCAATGGTGTCTGGCCAGCAGCCAGTGGGATGATCTAGTGGTTGGCTCGATGGCCCTCGTTCAGCCTCTGCATTGGTGGTCCAGGGAAAATCTTCTGCAGGGGAAAACATTCACCACCCCTGCAGTAGAGGTTCCTCTCACAACGGAGGCATCTGTCGGTAGGAGGGGGCCACCTCCTTCCACAGATGGTGCACGGCATATGGTACTCATCATTAGCATCCAATCACATCAATCTTTTGGAACTGCTTGCGGTGTTCAAAGCATTGAAAGCCTTCCAGGCTCTACGTCAAGGGAAAACAGTTCTCATCCTTACAGAGAGCACCACGGCCATGTACTACCTAAACAAACAAGGGGGCACTCATTCTCTAGGGCTATCCCAGAACATCTGAAAGTGGGCACTCAAATATGACATGTTTCTTCTATCGAAACATGTTCAAGAGGAACACAATCTTCTGTCAGATGTGCTCAGCCGAGACTTCGACCTACCCGTAGAGCTCAAGTGGAGCTTGCAAGAGCATATTCTACTCAAAATCTTTGCAGAGTGGGGTTTTCCAGACATCAACCTGTTCACAACTTGGGAGAATGCCCAATGCCCATATTACGTCTCCAGGTACCCTCTGAATGGAACGGTCTCTGGATAACCTAGTCCGAGTGAATTGCCTACACATCGCCACCACCCCGATTCCCCTTCTCAACAAGATAGTTCACAAGATGCACCAGGAACCAGTTTCAATGATCCTGGTGGCACCCCTGTTGGCCCGGCAGCCGTGGTTCTCCCATCTTCATGAGGATTTCAGTCTCCCCCTCGCAGCCCTCCCTCCCCCGAGAACCAGGCCATGCCGATATAACATGCTATTGCAAGACCAAGAGGAAACACTGCAACCCTGCCACAAGACACTCCATATTCCCTTTGGCTCCTGAAGTCATAGTTTGGGCACCTCCAACTCCCCACATACTCAGCGAAGCACGAAAACCCAACATCAAGCATTGATATTAAAATAAATGGAAAAGCTTTATCTGGTCCGATGATAAGGATGTCGATCCCATCGACTACCCCCCCACCCCCAAGATATTTTCCTGTACCTAACGCACCTATTAGACTTAGGACTTGTTTTCAATTCCCTAAAGATCCACTTGGCCGCTCTCTGCATATACCAAATACCAAGAGCAAGGTTTCATGGTGGAAGATTCCGGTCATTAAGGCTTTTATGGATGGGTTTAAAAGACGTCACCCCCCCCTATTTCCAACCCAACTCCCGGATGGGACTTGCATGTTGTCCTCACAAGATTAATAGGACCTCCTTTTGAACCAATGCATAAGGCTAGCCTTAAGGCCCTCGCCTATAAGACTGCCTTCCTTCACCTCGATAAGGAGGGTGAGTGAACTGCAGGCCCTCTCGGCTCAGGACCCATTTCTAACTGTTCACAAGGATCAGAAACATAGGCGCGTTATAAATGCCATATCATATCATATCAGATGATTTTGCCCACTCGCCCACATTTTGCACCTAAATTCATCTTGAAGTTCCATGTGAACCAATCAACTAAACTTCCCACTTTCTTTAAAAACTCTGCTAACTTGGCAAAAAGAAGCCTCCATACACTAGATGTGAGGAGAGCTGTGATATACTACCTTGAAAAGACTAAGCCGCTAAGAAAGACAAACCAATTCTTTGTTTCTGTAGCAGCTGGCAGAGAAGGGGATCCTGTCTCTAAATCAGTGATTTCCAAATGGATTGTAAATTGCATCATACTGTTACTCTCTTGCCAAGAGAGATCTACCCTGTACGCCTAGAGCTCACTTGCCTCTAGGCACAAGGTTTACCACAGCATTCATTGCAAAAGTTGCTCTAAATTCCTTTTGCAAAGCAGCAGCCTGGAGTTCCTTCACAAATGCCACCACCATATCCTGGTACTGCTCGCTAGTCTATGCAGAGCATGTGATCTAAGCAGATTCACAAACATCAGAGGACATACATTACTCATCGTAATCGTATTTCTGATGGTTGGATCTGCTTAGATTTGCATTCGCCCACTCTTCCTCCCCTCTCGGAGTAGAAGGAACATGGACGTCTTACACCTATTTTTATTCTGTACTCTCTCACACCTCTGTAAGGCACCCTCATGGCAGAACAAAAACAACCGGTGTGACCTTGACGCATGTAGTATTTTTGGCACACTACACGTCATGTTAGGTATAGTGTTGCAGTCACACCCATGGCGACGTCCATTTTCGATCTTTGAAAAAAAGAGGCAATACTCTCCAATTACCACTAGTTGTCAGACCATATGCACAAAGAGGATACAACCATCTGAACATACGATGTTACGGTGAGTAATGTAATGTAGTGTGTGTGTGTGTGTGTGTGTGTGTGTGTGTGTGTGTGTGTGTATATATATATATATATATATATATATATATATATTACATGGACGCGGTAGTTATGGTTAAGTTGGTGTTTCCATAGGAAGAGCATTCTTTGGGTGGCTTATAACTTCGCTCCCTCTGGACGAATCCTCACCAAACTTTGCAAAAAAAGTATATGCCCACTCTGAATTTTTTAGCAAAGTTTGGTGAGGATTCGTCCAGAGGGGGAAAAGTTATAGGGGGGGTCCCAAAACTTGTGTTTTTTCCTATGGACATAATGGGAAAAAACTTTGCGCATGGCCACAGGCCAAACCGCTGGACGGATTTACACCAAATTTGCGGCAGGAGCGGGGGCTTGGTCCCGAAAGCGTGCTTTTGCAAATTTGGTGTAAATCCGTCCAGTAGTTTTTTATAAAATGACCAAAACGTAAGGCAAAAAATTAGTGATATCTGTGTTCGCTTCACGGACGGACTTCCCTGTTCGCTCCGCGGACAGCATCCCGATTGGCACATGGCCTTGCGTCATGTCCGCGAACATGCGACGTGTTCGCTGATTGGACGGCGAGGGGCGTGGAGCACGTCAGATTTTCTGTGGCGCCCGTACAGCGCGGTGAAACGTGGATAAAAAATTTTATTTAGTGCCGTGTGTTGGTGTGTAAGAGTGTTTGGGGAGGGTGGGGGAGTATGAGATAGGTTCAATGTTTTGTTTTTTTATGTGCTAGACGTTTTTGTTGCGTTCGATTTGTCCGCGGAGAACACGGCTGTTCTGAAATTTTGTAAATAAACTAAATGGTAGGGTGTTTAGAGGACGGAGTATGTCATTTTTGTTCGCAAGGAAGGTAAAAATGAGCTATGAACACTCGTGGTGTACTTAATTGTTCGTAAATACACAAACTGGGGGTGTCCTCAGGACGCTGTCCGTATTGTAATCTGTCTAGTTGAATGTGTTCTAAAAACACTCGCAGTGTCCTGAAATGGTTGCAGTTACACAAAATGGGGGTGTTCTGAGAACGTTGTTTGTATTGTTCGTTGTCAGGGTGAAAGTGTTTTAAGACCTCTCCTTTTGTCCGCTAATAGTACAATTTCCTATGGGCGTCAACCGACTTTTTGTCCACTAAAGAAACTATAAATCCGGCTGGTGTGCGCCAACCTTATCTGATAATCCTATGACTGGCGCTATTGACCTGGCTGACTTGCTTTTGCGACACTAAATCATATCTCCCGCCCCTAAGCCTGATATTATGAAAGCATTCATATTCCCCGCCTCTCTCCGTGACGTTACAGGGTGCGTCATCAAACGCGCCCAGTCCGCTGCAATCCTAAGTGACTTTACACAGAACCCGGAATACAACACATATTATGTCACAACACAGCGCGCCACAATTCGGAATATGAAACGGTGATTTAAAAGCAAACAGCAAGATTGTAAATTTTGTAAAGTACATTTATTTGACATCAAATGTTTAGAGAATATTCAGCAATTTGCATTTGTCTTTGTCGATCCGCAAAAGTTCATGTTGAGGCACGCGATGTTCCTTTGCGGTACAGAGGGTGTTAGATCAGCTTAGAACTCAGTGCGCCACAATTCGGAATATGAAACTGTGGTTTAAAAGTAAACAGCAGGATTGTACATTTGGTAAAGTACATTTATTTCACATGAAATGTTTAGTGAATATTCAGCGATTTGCTATTGTCTCTGCTGTCGATCAGCAAAAGTTTATTTTGAGCCACGCGTTGTTCCTTTGCGGTAGATAGGCTGTTGGTTTATGATAAAAGCAGTAAATGGTTGCTCTGATAATCGGAAGGTTGCTCCAACAACGAGCCATTAGACCACCCTATTGGTTGGTATGTTGTTTGTAGCCGCTAGTACTGCGTAAGGGCATATTGGTCCATGGCGATTGTCCCATAAAATGGTGAGGGTCATGAAGTTGCATATTTGGACCTGCACCTGGCAGTTGAAGACCCCCATCCGCTGGAGTCTGTAAATCGTGACAAAATGGGGCCACATACCCGTTTTAAAAAACTAGTCTCACCAGCCGATCTTCATTAAAAATCATCATTTTATTTATTAGGGCGTGAAACTATTTGCTATCGAAGATAGTGCAATGGAGTATGTTAATAATAAAATATTAATATTTTCCCATTCATATAGCGCTAAGAACTGTGAGGTATCTAAGCGGTTCTTATTATTAACCACGGTGTGTGGTGCTAATTTATCGACCACGGAAGGATGAAAGGCTGAGTTTGGCCTTGCCGGGATTCAAACTTGCGTTAGCAAGCTGTGCACGGATGTCAAAGCGAGCGTTGTACTCGCTGTGCCACTTGACAGGCTACAGTGAAGTGGCACAGCGAGTAGAGCACTTGACCGCCTATAGACCGGTTAAATTATTTCTATTAACCCACCCTGTGTCGTCTGCCTTTTTCAGAGCCCTCTAAACGACAGAGGATCAATTCGGCGGTGATAGTGCGCGGTAGAAAACATTATGCCACTTTCAACTAACAAGTTCAACTTGAGTGGTCTTTAATGGTACTCTATTGTAATTATATTTGGTATAAAATAATCTAAAGGGTTACTTACAGTACAATTGCAATTTCCATTGTCTACGAGTAGTGCAGTCCCAAAATACGACTCCGCGTGTGTGAACAATCTTTCGCATAGTGATATAATATATAAACGTGGTTTCGTTTCAGAAATTTCATCCTTATCTTCTCTTACGTTTTAGCAACACTCCTTCAAGAGAAGTCTTTCATCGCAATCTCTGTCTGTCGAGGTCAAAACACAATACAACCTTTTAGTCCGCTACGTGAGCCTCTCCCGGGCCCAGAATAAAATGGAAGCAGCTGACCTTCACTGTGAACGAGCATAAATTCTTACTTTGCAACATTCTGTGTAAAGCCATCTGTGAGAAGTTGGTTTTTGCACGCCATGTTTGTATATTGTTTGCGTGATATTAAAAAAAGTTTAAGGAACGTTATGGTTCTAAGTACAGCCGAAAGACCCCTGAAAATCGCAAGTTATGGTAAGCTATGAAAAATAACTCGCGCCACCACCGTGCACTGCTAAGACTAACACCCAGGACATCAAAGATGACATCGCAAATGTCATTGATGAAATCACTGATGACATCACATGTGTATGTACTTTTCATGGAATTTGTGTACTGGGGATTTTTATTATAATGTTGCGAAAAAAGTGTCAAGAATATTGCAATAAATATACTGTTATTAGTGCTTTGAACGATGCATTGATATAAATAGCATTGTATTATGGGATTCTATATAGTATACTGAGCTACTAATGGAGAAACAGCATTGTGTGCAGAGTACAAGATGAAAGTATAATATTTGTAATGTTAATATGTTGAATAATGAAATAATTGTCCTGAAATGTTCGAAAATTCACAAAATGTGGGTGTTCTGAGGACGTTATTCGTATTGTGTGATTGCTTAGCTGTATAAAAATGAGGGAATGGCACAGAGAGTAAAGTGGACGCCGTCCACGGACACAGCGGCTGTTCGTGGACAGGGCGTGCTACATCTGGGTTTTTCCAGGAAATCCAACATGGAAAGAAGACTGTATGGATCAGCCAATCAGATGTCGAGGTTGTGGATTTGTGTTGAAAGAGACTGTGTGTGGTGAAGATGGCAGAAGTAGAGAAAGTCAGGGTGTTGGTGCTTGGAGATATGTTTGTGTATGGTTTACAACAGTACGCTCAATGCAGGCATGTTGCAAAGAACTTTGATGTGAAAGGAGTGGAGGTGGTGTGGAGCACTGTGCCTGATTGCAATGTACAGGGAATTGTACAAGTTTGTGAGGATATGGCCACGATGAACAGTCCGCATGTGGTAGTTTTGCACTATGGTGCTTTCCATTTGGGCGACGTCAGTGCCCCTACTTTGTTGGCTGATTTGGAACGCTTGGTTCAAGCCATAATGAAGATCTTTCCAAATGCACAGTGGCACGGGTTATGGTTGCTTATGTTACCATAACTGCCGAATTTCAGGGGTTTTTCGGTTTTACTTTGAACCATAACGTCCCTTTAACAAAGTTTTTTCACTGAAAATATATATATTTCTGAGGCTTGTGGAATCTGCTTAGATCACATGCTGTGCATAGGCCGACATCTAGTGGAAGCTGCGGAGTATTACAGTTTGTTTTTCGAAAGTCGAAAATGGGCGTCGACACAGGCGTGCCAGTAATACTATCCCTAGTGTGACGTCCACTGTACCCAAGATCCCTCACGCGTGTAGGATCCTCAGATTGTTTTTTTCCGCCATACTGGTCGGAAGCATCTTGCGGAGTTCCCTGGCCTTAGCCATACTTTTGCTGTTATTATAATTTTAATTCTTATTCATTCCCTTCCCCACCCCAACGTCGACCCTCAACCTCGACGACGGCTGGAGAAGTCATCGACCGTCGACTGCTGCACGACGGATCTGGGCCTCGGTAGGCCGCTGGCCTCGGCCCGGGCCTAGTAGGCCGCTGGCCTCGGCCCTTACAAGTAGGGAGAGTGGGGGGTGGTACATACTCTTCACTCTTGATATATAGTTACATTTATATATATTCCTACACTTAGCAGCCCGCTGCCTTAAGGTGCGTATGGAGGGTACCCCTTTTCAATTCTGCCCCAAGTGCAATCGCAAATACCCTTGGGTCGACAGGCACGCCACGTGCAATCTCTGCTTGCCGAGGGATCATCCCGAAGCGAACTGCAGAGCGTGTAGTAGGTTTAAACCTAAGACACTTAAGGACCGTTCGACAAAGCGTTGGGCCCACCACGCCAGGCAGGAGGCCATGGCAGCGGAGGGCGCCTTCAGCGATGGCAGCGACGCCGTACTTTCGGACGGCGAGGGCATTACGGCGTCGAAAGACAGCCGACGAGCGCAGGTCCCCGACCTCGGAAGGTCGTCCGGCAAGGCGGCTATGGGGAAGACCCCCGGCGACGCAAGCGCTACACACCTAACACACACTAAACACACTAAGACCAACCGGACCTCGACGACGTCGACTTCCCGGAAAGAGGCACAAAAAGAACGGTCCGACTCGGTGTCCTCTGGGCGCTCTCGATCGAGATCGCCTCACGACGCAAGGCAATCATCCACTCTTGCCAAGAGTGCCTCGCTACACACACTAACGGAAGTTCGATCGTCGGGAGACGAAGACGACTTCCACCCCCAGGCCGCGCTCCAAGATACCGAGACCGCGGTTAACACCAGTGAGGCCCCACGCCCGAAGCACACAGATACCTTTCCAGACCCTCGACGCCAGGCGTCGAAAGTCTCTGGGGCCCCCAAGGGACAGGGAAAACATTTTTCCACGCACGGAGAAGGGGGGAAACAGCGGAAAACACAGCCTTCCACCCCTGTAAAGCCTAAGCAGACAAGCAAACACAAGTCTACCCTTGAAAATAAATCACCTGCTAAAGTAATACCCTGTTCCAGGGAATGGTCCAGTGAAGACATAGACAGGGTTATGTCTAGGATGTCTTCCTTGGCTAATTTTTATGATAAGAACCCAGAACACTTTCTTTCATATAACCCTCAAGGGGCCACACCCTCAGGCTCCTCCGATCCTATCCCGCTAAGTAAAAAGCCCCGGGTCGAAAGACCTGAACCCTTCGAGGTTCAGCCTTACTCCACTCCATATTCTACTCCACTCCCCAGTTATCAGGGACAAGTTTTCCCTGAAGAGGACCAGGAGTTTGCAATTATGGAAGAACAAACCGGGACAGATTACTATGCAGAGGATGAGGACCTGGAGGAGGGAGAAGATGAGCAGGAAATTTACAGAGTAGATTCCCCAGTACAAAGCGAAGCCCCAGTTACTGACTCTCCAGTTGATAACCAGCCCCTCCTTAACGAGGTTCTCGCTCGAGCAGCGGAACACTTCCACATCGACACCCACGGTGTACAGGAGGAAAGGGACTTCGCGGAGGAGTTTGTAGGAGAGAGAAGACCGGTCGCTCAGACCATCCCTATCCTCAAATCCATCCAACGAAGAATAGATCCTTCCCTGGTGAATCCTAACCTCACCAGAGCTGTCAACCCCAGAATTGAAAAGATTTTCCGGGCAGCCCAGTCTGACCCTCTGTATATAAAGGGACATCTTAAACCAGATTCCCTAGTGGTGACCAACACTAGAAAGAGGGCTGGCACGCCCTTATCTTCATCAGAAGCTCCTCCCGACAAGGAGAGCAAAAAACTTTACGGGTTTGGCAGAAAGGTAGCCTCAACGTCCGCCTACCAAGCAAGGATTGCGAATTCCACCACCCTATTGGCTAGTTACAATTGCCATCAATGGGAAGAAGTCGCAGCGCTCATTGCCTCTGCTCCAGAACCGTTAAAGGGCCAGCTGGCTCGGATCTCGGCAGAGGGGAGAGCCGTGTCTGGTTGCATTTTAAAAGCAACTTTCGACGCCGCTGACAACGCAGGGAGATTGATAGCAGAAGGTACTGTTATCAAGAGACATGCGTGGTTACGGCAGTCGGGATTCAAGACAGAAACCCAGGCTTCTTTAATAGACAAGCCAGTGGAACCCGACCTATTGTTTGGGAAAGCGGTCGAAGACGCACTTAAAAATGCCAAAGATGAATATGAGACTCTCAAATCCCTTGGCCAGCTTACCAACAAACCCCCTAACCAGAGGGGGAACAATAATTTTCGTCGCCCACGCGGCCAAAATTCACAAAGAGGCAACTATGCCCAGGGACAAGGTACACAATGGAATAACAACCAGCAGTCTACCCAGAGTTACGGCAGGGGTAACAAGAGAGGTCGTGGAAGAGGCAGAGGCAGCCCCAACAAGGGCGGTGGCACGCCTCCACCAAAACAGTGACGCTCAGTTCAGGGTCCCTTGCCACGCAACCCCAGTAGGGGGACGCATTTCCACCTTCACCCAGGCTTGGGAAGGGATCACCTCAGACAGATGGGTGCTGTCAACAGTATCCGCAGGATATTGTATAGAACTACTGCAGCGTCCCCGGAATCATCCTCCACGACAAAGAGTGCACTCCCTAGAGCATCAAAGGATCCTTCTCGAGGAGATCGCCATTCTGCTAGAAAAGGACGCGATAGAACTCGTCCCAGGACACCAGGTAAACAAGGGTATCTATTCAACTTACTTCCTTGTGCCAAAGAAAGATTTGACAATGCGCCCAGTATTGGACTTACGGCCTGCCAACAAATATGTCAAGCCCCAAAAATTCCGTATGACCACGCTACAAGAGGTAATCCCCCTCCTAAAAAAGGGGGATTACATGGCAACCTTGGATATGAAAGATGCTTATTTTCATATTTCCATGCTCCCAGCGCACAAAAAGTACTTGCGCTTCAAGGTGGACAGTCGCCACTACCAATTCAAGGTACTGCCCTTCGGGATAGCTTCAGCACCAAGGGTATTCACCAAGGTACTGGCGGTGGCGGCTGCACACCTACGCAGGGAAGCAATCCCGGTGTACCCTTATCTGGACGACTGGCTCATAACGGGGGAAACCCCAGGAATTTGCAGGTCAAACATTCAGAGGACTATCGACCTCCTCCACGAATTAGGCTTCTCCATCAACGAGAAAAAGTCAAGTCTGGTGCCAAGCACCTCAAAACAGTTTCTAGGAGCTATCCTAGATACTCAGAAAGGATTGACCTTCCCTTCGGAAGAGAGAATTCGGAATATACTTCTGCAAATTCCGCATTATCAGTCAGGTCAACAGATAACAGTACGCAAAGCTATGCGGTTACTGGGCATGATGGCGTCATGCATTTACCTGGTCCCCCACGCGCGTCTGCGCATGCGTCCCATGCAGGAATGGTTGGCGAAACAGTGGTCTCAGGCAAGTGGTCATTGGGACGATCTAGTGGTCGTTTCGCCAACACTCGTACAGAGCCTACACTGGTGGACAAGAGAGAATCTCGCAAAGGGGAAACCCTTTTACGATCCCGAAGTACAAGCCGTGGTGACTACAGATGCATGCCTGACTGGGTGGGGAGCTCACCATCTCCACCACACAGCTCAGGGTCTCTGGTCTCACTCAGTAGCCAAGAACCACATCAATCTGCTAGAGCTTCTGGCAGTATTCCGAGCGCTAAGGGCGTTCGAGCCCCATCTACTGAACTTGTCGGTGCAGATCAGGACGGACAGCACGACAGCCATGTTCTATCTGAACAAGCAAGGGGGGACTCGTTCGCCAAATCTGTCCAAGCTTGCCCAGAAAATATGGATATGGGCACTCAGACGGAACATCTTCCTGTCATCGCAACATGTTCCAGGGGAGCTCAATTCCCTAGCGGATGCTCTAAGCAGAAACTCCCTCCCAGAAGAACACGAATGGGTCCTTCACAGAGACGTAGTAGAAGATCTCTTCTCTCAGTGGGGTTTCCCCACTATAGACCTATTCGCCACAAGCGAAAACAAACAATGCCCAGGATTTGCATCCAGGTTCCCCCAGCCGGACTCCCAAGGGAATGCCCTGTGGATGAACTGGTCAGGGATGTTTGCGTACGCTTTTCCACCAACTCCTCTCATCAGGAAGGTGGTGTACAAGATGAACAAGGAATCTATGACGCTCATCCTAGTTGCTCCCATGTGGGCGAGACAACCATGGTTTCCACACCTACGCAGGATGGCGGTGTGCGAACCCATCAGACTCCCAGCCTGGTACAACCTACTGTCCCAGCAACAGGGTCAAACAGTGCATCAGGAACCCAACTCTATGAACCTAGCAGCATGGCTCCTGAAGTCATAGAGTTTGGACATCTCAAATTACCACAGAGGTGTATGGACATTCTAAAGGAGTCCAGGAAACCAAATACAAGGCACTGTTACTTTGATAAGTGGAAAAGATTCGTTATCTGGTGCCAGAATAAACAAATCAACCCAGTTGATTGCACTCCTTCCAACGTTGTGACATACATGCTCCACCTGCTGGATGCAGGGTTGGTTTTTAACTCGCTGAAAGTACACCTGGCAGCCCTCTCGGCTTACACCACATCCCATAACAAGGTCTCGTGGTGGAAAGTACCAGTGGTTAAAGCCTTCATGGAAGGAGTAAAGAGACTTCACCCTCCTATTTCGAACCCACCGCCAGGATGGGACCTCAACGTGGTGCTAGCTAAGCTCATGGGACCCCCATTCGAACCCATGCATAAAAGTAGTCTCAAACACCTGACTTATAAAACGGCCTTCTTAGTAGCCATTACCTCCATAAGAAGGGTCAGTGAAATTCAGGCTCTGTCAGTGCAGGATCCTTTCTTTACTATCCACAAGGACAAACTGGTTTTACGCACACACCCTAGGTTCTCACCTAAATTCATATCCAAGTTCCATGTAAACCAGTCCATCGAGCTTCCGGCTTTCTTCCAGAACCCGCAAAGCTCGGCTGAGGTGAAACTACACACCCTAGATGTGCGTAGGGCGGTCCTATACTATGTAAATAAAACCAGACCGCTAAGGAAAACAGATCAACTGTTTGTCTCCGTAGCTACAGGCAGAGAGGGGGATCGCGTCTCTAAGGGCGCTATCTCGAAGTGGATTATCAACTGTATACAGCTGTGTTACTCTCTTTCTGACAAGACTCTGCCTTTTACGCCAAGGGCCCACTCTACTAGAGGCATTGGTGCCACTCTGGCTTTCATTGCAAATGTTCCCCTCGACACCATTTGCAAAGCGGCTACTTGGAGCTCTATTCACACTTTTACTCAGCATTACTGCATTGACACTCATTCCAAGACAGATACACAAGTGGGACAAGCGGTTCTAAGACACCTGTTTGCTCATGACCCTTCTCACATCCCACCTCCTTCTTCTGGTACTGCTCGCTAATCTATGCACAGCATGTGATCTAAGCAGATTCCACAAGCCTCAGAAGGGATACATTACTCACCGTAATCGTATTTCTGATGCTTGTATCTGCTTAGATTCACATGCGACCCACCCTTCCTCCCCTCCGAGAGAAGGCGCATGATTGCTTGTAGTCTTACCTTTTCTGTCTATCTGCTTGGATTATCTGTACTCACGCTACTCCTCATGCTTCCTCATGTCAGAAAAAATACAATCTGAGGATCCTACACGCGTGAGGGATCTTGGGTACAGTGGACGTCACACTAGGGATAGTATTACTGGCACGCCTGTGTCGACGCCCATTTTCGACTTTCGAAAAACAAACTGTAATACTCCGCAGCTTCCACTAGATGTCGGCCTATGCACAGCATGTGAATCTAAGCAGATACAAGCATCAGAAATACGATTACGGTGAGTAATGTATCCCATATATATATATATATATATATATATATATATATATATATATATATATATAGCTCCTTAATCCAAAGCGCTTAACAGAGCACATATTTACATACAATATCACCCAACTGAAATTGGTACTCGTTTATCGACCTCGGAAGGATGAAAGGCTGAGTTGGCCTTGCCGGGATTCTAACCTGCGACCTGCAGATCGGGCTCAGATCGCAACAGCGAGCACTCACCCCACTGAGCTATCTTATCTGTATGTATGTATGTGTGTGTGTGTGTGTATGCACATATATATATATATATATATATAACACAGCCACAATAGTGGCTTTGTAGTTATGCTTAAATTGCTAATCCCATAGGAAGAGCACTTTTTGGGTGGCTTATAACTTCGCTCTCCCTGGACGAATCCTCACCAAACCTTGCAAAAAAAAGTATATGGCATACTCTGAATTTTTCTGCAAAGTTTGGTCCAGGGGGGGGCAAAGTTATAGAGGGGGGGTACCACATTTCTTTTTCCCATAGACTGAATGGGGACAGGGCACCGATTGGCTAATTGGCTCCCGTCATGTCCGTGGACATGTGGCGTGTCGCTGATTGGATGGTGAAGAGTGTCAAGTGCGTCAGATTGTTCTGATGCGCCCACCATCTTGGATCCGCCGAAAGCGCGGCGGCGAATAGAGGCGAAATGCAGTTTTGGGGAGTAAGAGATGGGTCAAATACTGTATTTGTTTAGCTGCCCCTGATGTATTCACCATGCCCGCGCTGTCCGGGATGTCTGTAATTAGTCATAATGAGGGGTGTCCTAAGGACACTTTTGCTGTCCGCAGGCAAGTTGAAACTGTTCTAAGGACACACGCGGTGTCCTCGGACATAAAAATTGCCCATATGGCATAGTTAAAATGTTTGATTCTATGGGTGTGATATGCTGCAGTGGTTGTAGCCAGGGCCAAGAGTCTTGGGTGCATGGCCGAATCACCCAAGACTGAAGTTATATGCACTGAAGTTATAAGCCACCATAGGCTGGCTTATAACTTCGCTCTCCCTGGATGAATTCTCACCAAACTTTGCAAAAATTGTGATATGGGTGGGCCCATATAGACAGTTAAAATGTTTGATTCTATGGGTGTGATCTATGTGTGTGATATGCTGTGGTGGTTGTGCATGGCTGGGTGCATGGCTGCAGGCCGTAGGCCATAGGCCATGCACCCAAGACTCTTCCTGTTGGCGTATTATAACTGTTTATTTCTTGTTATAATTTAGTGGTATTCAATTATCTTTTTGGTTGTTATAGAATCTTGGGGCAGTTAGATACCTGTTGGCGTATTCTAACAGTTTATAGTTTTTAATTGAAGTTTTGTTAATGTTTAAGTACAGATTAGTTATTACATTTTGGTTTTAAGAAGATTAAATACGCGTTTGTAAGATTTGCTGGTAATCTCTGCTTTACAGTAATGGTACTATCATTACATTCGAACCATCCACATTTCTTTTTTATATATGCAGTGTAGTGACCTGCATTGGTTGTGGCTCCTGTGTGGTAGATTATACCTATTGTTGTGAAGGTTTTCTTACCAAGTGATACTTGACCATGTGTGAATCCAATCAGCTTGCAGTTGTTTTTGGTACCATCTGCATTGTAACGTAGAAGCATTAGTATTACGTATTTACTATGTGTTTGTATTAGTAAGGTGGAGCGATTATCTGAATTGCAGGTAGTACATAATCTACCATGGTTTGCATTTTGTACAAGTTGCTGAAATGGAACGGAATCACAATTCGGTATGGCTACATACACGAAGCGCTCAATAGGGATTTGTTCCTGTTCCACATTGTTGCAGAGAGTGCATGTATGTTTCCACATGTATGAAACCTTGAAGATTTCATTTATAGGTATGATTTTGTTTTCCAGTACTTGTATTAGGTACATTAGAAATTCTTGTGGATCTTCTTGTGAGTTTATAGTGAATTTCACCATTCCAGCACAGTAGTCCAAATCTTGTCTTATTCCATGAACACTTTGTGTTGTCAGGATTGTTTGTTGCGTTTCTATGAAGGACTAACATTTGCAAACACAATTGGTCTGTACTGTGTAAGTAAATGTTGTCAGCAACTTACACCAGTTATATTTGAAAATTTGAATGGACCAGGTAGTTCTGTGTCAAAGTCATTTTTTTGGAGTGTGTGTTGCTTCTTTGAAGAAGTACCTGAGTTACTTTGAATAATAGGTTCTTCTTTGGTTGTGTTAATTGATGAAGTATTAGCTTCTTTTGCTCTCTTTGGAGGATTTGCAGTGAGATCCTGTTGCATTTCTATTTGAATTAGTTTTCTTTTACAATGTTTTCCTTTTTGCGGAACTGGATATGTTTTTAGATGGGGGTGTATAGTGAACGTAGTCTATTGTATTCTAAAATGCAAGGAATATCGGCATTTACTTTACTTCCATCAAAGTTGATTAGAAATAGACCGTCAAGTGTACGTAAGCATGATACTGCTATGTAGTTTATGCCTTCTTTAAAGACTGTGTTCCCAATATCTATCAATGCTTTGTCTAGGGTAACTCCTTGTGATTTGTAAATGGTTACTGCGTATGCTAGAGTTAGAGAAAATTGTTCTCTGCGTACATACATATCTTTGAAGAGAAGGAATCGAGCTGTTGAGCGCCCTGTCCTTTTTACTTCTGAAAGTTTGTCCCAGAGAATATTGACAAACTGAATGTTGTCACGTGTGTATGTTTGAAAGCCAAAAACTGTATCCAGTGCTCCATTAACTAGTCCTTGCTCCACGTCAAGGTTACGTTTAAGCATTACTCTACAGTTTAAGGATCATTTTAATATGTTCTCCTAACCAGCTGTGTTGGAGAGAGAATTTTGTAAGGTATTTAGTCTTGCTGTGGCTTGTTGACACATCGGTAGTGTCATACCATGTACGCCCAGTTTGTCTGTGGAGCAAATTTCAATTATTGCTTGCATTTCTTTTTTCAACATTGTTTCATTGAATTTGGAACAGCTTGCAAGAGTTGGCATTAAGGACATACAATTGACGTTTGTTTGTGCTAATTGTTCCATAACATCAGTAGCACATGAGTTATGGCCATAAAGTGCATGGATGTGCCGGGCTTTTAATATTGTTTGTGCTTCTTGAGATAGTACACCAACTCTAATACTTTTAAAAATGTTGGCATAAGTGAGATCTAAAATATAAGACTAATGGGGGAGATCCCAAAATCCATTCCTTATACGGTGTGGATACCTACCTTAGTTTTGGGAAAGACAAATAGTTACTATAGAGAAAGGTAGGAGAAAGGTTTTGGTCAACAGTTATACCCTATTACGGCGAACTACATGCGTATTTCACAAAAATATATTTATTTTAATAATTTCAGCATAAAATGGAGAAAAGGTCATTAGATTCATCATCGCACTCTAGACATAGAATAGATTCTGACAAAGCACATACATACAATAATTCTTAAAAACAGATAAGCAGCAAATGTATATCTCTCATTGGTAAATGGATCGGTCTATAGGACAAATCCTATTAGGACACAGTTTTAGATCATTTACAATATCTAGGTAGTTATGAATAGTCTAGTATTAATCCTAGACTATAGACTCGACATGTTTCAGTCCTCTTGATGGTGGTGGGACTTTCTTCAGGAGTAATCAATAGTGAATTTTTAGAGTAAATGCATTGCTGTTATAAAAATCTTCTTTTAATGAGGCTTCATTCAGTATTAAGAAGGGTAACTGTTGACAAAAAAACAAAAAGAACAAGAATCGGCACTTGTGCTAGTATTCTTTAAACACTATGAATGTGTATGGGCAAATTTCAGCGTTAAACCAAATTTACCTGAATTCCCATGTGTAGTAGAGCCCTCTAAGGAAGGAGAAACGCCCACAATAGTTGGACAGTTTTCTAATAAGAAGACAATTTCTTCTATGGGTTCCAAGGATCAGTGGAAATGGCCAGGTTATCCCGATCAGTGCTCTGGAAATGCTCGATCATAGGTTCACAATATATGACCATTAGCCTGATCTATAAAGTGGCAGTTCTTTTTAAAAAAAACTTTTACTAAACCGGTTTCTTAGTTGTCTCTGCTAGATTGTTTGGAAACATATTGTTTCTTTTTGGGGCTAAAATTTCTTACCTCCGTATGTTAAGTCCGGTAAATCCGGGTCTCTTTTGTTCAGTTGGTTCAGGTATCTATTCCCGGGGTTACAGGTATTGCTAGTGTAACTCTGTAAATGAACAAATCGTACATGCACTATGGTCAACCATTTTTTAATGACAGTTTTTTGAAAAACCTTTTTAGGATTTTAAATCGTCCGGATGTATATATAATTCTACATCCCTGTAGTTGTTAAGAATGTTTTTTGTGTGTTATTGTCATCTCTCTTTGGCAGTAATCTATGGCTTTTATCTATGGCTTTTTAAAAGAACCTCTATCCGGCGTTTAGGTTAAGGCTCCCGTTTACCTGTGGTTTTAGCGTGGTCTCTTTTGAGTGCTCGCGGCGATATTGTCTCGCTCGGTTGATCTTGTTTCCCGTCCTGAGCTTTCTGTTAGTGGGACTACTTTAGTGTAGCTGATTTCCGAATCAATGCCGGAAGATGCCTGTTATACGTCGTGTACGGGCGCCATCTTGGGAGGTTCTAGTTATCAGTGTTCTAGTCCTTTTTTAGTGTTTGTCATTGCTTGCCTGAGCTAACCATTTGATTAGTGTAGCATAGATTTTTTTGGGTGGACAAGCTGATTTTTCATCTAGACTCGGGTGTTCTCAGTTTTTTGGACTGTAAAGTTGTTTATTAAGCACCTGAGCGGATATTGCCATTTTTTTGATGCTTAGTTCTGCGGACTTCAAATATTCTCTCATGGTTGAGTCTCTCACTGGGCATAGAACTCAGATTTTTAACCATTCTATAGATTCATTAAGTCCTTCTTTGTCACTTTTTGTCAAAAAGATTAATCTTTGTTCTTTTTCGAATAATATTTTATTCTTGATGTTGTGGTTACTGCCATGTACTGGCAGGAGTACTGTCCATTTAAAACTTTCAAAAATGATGATTGTTTTCAATGAAATGTTTAACTAATGGAGTTGTTAGCACCTTGTTTTTTAAGCAACTCTTGTGTTCAAGCATTCTTACTTTTACCTTTCTGTTAGTTTTTCCTATGTAGTATTTATTACATGGGCATGTGATCATATAGATCACGTATTCTGAGTTACAATTTGTCATCTGTTTTTGTTGCCATGGTTTTGAAAGGCCTATGTTGACTTCTTTAGTTTTTTTCTGTAAGTTTACATACTGCACAGTGCCCACATGGATAGTGTCCATTTTTTGGTGCAAGGCCCCAGGAGCGGGTTAGGCTGTTAGTAATTGGTATTTTTTCTTTTAGTTTACTACTGCTTACCCGATTTCCGATGGTGATGGATTTTTTATAAGCAAACATTGGCATAGGTACTTCTGAATTAAAATCTTGAAAAATATTCCAATGTTTTTTTACAATCTGGCTAATTCTCAAACTGAGGTTAGTAAATGTGTTCACACATACTAATTGATCTCTTTGGGGCTGTTCAATTTTTTCTTCTGGAAGTGCATCTCGATTATTATTCGCTGCCCTTTTTGCTGATTTTTTTAATCAGTTTTTTTGGGTAGCCCCTTTGTTTTAATTTGGATGTTAAAATCTTTGCCTCTTCTTCAAATGCTGTTGTACGACTGCTGTTTTTCTTGAGGCGCAAAAATTGACCATAGGGTAAATTGTCTCTTAAATGTTTAACATGATGACTTTCATAATGTAGGAGAGATTTTTTTTGGTTTTTTGGTTGTTTTATGGAATGGTTTCACTAATAGCTTGCCATTCTCATGAAAAATAGTTAGATCTAAGAAATCAATTGACAGTTTTTGAATATTCATAGTGAATTGGAAATGTTGATTACAATTATTAAGCCAAATTAGGAAATCTTGTGCTTTTTCTGCTGTGCCTGTCCATAACATTAAGACATCATCAATGTATCTTGCCCACGATAATATGTTGGGCGAGAAAGGGTTCTGTGTGTAAATTCATTTTATTTCAAAATATTCAACAAATAAATTTGCTAAACTGGGTGCCATAGTGACTCCCATGGCCGTTTCTTCGATTTGTTGAAAGAAAGTTCCTGAGAATTCAAAATAATTTCGAGTCGGGGCTACTTCTATACACCACAGAAAAAACGAGCTAGGAACTGGATCATTCTCTAATCTGGTGAGCAGTATTTCTTTAATAGTTTCCAAAGTCGCCTGTTGGGTAATGTTTGTATTTAGAGAGACTATATCTAGGCCTATTAGATAGGAGCTCTCTGGATCGTAAGGTAAGTTTTCATACTTCTTTATCACTTCTTTTGTGTCTTTTAAATAGGATTTCATATTAACCACATAGCCTTTTAAATAATGGTCAGCGAATTTAGACAGGGGCTCGAGAATTGAGTTAATCCCTGAAAGTATTGGTTTACCTGGTGGTTTTACTAAGGACTTATGTATTTTCGGTAGACAATAGAATTTTGGAATAGTTGGTTCAGGGTTATTGAGAAAAAGCCATTCTTGTTTACTGATCCAGCATCTCTCATAAGTGAGGTCTGCAGATTGGCGCATGTTTTCTGTTAATTCTCTGTATTGGAAATGTTGCCAAAGGTTCACATTTCCTATGCTGCCAACAGTTTTACGGCAGAGTTTGTGTCCTAAGGTTTTAAAAATAGGTTCACCTTTCACTGGTGTCAATTGAAGAAGATCTCCAAAAACAATGTGTTTTCTTCCAAAGAGCTCTTTGTAGTTTGTTTTAAGTACTTCTTGCAATCTGAGGTTAATAAAAGCCAACATTAGGTTGGAGACCATGCTCACTTCATCTATTAGTAGCATTTTCATTTGTTTTAACACTCTGCGTAGTTCCATTGCAACTTCTGTAGAAAGTTTGTAATATTCTAATTTGTTTTGGTGTTCTACTGGAAGGAGTAGTAATAGGTGTAAAGTGACACTGCCTATGTTGTAGGCAGCTAAACCTGTGGGGGCAGTTACAACAGCTGACAGTTTGTTGTTTGCCAATTTTTGAAGGATCTTGCTGATGATTTTGATTAAGAATGTTTTGCCTGAACCAGCTTCACCACTGACATATAATAGTATAGGTTTGTAATTTTGGCAGGTACATTCTTTATTTTCATGTTGTACACCATGTGCAATTTCTTTTGTTGCTTCTTGAAAAATGGTACACTGCTCTTTGTTCAGTTTTGATTGTAGTACAGTTAAATCTTCTGTATCTTCTTCATATTGACACATGGTGTTCTCTACTTCTGTCATAGCTAATTCTGCCTCATTTGCTATTAGTGGCTGTCCCAGTGGTTCTTGGCTTCCTGTTACAGAAGGTTGACTACTGTCGGGAGTGTCCTTATCTAGTTGGGCCTGGAGTTCTTCTTTGTGCTGCTGTTCATTGTGCAACATTGTTTTGTATTGTGTAAAGTTTACATCAGTGGTAGTGCTTTCATTTGCTTTGAAAGCATCGTCATAGGAGTGAAAGTTTTCTAGTATCTCTCCTTCTTTTCTCAATGGTTTAAAAAGTTGTAGCAGGGACATGTAATATAGTCCTTTATGTTGAGGTGTTTTTAATGACAATTTGATATGATTAATTAAGCTTCGTTTGGTAAATTTCACTAAGCTGCCTTCACAATCTGTCACTCTCCATTTACCTTTTCTTTTATCGGGTTTTACATTATTGGGTGAACTTTTGGGCTATGTGGTATAGACACATGGTTTCCAAAGTGGTACTCCAGTTTGGGTAGTATGTGTATAGTGAATTGTTTTTTAAAATGTCTTGGCTGTTGGGATCATTTTTGGCTATTGTTTCTATGTCGTTGTATGATTTGAGAACTCTTCTTTCTAGATTTAGCAGGACAAAGACTTAGCCATACTATATATATTCAGATTTTCCATACAAAGCAGTACCGGGTAAACTATCTGCAGCTTCATAGGAGCCACATTCTCTATG
Source organism: Ambystoma mexicanum (assembly GCF_040938575.1). Taxonomy (NCBI): domain Eukaryota; kingdom Metazoa; phylum Chordata; class Amphibia; order Caudata; family Ambystomatidae; genus Ambystoma; species Ambystoma mexicanum. Next base: position 303,023,492 of record NC_090923.1, on the reverse strand, counting down.
AAAGAGCATTTTTATGCCTAAGCTGTACAATTTCTGAGATAGTGTTTTGTCCGATGATAGGTCATTCCAGAGGTCTTGAAGCTCTGTTTTTTCTGCTTTTGTTAAGTAGGCTGTAACATATCGTGCAACTGCAGTAGAATTGTCTGCAATGTACTGCACATCTATGTTTGCATTCCATAAGAGGGCAATGATTGCATTGTAATCATTGATATATTTTGCTTCTTCTGTTCTTTTTATGTAATATGTGTTCTTAGGTGATTTACCTTTAACACTATGTCTAACTGAAGACAAAGTTGTTCACTTCACCTGTTTCTGTAACTGGTCTAGGGAAACCAAAGCAGCATTTGGTGTAGTATTTCCCTTGGCTTTTGTATTTGCAACGACAATATTTGCCACATTTGTGTCTTTGAAATTGTACACTTTGTGCGTAAAGATCACTATTTGTTGCTTCCGATGGAATTTCACAAGTGACATATTTTTCGATAAACTGTAAAACGGTGGCATCACTGTCTTGACCAAATTTAGGAGCATCTTTAATCCAAAAAAGCATGTGGATATGTGGTGCTCCTCTTGCTTGGTATTCTTTTATCCAAAAGAAGTGTTGCACTTCTCTGAGGGGAGGAACAGTTTCATTACAAAGAAAGTGTAGCATAGCAATGAAACGATGATGTAAATATCTTGAAACATTAACAGGATCTAGAGAGCAAAGTTCTCCAGGTGTTAGTATATCTGTTTGTTTTGTTTTTGTTTGATATGCGTAGGAAATCATGCAAAACGTCCCATGCATATTCTGCACAACTTAATGTAACAAACCAAGTGGGTGGGCCAAGGTTTCTTATCGTACATCTCCGTGACGTTGGAACCAGTACTCTTTCATACCACGCATGTTTGCTAACAGATTTGTAATGCTTGATTTGTAAAACCTCATCTTTTTCTTGCACTTTTTGTATTAATTGCATAGCTGAAATATTTTGAAAGTGGGTTCCTGATTTCAATGCGTGTGCAACTACGTAACATAGAGTTGCTAGTTCACGTTCAAAGAGTAGGTGGAATATGTATTCCCAGATTTAGACAAAATGTGGATCTTCAGAATACATTCGTAACGAGCGGTATTCTGATATCCGAGTGGGTCTATAATCGTACCTTCCTTCTTTGCCAGTAGGAAAGAGTAGAGGAAAAGCACGTGCTTATATACATTTTTCCCATATGCTGATTGGTGATCCTTTGGTTTGTCGCATTTGGTATGTTTCTAGTGCATCATCTATGGTGTCATTAGAGTGTAATGGATGAATTGTATAATGGTCTAAAATATTGGATACTGTAGCAGGATCTAGAAGTTCAAATTCACCATTTTCTTGTGACTCTTGAATTACTTCAGTTGTTTCCCTTAAGTTTTCTTCAATATTTATTTCTTTGTAGTATTCATTATCTTTTAGATAGTGCAAGGCTTGTCTAACTTTATGTAAGTCTACGAGTTATTGCCAATTTCTTTTGTCTTTTGTAGGTACACCATTTACTAAGAAAATTAAAGATTGCTCTATTGGACGTTGCACTCCCAGAGTGTGCACAATTTCTTTCAGAACTAATGGTAAATAAACTACTTTGCCACAAATACCTTTCACCTATTCAGAGGGAGGTAATTTTGCTGTTTTTGGTTGAAGGCGTATTATTGCTTGAAATGGGTGCACTGTTTTGAATTATGATGCCCTCATATAAATTGAGTTGTTGCAGGGGTTTTGGTAGTGGGAATAATTCCAAGTTATTTGTGATAACACGTGAAGGAGTTTGGTTGTTAAGTTTTGTAGTGCAGTAACTGCAAAGTATTAAGGGGTCAGTTATTTCATATTCTTTTTCTGCTATAAAGTAGAGAGCTAATTAAAACCATTTGGAATCTTCATTTACTTCTATTTTGTACGTTACGTCTACAGTTTTTGTGTGACTTTTATAAAAATGTCTGCGGCAACACACGCACACATGGTTTGGTACTTCAGCGGATGTACTTTTAAATTTAGTATTTCTTTTTTGTATGTGTAGTAGAAGGTTGCCATGTGTAGAATTGTTGCTAGTCTGTTGTAAAGCTACTGCATTTTGTAAGTGGCTTTCACTTCCAAAATATTTTTTCTGGATATGGTCTATTTCTTTTTTGTAGAAGAATGTTATTTAAATTGGCTAGTGCTAAAGCAGGACTTTTAGCATAGTACAGTTTATAGACCATATTTCTTATAGTTGAATGATGTGTTGATAATCATTTTGATATGATGGAAGGTGATTTTGCAAATAGGTCCTGAAATGCAGGCTAATGAATGTCATTGTAATCCTGTGTATTTGCGCACTGGACAGGTATCCATATTGTGCAGCAGTTTCATTTTGATTGTCTGCCTTTCACATACTGATTGAGGAACTGGCTTAAAGATTTGAAAGAGTTTTTGGGAATGTTACACATTGACATGCATGGCCATTTGTATGCTGGATGTTCTGGTTCAGTCGAATGGAGAGGTAATTCCGAGTTTTCTGGGGATATTTTTGTAAGCAGTATTTCTTGTTCCATTATGGTATTAAGTTTTTCATAACCTCGTCCACTGCTATGTATGGCAATTGTTTGTTTGGTTTTGTTTGTATGCTTCTTCATTAAAATATAGTTCTGTGCTCGTGGTGTGACTCCACCTGCACAGATATTTAAGAAGTTATTTTTGTTGACATTCCGTTTATTGAGAAGTCTTTTTTGTAATTTAGTAGTTAGTTTTGTTTGTGCTTTCATTCTGTTTAACACTAAAATGAATAACTTTTTCTTTTGAGAAGGATTGCACGGTCTATCAAAACTGCTAAGATTAATTTTCTACGGTAGGTTTGAAGTGTTGTGGATGATTTCTCTTCGGTTTTTGCTAGAATATCAAGATTTATAGGAGCAGTTTTAGCAGTAGTGGTAGCCGAATTTTTGTTAATCATTTTCTGTTTCGTTTTCCATTTTGATAGGAGGCCCACCCGTTCATGGCGCCGACTGTTACAGGGCCCCCGGGGTCCGATTTCACTCGTTTGTGCAGGGAGACTGCCTTAATCAGGGTCGCTGGTCTGGAAGCTCGGGGGAAGGCAGAAACAGAGTTTATTTTCTTAAGGATTATATGCCGGAGAGGAGCTCCACTTCTAAGCGGCCATCTTGTTGCGCAACAGCGCCCCCTCTCTCCATGTGGCAAACCATTTTGATGTTAAAGGAGTGGAGGTGGTGTGGAGCGCTGTGCCTGATTGCAATGTAGAGCGACTTGTACAAGTTTGTGAAGATATGGGCAGGATGAACAGTCCCCATCTGGTAGTTTTGCACTATGGCGCTTTCCATTTGGGCTACGTCAGTTCCCCTACTTTGTTGGCAGATTTGGAACAGTTGGTTCAAGCAGTAATGAACATCCTTCCAAATGCAAAAGTAATTGTTTCTGGATTACTACCTAGGGCAATATGGGACAATAGTTCTGTTTTTTGTCCTCAGCAAGACATTGGTAGGTGTGCAATCAACCGAGTCATGTGTGCTTTCATGCTTAGAGCTGGTATGTTTTTCTGTAATAATGAGAATATTGATTCCAGTAATGCTGTTTATTTTGAAGAAGATGGCATTTTCTTATTTTTTTTGGGAAATGCCATGTTTTGGAATGTAAGGGTTGCTTTGAAGAAGGTTATGTGAAGATTTTATTAGTAAAGTAAGAAGAGAAAAAACCCAATAAAATACAAAATAACAGGTGTCTGTCAAGCATCTGCAAAAAAACTGCTCTTTTCAGAGCCAACCTCAAAGGGAAAATGGGGCACACTATTTAAATTTACATTCACCATGCTCAGATTTTAGATATGTCTGCGGACATGGCGGTAGTCCGTGGACAATGCATACTACATACAGGGATTCTGCGGTGGAGAGGCATGCAAACGAGCGGAGGTAGGTATTGGTAAGTAAAATTTACTGGGTGTGTTGTGTAAGGAGAGATTTTGTCAGAACGTCTTTTTCCTGAGAGAACAGATGGCTATGGCTGTGTGTTTCCGAAAACAGATTATCTGGATTTTGGGAGACTCGTGGATACATTGGTTGGAGGTGCATGCAGAATGCTTTGGAGTAGCTGCAGATCTTGGATTCCCTCATGTGGAAGTGCACTGTCATGGAGTGCGTGGAATGAAGTGGCTGGACTTGGTACCTCTCTGTGCTACTTTAGAGACAGAGCATCATCCAGACATAATTATAATTCATTGTGGAGGGAACAGTTTAGGACATGTGTCTGGAATTTCTTTGCAATTTTCAATGAAAGAAGGACTTGGGAAGGTCATGGACATGTTTCCAAATCCCCAAGTAATTTTTTCTTGTTTGCGCAAAGACCAATGTGGCTGCGTTCTTCATTTGGTCCACAATTTGTGCCTTTCTAAGAGATGTTGGCATGTCCTCTTTTCACAATGAAAATATTATCTTTCGTAGCACATACATTTTTCGCAGAGATGGAATCCATCTTACTTATGCTGGCAATCAGATTTTTCTGAGAAATGTACAAAATGCATTGCAAAATTTTTTGGAATTAGTCCTCTATTTTGCAGTAGATGTTGACGATATCAAGTTTTTCAAACACACAAAAACACCACCAAAAGGCTCTTTTCAGAGCCACCACTTCCTCCCAGAGAAAAGTGCATTGGTTTTGCTAGGGCAGCACCCTAAAACTTTATATGTCCTAGGACTGTCCACGGACTTCCCAAAAATGCACAGAGCCCTGCACTGTTTATTTGCCACTTCTATTTTTAAACAGTGAAAGGCGGCTCTGAAAAGAGCCTTTTTTTGGGGATTTTTGTTTTTATATTTTTTGGGGGTTTTTACACACGACACACTAGGAGAGGAAAGGAGGGTAATGAAGGGACACCAACCACGGGGATAAGAAAGGGCAGGTGTAGAGAGGAAGATGTATGGTGGGCCTTACTTAGGTAGGTAGCAGGTCTTCTGGTGCTCCGTGACTGTAGTCTCGAAAGCACTTTGAAGACTTTTACCCCCTGCAGAGTACTGCGTTGCAGTACATACACAATATATTGTGACCCTCGAAAGGTAAGGGTCAACAGCATCATGAATGGCCCGTCAGGCAGCTGGAGGGATGCGCTCTCCGACAGGAGTGGCTCTTGTGGTGAGAGGTGCGTAAACAGAGGATGTGGTAGAGGAACTCAACCTACTACGTTGATCACAAGGTAGAACCTTGCGAATGGCCACACTGTGGAACGACATTAGGTGTCGCTTCATGGATGTCGTACCAAAGCTGTACGATCCACGTCTCCCACGACTCAGCATCATTTTGCACTGTTTGCAGGTGACCTTGTTCGCAAGTGCTTTTGGTATGTTACCATGAATGGTAAACGACTGCCACACCCAAGACTCCCGGCTAGTGCATGTAGTAGGGAGTTCCTCTACCTCATCCTCTTCATCCTCATTCTCTACATCCTCACGCCTGTTCCCCTCTGCCGGCCCTTGGGGAGGTGGTGGTGGTGGTGGAGGGTTTGGGGGTGGTGCTGAGGCAGATGTAGCAACAGCAGCCATGGATGCCATCAGGGTTGATGACAATCTCAGAGCAGCAAAGGCAGCAAAAGTCAATCTGCAATAGCCAGAAGTACAATGAACATCAGCTCTGGGGTGTGACCTTTTATAGGGGTGGAGGGATGCCCTTCGCGGACGGATCAAACACTAAAAAAGGTTCAAAAAGTTCCAAAAATTATGTGGAAAGCCAGGGTCATTGTCTGGGACATGAGCAATGGTGAATTTTTACTGTAAAATAATTTGAATTGTCTGAAAACGTTCTTTTAAATGTTGGGGAACCGGACCGTGTCCGCAAATTAGGACACACGGTCAGCATGGGTGCGGTCACATGATGACGTCGGGAACACGTCCTCGAAGGGAACAGGTGTCCGCAGGACACCAAATTCACGGGAACGGTTGTGTGCATGCGCGCAGGTGTTCTATGGACAGTGTTTGGGTCCTCAAAGAAATTTAAAGTGCGACACAAGTGAGACGGACATTTACGGACAGGCGCGATGTTTGCAGGGCTTACGGGTGTGGTGCGCATGTGCGTAGATGTTCTGCAGACTGTACGGATAGGTATAGTGTCCTTAGGACACCTCCATTTTGTTCATTTACGGACACCCGGACAAAGGGTGTGTTCTAAGAACAGTTTCATCTTGCTTGCAAAGGGTACGGACAGGTATTGTGTCCTTAGGACACCCCCATTTTGTTCATTTTACAGACATCCTGGACACCGAGTGTGTTCTTAGAACAGTTCCATCTTTGCTTGCGAATGGTATGGACAGGTAGTGTCCTTAGGACATCCCCATTTAGTTAATTACGGACATTTCAGAAAGGCGCGCTGTCTGCGGACACTTAAACTGCTTTTAAAAAAAAGGATTTAATTAAGACACATTTTTTTAAGTATATACAGATACACAATTTATGAAAGAGAGGGGGAAGCAGAAACTGATATAAATACAGGGGAATTTAGGGGTTTGGAGAGGATGGATGGGAGGGGATGAAGGGATGGAAGTATCATCAAAACGTTTTTCTTGGTGTTGAGGGTTTGGGGATAGTTGACTGGGACATGGAGAGGGGAAACAGGTACATATGGGACAATGGTATTTAATTTTTTCTTTTATGTCGTCCTCCACAAAATGTTTCAAAAGATTGACATTTTCCCTGAGCATGTCCATTTTTTGTTCCATGTGCTGCAGAGTATTTTTCAATGTGTCTTTTGGTGAATTATTTTCAATTTTTGTATGGTCTGTTAAAAAAAAAAATACATACCATAACTACATGGACGCAGCAGCGTCCATGTAGTTATGGTTAAGTTGGTGTTTCCATAGGAAGACCATTTTTTGGGTGGCTTATAACTTCGCTCCTTCTGGACGAATCCTCACCAAACTTGGCCCACTCTGAATTTTTTTGCAAAGTTTGGACAGGTTTGGTCCAGGGGGGGGGCAAAGTTATAGGGGGGGTCCCAAAACTTTTGTTTTTTCCCATAGACCTAATGGGAAAAAACTTTGCGCATGCCTACAGCCGAAACCGTTGGACGGATTTGCACCAAATGCAGCAGGAGCGGGGACTTGGTCCCGAAAGCGTGCTTTTGCAAATTTGGTGTAAATCCGTCCAGTAGTTTTTTTTAAAATGACCAAAATGTAAGACAAAAAAATTAGTGATATCTCCGTTAGCTCCGCGAACGGACTTCCCGGTTCGCTCCGCAGACAGTGCCCTGATTGGTCGAGCAGCTTGCGCGATGTCTGTGGACATCCGACGTGTTCGCTGATTGGACGGTGTGGGGCGCGTCAGATTTTTGGTGGCGCCCGACATCTTGCTTTCGCAGACGACCGCGGACAGCGAGGTGAAACTTGGTTTAAAAATTGTATTTAGTGGAGTGTGTTGGTGTGTTGGTGTGTAAGAGTGTTTGGGGAGGGTGGGAGGGGGGGAGTATGAGATAGGTGCAATGTTGTATTTCTTTTATGTGCTAGATGCTTTTGTTGTGTTCGATTTGTCTGCAGACAGCACGGCTGTTCTGAAATGTTCGTAAATAAACAGAATGGATTCAGTGTCAAGTTGAAAGTGTTCTAAGAACACTCGTGGGGTCCTGGAATGTTCACAGAGGGTGTCCCGAAGACGTTGTCTGTATTGTTCGTTGGCAAGCTGAAAGTGTTCTAAGAACCCTCGCGGTGTCCTGAAATGTTTGTACATAAAGAAAATGGGGGGTGTCCTGAGAACGCTGTCCGTATCGTCCTCTGGCATGAATGTGTTTTAGGAACTTGCTTGTGTCCGCGGACATTAAAATTGTTGCAATCTTGAATCTATGGGTGTGATATGCTGCGGTGGTTGTGGCCAGGGTATAGAATGTTGGGTGCATGGCCATATGGCCATGCACCGAAGACTCTATGCCCTGGCCACAACCACCGCAGCATATCACACCCATACCATGCACCCAAGAGTCTATGCCCTGGCCACAAGCACCGCAGCATATCACACTCATAGTGGCTTATAACTTTAGGTCAAAAACAAATTTATAAGGAACAATGTTATAAGCCAGTATGGGTGTGATATGCTGCAATGGTTGTATTTATCATGTTATACTTACTATTTGGTTTAGTAACGGGAGTCCGTGTTTTTCTTGTTCATTTCTGTGATAAAATAAAATAGCATGTTAGTATTAGTATTTTATAAAGATTTATTACATTGTACAATCAACATTTTCTTCTTTTTTTTTACCCTCATATTTAGTAGATGGCAAACCAGAGTACTGTGCAATTTGCTCAGTTTCTGTGTTTGTTGCTAAAATCATTGGGCCTGTAGGAGGAAAAAAATTCCACGGTGGATTACAAACAAAACCTTTTTCTGTTATGCTACAGCTTATTTGTTTGTTTTCAGTGTTTACTTGTTGTTTCTGGCTAATGCTTTATACATTGGATTGTTCTAGTTTTTGGGAGCAGTAAGATATTAGGTATTTGTTTGGATATTGTTAAATTTTGGAGCAGTTAGATACCAGTAGGCGTATTCTATCTGTTTATTTTTTGATATAATTTCGTGGTATTGATTTTTTTGTTTGGATATTTCTAAATTTTGGGACAGTTAGATACCAATTGGCGTATTCTACCTGTCTATTTTTTTCTCTATTTGAGTGGTATTAATTTATCTGATTAGTTGTTGTAGCATCTTTGGGCAGTTAGATAGCTTTTGGAATATTGTGACAGTTTATATTTTTTTACTACAAGTGTACTTAAGGTTTAAGTACAGTTTAGTTATCAAATTTTGGTTTTAAGAACATTAAATAAGCGTTTGTAAGATTTGCTGGTAATCTCTGCTTTAGAGTAATGGTACTATCATTACATTCAAACCATCCACATTTCTTTTTTATATATGCAGTGTCGTGCCCTGAATTGGTTGTGGCTCCTGCGTGGTAGATTATACCTATTGTTGTGAAGGTTTTCCTACCAAGTGATATTTGACCATGTGTGAATCCAGTCAGCTTGCTTGACTTGTTTTTGGTACCATCTGCATTGTAACGTAGAAGCATTAGTATTACGTATTTACTATGTGTTTGTATTACTAACGTGGAGCGATTATCTGAATTGCAGGTCGAACATAATCTACCATGGTTTGCATTTTGTACAAGTTGCTGAAATGGAACGGATTCACAATTAGGTATTGATATATACACAAAGCGTTCATTGGGGATTTGTTCTTGTGTCACATTGTTGCAGAGAGTGCATGTATGTTTCCACGTGTATGAAATCTGGAAGATTTCATTTATAGGTATGTTTTTGTTTTCCAGTACTAATAGTAAGTACATTAGAAATTCTTGTGGATCTTCCTGTGAGTTTATAGTGAATTTCACCATTCCAGCACAGTAGTCCAATTGTCGTATTCCATAAACACTATACGTGTTGTCAGGATTGTTTGTTGCATTTCTATGAAGTACTAACATTTGCAAACACAATGGGTCTGTACAGTGTAAGTAAATGTTCTCAACAATTGGTGGTAATTGAAATAGAATATTCATTGCTACATTTGCGTAGCAACTTAAACCAACTATATTTGAGAGTTTAAATGGACCAGGTAGTTCTGTATCTGACTGCTTTTTTTGGAGTTTGTCTTCCTTCTTTAAAAAGTACCTGGTTTACTTTCCCTAATTGATACTTTTTTGCTTGTGGCACTTGATGAAGTATTGCTTTCTTTTACTCTCTTTGGAGGATTTGCAGTGACATCTTGTTGCTTTTCTGTTTGATTTATTTTTCTTTTATAATGTTTTACTTTTTGTGGAACAGAATGTGTTTAGATGGGGAGTGTATAGTGAACGAAGTCTATTGTATTCTAAAATGCAAGGAATATTGGCGTTTATTTTACTTGCATCAAAGTTGATTAGAAATAGACTGTCAAGTGTACGTAAGCGTGATAGTGCTACGTAGCTCATGCCTTCTTTAAAGACTGTGTTACCAATGTCTATCATTGCTTTGTCTAGGGTAAGACCCTGTGATTTATGAATGGTGACTGCGTATGCAAGAGTTAGAGAAAATTGTTCTCTGCGTACATTCATGTCTTTGAAGAGAAGGAATCGAGCTGTTGAGCGTCCTATTCTTTTTACTTCTGAAAGTTTGTCAAAGAGAATATTGACAAACTGAATTTTGTTGTCACGTGGGTATGTTTGAAAGCCAACAACTGTACCCAGTGCTCCATTAACTAGTCCTTGGTCCACGTCAAGGTTACGTTTCAGCATTACTCTGCAATTTAAGGATAATTTTAATATCTTTTCCATGCCTGCTGTGTTTGAGATTGATTTGTCTAAACTATTTAGTCTTGTTGTGGCTTGGTCACACATGGGTAGTGTCATTCCATGTACATCTAGTTTGTCTGTGGCGCTAATTTCCATTATTGGTTGCATTTCTTTACTTAACATTATTTCATTGAATTTTAAAAAGCTTGCAAGAGTTGGCATAAAGGCCATACAATTGACATTTTTGTGGGCTAATTGTTCCATAACATCTGTAGCACATACATTATCACCATAAAGTGCATGAATGTGCCGGGTTTTCAATATTGCTTCTGCTTCTTTAGAAAGTATACCAACTCTGATACTTTTTAAGATGTTGGCTTAAGTGAGATTTGCAGATTGTCGCGAATTTAGACAGGGGCTCGAGAATTGAGTTAATCCCTGAAAGTATTGGTTTACCTGGTGGTTTTACTAAGGACTTATGTATTTTCGGTAGACAATAGAATTTTGGAATAGTTGGTTCAGGGTTATTGAGAAAAAGCCATTCTTGTTTACTGATCCAGCATCTCTCATAAGTGAGGTCTGCAGATTGGCGCATGTTTTCTGTTAATTCTCTGTATTGGAAATGTTGCCAAAGGTTGACATTTCCAATGCTGCCAACCGTTTTACGGCAGAGTTTGTGTCCTAAGGTTTTAAAAATAGGCTCACCTTTTACTGGTGTCAATTGAAGAAGATCTCCGAAAACAATGTGTTTTCCTGCAAAGAGCTCTTCATAGTTTGTTTTGAGTACTTCTTGTAATCTGAGGTGAATCAAAGCCAACATTAGGTTGGACACCATGCTCACTTCATCTATTAGTAGCATTTTCATTTGTTTCAATACACTGCGTAGTTCCATTGCAGCTTCTGCAGAAAGTTTGTAATAATCTAATTTGTTTTGGTGTTTTACTGGCAAGAGTAGTAATCGGTGTAAAGTGACACCACCTATGTTGTAGGCAGCTAAACCTGTGGGGGCAGTGACAACAGCTGACAGTTTGTTATTTGTCAATTGTTGAAGGAACTTACTGATGATTTTGATTAGGAATGTTTTGCCAGAACCAGCTTCACCACTGACATACAATAGTATAGATTGGTAATTTTGACAGGTGCATTCATTTTTTTCATATTGTACACCATGTGCAATTTCTTTTGTTACTTCTTGAAAAATGCTACGTTGCTCATTGTTTAGCTTTGATTGTAGTATAGTTAAATCTTCTTTATCTTCATACTGACACAGGGTGTTTTCTACTTCTATCATAGCTAATTCTGCCTCATTTGTTATTAGTGGGTCTCCCAGTGGTTCTTGGCTTCCTGTGACAGAAGGTTGACTACTGTCAGGAGTGTCCTTATCTAGTTGGGCCTGGAGTTCTTCTTCATGTTGCTGTTCATTGTGCAACATTGTTTTGTACTGTGCAAAGTTTACATCAGTTATACTGCTTTTATTTGCTTTGAAAGTGTCTTCATATGAGTCATAGTTATCTAGTATTTCTTCTTCTTTTCTCCATGGTTTAAAGAGTTGTAGCAGGGACATGTAATATACTTCTTTATGTTGAGGAGTCTTTAATGACAATTTGATATGATTAATTACATTTGGTTTGGTGAGTTTTACTAAGCTGCCTTCAGTTTGTCACTTTGTATTTACGGTTTTGTTCATCAGGTTTTATATTATTTTTGTATGTGTAGTTTTGGGCTATGTGGTATAGACACATGGTTTCCGAAGTGGTACTCCTGTTTGGGGTAGTATTTGTCCAATGAATTGTTTTTTAAAATGTCTTGGCTGTTTGGATCATGTTTGGCTATTGTTTCTATATCTTCGTATGATTTTAGAACTCTTTTTCTAGATTTAGCTGGACCAAGACTTAGCCATACTATATTTTCAGATTTACCATACAATGCAGTACCAGTTAATCGATCAGCTGCTTCATAGGATCCACATTCTCTATGGGACGGCATTTTTATTCCCAAGCTGCATAATTTCTGAGACACTGTTTTATCTGATGACGGGTCATTCCAGAGGTCTTGGAGCTCTCTCTTTTCTGATTTGGTTAAGTATGCTGTGACATATCGTGCAACAGCAGTAGAATTGTCTGCAATGTACTGCACATCTTTGATTGCATTGTAATCATTGATATATTTTTCTTCTTCTTTTCTTTTTATGCAATATGTATTTTTAGGTGACTTACCTTTAACACTATGTCTAACTGAAGACATGAGGTTGTTCACTTGACCTGTATTTGTAACTGGTCTAGGGAAACCAAATCGGCATTTGGTGTAGTATTTCCCTTTGTTTTTGTATTTGCGACGACAGTATTTGCCACATTTGTGTCTTTGGAATTGTAAAATTTTTGCATGAAGATCACTATTTGTGGACTCTGATGGAATTTCACAAGTGACATATTTTTCAATAAACTGTAAAACAGTGGCATCACTGTCTTGACCAAATTTAGGAGCATCTTTAATCCATAAAAGCATGTGGACATGTGATGCTCCTCTGGCTTGGTATTCTTTTCTCCAAAAGCAGTGTTGCACTTCTCCAAGGGGAGGAACAGTTTTATTACAAATAAAATGTAGCATAGCAATGAAGCGATGGTGAAAATATCTTGAAACATTAACAGGATCCTGAGAACAAAGTTCTCCAGGTGTTACTATATCTATGTTTATCTTGTTTTCGTTTGATATGCGTAGGAAAGCATGTAAATCTTCCCATGTATATTCTGCACAACTTAATGTAACAAACCAAGTGGGTGGGCCAAGGTTTCTGATCATACAACATACATCTCCATGACGTCGAAACCAGTACTCTTTAGTACCACGCATATTTGCTAATAGATTTGTAAGATTTGCTTGTAAAACCTCATCTTTTTGTTGAACTTTTTGTGTAGCTGTCATATTCTGAAAGTGTGATCCTGATTTTAATGTGTGCAACTCCGTAACATAAAGTTGCTAGTTCACTTTCAAAGAGTAGGTGGAATATGTATTCCCAGATTTTGACAAAATGTGCATCTTCAGAATACATTTGTAATGACTGATATTCTGATGCTGATATTTGAATAGGTCTATCATCGTATCTTCCTCCTTTGCCAGTAGGAAATAGTAGAGGAAAAGCACATGCTCCTTTACTTTCTGAATTGTATAATGGTCTAAAGTGTTTGATATTGTAGCAGGATCTAGGAGCTCAAATTGACCAGCTTCTTGTGTCTCTTGAATTATTTCAGTTGTATCTTTCAAGTTTTCTTCAATATCAATTTCTTTGTAATATTCATTATTCTCTTTAAGATATTGCAGGGCTTCTCTAACTTTATGTAAATCTACCAGTTGTTGCCAAATTGTTTTGTCTTTTGTAGGTACTCCATTTACCAAGATAATTAAAGATTGTTGCATTGGACGTTGCACTCCTAGAGTGTGCACATTTTCTTTTAGATCTAATGGTAAATACACTGCTTTTCCACGAATACCTTTTCACTAATTCAGAGGGAGTTTTTGGTTGAAGGTGTATTATTGCTCCAAGTAAAACCGAAAAACGCCTGAAATTCGCCAGTTATGGTAAGCTAAGCAACCATAACTCGCGCCACCACCGTGCACCGCTAAAACTAACAACCAGGACATCAAAGATGACCTCACAAATGTCATTGATGACATCACTGATGACATCACATGTGCATTTACTTTTCATGAAAAGTCTGTATAAGGGATTCTTATTATAATGTTGACAAAGTGTCAAGGATCATTGGAATAAATATCATGAGCTAATTAGTGCATTAAGCAATGCATTGATATAAATAGCATTCTATTATGAAGTTCTATCCAGTATACTAAGCTACTCATGCAGAAACATAGGCATACATGATGAAGGTGCAATATTCATAATCTTGACATGGTGAATAGTGAAATGACTGCTTTCTTATTAGAGTTTTGCGTTCTGTGAAACATGTAATAAGTAGCTAATAAAACCCACTTACTACATAATTGCATTATTACAGACAAAACACAAAGGGACAACAACACATACAAATGTGAGTATATAGAGGGAAAATGAAGGAAACAAAAAAGCAGCAGTGGTAGCAGAAAGAGTTCATAACCTAACTGATTATGTTTATGCAGAGAGATTATTGCTCTGTTTCAAAGCTGCTACTTACCCTATGTATGTGTATCACCTGATGTGATTGACCCTAAGGAAACTAGTGTGAGTACAATGTATACAAATATGAGCATATACAGGGAAAGTACAGTAATAAAAAAAACTATCAGAAAGTGCTGATAACCCTACTGATTATCTTCATGGATAGAAAGGATTGCGGTCTTACAAGCCTGTGTCTTCCCATATGTATATGTTGATTATGATGTAAATGGAGCCTACGGGAATTACTGTAAGAACATACTTGAAGGATAAGTCTACAAATATAGTACCTTTTCAATTTTTAGATCCTGACTGTTACTGAAGAAAACCATGTGGCCTAGATATGTCAGTAAAAGACAAAAGGGGAAGCCAGACATGTGATGTCATCAGTGATGTCATCAATGACATGTGTGATATCATCTTTGATGTCCTGGGTGTTAGTCTTAGCAGTGCACGAAGGTGGCGCGAGTTATGGTTGCTTTGCTTACCATAACTGGCGAATTTCAGGGGGTTTTCGGTTTTACTTGGAACCATAACGTCCCTATATAGTTAGAACCAATCACTTTAGCTAAGCTTCAACTGGCCTGGGAGAGACTATCTAAATTTGACTTCATAGCACGCACCACCAGAGCACACAAGGAAGCCGATAAACCAGGCAGGTTACTGGCCTGGCTATGCAAACAAGAGCACACAAGACACCTCCCAAATAAGATTAAAGACAAAAATGGGGTAACGCACAAGACGCAATTAGCGATTAATGACATTTTCGCTGAGTTCTAATCTGAGCTATACACCCACGACACGCAAGTACAGAAGGAGGACATTTAGACCACCCTAGGAGAAATAGGACTCCCTAAACTAACCACCGAGCAGAGAGAGGCGTTGGAAGAGGAGATCACCACAGAAGATGTAACAAACAATTAGGTCGCTTGCCACGTGCAAGACCCCGGGGAGCGACGGCCTCCCACCGGAGTTCTACAAAGCCTACGAAACAACCCTGACCCTGATACTCCATGAAGTATTCCTGCAAGCGTATGAGACAGGAACACTACCAGGAAACATGAGAGAAACGCTTATAATCCCAATGCTTAAACCAAACAAACCCACAAACAACTGCGACTCCTACGTCCAGTGGCGATGCTAAACTATGAAAGCAAGATCTTAACCACCAAATTAGCCAAGAGACTAGCCAGGGTGGTGGGGTCCCTGGTTCACGAAGATCAAAATGGATTTGTACCAGGCCACAACATCACAGCTAATCTACGCAGACTCCAACACGTCATGGCACAAACCCTAGAGAGCGGAGAAGAACTGGCAGTGTTATTACTAGATGCCATCAAGGCGTTTGACTCTATACTATGGGAGTGGCTAATCGAAGTCTTGAGGGAATTCCGGTTTGGAGAAAGCTTCCTGAGGTGGGTCAAAGTGACATACAACACCCCCATGGCAAGAGTGAAGACTGGGAGCAGGGTGTCAAGGGCCTGGGCAATACAGAGAGGCTTTAGACAAGGCTGTCCACTATCCCCAATTCTATGCATGTTGGGACTGGAACCGATAGCCATATACTTCAGGAAGCAGTTCTTCGACGCAGGGATAAGGGTGGACAGAAAATGCAACATAATCTCACTATACTCCGAAGACGTTCTGCTATACCCAAGAGACCCGCAAGTAAATGCCCCGATCGCATTAGACATATTGGACAATTATGCATGTTACTCAGGAATACAATTCAGTAAACGGAAGTCCTGTGCATTTCTACTGGCTGGGCTTAGAGGGGTAAAGGAGACAGACCTACCTGAGGTGGGAATCGAGTGGCAGCCGGAAATGTTTTGTTACCTGGGGGTAAACATAAAACACATGCCGAGCTCACGCACAAATGTAATACGGAAGCTGTGATGAGAGGACTACGCAACTCTAAAAAGTTCTGGTTCAAGCTGCCACTCTCAATGATGGACAGAGCAGCCATTACTTAAATGATAATACTCCCGAGATTTCTATACTACTTCATAAATATATGCTACTATATACCACTCTTCTTCAGGAGACTAGAAGCTCTGCTCAGTGAATTCTTGTGGGGAGCGTCCCGGCATAAACTACCCCTGCACATACTGACACTACCACACAAAGAAGGAGGAATACAACTACCAGACCTCCAGAAGTACTACTTAGCGGCACAACTCAGCAACGTAACGAGGTGGATGTCAGACGAAACAGAATTACTGAAAAAACCAACTGCCCCAATATACCCCAAAGAAACACTATGGAACTGTTGATGGAACCAACAAACATCCCCATGATAGTAAAGCAAGGCAGACAAGTGTGCAACAGGACCAGCTCGATGCTTAGACTACACCACCCATACTAGCCTGACATCCCTATACTGGGAGATGTGTGCAAAAACCTCACAACTTACCTGCAATGAGGAGCTGGGAAAAGGTGGGACTATACACCTGGGGGGATATGTTAAACGATGGAACTTTCAGGGACTTCGAATCGCTGCACGCACAGGAAGGACTGGCAAAAGGCCAGTTCCTGTGGTACCAACGAGTCAAACACACCGCAAAAAAGAAATGGAACTTATGGCCCGAGGAACCAACAACGAACCCCCTGCTACAAGAAATCTACAACCTAAGCGACGGCTGGATACCAGTATCCAGATTATACAACCAGATGGTGGATAGACCCAATCCCCGCAGCTCATCGCTGAAAGGAAAATGGGAAAAGGACCTGGGAACAACTGTGACCGAGAATGAATGGGAAAGGGTACTATACTACCCTAAAGAGGTGTCCAGAAACACCAGGTTCAGACTGATAGAGTTGAATGTCCTATAAAGGACCTACATGACCCCACACAGAGTAGGTAGCCAGCTTTAACAAACAAGCCTGACCACAATGCCCCTGTTGTGGCAGCAATGAAGCGGACATGATCCACATGTTCTGGACCTGCCACAAGGTGCTAGACCTCTGGACTAAAATCGAACAAACCTGCAGGAAAGCCGAAGTGAACAGATATGAATGGACCCCGAAAGAATGCCTATTAGGCACATACCCCAGATTGAGCAAACATAAACACATCGTAAAACTGATGGACATGGCGTGCATCCTAGCAAAGAGAGCGATTGCGATGGCATGGAAATCGCCCGGGGGTTCGAGGTACGAAACCTGGATGAAAGAGATGGAGAGATGGTCAGATGCGGAAATCAGTGCCTGGAATGCAGGGATCACTAGAGAAGAGGGGGACATAAACGCTACGTTTGAATCGTGGAGAGACATGCTCTTCTCAGCAGATCACAAACCCCCCCTGAACACACATGTACCACTCGGCGCAAACATGATGCAACACGGATAAGGTGTAACGCTCACCTGATTCCCGCAGAGGCGCCGGTCTTGACTGGGTGAATACCGTATCTTCAAAGGTGATGTGTAACACACGGTTGGCTCTTTGGGCTGGACCTCTGTGCACTGTATGTCTGACTCGAAGAGTAAGATGTCTGCAGATAGAAAATATGGGATTAATGAACTGGGGTTATTGGGTGTCTCTCTCTTCTTCCCTTTCTCTTCTCCTGTAGAACCCCAAAGGTTAACGCTCTCACCTTAGGTAAGTGAACGCCGAGCTCTCCATCTGCCTCGGGGCAGGGTGCCGTAACCAGTTTCTTCACTGGATAAGGGTGCAGGCCTCTTGACCTCAGAGAACTGCTGTCCGTCGTTCACTGCACGAACGGTAAGTTCTGAGTATTTCAAATGTCTTTAAAAGTCTTTTGTAATGACGTCTCTTGTTTTGCAGGGTTCCGGCGATGGCGGATGACGGGCTGAAGTGAGTTGAGGATGGAACCCGTGTGAGGAATAGAAGCGTCTGGAAGCACGTAAGTAAGCGCTTGTTGCTTGCTTCACGATGCGCACTAACTGTCCTTTTATCTTGCAGGTATAAGTTCGGAGCTGCTGAAGGGTGCCGGAATACCCACTGGGTTCGGCGTGGGAAGGAGTAATGGCACGTGAGTAATAAAGCTACCCAATGTCTTTAAACGCAGCTTCTTTTGTCTTTCAGATGCGGGATGCAGCGCCGAAGGCCTCCGGAGCGTGCGAAGAGTTGGTAAGCCTTTGTCTTTCAGATGCCGGAATGCAGCGGGAGGCGTTGGTGACAGCCGATGGACCAGGTAAGAGATGCGCCGTCACTGAAGACCGTAGTGCTAACCTGTTCTTTCTTGTCTTTATAGGTGTTGCTGAAGACTGGATTCAGGATGGTAAGCCTTTTTCCCTTAGGCCCAGGATCAGATGCAGAAGACACGATGAGCGTTCTGCTGCAGAGGATGCAGAATAACGCAAAGCAAGATTCATCCATCGGGTGTGGTTTAAATAGCCTCCTGTAGTGCTTAGGTGTCTCCTTCCACAGCCACGCCTAGGTAAGAAAAGAGTTCCTGCTTTCCAGAAGAGTTCCAGTGTTCTGAACCTAGGGAGTGGCTCCTGCCTCACCCAACAGGAAAAGTAGTCCCAAACAGAAGAGGATTAGAGGCTCAACTGGCAGGTAAGTAAGCAGCATGGTCTGCTGCAGGTAAGTCCACCCAAGCATTACGAGCCCGGCGCTTCCAGCGCTGGGACTGGGCATATTTATGAGCCTGGTGCCACTGGCGCCAGGACAGGGTCCAAAAGGTCCCAATTGGGACTGGTTGGCACTCGGAACCTGAGTTATGGGTCTGCTTCCAAGGGAGTTGGGTGAGTCCTGACATTTTGGAAGCAGAGATCATGACATAAGGCACAGGCCGCACCCCCCACAAAGACCACTGACCCCAAACCACATAACATACCACCACCCAAGAAGAAAATGGAAGCGATACAACTACAATGAAGCCAGAGGCCAGGCACTGTTAACTGTTTAATGCTCACATGTTAATTAAGAAACAATAGACGCTTTACTTTGATAAAACTGTAATATTATGCGCTTACACACTATGTTTAATGAAAAATGCCAATAAAATACTTTTTTTCTAAAAATCACTTTAGCTAAGCTATGTTGCAGATAGATCTAATGGGAGCCTCAGAGACGATTCCTGGGTATTTATTAGATTTTTCAGGGCCGACAGTCCTCACTAGCCCAGGCTTCTCTACTCCACATGTTTGTTTTTACCACTGGTTTCACCCTACTGTCTAAGTTCTGACCTTTGCTCAGAGTGAAAACCTGAAGGACAGCGCTTTCTCTAAACTCCAACAGAGACTTCCTAATCTTTACCTACACAACTCAATGGTTCGCTGTCTACAAAGGGTTTTTGAGGTGTGCCTTCTAGACACAGTGCCTAATTTAGTTTCCTTCCTATTACACCTGGTTACTCCTCTCCTTCCTACTCCCTGCTCCAAAGATCACCTCCTCAATCTGCTCCAACATCCTTCCTCCTGCTAGTCTCTTGATCTGCCCGCTACTTGTCTGATCTCAAGAACAATCCACAACTTTCTGCTTCCTACAGTATTTTGGTCTGCTGTCCCTGGCCAATCTGGCCAGGTCTTCCCTGCCTAGGAGGTGCTGCATAAAATGTAGTGTACATGAAGCACCTTAAGCCCACCCTCATTTCCCACACTGGCCCACCATGGAACAGCAATGGTTTTGTGCAGTGTCCCAGTTCCTGTTAGGTGTGTCTGGCCTGGTCGCCCCTTAGGTAAGTCCAATATTGGATTGGGGTTTTTATTACAGATTCCTTGTGGTCTAGCAAATCAGCCCTGGTCACCTTAGTGGATGGACTGAAGCCGACATACGCTGTGCGGCTCTGTTGCTTCCTGTGTAGGAGCTAAGGTTCTTGCCTCTGAAGCTTCCCCTCACGTAGTGCTGCTTGTACACTGCTCACGTACACCTGCGTCTCTGTCTCCCCTCCTGTTAGTGCTCTCTTGTTGCTGGAGTTCATGCATGGGGTGCTGCTGGTTGTCTCATGGGTGTTCTTCTCGAGACTGTTTTCTCTAGGACAAAAACCTGGCCACCATTTGGGGGGTTTATACAGTTTGGAACTGCACATGAACTGTCATATCGGTAGGGGATAGGAATTTTGGCTCTACAACTGCCACTGCCCCCCTCTGGGGTAGGACTGGCTACTGGTAGGCTTCACACTTCAGGCTGAGAGTTGTTCAATACTTTTCTGCATCCAATAAGACCTGGACATTCCTGGTGACAATTTGAAGTTGCTTTTTCCCAAATAAAAAATGTAACCTGGTTACTTCAGGTAGAGTTGTACAATAGGACCATTGGTTTTGTACTATGAACCTCAAAGATGCCATGTCACCATTAGGGAGCTTTACTGAAGGATTTACATCTGGGAGGGATTTCCAATGCAGGGCTCTTTCCTTTGGGTTTAGCAGTGTCAAGGCATGTTGTGTCCAGCTTCCTCTCTCAGGGGGGTCCATGTCTACCCCTACCGACAATATTGGCTGGTCAGATCCCCGTCGCGCCTGCAAGCTGCATCTTTGGCACAACTTCTGGTGAAAAACCTTTTCAGTCTTGGATTTCTATTACTTTTTCAGAGGTTTACACTACTCCCATAGTAGAGGCTTACTTTTCTTGGATTCGTCTGGGACTCTCAGGCTAGAAGTATCCAGAGAAAGGATTACAGACCTGTCCTAGGCAGAGCATGACTTCCAGTGTAGAGAGAGGCCACTTCGGCCTGGTGGTTTCAGACACTTCTGGGAGCATGTGTTCTCATTTTCAAGGTGGCCAGCAGAACAAAGACGCTGGTAGGTTCTACAGTGCGCACACATCTGCCAAGAATTTTACAGTAAAAATGAGGCTTAGAATAAAATGTCTAAGGCCTTCCTGGCAGAGCAAGAGAAGAGATATGCCTGCGCTATATAAATCTGAGATTTCAGACTTTTTCTTGCTGACAAAATCAAAAGGAAACATCTCCGACTTAGTTATTTTGCTCATTATGATGTCCAAATAAGAATGCTATTATATATTTTCTTTCAGCCGTGTTTGATTCCTGAGCCCCAAATATCAAGCACAGGAAATGGATATATCATTGTTAAAGTATGCCTAGTGCAGCTTTACACAGAGGAAAATTCACTGGCTTTGTTTGGAGTGTAAAACAAATGTTTTAAAATGTATAAGCCATATTGTAACATTATAGAAACATATATTATAGAATCCTCTGATTTAAAATAAATTGCAGATGGTTAATTTAATCAAGAGAATCTGAAATAAAAGTATAAAGCTGAAGCAGCTTGTATATTTCATTTTTGCTTTTATAAGCAAGTTGGAATGGGGAAGCCTGGAAAATGCTGAGAGCGACCGTGAAATACTTTGCATGTTTACCTTTCTGGGCTTGACTGTTTGAATGCACATGAAGGGCCTTCAATGGGTTTCTTTGATCCAGATCGGGCTGGCTGCTGAGATTGTATCAACATACCATGCCCCAGATGTATTTAATAGGTCTTTAATCCTCAATGGAGCATTGTCATCTGTCAAAGTCCATGCCCATCATAAACATTGCAGTTTCAAGAGGTGAAGGTGACAAACTCATTTGCCCGGCGCCAGACCTTGGATTAGTCAAGGTGAAATGCCATGGAGATTATGCACACCAAGAGATTTCTGCTTTGCATAAGTGGTAACATGGAAAGAGAATATTTAGGCGATGTATTGTCTCTGCACTCTGGTGGAGAACAACTTAAATTGCACACTAAAGAAATGAATGCATTTAGCATGGAGAGAAAAATGACTTGGGTGTAATCCAAAATTAAGCAGTGATAAGAGAAGCTTCCACCAGTCTTTGAAACGTTATTAAATATTGTTTTTATTAAATTGCCCAAAAATGCTAAACACCTGTAAAATCACTAGCAATTCTAATTTAATCATTCAATATCTCAAAATATTTGCCCCAACTTGCAGAGTCGAAAAAAAAATTCAATTTTAATCTCACATATTTTAGGCAGAAATTAGAGTATTAAAAACAAAATTAGCATTTTTTTCAAAGAGCAAATTTCCTCCACCTTTTCTAGTCAGGTGGCTGAAAAACCACACCTCTGAGAAGCCAGGGGTGGGTTTAGAGGGAAATATAATGGCATACCCATAAAATAGGAGTGTAGAATATTGGGGGAAGGAAGATTCAGAAGGGGAACAAACTGGAGATTGAAGAGCAGATGGGCTTATTCTACCCAGAGGGATAACTTTACCATTGAGAGAAGGAAACCAAAGCAGTTCATAGAAGGATGACGAGTCTGCATGGGGATTGATTTGACATTCTTCTGCCACAAGTCACCCCAAAAGAGCATGTGGAACTCTCTGCACAGCCAAAAGAGCCTGTGTCTGTGGAACTGACTCACCACCAAAAGGAAACCTATACCTATAGATTGAGCTCCACGATGTGAGGGGTCAGAAATGACAGGCGGACAACTTGGTACAAGGTTTTCACAAGATGCCATTTTATTTAACTTGTAAAAGGGTTTGATAAACTCCTCACTATCTCTAACCAAGCAAGAATTTCCCAGCCTATCAAAATAACTAAAGGAAACACTCTACAAAAGGAATCTGTCCCCTACACTTAAACATACATCAAATTCATGAACGAAATGCATGGCAATTCAAAACATAGCAGAAATAACAGTTACGTTCAACTTTAGACCCAATAACTGTATATCCTTGTAACCTGGATCGTTTTCCCCTCCCCTAGATTCAAAGCAGGAATTTGGCAGAAGATTTCAAATGACCAAGTGGCTTTTTGTTCCTCACTCCTAAAGTTCTTTACTTCACCTTTAACCAATAGTTTAAATTGTTGATAAATCTTTGTCTTTTCCACATATAACAAAGGTTCAACACAACGTCTTCTTGAGAAACAAAATGCTGTTATGATTCTTCTGTATCAAATAAAGTTTGTCAGGATGATCCCACAATTCATGAAACACTTTAGTGCCTTTTGCCACTTCAACAACAAAACCTTCTACCACAATATAGTACTTTAATTTACTTCTTCCTTGTCTACTACCCTGCCATGACTACCACTTACTGGTTGCCATCCTGATATACTCGCCTGGACAAAACAAACTCCTAACACTATTGCAAATAGTGAGGTCTACTTCAAATATATAGTAAAATCTTTTTTTTTTTTTTTTTGAACTATTACTCGGTGAAAACTGAGTTTTGTCAAAAATAACTGAGGGTCATGGACGAAGGTGCACGCTTTCATCCTTCACCGTGTAAAATTGGTGTCTCAGGTTTTTATGGGTTTCTACAGAACCTCCCCCAGGTCTCCAGTGGCTAGAAATGGATTAATTGATTTGCTCCTTATTACTGTCAGATTGTCTGATCTGGTCAAACGCCATTTCAATTAGTTTTGCTAGGGCTTGTGACCACTTGTTGTTTTCCCCGGAGATCAATCTATTCCATAGCTCATTCGTATCGAAGATCCATAGGTTGTCCTCTAACGAGGGGAGGTACTGGTTTCTCTGTGTTTCCATGCTAGTGCATTCCATCACCAGATGTTTCAAGGATTCGGTCGCCTCGTTTTTTTTGCATAATCTGCACTTTTTCTCATTTCCGCCTCCTCTGATGGTTATGATCTCCCTGGTGGGTAGGAGGTTAAGCCTTGCCCTCATGATCGTCGTCCTGAGCCGTTTTTCCGGGAACTTCATGCAGTACTGGAGTGGGACTTTTGCCTTATTGAAGGTCGGGGGGAGGTGGGCTAGTAATTTGTTACCGGTTGCTTTTTCGATAGTTGTTATCCAGTCCAGATCCTCCACCTTCTTTTTAATTCTGTCTGGGTTTTCTTTTAGCTCTATCTCCGAGCATGCGATCTTTGTCAGATCTTCCTTTCTCCTTTTTACCCAGTGGTTCAAGGCCATGCACTTCCCCGATTCAATTTCCTCAGCCATCGCTGCCATGATCGGCAAAGCCTCATCCAGGATGATATTTCTATATAAGCGCAATGCGCTTTTGTCTACCATTGAGGCGAGGGAGTATAGCCCTAGTTCTCTCCTAATGGCTGGCATGGAGGTAGATTTGGGAAGACCCAAAACTGCCTTCCATATGTGCCCTTCCAGCCTGGTCCAGGTCTTGCGAGGGAGGTAGAGGGAGGTCTCGGTTCCATATATTAGTGCCGGCACCACTTTGGCTTTGTAGAATGTAATCGCTGGAAGCAAAGAGAATTTACCGAATTTACGGTCAATGGCTCTGGTTTGGGCTGTAAGACATTTTGCTTTCTCCCATATCTGATTTAAAAGGCTGTTTTCCATTTTGGAATTGTCCAACACTATCCCCAAGTATTTGAAAGACTTGACAATTTCAATTTTTGTGTTGTCCAGGTAAAAGTTTAGGTTAGCAGTTCGTTTGCTAGTTGCTTTCTCCATTACCATGATTTTTGTCTTGGTCTTGTTGATCGCCAGGTGGTTTTTCTCGATGTAGATTTCGAGGTTACGTAGTTTCCTTTGAAGGCCCACTTTGGTCTGGTCGACCAGGATGACGTCGTCTGCATATAATAGACGTGGAATTTCCATTTTCCCGATCTTGGGGGGGAAAGGCGCGCGTTTTTGCTTCAGTGTCTTTGTAATCGCCTAGAAAGGCTATAAACAAGGCTGGAGCCAGCGGACATCCTTGTTTAACTCCTCTTTTCACCTGAATTTCTCCTGACAGTGCACCTTGGTGGTTTAGTTTTACTCTCATAGTGGTGTCCTTGTTGAGGGCCATTATTGGTTCCAAAATTGATCCCGGACATTGCCACCCTTGTAACTTTGTCCACAGGATGTTGCGGTCGATCATGTCGAAGGCTTTGGAGAGGTCGACGAAAGCCAAAAAGATCTTCGGTGCTCCTTCTTTGACTCTTGCTTTCAGAATATTCAGCACCATGAGGTTGATTGTTGTCGAACCCTTTTTTTGGAATCCGGTTTGGAGTTGATCTCGTGCCGGACTGATTTTCTCCCAGACTCGAAAATGTTCCAAGAGGCGAGTGGCAAATAATTTGCCCAAGATGTCTAGCAAAGCTATGGGCCTATAGCTTGCTGGTTCTTGTCTGGGGCCCTTCTTATAGATAGGAACTATGACTGCCTTTAACCAGGAATCTGGTACCATCTTTGTTCTGGCGCATAGTGCGAATATCTTTCCGATCCACTCAGCATTAACTTTCAACAACTTCAACATTCACAACTCCTTTCAGGAAAACATGTTGCACATTGATGTTGTATATTTTCACTCTTGATTTTGCCACAGACAATGCAGGTTATGTTTAATTCCCCCTGAATACTTTATATCAGGAGGGCACCTCTCCCTACACTTCCGTTTTCCCATTTGCACAGCAGTAAACTGTTGACAAAGTTTCCGTCTTCCAATTGCTTCGATTTGGCTCGATATGATATGATATGGCATTTGTAACGCGCCTATACACAATTGTTTCAAGGCGCGTCGAGGCAGGGGGGGGGACAAGGGGAGACAGAGAACGATCCTACTAGGCCAGGTGTCATCCAGATCACGCAAGGGTAGAGGGGAAAGTGCAGTACATGGTTAGTAGAACACAAGATAAATAATAGGGCCAGCTGGTGGCAAGTGCAAGGTAAGTGCCGCGAGAAGGGGCTGTAGGAAACAGAGACAGTCCCGTAGTGCAGGTAGGCAGTGCAGGGAAGAATGGCTGGGGAAAGGACCGAGATCGGTGAGTGGCCCAGTTGGATTCAGTGCAGGTTCAGTGATGTTAGCAGGGGAGAGAGGGAGAGAAAGCGGAGGCAAAGAGAAAGGTTTTGAGGTGCTTCCGGAACTGGAGAGGGTTCTCCTCAAGTTTCAGGGAGGCAGGAAGGCTGTTCCAGAGGGAGGCCCCTGCTGCGGAGAGAGATCTACCCCAACTCGTTGCTTGTAGAAGCGGCTGACCCTGAGGTAGTTGGAGGTGGATGAGCAAAGAGCTCGAGAAGGAAGATATTTAGGAAGAGAGAGTTGAAGGTATTTTGGCCCAAGGCCCTAGAAGGCCTTGTGGACAATGCAGCGGGTTTTGAACTTAATCCTCGCAGCCACTGGGATCCAGTGTAGAGATTTCAGTCCTGGAGAGATACGGTCCCTGGGCTTGAGGCCAAGGACAAGTCTCGCGGTCCTGTTGAGGATGAGTTGCAAAGGGCGGAGAGTAGAGGCAGGAAGATTTAGATGGAGGCTGTTACAGTAGTCCAGCTTCGAGAGAACCAGGGCTCTGGAGACAGTGAGCTTCTGGGGGAAGGAGAGGAAAGGAAGGATACCTCTGTGTGACTTCTTAGAGACGTCAGAGATGTGAGGAGAGAAAGAGAGTGTGGAGTCGAAGATGACCCCGAGGTTTTTTTGCCTTGCAGGTAGGAGCAGGAAGAGGGCCAAGGGAGGCTGGCCAGAGAGCTGCAGGGAAGGAGGGCGTGGTGTGCCGATGAGTAGAATCTCAGTCTTACTGTCATTAAGGCAGAGGTCGTTGGCAGCACACCATTCCTAGATAGCAGAAAGACAGTCGGAGATGAGGGAAGGGGAAGAGGAGGCCGAGGGTAGCCTGAAAATGAGCTGGGTATCATCCGCGTAGCACTGAAAGTTGGGACAGAGAGCGGCGATGCGGTGAGCAAGAAGTGCCAGATACTGGTTGAACAACCAGGGGGAGAGGTTAGATCCCTGGGGGACACCACAGGTAGAGAAAAAGATGTCCAAGAGGAAGGAACCCAGTTGGACCTGGGAGGGTCGATTGGAGAGGAAGGAGGTCAGCACGCCAGAGCCTGACCAGTGATACCCAGGTTATCACGGAGACGGTTGAGCAGGATGGTGTGGTTGACAGTGTCAAAGGCAGAAGAGAGGTCGAGCAAAATGAGAACACAAGGATTGTTAGTCAAGGTTTGAGAGCAGGTCTTCACAGATGTTCAGGAGAGCAGTTTCCGTGCTTCTGGCAGCTCTGAAGCCAGACTGATGGTCATGAAGACTACCAACAGATTCAGCATGGAGATTATGCTGGGAGATGGCCAGTTTTTCCAGGAGCTTGCCCAGGAAGGGAGTGATAGAGATTGGGCGATAGTTAGCTGGGCAGGAGGGGTCGGCAGAGGTTTTCTTAAGAAGGAGGTGCACAAGGGAGTGCTTGAGGGGGGATGGGAAGACTCCAGAGGCAAAGGAGTGATTGCAGAAGTCTGCCAGGGCAGGAGCCAAGGAGTCGATGTGGTCCTTGATAGTTTTGAAGGAACAGGGGTGGACCTGTTTTGACGAGACTTTCATAGATCGGACTTGTCTCAAAACCTAGTCGGCAGAATAAAGGGGAAAGTCAGAGAAGGAGGGAGGAGGGGTGGCTGTAGAAGGCGCAGAGCAAGAGCAGGGAATAGAGGGGGTGGGGGGTGATGGGAGGAGAGTGAGGACAGGATGTCCTGATTTTTTTAAATGAAGTGAGAGACCAGTGCCGTGCAGAGGGCCTGGGAGGGGACAGGAGAGGTAGAGACTGCAGCAGGGTTGGCCAGCTCCTTGCAGACTTTAAAGAGTTTGGCCGAATTGTTAGATGCCGCAGAGATGCGGGCTTGGGCAATACTTGTCTTTATTCTGCTTGATTATTGCCTCTTCCTTAGTCTGGCAACAACAGTTGCACTGTTCCTGAAAAAGTGCTCTCTTATTGTTAAGCCAACATGAGTTATAAGCTGTGTAAATTACTGCCCCCTTTTTACTTCATTAATGCTGGTTCTTATTAGCTTACTTCTGTATTGCCCCTGCTTTACTTTGGCAATGCTGTTTGTAATTAACAGCCTTTTGGCAATACTGTTTCTGATTAACTTGCTTTTGTATTGCCCCTTCTTTGCTTTGGTTAACGTGCTTGCTTTTATAACTAGATTTGTAACTTTTCTCTGCTTGCCTCTTTAAAAAGTTTGTATTTCGCCAACCTACTTTCCTTATATTAGTTTGGTATTGAAAACAATATTCAGAAATCAGCGGCTGCATACGGAGCATATTGGGATTAACCTTCACTGTTAAACTCACCGATTCTGCTACACGCATCCGTGCAAACCATTGACACAGCTCACTCTGCTTCTACGTCCAAATCCGTCTAGGTGGCAGACTACTGTTCGGCATGGGCCGCAGGAAGCTAAAAGCAAAGGAGCTTCCCTTGCGCCTTGTGTCTATCGATGCCCGCCAGCCACTGGGACACTGCACACCAATAGGAGGGAAGCTTGCTGCAATACTGATTTCCACTGCATGACTTCTGCAATTTAGGCTATAAACCTGGGACACCCTCTCGGGACCATCATCCACTTTATCAAAAGCGGCATCTCCTCTCCTCTCCTCTCCCACTTCTGCTTCTCCTGCAACTGCAACGGGTGGTTTCTACAACCCCGTCCTCTGGTTCTAATCGTCTGCACCGGAGGGGGCCTTATATATATAGGCAGTCTAGTGCCTCAGAATCCCTCTTTGTTGTCCCAGTACTTGGGGCATTGTGGGACTCGAGGTCCCCAATGTGATTTTCATTTCTTCCTTCCAAAAGAAGCACTTCTATATTAATGGATTTACTCTGTTTATTAAATGACCCATTAGGTGTTTGGTTCATATTTAAGGGAAAATGATATCCATCAGAAATCAAGGTATTAATGTTTTGCTTCCCAACTGTATTATTTTTCTGGTATTCATAAGAGTATTTTCTACCCTCAATGGGTAGATCTTTATGAAAGGAAGTCTGACTGTGACAACAAGCCATCAAATATTCTGGCACCATATAAATCTCCCTTTCTAAAGTAGAGAAATACTGCAGCCTTTCTAACGGAATCCTCTTACTTCCAGGGGCCCGTGGGAGGGCTTTTTCCTCCCGGTTTATCCACCCGGTCAACACCACCACCAGGGTTAGGATCAGTTTGCGGCTGCCTTTCCCATGCCACCTGGGAGGAGACTTTAGGCCGGGTTTTTGTGAAGATTCTGCAGTATTGATCATAACTGCCTGAGCCGAGAATTCTTTTTTTCTGTGTTTTTCTCCATTGACAATTGAAGCCAGAAGATGCTCAGCTAAATGTCTTCTGTTCTGCTCGGAATGGGATAGCCAATGGTACTGCATGGGATTCAGCACTGTGGACATCCACTGGGAGGATGCGAGATACCGAGTGTAGGCCAGGGTGCAGCAAGGACTGCGTAACAAAGTAGGTGAGATGGGACACATAACTGGAGCGATATGGCAGAAGGCCCTTTGGCAAAGCGGTGGGGGGCAACGTACACACCCAATAAAGTTCCTCTTTGGGAGCTAGACCACGATTGATGTAAAATTGAGATAAATTAGCAGGGGGTCTGTCCCTATGATGGCTGCTGGCTCTCCCCTTTACTAACTAGAATAGTTGTAAACAAAATATCATGTATAACCTTGGGGTTGCTAATGGAGGAGTGATCCACCTGATGAAATGCCTTGCACCTGAAGCAGCTGAAATGGCAAATAGCTGTGAGATTCTGCACTAGGACTGGTTTAGCCAGGCAGCATTGGAAACAAACCCATCCTGGCCCAGTATCCTCCCATGTGCCTAGAAGATGTCCATCTTTGCCAGTTTAATGGGGTACACGAGTGGTGGTGGTAGGCTACCTCTGGGGAGTGCTCATATAGGAATATAGTTATTGACCACAGTTGTGGCCCAGTGCGACTAAAACCAATCGGATCCCCTGACTCCCCCAATGGATGGAAGCTGTAGTTTGAGGTTGCTGTTGGCCTAACTCCTGCACCAGGCCCCCCTCCTAGTGTTCAGTCCCTTTGTGTGACCCAAGTAGGTATCCTCTTGGAAAGGGCGTTGTTGGGATGGTGACTCTGTGGGCCGTGCAAGCGGAGTTCTGAGCACAAAAGTTTCTGCTCCACTGCCTTCTGGACAATTACCTTACTTCTGCCTATGGCTGCCGTTTGAGATCTCGGCGCACCCGGCATACACTAGCCAAAACCTAGGCATAGTCGCGCAAGTTCTCCACCTTCGTCAGTGGGTGCTGAAGTCCAGTTTAGTTTCAAGTTGGTTCCCTCTGCATGTCCAAACTTGCAGACTGTAACAAAAATGTAAAAAGGAGTGCTTTGCTGATGTAATCACTATAAACCATCTAGTGCTTCCAAAGCGTGCGTGCGTGCGTGCGTGCGTGTGTGAAAATAGTTTAATGACTGGAAAGGTATACGATATTGGCTTAAAACAACTGCAAATGTATTTAATTGAATGATTCAAGTGAGTGTTTCTTTTTATAAGTAACCATAAAGCAAACCTCTATCACAAGTCGGTGATTATGTTCATCCATTAATCTTAATGGCCTGTTTGCATACATGTTTACATATTTAGTCCTCGCGGCTGAGTATTACTGTAGTTTAATTCTGTTCACAGGATCAATTTGAGCTGCTTGGGTTCCGGAAGCTGTTTGTGGCTAGCTGTGTGTGCGCCAGTGTGCGAGTGCTGTGGCATTACTGGCGATCCGAGAGCCAGACACCCTCATTTTGTTAGTTGCGTCACCCCCTACATTAAACGCATTTTGTAAAGCAGGAATATTTGTTTTAATCCTTTAAATGCTCAACATGTGAGTTGGATAATGTCAGTCCCATTTGTAAAGCAGGCACGCATCTCATATATGGATCGGATGCAATATATGGGCGCATTCCCTCGTAGGATCTGTCCAGCTGTACAGAGGTGGGGTGATGCATGCTTACCCGTGCTCTCCTCTAATGCATGACCGACCACACAGCCTTCTTTCATCCCACATGACATTCCAGAGTTTAATGTGCATTGCGTAATAAATGGAAGCATTAAAGCAGGTACATAGCCCCCCACCCTCACCCCAAAGCGCCGGCCCCCTTTCTGGTGCGTCTTTGCCTTTCCATGATATCTGCAGCCTGTCATTTGTTCCATTAATTAATCGCTGAATTATGTAACTCGCAAAACCAACTGTGAACGAAGTGACATTTGTTAGCTTTTGAATAGCCTGTAGCAATACATAATGTTCTGGTAACATGTTAATTGCAGTCGCCACACGGCTGTGCAGTGGGAATTCCCCCCGCACCCCCCTGACTGTATTGTGAGAACATATTCATTGCTGTTCTTTATTCAGATTGAACTCTTCTCTGGGTTAAAGGTTAATTTTTTGGCCAGGGAAATAATTTCAGATAGACGATATTTTGCCTGTAAACCAAAATGAGGTTGTATTGAGCGAAAAATACAGTGTTTGGTAATGTTGCTGCTTATTATATGTAGTAAAGATCTTCTGAAAGATGAATGTAGCATCCGAGTGGACATCTGTATGTAGCATGTCCATATCCGGTTTAGACTTGGGAGAGGCATTGCCGTGGTTTGTGGGCAGGGCCATCTTAAGCACTTTTGGGGCCCTGGGCACATAAATCTTTGGGGCCCCCTCCACCAAACCAAAGGAATTAAGTGATCAAGAATATCTGCCCCCCGCCGAAATCACAGGTCATAAGTTGATATGATACCTAACAGCATTAAAAATAAGGATTTTTTTCCCTTTTAAGTCCCCTTACCTTCTTAATTCTTGCTCTAATTAGAAAATTATCAGTCTACGAAGAGGTTACTTCTGTTCTAGCATAGATTCAGGAGTCTTTTTAGCAATAGAATCCAGAAGGTATGCAGCCTGAGTAATTATACAGGACTGTATGTAAAAGGTACATGTAACCCAGAATAGAGAGAACTCACATTTGCCTCCAAGGTGGGGGCCCTGGGCAAGTGCCCCTTTTGCCCTCCCATAAAAACGTCTGTGGGCTGTTTGTGGGCATTTCGTTTATTACATCAAATCCATTCAATGCACTTTCTTTGACCTTTTTTAAGTAGGGGATGAAATTAACCATTTTTGGCCATTCTATTTTTCTTTCCTTTATGGAAACGCTTCTGTGTTCCCTGCTAATATACCCTTCTATAAGAATGGGTCTGCGTCCTTGTGCACACCATCCTGCGTGTGCTTAGCGCAGTCAAATCGGAACCCATCATAATTTACATCTTAAAACTAGATCTTTTTATTCAGCAATTGATTACTGTAAATACCTCTGTGCGGACGGGCCTTCAATCACCTTAACCCAAAAAAGCCCACTACTTAAATGAGTACACAGTTGTACATAAAGCAAGTTTATTGTACAAAGCACGGGGAGCGGTTAGATGGTGTTGCAAGACCAAACTAACCCAAGTTGCAACAATACCACATCGCTTGACAACTTATATATTTTTACAAAACGCCCTGATATTTTATTGCCATCCACGCCTCAAATATGATTGGACAGAAATCTCTTTTAAAAAATCCAATCTTTTCCCAATTATTCAATTTTTTCATTGGCCAGTCTAATCTTGATAGTCATCTTCACATTATTTTCAGAACACACCTCTTATTGGGATTCGTCCGTAGTAGGCCATGTCAGCATAAACATTGGTATTGAAACATAATTAGAAATAATAAGTGTCCTAGAGTCTTTAACTTGAAGTGTGTTTGCACATGGTCTGCTTACATTTTTTAGCAAATACGAGCAAGGCCTGAATAAACAGGTTCTTCTTTGAACTACTATTTGCGATCTCAGCTACCCCAGACCCAGACTCTTGGCGCTTCTAAACACAAACTAATTTATGCGACCACTACTCCAGAACATACAGCCTCTGGTTCCGACCTGTCAAAACAATTAACTGCCGCACACCCTGACCTCGGGGCCCCATTTTTATTGCCTACCCAAACAAATGATCAACCCCCTCTATGTGACTTCAGTACAATGAGCGAGATAACGTCGGTCCCTTGCGGAACTGTTGTATCATAAACCGTTGTCCTGTTTTCAGGCTGATCTTCTTACTAGATGAGTCTTCTTTCCGTCAACAAAGGTCCCTTCTACTTAAAATTCATGTGCAGCAGCTAACCGCAAAGGTTAAAGTTACTGATTTCCTAGTTTTCTGCTGTCTGAAAACCTGAGGAAGTCAGTTTAGTAGTCAAAGTGCATTTTGCAAGAGAACCACAACTAGCATGTTTTTGCAAAGCACCCTATGTGTTCATGTTGCATTTGCAGTTTTAATATAAGATCTTCACGCATGTAGAAGGATACAATATGTATACATTCTAAACAGTGACACTAAAAATAACATAACCATACATAATTAACTGCACTCGATGCATATGAATTTTAAATATTACATACAGTTCGCTGCCATTGCCCGTCATCAATAGGACGCGCGCAACATGAACTCCTCACAATCATGGGGCCTCTTCCTGACCACACCAACACCTCTAACTTGCCTTTCTAAAGCATTGGCCTTCCATAAACTAGACGATTTCTTAAGTTTAGCTTTCGGTTCTAAATGTTGTATTTTTTTGTTTGTCCATCTTCATCATGGTGATGTTTTCACCCCATTATGACTATTGACAATAACACTTCTACCTCGTTCTATTTCTCAATCCTGTCCCTGCTCCTACACCAGAAACAGCCCTACATTTGTCTTTTCTTGACTGCCGCATTTCCCTCATCTGGGGTATTTTTACAAGAGTTTACTTATAAGAAGGGCCGTAATGGACATTTATTTGGGTATGGTGGGTATGTTTTCTTGCTGCCTCTGGCATGCAGTGTCTCTATTAGCGGTCTTTGCCCATGCTTGCTGAAATTGATCAACCCATACTCAAGTTATGTTACATTATTTTGTTGAGGGGTATCTACATCCAGGAATTTGGAAGTGAAAATAATAAATAAAAAATACACTGGGTGAAAAGCCAGTTTCAGCAATGTGTGGAAAGGAGACCGTTTTAAAATTAGAAGCCCACTAGAAGTGCTTTCCAGAGTTCAGCTGCATCGGCAGATCAGCCCCGTCTTCCTAGCTACACTTATTAAAATCTAGAAAGGAGTAATGAGCAAAAAGATGTTGAACTGAGTGCATGCCAGTGTTGGTTGGGATGATAATTCTACAGTGAAGAGAATTAGCCCGGTTGGTATCAAGCCCTTGAAAGTAGGCAGAAGGAATTACAGCCAAAGTTATTATTTTTTTTATTCTTTTATATTTATTTTGTAATTATGTAATTGAGGCAGTATCTACTGTGTATCTGCTGTGGCCTGCAAGCCTAAATGCAGAGAAGCTATGAGTGTTTTAACTTCCCCAGAAGTCTACTCTAGATGCTTAGAACGATAATAATGGCCTCTGTTCTAGATGTGGTGAATGTCTTTGAAAGCCAATAAAACTCAATTTAGCCTATGCTTTTACCAATTCTCCATGTATTGTTTTTGATAATTTTTCATCTAATTCTGATTCGAAGAGAGCCAGATGAAGCTTTACTCCAGAACTAGAATTTTCTTCAAGTACAATTCTCTTTACCAATGTTTTGCTGCTTGAGAGGTCGGCTTTCAGGGTGCCTGGAGTCTTTGTGAGATGACCATGAAGTTTGCAAGGGTTACAGAAATGTCGAGCAAAGGCCTGTGCAGTTATAGCCAAGCCACATGCTTGTAATCCCTGCTGCACATTTTCAAATTATTCAAGAGCCTCTAATCCTCTCATTTTGGAAGTAGACTGGGATGTTGATAATAGAAGAGATCATTCTCGACTCGAGTACCCAAAATGCTGTTCTACTTTTCTTTATTTTGTTATCCCCATCTCAAATTCTTATGAGCAATCACTGATGGCCACATTTACAATGTCTGATTTGTTATGTATCCAGGTACTCCAGAGTTCATGGCCCCAGAGATGTACGAAGAACACTACGATGAATCGGTGGATGTATATGCCTTTGGAATGTGCATGTTGGAAATGGCTACCTCAGAATACCCCTACTCAGAATGCCAGAATGCTGCTCAAATTTATCGTAAAGTGACGAGTGTAAGTATGTGAACCAGTGTTTTCCATTGGTAACCTAGTAAATGCATAGTAATCACACCAAATACTCTTTCTGCTTACTT
The DNA here is from genome assembly GCF_040938575.1 of Ambystoma mexicanum. Lineage (NCBI taxonomy): Eukaryota > Metazoa > Chordata > Amphibia > Caudata > Ambystomatidae > Ambystoma > Ambystoma mexicanum. Next base: position 302,988,333 of record NC_090923.1, on the reverse strand, counting down.
TTCAGTTGTCTTATTAACACTAGTTCCTGTCTCACTAAAACGAGTTTATTCTACTTAAGCAATAAAACCCCAAGGTGGGGACCTTACTGGGCAGGTAATGGCCAACGGCCCAAGTTACAGGACCCTGGTGCAATTACGTCCATTGTAACTTGTTTTTGTTTGTTTGAGAAATGGCATGGAGGCATGATCTCGCAAAAAAAACTACAAAAGAAAACGGGCGCTATGGAAAATGGAGACTGGAATTACTACTAGTACCTTCCCATTTCCATGTTGGGCAATGAGGCTTTGATGGAAGAAGGGAGGTCAACAGTCAAGCAGCTTTCCAGAAACTGGACACTTGGGTGCTGGCAGGGGACGTTGGGCAAGTAGGTGAGAATGTTGTGAGACAGGGGGGGGGGCAGAGGACGATGTGTACACACATAGGAAGATGGTGCCTTCCTAGTGCTTAAGGGGCTCGGTGGGAAATACAATTTAGTAATTCTCACCTTCTTGGCTCTGATTTGCTGTCACCTCCCAAGTGTAAATATGTTGTAAGTTGCACTGCTTATAATTCTAGGGCACAACTTGATACTATGGCTGTGATATGTGATCACTAATAAAAGATGTTCTTCCATACAAAGGGATTTAATATGAGTAAACTATTTTAACATGACTGAGGGTACCTTAAATATTTTGTTACATTGAACGTAATACACAGAATTTGGCATTATAGCTAATGTATTTTTATTCAAGTCATTAAGTTGTAGCCACTTGGCATGGCTGTACAGTGCTCCATACGCATTTGTTAGTTTGCAGTAAATAAGTGGTTGCATATTATTGGTACTTAAACTACTACGTCTAGTACTGTGAAATACTCCACGTTTACATATCTTGGAAATGTGACTGATTTGTCCAATAAGAATTGATTATTTTCTCTTCTACAGTACTTTACTCAACCAAAGTCCTTTTTCATGGGTAAATAATGGTATTCTGGTGAACCTCATATATTTGTTTCTAGTCCAAAGTTAGGCCCAACATGTCGATTGATTATTCTTCTCAAGAGGTTTCGGCTTTCGAAAATGTTATGACTTTTGTCTCCAAATGGTACCTATGATTGGGGGTGAAATGTCTCCAGAAAATGCATCCCATTCATACAAATTCAGATTCATGTATTCAGTCTCCCTTAAGAAAAAAAGATACACCTGCCGATGGTAATTAGACAGTTATATACAAGTTTAGGGAAGAGGCTCTAATGGCCTAGAACTCATGTCCTCCAGATGCATCTTGAAAGCACTATTTGGCATCTTCTCACTTGACATTTTGTTCTTTGATACTTATGTTTTTCCAGCCAATGCACAGTATGCATTGTCCCAAGCAAGGGTATCACTTATAGAAGTTTCTAGTTTTTGTGGTATCGCTATTGGATTGCGTGCGCTGTTTCCCACTCTTAAAACCTGAAAGAAGGTCGGCAGCAAGTGATATCCTTCCCTCAAGCTTCCCACAGAGCTTGTAGCAAGTAAACATAAAATAACGTAGTTCGGGCGGATATCTCGCGCTCACACCATACACTTGATCTAAGTTTCAACTTATTACAGGTCCAACATCACTATTCATAAAGTCACTCAAAGTCAATCCAAAGGATCCATTTGCATAGTGCTTCTCAAAATTTTATGTTTTTAATTCTTCAAGAAAAAAACCAGCCGACACTTGTTTCGACCACCGGTCGTTTTCAAGGCTGTACAAAATTATACATTCATTCAGTATATACATTTTTCAAAAAACAATACCATATAGTGCCACATGTCAGGTCAGGATGAGGGAAAATTCACGACATGATCAAGAATTTAAATCGATGTTCAAAGGAAAAAACATAAATTTAAAACCACAAATTAGTGTCTCAATCAAAAACTGTTTGATCAGCAGAAATAGGCGGTTTTTAACTATATTTCACAGTAAGACCCACTTGTATATTCACTACAAAATTAAACAAAGTCAGCACAAAAACAATTAAACTTCAATATATTAACTTCATGCATGGTTCGTTACCTCTAAATAAGAAACTTGAACCCACACACCTTGTGAAACCATTCGAACATGACCAAAATGTGAGTTGCCAAAATAAAAGTATGAGTGTGTCTTTGTCTTGTTAGTGCTTTGTTAAACAAATATACCAGGATTGAACCTCACCCCATATACAATCCCTATCTCTTAAATGTGGGCTCGCAATGTCAGTTGATCACACTTGATCTTATATTGAAAATTCAATCCTGTATGGAAAAACCCTTAAAATTATTATATATTTTTTTGTAGAAAGGCTAGTATCCCATAACGTAGAATCATAAATGATTGGTATTGCTCACCCACCTGTACGGATGAGTCTATTGAATCAGATATGAGATGAATACTGTAAGCTCCCGTAGTCTTATACTTGTAAGTTTTAGGCTCCAGAATTCACCTACAAAATAATGGGCTCAATTTAGTACAAATATCTGAGTCCTCATCTCTATTACTTCATTTACTTGCTCTGTTAGTCACAATAAAGGGCTCCACTCTATGCAAGTATATAGAAAGATCATCACTTCCCTCAAGCCATTTCATTGCTTTGTCAGTCAAAAAATAATAAGTTCATCTTAATACTAGTTCCCAAAAACTCCATTAAGCCATTTGTTCCCAAATTCTAAATGAAGACACAATAAACAAACCCTTTCCCTCTTAACATTGTCATTGATATGTACATACCATTTAATGGGCTCGATCCCAGTCATTATTCTTCTAGTTGCTCCAAAGGGGTCCCACGAGTTCTCACCTATTCTTAAGAACGCTAATGCAGGCGAATTTGCAGGCAGCATCGCGGTGACGTCACGCACACATCCACACAATGTCATACGCGCGTATTCGCGATGACATCACACGTACGCGATGTCGTCACTCGCGCATTATGTGCAAACAAATAATAAAGTCCCGAATAATATAAGTGGCATGGTTTGCCGTCTATGACTTGGGTTCTCAAATTGTTATTAGATAACTTTTATCTACCTGGATAAATCCGTGTAATGTTACACATTCTACTCAGTTATTACACTTTTAATGTAAATAGATATATATTTGGGTCAGTGTATCAAGATCTCATTCTTCGATTGTACCCTTATATTATATATGTATGAATTTAATGTATTACTCCTAAATTGTAGCCCAAAACAAATCTATTTCTTTGATGCATTAATATATTATTTTACTCTGAAAAGGGTTTGCTGTTGCATTTCCATATTTAATCTTTCACTAAAGTTTAAATAAAATTGAAATTGAGTTACACCCCTTTGAAATCCAACCCAACGAAGAGAATTGTAATTGAACATTTGGAACTAATACAGTTATGGTATGATAGAGGTTTCCTAACAGAGGATGAAAAGGTTTTTTTGACTAATACGGAACCCACAATGCCCACCCTATATTTTCTACATAAGGTACAAAAGACCTATGAAATTTTACCAACAGTCAGACCTATTATGAGTGGTATAGGGTGGGTCACAGAGGGCATGTCCCAGTACTTGGATGAAGCGTTGAAACCTCATGTTCTTAAAATGAAGTCCTACATTAGAGACAGTCTACATGTTTTGCAATTTTTCAAAACCTTGAAATGGGAATCAGATTATCTTTTGGCTACTCAAAGCACTAATAAGACAATAAAGACACACTCATACTTTTATTTTGGCAACTCACATTTTGGTCGTGTTGGAATGGTTTCACAAGGTGTGTGGGTTCAAGTTTCTTATTTAGAGGTAACTAACCATGCATGAAGTTAATATATTGAAGTTTAATTGTTTTTGTGCTGACTTTGTTTAATGTCCTAGCGAATATACAAGTGTGTCTTACTGTGAAATATAGTTAAATGCCTATTTCTGCTGATCAAACAGTTTTTGATTGAGGCACTAATTTGTGGTTTTAAATTTATGTTTTTTCCTTTTAACATCGATTTAAATTCTTGATCATGGCGTGAATTTTCCCTCATCCTGACCTGACATGTGGCACTATATGGTATGTTTTTTTGAAAAATATATATACTGAATGAATGTATAATTTTGTACAGCCTTGAAAACGACTGGTGGTCGAAACATGTGTCGGCTGTTTTTTTTTTTCTTGAAGAATTAAAAACATTCAATTTTGAGAAGCACTATGCAAAAGGATCCTTTGGTGTCATGATGCCTACTCCCGGGGACCCAGACCAAGTCCAGCAACCCCGGAAGCAGGCATCAAGTTATCCCAAGCAAGCCCAACAACCCCTGCTAGGGGCTATTTGGGTGCAGTCCTGGCGTCTATGGCGCCAGGCTCATATGGAGAGTCAGTCGGCGCCAGGCTCATAGATTAAAACTTATCTGATGCAGACCATGCTGCAAGAACTCGAAGCCAAAAGAGGCTTGGAAGGGACTACTTTACCTAGGGACTATTTTTTTACTCTGGTGGGACTGGGGAGGAGTACTTACCTGGGACTACTTTGGAGGCTATTTAAACCACGCCCGAAGAGCAGCACACGATTCGCGTTATTCTGCATCCAGCAGCGTAACGCTCACCAAGCCTGCAAGTCTGCATCCAGTCTTCTGCCACGCCCGCCTCGAGTTTGGAGCTCCTAGAAAAAGGGAGAAAGAAGGAGAAAAGGTTAGAACAAGAGCAATACCTTTGATCCTTACGTGAATTCCCGATCCATCGTGCCTTCGAGCTGGAAGAAAGAAGTTATTTTATGTGCGTCGCCTTGCCTGCTGCAGCGCCGCGCTGACCTCACCGGCCTGCGCACCATCTTCGCATTCCACTGCTTCCTCCTGCATGTTCCCGCCGCACTCCGGCACCTAAGGAGAAGACAAGAACAGCAAGGTGAACCAAGGGAATACACTGAGGAATATTAGTTACCCCCCCCATAGACTTACCTGAATTTACCACCGGGGGTACTATTCCTCTTCACGGGTCGGCACAGCTTCCACTGCATCTTTGCCGAACCCCGGCCCCTGAGGGGAAAACAAAAGGACAGCAAGATGAAAGAAAGGGACTAAGAAGGGGAACCCTCCTCACCATAATACTTACCTGATTTTACCGCCGGAGGTATTATTCCCCGAGACTTCATGCTTTCTCTCAGCGCCTGAATAAGGGAGAAAGCAACAGGTTACCTACTGACATTATTTTATCGAACTGTGTTTGAAAATACAAATGCTTACCAGAATATTACCGGTTGCCACAAGGAACTCTCCACTAGGGTCAAGCTGCAACCTGCAAGGAATCGGACAAGAATGAAAGTCAGGCATTTGAACTCTTACGAACTACATACTTACGGCATCTTGCCGGGAATCTCGGAGTCAATTTTGTTCTGGAACTCACCAATTCCTTTGAGCCAGTGAAGCAACTGGTTATCAACGCGCCCCTGCGCTCAATGCAGGATGGAGAGCTCATCTTTTCAAATCATCAGGTGAGACTATAAGAGGGGACATCAAAAGTGATCTGTGGGGAGAACAGCGGGGGTGGGGGGATTTACGCTCAACTCCACGGTTCCCTTTCTCCAATTGCAGAAGAATATTCCTACGGGCCAAGCAAACAAAGCTAGGTGGGCCAGTCCGTCATCTCGGCCCTACGCGTCATGTTGGTGGAGACCGCAGCTGTCCAGTTCAGATCGACGCCTCTGTGGGAGCCAGGTGAGCGTAACAGAACGAGAAGCCTACCCACAAATTCCCACCCGGACGTTATGGATACCTCAGTAACTGACCAATTGGCCCAATTACTAGGGGAACTGAGGGCTGAAGTGCATTCCGCCCGTCAAGAAAGCAATGCTCTTAGGAGAGAACTGATTTTGTCAAAGGAGCGAACTGATCACCTTGCTAGGCAACTATTGCAAAGTCAGGCTGGACAAGCAACCCTACCTGGTTCCGGGGGAAATCCAGCTCCTATGTTATCGAGTAACATTGTGCAAATAAACCTACCCGGAAATATTCCATTAGCTCCACCCGAATGCTTTGCCGGAGATCCCAAAAGGTTTGCCGTGTTTATGAACCAATGCCGCTTGCACTTTTTATGCAGACCGGGAGCCTTCCCAAACGATCAAGCCAAGGTAGCCTTTGTATTGTCCTATCTCAGCGGCAGTGCAGCTGATTGGTCAATTCCGCTAGTTACTCAGGATGACCCAATTCTTCGGGATTTTCAGGGCTTTCAAACGAGCATGGAAAGACTATTTGCCCGGCACTCCCAAGGACAGGCCCTGGATAACAAACTTTTGTCCCTACGACAGGGTAACCAGGACCTTCTATCCTACATCGCGACCTTTAATAGGTTGATAGTGGAAACTGGATGGCCTGAGGTAAAACGAATCACGATATTTCATCGAGGGCTTCGAGGAGAACTCAAGGATGTCTTGGCTCAAGTCGTGAACCCACCTCAAGACTGCGCTGAATATATAGACTTAGTGGTCCAGTTAGATCAGACTTCAGAACAGAAAGGCTGATCGAGCCAAGTTTGAGAATCGGGTGTTGGTCAAAACCCACGCTAACCCCAAAGGAGCAGATGCTTCAGAACCCATGCAAATCGGAGGGGTTAAAGGACGCTTAACCCAGAAAGTAAGAGAAAGGAGACGGCACATGCAATTGTGTCTATATTGTGGAACCTCTGGGCATTTTCTACGGGATTGCCCTGTAAAGCCACCCAAGAAGGTGGTAGGAGCTGCTGATAAAAGCCATTTGGAGTCAGACTCTGGGAAACGACCAGGCCGACAAGCGTAGAGGTCCGCTTACCGAGCTTGAAGAAGGATACTCGGACCTCGCATTTCATCATACCAATGGTCCTCGTAGATCCAGGGCAGCCATTGCGTATGCACGCAGTAAGGGCATACATTGATAGCGGGGCCATAGGAAACTATGTGGACTATGAATTGGCTTCCAGGATGAATCTACCTCTGCCGAAAAACCACCTCAGATGTCATCACCACAGTCGATGGTGATGACATCTGAGGTGGTTACAGGCCTCTGGCCTCTGGGTCTGTAACTCATTCCACCGCAGAGATGACACTATTGGGTCAGGATGGGCATCGAGAGACTATTGTGTTTGATCTAATCAAAGCCCCACAGTTCCAAATAATACTGGGGATACCTTGGTTGGAAACACACAATCCTTGTATTGATTGGCGAGAGAAGAGAATAACCTTCCCGGATTGTGCACAAACCTGTTACCCAAAGAAAAATCTGAACGCAGGCCTGCCACAGTAACCACAGCAGTCATGCAACTACCTCCAGTATACCAAGAATTCCAGGATGTCTTCCAAAAAGAACAGGCAAATACCTTACCTCCTCACAGATTGTCGTACGATTGTCAAATCGATCTCATACCCGGTGCACAACCCCCTTGTAGCAGGATCTATGCCCTTATGGAACCTGAGAACCTTCACCTACGACAATACTCGGACCAGTACCTTGCCAATGGCTTTATTCGCCCATCCAAGTCCCCTGCATCTTCAGCTTTGTTCTTCGTGCCCAAAAAGGAAAGTTACCTCAGAACGTGCATAGACTACCGCGCATTGAACCTGATAACTGTTAAGAACCGATACCCATTGCTTCTGATCCCTGAACTACTATACCAAGTGAAGGACGCTTGTATATACACTAAATTAGATCTCCGGGGAGCATACCATCTGGTACGTGTAAAAGAGGGCGACAAATGGAAGACTGCTTTCCGCACTAATTATGGGTTATTCGAATACCAGGTGATGCCTTTCGGGTTATGCAATGCACCAGCAGCCTTCCAATACTTCATGAACAATGTCCTTCGTGAACTCATTGACGTTTGTGTTGTCGTGTTTATCGATGATATTCTAGTATACTCCTCTTCAGAATCTGATCATGTGAAGCACGTCCGAGCAGTCCTTGAGAAATTGTGCCAGCACAAACTATATGCAAAACTGGAAAAATGTGTTTTTCAAACCACAGAAGTTGAATTGCTTGGGTTTATCCTGACCCCAAAGGGAGTCCGAATGGACTCGCGAAAGGTGGACGCAATCCTTAAGTGGCCATCACCAAGTTCAGTTAAAGGAGTACGAAGCATGCTCGGCTTTGGCAATTTCTACCGCAGATTCATCCCAGATTTTTCCCATGTTGTACATCCCATCACAGCACTCTTGCGAAAAAATAAATGCTAAATGTGGACTGAAGAAGCTGAAAATGCCCTCCAAGAGCTGAAAGCGAAATTCACGTCTGCACCTGTATTAAAGCACCCGCGCCCTGAACTTCCATACATAGTGGAAACCGACGCATCCAGTCTAGCCATGGGAGCTGTCCTGTCTCAAAAGGACCCAGAAACTGGCCAGCTTCACCCAGTAGCATTTTGGTCCAGAAAGTTCTCTGCACCCGAGTTAAACTATGCGGTTACCGACAAGGAGTTATTAGCCATTAAATCCGCCTTTAAGGCTTGGCGGCACTATCTTCTCGGTGCCAGGCATACCATTACTGTGATCACCAGAATTTACAGTTTTTAAAGACAGCGAAGGCCCAATGGTAATGCCAACTCCGATGGGCATTGTTCTTTGCCGAGTTTGATTTCATAATAACCTATCGACCAGGTTGTAAGAATGGTAAAGCAGACGCCTTATCCCGAATAGGGATGGGAGAGGCAGAAGTGAACCCAGAACCAGTACCTACAATTTCCGAACAAAGGATTCTTGGCATGACTACTCTACAGACACTAGAGGTCATTCAGGTAAATATCCAGCAACTCTTTGATCCTACAGCCCTGCAGGACGTGGTAAAAAAAAGGCCCAGACTACTCTGTCACCAATGATCTACCTTATTACCAAGGGCGGCTATTTCTGCCACACAAGGAACTACAAGAGCTAGTCATTTCCCGTTATCATGATACCCTAATGGAGGGGCACCCAGGTATTGCAAAAACTGAAGCTAAAATTAAGACTATTCTGGTGGCCCACCTGGCGAAAGGATATTAAATCATTTGTGATGTCTTGTGGCATTTGCGCCCAAAACAAAAGTCAAAAGAAAAACCCAGATGGACTCTTCCAACCTTTAGACATTCCACCTACACCATGGCACACCTTATCGTTGGACTTTATTACTGATCTACCCCCATGCAATGGATTTAACACCATTCTAGTGATCGTGGATCTTTTTTCCAAGATGGCCCATTTTATTCCTTTAAAGGGATTACCTTCAGCTTCAATCCTGGCCAAGGAGTTCCTCAAACATTGTTCGCATACACGGATTTCCGTCCATATTGGTCTCTGAACGGGGCAGTCAATTCATTTCACATTTTTGGAAAAAATTCTGTCAATTGGTGCAAATCGATGTGAGGTTATCGACGAGTCACCATCCCCAGACCGATGGTCAAATGGAGAGGACCAACCAGACTCTCGAACAATACCTGCGTTGTATGTTACATCAGACTGAGAGTAATTGGAAAGACATTCTTTGGATCGCCGAATATGCGTACAATAATTCAGTACACTCTGGAACTGGACAAAGTCCCTTTTATACCTTATATGGGAACCATCCTCGAACCTCAGACCTTGACTCACCCCAACACTTAGAAATGCCCGCAGTGGACCATCTGCACGCTACGATTACACAAGCCTTTAAGGAAGCAATTACACATTTAAAACGGGTGAAAGAAAAATGCAAGAAAAATGCTGATCAGCATAGAAGTGATACTCCACAATACCAGATAGGGGACCAAGTATGGTTAGCCACTAAACATATACCCCTAAAGGGAACACGGACCTTTAACCACAGATATTTGGGACCTTACTCTATTAAGGCCATTATCAACCCGGTGGCTGTCAAGTTGGACTTACCTGCTAATATGCGAATTCACCCCGTCTTTCATGTGTCACTTTTGAAGCCAGTGCAACCAAGAACAAGACTAACCAAGCCACCAGACCCTATCCTTGTAGACGGAGAACCCGAATTTGAAGTTAAGAACATCCTGGGCTCCAAGCTGGTAAAGTCAAAACTTTTTTATTTAATCGACTGGAAAGTTTACGGACCACAGGAAAGGTCATGGGAACCTAGTGACCATGTTCATGCACCCTGATTGGTGAAAAAATTCCACCGAAATTTCCCAGACAAACTGAAACCACATGGAAGAACGACTTTAGGAGGGGCCTTGGGGAGGGGGAGGGGAGTGCTATTTGGGTGCAGTCCTGGCGTCTATGGCGCCAGGCTCATATGGAGAGTCAGTCCTGGCGCCATAGGCGCCAGGCTCATAGATTAAAACTTACCTGATGCAGACCATGCTGCAAGAACTCCAAGCCAAAAGAGGCTTGGAAGGGACTACTTTACCTAGGGACTATTTTTTTACACGGGTGGGGCTGGGGAGGAATACTTACCTGGGACTACTTTGGAGGCTATTTAAAAGCACGCCCGAAGAGCAGCACACGCTTTGCGTTATTCTGCATCCAGCAGCGTAACGCTCACCGTGCCTGCAAGTCTGCATCCAGTCTTCTGCCACGCCCGCCTCGAGTTTGGAGCTCCTAGAAAAAGGGAGAAAGAAGGAGAAAAGGTTAGAACAAGAGCAATACCTTTGACCCTTACCTGAATTCCCGATCCATCGCGCCTTCGAGCTGGAAGAAAGAAGTTATTTTATGCGCATGGCCTCGCCTGCTGCAGCGCCGCGCTGAACTCACCGGCATTCGCACCATCTTCGCATTCCACCGCATCCTCCTGCATGTTCCCGCCACTCCGGCACCTAAGGAGAAGACAAGAACAGCAAGGTGAGCCAAGGGAATACACAGAGGAATTAGTTACCTCCCCATAGACTTACCTGATTTTACCACCGGGGGTACTATTCCTCTTCACGGGTTGGCACAGCTTCCACTGCATCTTCGCCGAACCCTGGCCCCTGAGGGGAAAACAAAAGGACAGCAAGATGAAACAAAGGGACTAAGAAGGGGAACCCTCCTCACCATAATAACTGACCTGATTTTACCGCCGGAGGTATTATTCCCAGAGACTTCATACTTTCTCTCAGCGCCTGAATAAGGGAGAAAGCAACAGGTTACATATTGACATTATTTTATCGAACTGTGTCGGAAAATACAAATCCTTACAGAATATTACCGGTTGCCACGAGGAACTCTCCACTTGGGTCAAGCTGCAACCTGCAAGGAATCGGACAAGAGTGAAAGTCAGGCATTTGAACTTTTACGAACTACATACTTACGGCGTCTTGCCGGGAATCTCAGAGTCAAATTTGTTCTGGAACTCACCAATTCCTTCGAGCCAGTGAAGCAACTGGTTATCAACACGCCCCTGTGCTCAATGCAGGATGGAGAGCTCATCTTTTCAAATCATCAGGTGAGACTATAAGAGGGGACATCAAAAGTGATCTGTGGGGAGAACAGCGGGGGTGGGGAGGATTTACGCTCAACTCCACGGGTGGCTAATTCCCTTTCTCCAATTGCAGAAGAATATTTCTGCGGGCCAAGCAACCGAAGCTAGGTGGGCCAGTCCAGTCCGTCATCTCAGCCCTACGTGTCACGTTGGTGCAGACGGCAGCTGTCCAGTTCAGATAGACGCCTCTGTGGGAGCCAGTTGAGCGTAACATTTGGATTGACTTTCAGTGACTTTATGAATAGTGATGTTGGACCTGTAATAAGTTAAAACTTAGATCAAGTGTATGGTGTGAGCGCGAGATATCCTCCCGAACTACGTTATTTCTTATCACTCATAGAACCCAGCCCACTAGGTTTCACCGTATAATTGGAGACCAGTTTGAGTTTACGTTGATGCAACACACAGCCAGAATCTGTGGTCTGTGTCCTTACAGTTAGCCTTTTGTAAACCAGTCTGATTTTTTTCATAGACAAACGTAACATTTTAGCGACATAATCTCACTACTTGGCGTATATCTATTGGTCACAGTTTATTCTCCTGGACTATTTTGATGTCGCCAAAACCATATTGGGCAATATGTTGACATTTTTGTATTGTTAACCTTTATCGCTTGTTTCCCAACTTGGCTCCTATAACACAGACCCGATTTACAACTACAGGTTTCTTTTTAACTCTATTCCCGCCTGCACAAGATTTACAAGCAAGACGCTGACTGTATTCCACTACTACAGAACATTTGCCGTGAATTTCATTCTGTCAGAACATTTCTTAAATATTGAAGTTATTGATTGCCAGTTTAAAAGGATATGCTAACCAAACTTTTTTAGCTCAATATGAAGACTTGGTGACCCATTTTTCCTGCAAAGCTACTAGGAGTTGGATCAAAGTTGCTTCCATCCTGGCAATTGGCATTGGTTATGATTGAGTGATTGCCTGCATAGATGGCACTCGAACAAATCCAGTTGTCTCTAGGCAGTGAATAAATAGCATAAACAGGATGGTGCTAGACCTACTTCAAGCATTTTGTAAATCTGGCATCCTGTTCAAGGACGAAAACATGTTATTTGTTAATTGAAATGTATGGAGCCAAAGCTCAACCCCTTCTCTCCATTATCCCTGTTGCTGGACCCACTGAGCTGTAGCACACCACAGCTATGTTTTACTTTGACTGCTCAACTCCTAATGGATGATCAATATCCAAACCTGCAAATGGTGGGTCTAATAAGGAGGAAGAGTCAACTGCATAAAAGACTAGAATGCTCTTCCCATTGTTATGGATTTCTTATTTAGTCAATCATGCTAAGGAAGAAATATACATATCTAATTGACCACATTGCTAATTCATACTTTTTGTCTGTCTGCTAAAGTGTCTCACTCGCCGAGCATCTGTGCCAATAGCTAAAACACAGCTAGGCCCACACTGTGTATTCCTTTGGTAAAGCACAGGGTGTCCTATTTGCATTTGTCCTGCACACAGCTGCCCCTCCGTCCCTGCATATGCAGGTTATGTACAGTTGGAGTGAGCGGTAACCTCCATTAACCTGTGAAAACACCTAATGCTGATTAGTGCGCAATGTGATCCTGATGTCGGCAGGAGACCTTAATATCACACAACAAGACCCTATGGCTGATGGAACTATGGTCTTATTGAGCACAGAAAATCATTCTAATGAAAAGCTAAAACTTATAAATACTAACTGAGAGAGAATTGAGGTTTATGTACCCTAGAGCAAGGGAATCGTTTTTTTTCTGCAAAACATCAACATTACTTAAGAATTGATCGTTTTAAAAACAGTCTTATATCAAATGTTGTGAAAGCACAGTAGCAAGATACTTTTTGATGCTGGCAACAAAAGCCATGTATATTAAATGTTAACCAGGTAATAGCCCTAGATTTTGAAACTGGAGCCTGGATGTGTCCTTATTGGAGGTTAAGAACGTCAGGGGACTGAAGCCCACATTACATATTATAAATGTTTAATTTTCACAGATGTAAGATCTGCGCGTTGCAATGCCGCAGCAAGGCATCAATATGTATTGCAGAAAAGAGTGGGGTTAGTTTGAAGGCATATTTATGCAGACTAGAAAGAGTTAATGAAGTTGTAATAGAGCAAAGGTAGGACATTTGAGGGAGGGCATCACCCAAAGGAATAGTTTCTTAGAAACCCTGTGGGTGCGTTAGGGACAGTAGCAGTAAAACGTAGCGTATCGCATTTTCACAAGCTGCACTAAATGTTATAGTGAAAATGTTCACAGCGTGATCAATTAGAGTAGATTAGGCTTTTAACGTACTTGCTAGATGTACACGTTTTAAAACGAAAAGATACCATGTTCAGTGGTACCTGTCGTAACATTACATACATCTGCTTAGAAGATATTCTATAAAATGTTGGCTAGAAGATGGATTAATGTTTGGAGATGCCTAGACTCGGGAGCGAGAGTATACTCTCTGTTCCAGTAGTCTGAGATGCCACATCGGGTCATGTCTAAATATTAATGGGTCAAGTGACATTCTGCCACATACTCAATGCAGGGCGGGCTCAAGTCGAGGGTTCACACGCGGGTGGACTCGGTCCCCCCCAGCTAAAAAAAAGAAACTCCTCTTTGAACCTATGAATTCAAGCCGACCTCAGGAATCAAACCGCATGGGTCAGGCCGGACACTCCACCACTGCGCTATATAACCTGATGAAAAATAAGGAACGACTAAAGGTGAAATGTCCCATTTCAGTACTGCAATTTCCAGAGAAAACATTTGTATTGGTTCTTGGCGTTTAAAACTTACACACCTTTTAACGTTTTCAAAAACACTATTAGAAGAAAATATCCTCTCTTGGTTTTGTGTGTGTGTGTTGGTTTTATGAAGGGCAAATGCCATTCGTCCTGTGCAATTTGGGTAGTTATGCAAAACCAATTTAATGAAATGTGCATATTTCACCTTGATATGCTAATTTCTGGTGACGTCACCATCCCATTGCATTTGTTGGCGAGTCCCCCAATTACATTTTTAGGACTTGACCCCTGCCCTGCATGTTCTCTGATCATTCTCCTATTTTGCTCAGACCAACACTAGGCCACGGAGGGCCAAATAAACCATTCTGGTGATTTTAAACTAGCAGCGTTAAATGATCCTGCCCTCGAGATTAATATTAGTGATCGTATACATTTATTCTTTGACATGAATGTTGGCTCCATTTCCTCTATGTGTACAGTACTGCAAACATATAAAATGAGTTCGCAATATTAAAAAATATCTGTTCAGAACTCACAGCCAGTGAAATGCACTCAAAAGCTCTTCAACAACCTCTACAAGATCACGATACTGACCTACTCTCCTCTATGAAACATGAACTGGAGAAGTTCTATGATACTCCTGATGGGGACATTCATTACCTTTCTATCCCAGCCATGGCCAGACGTTAACGGGGAGTCAGATCGCCCAGACAGACCATTGGCTAGCGCAAGTAGGCCCAAGATATCCAGAGAGAATGTAGCAATGGTGAAACATGACCATGGGATAGTGTGACCTAGGGACTCGAATCGCATGGAGACATTTATCTATGGCCCGAACAAGTAACTCCACTGAGGTCAAAGATCATTTTTTTAAAATCCCCACAGAGATCAGTTTTATCTGCTGCCACAGCTGAAAACCTAGATGCTTCTTTAAAAAGAAATGATGGACTACATCGATACGCTCCCTAATAATAAGGCACCGGAGTCTGATTGGCTAAGCAGAGTTTTAAAAAAAACCTACTGGTTGATCCTTGGACCATATTTGTTGCATATGTCAGCAATCTATTAGTGTGCACCAGGGGTCTGCAACCATTTGCTCTCCAGATGTTTTGGACTACAACTCCCATCATCCCTAACCAGCATTGTCAGTAGCCAGATATTGTGGGAATTCTAGTCCGAAACATCTGGAGAGCCAAAGGTTGCAGACCCCTGCTGTAGATGCACTTCCAGAAACACTAGAAGATGCAATAATTACACTACTTCTCAAACCACTTAAAACCTCTGAGGGCCATGGGTCTTAGTGCCCATTGGCTTTGCTAAACATGGAAACCAAAATATGTTCACATGCTTTGCAACTATGTTGCAATTTTTGTCACATCTGATACTCTAGATCAATCGGGATTCATCTGAGTCACTCCACAGCCCTAAATGTAAGAAGGCTATTTAATATAATGACCCAAATTGACACCAATGTTCAAGCAGTGGCGTGGGTCTTGATGTGGTGGAAGGTTTTGACGTGGACTCCTGGAGCTTTTTATTGGGTGTAAGGTCAATCTGTGGGCTTGGTCCGTACTTAGTCTCATGTGCTCAACTGCTTTATACACACTGTCACCAAAATGAACGTGGGTAACAAAATATTTATCTATATTCCAGTTAAGCAGGGGGTCCAGGCATGGATGCCCGCTATCTCATCTTTTGCTACTCTGAATAAGATGGTGACACTTCTGAGTATATATCGACTTTGTCAGATGGTTCCAAGAATATTCTCAGAGATGGTCCAAGGGTTTTTGTTGAACTTTGGAGCATGGGCCGTTCTCCTTCGCTGTAGTCTAAAAGCATCAATCCATCCCTAACCAATGCACCCTTATTCCCTAGATTAGTATATACTGCAGATTTCTCCTTACTCTCTAGGTTCCTGACTTCTAAAGCTAAAGGCCAAGGCCTTATCTGCCATTAACTCTGTTAGGGACTTCCTAGACCCACTCTTCATTATCAATTTTAGTTGATTAAAGTGTATTATAGGGTGCCTGACTCGATCCGGTTCTGCCCACATACACATACTACTACTACCTTCTGTTTTACTCTCACTATTCTATTGTTCCCAAATACCACATTTGGTTCTTCTACTCCTTGCCTTGCTGTCCTTTCCCGCTGATCCCCCCACTCCTACCACTTATCTCCACTATTCACCAATTGTCCCCTTCCTACAAATGTACTCCCGCCGCAGCACTATTACCTCCACCTCTGCACTACTACCACTCTACCCACTTTCTCCCCAGTAGCACTCATTCCACTCTCACGCCTTTCATTCTCACAAATGCTTCCCACTGCATCTCTATGCTCTTCCTCCCTACACTCTTACTAATAAGCTCACTCTGTAGTCATGCACACTCACTAATCGGTGTTGTGTTCTTGCTCACACGCACATGAATCGGGATTATATTAACAATGACCAGTTAGAGACATGGTGTGGCTCTTTTCTTTAATGTACAATTCCAACTGACCAACCGCCCTTCCCGATCACTCCTTCCCTGAGCCTCCCCACCTTCCAAGTTCCACCAGCTACATTCTACATTGCCTTACGCCACAACAACCCCTCCCTTACTTGTCATTTAAGTTCATAACCCATATGCCCATTAGGTCCACATCTACATTTGCTCAATCGGGCGTGAAGGATTGCGGATAGCTCTCTGGGGCCGACCATGTACAGATGCTCCTTAAGATTCTGGACTCTGCAAATGCAATTGTAAGGAAGGTCCAGAGTTTCCAGGAATGCTAACACAGTAGTTCTTCTTCATCCTCACCCTGTGGTTCATCATCAGAGTCATCCTGAAACATTCTTTGAAAGAACGAGGCATCCCTGGTTATCTCACCGTCATCCCCCGCAGCTGTAATCATAGGTCCTTTGACCGCTTTGACTACCAGGGGCACCAGCCTATATCTTGGATCCACCTTCCTTCGTTGTCTCTGCTGCACCAACATGGTCTCACCCACTGACATCTGGTGTTCTTTAGCCCTTCTCTTATGATCTGTCCATTCCTTGACACTTTTCCTTTTCTTGTTCTCTTTCCCTGATCTCTTCATCTTCAACAGGGGTATAGTCCTCGAGTTGTGGAATCCCGGCCTTATTCTGTATCTTCGATTCGACAGGAGAATGCACTGTTGCTTCATGCGGGGTGTTAAGATAGCTTCTCAGCATCTCTGAGATAGTTTGCGGCATGATCAAAAGATCTGTGACAGCCTTCTGTTGGGATCGTTATATTGTGGCCATGAACCTCTCAACCATGCTGTTAGCCTGGGGCCATAAAGGAGGGATCTTCCGATGCTTGAAACCCAAGTGTACTGCAAACCTTCTGAACTCTTGTCCCTGGAAAGGCAGGCCATTATCAGTCTTGATTATGTTGGGAACACCCCACTCTCTGAACTCAATACTGTCACCACATGATGAAAGGCTGTGGATACTACGTGGTTTACTATTGGGAACCGTGAGTATTCATCTATTGCTACCAACAAGTGGCCTCCTTCTTCCAATGGTCCATAAGTCAATTGCAACTCGCTGCCAGGGTCCATCAGGCATTGGCACAAGGTGTTGGCCCGCCTCCCCACCTTCAAGTTCCACCAGCTACATTCTACATTCCCTTACGCCACAACAACAAGTACCACTTACTCTCACCAACCAACAACTCACCTTTTCCAAAAATCACCTCCACGCACCAGTCTACTGGCCTTCATCATGTTGGTCTCTTGGTCTGCTACCTCTTCCTTTGACCTCACCAAAACAACCCACACCTTGTGTTTTTATCCCACTTTTTATCCTCCGTTTGGTTCTCTGACCCATGAAAACCTGGACCTCTCTTTGCCGGGTCACAATTATAGAAAGTTTCAAAAGACTGGTTAAGCCCCGTCCCTTTACCCCACGTAGGTTTGTTGTGCTGTAACAATGGCAGCCCACGCTGCCAAGTATCGGAGTTGGTGTTAGAGGACCAAGGTGCAGTTCCCCTCAAGTGAAGTGTGGCCTGGTTAAACGGTTGCCGCTATGCTTACAGTCCCTTGTGGTCTATGGCGGTTGCAGCGTTTTTGCTTATATGTGATCTGAGGCTGGGGAGCAGTGCACAGAATCTGGCAAACCGCATTGGATCTCAAGCTTCTTTTTTCGTTGTCTCCCTTTCTCTCTTTCGCCTGCATTGGTAACTGGATCATGTAAGATCTGGAAAAGCACCATAGGCTCTCTGGCTCTCCTTGCATGGTGTCTCTTTCTCTCTCAGGCTTAGATCACGGGGGGCACTGATGGGTTGCTGTCTTTGCATGGTTGTTGCTTTTCTGACCATCCTAGAAAAGAAAGGGGGAACTTGGCCAATATTTTTGTCACAAGGTATGAGGGGATGCAAGGTGGTACTGGTACGGCACATGCAAAGATTGGCACTTGGGAAGTGGACATGAATTGGGGCCCTCCACTGCCACCGCCATCCTCTGGGGTAGGGATTCTTCTGGCTTCCACCATAGTGGGGCACTCGCCACAGGCTGAGAGGGTTTCCTATTCCTCTCTTGACAGGGTGAGGTACTTGACCTTGTTACAACTGTTTGCACCTTATCAACCAATTCTTACAATCCTCTCTAATTCCGTGATTCGCTCACACCTCTTTTCCTCTATAGGTAATACTCTTGTTCTATTAACACACATTTCATATATCAGAAAGCAGCACCTTTGAATTTGTTTATCAGAGGGCCATTTTGCCCTTAATTGCAAAGGTTTTTTAGTATATTTTTGTAATCTGAAATGCAATGCCCATTCTTTATTCAGATTTGTAAATTGTTGCACCTGGTGTTGGAATTTTGCAGGATCCATTACGCTTTAGGAGGTCCTCAATATGTTGTATGACCTAATTTTTGTATATCCTGATTTCATGGAATTCTATTCCATCCTTTGTTTACATCCCTGGCTACACTGGGGCCCCAGCTAATTGTTGACTCAAACAACAATTAGACTATGACCACTAGGCCCTGTGCCTTAAATCCTAATCTCCTGGATGTTCTTAAAACATGTATAGTAGTAAATGCAGAATGGAAAGTATAATGGAATGCCCCTTGTTGCCATGTCCAAGATCCTGGGATATCTCCCTTTAACCTCCCATTAAGCATAACAAATTCTAGATGTGACAATATTTCAGCCCACTTATGCCAATTTTGGGTTTGGCTTTGTGTGAAAGGTTTTCCCAAAGGAACCCTTTTAGAGTCCTAAACGCCTAATTCAATCAAATCTAAGATCTTCCATTAAGATCCCCCGCCCCCACTAACGCCACATCTGTTACTTGGGTGGATTCTTTCCATGATTTTAAAAACATGTCCATCTCTTTTTAATTCTGTAGCTTTTGCTGTATTTAGAGGGTCCTGCAAGCATATATTAAATGATCTTAACTGAAAGAAAATGTGTTAATTTTGTAGAAAACGATTAGAACCTGTATGGTTCTATGACATGACCGTAATTTCACTCAGTAATGTATCATGATCTTTTAAACTGCGCTGCATGTAAGATAGCAGGTATCGATGACCAATCCGTGAAATCCCATTTCCCGCTTGAGCTATATTCCCAATAACAATGCACTTCTCTAGACTTTCATTAATCTTGGAAACCAGCTTTTGTAAAGTTTGACCAAGTGTTATGCCATTGCATATCTTTCATGCATCCCAATCTCTTCCCATCCATTCATGGCATTGACATGCTATGGGACCATACATATTTGTAGGCCATCCAAATCCTAGCCCATCTTTCTAAATGATTCAACTTCGGATAAAATAAGATTCACAATGCCCCCATTCCACATTTGTAGATTAACAGATGAGATAAGTGCAGGATCTTTGAATTCCGCTAATACAATATCATAAGTTACTAAAACCGTACCTTGGGAATTTCATAAAAAAAACTGATGTTACTAAGATTCAAAGCAATAGCCATGGATTTCTTAAATACAGGTTCTATATAAAATACCAATGAAACCTCTTTTCTTAACTGAATGTAATGTGTCTATATACTTGAATCACGATTTAGCATTCTGCCTTGATTTTAGGCTCGGTGCCTATTGTCTACGATCGTCTGCTCTTCTTAAAGTTGGAGGCACAGTAACTGATATAACATGTATTCATTTCAATATCCTCTTGCTTCCGCGCTTTCTCTTCTTGCTCCACCTGCATGGATTTCTCTTCCCTTCGGACATCCGAGAAACAGTCCACATGGATTTGTTCAACACCAATCTAAAAGCCCGCCTGCTCGCCTTAGTTTACCCCTTGTAAACTACCACACATCTGCCTTCAAGCTAATATTTTTCCCCTCTCCTCTAACCTGCTTCTGTCCCTCACTTTCTCTGTCTCCACTCTAGCACTTCATCCACCATGGTCACATCCCCAGCACAGCTGGCCATACAGCCTACCTTCACTTAAAAATGTTGAATATTAGTTGTACTTAATATTTGTATTGTCCCAGTGACTTCGCCATTTACTCCCCGCCCACAACCTGTGAATGTCACTCTAACTGTTCATTGTAAGAAGCTCACTGCTTATCATCAAATCCGATTTCTTATCTTTTTTACATTCTTTTGTGATTAAAATAGCATTGCTCCTCACCGTGTATAAATGTTATTGTTTTAAAGTGCAGACTTGGCTTTAGAGCAGCATAGCACTGTACAGGATGTGGGCAGCCTGCTTTTGGACTGGCTTCTTTTAACAGTAGGGCAGTCTGTACATTGGGATTAGCCCATGGATCATTTCGTTTTTCTTTTTGTTTTTTTAAATGTCACGTTTTGAGAGATTTGCAAAATGCTGAATTGTAGGGGCATTCCTAGCCAATTCCGGGATAGAATTCTAGAGCTTGGCTGTGTGACAATAGATCGTTTGTGGGTCCTCCTTTGCGAACTAGTTGTGAATCGAGCCAGTTGGTTGATTTGCTGTAAAAGGAGCCTTTGCCACCAGATATGTGGAGCTTTGCCTCCGGCTTGACTGCTTTGGAGATGAAACATGCAGACTTGATCAGTATCCTGCTCAGTACAGGAAACTTGTATTCGATCACATTTTTGCACATCCATAACAAGAGGTGCTGCAGCATGGTAGACTGCTTATAGGGGGAGCCAAGTGGGTGGGAGCCCTGTCAAATGGCATTTCCTCCATCAATGTGTGAGACCACAAGGGCCTGAACTACAGTCTGGAAGCCCTGCGGCATGATGAACACTTTAATTTTGCAAAGGATAGAGATTTGGAGCCGTGCCATTTGGACCTTCTTGGCTATGTGTTTTTTAAAGGACTGGCTGCTGTGAATGCCTGCACCCGAGAGTTGTGGATCGCATTCTTCTAGGTGCATATCATTGAGCCATTGTTCGACAAGTTGTTTAGCAGGGGGACCGATGAGGAAGAGATATTTGCTCTTGGATGTAGGCAGTTGACATCAAGAATGGATGATTGCTTGGTATTCGCCTAGACAACCGATTTCTTGTGAGTTTTTTACTATCATGTACAATTTAGTATTTCTTTTTTTTCTTCTCAAATGTTTTCTTACATTAAAAACATTTCCTGAAATCAGGATTCATCCTTTCTGCCTTGAACATTACACTTGGTACTTTCCAGGATTCCCCGTCATGCCTGTCCAAGGTACATGTGTGCTGTGTGTTGGACCCATGGGTTTTGGGAGTTGGCGGCAAGAGTGAGTGAGTGTATGATGATTTTGTTATTTATTTAGCGTTTTCACCTAAGTGCTGTACTAGCAGCGTGTTTACATGCATGTGTCACCCAAGCAAAGTTCTTACTCCTTGTTGGCTTCATAAGCATGAAAGGCAGAGTTGGCCTTTTTGGGATTCGAATCTGCATCCTGCAGGTCACACACAGACCCCAGAAGCGAGTGCTCAACCCACTGAGCGATCTGTTCCGGTCAAAGCTGTGCTGCTTCCCTGAGAGTGCTGTCTCTCCATTCTGCCAAGGACCGCCATGGTGTTCTCTGAGCAAATGGGCTTGCCAGTACATTGCCATAAGTGAATGCATTGTAAATTCCCTTCCTTCAGTATTGGTCACCAATGCAAGCAATAACTTTTTTGGGGAACAGTGTCTTTAGGCCTCATGTGGCCATCCCATGCCACAAGTTTACAACTATGTTGTGGTGACCAGGAGACCCTCCACGTGCAATACCCAGACACGCAAAACAGGAGAGCTCTGTGTCAGGGGCTTGGGAGGGGGTTTTAGGGTTGTAGAAAAGAAGCATAGGTTGCTAAAGAGGTGTAAGAGGGCTGGGGGGGTTGAGAAAAGGGCTCCAAGGAGGCTGGGGCCTGAGAAGAGGTGCAAGATACCAGGGGCCAAGAAAAGGTTTGCGAGGAACTAGGTGCCTGAGAAAAGAGGTGTGAGGCACTGGGGGCCCGGAAAAGTGGTGCGAGGGCCAGAGAAAGGTGGTTTGTGGGTGCTGGGGGCACAGATCGGAGGGGTGCAAGAGGTTTGGGGGGCCTGAGGAGGGGATTTGAGTGGGGGGCTGGGTGCTAGGAAGAGGGGTTGTGAAGTGGGGCTGGGTGCTGATAAGGGGTGCAAGGAGGGCTGGGGGCACAGAAGAGGGGTGCGAGTGGGGGTTGGTGGCCCAGAAGAGGGTTCAGAGGGCCGAGAAAACTGGTGCAAGAGAAAAGGGGTGTGACTGGGCTCAGCCTAGGGCCAAATAAATGAGTGAGAGGGCTGGGGGGGGATGAGAAGAGTGGTGAATGGGGCACTGAGATAAGTGGTACATGGGAGCTGAGGGAAGTGCTACAAGGGAGCTGGGGGCTGAGAAAAGGGATACGAGGGGGCTGGAGACCCAACAAAAATGTACTTGCCTTTAAATTCACTACAGCATAACAGGAGCACGGTCACCTGAATTCCTGTCTGTCCCTGCTGCCTGACATCCATTTGTCCAAGCCAATCAATGAGTAGCTGGGGTGGGACAGGGAGTCAGGCAGGCAAGCACGCTCCTTTTGTGCAGGCTGCATAACAGGAGTGTTTTGTTTTTTTTGTTCTTCTTTTTTTGTAGACTAGGGTTGCGGCGAGCTGGATGGGTTTTTGGCTGGCCCATGCTTTGGACAGGCACAAACACAAGTTGAGGGTCCAACCAAGGCCCAGGTTGCGGCCTGAGCCACTCCAGGCTCGCCCAGCTCTAGACAAAACATGTTTTACTTATGTGTCCTCTGTTAAAGAAGCAAGAGATCCTGAGGGCACTCCTGGGGCCATATTAGACGAACGTTCAGCCTGTGCAAGTGCTTAGTATTAGCAAATTGCCCTATTGTAAAAACATTCTTGTCGCGTAATGTTGCATCAGAGCGTGTTTTCCCCAAGTGCTAAAGGCATTCTGCAATGGCACTATGGTAAACATTGCCCTGGTGGAAAAATCCATTGAGATTATTATTTTAACTAGGTCAATTGTTGCCATAGTGCTGATTGTAACATGACTGATGGAACAGGCAACTAATAATGCAGAATAAGCATATAGGGTTTTAGAAAAACACGTAAAACATGAGACTGGAGCATGGATATTGGTTCAGAATAGCTGTAACTTAAAGGTTCTTGGAAAAAGGTAGTCCTTGAACTTGATATATGAAGGATGGCAATATACAAGGCTTAAAAAGTTCGACAGGAAGGTCTCTGGCTTATTGATTTCTAGAGCTCAGTCTTCCTCCCTTTTTACAAGTGTCCCAATAGTCGTCCACTTCTTGGCAATCTATTCCATTCCTTACTTCCGCCTTCAAGGGCAAAGCGTCTCTCTCGGTCTGCAAGACATTGCCTCTCCTGGAGATCACAGACCTGCTTTCTCTCTTCACTGTAGCGCACCCCGCGCCTGTGCTCACTGGTCTTCCTCAGTCTCACTGGGACGCACACACACACCTCTTCTAGGGTCCTGACTGCAGCCCACCCTTTGTTTTGGCTCGTGGGCTCACCTCTTCCTCACTGTAGCGCACCCCGCGCCTGTGCTCACTGGGCTTCCTCATTCTCACTGGGACACACACACACCTCTTTTAGGGTCTTATGCTCTCCTCTTTCAGGCTGCAGCCCACCCTTTTTCTGGGCTCGTGGGCTCACCTCTTCCTCACTTTGGTACACCCCTCTTCTGGGATTAAAAGGGCTCTTCACGACCTCATTGGAGCACACCCTTCTTCTGGTGTTCAAGGGGTTTTTCTCTCCCCTCACTGGAGCACATCCCAGTTCTGGGCTTGAGAGAGTCCTACTACTCTGGTGCTCTAATCCTTCCTTATCAAACTCCTCTCCTCAGTCCCCATCCCAAAAGACACTGAGGCTAAGAAACAGACCGTTTTAAAGCCCTGGCTGTCCTCCGATTGGCTAAGGCACTCTGTTAAATTGATTTGTTCAAAGGGGTAGGAAGCCTTTATAAGGCTTGAGACCGTTTTAGATTTCTTGTTAGTTACCAGTGAAATAGCCTTTGCTTTTCTGCTGCTCTGCTCCTGCCTTGCTTCCTGTCTGTCCCCTGGACAGAAGTTCATTTTTGGGATTCTAGCATATGAAAGGCAACTTTAAGGTACATGAAAACCCCTGGTGCAGTCCCCACCTGTGGAAAATCATTATTCCTGTTGGAAGGAAGAATTTCTCTTCTTAGATGATGCTGCACCGACGGTAGGGAAAAGCATTCTACTTTAAAAGCACTGCTGCTGGGCAGGTGGAGTTGGAACAAGTTCGGTATTCCCTTTCAGGGATCCACACCTGTTGTCTGATGGATCTCTTGGACAGTGCTTGTGTATCCCCATAGCATATCTCCCTCTAAATTCCTATGGGACATTATGGAATCAGCTCTGAGTTTTGGAGCCCTAAACATGATGCACCATGGGAGATACAGTCCCAACAGCCCTATTTCTTTGGGACCTAGTAGTTCCTAACTAGTTTCTCTTGCAGGGGGTTCCAGAATGGTTATTGGCTGGTCCGCCTAACATCTAGGGCGTGTTTTAGAGGGACTCACTTGAGTCTTTCGCAAGAATCCAGCTGAGTTGTTCTGCCAGGGCCTCCCTGCTTATTGTGCAATCATTCTTTGTCTTGCACCAAATGATATTCAGGAGGCTGATCTGGTCGGGTTGGGATGTGTATCTTGGTCCTCTAAGCCCTACTCTGAGGCAAACGAATGACAGCATACGGGGGTAACCTTTTGATTATTTTCACAATATTGTGCAAAATTGCACTTGCACCAGAACACAGTTTCGGTAATACGGCTGTTCGAGTGAGATAGCCCAAGCTTTTTTGATTTGTATTAAATACAATGATATGCGTTTTTCTTCTCAGAATGGTGATCTGCTAATCAGATCCCCTTTCTTAAAGCTCCATGCCAAAAGCATAGTATGCATGTTCCTTGCTGGATCAATCTCCTGATATCTTCACCACCTGCTCTCCAGTGGTGCAGGGCAGGGACAAAGTTCACAAGTACCTTCTTGACAGTTGGTGGGACATCATGTCCCTTCAGACAGAGGCTGTATTTAACTTCTGCACTGCTGGCCCAAATTCACCGCATTGTAGCCCAATTAGTCTGGTGGGTGGGTCAATTCTAAGAATAAGCCATGTCGGGTTTTGGTATGGTAATTGATGCGGCATGCCAATTATTATAAAGCCATGATATCCTTGCTGATCTTCAGTGGTCTGCTGTCTTTTCTACTCTTGTTCTGAGAGAGGGTTATCATCAGGTGCCTCTGCACGTGGACTGAGACCCATTACAACATTTTCTTCCCATGTCGGGTTGTTAAGGTATAAATCGTTGAGTTTTGGTGTCTCATCTGCTGCTGAGGTTTTTCAGAACATGATCAGGGGTGTATTGGCCGGGCTCCCTGGTTTTCTGAATGTTATTGATGATGTGCTTGTTTTCTCTGCAACCTACAAGGAACATGTTCTGTGGCTGGCCACGGTTTTGGTGCGCCTGGACTGTCGTGGGTTGACGCTTGATGGGCATAAATGTAAGATCATACAGCCGAAGGTGGACTTTTTTGGGTTTGTTTTTCATGATGGTGGATTGTCCCCGGAACCAAAAAAGGTGGCTGACACAAAGATGACACCTCCCCCTGAATCACCCACTGCAGTGCGAAGTTTTTTGGGGATGGCCAACTTCAGACCGTTTGTCCCCAATCTGGCCACTGTCACTTAACCCCCGCGGTTGCTTACAAAGGGGGATCAGGAATGTATGTGGGGGTTGGTGGAAGAGTATGCTTTTCTTAGGGTGGAGGCATTGGTTGTGGACACTGTCATGATTTACTTTGATCCTGCACGGGCCACTGAGATTTTGGTGGATGCTAGCCCTATCGGGCTTGGAGCAGTGCTGTTGCAGGCTCATGCGCAGGCTCATGCGCAGGGTGTGCTAGTAAGGCCCTATCTGATATCGAATGCCGCTATTCTCAGATTGAGAGGGAGGCATTGGCGGTCTTGTGGGGCGGTCTACATTTTCATCTTTACATTTTTGGGCATCCGGTTGCTGCGTATATGGATCGCAAGACCCTTGTCCCGATTATGTCGGGTATGGCTCTGAGCCACTGATTCGGTTGGAGTTTTGGCTCCTGCAGTTGCAGCAGTATGGGGTGACATTAAAGTTTAGGGCATGGGTGGACAATCCAGCTGATTTCCTCTTGCGTCGACCCGTGATGGCAAGTGTTGTGGGCGCTTGCAGGGATGAAGGGGCTGAGACTGAGTTTGTCTCTAATTGCTAGGGCAGTTCCTATTACCATGATGCTTGACGACGTTGCTGGGGCCACTAAAATGATTCAGGTCTGAGGGACCTTGCTGCAGGATGGCCATTGGAAGTCCTTTTTGTCAGTGTCCCAGCATAAGACGCCAGAGGCTCAGGCGTTTGTGCAGGGCCTGTGGATGGTCCGTCCCGAGTTGTCTGTGGGACCGGAGGTTGTCTTGTTCTGTGGAACTCAGTTGGTGATTCCATAGGCCCTGCGGGACAAAATTCTTGCGTTGGCACATGTTGGTCATCAAGGGGGCAGTAAGATTAAGGCCCGGCTTCTAGAGCAAGTTTGGTTGCCTGAGTTGGAATGGAAAGTGGATGATGCCCTTGCGAGGTGCAATTGTTGCAAGGCCAGTGGCCAAAGGGCCATCCACTGAATCGCCAGAGAGCCGTGGCACTGTGGAAGGTGCTGAGTGAGGACTATATTACAGTCTGAACACTTGTTGGTTGTACTGGACGAGTTCTCAAGGTATCCCTTTGTTCAATTTGTGGAAATCACATCTACAGCGATAGTTCTTCTGGTGATCAAGGGTCTTTTTGCAGTCCACGCGATCCCTGAAGTGCTGCGAACTGACAATGACCTTCCTTTTCAAGGGGTTGGGGCTTGAGCGCTTTTTGCAGTTCCATGGCATTGTGCATCAGCTTATCACTCCTTGCTAGCCTAGCGCTAACTGGGATGTGGAGAGCTTTGAGCACTCTAAAGGAGGCATTTTTTTTGATGACTTATAGAACCAGGCCACATGCGTCCACTGGGATGGCACAAGCGGAGGCTTTTCTGGGGAGAAAAGTGGTGTCCCTCATTCCTGAACATCCTTCTCTGCGGTTGGCTCTGCCTGACTCGAAGGGGTGGAGATGCTGGCAGGTGCAGATCAATGGCTGTGAGACTGTAAGGAGGGGCCTGGATGTTGATGGTCCAGTGGTGGTTTGGGACTTCGTGTTTGGGAGCTCCAGACAAGTGACGCATAAGTTGTGTCTGCCCTATGAGGTTGAACTGTGGACAGTCGTTAGTATTAACGGGTCCATGGTAAACTGTGCATCAGGGACGGGAATCAATGACTCAAACGTCTAGTTGGTTTAGGAGTGTGGCCCCAGCCCTGGAAGACAGATGATTTTGTTTCCCTAGAGGGTGGCAACCCGGTTATGCCAGATGATCAGGGGGGTTCGACACCTGGTATGGAGGTTGTATGCCAGGATGGTTCCCCGGGGTTGGTGTGTTCTGGTTTGGTGCCAGATTTGTCTCTCAGGAGGTACCCCCAGCGTATGGAGCATAGGCCTCTGGAAAGATTTCAGGACTAAGTTCTTGAACGACCAACTGATGATTTGTCTAGGGTGAAATGTCTTGGTGTTTGTGTTTTTTTTTTTTAAAAAGGGACAATTTATGGGATGTTAAAACATGAGCCATCACGTTTGTCAGGTGACGACGCGTGTGTACGTGTGTGTGCGTGCGTGTGTGTGAGTGAGAGAGAGAGAATAAAGGGAGGCCACGCCTGGATGAAGGCAGGGATTCCTCCAATCTAACGACAGTGGTCTGTGTCGTTATTGAGCATCACAACACTGTCGACTAACTAGTGGTTAGTGCGATGCCATTGGCTGCACCGCTTGCGCATTAGAAAAAGATATGTAAAAATCCAATGCCTTTGCGCACTATTGTCTGTGCGGCCAATTGTGCTGGGCAAAGCTGCGGCTTCGCCAAGCTAGAAGTTTAGCTTGTGCCTAGCATGCAGCTTAAAGTGTAAGGCAAAGGTGTGGTAAACCCGGGCAGTACACTGGCTAATATCGCTGTGCCCCATTTCAGTGTTACAATCCTGATTTAGAAATGGATGTTTAGAACGCTCTAATTGAACAACTTTCCTACATTAATGGACCGTTTTGTGCAGTGTTTGGAGTTGCTTTGCAGGTGTTTGCTACGTGCAGCGAAAGGCTTGGCCTGCAGGCGTCCGAGTGTGTCAGAAGTAATGGTTTTCCTTCCGCCTGGTTCCTCGTGCCGGTGGTTTGGCACTGCAAGCTGTGCAGGCGCTTGCTTTGAAGCGTGCGTAATGTCTCCGTGTCGGTACTGCCTTGTGGTTCTGCGGTCATTGCATTTGTGGCTATTTTTAGATGAGCGGCTTGGCATAGTGGGTCACTGCAGAGATGTCTCTCTCATATTAGATGAGTCCCGCCCCCGCACCCCCTCTGATGCGTGATGAAGGCATCGTGCCACGCTCGTTTAAGTGTTAAGATTAGCTCCTGCTGGCGTCCTGAATCTCTCAATACGTTTCACGATGACACAAGGGCGAATCCATCTTGGAAAAGTCCTTTTTTATTTTATCTGGGAATTCAGGTTCTCTCAATGTGTGGTCAAAGCAGATAGCAAGACCCTGGTTAGCTACTTAATGGGCTTCCAAGCACATCCCCCCACACACCCTACAAAACCGCTACAGTCTAGAGCAGTTGCAGCCGGTTAATGTATAGAACAGAGGGATATCGATCATTTCCTGAATTCAACCGAGTGAGCGCACGTGAACTAAACCAGCAATGTTTTGGTGTTGCCCCGTACACATTTTTTTTATAGTGTCATGAAATCGTGAATTTGACAGCAAAAATGTCAGAGTAATTGGTTAAGAATGTAAAATTTAAACTCCGGTCTCTGCAGGGGCTACATGAAACACTCCAATAGATGCCAGGTCAACAACAGTACAAAGGAACATTTGATTTTGGGGACAGACGGGATCAACACTGTTACAAAATCAGGAGACCTCTTTCCCCAATATATGCAAGCATTGCCCCCCCTTTCAAGGAACCTTTCCCCAAACCGGCTCTGTCCCCCTTTCATGCTGCTTGTGTTTGAAGAAAGTAAGGTGCCTGGTCTCTACAGTACAAGCCAGCACTGCCCATGTAAAACATCTTTTCATAATGCCAATACACCCCCAAAAGGCCTGTCTAAACAATACATGCTTGCTCCGCATGCCTTTCATGCTGCTGGTGGCCAAATGAAATCCTGCAGCCAGTCGTAAACTATGCACACGATGGCCCAATCCTGCATCATGTCGCTCGCAGTGGCCATAAACTGAACCTTTGACCCAGACATTCACATAACTACACACACGCACACATTTATAAACCCACCAGTTTTCTTTGTCATGAGTTTACAAGCCCTGAATTGGTTGACTCACAAAGGACATTGGATAACTTGATTTCTCCTTAAACTATGCAATAGTTCTTAATAGGTTCAAAAATTGGGCACTTCCAGAAGAGCCTGTTTGACAAGCAAATCTGCTTGTAGTCATTGTTTTGACAGATGTCCCTCGTGTAAACAACTTTTTCACATCCAACAATCATCTTTAACACTTAGAGGGCTGAGATTGCGAGGAAAAGGCTACCCCTGCATTGTTAGCCACGTGCCAGGGACGCAACTACACCAAAACGTCTGGTGACGGAGGGAATCTGGGGGGAAGAGAGGGTGATAGAATAGCGCTTCAAATGGTGTCTTCTGCATTTCTAGTTTATCGTCCATGTTCATCTGCATTTTGACATAATCCCATGTAACATTGAGTGAAACAACTGATGGGAGTGTCTTTGAGGTGTCATTGGCCCTCATTACGACCCTTGCGGAAATTGACTGACCGGACCGCAACAGCGTAAATAGCGTTTCCGCCATTGCACGAAGGAGCAAAGTGCGGCTAATTACGACCCATCGGGCACGAGCATTACGCCATGGCGGAATCCGAAAGGCTGCGATGGCGGAAATGACCCCAAAACGGCCCTTACCGCCGCCGTACGCTGCACCAGGTGCAATACCGCCACCCATCTTAGCGGTCACCGTAATGAGCGGGCACCGTAATGAGCGGGCACCGCAAATTACGGGCACCGTAAATATACGGAAACGGAAGTAAAAGCATGTGGCCGGAACGGGAAACAGCACGCCGCACAACTATAAAATCCGAATCCCAACACAACCATTAAAAATCCGACCCTGACACACATCCCAACCCGTTAGCAACCCCAGTTAAAAAAATAAATATGGGAAAGGTAGCCAAGAAAGCGTGTGATCGCAAGCGGCAGGTCCACTTCTCCCGAGAGGAACTGACCGTGCTGACCGAGACCCTGCAGGAAAATGCCGCCGTCGTCTTCTCCAGTCAAATGACCAGGACGGCCCTTGCCAACAAGAAGGCCATATGGGCCCTTGTGGCACAGCGCGTAAGTGCGGTGGGGACAACACCCCGCACGCCACAGCAATGTCGCAAGCGGTGGGACGACCTGCGGATCCGCGTACGCAGCATACTTTCTGCGAACAGGAACATCGCCACAGCTACCGGGGGGGGATCAGAGTCGCCCATCAAGTTGACCCCCTGGGAGGAGATCTGCGCCTCCACCATAGGAATGGAGAGCATAGAGGGAGTCGGAGGGATGGAGAAAGGAGTGCCGACATCCGGAGAATCAGGTAGGTTTGCCAAGAGAAACAATGCGAAATCCACAAACCACGAACATGTGCAGTACCATGTGACCCCATAGTGCAATACATACTTTGCCCTGACAGCGCCCTCTAAAAGTCAGAATGAATAAACAAATTAATCAAGATGCCATAAACAACCCCTACATGTGCAGCATGCACCCCCTAACTGCAGGCAGCCAAATGAATGCATCCTCAATCCACACGAAAATGAGACCACCTCCAAGGCCCAGTCCCATATCAGCCTCATGTACCACCCCAATGCATTTGATACGTTGCCATTCCAAATCCGACAGACCCATAACTAACGCTCGCCCCTCTTTACTCCACCACAGGGTCCGATACCAACGACGAGCTGCAGGACACCCCTACCAGCACGCCTGCAAAGAGGGCCAGGACCAACGTCCCAAGAGCCTCCACCTCAGGTGCAAGGATCAAGACACGGCAGCAGCAGGAATCAAGTGCCAGCACACTGGAGGGGACTGCAACAGGCACCCCAGCAGCCAGCAAGTCCACAACCCCAGCACCACAGGTCCCCCCAAAGAACGTATCTGATGGCACTGCCTCTGGTGGTAGCAGCACCATAGGTGACACAGCTGTCATGCCAGCATGCTCCGACACGGAAAACAGTGCTGGCGACGTAGGTACCATCCATGACCTTTCCCAATCCCCCTGCATGTTCCATCCCCTACACCATGACGAAACCACGCAGGGGCACCCTGAAGACGACGACTGGCCAACCCCCACAAGTCCTGTGCCAAGGCAACATGTGTTGAGCAGCCCCCCTGTCACACCACCGCAAATGTCCATGGCCCAGCAGAGGCAACAGTCCCTCGACCTGCTGATCGAGCAACAGCAGGAAGCGTCCACGCTACTCAAGGACCATGCAAATGAATGCGGGGGTTCCAGGGCAGCCATGGAAACATCCACCGAGACACTCAGGGCACAAATAGAGAAAAGTAGTGAGAGCCTCAGGGGAGAAATGGAGAGAAGCACCGAGAGCCTGAGAGCACAAATGGAGAGAAGCACCGAGAGCCTGAGAGCACAAATGGAGAAAAGCACCGAGAGCCTGAGGGGGGAACTGCATGCGACGTCCAAAGACGTTTGTGCTGAACTTGCTGCTGTGCGCCGTGTGCTCTCGGAGCTCTCACAAACCCTCAGAGACATGCATGGACGCGAGCAGGCAGAGACGTCATCCGTGGCAAGTTCCGTCCAGGGCAGCCCCCAACGCAGATCTGGCAGGAACCTGCGCTCCACGGGCAGGGGTGCCCCTGATACCCGTAGAGGGGGCTTGCAATAGCGTCTACCCACGGGCAGCATGCATATCTGGACACTGGTGTTGGGGGGGGGAGGAAGTAGGGTGGAGGGGGTGTGTTGGGCTTCACTGGGTGGCGGGTCCATAGGGTGTATGAATCAAATCACATTAACAATACAGCACTTCATTATCATCCAATGACATGTGTGGACATTGATATTTGCGTACGAGGCCTTCA
Source organism: Ambystoma mexicanum (assembly GCF_040938575.1). Taxonomy (NCBI): domain Eukaryota; kingdom Metazoa; phylum Chordata; class Amphibia; order Caudata; family Ambystomatidae; genus Ambystoma; species Ambystoma mexicanum. The sequence continues at coordinate 302,955,634 of NC_090923.1, read as the reverse complement.
TAGGCGTACAGTCCACTATGTGCCTGTACTACACACACACAGTGCCACAGGTCCCCTTTCCGTGTAATAGGCACCATGCGTGGTTGCTAGAAGCATGCATCTATGATGCTCTGTCGGATTGCACGTGCATCCTGTGCCTCATGGACTCCCTGGGGTGCCTCCACATCCCCACCCTCATCATCATCATCTTCAGGTGCATGCAGTACAGCGTCAGGGGGCATGGGCACATTCCTACGTATGCACATGTTGTGCAGCATGACACATGCCATGACCATCTTAGAAACCCTCTCATGGCTGTACATGAGTGCCCCGCCAGACCTGCTGAGGCTGCGGAAACGAGCCTTCAGTAGGCCGAATGCCTGTTCAATGACCACACGGCTACGTGAGTGGGCATGGTTGTAGTCCTCCTCATGCTGGTTCTGTGGGTTCCGGATTGGTGTAAGGAGCCATCTCTTCAGTGGATACCCGGCATCACCTGTATGGGACGAATAAAGGGTGTCAGTGGAATGATAGTGCTAAGTAGCCCCCCCCCCCTCCTGCAAGGTCATTGACGCATCAAATGGGCCACGATGTCATGCATGGAATGAGACTCACCGAGTAGCCAGGATCTGTGCCCTGCGTGTCGCTCCATGTAGCGTGGTATTCTTGTGTTCCTCAGGACCATAGAATCATGGGTAGATCCTGGAAATCTGGCACAACAATGCGTAAAGATCTTGTTGGAGTCACACACCATTTGCACATTGATTGAATGAAATTGTTTCCGGTTGCGGTACTGGACCTCCATGGCATGTGGGACAACCAATTCAACATGGGTGCAGTCGATGGCACCAATGCAACCCGGGATGCCGCCAAGTGCATGGAATCCCACCTTTGCGTTGGTAATCTCCTGGTACGTGCGTGGTAGTGTGATGTGGTCGTCGGCGTGCTTCAGGAGGGCATCGTGCACTTGGGAGAGTGTCCGTGAGAACAGTGGCTGTGAAATGCCATGCAACTGTCCCACTGTGTGCTGGTAGGTGCCTGTGGCCAGGAAGTGGAGTACAGACACCACCTTCAGTAGGGGTGGGATGGCGGTTGGGCTATCTATCATGCTCACGAGGTCAGCATGTGTCATGTCCACAATGGCGATTATGGTGTCCCGGTCCAAACGGTAGAGGGTGTGGATCTGCTCAGCAGTGAGGTTGAACGGATCAGCTCGGAGGCGTGGGATTGCGGGCCGCCTGCGTGGTGGTAGTGGCAGTGCTTGTGGGCCTTGCTGACCCTGCCTTGCCCTCCTCCTCCTCCTTCTCCTCCGTCTCCCCTGTGCGCCCGGTTGTTGTACCTGTTGTTGTTCGTCGTCTTCTTGTAGTTGTAGCACTTGCAGTGCTATCTGGTGCCCCAGGCCCAACATCGCTAGTCCTGCCGGTAGCATTTTGGAGTGGGAGTGGTTGTGGGAGGGGTTTGGGTCTGCTATATATGTGCTGTCGGCCTGTATGGCCTCCACCTGTGCTGATTGAATGAATCTGTGGCAGATGCAATCCCTTCTGGCCGAGCACGTCCCGCACGTAAGGCTGCATTTGGCCGCATGGCATCTTGGGATTGGAATCATGTATCAAATCCCGATGGCAGTGTGATGTACTTTGACTGATTTTCATGCTATGCTCCCATTGTTACACATGCTATGATTGCAGCCGCTTACATACCTGTGAAGAGTCAGTGGTATGTAGGGCTCGATCGATGGCCGACCCTCATGCAGCACAGTATCGTACTTCACCGACGGGCGTGGCGTCCCATTTGTGATTGCAGCCAGTTAGCATTATGACACACAGCCGCACTACATTGATGTAATTGTGAATGCAAGCGTTCACAGAAGCCTTTTCGACGTAATGTTGCAAGTGAGGAATTCGAAGGCCAGGATTTTTGGTTGCGAAGTAGCGGTGAGGAGACGCCCACAGGTCTGCCTGGAAATGTAACGTTCTATTGTTGAATGTCCTTGGGACAGGGCCCATAACGAGCAAGCAATGAATGACATGAATTGAATGGGATGCGCAATAGCGTAGTGGACGATAAGGCAGGACGTTCCCAAGTCCATCTAGCTTCACGACACTACAGATCCGGCCAGGAGCACAGTGGTTTTTGCAGACTGCATTACGCACAGACGCGATGGAAGTTTCACATATTATGTGAGTGAATGTTCATGCGTTTTCATTGCGGGATGAGGGAATGATGAATGGATGCATGGACAGATGATTCCATTTAGGGTCTGCCATGTACATGTGTTTTTTGATTCAATCCCCTTCCCCTGCGCTATGTGATGCAAGGCTGCCATAGTGGGACTTACGTCTATCTGCCCTTGTCGGATCCTCCCTGTCTCGACGCGCCTTCATACACTTGTGTCTAGGCACGTTACTAATCCCATGTCATGGGTTCTATCTTGACGGACGCATGCACAGTAACCGACGTTGCCAATGGTGTATTAACCTCGATTGGTTTCGTTATGTATCGATACTGATTTAGGGGTGTGTATATTCCTTTGGAGTGGGCTAGCATGCATATGGGTGTGGATTTGGTGTGTTGAATGAAGATAGTGATGCATCATGTGTCATGTAGTGCAATCGGTTAATTTGTGTTTCATTTTGGTGACAGGTATCTCCTGCCCTATTGCAGATGCCATCTGTACGCCACTCCTCCAGATGGTTTTTACTCTCGACACCTGCAGCTTCGGGTGAATCAGTGGAGCAGCATTACGATCTTATGGGACGATCGCCAATGGGCCACATGCCCTTACGCTGTTCTGGTGGCTAGGTGCAACATTTCGGCCTTTCAGCTGGACTAGTGCCTGCCTCATGGGACGGACCTGCGGTTCTTGCCGCTTCCATGTTGCCTTTTGGAACGTTGATGTTGGCCCTGTGTGCCATGATGGTACAGGGCGTCACACAAGTGGAAGCTGGTCAATTATTGCAGATGCAGCCCTCGGTGATGATGGATGTTTTGGTGTTATTTTACAAATTGCTGTGAGGCCTTTGTCATTTGGATGTGCATTTAAATTGTATTCCGATATTTGGCGTGTTGCGTTATTCTTTGCAGGTGATGTGGCGATTTTCGATTTGTGGCGGTATGTATTGCGAGATGATCTGCATTGTGTTCCGCCTTCTGAGTTGAGTTGTGTGGTACAGTACTGGCCGCTTTTGCCTACGTAGCACAGTGTGGTCACGGATAGGGGCTGCCATTGTGACTGTTTACATGATGTGCTGTTCAGGGGCGGGGGATTGGCTTTTGGCCGACTGGTGCCTGTCAGCCAGGTCGATTGATGGTATGATGGGATGTTCAGAATGTGGCTGGTCACAGGTGCCTGTGTTTGCGTGCGTTTGTTGGAGGGGGACTGGGGTCATGTCCATTGGAATAGCTTCTGTATTCATGCCATCTGTGCCCTGCAGCTCCCATCGGCCCCTCTTGGGATGTGCCTGGCTGCTCAGTCACTCTGCCAACTTGTGTGGTACATGCTTCTGCTGATGGTTGGTTTGTTTACTGGCAAGAGTACAGGTCTGGTGCAATCCCCCTCAGGATGCTGTTTTGGATGTTGCCTTGCGCTGGTGGCAAGCGATGGGGGACTACTGTTGTTTTGTGTCATGTGTTCTTGATTTCCATTTTGATGTCTTGTACCTTCACATGCCTGTGCTGCATCAGTACGGCTATGGTGAAATGCCGTACATGGATGCCCACTCACGGGGCGCTTCGAACACCTGCATGCATTTCTACGTTGGCATGCATGGGTGAATTGTAGATTTCACTGGTTGCATGGTGTGAGTACATTGCGCCTGCCAGGAGTTGTGCAATGTGGCCAGGGAGTGGAGTACAGGCACTCAGTGGGCCATTTACGGTTGGTTCACGATGCCGTATTTCTCGCCATGGCGGAATGGTCCATTCCGCCATGCCTGATGGCGTTAGGTACATGTCCGCTAGGGTCGGAATTGGCGTACCGTTGCACCATGGTGGTGTTTGCGGTTTGGCATGGTGCGCGCGCGCGTGCTTAGTGCAGTTAGCGTTGGCGTTCACTACGGTGTCGCTAATGGCTTCGTACTTTGCGGTGACGGGTCATAGTCGCACCGAGCGCTTTTCGATGGCGGTATTGCATTTCCGCCATCGTTTTCCCCTTTCCGCCAGGGTCGTAATGAGGGCCATTGAGCAAGCTGACATGGGGTCTCGTGCAACTGATTTGAAACTTTGAGTAGTGAATTTGTACATGGCACAGTGTCACCTGAAGTAGTATCACTTTGTCCAACATTCTACAATATAGCATATTAAGGCACAACAGCTGGAGAAAGAATATTTTTCATGGATATAAACAAATAATCTTGTCCAACTGCGATATTTCCAAAGTGAAATGGGTTGTCTATAGTTAATGGGTGGTTTGTTGGGAATGACTTGGTAACAAAAACCACCTCAAAATCGTTCTACCTCCTACCATAGCGGACAACACCTCTTGTCACACAACTCAAGCACCAACACAACACAGCTTACACAATGGACCGTACACCAAGTGAGGGCATGTTTCTACAATAAACCTCCCTGTACACCACACTAATCCCGGATAGACCAAAACATCCCCGTGTCCTAAAAAGTGAACCCAATAAACGAGCTGCTATACTATACTTACTGTTCAAAAATATAATATCAAAATATACCCCGATCTCATGGAAATATTCTATTGTAATATACAAGAAATGGGATTGATGGACTCTGGCTAATTACGGTCCCATTGCACTTCATGATACTGAAAACAAAATCTTTGCATCATTTTGCGTGAATTGGCGCAATGGGCTCTCACTCGGGGATACCTGGTCGAACTGCAAACCAGTTTTAGGAATGGGGTCCACACTACTTTAAATGGGTCTATTATGGATGCAGTACAGCAAAGAGCTTGGCGTAAAAGCACTCCACCCATATTTGCTGCCTGTATCGACTTTTCCTTCACTTTCGTTACAGTCAGTAGAAGCTTATTATGGAACAAATGTGGTGATTGGCATATCCCTAAACCACTGTATTACTGTTTTGCTCTATCTGCACACGGACACGTGCCTAGAAGTAAGCTTGGACCAGCAAGATACCCGTTCCTGAGATGATCGAACATACAGGGGCCTTGGACAGCAAGGCGTGCAGGCTCCATGCCATTTTAACTTGTACGTGTCCGATGTGGGGGAATTCCTTGCTTGCTCTTACGGTGCTGGTGCCAGGGCTAACAGATGTTTGGGTAACATATGCAGATGACTCATTATATTAGGTCTTCAGTGCCTTTATTAATGCCACCATCCAATGCACCGGTAAGAATAACCTAATAGTAAATGCAAGTAAAGCAAAAATTCTAAGATTTTATGGTGGGTCAGTAAAGCCAGATAAATTCACTTGGAAAATCGGTAGAGCTCCGATTGGGCCTGTAACTCAAATAAAACATGTGCGATTTTATCACGATTCCTCTCCATGTAAAAATAAAACATTGTTCAAAGGTTATTGGTGAAAGCTACTACATGTTTCTGAAATGAAACGGATTAACAACGTGTATTGTAGATTTTCGATTATAGAACGTATCCATGTTCATAATACAAAAATAGTACCATCCCTTCTTTATGGCCAGGAGATTTACCATTCGTCATGTGAATCGATAATCTTAAATCTTGAAAGTAAAATCTGGAAGAAAACTTTGGCCATTCCAAATTGTGCGCCGATCTCGATTATTGGATATGAATGTGGCTTGATTTCACTTCATGGTTCGCTGTAATGGACAATTGTAACCTTTTTATAGATTTGTCTGCTCCCCTTATAACTCGCCGTTTTGTGATTTTTAGAAACATTTTACAACTGAAAGTTGGTCTGATCTATGATTTTATGACTAGGAGTGAAATTATATTCGGCTTTATGAATCTGCTAAAGCACTCATTTGTAATGTATGGGGTCATGAAAAAAGATGTGTGTGATACAATAGAAAAACTAGGCACTATAAAAATGATCGCCCCCCCCAAATTAGATGAACACTTTAGTTCTCCAGCATGGGGTCTGGCATGGATTCACATGCTCATGAATATTCCCCGTCGTCAGGCTGGGAATCCTCGGTAAAGAAAAAACCAGTATCAGTTTCATTTCTGATCTGTCTTTCGTAGTAATAACCAATCACTGGTCTCTGCATCATACTGACCACAGCCAATGACTGCCCTCTACCTAAGCACCGCCTCTGGCAGCCATCTTCAGATTTTTACCGCACGTTCATGTGTTGGGATCCTCGTGCTATTGCTCTCGAGCGTTAGTGCTATTTTTTCACGTTTTTTCTCAAAAACTTCGTTTTTTCGGTCAAAAGAGCCTTAAGCTCCACCGACTCTCCATCCGATCAACGGGGACCCGTGTCGGATTCGTCTGCGCCCCTCAAGGGTGAAGATTTCGTCGAGCTACGCTTTTGGAGGACCCCAGAAGCTTCTCAGGCCCGGACATGGCCCAGGAGAAGGGAAGCTCGACGCCCGGAAAGCTGTTCAGGATCTGCCCTGGATGCCAGCTGCAGAACGTCTTTAAGGAGGACGAACACTCCTTTTGTCTCTACTGCTTACATGAGGACAAGACGCACGCGGAGACGGACTGTGCGTTTTGCTGCAATATGTCGGAGCGGACCATGAAGGACCGCCATCAACGTCTCGTCAACTGGCTGGAAGGGAAGAGCCCGTCAGGCGAGAAGAAGAGGAAGAAATCCGAGCGGTCTTCTAAGACCTTTGAGGACGCCCCGGCGACGGGGGTCCAACACAAGGCCAAGCACCGCGAGTCTGCTGGCACCGGGAGCGCCGAACGGTCGGGCTCTACGGGTGCCAGGCAGGGTGCACCCTCCCCGGCACCATCAGCCACGAGCCAACGCTCTGGGTCGGGTAAGAGGAAGGGCGAGCACCCGGCGAAGCTCCTGGAGAGGCCCCGGTCGAGCTCGAAGGCCCCATCGGAGGGGGAGCGAGGCAGTGTCCCCCCCTCAAGGATAAGGCGGTGAGCGCACCTAAGGTGGTGAAGGCCTTAATCCATCCGGCCAAGCCCTCTATCGATACTGTCGCGGCGGCCCTGGCTCAGCCTGTGGAGGCTACACCAGTAGTGGCGACCTCGGGGCTCAGAGTCTCCCTGCCACCTCGGAGGGAGTCCTCTTTTGTGCCCATCGATAGGACCCCCGTGAAATCCCCGGCGGGGAAGAAGAAAGGGGGGCAGGGCTTCGTCGTAGATTCGGCCTCAACCTCGGAGGAAGAGCTGATCGAGGTCTTAAGCCACGGCCTTGGCGTGGAAGAAGACCGGCCCGTCGGGATGGATCCCGACGCAGGTGACGACGACATCGTCGAGGGTGCCGACGGGGCCCCTGATCGCCCGTCGGATTCCCCTCTGCCAGCGCCGCAAGACAACTCGGTGGCCATTTTGTTGGCTATACAGTCCTTATGCTCAGAGATAAGGACGAGACTACCGTTGCCGACGGAGGAACCTCTCCCGTCGGGGGATCCTGAACCGGGACCTTCTGGTGTTCCCCCACCCAAGAAAAGAAGGATTCACCCTCCACCTCCTTTTCAGCCGTCGCGCCCCGTCCAACCCTCCTCCCCGTCCACCCGAGGGGATGATACGGGGACTGACACGGCAGCGACGGGTACGGACGACGAGGTATACGACAAGGATCTACCGTCGTCACCTCCCACCAGGGCTTCTCCGCCCGACGAGATTGGATCGTTCCACTCCATGATCGCCAGGGCATCCGAGCTTTTCCAACTCTGCCCTGAGGAGAAGAAAAAGGAAGGATTCCTTTATCAACGGCGCGAGGCCAAGAGGAAGACGGTCCTCGCGGTGCCTCTACTGGACGACATTTGGGTTGAGGGCCTCGCCCTCCTCAAGAACCCTTCCACGACGCCAGCTAGAAGAGACCGGTACGAGAAGAAGTACCGGGTCCCGGACGCGGCCCCCCTGTGCCTCCGGGCGCAGCCTACCCCGGACTCCGTCGTCTCCGCGGCGGCCAGGAAGAAAGCGGGGGGGGTTGCGGCCTCCACATCGACTTCCCCACCGGACGGCGAGGGAAAGAAATTGGACGCTATGGGACGCAGGGTCATCTCGTCTGCAGCGACGACGATTAAAGCGGCCAACGCCTTGGCTATCGTGGCCCGCTACGACAGGGAGCTATGGTACAAACTGGCTCCCCTGCTGGACTTCCTACCGGACGACAAGAGGGCGGATGCCCTGGAGATCCTGCAGGAAGGTGAGGTGGCGTCAGACCACGCCATCACTATTGCGACGGACATCGCCGACACTGGGTTTCGCCAGTTGGGCAACCGCGTGTACCTTAGGCGGCGTGGATGGCTCAAGGCTACTGGACATGCCGTTCGATGGGAACAACCTGTTTGGGAAAACAGTGGACGATTCCCTTCAGGCCATTAAAGCGGACACTGAGACGGCCCGGGCCCTTGGGGTTCTGCAGCAACGACGGACGCCCTTTCGGAGCAGCGGAGGCAAGGGCGCCTCCAAAGGTTCCGGTTTCTCCACCTACCGTCAAGCGGCCCCCTCGTCGTCTCAGGAGGCCTACAGAGGACGAGGCAAGTCTGGCGGACCCCGCCGTCGTCGCCAAGGAGGTCAAGGCGGCAAAGCCTCGTCGAAACAGGATTGAACCGGCCGTGGGGTCGGGCCCCCACCGAAGCACCCCGGTGGGAGGCCGGCTGGCGAGCTTCGTCAGCGTGTGGGAGTCCATCTCCACCGACCGTTGGGTGCTGGACGCCTTAGCCCGGGGCCACGCGCTCGAGTTTCAAAGAAGGTGCCCGCGCGTCCCCCCCGTGGCCAGGAAAGAGCTTCACGTCCCTCAGCTTCTCCTGGAGGTAAAGGCGATGCTCAGGAAGGGCGCCATCGAACTCGTCCCAAAGAGGCTTCGGGGCTCCGGAGTTTACTCGAGATACTTCCTCGTGAAGAAGAAGACGGGAGGATGGCGCCCCATCCTAGACCTGCGACGTCTGAACAAGTTCATCAAGGCGCAGAAGTTTCGGATGGTCACCCTCCAGCACGTCCTGGGGCAGCTGGAGGAAGGAGACTTCCTGTCGTCGTTGGATTTGGAGGATGCCTACTTCCATATTCCCATCCTAAAGGGGCACCGAAAATTCCTCAGGTTTGTGGTCCATGGGCGTCACTACCAGTTCAAAGCCCTCCCCTTCGGACTACGGTCGGCACCCAGGGTATTCACCAAGTGCCTTGCACCGGTGGTGGCGCAGCTGCGCCGCGAGGGGATCCACGTCTATCCCTACCTGGACGACTGGCTCATCCGAGCCAAGACGAGGGAGCTCGCCGTGGAGCACACGGCAAGGACCATCCAACTTCTCACGGACCTGGGATTCTCCGTGAACTACGCCAAGTCCCACCTGGTACCCGCGCAAAACGCACTGTTTCTGGGAGCGAAGCTCGACACAGTGTCCCTTCTGGCCTCCCCGTCGGAGGAAAGGACCAGGTCCATCCTGGGCAAGGTACAGCGGATGTTGGTTTCCGACGCGGCCAAGGTGAGGTCCATCAAGTCCCTCCTCGGAATGATGTCTTCTTGCATCTACCTCATTCCCATGTGCAGGCTCCGGATGCGCCCGTTGCAGGAGTTCCTGGACGCGCGCTGGATCCAAACGACGGGCAGCTTCGAGGAGAGGATCACACTCGACGAGAGTTTCCGCCGAGCGGTCCGGTGGTGGGGCAACCGCGCACATCTGACTGCGGGCATGGACTTCCAGACCCCAGACCACCAGGAGACTGTGACCACGGATGCCTCCCTGGAAGGGTGGGGAGCGCACACCGAAAATCTGCACGCAAGAGGCCTTTGGCTCCCGACGGAGAAGTCCCTCCATATCAACGTCCTGGAGCTCCGTGCAGTGTTCTGGGCCCTCAGGTCCTTCCTTCCGTCCCTCAAGGGCAAGGTGGTGAGGATCTTCACCGACAACACCACCACCATGTTTTACATCAGGAAACAAGGCGGAACCAGGTCCCCAGCGCTGTCCAAGGAGGCGCAGGACCTGTGGCATTGGGCCGTCGCCCAAAGGATGTTTCTGGTGCCGTTTCATCTGGCAGGGATAAAAAACACCATCGCCGACTCACTCAGCAGGGAGCTGCGCTCGTGCCACGAGTGGGAACTACGGCAGGATCTAGTGGATCGCCTCTTCCGACGGTGGGGCACACCCCAGATCGACCTGTTCGCGACGGCGACGAACTCCAAGTGCCGGAGGTTCGCCAGCAGGTTTCCCCAGGCGAGGAGCATGGGCGATGCTTTCTCGTTCCCCTGGGAGGGCCTGTTCCTCTACGCGTTCCCTCCTTTGCCACTGCTAATCCGGCTCGTCAACCAGCTCAAGAGGTCACGGTGCAGGATGATCCTCGTCGCACCTGCGTGGCCGAGGCAGATATGGTTCCTGGACCTTCTGGACTTGTCAGCGTCCCCGCCAATCAAGCTGCCGGTGGACGCGGATCTACTCTCCAGGGAAGGAGGCGCCATCCTCCACCACGACCCGAAATCGCTGAACTTGCAGGCCTGGCTCCTGCAGCGCTAGAGTTTGGAGGATACGACATACCGGCCGACTGCAGAGAGGTTCTTGCAAAGGCCAGGGCGTCCTCTACTCTTAAATGCTACGGACACAAATGGAAGAGGTTCTCTGTCTGGTGCCACGCACAGAAGATTAACCCTCTACGGATTACGGCTCCCCAGGTACTGCCGTACCTGCTGACGCTGGCCAAAGCTGGACTGGCACACGCGTCCATCAAGATTCATCTTGCTGCGATCTCCCGATACACCAGAACCACGGGCCGGACGTCCTTGTGGTCTCATCGTCTGGTGAAAGAGTTCATGAAGGGACTGTTCAGATCGTTCCCGCCGGTGAAGGCTCCGGCCCCGGCATGGGAGCTCAACGTGGTGCTGACCAAGCTCATGGGACCTCCGTTCGAGCCTCTGCACTCGGCCCCGTTGAAGTTTCTGTCGTGGAAAACAGCGTTTCTTGTGGCCATCACCTCCGCACGACGGGTGGGAGAGATCCAGGCCCTTTCCTGCAAGGCCCAGTACTTGACTTTTCACGACACAAGGGTAGTGCTCAGGACGCACCCCACCTTCATGCCCAAGGTACCGTCGGACTTCCATCTCAACGAACCCTTGGTGTTGCCTGTGTTCTTCCCGTCGCCTTCGTCGCCGGCTGAGAGGACTTTGCACTCGCTGGATGTGGCTAGAGCGCTGAAGTTCTACGTGGACCGCACGAAGTGTTTTCGGAAAACGTCACAACTCTTTGTGAACTTTGGACCTGTCAATCAGGGGAAGGCTTCCATTTCCAGATGGCTCTCCGGCTGTATCATGTACTGTCATCGGTTGGCAAACCGACCGCTGCCTGGCCGTCCGAGAGCCCATTCCACCAGAGCGATCGCAGCTACCACGGCGTTCCTTTCTGGTGTGCCCCTGCTGGACATATGCAGGGCTGCTATGTGGAGGTCGACGCACACCTTCACGAAATTCTACTGCGTCGATCGGGATTCCAGGGAGGAGTCCAGGGTCGGCCAAGCAGTGCTGCGCAACCTGTTCGCCTGAGGTGAGCCTGGTGAGGAGGTAAGATGCTTAATGTTGAGTTTGATGTACTGCTTAATGTTGAGCCTTTGCCACCTCCCGTGGTTGTGCATGTGTGTACTGCTATGTATTCTTTATTCATGAGCATGTGAATCCATGCCAGACCCCATGGTGGAGAAGGAACCAGTTACTTACCTGTAACTGTTGTTCTCCAGCATGGGTCTGGCATGGATTCACATGCGAACCCTCCCGCCTACCCCTCTGCGGCTCTTCACTTGGTCATACTGCCACTTCACGTGCTTCCAAATCTGAAGATGGCTGCCAGAGGCGGTGCTTAGGTAGAGGGCAGTCATTGGCTGTGGTCAGTATGACGCAGAGACCAGTGATTGGTTACTACTACGAAAGACAGATCAGAAACGAAACTGATACTGGTTTTTTCCTTACCGAGGATTCCCAGCCTGCATGCTGGAGAACAACAGTTACAGGTAAGTAACTTGTTCCTTCTGAGATATTTGAGCGCATTTCCGAATGCGTATTGGAGGTCTCAATTTTTGCGGTTTAGAATGAGCCGCATTCCAACGGGAGCAATTCTGGCCCTATGCCCCAAACTGCCCACATTGGGAAAAGATTGTTTCTGTGGCAACCAAACACTATCCACACTCTAAAACATGCGGTGATTCAGTGCTCCACACTGCGCAGTCTACACATTGTATTGTTCAGGACTTTTGTTCACTCCGAGTATTGGTTGTTGGAACACAACTTTTGGTTAGGTTTATTTAGTGGGGATGAAATTCCATTAACACGTGCAGTAGTAAAATGTGTATGCAGAATTAGTGTTTTTGCCATTAGATGATAGGCTGTTTTGACTTTTAAATATGCTATTTCAATGTATCTTTTCTGCATGTTTTTCTAGTCTATATACTAAACACTTGTGTAGCATTTTGCATTAGCACTTTATTAATGTACTTTCTTCACAGTGCTCTGCTTAGACATTGTTGAGCTTCCTAAAGTAATTTAGATAATTGTATCTGATCTTTTGGTAAATACTTTTGTATAAGGTTTAGTTAAAACACAATATTACAAGAAAAACCTCTCTGCACTCCTTAAACACCACTCGGTGAGAAGCCACAGAACCACTTTATGTTGGCAACCTTGAGCATTCATAAATCCCTGCTCTAGACTCCTTAATACAGCCCCCGCCCTTTTTCTTCCTGCACTTATCGGACCTACCCTGTCTGCTGCCTTAAACCTAGCACTTGCAAATTGCTGGCTGCATTACCACTGTTTGTTGCCTTTATTATTTATTTATTGTTATTTATCTGTTTCTCCTCTGCTTCGCACTTTCCACCTCTCCCCCCCTTCCATGCACTGTTCCCCCTCCCCCCTCTCCCATGCACTTGCGCGTTCTCAATGTCACTGGGCCTAGTAAGATTGCTGTTTTGTTCTCCCCTGTTCCCCTCCCTTGCTTTGTCGCGCTCTGAAACACTTGTGTACGAGCGCGATAGAAATAAAATATCAATCAATCAAAATATTTAAATCGTCCACTCCATAGAAAGGACTATCTTTCTGGATATGCACAGATCAACAATTCAAATGAGCAAATTTGCCCCGCTCCCCATGATTCTACGTTAGTCCCTTCCACCTCCCCCTTCCAGATCAGGAAGCACCAAGAACTTGTAAAAACAGCAGGTGTGTGATGCAAGACTAACGTAACCGGGCATAGAAGAGTTTCACTCATTCGTCTGTGGGGCGATACTGTGGATGGCTCAAGCAATTTCTGTGATTGCCAGACAACAGAGAAGGAACGTTCGTTCTGCAACAGTCCTTCTGCTATACTAGCATCTCTGCTGCACTGACTGGTTGGTGAGTCTATGTATCTGCCTGACAAATGTATATTATGGGACAGACGGAGAGCCAATGCAATACTGGTACAATTCTAGGTAGCAGGATTAAGGGCCAAATACAGAGGAATGCCCCATTGTAAGGCAGTCCACCGCTCCCAACCCCCACGAGTAGTTTGTACTTAATCCCTTCTAAGTACTGAAATGTATACAGTTAATTATGTGTTGGTTAATTATTTGACCCAAATCACACACATTGGTTAAGCAGTGAAATTAACCACCACTGCCCTTTAGCACTTGACTACGTAATTTAAACGTGTTTCTTAGTATGTACATTTAGGTTTTGACATTCATGAACAACAATACTGCCTTATAGTGATTACTTGCAAAATACACAAATCACATAGTAAAGCATCCGTGAAATGTGTAAATCGTTACAGAAAAAAGTTAAACCAAGAGAATAAAATTCTGGCATTTTATTTTTATTTTCATATAATGAATAGAAAACTATTCCCATCAAAATAGTAAACCTAAAATGTCCTGGTTTACACCACTGTACATTTCTGCACTAAAAGAAATTGTGTATTACCGTCACATGGGTATAGAGATTGTCACAAACGTACATCTTGATGTTATACATGATATTGAGAACAATCCACATAAAGGCAAATCCTTTTTTTTGCATGTCAAGCTAGGATACGTAATGGCTATTAATCTTTGCAATCTATTGTATTACTCACTTTAATTGGGTTGCTATTGAACTGGTTGGCAACTAAAGGGGAGGGGGCCTCGCATTTAATAATATCTCATGAATTTGCCAATTGATTAAACAATCATGTCTATGAAAGGCCCTGCTAAGTACAGAAAAGTATCACGTCGGTAGTTGAGGGGCTGTCACGGGGCCTTGTCGTCCGCATTTGGTCTTACTCATGGTGTCTCTGTAGGTGAGTGGGTCCCTTCAACAAAGGCCCAAAATGTGGTGACTGCGGCTGCAGCCATTAAGGTAAGATTCTGCTCGTTAGAACAGAGGTGTGAAAACTGTGCTGCCCAGGACTGCAGAGAATGTGCGTCTGGGACACTTATCCCGGCCACAGGGCCCTTCTGACCAGCCAGCAGGGTGGATAAAGTCCCAGACTGCTCCAAGTAGGCCTGTTTTTTTGCTTTATGGGGAGGCAAGTCCCTGTGGTTGAGGTGCTACTGTGGGGACTTTTCAGTTGTGGGTCTGTCTGGGTTTGCGTGTTCCCTGATGCGTCGGTGTCCTGCCTAAACAAACAGGCATACAGAAAGTCATGGGTCCAGGTCTTCCAGATTCTGAGAACAAAGATAAGAAAACCTGAAATGTCAAATCTGGAACAACAAATGTACAATAAATGTGAGTATTTATTCAAAAAATATCAATTCTATTTACAATTCCTGGAAAACGGGACATATCAATGGTACATACAGCAGCAAAAAATCATTGAGAAACACTCAACCTAAAACCTAATCAACATCACATATATCACATCCAATCATGCCATATGCAAAAAAAATACACATCCCAACATGCCATGCATATGAACTAATTCAAACGGACGAGGAGTTGTGCGGAATTCCCAAATGAAAAATCCTAAACTTCAACAGTTAACATAAAAGTTAGACAATACTTCCAAAAGCACCGACCGGTTTCGACGTTGGTAATTAAATCGCAGCGTCTTCACCAAGGGAAAAAACAAACCTAAAAAACATGTTGGGGATAAATAAATCACAAATTGTACAACCAATTATGCAGTGTAGTACAAGGAACTAATTCAAACTATACTTAAAATTCAATCGGAGGCCTAAGAATTGTCAGGAAGCCAGCAGGGAATGAGAAAACCTGCATGCGAAACGCGGTCATTAACTAACTAAAAGTACACTCTCCATAGGAGCACCTCTAACCCCAAGAAGAATTGAGAAGGTAGAACGCCAACCTAGTACACCAAACAACGTGCCCAATACATTATGTATAGACATATGAAAACCAGATAAATCACAGTCACCACAGTTGCATGGCAGTGATCATAACACCTCAAGAGTGCTCTCGAGAAACCCAGAAATAGTAACACTGAACCAGAAGCCCCCATAGCCTAAAGCCATATCAGTGTGTTATTTGCAACACAGATAAGTACCAAAAGCGGGCATCACCATTGCCCTAGGGAATTCGAAGACCAATCTGCCAGGTACACAGCCAACCGACTTGGGCAATCGGAAGGACAGCACAATGGTGGGCATTGTCCAACGTAGCACAATGATGGCCAAACAACCCCTGCGTGACACATGGTTCAAGAACATGCAGGAAGCCAAACATTGGCCCTGGGTATCGGCAACAGGGCACTGAATGAAAAGGCAAGCAAAAGACGTGTGAGCAGCCCAATGTGTGCTGCCTTGGTACAAATATGGATGTAACCCCCATCCCTAAACTATGCAGGCATATTATTTCGAATGAAAGTGCTTCCCGCAGGGAAGCTCATGACTAGCGTGTCCAGGACGGTGCCGCCAAACTTTCACCGGCACCACCACACATTTCTGAAACGAGTGAGCTAGAAACGCACCTCAATAAAAATTCAGGCGAGGACCGTGAAAGTCGGCATTAGCTTGCCGTCACCTGGGCCAGAGAAGTGAAAAAAAGACTATTAGTTGGTCCTGACAGGCCGCCATGTTGGAATAGAATTAAACATACTGTGACTAACCCCTATTGGTGCATGTAATAAAAATGAATCTAAAATGAAAATTGGGAGTGTATCAAGAATAGAGCAGCAGTGTGGGGGACATGCCAGTAAATGCAAAACAATGAATGAGGCCAATTTCCTTTACATACTGTCTTAACAAACAGCCATTGAGGCCTCGCATCCCGTGGCTTCTGAAGTGCTCCATGTTTTGAGAATTCGGGCATTTGGGATAAGGGTTATTCTACAGTACCACATGCAGGGGGAGGAAGTGGGAGAGGGTGTGGGATTCCCCAATAAGTAATGGGGGTGTACCCAACTAAAAAGTGTAGCTTGAGGAGTCTGCACACTGCACCTATTGTATTTTTTTTATAGTATCGAATTCTATTGCTGTGCTTTCATGTCTTACTGCAAATGCAGAGCAATGTATTGGAAGGATCTGTCATAATTATTCATGCTTGAGCAGTCTGAGGGAAAGTTGAACCACTCACTTTCTGAAAGGACTTGTTCCAAGGAGGATTGCCTAGCATTTTGGTGCTGGACTGCTCAAGTGGGTGGGACAAAGACTGATATGCAAATAAATATTCCTCCTTTGTGAAATGTACAGTGAGCTAAAATGTGGCTGTGGACTCTCGAGTGGGCACCTTCCCATAGAACAGGTCATTAAGCCATGTTCGTTCATAGAGTGGCACCCGTACCTCTTTTTCTATGTTTATAGGGTTATCCCAACGTGGACCCTTTGCTCAGTGTGCATAGAGAGACACGGCTCCACCTCACTGATGAGGCCTGAGAAGGCCCAAACATGTGTCTGGGGTTGCTGTTGGTACTCTTGTTCAATGGAGAATTGCCTAGCGTTTCAGTGCTGGACTGCTCAAGTGGGCGGGACAAAGACTGATTTGCAAATGTCTTGCCTCCTTTGTGAAAGCTACCACGAGCTAAAATCTGGAGTGGCACCTTCCCAAAGAACCGGTCATTAAGCCATGTTCATTCTCGCACAGGGGTGCTCGTACATCTTTTTCTACTTCCGCACTAAACCTTATTTTCTATTTCATACTCTAACTTGCTTAAGTGATCTATATCTTTTTTCGCCTTAGTAAGAGAAGGTCCCCTCACACTGGAAGAATATTAAAAATGTGTTAACTGCAAGAATTTGTAGCACAAGCAGGTTGCTAGTGCTAGACATCTTTTATTTTTTATTTTCAATTTCCACCACCCGCCCCCATGCTAGAAGTGAAAAAGGTATTTCCTAATTTCAACGTCCGACTTTCTTTCAATTTCTTGCCCACTGGCGCTAGTAAATTGGCATTCAGCACTTGCACCACTTTTCAGGGCACAGGGTCTAGTAGGGAAATTTGGGATGTTTTCTCCCTACGAGTGGCGTCCAAATATTTGTGGACTTCTGGCCATTTACATTTATGAGCTTTGAATATTCCCTAGTCACTTGTGGGCGATTCTTACATCTCTACCCATGATCTCATCCTTTCATGCTCCTACACAGAATTGTGAATGGCACTCTTGAAGGCTCTCCGTACCCACCAAAACATCGTAGTATCCTTTAATTTGCTTATGTATGCATAGAGCGCCTTGTGTGGGGATGTGCCATGAGTGAGCTTAGAGACAATTCAACCTGTTGTATGCACTGTATAAACGATTACTATTCTATTTGAAGCAATACTGTAGTCCAACTATGAAACAGTAATTGTTAGTCTATAATTCACATTTAAAAAATCATTTCTATGTGACCCCAATTATGGAACTTAAAAAAGTAAGCCAGAGTGCTGTGAAGGTATTTTCCCAGGACCACATACTACGTACGGTCAAGTGGGTAAGCCAGAATTGTGGGCCCATGTTTCTTGTTTTCAAATGTTGCAGTTTAAGCAGCAGTCTATATCTCATCGCATCTTTACATGTGCACCAATGTATGTCTAATAGTGGTCTTTAAAAATCTATCCCGGGTTCAATAAAGTTACATTAAAATCCTTAAACCACACGTTCAATCAACCCAACATAATATAAGAATTCCTAATAGAAACATGTTGGACAAAGATCATTCAGAGAGTCTGTTTGCAACAAGGCAATACCGTAAGGTATGCAATTTTAAAAATGAATCTTTCTTCACATGACTATTTAAAATGCAAAGAATAGAAACCACTGCCTGCGTGCTGAAGCTGAGAGACCCACACATTTACCACACGGATCGATTTCAGAAGTTGACAAACTTGGTAAGAAAAATACATCTATATATGATTTAGTGATAGATTTAGTGTGGTGTTCAGTTGTATGCATATATGAGGATATACACTAACATGCAGGACGATGTTAAAACTGCTGTGGTTTGTATGCACAATGCAAAGAGTTATATGGTCTGCCCTAAGTTAGAATTTTGTTTATGGCCAACATGGTGTTTCATCCTCCAGAATCAATAAAATAACTACCACAATGTTGGTTAATATTTCTTCTTAATGTCACGTCACGTTGGGCATATTTCTAAGCAGCAAACGTGTTGGCACTGTGTACCTGCAAAAGGCTCACTTTAGATAAACTTCCATCTACTAAATCCAATCATCAATGCTAATGAAAAGCCATATTCTGGTCTGCTGCCTGATGAACTACTACCAGGGGCATATCTTGAACCAAGGGTGTAAATATGTTTTCCAACTAGCAGTAGGGGGCAGCGGTTTACATTGGATTGCTTGGGTACACGAAAATAATTTACATGCAAAGCAACCGCTCTGTGAAATGTTTTCAAAGTCAGTTAAGTTAATCCTGTCGACCGACAACTGCCCAATTTTACCATTTTAACATAACTACTTCATTCAACCCAAATCATAATAATATGGAGAAGCAGAGCTCCTGTATTGTCCCACTTAGGATCCGAAATGTTCTGCCGATGTTAGTGTTGTCATTTTGCCTTCTTACAAAATACTGAAGTTTAAATTTCACATTTACAAGAAGGGACAGATTTACAGAGCGATGAGTGCCAGTCGGGCATAGTATCTCTCGAACTTAACTTCACACAACAAGAAGATCTCAAGGACTAAATTCCAACAAGTCGTTTACATAGTTGCCAACATTACCCATTCCAATCTATAGGTACTTATCCAGTCTTGTGTTTTTTCTTTGCATTCCGGGACTTGTAGTCCGAGATTTATAATGGGAAATGTCGAACTACAAGCCCCAGTATACAAAGAAAGAAACGGGACTGGATAAGCATCTGGAGATTGGAATGGGTCATGTTGCACTATGCATTTTCTATTGCCAAATAGTCCTGTGTAAACGCCATACAGCCTTTGATGTTTCGTGCAAAGCACTTTGCATCCTTGGACCTAGTTTTGCTTTTCCCAGAAGGTTGGACCAAATCTCCAAATATAGAGTGTTGGGATGCACATACAGCGTCCCAGCCAGGCAAAAAGGTTCAGGTTGTAGGAAAACCTATTGGCACAAATTATTGTGGGAGCAGGTGAAGCTTTGCTTAACTGAGGGCACATTAATTGTTTTAGTTGGTTAGACACATTAGATACTCGCATATAGAGGCACAGAAAGAGCAACACATGTATTAATGTTGTGGTTGCAGAGGCCCTGTGTTTAGTTGTATCACTAGTTATGGTCTGTAGTGAGGTGTGCAGGAATAGCTGAAACAAGGTGGAAGATGGAGTCGGGCAGCTACTGTGGTAGAAGCGAGATCAGTATTTTACATGGCAGAAGCGACTCCATATTGGATGTTAAGGCCTAATGTGCCATGGACAGAATAGAAAGCAGGCTCTGATGTCGAGCTGTGGCTCCGTTTAGCTGAACTCCAAAAACAAATCCCCTTTCCTGTTCCACAGGGGAGAAGCTGAGGCCCGAGGCAACCGCGGTGCACAGATAAATGCTAATTGTATAAAGCTGCATGGCTTGAACGTGGTGGGAACAGAATGTTTATTGTGGGGAGAGCAGGAAGGGATGTCCCTTTTTCAGGACAAATTCATGAGAATGGGGCATAAGGGTTTATGATGCCAAGGGGCAGGAAGATTTAGAGTACTACTGCCCGCCACAAGAGTAGTCATCCCATTTGAATTACAAGCACACGTATAATTAAAAACAAATCCCTGAAATTCAGATCCAAGAGTGGTGCCCCAGTCACGTAATTATTTGGCACTTGGGATGGAAGGAGATGAGCGGCTGCCGTGTCGGGAACTTTTTGAATTGGGATAGGAGGAGCAGGGGTGATGCCAAATAATTCAGTACAAGGGCCAGTGTGCAGCTTGTGTGCGCTACAGCGTATGGTATAATGAGAAGGCCTATTGTCTTATCAAAGCAGAGTTGGCCTCACCAGTTCACTTTGATTGCTTTTGGATCGGAGGGGTGCCCATCATGTGGTAGTCTCGATTTTATTAATGTGAATACGTTTAAACCAACAATCCCTTTGCCGAGCTGCAGCCATGAACAGAATGGATGTACATTAAAACAAAGTCTGACGACAACAAAAGAATGTCATAAAGCAGATCTAAGAACCTATACTGAAACGATATGGAAGTACTTAAGGATGACTATGTAACTGAAGCACTAAAAGAAACACGTACCCAACGATACAGTAATCATGAACACAGACAAATGAAGTGACTCACTGGTCAATAACTGTAAATACGCCGTAACGCAAAGTAGAAAGAACATATACAAGCTTGCTTATGTGAGGTGTGTATATATTAGACGTTTAGGACGACCATTAGAAGAAGATGGACAATGGCCTATTTCAATCAACCCAGCTACCTCAAAATACCAGCCCAGGATCCTGAATTGAAAAGACGATGAGGCTGTATTTCCCCAGCAAAATAAAGGAGTACATTGGCCTAGGACTAAGGATGTGATTTTGGGAGATGAAGGCAAAGTATGAAAGGAGTCCAAAGAGCATACCATGTGCGAAGGACATATTTCTGAAGATTAGGAGGAACAAGAACATTTACAGTTGCCAAGTACCAATGAATGTATAAAGTCGATAGTGAGCGAGTCTCCAAGGACCAAGAGGCGCAACTGAACCCAGTCTAATTTAATGAAATAGTGTTAAATACACTGTCGAAATTGACAAATGTGTGGTCTCTTAACACGTGATGAAGAGCTTGCAAACAAGGGCTTTTCATTAGACTTGAAACTAATGGTGTGCCTACACTACCATGAATCTTCTGTGACGGTGCAGACTGGCAAGGTCAGTCTTCAAACAGAGGACACTGGCATGAGGCCTACCAATGAGAGTGGGTAGACTAATTGGGAAAATAAGGGGAGAGCTGACATATCTCCAAGCACCTGGGTTTCGTTTCTTTGTACGTGCTGCTAGCGAGCCAAATGTCCAGGGTTGGATTTGGGTTGCCAACTAATCAGAAAAACTTGCCATGCACTTTAACATGCAATATTGCAAGCATTATTCTGCTGCCATATTCTTTGCTATAATCAGTGTGCTATGAGTAGAAGTAGCTCAGGGTGTGTCCTACAGACAAGGGCCCACCAATGGGAGATTAATATTCATGCATTCTATATGTAGAGATTTTCCCCCAATGCAATCCCACCCCTCGATAAGTTTTTGTAATATACCACGTCGGATGATGTCATAGATGACGCATCTAGCATTATATAAACTAAGTATAATGAAGAAAAATGTGTGATCCTGCATGAATCAATTTGATGAATAACGATTAACCCTGCTTTCCTTCATTGAGATAAAAAATCGATATTTTACCATCATCGTGGAGTCTGTCCGGTTATTTGCTCGGAGACATTTTATTGGAAATTCCGTGTAGCACAAATATGCTTTAAGGTGCTAGAGCACATTTGGTAGCAGAGGATGGTTCAGGTCGAATCAACCTAGAGCCCAGACCCAGATTCCCGGATGATTGACGGCTCCCGGGACAAGCCAGACAATCACAGAGTTTAATGCGGAGAGCGGTGCACAAAGAATCACGTGATCAACATATGTTGGACGGAATTCCTATCCAGTCTCCGCAGGTACCCTGCGGACAAAAGGCGAACTGGTTGATTGTGGGAGAGTCAATGCTGAGGGACTTGAGCTGAGCCATAGATGTAAGTAGATGATTGAAGCTGGTAAAAATATAGAGGGGGAGGGATTGTAATTGTGTTATGTTGTGTTTTTAAGAGTTAAAGAGTAACTGGATTTTGGGGATTTGAAAAGGGAGAGATGAGAATACATCAAAATCACGGGCCCGAGATGGACGGAAAGGGCACACGCTATCGCTCCAAATCGGAGCATTTATGATTTCTAAAGGCAGAGCCAGTTAGAAGAGCGTGTGTCAAACTCCCATAGGGAGTAATAAAAAGTTACATTTACTAAGACCATAAAGGAAGACAAATGTATGGGGGATATATGGAGATATATTGTTAGGGAGATTTCGCACCCAAGTGCTAAATTCCCTCTACCATAGAGCCCTCCAGCTCTTTTGCTATATTTTGGGGCTTTGAACCTTTCATTTTCAGTGTGTTGTACTTTTGAGTTCTTTGGTTATGGAGTTTTAAAACAATTCAATAGACATCGTTTTCTGTGTGTCACACAGCACCTTCAGTGCAGTGACACAGGGATGTCTTTTAGACTTCCCAAGGTTTAAATACCTTCTCTGGGACTGACTTCTGTCTCCCAGAGCATGTAAAGTTAAACTGACTTTACTAGTCTCTTTAAATTTACAGACCCACCACACACTATCTTACTATAGAGTTCTGGAGGGTTGCCTAGCTTCCCCTGAGTAGTCAAAACACTCATGTAACAGTCAAATGTTACCCTTTCCTACTTTAAATGGCTGGTGGCAGTGGTTTAGATCAAATTACCATGATTTTCCCGACCTCTAATAATGGTAGCTAAAAGTCGGGTCAGCCATGTTTTTTAATATGGCGCCCCAGACCTATCTGTAAAAACAGACTTCAGTTGACTTTTTTCATCATTTCATTTAGGAAAGGTCCTTCTTGTGTTTGTCTCTGCGCGCCAAACCAGGCTTGGTCCCTTTGTTTGTTGGCCTTTGGCGGGCTTCAGTGCTGAAGCCCTCCTCTGGTGCCTGAGTGTCTGGGGTGGACAGAATGTGAGGGAGGTGCCCGAAACTCCCTGTGCTTAGTCTTCTAGGAGGCCTGAATTCACTCTGGCGTGATTGGGTGGCTGGCTGTCTAGCAAGGACAGCCACCCTGCTGTGTGAGTGACAGCCAGGCTGGAATGAATGGGGGAAAACTGTTTAAAAGCAGGTCTCTGGGACTTGGAAAGCCGAGTCGACCACTGGAACAAAAGAACCGAAGATGAGCTAAAGGAAGAGGAGTGCTGCAACTCCTGGACGACCGGTGAAGCCCTGCTGCAGTTCCGAATTGCCTGAAACTCCATCGACAGCGATGCCCTTAAAGGTTAACTTCTTCCCTTGAGTTTGGTGGGAACAACCAACTCGCAAGCCACGTGGGCACTGTCCCCATCTGGTTGAATTTTCATCAAAGTGCTGTTGAAAACCGTATAGCCAGAGGGAAGGAATCCAGCTTGTGGACTTTAAGGCACTTACACCTTAAACCGACATCTTGCTAAGCTTTTGGCCTCATCCCTGGGCAGTGCAGTAACCTCCCAACGTCCTCCTTCTTGTCTCCACGACTGAAGCTCAGGAACAGCAAGATCTGCAGGAACGGCTGGAACAACTGCCTCAGCTACAGCTTTTCTTCATTAACAAGGTACTTTGCAAACGCGGTTCGGAAATCTTTTCACAGGCACAGGAAGAATTACTACCCACAATAGGATAGCTCACAGAACAACTTGATGTGTTCATTACTATTTGTAACACCAGACCCCCAAGAAGAACCAAGGGTCAAGGTGACGATGGGAGGCAAGACATTTTCATTTCTTGTAGAAACTGGAGCAACTCGTTCCTGTGTCCGTGAGGGAAAACATCCAATGTCCGGCATTGCCATGAATGCTCAGGGATTTTCTGGGGCAACAAATATAGTTCCATTTACTGTTTTTTATCACGGTTACCTAAATTGGCAGGTAAAATAGTAAGGATACCTGATATATTTTTGTTCAGGCCAGCAATTCTTACAGATGATGAGGAAGGGCAAGTTATTCCTTTGGAACTAGAAGCAGCAGTGGTAAGAAAAGAAAGGGTGATTCTTCATGGGATAGACGATGAGGGAAGGGAACGTAGAACAGTGATGGCCCTCAATGAAGGATACAGACTGACAGACTTGACAGATGAAGTACTGTTTAGGGATGAGTTGGTATTCTTTATAAGTCTCACTTATTGGATTAAAGAACATAATGGTACTACAGAGAATGGCTTTGATTAAAAAATAAAACCGACCTTGCAAGTCGTGGAAAAGGTGCCAAGTATTTTATGGACTACAAGTCCTTATGACGTGGACTCACTGAAAGGAATGGAAGCAGTGAAAATTAAGCTTCAACCAGGAGTTATTTTCCCATGCACAAAACAGTGCCCGACCCCATGAGAAGCGGATGAGTGGATATTCAAAACTTTATTCACCTTAATGAAACAAGGCATTCTAGTATCATCAGATTCTCCATGCAACACAGCCATGTACCCTGTCAAAATAATCAACAGGGGTATTTAGAGATTTATACAAGATCTTTGCCCCCTAAATAATATAGTCGAAGCTGAGTTTCCTTTATTTCCAAACACTGCAACAGTATTGTGCAATGTCCCGTCAACAGCCAGGTATTTTACTGTTGGCAATTTGAAAAATGCATTTTTCTCTGTTCCCCTACACGAAGACTCGCAGGATTTGACTTCCTTTTCATATATAATGATTCATCTGAAACATACCCATTTGCCTCAGGGCTACTGTAAGTCCCCTTCAATTTTTTTAGAGTCCTTCAGATGGATTTGGGAAATGTTCAGCTCGAAAGCACCATAATTCAATATGTAGATGACATTTAAGTGTTCAATGAGACAGAAGAAAAATGTAGAGAAGACTGTCAAACTCATGCCGATACTCACAGAGCAAGGGTTCAAAGTTGACAAAAATTGCAATATTGTCAAGAAGTATTATACATTTGACAGTTAATCGCTCATGGTGGAAGAAAAGGGGCACCCGACAGAGCGGAAGCCGTTATGAAAACTGTACAGCCAAAAACGGTGAGACAAATGCAGCAATTTTTAGGTCTCTGCAGTTATTGCACCGCCTGAGTCTTTGGCTACAGTACATATATTCAACCACTTTTAAAAGCACTTAGAGGCACAGGTGGCTAAAACTAAATTAGTGTCGACGGAAGACATAACTGAAGGATTTAATTAATAAAATAAATGATTAGTACAGCTCCTGTATTAGGGATTCCATATTATAGTGAAGAAATGTATTTTCCCATTCAAATGGAGAAATCATGAAAGTAGTCCTTACACAGAAAATTACATTAGGACATGGCCATGAACCATTAGCTTGTTAGAGTGGGATATTAAATCTAGTTATGAAAGGACACTATCCCTGAAAACAGTCTTTGGCAGCTGCTGCATTTGCCTTAAAATAGGCTTCAAGTATAACTATGGGGTGTTCCGTAGTTCTATTTGTAGAGCATGCATTATTTGCAATTTTAGAAAAACCCAGAAGTATATTGACTACTCAAAGAGCATTGGATTACAAGGTAATTATCTCGAACCCTGTGATTTAAATTGTTAGGTGTAGCATAGTCTATCCAGCAGTGTTAATAGCTGAACCAGTGGGGAAAGATGACGATGTACATGACTGTGTTACATACACTGAGTGCTATAATGATATGCCCCATGTTGGAGAGAATGCTCTAAGGAGGAGGTCGGGGGGACCCCCCATTTCATTGATGGTTCATCTAGAATCCAACAAAGAATGCGGGTGAGACATTCGGGATCAGCAGTATTAAAGCTGACCCATCGAGGTACATTTGAAGTATATAGAAGGTTGCTGTCAACCTATTCAGCGCAGCCCGCAGAATTAGCCATGCTTATTGATGCACTATGAAGTTTTGAGGATGAGGAAGTGATGGTGTACTCTGTCTTCGCCTATGTGACGTCACCTGTACACACAGGCCTGTCACATTGGAAGAGGAGGGACTTCTTCCATGCAGACGGCACTCCAGTTCACATGCAGGGCTATTAGGCAAACTCATTGAAGCTGTAAGCTTTCAAGCAACCATAGTCATTGTGAAATGCGCAGCACATTGAAAAAGAAAAGATTTAATCTCTTGCGGGAATGAAGCCGCAGACTTGGAGGCCAGGCGTGCTGCATATTATTCAACCATATTTTAAAATGAGATGAAAGATTTAAAGAAAGTGGCAGGGTGATGCATGTTGGTTAAAGAAGGGTCCATTGTACAGTTAATTGAGATACTAGGATGAGCATCGCAAGAAGAAAAGGAGCTATGGAAAAAGCAGTTGTTTTCTTCATCGCCCAATGAGGCAATTTGGGGGCAGGACAGTACAGGAAAGCCAGTTATGCCTCTAGCATTGTTGAGAGTAGCGCTCAAGCAGCTCTACTATCCCATGCATGTGACTCAAGAGAGTCTAGCTGCAGCAATAGCAGAAGACTGGTTTGTATCGAACCTCAGTGAACATGTGGCACAGTTAATTGTAAACTGTATTGTGTGCCAGAATTTTACGGCAAGACACACCCTGCAAACGGTTAGAGGAGTAATCCCTAGACTTAATGGCCCCTTCTAACACCTGCATACAGATTATGTGAATATGTTGCACAAATGATACAGATTAGTTGTAGTATGTCCCTTTTGTAGATGGATTGAAGCATGTCTGTGCATGCATCCTGATGCTGCATGTGCTGAAAGGTTTCTAGTCTGCAAAGTGTTTCCAAGATGGGGGTGTGCAAAGTTTTGCGATTCGACAATGGACCGCACTTTTCAAATGAACCCTTTGAAAATATAGTCTCACTTAGGCATCAAGCATAAATTTGCTTCGGCCAATCACCCGAAGCCAACGGGATATGTGAGAAATTAAATGGCCTTCTGAAGGAGAGAGTAGCTAAGCTTAAAATGACATTAAAGAGGTTGGTTGTATTGCCTACCCCCTTGCATTGTATGCGTTGGGCAATCAGCATGGTTCATATCACCATTTTAAAGCCCCATGAGTTGGTCACTGGATGCCGAATGAGAACTCCTCTAACCCCCCACCCCTCAACATGGGCAAATACAGATGCCCACAGTGTAGCGAAGGCATTAAGTGACGAGATGCAGGATTATTTGAAAAAGACTACTCTCAAAGTATTTTTTATTTCTCAACAGATCAAAAATCAACACGAGGGGTCAAAAGTGAACAAAGAGGACAATTTGCCTATTAGTTTGGAAGATTCATTAAAACCTCCAGTGCTTTACCCAGATGACCAGGTTTTAGTAAGAACATTTTTTTGTACCTGGAATGGCCCTTGTTTCAATGGACCGTATGAGGTGGAGGAAGTAAGCCCTACCAGCGCAAAGCTCAAGTGTCGACAGGCTTGGATCCATCTGAATGATATTAAGCCCTACAAAGGAAGGATTGACCTCTCCTGCATCTACCCCCAGTGAAGCAAGTGTCCACAGTGAAGTAAGGGAAGAGTGGCAACAAGTGACAACACTATCTATGGCCAAGAACACAGATAAAGAACGCAAAACATTTTTAGATTATGGTTGTTTTATGAACTGCAAAATGTACAGTAATTGTGGAGCATTTTCCCCAAACAAGCTAAAAGAGACAATGGCAGAAGAGTTTGAGCTTTGAAAGGAAAAAAAAGAAGGAAAAATCTTTGTTCATGATACCTATCATTACATTGGTATACACATTCTTAGTCATTCTTTTGTCTTGCATTTTGCAAACTTACCCAGCTTTGATTCAAAAAGGAATAAACATTGTTGCATTCCTGGAGAGCCCCAAGAACAGTTGGATTATTTGGAGAGTGATAATTGAAACAATACTCCAATTTCTGGAAAACAAATTGATTAAAAAAGGAGGTAATAAGTTTGCCTATTCATGTAATGGAGAGGCTTCAACATTTCAGAGACTCATTAGCATCCAGAAAATCGATAGGATTTCATGTGAAATTGATGGTATATCAGCTGGTAGTATGATTTGTGTTTTTCTCATTATTATGGCATTGCGAAGTGTTGTAGAAAATGGCACTAACCTGAAGGGTATTAAAGGCGCTGATAGTGTATTAATGAAACATTTATTATTGTCCCCACCATAAGCACAGATAGTGTGTTATAAAAAATAGCTAGAAGGATATTTTGATTTAAAAGAAATACTGAAGAAAACTATATAGGTATAAAAACATATCTTGAAAATTCAGTTAATTTAAAGAATAACCTATGGTATCAGCACATGAAAGAAGTAGGCGAAAGAACATCAGGCGAAAGTTATATACATACTGTATGCCATGAATGCGGCAATAACCTTTATTGCAAGAGAAAGGTCTCCACATGATGCAAAATGCCTGTCATCTGGCAGCATGCACAACCAGAGGACAATTTGAAGAAAATGTGCTATGATACGATGGTGAGCAAAAGTGGTATTCCCATTTGAATATACCTATGTGAAAACAAGGAGGATGGAAAATGGATTAGGATGGACAAGCAAGAAGCTCATGTATCCATCCCAGATAGAACAAATAAAGCTTGTCCGGATGAAGAAGCCAAATTGCGCAAACATCACTGAAAAAACAGGAGAGCCAAGATGTGGAGAAATGCCTCAGTTGGTGATCTATGGATGTATTTTCACTAGTACTGGATGGGAAGAATGGCTATTGGTGTGCCCTGCACATCTATTGAAGAGGGAATCGGCAAGCATAGTGAAGATAGTGAGTGACAAATGTCTGGAATCATGGGTCAAGTTTTCAAAGTTCCTCACACGGGTCAACAATGAAGCAGGACCAGTTTATAGAATACCACTGAGAAACGCAACATGCTTCAGGAACTATGGCCTGAACCTGGTTGGGAAAAATAAAGGATGTGGAATATTATTGAAGTCCCAGGAATAAGTGAATGGAGGAACTGCAGTATTAATAGATATTGGGCCTTTGAATCCAGGGTCTACATAAAGTTGCCTAAGAACTGGGGAGGAGCAGGCTCTATGGTTACGCTACAAGTACCAGCATTGGTGATTCCACAAAGTGACCTTCATATTGATGAATTTCCAAAAAAATGAACAGTTAAGGAAGAAGAAATCACCTGAACTCTGCCGGCTGAAGAGAAGTAATTATTTTTCACAAAAATCAATGGTGTCTTATGACAATATCCCAGGTGAAAATGAATTGTTCAGCAAAACGACAATGATAATGATGGCTATTTTCTTGCCCGGACTTAAAGCTGCAATGCACTTAAGTGGCTACACATTACCAGATGGGAGCTGCTGCAGACAATTCTTACACCCAGGTCCAACAATATCTGGAGGAAAACCACATTCTGGGTACTCGCCAATCTGGATTCCGCCCTAAGCACGGAGCTGAAACTGCCCTTGTAGATCTGAAAATGCAGATCAATGTCATCAAAGACACTGGCAAACCGGCCCTCCTGACGATGCTAGACTTCTATGCAGCATTTGATTTGGTAGACCACCAAATCCTCCATTCTCAACTCACTTCAACAGCTAACTTCTTGCCATCAGCCTCCGACTGGGTGAGATCCTTCTTAGACGACAGATCCTCCCGTCTCTTCATGACCGACTTCTCTGCAAAACCCACTCCTGTCCCCCAATGTTCCTGTCTCTTCCCCCACCCTCTACAACATTTACTCTAAGACCTTCTTCGACCCCCTTGACCTTCTAAGCATCTCATACACAAACTATGCGGATCCTACGCAGCTCCTAATCCCACTCTATGGATCATGCGCTCACTACTCAGCAACCATAAATGCTGTCTATGAGCTCATCCAAAACTGGATGGCATCCCACCAACTTTGTCTCATCGACGAAAAAACTGAAATCCTCATCGTCGGCTCAATCCCAACACTGCGTAATATTGATCCAGCCTACAAAGAAATCACCATCGATGGTAGCTGCATCACCACCTCCACCACTGCCACAACCCTGGGGGTTTACCTGGATGCCAACCTCCAATTTCTCATGGGACGTGAACTCTTATCGCATCAGCGGCGGCCTACACAGCCAAACTGCTTCATGCCAGTAGGTCATTCCTTTCAACTCCTAATCGCCTTACAATAGTAAGCGCAATCACTGGAGCCAAGCTCGATTATTGCACCACCTTATTTACCCGCACATCTGAATGCAACCTAAGTAAACACCAGCCCATACAGAATAACGTCCTCCGAGCAGCCATTGGCTTCTCCAAATCGGACCATATCTCGGATACCAGGAGAGCTGCACTCTGGTTACCCAACCGGGAACGGATTAAATTCAAAACGTTATCCCTAGTCCACTGTTATCCCTCTAACACTGCCACAACCTACCTGTCATGGTTTGTAGAGACATACACCACTACCCGCCCTCTGAGGTCATCCAACTCTCACCTCCTAAAGACTCCCAAGTTCAACTGCCTCTCAGCAGGAGGCAAGAGTTTCCCGTCATGGCAGCCAAACTTTGGAACAATATGCCAATTACTCTTAGAAAAGAACAGGCCTACTGGACCTTCCGCAGAAACCTGAAGACGTGGCTGTTCAACAGACTACACCCCCACCATCATTATTGCTTCTCCCTCAGACTTGACCCACCGCCCTCTTTTAACTTCTTCTCTATTGTAAAATGTAACTCTCATGCGCCTCTTTTCAAGTAATGTAGACTGTAACCTTGCAACCCAATGTAACTAATGTACCGAACTAATGCACCCCATCGACTAGCACCGGGATACCCGAGGTTTTTGTATGCTGTAACAAATGCTTAAATAAAGAAATGCGACAATAAAAGGATTCAATGCAATCTGAGAAGAATTAAGAGCCCTGAGGCTGATGACTCTCCAGAACAGGCATGTCCAGGACTTTATTACAGCAATGGAAGGAGGTGTGTGCGCGCCAAGGTCGGGTCTTCTTGCAGTACATTTATACCTTCTCATGATGGAGAAAATGGAATCCTGACAGAAGCAATAACCATGCTGTCAACTTTGTACACAAAGATGGCGGGGGAAGTAGATTAAATTGAAGACAATGATTAGTTTACATCTCTGTTTTCAAGGATTCCAACCTGGCTAGCAAATTCTGTAAAGATGCTTGGAGAAATACTAGTGTTCGTATTGCTAGGATTCTGTCTCATAAGATCATCATGGGACAATATAAGAAGACAGCTAAGAAAGCTATTGGAATGAAGATAATGATTGGCATGGATACTGCAACTGGTAAATCTGTGCAAAGTGAAGACAGTATTTGTGAGAACATAAAGAAAAGTGCCTTTGCACCTCCAGGAACTAAGCTTTATTATCCTTAACATCGGAAGAAATAAATGGGACGATGGATATTCTGTGCACGAGCAGAAGATTGTTGTCTGACTCGGAGTGTGGATGAACATCTAAAAAATGCTGGTCACCCGAGGGGGCGGGGGTGACAGATATAGGTCACGAAGAAAATATGACGACATGAAAGAAGATCAAGCAGGAATTGCAGAAGAAGGAATTGCAGAAGAGAAGGTGAAGAGTTTGGTCGAGGACTCGACAAGGGGAGGAATGTAGAGGAGCAGGTTGACACCTTCTCCCTGGTCTCTGCCCCTTAACATCGTCACATTGGAATGACAGGTGAAGAGCCACAATTGGGAGCCCATGCATGAATCCATGCAATATTCCTGTACCACGTGTAATATATGACAGACTATATCCACTCAGGCAACCATTTAGAGTGTACCCACAAGCTGACCTAGTGGAGGAAAGCTACCAAGAAGGATGCCATTTGCCAAGCTGTCGAAATGCAGCCATGAATAGACTGGATGTATGTTAAAACAAAGTCTGACAACAAAATAATGTCAAAAGAACATATACTGAAAAGATATCGAAGTACTGAAGGATGATGATGTAAATGAAGCACTAAAAGAAACATGTACCCAACGATCCAGTAATCATGAACACAAAGAAGAATGAAGTGACTCGCAAGTCAATAACTGTAAATACGGTGTAACACAAGGTAGAAAGAACATATAGAAGCTTTCTTATGAGAGGTATATATTCAGAGGCCGATTCATGTAATTAATGTGCGTTGAAAATTCCTGCGAAAGCGTGCAAATCACAGCGAAACCCACGCACAGCGATTCATGGAAGTCCGTGTGCGTCCCTGGATGTGCGCTAAAATCCTGCGTGGCGCACGCTGGCGCACATGTCTCCAAACAGCGTGCGCTACGCACACAGCGAAAGCGCCCATAGCGCAGCGCACACACGCACACAACTAAAGTAGGAGGAACAGGGGCGTAACACGCGGTATGGGGAACAACGCATGAAAATGTGGCCGTCACGGGGGGGGGGGGAGTACAGGAGCCAAATGCGTGGAACGCCCACACGTGCATCTACAACACGTTTTCATGGAATCGAACGGGGCCAATGCGTGCGCCAAAAAAGACACGCTAATCCGGAAACACGTACGCCGAGCCAGGGCGCAGGCATAGGAACAGCAGCAGTAGCAACATGGTGGGAGCAATAATGGCTCGGGGCCTTCAACATCGGAGGGGCAGGCATTGGCCAGAGGGCAGGAGGACCCAGGATTCCAAGTGTCTTCCGTATGGCAGCGGTTGGGCCACGCCATAGATGCGGAGCGGCGGCGGGCGGAAGAGGCACGGCTCACAATGGTGAGGGTGGAGAACTCCATGCGGAGGGCACTGAGGCGGGCCGAGTGCCTCAAGGCAATTCGCAGGCAGTTGGGAGGTGAACATGTCGTCGTCCCTGCAAACCCTCGGGGCCATGGAAGAGGACCACCTCCAGGACATTGAGCGGGAGTTCGATGATGCCCTGGCCCGGGACATCAAAAAGTGAGCCGTCGGACTCGCCCGCTGCCATTGTAAATAGTTTTTAGAGTTAGCTTTCCTTTTGCCTTTTCTTTGATTTGTGGTGAATGGACTATGCCACACACATTTGTATAGTTTTATTAGGTAGTTTATTAGGTAGGTTTCATTTCTTTCATTGGGCAGATGGATCCTTGACAATGGATTGTACATAGTTGGACAATGGATTTTTTTGACCTTTTTCATTTGATTTCACCATGGATCAATGGATTTTTCTTTTTACGTTTCCTTTGGATTTGCATTGTTGGAGGGAGAGTTTGGACTATTTTTCTTTCGGATTTGTTTGGATTGGTTATAGTTTTCATTTACTCATCTTTTGCACATGCTTTGCATTTCATGTTTGCTGTTTTTTTATGCTTTCATGTCATTGATTTTTTTTTGTACATAATACATTTTCATCTTTTAGTTCCATGTGTGGGATTCGCTCATTGAGTTGATGCATGTGAAAATGTGGGTTTACACAATCAATGCCAACGTGTGTGTGTGTGTGTGTGTGTGTGATGGACATGTGTTGATGTACATAGTTGACTATTGGTTTGTGTCTTGAGATAGGCATGTCAGTGTGGGGTGGGTTGGGAAATCATTGAGTCTCAAGAATGGGGTGGCGTGCTGTGGTATTTTGGTGTAGAAGTGGGACATGATTGTGCATCTGTATTTCATGTAGGGGGGGACATGAGCGGGGGCCTGCTGTCAGGTGCCCCTGACTGCAGGGGGGTGGGGGTGCTGGTGGACATGAGTGGGGGCCTGCTAGCAGGTGCCCCTGACTGCTGGGGGTTGGAGGTGCTGGTGGGCATGAGTGGGGGCCTGCTGGCAGGTGCCCCTGACTGCTGGGGGTGCTGGTGGACATGAGTGGGGGCCTGCTGGCAGGTGCCCCTGACTGCTGGGGGTGCTGGTGGACATGAGTGGAGGCCTGCTGGCAGGTGCCCGTGACTGCTGGGGGTGCTGGTGGACATGAGTGGGGGCCTGCTGGCAGGTGCCCCCGACTGCTGGGGGTGGGGGTGCTGGGGGACATGAGTGGGACATGAGTGGGGGCCTGCGGGCAGGTGCCCCTGACTGCTGGGGGTGGGGGTGCTGGGGGACATGAGTGGGGGCCTGCTGGCAGGTGCCCCTGACTGCTGGGGGTGGGGGTGCTGGGGGATATGAGTGGGACATGAGTGGGGGCCTGCGGGCAGGTACCCCTGACTGCTGGGGGGTGGGGGTGCTGGGGGACATGAGTGGGGGCCTGCTGGCAGGTGCCCCTGACTGCTGGGGGGTGGGGGTGCTGGGGGACATGAGTTGGTGATCACTAGTGCAAGGTGACATGTGGCCTGGCTGGGGGGCATGCCCATGGTGGATGGACTGGCTGTGGCACATGACCAGGGGTGCAGGGTAGTCCCCTGTGGTGTGGGCTGCTTACAGGGGCCGTGGAGGGGGTAGAGAGGACACCTGGGAGGACCTACAGTGATAATTCACGTGTGGGACTCCACGCGCACCCCACTGGATACACGTACCCCGCTCTGACAGCGTAATCGCTTGTGAAACTTCCCGCGCACCCCCGAAATACACGTACCCCACTCGCACTGGGCCAATCGTGTGTGAAATTTCCCGCGCACCCCCGTAATACATGTACCCTGCTCGCACTGGGCCAATCGCGTGTGAAACTTCACGCAAACCCCCGTAATACACGTAACCCGCTCGTACTGGGCCAATCGCATGTGAAACTTCCCGCGCACCCCAGTTATACACGTACTCCGCTCCAATCGCGTGTGAAACTTCCCGCGCACTCCAGTTATAGACGTACCCCGCTCCAATCGCGTGTGAAACTTCCCGCCAACCCCAGTTATACACATACCCCACTCCAATCGCGTGTTAACTTCCAGCGCACCCATGAAATACACGTAGCCCGCTCCAATCGCGTGTGAGACTCCCCGTGCAGCGGATTACGTGTATTCAGAGGGGTGCGCGGGGAGTTTTACAGGCGTTTTCGTGGTTGGGGGGCCTGTGCGACATGTACGGGATTTGTGCGCTGTGCATGGCGCACGGGGAGGGGTTGGGGGCGTAACTGGCGCTGCTGCAGGGTCGCTGCGCCACTCTGCACTATGGCTGGTTTTGGAAGCTAAAATCCATGAATACGCGGAAATGGATTTTAGCGCACGCGGCTGGTGCAGAAAGTCGCACGCGCACACTGTGCGCCAGCCGCGTGCGCCACTTGTGCGCTGAATTCTATGAATTACCCTGTCATTGTTTAGGACAACCATTAGAAGGAGATGGATAACTGCTTATGTCAATGTTTGTTTGTATACTTGTATCGCGCCGTAAGCCCGCAGGCATCAGGGTGCGGAAACACAAAGAAAAACTGCTACCAATCAACCCAGCTACCTCAAGATGATGAAAAGTGTGCTTTTCCCTTGCAAAACAAGAGTTAACTGGCCTAGGATGCTATTTCGAGAGATGAAGGCAAAGTACAAAGGGAGTCCAACGAGCATACCATGTGCAAAGGACCTATTTCACTCAGATCTGGAGGAACAAGAACATTTACAGTTGCCAAGTATTGAACAATTAAAAGTGTATAAAGTCTATACAAGATGGAGTAAGCAAGTCTCTGAAGGCCAAGAGGAGCAACTCCACCCAGTGTAATTGAATCAAATAGTGTTAAATGCACTGTCAAAATGGACACATTTGTGGTCTCTTAACACGTGGTGAAGAGCTCACAAACAAGGGCTATTCATTAGGCTTGAAACTAATGGTGTGCCTACACTCCCTTGAATGTTCTGAGACAGTGCAGAATGGCAAGTTCAGTCTTCAAACAGAGGACACTGGCATGATGCCTACCGATGAACCAGGGTAGACTGATTGGGAAAATAAGGGAGAGATGACGTACCGCCAAAACCTGGGTTTCGTTTCTATGCACGTGCTGCTAGCGAGCCAAATGTCCAAGGTTGGATTTGAGTTGCCAACCAATCAGAAAAGGCTGCCATACACTTTAACATGCAATGTTGAAGGTATTATTCTGCTGCCATATTCTTTGCTGTTTTCAGTGTGCTACATGCGTGGAGTTAGCTCAGGGTGTGTCCAACAGACAAGAGACTGCCAAAGGGAGATTAATATTCATGCATTCTATTTGTAGACATTTTCCCCTAATCTAATCCCACCCCTCGATAGGTTTTTGTGATATGCCACGTAGGATGACGTCATGTATGATGCATCTAGCATTAGATAAGTATAATTAATAAGACATTGTGATCCTGCATCAATCAATTTGATGAATGACGATTAACCCTGCTTTCCTTCATTGAAATGAAAAGCAGTATTTTACCATCTTCTTTGAGTCTGTCTGGTTATTTGGTCTGAGACATTTTATTGGTAATTCCATATAGCACAAATACTATTCAGGGTGCTAGAGCACAGTAGTGTTGATGGATTATGTGCATTGGTATGTTCTGTCTAAGGTTATTTCCAGAGTCTGAGAGTTGAATGCGAGCATTAGATTAATGATAGGTGTGTCTGTGTAGTGTGGCTTGCCCCTAGTCGTGTATAGTG
The DNA here is from genome assembly GCF_040938575.1 of Ambystoma mexicanum. Taxonomy (NCBI): domain Eukaryota; kingdom Metazoa; phylum Chordata; class Amphibia; order Caudata; family Ambystomatidae; genus Ambystoma; species Ambystoma mexicanum. Next base: position 302,919,168 of record NC_090923.1, on the reverse strand, counting down.
GTGTTGGTTATGTTGAAGGAGAAGCAGAGTAGGAAGTGGTTAGTACATTGGTTAGTTTTGACAGTGCCAGTGAGATTTGTCTTCGGTTGCCGCTCAATGCTACCTTTCAGCGTTCTTGCTTGTGGTCCGTCGGCCAGCCCCGACTCCTCTCCAAGCATGGAGGCTAACTTCCTCCATATTCTTTCTGAGGGCAGAGGGTTGATTGTACCTAGCGTGTTTCTAATCACTCTGTGGGGATTAGTCGGATCGGTTGCGTTTTGACCTGTTGTGCGGTTGACTCCTGAATGTATGCACGGCTGGTATTGGGGGTCTTGGGGCAAGGGTCACTTGGAGATCCTGCTAGGTTGGTGTCCTTGATTAGTGTGGGGAAGACTTCTTCGGTAATTGGTTTGAAGTTGGTGAGTCGTGCTGTTGTTGTTTCACCCTTTGTGCTTCAATGGGTATCATTGTATTAGCACGGTTTTTGTTGGTCTGTTGGATTGTTGGTGATGCTGTCACATAGTGCTTGTGTCGGGGTGTCGACTTGGTTGCGGGATCAAGGTCTTTTTTATCTCTTTGATTCTGAAGAGTTCTTTTTGTGGTTTGGTTGGAGATTCAATTCTTGTAGTGTTTTTTTATTTTTTGGTGCTTTGAGTACTGTTGATTTGTATAGTCGGAGTTGTCTTTGGTATTTTATTATGTCCTGTCAGTTGTTGTGTTATACCTATATTTCCCGTTTTGCAGTAGCTTTTTTTCATTTCTTTTAGCTCTTCTGTGAACCATTTTGTGTCAAGTTTCTTTTGGTGTGATTTTGAAAGTTTTTGATGGTGCCAAATGGTCTGGGGCCTTGGTAATCCAGATGCTGTTTTTTTGCTACACCTGGGGTTGTTTCCATTGGTTTTGTGGTTTTAGGTTGGGTTTATTTTAGCAGAGATGTTAAGGACTCCAGGTCTTCCAGTTTCTTTTCTTGGTGGCGTGCAGTATTTCCTTATTAGACAGTAAGCGGGTTTGCAGTTTATTTTACAATGGCATCAGGTAGCGGTTGCTCCATACCATTGGTGTAGGTGGCACAGATGTGCATAGTCCTTCTCTGCAGAAGATTGTGTCCAAGGTATGTCGCGCAGAGTGAGTTTACTGAGTTCACATTTTCTTTTTCAAACCAGAAGTTGAAGTATCCCAGTATGACTAGTTTGTCATGGTAGTTTTATGATATGACGATGGAGTCTGCTAGTTTCGTTGCAAAGTTCAGGTTATAGGACAGTGGTCTGTAGATCAGGAGGTACACTATGTTGGCTTGGAGTAAAGATACCGAGAAGTAAGGCCCTTATGTGGGTAGTTGCGCACACATTATTATTGGTTCACTCAAGGCGCTATTATGGTGTGAGGGGGGGGTCATTAGCGGCAGTAGCAGAGCGTAGAAGGGTAACTTCTCGGCACCCCCTCTATACAATAAACAGTAGGTAAAGTAATGCCTGCCAATCTGCGCTACCCAAACCGAACAGTAATCTGAGGTTAGTTTTGTACCAAAAGTTAGCCCAATGCCACACTATCGTGAGTTATACAGTAAGTATTTCTAATTGATAAAAGCAAAGAAACACTACACGCCAACACGTGTTTCAGCCCTCTCTGGGCCGTCCTCAGGGCGTATGCACATAACAATTAAGGTAGCTGTTCAATAAACATGTCGAAATACATTTATCAAATGTTAGACCAAAATAATGAAACAGCCAAAATTACAATATTCAGTAGAATTGAAATTATTTGCATAGATCATAAAGTTCATATTGTGGAGAGGAGGAGTGGGATGGGGGACAAAAGAAGGGGTGTGGGGAGAGAGAAAAAGAAGAGAAAACAGAATTAAAATTGAACATTATTATTAAAGATTGTACTTTGAATATTAGTTTGTGTTAACAACCTATAATTACTAAGTTACCACATACTATGTACTGGAATGAGTTAAAGAATATTATTCTTATTTGGTGAGGTTGTTACACCAAAGAGACAACAAAAAGACAAATGGTATGCTGTACCTTAAAATGGTTGGCATTGCCCAATAAGTCACCTCTGTAGGGTCGATTTGTTCAAGTCGGGAAATGGCTGCAGTGAATATACATATAAGCATATTTAACATTCTATAGGGTACTAAAAGTTCCAATAGATAATTTCATCTACTAAGTGTGCTCAAGCAAGTATCAACTTATAATGTTAAAGATTGCTTACCACTGGTAACAGTGCTGGAAAGCGTAATCCCGAAAAAAGTAGTGTGCTACTGCAAGTCTAATGTCCGTAAAATACGAGCGTCATCTATTTCAAAAGGAAAGGGGGATATTATCATAGGAAGCTAGTAGTACTAGCTGGTCGTGATATAACCATATCTCTTTACAAAGACAAAGACAGAGCGCTTACCATAACACGCCTGAATGCGTTCCTGCACGGTAGTTTCTGCCTAGAGGCAGTGGTTCTCTAAGCGAAGTGAGGGTGTGGCTGGTTAAGCCAATAGCTGTGCTGCTTTTGCTAAAGAAGAGTGCGGTCATGTGACCGGACTGAGTTCCTGTTGCTTAGTAACTAAGTGAAAAAAAGCTTGGTGATCGGAATTGCACGTAAGTGCAATCATTCTGTTTGCAAACCATTAAAAGAAAGCCTGAGCTTTTGTGATTTAGCAACCGTTGACATATATTGCAATGTGCGATGAAAGGGTTACAAAACTATAATTACCTGTGTGAGTCGTATGCTTCGCTTATGTGCTGCTTGTGCTAAAGGAGAGTGTGGTCATGTGACCGGACTGAATCCCTGTTGCTAAGTAACTGAATGAAAAAAGGCTTAATGATCGGGACTGCACTTGAGTGAAGTTATTCTGTTTAAAAGCCATTCAAAGAAAGTCTGAACTTTAGCGGTATTAGCAACCGTTGATATATACTGCAATGTGCGCTGACAACGTTACGAAGCTATAGTTACCTGTGTAGTCGTATAGTTCGCTATAGTTATAAGAAGCGTATTGGAACATCTTGTTTGTTAAGTGGTATCTATAAGCAGTCAGGCATGTGAGGGGATTATACTGGAGGTATAGTATGATTCCCTTACGTAATAGGAAAATTAGTTAAAGTGGCAGTTTCTATGGGCCATACCAATCAAATACCTTATGTGGGTCATCCATGAATTGTCGTTCTAATAACGAAGTCAGAAGCAGCAAAGTGATTGATAGTGTGTAGTCTATAACATTTTTATATAAGCAGCTCAGACTAAGGCAGAGTTTCAAAATAACATGTTATGGTATCCCTTATTATAGTGGGTGTGTGCTTAGCTGCCAAGTACAAAGAAAAGATCAATGCCCAGTGGATAGCATGGGAATGGTGTTAAGAAATAGACCTATTGATGTCCTCTAAGGTGTAACAACTCATTAGAAATCTTAGTATGTGATAATACTCATTTGTACCAAGGTAGACTATAGTTAGATCACAGAAAAACATTGAGTTCATTTTCTTGGTTAAGTCCCATTTGAATACATCTTAATCTGCATATCATGCGGGCCTCCGCTTGTCGAAGAAGAAATTGTCTGTTACCACCTCTGGCATGAGGTTTGATGTGTTGCAGTCCAACAAATCTGATTTCACTCTTGTGCACCATTTGATGCTCTTTTTGCCAGTGGGCTGCCAATGGTAACTTGACATCTTGACTGTTGAGGTTTGCTAGATGTTCTCTGATTCTGATCCTTAGTTCCCTGATGGTACTGCCCACATAAACTTTCTTACATACACAGAGGATACCATACACTATGTATTTAGAACGACAGTTAATAAAGTCCTTGATTTTCGTACTCAAATTTCCGTGACAGATAAATTCTTTAGTAGGTGACAAAGCATATTGACAAAAATTACAGGTCCCACATTTGTGGAACCCTACAGGTATAAGACTTTGCGTCAGCCAATTCTTCTGTCTGCTGAAACCAGGTTGCATGAAGGAGGGACATAATAGATTTCTAAGTGTTGGTGCTCTAGAGAAGATTATTCTCGGTTTTTCTGTGATGTAGGTTTCCAAGTCTGGATCAAGTTGTAAAATATTCCAATGTTTATTAAGAATATGGTAAATGAATTTGGAATCACTACAATATTTCGTAATAAAGTTCACATGTGATGGAAACCCCTCAGGTTTTTTGCTTTTGGGCTGGGTGAGTAGTGAAGGTCTTGTAACCGTTTTCACACCCTTGGGTGCATGGTTGATATTAGATTTGGTATAGCCTCTTTCTTGGAACCTGGTTCCTATAGACTTGCATTCTGCAATGAAGTGCGAATCTTCGCTACAGTTCCTCCTTGCTCTAAGCAATTCTCCTCGAGGAATATTTTCAATGCAATTTCTTCTGTGGCTACTCTTGGCATGTAAGATGGAGTTGACTGCTGTGGTTTTACGAAAGGTACTGGTTTGCAAAGTTTCATTTGTTATATAAATTCTAAGGTCCAAGAACTCTATTTCAGTGGTATCAATTTTGCCTGTGAACTGTATTCCAAATTGGTTCTGGTTGATACCTCTGAAATAGAGTTCTTGGACCTTAGAAGATTCGCAGATTGGCAGGCATTACTTTACCTACTGTTTTTTACTATGTTGGCTTGGTCTTTGAGTTCAATGTTGATGATGAGGGATTCAGTCTTCAATGTCGGTTGCAGGGAGTGGTGTGGCTCAGATGTGCTTTGTGGATCATTGCAATTCCACCTCGTCTCTGTTGGCGTGTATTCATTTGTAGTTGTCCGGTATGGCTTCGTGTGTGGTGGATTTGTAGTTGTCGGATAACCAGGTTTCTGTGAGAAATAGTCTCTGTGCTGCCCTCAATTAGGAGGTCATGGAGGAGTGTTGTGCCATGGATCTAACATTGAGCGGGCTGCAGTGTAGTTTGTGTATTTTCCCTTGTGGGTTGTTGTTTTATTGTCTGTTGAAGTTAGTGCAGTGTAGTTCGGGTGTCCAATGTTGATGGTTCTCTCCTGGCTGTGCTTGATAGGAGACTTTATTCTTGGGTTTGTTAGGAGGAGTTATTGAGTTTTCGATATCTTCGTCGAGTAGTCTGATTAAATTTATGGCAGAGTTGTTTGATTTTGGTGTGTTCTGGTTGGTGAGTTGTGTTGGTGCCCGTCCTTTGCTCCATTATTTGGTGATGTAGGGTTTGTTAAAGGTAATGGATTCAAGTTTGTCTGATTCTTGGTGGTATATTGTCCATGGGGTTCTGGGTTGGTGTGGTTTCTTTTTAGGAATGCTGGGTTTGGTGACCCGATGGAATCTACATTTATTTCACTTCTTGCATATGGGTTTGTTGCTGATTGTTTGTTTTCACTTGCAAAGGAGTCGTATGTGGAGAGGTAGTGTAAGGAACTCATGGTGGCAACAGTAAAAACAGACACAAGTGATCACAGTTCAAGGGTGTTTATTAAACTGTATGCAGGTTGGAAAAACGGCTAATCTAAACCTAAATCTAATATGGGAGCAAGCATCGACCATGAAATAAAAATAAGACTGTCCTAGTGGCGTTGTGTCAAACAAAAAGGGCCTATACTAATAAACAGATTTCCAAACCTTACAAATAATGCAAAAAGGGGTGGGGGACAGTTCTCCAGAAAAGAAAGAAGTTTTTATAAATAATATTTAGTTTTGAGCACTTGGTAAGGAGAAATCCTGGAGCACGGTACGCTCTCGAGCTTCCCCAGCATGAGACAACAGTTCCTCCTCTAGCTATAAGGACAGTCGATGCCCAAGTCTAGTTTCTCTTGAGTTTCTTGCCTTCGAGGGCCTGACTTATTCAAATAACAAACAAAAAGTTCCTTCAGCAAAATTATAGTTTGTTTCTTGGTTTCACGTAGGGTGAGGATTTTTTTATCCCTGGGTCCCTCCTTCCTGGGCGCTGACCCCGATTTACTTTCAGCCTCCCTCCACCATGTTCATTATGGCTCTTCCTTCCTTCACAAATCTTAATATCTATTTAAACAGTTCCAGTGGACATCCCGCAATTGTGCACCTATATTTAAACTTGTTACCAAGCACATAATGATAGATTATGGCCATGACTAATACTGTCCCGCTTGTGGATTGAGGGTGAGGATATCCAGGCCTGACTGGCAGAGGATGGTGGTTAAAGTATTTCATTTGTCACACTCCGGCCAAGTTATTGTGGTCGGTCCAAACCTGCATCATCCTGTAAAAACTCTGCTGTACAAATGTTTCATTGATGGCCAACCATTTGCGATCATAAGTAGTAGTGTTGCTTTGAGCTCATCCAGTTCTTGGAAGTGTCCCTGGATAGATTGCTCCTGACTCCTTGTCATGTAGTGGCAGAATCCTGACCGATGGTAGTTTAGAGGTGTAACGGTTTGATTTTGCTATAGTTGTGTACTCACTACTTTCTCCTGGATTTTGCTAATAACTGGGAGGTTCATGGTGGGCTGTTATTTGGCCATGTACCCAGGGTCTAGGGATGTTTGTTTTTTTTGTCCCCCAAAAGCACTCGCATGAAACCAGTCTTGATGGTGTCCAGAATTGATCCATGTGTGATGGATGCATTAATGATGCTGAATTGTGCGTTGTGAGCCCGGCCCATCCGTTTGATTGAGGCTGGGATGGTCTCATTACAGTAGGAAGTAGGTTTGGGGCATGCAATTGTTTTAGTAGGTGTAATGTACAGAGGAGAGAATTCTGTCCAGAGTAGAGGGGCAGTGTGCATGCTGGGATGCAGAGGGAGCCTATGCTGTGGGATATTGATTAGATGATTTGTTGAATTTTGTCTATTCAATTAAAAACTGTGTTGATTCCATTGCATTTTTTCTGAGTTGCTGGCACCTCTGGGTCGGCTGAGAGTTTGGTACAATGCCTTTAAAACTTCAGAGTAGTAGGTGTTTAGCTCTCCTTTTGTGGGCTGTTTTCGAGTGGGTGATCGACAGTGGGATGGCAGTGTGGGTGGGATAGGGTCTCTGTAGATGATGTGGGGTGATGATTTGAAGACTAAATCTAGGGTGTTAACTTTCGTTGTGTGTGGCAAATAGCACAATTTGCTTAATGTCCATGGATCCGGTCAGTGTGAAAAACATGTTTCAAAGGTTCCATGTAATAATATACCTGCAAAAATGTCTCCTGACAAAAAAGTCACTGTTTTTTGCAGAGACATTATCATATTGAACATGTAGGGGGACACACCAGCAACCCCTGAATTTCTTTTTTAAAAATTCTTTTTATACAAGGTGAGCAGGGAACATCCCCGCAACCCAGCCCCATATATAATGTCGCCAATGGCTTTTCCTGGCGATATTATGCATGGGGACATTATTACCCAATACTGTTTCATATGCGATTGTCGACGTTCGTTTCTAGTATGTTAAAATCTCTGAGAAAGCCATTATTAGCATGGGTTTATTTGGCAGAGGAGAGTAAGTTGGAGATGTTGGCAATAAGTCACTCCTATGAGTTGATCTGTAGATGAGGTGGAAGATGATGGATTCCTTGTCAGATGAGGGCAACTGGCTAGCAAGCAATTCAAGCGAGTTTGTTTTGGGAGATGGGATGATGGAGCACGGCCAATCAGTCCTGTCAATGATTGCCACTCCGCCTCCTGTCCTTCATGGCGAGTTGGCATGTTTTATGCAGTTGCCTGGCAGTACAAGGACATAAAAAATATCGGGGGAGTTTGGGGGTAAACCATGTTTCAGTAATGAAGAGGTGTCGGGTATGGTATTACATTATGAGTATGGCTGTCTGTGCCGCGGGAGACTGCTCAGTGAGCATTGTTCAGCATGATGGTGTGTGTGCGTGTTGATGGATCAAAAATGCAAGATGAACAAACAGTGCAGTTTTCTCATATGTTAAAAAGGGCCACACAAACGCCGGTCTTTCCTTAACCTAACAAGAATACCCCTACCTAACAAATGAAGGCTAAAGGAAAATGATCTACTGTCCAAAAGTATCTGACCCTCACATGAACATATATGTAAAAATCATAACGGAATTGCTTGGCAATATCAAAATAACATATACATTCAAACACAAAGGTTCCAACCATTAATTCTGGTGGCCAGGATGGATTCCCTTCCGATAGATCAATTCAGGATTCTTTGGAATAAAGTTAATTTTCAAGAAAGTTTGATTCGGTAACAAGGTTTCACTTAATGTAGGATACAGAGTCTTTGCTATTCAGTATTTATATCCTTTCACTGAACCAAGTAACTTGCTCACTTCCAAATGTTTTTTCACAGTTTAAAAACAATTACACTTCCAGAATCCTCTGCTTGTTACTCAAGTCTTTTCCTCCAAAAGTCGGCACAGAGTTCAAATACAAATGTTCTTTTCTCCTCCCGCCAGTAACTTGTAAGCACATCATACTTCTTTAAAGGAAATGTTTTTGTCAAGATGGCTCTTTCAAAAGAAACACTTTAAGTCAGGGTATTTCAACAATCAGTGTAGGTTATGCAACAGTTCATCAAAGCAAGGTGGTGGAATTACACTTTTCCACCTCTACCTTTTACCACAACCGCAGTACTTTAGATCATCTTCTTCCTGATTTACTCACCTGCCTGGGTAAAACTCGTCCTCCTCCTCCTCCTACTACCAAAATGTGTGGTAAGGCTTGTACCAAACTCTCCACACTATAATCATCAAAAGGGAGATTTGAACCAACAACTGTTTCTCTTGTCAGCCTTAACTTTTAAGAAAGCGGCTTACATCTTCTTCCAAATGTATACTTCATAAAAGGGCAATAATCATAGGCAATGCAGTTTACAGTTCTCTTCCCCCTGTACTCCTTTTACAAGGAGGGCTTTGCTCATGCAGTCTTTGCTTTCTACTTATGTAAACTTTTGGTTGTGGGCAATGCAGATTATAATATTCCCCTATTTGAAACCCCCCTTTAGGAGAATATCTAATTTTCTTATCATTTCTCATTGGCTTTGGTAGTGCGGGCTACAATGTTTCTGTATTCAAAATCCCTGTGTAGGAGAGTTGCAGCCAATTTACCTTTCTTCAATTTTTCGGTTTTCAAAATAAGTTAACAAGTGGTCTCCCTTGGAGCGCCCCAGGGTTACCGGTTTCAGGCCAACTCACTGGTTTATCTAGGCGTCTACTTCTGACTCGCAGCTGAAACTCCTGCTGTAACCTGCAGGACTTCCTCTGCCTTTGACAGCACTGGTCTATCTGCCCCCACTTGCGCTGAACTCTGATGGAGCTTCTGCAGCTCTGTTTACTTGTATGGATCAGTTACTAGAGCAGATCACAGCATTTAGAGAGCCTCTTTCTCTCATGAGCTGTCCGGCTTCAATGCGGATTCCCACTGCGTGTCCTCTGCATATACCAGGAGTCCCGACTTCTCGGCTTTTGCCTAGCGGCCTGCTGCTGCCACAATGGCAGCTTCTGCTTCTTCCTGCTGCATCTTGCTTCTAAACACCTGAACGTTCTTTAAATGTTTAAAGGTCCCACTCAGGTGTTGATTATTACAACAACTAGACCACTCAGAAGGGCTTATTAACTCTGGACTCCTCTTTTTCGTCTCAGTACTAAAAGCATTAAGAGACTTGAAGTGCCTAACGTTGTTTGTTCTTTGGTCAAAATCATCAATTTTGCAATAAACCATCAGATTATAATCGGTTATTTTGCAACAAGCCGTTATAATCTGATCATTAGGGATGTTATCTAGAGGTTTCTCCCATTTCCCATGACCTGAGTCCCCTCCCAAGTGATCCTCACACATAATACCACTCCCAGGGTCAGGATCAGGTAGCGTCTGCCTTTCCCTGCCCACCTGAGAAGAGGTCAGGACATGGTTTTTGGGATGATTAGCCTGAGATTCATCAAACCGTATAGTCTGTGGGTGTTGGATAGGGGCAAGTGGGCGAGATTGAGATTTGCTTGGGTTGCTTGCCGGGGCAGCCCAGGGCAATTGGCCATTCAATCCCTAGTGAGGGTTGGGATAGGCTGTGGAGGGAGGAGACATATGGTGATGTCTTTTGGCAAGTAGTGGCCGCAACTATTTTGTAGTTTATATTTAGAATAGCATGTATGGCTATTGGCCAGCCAGGCACAAACAGGTAAGGTCCTGGTCTTTGTCCATACTTTGAGGATGCCTAAGAGAACTCGTCAAATACGTAGAAGCTGAATAGCAAGGTCTGGTCACATGACCAGGAACCTCCTCCATGCTGTCTTCCAGGTATCCCTAGGTAGTTGCCTGGTGGGTGCGAAACCTGGAGGTGGGCGAAGCAACTGAGTGGCAGAAACTGGTCATGTGACCAGCAGCCTCTTCACTGCTAATCTGTGTGCCCAGATTACCCAGCCCTTCTGTGAACTGCCGCCTCTAGTTTGTAACTCCATCTGTAGGTGGGCATGTGGCACATTGTAATGCCATATCTAGCATGGAAGCTTAGTCACTTTGCCATGCATGGGCATGCCATATTCCCATACGCTTTCCTGTGTAGACATCACTGCCACTGTGATTCAAGCAACACATCTAGTACAAAACTATTACTATCTGATCTGATGACCACAAACCAATCTGGAAGGTACCGCCACATTTTTTTTTCAGATTTTATTGTTTTTATATGGCAGACATTTTTACCAGAAATACCAGGCTAAGAAGGGTGAGTGCAAGCAAGCTGGTGAGAGGATAATGACGAGGAAAACAGTGGACCGTTACAAGGGAACAAATGTATTCATTCATGCCTTGGGCAACTATTTACAAAGGTAAAATCTATATTTATACAGGCATACATTTCTTCCAGTTAGGGTAGGATGGGCGGTTTTATGTGGCAGAAATCATTATGGTTTAAGTGATCGGCTAGCTAGTGGCGTTTGAGCCTGATCTTGGGCAGTTCCATGGGTTGTTATACTTTGTTGTCGAGGGAGAGCATTCCCTTGAAAGGGGGGGGGTGTAGTGAAAGGAGTGGGAGCAGGCGGAGCAGAGCTGGGGACCAATATGCTGTTGGGAGAGGATCACAAAGTTCAAGAGGCAGGCAGCCAGTGAGCTGGTAGTTTGAGGGTGAGGGGAAAAGTCATGAACAAATTATAAAGATGAGGAATAGAAGGGAGTGTGGGTTGGAGAGTATCCATTTAGACTGTCCATGTAGAAAAGTTATGAACTTTGTTGATGGGACTGAAGAGTAGAGGGGCCAGGCCTAAGGGTGGGCTACACAAGTAGCCATGTTTACAGAGCACCATGGTAGAGATTAGTAATTTTGGTGAGGTGGTGAGTAAAGTGTTGATGGATTTTTCTTCTATTAGGAGATTAGTCCTGGCCGCAATGCAGTGATGGTATGGTATGGTATTGTTTATTTATAAAACACCTATACACAGGCAAGTGTTTCAACACGCTCAAGGACGGTGGGAACTTGTGGGGGGGGGGACAGTCTCTCAGAGCCCTTGAAATTCTGAGACAATAATAGTCTGCACAGGCAAAGGAAGTGCATTTAGTAGTTGAGACACAGCAAATAGGCCTGATGGCGATTCTGCAGTTTTACAAGTGCAATTAGGGGTGAAGACAGGGAGAACAGATCTTCAAGCAAGGTTCATTTGGATCGTGCAAGTGCAGAGACGATTACAGGGAGGGGAGCACCTGGTCGGTGGAGACTGGGGTAAGTGCAGAAGAGCCACTCTCTTGGGTTAGTTTTCAAGTGCAGTGAGGGTGGGGTGTAAGGCCCTGAGGCAAGCGCGAGAGAGAACTGGCGGGGGAGCCCGGGACCTGTGAGACTGAGGTACACCAGGCAGCCAGTCAGCAAGCTGGGAGGAAGAGGAGGGAGAGAGGGAGAGAACAGTGAGCTGGATTAGCAGGGTAGATGGAGAGAGAAAAGAAGGTCTTCAGGAGTTTCCGGAACTTAAGAAGATCAGGCTCAGAGGGAAGCACTTGCTGAGGAAATGGATCTCCATCCAAATCTCTGCTTGGAGAGCCGGCTCACTCGCAGAAGGTTGGAGGTAAATGAGCGGGGGCCTCATGAGGGACAGTATTTAGGTAGGTCCAAGGCCCCAGAAAGCCTTGTGGACACTGCAGATGGTTTCAACTTTATCCTTGCAGCCACGGGGAGCCAGTGGAGGGATTTCAGTGCCGGAGAGATGCAGTCCCTGGGCTTGAGGCCAAGGATAAGTCATGCAGTTCTGTTCTGGATGAGTTGCAGAGGGTGCAGGGAGGAAGAAGGGAGGTTGAGGAAGAGGCTGTTGCAGTAGTCCAGCCTAGCGGGAACCAGGGCTCTGGAGACAGTGAGCCACTGGGGCAAAGTGATAAAAGGTATAGTACCTCTGAGGAGGTCTAGCTGATAGTTATACTTTTTTGAGATGTCCGAAATGTGAGCGGAGAAGGAAAGAGTGGAGTCGAAGATAACCTCAAAGTTTTTAGCCTTGCAGGTAGGTGCGGGTGCAGGGCCAAGGGAGGTTGGCCATAGTGAAAATGGGAAATTGGGGGTAGGGGTCCGAATGCGAACGATCGAAGTCTTGCTGGCGATGAGGCAGAGGTTGTTTGCAGCACACCATGACTGAATAGCAGACAGACAGTCGGTATGAGTGAGGAGCAGGCTGCTTAGTGTCATCCGCATAACACTGGAAGTTAGAGGTGAAAGTGGCAATCACACATGCCAAGGCAGCCATATACACGTTGAAGAACCAGGGGGATAGGTTAGATCCCTGGGGAACGCCACAGGTTGAGAGAGCAATAGTTGAGGGAAAGGCTCAGCGTTCCACCTGGGATGGGAGGTCGGAGAGAAAGGAGGTTCACCATGCCAGAGCCTGACGTGTGATTCCCAGGTTGTCACAAAGGCGAGCAATCGGGATGTTATGGTTAACTGTATCAAAGGCAGAGGAGAGGTCAAGGAGAGTGAGAGGAGGAGGAGAGAGATGAAATTGAGCGAGATGAAATTGAGCTTGAGATGATGATCAAAGAGGCCTCGAAGGCTTCGAGCCTTGTGTGACAAAGAGAGATCGGGAGACAGGGTAAGGGAAAGTGGTGGGGTTGGTATTGGAGGCTGGGAGAAAGGCTCTCTGAATTTAGCATGAAGCAGGATTTTACCATCCATGGAGGGAATCACCAAAAGGTGGTAGCTGGTGTAGAATGGTTCAGTGGGTTGTTTGGGGGGGGGGCTGGGGAGGAAGCAGGGGGAGCAGGGTGAGTTGAGCAACCAGGATACCATTTGAGAAGTGAAGGGAGGATGGAAATGAGAATGGGATGATCAGGAAAGGTGGAATGGTAATCTAGTTTTCGAGGGGGAGCTAAGGTTCCAAGTGAGGGGCAAATGGAGAAGTCCTGATAAGTGTTGGGATTGGGGGCATATGATAGGGTAGTGTCATGGGAGTGGTGTGATTCTATGGGGGTAGCAATAGGAACTGGGGTCTGTGATTTTTAACAGGCGACTTCATGGCCTAATATGAGATGACCATTTCCTTATCGCCTTTATTCTTGGACATCATGGCAGCCGATGCCTGGAGGAGTGATGGAGCCACGGTGGACATCTGCACTGGGGTTCCAGCTCTCCTCAGCCAGATAGGGGGCATGGGCTCCTCCTCTTGCATATGTGTGCGCATCATGAGCATGGTTTTAATTACTTGCAATTTGACACTGTAACAACAGGAATAGTGCTGCTTGAGGGCAACAGTTTTAGGGACAGTAGTATATGTGCCAATACTTAATTTAGTTTCTGTCCCCCATTTTCATGGGCCGGGAATCTAAATGCCAGTACCCAGCAGGTACAACGGTCAGACACCTATGGTAAGGCAATATGCGCTTGTCTGCATTGAGTCAGAGCACCAAGCACTGCATTTTTCTAATATTGTAAAATAAAGATCTCCTACTTCACTTCAATGTGAAATTACATGAGCCTAGCCAAGCCCTTCTCTTCACACAGGACGTTCCTTAACCAGTTAAATCGCACAATAAAACTTACAAACATGTTCACCCAATGATATATGAGAATAAGACTCCTGCTGCTCAATTTTACAATGCTCTACACCTACTTGGGTGTCAAATATAGTGGCTATTAACAATTCTATACAAAATCACAACCTAGATGGTGTTATTTTCACCAATGCTGGATAACCAAAGGCAGTGCTCCACTGATGGGGGGGGGGGGGGATAATGTGCAGTGTCGATTTCCAATCTTTACTAATGATCACCCACTAGGTGCTGGGGCGACCCAGAGATTGTTTCTATTAGCAGTAGTTCCTAAACATGATAAATTGCAACCCTGAGGTTTTGATCTTGTAAACTTCCTTGGCCAACACAACTCTTTTTTACTGGTGCACCAAACTGACCTGTGATTTCCTATTCCCAAATAAATGATCCGGTCTATCTAATAGAAAGTCCATCCATCTCCAAATTGAGCGTCAACTGTCGTGTATCACTAGTTCACAACACACCCATGCTATATTTTGAATCTGTCTTGGGATGAAGTGGTGTAGTGAAATAAGGTTCAGCCTGCAGTGTGATGGACTTTATTTGTGTTTGGGAATATGTTCCCTAATGCCAAGCTCCTGATTTTCTAGTTAGGATTATTTGACAATGTGCATAGGAAACTGAACAATCATGTTCCTCTATGTTGACTTAATCCATGGAAATTGGCCAATTTTAAGGTATGCCATACTTGGGTTTACATGCCAAATACAGTGATATTCCATAAGCGTGTTCATTGTATGTTAGCAGTGTCAGAAAAACTCCAATTTCAATTTTGATAGAATAGGATTTTCCATTAGCTGAAAAGGATTTAAGTTCCTATTATGCTTTTGAGATCAAAGGGCATGTGATGCAATTTCCACACCTCCTATGACATTGCTGGAAGTGATGTCCTGGTAGAGTACTGAACGCACAGAAACCAGGGCACTTAGCGCATGTGTAAAATTAGCTGCAGTGAATTCTGCATTAAATATAAATATACTTGCTTAGCGAAGATCTATGAAGGTTAATTGTGTGCAATTTTCTTGCATTTCGCAAAATTGTACAGAGTTCTCTAATGGTAAATTGTAATTGTCTAAAAGTAGAATGTTTGTATTGAAACACATTTTCCTGTTTACCTTTAGGGTGTAAAACCGGCAAGCTTTGAGAAAGTGTCTGATCCAGAAATTAAAGAAATTATTGGAGAATGTATCTGCAAATGTAAAGAAGAAAGGTGGGTTTCTTTCAATGTTTTCCTTGCTTTTAATCCATCTACCCCATAGCTGATTTTACCATAAGTGATCTTGCTAATGTGCATACTTTCTTGAATAACATTGCTTGTGGCACGTGGTCGTAGAACACCTTGCTAACATCCAATAATAAGCTTTGTAAAGTTCTAGGGCTATGTGCACCCAGAGTAACTCATGGAACAATAGTTTACTTTTTTATAGACCTGCCTCCAATAGAGCGCCTACTGATATTTATCTGCAAATTCCATATTACTTACAAATTGACCAGCACATCTTATGTGGGGGAAAATTATATAAATTGCTTTTGTTTGTTTATAACCTAGCCTTGCAAATTTACCACAGGCAACGGCAGTCCAGTAACATGCAAAGTAGTGGTAGCATGCGCTTGGAAGGGGCAAAGAAAAGTGGGTGAGCGAAAGATGGTGAAAAGCAGTATTGAAGGAAATATTATGTAAATTGAGGAGGAGAGGTGACAATGAGGTGACACAGAGCAGTTGCCATATTTTACCAGAAGCAATAGAAGTTTACCTGCCCGTTTAGGCAGCAGCAGTAGAGGGCTTCATAACCATGAGATTTTAATTGTAAATTAGCATTCACTCAACTGCTGCTTTAAGAATGTATTTAATGGCGAAGAGCCATTCTACAACCATATAATTCTTGATGCAATGGTGAATGGAAGTGAGGCTTTTGTGGCGTTCAGCTTTATGGGTGAATATATTGTATATACCATGCAGGAAACAACTGATAGCTTCCACCCCTGCCCCAATTACAGGACAGTTGCAACTACTCTCTCGAAGCCCACCCATGGGAGGAGGAAGCCAGAAACCCCAGTCACTTGGTGTGGTATGTGGAAGGCCCAACTATGACAATGACTGCCTTTGTATCATTGGAGAAAGTGGAGCTGGAGAGACTGAAGAGGTTGGGGAGGTGGCAGCAAAAACAATTCAGGTGGAGGTGGTGGGAGTGAAGGAGGAAGTGGGAAAGACTAATGGTGCAAGAGGAGGGGTTAACAACAGTCAGAGGAGTTGGTAAGTGTTGGGGACAACCGGATGAAAAGTTGGTAAACTGGAAGAGGTGAACATCAGCAGATTGGTATGATACAAAAGATGGAGTTGGGACAGAGGAGGATGTACATGAGGTAAAGATGGTACAGAGTGACGAATCGTGGATCTCGGCCATTCTCCCCAGAGGGTTGCCCTTCCCTGTGAGCCTAGTCAGGCGAGACCGCGATGCAACATTCAAGGGGTGGCAGAAATTGGGACCTCACAGGAGAGACCCTGCATGCGGACAAGGACTCCCGTTCTGTGAAGGAACTCCCTAACTCTTATCTTTGAGACCATGGAATCATTTAGGTACTCCAAGAACAAAACTGAAAGCACTGCCGTTTGTTACTGTAGTATTCCCTCCTTTCCTCAATTAAGACTGAATACTACCAAGACGAGGAGGAACATACAGAATGATAAGTTGTCTCCCAAAAGTACTGTGAAGAGGAACATTGAAGGAGTGATGCAAACTAATCTTATTCTAATTCTAGACTGTACGGAGAAGACATGGCCCCAGGGAGGCATGAAAAATATGCCATTAATACAAGCAAAGGACTAGGGCACTCTGCTGGGGAAGGCCCAATTACAGGACATAAAAGGCAAGAAGGGACTCAATGAATCAAGAACCCGGCATGAAGCCTGTCAGCCCTGGGAGATCCAAACCGGGGTAACGGGGAAGTGAGCTGGAGAAGCTGGTCCTTGGTCATGAGGACACCCTGGAACAGTCAGCAGAGCACTCCAATGTCAAATGGAGACCGAACCTGCGCAGAAGCCGGAGAGAGGCCGACGGTGGTGTGACCTCAGGGTGGCGGACCATGCGGTCCTTCAACTACGCTGACACCGAAAGGCCAAGAACCCCATGGAGCCAGCACAGTGAAGCAGGAAGTGGAGAGAGAGAGATGCGAAGAGCATCAGACACGAGCGAGTGAGACCAACACCACTGGAAGAACTGGTGATGTGCCCCCACCAGAAAGAAGGTAACCTAGAGCCACAGGAGACCAAGTATGGGTTTGGGCAATAGTTAAGAGTGCTTTAGGAGTAATCTCCCTCATCGCAGTAGTTGCGAGAAAGATATTGAGGATAAAGATTACTACAGGAGTAGCAAAAGCCGAGGACATTACAGGAGTGATCTCAATTGTTACAAATGACAAGACAAGTCCAGGAATATATATAACGGTGAGAAAGAATAAGTGTTGGACATTTAACCAAGCTCA
This sequence comes from Ambystoma mexicanum, assembly GCF_040938575.1. Taxonomy (NCBI): domain Eukaryota; kingdom Metazoa; phylum Chordata; class Amphibia; order Caudata; family Ambystomatidae; genus Ambystoma; species Ambystoma mexicanum. The sequence continues at coordinate 302,901,827 of NC_090923.1, read as the reverse complement.
ACAAAGTCTTTAGGAGGAACTACAAGTGTGAGACCTTAAAACAAATCTGACAAATCTACCATTGGCCTACCCCTAGTGGGCGACCATGCATCAGTCTTAGACAAACTCCTAGGGGGTGTGGATCACTATGCCCCCCCCCTGCTCATATATCTCAGGGCCTTTGTGCACTGTGTTACTCCTAAGTTACTATGCTATGGACACACAAACATAAGCTATTACCATAACCATAAGAATAGACACAAAACGAAATAAAATGCACAATGGACACAAAATGAAAACACACGTCAGTTTCAGTTATAACAATCGAATAAATGTATTCTTGCACAGCAAGGCATGATGCAAACCATACTATAAAACAAATCTCGAATTTGCACCTTTTATACTTTCGGTGCAAATCTACCATGCAGTGTAATGACTGTAAGCCTTTCAGGCTTCTAATGCAAGCCTGTGATTAGCAGGATCGATCATGTCTAATGCAATGTACATATGGCAAGTGTCAGCATTCCTCTCCAGTCCGCACCATATATATATATATATCTCCCTCTCCCTTCCCCATGCACATGTTTTTTTAGCAATACTCCCCTTTCCAGCTCCGTGTCTCTCCTCTCCCTCCAACTCTGCAGTCAGTTAGGGCCAGGACTCTCTCTCAAGATCTGGTCAGTCGAACTGCCTCAATGCCTCTGCCAAGCTCTCTCGATCTCAGTCATCCAAACATCTCTCTTCCAAGTCAGTGTCAGCACCCTCGATCTCAGAGCTATATCTCCAACTACATCCCATAGAGCCGAGCAGCAACTACTTCAAATCTCCATCTCCATCCACTAGAAACTCCCAAAACCACACCACTCATACTGTTCAATGACGTACACATATCCATAGTTACATTAAGCATTCCCTCGTTTCTCTGTGTCTCAGCATTTCTAAATCAGAGCCGTGCCTAAATGTCTGTGTTGCATGTACTTTACTTTGCAATCACTCCGTGTTCTGGTCAGTCACTGTGTGTTCTTTGTCAATGTGACATTTGCCATCATATCTATATCGTATCTCCTGTCTGCCTGCGGTACGCCATCTTACCATCTATTCATATTTCTCCATTCAAATCCCTCTATCCTCCTCGTGCATGTCTCTGCCTGCAAATCTCTCCCTCCATGGTGCTGCCCCCACCTTTTCTCTGTCTGCGAAGCACAGCCAGCCATGCTGATAAGGCACAGTGCCTTCTCCACTCGGACAAGGTTCATGTTATCTGTGTCTGCCAAGCAAATGTTTACTAATACTTGTACATTGTAACTCATAACAATCTTCGCACTCTGCGGCGCTTCTCTGTGTCTCCATTCAGAATGGCTTTATAATGCCATAGGCCTCATTCTCGAATGGAGTGCTTAACACATTCATTCATACCAAGCATTATACTCAAAGCTCAATGCATATTCTAAGTGCACACTCGATGCGTGTCTCTCTACATGCATACATAATACATAGCAAAATATCTCTACATGTGTCTCTAAAAATATAACATGTCTCTACATGGCACTACAAATATAACAAGCCTTATTCTATAAGCAAATACAAATGGCTACATATATGTGGCAGAATAATGTGGATAGTCTAATGATGCTACTTCATGTACTAATCAGAATGTATGATGGATAACTAAACAAGATACAATTATGGATAACTGGATCCCTAAATGGGTAATAATGGGTAATTATTCCATAACAATGAGTAATGATTCCATAATGATAACAAACAAGGCTTCTCCATGCTATCAGGTTCTACAATCTCTCCTCTTATCATTATATAATCATTAGTAATGATTTGTCACAACATGTCTCATTGTGGCATGCTAAAACCAAGCAAAATTGCAAAGGGAAAACACTTTCTATTTCATAATGCAAAAACCCCTTAAAATGCAAGCATTTCACTATCAGTGGCAAGCTAAAATTCAAATGCATAGCTGCAAATATGTCAAAATTCAGAATAGCATATTCAATGTTAAATCAAAAAGTCAAAAGCCAAAAGTGTCTACAAGCAGATTATTCAAAAACGAAAATGCAATGCATAGAATCAATGCATATGTACTGTGGATTCAGGTGTATTCATTTTCAATGTGTTAAGCACACAATTACAATCTCTTTCACAAGTGTCAAAGCTCATTTCAAATGTATGCATTTCCAGTGTATACATATCAGTGTATTAGTCATACAGGCCAATTCATTCAAAGTTATTTCCAGGTTCACTCATGTCAGTCTGTGATCAAATCAGTTGTAGCCCATCAGAATGTATGTGTCCTCACATCTGTGCACAATTCAAAGTCAGTACAAATCCAGTTCTAATGCAAATCTCTCAGCAAAGGAATGTTAACAAAGCATGTGTTCAAAGCGAGTGTTCACAAATGGGTCACAAATGTGTTCAGTGAGCATATGTATGTATGTTCAGCAAAAGCATAGCCCAAAGCAGAAAGTAGTTCCAGCTGCAAACAGAGCTCAAGTGTGTGTCCTGAAAACGGACCCTACGCCCGTTCCCGCGACCAAGTACAGTGGGGGACACCCCCACTATCCCTGCTCTGCTTGGGCGCAGTTACGGGGGTCGGGGTTTTTGAAGTGTGCAAATGCGCAATTTTCTAACCAGGCGACATTGTAGAGTCACAGTAATGGGGTACGATTCCGTCAAGACCGCACCACTGGCATAAATGATGCTTCAGATTTTCATCAAGCACCATGTGGGCATTATTCATTGGTAATTTCATTTATCATTTTTCTTGTGCAAAACGATTTAGAAATTTACATTAAATGTAGCTTACATTAGTGAATGTTTTACGTGTTCTGAAATTTATTTTGATGGGTAATAGTGACTTTAAATATTTTCTTCAGTGGAAATATGAAGCAACATCAATAAAGTAAATACATCTGCATTAGTGTTCCGCAAGTTGTTGCCAACAGAGCAGTGCATGCTATTCTTGGAGATAAATGCTTCAATTTGGTGACTTCAAGAGAAATGTTTGATCACTAACATATTTTGGAAATTATTTCTAGATATGAAATTAAAGACTTACTAAGCCATGCCTTCTTCGCTGAAGATACAGGGGTGAGGGTGGAACTCGCAGAAGAAGACCATGGCAGTAAATCCTCTATTGCCTTAAGACTCTGGGTAGAAGATCCTAAGAAACTGAAAGGAAAACCAAAGGATAATGGGGCCATCGAGTTTACCTTCGATCTGGAAAAGGAAACTCCTGATGATGTTGCTCAAGAAATGGTAAAAACATTTGATTTACAGCATGCTAAAATTAAAGTTTCCTTTGAAACGTCAACCAATTTAGAAACATTGTGTTAATGAACAGTGTCCTAAAGGTGCACAGATTAGATTTGTTTAAAATTGGTATATGAATCCCTTGCAGGAAGGTATTCTGCAGTTGTTAGTGGTATGTGAATCCCTTGCGGGAAGGTGTTCTGCAGTTGTTAGTGGTGTTAATTTTTTCCAACCCCAAATCGCTGCCCCATAAGTAGTGATTGAAAAACATTTGGCAGAATATGACATGTGGCAGGAGAGGGAATGGGGGATTGCGTACAGAAACTGCCCTTCCCACAGGAAGGAGAATGCTTCCCCCAGGCTCCTCGGCTGGTGTAATCTGCTGGCAAACCTCTGGCATTTGGAGTTTGCCACTATGGCAAACAGATCAATCTGGGTTCTGCCCCATTTGACGAACAGGTGGTCCACCTGATCCGGATGAAGTTCCCACTTGTGGCAGGAGCGCAATTCCCTGCTGAGGGAGTCAGCGATGGTGTTCTGGACTCCCGCCAGGTGGAGAGGGATGACAGGCCGGTGCCACAAGTCCTGAGCTTCCTTGGAGAGTGCTGGGGAACGAGTGCCCTCCTCCTTCCTGATGTAGTACATGGTGGTGGCGTTGTTCATGAAGATCCTCACCACCTTGCCTTTGTGAAATGGTTGGAACTTGAGGGCACAGAACACTGCCCGTCGCTCCATGTGTGGATGTACAGATCCTTCTCCTCTGGTAACCAGAGGCCTCTGACGTGCGCCCCACAGCCTTCCAGGTAGGCGTCTGTGGTGACCGTCTCCTGGTATAGGGGGTTTTGAAATCTCGTTTCCTGGGTGATGTGGCCGCAGACCCCCCCCACCACTCAATCGCCTGCCGCAACTCATCGTTAAGAGGGATCCTGTCCTTGAAACTTCCAGACACCTGTATCCAACGGGCATCCAAGAATTCCTGTAGGGTTCGCATCGGCAACCTGCAGAGACGGATGAGGTAGGTGCAGGATGACATCATGCCAGCAACGACTTGATGGCCCTTACCGTAGCTGTCTTTGCCGACGACAGCTGCTGCACCTTTCCTTGAATGGCTGCTAGCCTCTCCTCCGAGGGCGACACCGGGCAAACCACTGTGTGTTTGTCGGCTAGCTCCTGCGAGCGGGCGCGTATCATGGATATACATGTACACCTTGCAGACTTAGATGGGCCAGCACCGTTTGCAGGCATTTTGTGAACACTCTTGGGGCCAACTTAAAGCAGACTGGTAGGGCCTTGCACTGGTAGTGCTGGCCCTGCACTGTGCAACTTAGACATTTTTGATGTTTCTTGTGAATCATGAAGTGGAAATGGGTGTCCTCCAGGTTCAACAATGTCAAGAAATCCCCTCTTTCCAGTTGGCTGATCATGTGTTGCAACGTGATGGCCCTGAATTTTGGGGATTTTAAGTAGTTGATCAGACGGCGTAGGTCCAGGATGTCGTCTATTTGACCAGAAAGTATCTGGAATATACCCTGGCGCCCCAGAGCCGTTTGAGAACAAGCTCTATCACCCCTTTTTGTAACATGGCTCGCACCTCTTGCAGGAGCTGAGGGATGGGATCTGCTGCCCCTGCTGCGGAACCGGTGGAATAGGAGGACACCTTTGTTGGAACTCCAAGGTGTGCCGCTGGGCAAGAGCATCCAGCACTCATCTGTCGGTGGTAATCTTTCTCCACTTGCTGACAAACCTAGTCAGCCTGCCTCTCACGGGGGTGAACGAGTGGGGGCCCGACATCTTGGCAGGTTCATGCTCGCTTGGGCACCGGTATCCTGCCCTTTGGGTGAAAGCAGCGCTGTCCTCTGCTACCATAGGGCTAAGTTTGGCCCCTGTAGGCTTCTTGCGTTGAGCGGGAAGGCTGTCTGTAAGACATGGAAAAACCCGTTGATGACCTGCTGGATTTTCCCCTGGAGGAGTGAAAAGAAGATGAACGGTGCAGCTGAAGGGTGCCAAGGGAACATGCCATCTCTGTATCTGTTTTGATGGCCTGGAGTGACTAGTCGACCGCCTTCCCAAACAGATTCTCACTTGGACTTCCTGATGGAAGTTAGTGGCCTTCATCCATCCCTGCCGACTCGGGCAGATACCGTTCCCCATTTGAGAAAAACCCTTGTAGGCAATGTTCACTGCCTGCATGATCCGATGCCACTTCCCCTACCTGAAAGAGGGCGAGGGCTTCGATCCTCTTATTGTCGGGGAGGAATTCCAGGATTGGTCCTAACTTGTACCGCAATTCCCTGTCGTACCTGGCTAGGATCACCAAGACGTTAGCCGCCTTGATTGTGGACACTGCCGTGTAGATCACTTTCTTCCCCATGGCGTCCATCCTTTTCCCTCTCATTATCTGGAGGGACTGACAACGATGAGGCCAGGGTAGCTGACCGTTTGCTCACGGCCACCGACACCACTAAGTCCGGTGATGGTTGCGACCTCAGGCACTTGGGTACGGAGTCCGGCACCCCATACTTCATCTCCAGCCTATCCCCATTGGCTGGAACCTGGCCGGAGCCATGCAAGGGTTCTTTGCGAGGGCCAGGCCCTCCTCCCAAATATCGTCCAGAAAAGGCACATCCATTATAGTCTTCCTTTTGGCCTCTTCCTTTTTGATGCAAGAATCCCTCTTTCTTGGTTTCCTCAGGCACCAGCTGGAATAGCTGAGAGGCCCTGGCGATCATGGAGTGGAACGATTCCACCTTGTCCGGTAGGGGAACTGAGAACCATTCAAATGTGGCGATACATTGTCTGCTGGGACGAAGTCTTTGTCCGTCCTCATTGCCGTATCCATCCTAGTACCCGTCTCCGGTTCTGCTGCGGGAGTTGGGACATGATGTGGTGGAGGAGGTTGATACGGGGGATCCAATGACACTTCCTCTTTTTAGGCGGATGCTGATCAGGAGCCCTGAGGTACTCCGGGAGCCGGCGGCAACCTCAGATGGATCTCTGACACCAAGGTGTGGAGAGTCAATACAATGTCCAAGGAAATGTCCCTCAGCTGAGAAGGTAAGGAAGGAAAGCTAGGCCCTGCGCCATCATGGTCCTCGTAGACCGTATGCATGGACTCTTGATCATTGTTGTCCATGGACGAGACATTCATATGTTGAACGGTGACCTTGGAGGACTGTTCCGGGGGCCTCCTCGCCCCCGCTTTTTTCCTCCCTGAGTGGTCTGAACAGGGACCTGGGCCAGTACCTTTACTGCCTCGGGTGTTCATAAAACCTTTGTCAAAGCCTCTGCAGTAGTGTCCGGTCGTAGGGACAGTGACACTTTCTGCGCTGCGGGAGCCACCCTCGTAGGATCAGCACCCATAGCTTCCGTAGTAGTAGACATCAATGAAGTTGAAGACAAGGACTAGGTTTGTGCCGGTTAAGCCTGCTTGGGCTGCGCAGCCTTCTTCTACTCTACTGTCCTTGGTTTATTCAATTTCACCTATAGCACAAGCCGGGGTGGATGACTTCCTCTTTGAAGAGGAGCTCAAGGGTAGGCTGGTAATGGAAGCAGAAGGCGATGCTGATCGCGCCCTATCCAACTTGGGACCCACATCAGCGGTGAACCTGGTGGACCCAGACTTGCAGATCTTGGCCTTATCTAGGACCCCCACAGATGGGGAGGCCTCAAAGGACTTAGAAGACCGCTCTTCGGCCTGGCCGCTCCTAGACGAGGCATGACCCTGCTTGGAGCATGTGGCAGAGGCCTTGTGCCAGTTAAGCCATTCCGCCAGACTACTATGTCTGTCTTTCATCGTTTCCTTAGAGAAACCGAGGCATATTTCGCACTCTACCTACTTATGGTCCGGGTGTAGGCAGTAGAGGCATTGTAGGTGCTTGTCTTCCACAAACACATTCCGTAGCCCGCATTTGATGCCGTGTCTGAGGGGGGACTGTCCCTCCTTCTCCTCCGTCATGGTCGGAGGGTGCGAAGTAGGCCCAAGTTGGCCTTCTAGAAACTGAATCTCCACCCATGAGGGGTGCTGAGCTTCGTCAACAACAGATCCCTGTTACCGGCAGATGAGGAAAAGTGCACACAGGCTCTTTGGAACACAATTGGAACTTATCTCGTCAAACTCAAAAAAACTTACAAATAGCTCAGAGAGCAACTCGAGGAATCCCAACACTGAAGCGTGCAGTAAAATCTGAAGATGGCTGCCAGAGGTGGGGCTTAGGGAGAGGACTGTCATTGGATAGGGGCAGTATGACCCAGAGACAGTGATTGGATTAGAGGAGAAATACAGTTTTAAACTGACAGTGAAATTGTTTTCTTTTTTTCTTCTTTTTACTGAGGATTCCCAGCCTGACGATGGGGAATAGCCATGAGCATGTGAATCCATGCCAGACCCCAGGCTGGAGATCAAAATGTGCAAACAATTCAATACATGTGTCGTAAATTACTTTGCCCCAAAGCTTGGCTCAACTACCAAAGAGTGCGATTGGGTAATGAGAGTTGCGTAGAAAAGTTTTTCTTTCATCATTATCCGGCTGATGAGCCTCTTTCCAGTTTATGGCGACTTGTCCAGTAATTGCAACAGTGGTATTCACCTTGCAGGAGAGAATTTGTAGAGCTCTTTGGCACCACCATTGGTGCGTTTGGTGGCGCTGCCTCAAAGGAATGAGCATTTAGAACCTCATTCAAAGTTGCCTGTTAATCGGAGAAGGGAATAGGACATCTGTTCAACAAGTAAAGACTCATTTCCAGCACCTTGCGTCTTCCAGAAAATTCTCGGAAATCCGATTACACATAGTTAAGATAACAGAATAATTTTTTTAAATTATTTTTATTTTTCTTCAATGATCGACCGATACTAAATTAATTTCTCTGATTGCATTGTCTTAATATTATTTTTACCATGCAACTTTAATAAAAGTATGACAAATCAAAGGGTTTGAATGTACATATAATGAATTGAGCATTAATATTGTAGAACTAAAAACATAATTAAATGGCAGCAGGAAAATTATGCCTGAATATAAAATGTTTTTTTTGTTTTGGGAATTGCGTCGTGGAGTAACACGGTGAGCATGGGATGAAGTGGCAAGACTCAAAGCTCCATCTTAATTTATGATTTATGACTGATTTAGTAGTCCTTCCTGTGGTTGATTTAACCAAACTTTGGGTAGGCAAGACTATTTATTTTCCAGCACACTTGTCTTTCGAAGGGTAGCCAATTGTCTCTCGCTGTATCCCCCTTTTGTTAGATGAGTTTTAGGCTGACATTCTTTGTAATTGTCTCTGAGGTTTAAAGATCAAAAGTAAAAACCGAATTCTGCCAGTTCTCCGGTTAGTCCAGGATTTCTCAGGGTCCTGCCACATACTCATTACTGCACTGACTCCATGCTCCCATTTACAGCTGCAAGGTTCACCACTCTCCCTTCTACCGCTTTGGAGCTTAACATGCAATTTTGCTTTCCCACACTCTGCTTTAGAGATATCCTGTTTCTTTAGCCTCCTCCCCTTTCCAAGTCTGTATATTCCTACCTTTCTCCTCCTCCTTTTCTACTTGCATCCTTTTCTACCCACTCCGGGATCCTCCACCTTTTTTCTCTTCTGCTCCATTTTCTCCTTTCTGATCCCTTTACTCCCTCCTGCTCGTGCTCCAGGTTTCTCAAACCACCTCAAACTTTCCTGTTGGCTTTACATGGTGTGTGAGATTGGGGTCTGGTGGTTCCCTGTTCCTGGCCAGTTATTGTCCAGATTAACACACATTGGCCCCACCCCATCTAACTATGGGACGTGCCTTTGTGAGAGCAATCCGTAATTTTAGATTTAGATCCTACTTGGCAGGGGTTTGCTGCATTGATTGATTGTTTATTTATATAGCGCCTATACACAATGTGTTTCAAAGCGCTTCAAAGAGGGAGGGAACATAGGAAAATACAGTTACATTCAGTTAAAGTCCTTGAAACAATACAGAATGTGAAAAATAACTATCATACTAGGCCTGTCGACATTTCCGATAGTGCAAGTGCATAGGAACAAGTAAGGCAAGGGGTAATGGAAAAGAGGGCGAAACAAAGCAAGCAGTAACATTACTATGTCTGACGACAATTGATGTAGTGCAGGAGGTATACAAGAGGAGGGTTGGGAGGGGGGGGCACAGTGGGATATGAGGGAGCGAAGGAGAAGAACAAGGCACGCTACTGACCGAATTTATTAGTGACAAATTTAAAAAGCAGGGGTGGGGGGAGGGAGAAAAACAAGGGGGGAGGAGGGGAGACAGACAAGCTGCTATCAAAAGTCAGGGAACAGATGATAGGAGTAAGTGCTAGGAGGGGAAAGGCTGAGAGGAGGGAGAAAATAGGTAGGAAGGGGAGTAGGAAGGTAGTAGAAGAGGAGGGAATTAAAACCTGATGGATCACAGGAAAACACACGGGGGGTGGGTGGAAGACAGGAGACCGCATGGGGTGTGAGCAGGGGGGGCGTAGACAGGAGAAACACATGGGGCATGAGCGGGGGTAGGGGGAAGACAGGAGAAACACACGGGGCATGAGCGGGAGGGGTGGGGGGGCAGGAGACCACAAGGGTCATGGGCGGGTGGAGGGGGGAGACAGGAGACCACACGGGACATGAGGGGAAGATAGGAGACCACACTGGGCATGAGAGGGGGCTGGGGGGAGACAGGAGACCACACGGGGCATGAGCGAGGGGGGGTTAGACAGGAGTCCACACGGGGCATGAGCGGGGGGGACAGGCGACCATACGGGGCATGAGCGGGGGGTGGGGCTCACCGCAGAACCGTCACCGAACAGGAAACGAACAGGAGCCTTAGGATCGAGCCTTGGAGGTCTGCCAGCTCGCCCGATTGGTGCTAATGAAGGTCAGCTGCATCAATCCTATGCAGGCAGGCAGGGCTGCAGGGAGGCACTTGGAGCCACGAGGAAGGGGTCGGCCATGTTGGAGAGGCCTTTGGTAACACAGGACTCATTGAGCAAATGCACAAATGTACAGCACACGATGTAAAGCAGTGAGGGGCACAACGTAGCAGCAGACTACATAATCCATAAAAGTCAAATTGATGATCCAGATGGAATATAGAGCTCAAAATTCTCCCAGCAAAGCGTTCAGTACATTATAAGCCACAATGGGCTTACCTTCCATAGAGAGTCAGGGAATTAAATCACAAGGCCTCCTGGCCACACGATGTGAAGGAGAAGGGTCCTCCAGGGTCGAAGAAAGGCAGCAGAAGAAAGAAAAAACATGGTAGGACAATGCTGTGCAACTCACTCCTGAGTTTCCCCAGGCTGGATCTGAATGTGTACGTTTGCGATTAGGCTTAAGGCAGCCAGTATACTTGCACTCTTAACGGTCTTGCTCGGAGCAGGTTTTAATGTTTACTGTACACCAATCAAGCTCATATAGTCTGTTTACATTATGGGCTGTCTCTTGGAGAGGTAGAGATTAATATAGGTTGCCCTCACCAACCGGTCTTTACACAAGGGGTGTTGCTAGGTCTGGAAAAGTTTGGGGCTACGCTACGTTTGGGACTGTTTGGACTGGTGGCTAGCTAGCCTTTTTGGTTGTAACCCCTGAGCTTCTATCCAGGGCTACAACCAAAAGACCCGGGGCTATAGCCCCCTCTGCCCCCCGCCCCACAGTAGCAACGCCTCTGCTTTACACAATATAGAATGTGCTTAATGGTACAGTTTCTTTGGGCCTTGTGTGATCATCTCCTTCAACCTTCTGTGACATGATGGGGCTATACAAGGCCGTCTCAGCTCACTGCCCCTGGACCTAGCATCACGTGCCTTGTGGGTGGTCACCAGCCCCCCCCTCCCCTTGGACCTACTCATTCGAATTAGAGTTTGGCCGGGGACTTAATCACACTTTATAGGTTTTTCAATTGTATGCGTAGTATTGACATTTTTTTATATGCTGGTAATATTCTAGAAAAATTCATAAAATAATTTAATATTGCCAAATTGTTAACACGAAAGTTGCAGCTTTTTTAGTCTATGTGCAGTTCCCCTTCAGAGAACATGCCACTTTTAAAAGTGATGTAGCTTTCAACTCCTCTTTCACTTTGTGGTTATTTAATTTAAGTCTGAAAAAATACTACTTTTCATTTGTAATTGTGGTGAATATGTTTTCAGCTACAGGCATATAAGATCGTGTCTTCCTTTATGTAGTGCCTTTAAGAACATTGACTTTTTAGTGGCCATGATTCTGAACACGAACTTAGAAAAATGACAGTAACCGAGGTTCGGAATCGGCAGCAGGAACATTTTTGACAGCTCCTCTGCATGTAGGTACCAGGTGCAGGTTTGTCCCAAAGAGAGCTCATCGGTAATAATCCTGCATCAGAGACAGTCGCTGTGAGGTCTGATTTGTAGTAGGTTAATCCAGATATCTTTTTTTGTGTGTGTAATTTGGTTCATTACAAACCTTAAACACATCTTACATCATGTCATTAAATACATAAATACTTTCATAATAAACATACAGTATACTCGAAGACACTATTTGTAAATCTAAAGTTAGAGAATAACAGCACCATAATAGCCATATAAAATCCTTAGAATATGTTAGACATCAATATTACACGACAACCCTAATATTTAGTTTTACATTTTTAAAAATTCTTTCCATATATAAAAAGCAGCAATGGTTATCTCCATGGAATCCCCATAGAATATAGATCCCCAAAACTGATCGTAGAGGTTTTCAGTTCTGTGGTCAAAAGGTAGGTAAATCCTCAAATGCATATGGAATAGTTTCTGCAAGAAGTGAGCACATTTATTTGTAACGTGCCAGGAGCCCGCAGGCATCCTGGCGCACATGCAGACAAGGACAAGAAGAGACTGGACAGAGTAACGAGAGCAGTCAATTAGACTCCTGAGGCTACTACTTGAAAAGTGTGGTCTGGAGTGTTTTCCTGAAACTAGACCGATTGTTCTCAGTCTCAGGTCACGGGGAAGGGAATTCCACAACTGTACAGCCCGGACTGGGAAGGAACGACCGAGGCCCTTTTCCCTTTTGAAGGGCGGGTGCAGATCAGAGCCAGGTCGATTGAACAAAGACGTTTTCCAGGTGAGTATGAAGTCTCCACAGATTTGGGATAGGAAGAGGCATTGCCTAAGAGACAACGGTGGAAGATGGTACCACTTTTGAATTGAATGTGGTCCTGAGTGCCCAGCCAATGCAGATCTTTCCAATGTTTTGAGATGTGTTCCTTCCATGGATGTTTTTTCTAATTCGAAGCACATAATTTTGAATTCGCTGACATCTTTTAAGACTGGTGGTGTTTGCCGCAAAAAGGAGCACATTACAGCATTAAATTCTTGACAGGATTGTGCCACAGCCGATGGTGGCGGTATTCTTTTCAGTCAGGAATGGTCTTATGTTTCTGAGGAGTCAAAGGTGATAGTTGCCACTGATCATATTGGTGTGTTCATCTGAGTTGAGTGAGGCTTCCAAGGTGACACTCAGTGCTTTTACCTTATGTTGGACTAGGATGCTGAAGTTACTGATGAATATACATGTTAAATAGCACGGGCAACAGACTGGCACCCTGTGGAACTCCATAGAGGAGGGGCGCTGGAGGTGAGAAAGCATCTCCCCAGTGGATTCTGGAGACGCGATGGAACAGGAAGGATTGAAGCCATTCGACTTTTCCACTTGAGCAATGACCAATAGTTTCCAGAGCAGGAAGAAGGCATTGATGGTTGAGCAGATCAAAGGCAGCAAATGGATCTAAAAGAACCAGTAGGGCAGTCTTGCCCTTCTCCATGATCCCCATAAGGGATTGTAAGTCGATCTGTACCATGTGCCGACCTGAAAACTGATTGGCCCCCATGCAAGGTGGTGTTGGCTTCTGCATAAGATTGAATTTGCGCCGTGGCCAGTTTGTCTAGGGTCTTAAAAAAAAAAGTGTCAATTTGTTATTGGCCTAAGATTTGTTGGGTCTCTGGGGTCATGGCCTACTTCTTTGTGAAGGGGCATGACTGTAACCGCCTTGATGGAGGGTGGGATTTACTTGTCCCGGAAGGAGGCATTGACAAACCGTGTCAGGAAAGGGGCAAAGATGTCTCCATGCTCGAAAGATTTTTGGTGGGAGGGGGTTTTCTGCACACAAAGTGGTTTTCATACCAGAGAATATCCTCTCCATATCTGCTACCTCGCTAGGGCTGATGGAGAATTTAGGGAGAGTCTGAGAAGCCCTCTGGGCCCTGGAAGGAATATCAAGGGGTTTCGGGGTGAACTGGGCAAGGAGGACCTGGTCCTTTGCTTTGGCTATTTTAACTTCAAGGGCTACCTGGACCATCCTACAGTCAGATGCTGCAGGCATATAAGGGGTGGTAGTAGAAGCAGGTTTTTCCAGGGTTTTCACTATTTGGAAGAGTTTTCCTGTTTTGTTAGATGCTGCTTCAATTTGGGAGTTGAAGAGGTTCTCTTTTGTTTCAATTATTTTAAATTTGTAGCTCTTATCTGTAACTTTCCATAGTTCCCTATTCTTGTTGGACAGGAGTTTCTGCCATTTAGCCTCACATGACAAATGGATTCCACCTACACATTGCATAGGCTACACAGTGTTTGATCATGTGGAATATTAATGCAAGGACCCACTATTTCATTAGTTGGAAGCTGGTTAAATTGCATCCTTCTGATAACTCTGTATTTCCATTGAAAGGGGTAAGGTATTTGAACAATATGGGACTCTGAAACCGTTTCATATAGATTTTGAACTTTGTGGATTATTTTACGATAAGCTAACCTCTATCGCATTTCTCTAACTCCATTGATAGATTATCATATTCCTCAATCCTATATCTAGTTTGATTATTAAAAACACATTATTTCCTATTCTATGTAAATAAAGTCAGCAGATTTCACAATGATTCCATCAGCCATCTGATTGAAGTAATACAGCAAAGATTCTAAATTCATATTCAAAAGCTCAGTTTTCAAATCTAATGCACTCCGAGCCATTCTCCATACTGTCAAAAGCTAGTTAAGGCCCATCTAACAGCATATGGCCTCACTAGGCATACAGTATGAAAGGGCTGAGAAATTTCGCCAGATTTTGCCTTTAACCCATGGAGTATTCCTGGAACAAGAAAGCCCTTATATAATTTAATAGGGCCCTCTACTGAATAACCTCCTTTATGTATTATAAATGATTTAATCAATTGGGTCTTCCTTAAACATTTAAACATACTTGGACCAGACATCTCCCTTTAAACATAACAAATTGGGAGCCCCAAATATATCTACTCTTTAATTCTATCAATCGGGATGTCATTTAGTTTCCCGATAAACTTCTGTCCCCTATTCACACGTTCACCAGTGACCATTATTTTGGTCTTTTTCTCATTGATGGTTACACCATTTTCTTTAGAGTAGGCTACGAGTGCATTTATACTGTGCTGAAGCCCAATTGCTGTTCTACCTAATAATAAAGTATCAGTATATGTAAGCCATCCAAGAGAATCATTACCACATTTGGGAGGAAAATTGTTACATCCATTCAGGTGTTTCTGCAGATCTGCCACAACTAAATTATAGATAGTAGGTGCCAGTACACAGCCATGTATTACACCATCATTGGTTACAATATTAGAAGAAACATGGCAGTTGGAACCAATTCTAACTCTTACAGAAGTGTCCTGATATAATTGGATGATCATATTCAGTAATGCATTATCAGAACCCCATCTGGATAGCTTGTGCCATAATGAAGATCGAGAGACTTAGACAAAGTCTTTAGAGTAATCGGCAAAACATAGTTTACTTCCCTTACTGTGGCTCTTATCATATGTACCAGAGTTCAAATATTAAACAAAGTACTCATATTTTTTCTAAAACCAGTTTTCTTTTTTCTTTATGTCAATTCATTGAATTTATCCAGTAGGCAAATCGAAAATGTTTGCAAGTAAGTTAGGACTAATAACGGATAATGTTTTGAATGTTGTTTGGATCCACTTTTAAAAATGGGTACAAGGATAGCCTTCTTCCAGGAATCGGGCACTATACTTGCTGTTTTGACCTTTTTGAAAAATGCGTGCAATAGGCGTGCCCACAAATCAGGGTGAATTCTCTCTCTACTACCGTTCTTAAAGTATAGGTCAGAAATATATTTCATCCAGTCTTGCTCAGTGATGGGATTTAACAGAATCTTACCATTCCCCTTTATATACTTATAGCAAAAATTACGATTATCTTGTGCTCTAAGGTCATCGTAGACTATCAACCAGCAAGCATTTTTTTTTTGGATTGTTTTTAGCTTTGCCCAATTCTTGTTTTATGTGCATTCATTGGCTTTCACACCAGATCTATATGGAGAGTCCTTCATCCATATCTTTATTTCCGTCAATTCAGACCTATAAACTTCTCTTCTTGCGAGAAACTGGATATCGCTTAATAAAGATTTCACTTTATTATGGAGTTATTTTACTGCTCCAATTCCCCACAGTGTCTACCACCCGTTTAATTTTTGATATCATTTCAATAATCCACGCCGTTAGCCTTAGGAGCATTGAGATAATCCTACCCCCATAAATCTCAACAGGATATTATTAAATCTCTTTGCATTCATTCTTTCAGACCAGTTTAATCAATTTCCTTGTTCATCGCAGTCAATCGGACAAACAGCTCTATTATGCTCTGTACTGCCAGATTAGATTTACCGGCCAAAGTCCAATGATCACTTAATCCCGTATCCGCTGTGGCATATTCACTGACCAACCCTTTTTTAAGTGCATGTGATACCATTGCGGTAAGATTATATCTTTATCAGTCCATTTTGCCATGTGAACGCATGAGACCCCACATCTCCACAGTTCTCCATTTTTGATGTAGAAACTCCATATCAAAACCATTTAAGAATATATCCCAACAGCTACGATCATCACTCATCTTGGTTAAACTTGCAGCATGTTTAAAATCAAGCACTTCACTTTCTGTGTTCAATTCACCTACCACCAAGTATCACTTCCGTTCTTGGACATCAATCTATGAATTTAACACGTATATAGAAGCCAATAATTTGCCCTCTGGAAGGTCTCCACGTCGTTCTTTGTAGCATTCTTATGGAATAAAGTAAATCCATCAATGCAACACTTGTGTGTCAGCCATGTCTCCTGCAAACAGAAAATATATGCACTAAGCAGTAGTTTTAGGCCCATCCTTTGCCCCAGAAATTACTGAAACCCCAGTGTATTCCATCAAAGCAGATATATGGGTTTATTGAATCCTAATTGTGTGGTGAAATTGGATTCCCGATTTCAATTCTTACCGATTAAGGCTGCTGAAGGCCATCTCCAGTCCTTATTTTTTCCCTAAACTTAAAACCTTCCAATTCATCCTCTAAGTAATCAACATTTCTACCCCCGTCAGATTTTACATTATTGAACTTGTTCAACACTGTTGGTGCCCATGATGGATCCGTTTCCAAGACCACCTCAATACTTTGAATGGGGAAAACTTCAAACCCCATTCTCAAGAAATCTACTGCATGTAATATAATAAACACTCAATAAATACCGGCAATGTAAAATGGACAACTGCCCAATTAGTGATGCTCTCAGCATCTGCGAGTTAAACTAATGTAATGTCCTTAGTAGACAGCATACTGAATGTAAAGTCTGTAGAACTAGGCCTCGATTCAAATATGGACTAGTTTCTGTTGCAAACAGTTCTATAACTTTTATCGTCTTGAAAAAAAGAATTCTTCTGCATGTGTGTGTAACTGGTTGTACCAGCGCTTCGATGCACAAGGGTTTTGCATGCTTAATAAATGTAAATATGATTAAATTGTTTAATTTAACAGCTGATTGTGTGGCATCTCTGCCCCAAGAGATTTTTGCTTTTAGTACCCACTTGACTCATATGTCCATGCCTACCTACTCTTCAGTTTGAGTTGTGATATTAAACTGTCATTAGTAGAAGATTGAGAAGTGGAGTCCTCCCCTCCCGCAACTTGGTTAGTTATGCGCCCTAATGGAATATTTGATTTAACTCTTCAATGACCCATTAGCCGTTTTTACAGTACATGTAAAGGATTTATTTACCCTGTCCGAGGATTTCATTTCTCCAGTGTTTGATTTATGGTAAGAATTTGTAAGTGGAGATGAAATACTGTTGGTTGAGTATTCAATCCTTCCAACCTTTCCAGTTTGCACCTTTCTCTTTCCTTTCCTGTGAAGCCTTTTTATCTTGTTTGAGATATTCACTCCTCCATGCCAACAATGTCCGTTATTTCTTTATCATAACCCTGTATCGCCATATCCGTTTCACCAGTGTTACCAATAGGAATAGTATCAAGAATAATCAAATCTCCATGTAAATCTGGACACAATCGGTGTATGTATTGTGCTAACCAACCCTCCATGCGAGTTGAGTCCACTATTAGCTAATGTAGCATCCACAAGCCGACTAATTACAAATGTTTGTTCTTTCTGGTCACACGCAATGTTAAAGCATAATACAAGTTAAAACTTTGCAGTAGTTGTCAGAGCAGTAAGCTCATTGTACATATTCACGGTATTATCCATAAAATTCTCCATTTCACGGCAGTTATGGCTATTTTCCGCAGTAGTGACCAGATCCGGTGATTTTGAGAATCTGGCATCATCCATAATTGGGGCATTTACCATGCCTCCCATCATTTCCTGATATTCACGTCCTCCCATTGATTTGCTTAGCAGCGTAAAACATAAATTTTAAGAGTGAGTTGTTGTTATCAAGGAAGAGGTGAGACAGACCCTCTTTAATAAAGCAGTTTGGATTACAAGGTTACAACATTCCCCAGGCTGCTGAGTGTCACCATTCAGTGATATGCCTTGAACCGGGAGGAAGGGCGTAATTTTACCCTGTAACCCCATATCCTCCATCCTTTTATCTGTATTGATGACAGTCCGGGAGATGTGTTAATATCTGGGAAGACTTAAGAAGCTCGACCCTCACCTCTTTTGGCAGGGTTATAGGGTTTTGCTGCCTCCTTTCGCTTAGATCTTCTGGCCTAGTTTTTTTGAGTGCAGACCGGTATGCTAACACAAGAGTCTAAAAAAGATGCACAAATATATTGTCTGCGCTTACCCTGGAAAAACCAGTATAATTCCATGCAGACAAATCGGGATAGACACATGTGCACCACTCCATTCGGCCCACACACACTGCCACCAGCTAGTCAGCACTCCTGTAGCACTCGTTGAATGCATGCACGGCAACACGCTTTTATCCTCTTCCTGTGAGCTCAGCAACCGTCTTTCCGGTAATTAAAGGTACACAGTATCCAGCAGGGTATACACTGTAGCAGCGAGTCAGCACTCATCTAGCACTTTCTGTATGTGTTTCAAAGTTGATGAATGAGTAACATTTGAGTGGCCCAGTTGTCACCAAGACCAATTTAGCTTGTCTCTATAAAAGGCCATTATTATAATTGTTCATGGTCTGATTACTTTAGTATAGGATTTTCATTTTAAAGACCATGCAATTTTCATTTTGTTCAAATACTCAGCCGTATGGTTCCATTAATATTGCAAGTCCTGCTGCTACACTGTGCAGTTGACATTTATAATGATGCCTCAACGAAAACGCATGCAGAGGATCTACACCACATTGCAAAAACAATAGCAGATTCCCTTCAGTGTATCCAGCTTTGTGTGTGTAGCCATGTTCACTGCCACAGATTAGTTTCTCAAAATTGATAGTTCTGTGGTGTTCTACAAAAATAGTCAGCTGAAGTACCAAGACCTACTGCAAAGTACTACCACCTTCCAGCTGAGCAGGCGAATGGGATGCTATGCACACCCCCAGTTTGGTGAAAACCTTTACCCGCCACTTAGATAGAAGATGACACATGCAGCTCTTTCACATGGACACCCTTTGCACAACCCAAGAGGGGGAGGTTCTGTAACGACCCCATAATTCTGTCACTATATGAATTTCAGAGTCTAGGAACTTAGTCTGTCCACTAGAAACCCCAAAAGCTGAGGTTGGGACCAATTTGCATCCAGCGGTGGAGTGGCATGGCTCCACTGAAAGCTCTACTCAGCCCCATAATATGATATGATATGGCATTTGTAACACGCCTATACACAAGTGTTTTACAACCTACAGTTTTAAATATTGGGCAGTGGTTTGTTATATTTCAACTGTGGGGATTTAAAACTGTAGGTTGTCAAACATGATTTCTGCTAGGTGATACTACAAGTGATTTCCATAATATGAGCCTTACAAAGGTGAGCAGTTTAAACGTTATCCTGAATTTATTTATGAATGTCGACGGATCAGATGTGTTTCGTCCCAAACCAAACTTGCACATTCCTAGATGCAGACTGTCTCTTCCAAGTTGGATCTCCTGGCCTTAATTACTGTCTGTGTGGGAGACCTAGATATTGCTAGCATCAAAAATGAAAGCAAACTATGATTTGCTCCCACAGTTCATGAAGGTGGGGTCGTAAAGCCATTTATTAAATAACTTTTTGCCCGCACTACAAAATTACTTACTCTTCATCAAATAACTTCACACACATTTCTGTATTCTATGAAGACATTACCCTACCCATCCTCAATGCATGTTTAAGAAGCTCTGTTTGTGGGATAAGATGAGTGTATATGGGACAGAACATCTGGGGCAAGATGCTTCGCCTCTTGTACAACATTTGAAGTTGCTTCCATGAATGTCTGCTGCTCACCATCTTCATGCCAGCATGGCTTAGAGCAAATCAAAAGGAAACTGTACAGTTTACTGCAGTAAAGGCTTCATTCAACTCTGGTCTTGCACAGATGCGCTGTCACACTCCTGATTTTCCCCTCTTCTATGTCCTCCACATTGCTTAATCTATCCTTTTTTTTCTTTTCCCCCTCTGTACATCGCCTTGTGTCTCACATGCTTTCCAGCCATCGCTGGTGTGTGGGGTACCTTTCGGATTGGAAATTGCACAAGAGAAGCGAAGATAAAAGCTAAAAGCTGTATGGAGAGATTGTAAGGGTTTGGGGAGTTAAATGCATAAAATGTGATAGTGGGAGAATTGAACGTGGTAATGCTAAAGCAACCACCACATAAGTCTTATGACGAATCTGGAGACTTTGTCCCTTCTTCCCTAGGCTGAGCCTGCCCTCTTTTGAGGCTAGGGAAATTAACCTGCTCAGCAAAATCCTCCCTAGGTGTTTGGGAAAGCGGGATCTCGCTTTGTGTGAGTCCCCTTTAGTGGACAAGGACTCCCATTCCCATGGGGAACTCTCCATACCCAAGGTATTATCTGCCTACACAGGAGTAAGACATTCTGACAATACCTCTATGTATTAGGCTCAAGATAATGCTGAACATGTTTGACAGCCGGTGCTGAAAAATACCACTTTTGGATATCCGAGCAATAATAAAGGGCCAACAACCCTTGAATGGAGGAGACGAGACCCAATGTTGCAGCGAGACTCAGATGTGAGAACATTGGCTAGGAACGGAGCAGGCTGCAGCGTGGAAGGAGGTGGTTGCCCTACGGAGATGCTGTCTGCCAGACAAGTAGGTGCACAAGGCAGCGCAGAGTGAACAGAACCTGGAGGTGCAACAATGTACAGGACATGATGGGCCCAGTGCGCTCAAACATACGCAGAGTTTGGGGGGGAGAATGAGGGAGGAGGGGGGGAGAGAATGAATATATGAATGCTTCTTATGAGACAGACCCTCCCTGGAGCAAGTGCGCTGGTTGCCCAGGTCGGAGGGAGGAGAGGAGGAGAGCGAGCAGATAAGAGGGAAGGACTACCCTAGCTCCATCCAAGGGTCCCAGGGACCCAAGCGAACATGAGGTGAGGAAAGGTACAAGCAGCATTTACCCTGAAGGGTCCCGGGGTCCTAAGGTAACTAAAAGAGCCAGAAGCGGAGAGGGGACACTAGAACACTAAAGAACACTTTTACTTTGTTAATTCCATGACCAGTCGCATGCTAGTGCCTGCTTCACATGCCAAGTGTGAATATTATCATCCACTCTTGTTTAGGTTTTTGTTATTTTTTGTCTGTCCACGTTATGTGTGCACCCTTAAGCCTTCGGGTACCTGGTGCACGTTATAAATGTAAAGTAAACTAAGTGAAATACTGGGTCAGGTAACGACGGAAGCCACAATGAGTGATAAGCAGATATCGTAGGAGCACAGAAGCTCCTGACAGTTGATCGAAGTGGGAGAGAGATCGACCAGGTTGGTGGAAGGGGGATTAGGGGTTTTTGACTGAAGATAACTGTTATTTACTTCTAAACATTGGATCCAGACCCAGGAGGAATTCCTGGGACAGCCAGTGATGCCTTTGAGAAGACCCAAGAGTGCACTGCACTCAACCTATTTTCTTTTACGCTTTGCTAAGTGGTAGGGCCTGTTTAGTGGATCGGTTTGGACTGGAAACATTTTTTATTTTGACTAAAGATAACACCTTACTTAAGTTTGGTTAGGAAAGGACTCTCTTTTTAGAAGTAGGCCAGGGAGGCATTTTATTTTTAATTTAAATAAAACTGCATTCAGTATGTCACTGGTCCGAGTCCTTCTTCTGGCTTGCCACAGTCTGCGTATGGATCTACATGTAGTATTAACACATTTCGTAACTGGCAACCTCACCTGGTTGGAGTGGATGTTTTGAAGTATGCCTGAAGCAAAAACTTGATCATTAAGCATGGAGTTTACAGGGTGGTACTGAGCAGAGCAGCTGTCTCCATTGATCTGAAGGTAAATGGTAAGGTATGAATGCTTTGGAAGTGTTTCTCAGACCTAAATGAGTATAGGGCAATTCAATTATTGGATATTCTTACATCTGTTATAAGCTTGAGCTGAGGTTTTATTTGAATAGTACATATTTCCTCGAAGGAAGGAAAGCCAGACGGAGACAGTATCTGGGCGCAGTTCATTGAAGAAAATAAGAAACGAGTGATCACATGATAAAGAGTTGTTTAAAAAATATGTTTTGAGCTTCTTCCAAAATAAAAAGGTTTTGGTAATCGGGAGGTAGTGAGTTCCAGGCACGAGGACCAAGCACAGAAAAGCACTGATCACCTCGGTCTACATAGTGAGATGTGGGTACTGCTAGCAGGTTTTGAGCAGACAAACGAACAAATTGAGCTGGATCATATGGAGGGGTTTTAGTAGGGGGTGTGGAGTTGGAGTGGGAGTCAGGCTATGAAGGCACTTAAAGACAAAGGATTTTAGGATTGTATGCTGCACTGGTAGCCAGTGAAATGATCTGTGAGACAGATGCAGATCTTGGCAGATGAGTCTGATGACTGTGATTTGGGCAACTTGTAGGCAATGGATTTGATTTGCTAGAACCCCAGCGAGAGTGGCATTGCAGTAATCAAGTTTAGGGTGTATCAATGAACCAATGAGTACTGATAAATCTATTTCTGAAATGAGAGGGAGAATGGGTCATAGAAGTATAAGCCGATAGTAAATAGATGTAACTGTCTTGCTGACTTGCAGATCAGATTAGACTGGCAAATACAGGCAAGATTTGTAACTTTGTGTGTAGGAAATAGGAAGATAAATGGGGCAGGGCAGGTGGGGGTGGGGTGGTGCGAGTCATCCAAAAGATGTTTAGGGCCAAGTAAAATAACCTCTGTTTTGGTGGGGTTCAGTTTCAACCAGTTTGACAACATACAGCCTTTAATTTCTTGTGCACAGTTGGACATCTGAGTCTGATGAGGCGTGAATCATAACATAAATGTGTGTCATCAACATAAGGGTGGTAGCATAGGCCAAATAAAAAATGCTCAATGGTCGGATATAGATATTAAATAATAAAGGGAGGAGCCTTGTGGGAAACCAGAAGGGACAGGAAGAGGGCTGGAGTAATGAGCTCCTAGTTTGACCTGTTTGGTCTGATCAGACAAAGATGAGAACCATCCCATACTTGGTTGACTGCGGTCAGCCTAGTTTTAAGTATGTTAATGTCGACTGTGTCGAATTCCGTCGATAGGTCACACGTGACCAGCAGACTGAGGTCACCCTCATCTGCTGATCTCAAGATGTCGTCCCAGACAGCAAGAAGCGCTGTCTCTGTTCTGTGACTGGGCCTAAAACCTGATTGAATAAAGTCAAGAAAATGATGGTCCTCCAGGAACGTTTGTACTGGAGAGGTGGCAACCTTTTCAATGATTTTCATGGGCAATGTTAGGCCTGCAATCGGGCGATAGTTCTGAAATATAGTGTGATCCAATGAAGGGTTCTTTAAAAGAGGGGTCAGAAAGGAACTTCATGCTCCCTTGGGAGCATTTCTTGTTTGAAAGATGAATTTATAAAGCAGGAGATAAATTCGGGTTCTTGGTGTTTGGCCAAGCATGCAGGAATAAAGTCATAGTTGTGATTTGTAGATTTAAAAGTTGCAATTAAAGTATTTCCTTGGGTGTAACTGGGGTAAAATAAGTATTTGTGGGATGAAATATTTAAGGGTCGGTCTCAAGTAGAGATAATTGGAAGGTAGAAATGTGTCAATATATGTACAAATGATGTTGACTTTGTTCAGAAAGAACTAATTGAATTTGTTTGCTAGTTTACGAGACAGGGAGAGGGTAGATGATACACGTGAGGGGTATGAAAGTTTTTTTTTTATGTAACATCAAAAAGCTGTTTAAGACTTGTAACAATCTGACTCTATAAGAAACTAGATTTGACAGAAAGGATCACCTTTTTCATTAAGTGCAAAGGGCTATAGTTACAACCTGGCTATGGGGTGGGTTAGTCATTTTATGCCAGATTTTTTCTTTCTTGCAGCAGTCCGATTTAAGGGCCTTTTGAGAGGCAGAGTACGATTTATTCTTGTTATGTTGGGTATTTGGACCTATACTTTTGTGCCTTGATTGCTAAAAATCGAATTTAGGTGACCCATTGCCTACGCACCCTGCTAGTGACTTATGCTTTTGTGCCTTGATTGCTAAAAATTGAATTTAGGCGACCCATTGCCTTGCACCCTGCTAGTGACCTATGCTCTTGTACCTGATTGCTAAAAATCTAACTTAGGTGATCCATTGCCTATGCACCTGCCAGTGACCTATACTTTGTGCCTTGATTACTAAAAATCGAATTTAGGTGACCCATTGCCTATGCACCCTGCTAGTGTGACCCACGCTTTTGTGTCCCGATTGTTAAAATCGAATCTAGATGACCCTTTGCCTTTGCACCTTACTAGTGACCTATGCTTTTGTGCCTTGATTGCTCAAATCGACTTTAGGTGACCCATTAGACTAGACCTACGCTACCAGACAACAACTACACTGCACCAGTCTATCTTGCCCAACATTACAATGTATCTCCATGCGCTTTATACAGTGTTACTGAGATTAATACTGCACATCTTGAACAGCCAATACCTAATCATGCTACCCAACTCACCAGCACTTGAGCCCGCACATAACCCATACATATTAACTGAAATGAACTCCACACCTTGCCCTGTTCTCATGAGGAACCTTAGACTACGTGCCAGACTCTATGACCCCCTATGTAAACCAGCCCACAACAAGGTGACCAGGAATCCATCCCTACACCCTCTTCAACCGAACAGTAGACTCCACCGCGAGCCCCTCCGTGACCAGAAAAGTATGCACAAATCTGTGCCACCACCCCTAAACCTAGTAGATCTCGGGTCCAAGGGTGCACTAATAAATGCCCGCTCCATGGTAGCCCATGCATCAGACATTACTGACCTGCTACACAATGAAGACCTGGACTTCTGGTCACCGAATCTTGGCTTCACCCCACGGCAGGCCCTGCAATTATGCTAGCTGTTCCAGATGACTACACGCTATTAAAACTTGATCGCACCACTTCTAGAGGTGGAGGTCTTGCCATCATAGCCAAAACTAAATTTACTATCACAATTGAATCACCCACCAATGTTAGCTCCTGTGAATCTCTAACAGCCAAGTTAACACTATCTAGTACTCAATCCATCTCCATTCACCTTATCTACCGACCACTTGGCCCCCTAGGTCATTCGAAGAAGACCTCACATACATCTTATCAAACAATCTTAAAAACTCCTCACAACGCATCCTACTAGGAGACTTTGACCTCGGTTTTAGCGACCCCGCAGACGCCAATGCCAGTACAATCAACAACACCCTAGAGGAACTGGGCTTCACCCAGAAGATCACCGAGCCTACCCATATCAAAGGGAGAACTCTGGACTGGCTAGCTGTGCACAACTGCCCAGTCCTGGTCTCTGCCATACTCCCGCAGCCCTGGACAGACCACTACTTGATCTCGTTTACCCTAAAGGCAACCCCAGCACAAGCTAATAGCATAGCTCCAGCTGTCCAATCCCGAAACAAAAAAAACATCACCCCTGAAAATCTGATCCCGCTTATCACACCAACCTTGAATGCCATCCCGGATCACACTGATCCATTCACGATGGTGGACATCTATAATAAAATCATGCTCTCATCCCTTGACGCCATAGCCACTTTGAAGCTAAAAAAGAGCAAGCCCCGGAAACACATTAACTCCTGGTTTTCGCCTCATCTCAAAGCCCTCAGACAGGAAAAGCGACGCTCTGAAAAAATCTGGCGAGCTTCCCCCTCAGAAAATAACAAAAAAAACTTGTAGTCTTGCCTCCCAATATAAAAAAGAAATTATACTGGCCAAACAAACGTCATATAGCACGCGAATCTCACAAGCTAAATCTAACACTAGAGAGCTTTTCACAATACTTAGAGGTTGAATCACCGATCCAAGTACCCGATTCGTGTATCAAAGATAAAAATTGGTGCACGGGCATTCAAAATGCCCTAGCGAACAAAATCTCCTCCCTTAAGACCAAGATAAGCATTAAAAAAGAATCTCTGCTCTCCTCCACCAAGCAGAGTACCGTCTCTCATAAAAAGGTTCACCTGACTCAATCCTCCCCCCCTCCTTTAACTTCCACAAAGTATCCACCAAAGAGGTAGAAAATACCATTCTCACCCTCAAACCATCAAACTGCCACAGAGACCTATGCCCCGCTCAACTGATTAAGGATGCTGCCCGTGATCTCGCACCATTTATTACCAAACTAATAAATGCGTCTTTCACATCAGGCACCGTACCTAATAATTTAAAACAATCCTGGGTCCTCCCTCTGCTTAAAAAAACAAATTTAGACCCTTCCACCCCAACTAACTACCGCCCTATTACCACAGGACCATTCCTTCTTAAAATCATCTACAAAATAGCATACCAACAGATGCAACACTACCTTGAGCACTTCCATCTCCTAGGCGTCCGACAATCGGGCTTCAGGCCACAGCACGGAACCAAAACCGCACTCATAGATCTCAAGGCACAGATAGACGAGTTGAGAGACCAGGGGAAGACAGCATTATTGCTTCTCCTTGATCTCTCTGCGGCCTTCGATCTGGTCGACCATGAGATCTTGTGCAACCAGCTACAAATAGCTGCCCACTTCTCTCAAGAAGCAACCAACTGGATCCAATCCTTCCTTAATAACCGTACGATGAGAGTCTTCTCATTATCAGCAGCAGCCGACCCTACCCCCATCACGTGCGGCGTGCCTCAGGGATCTTGCGTCTCCCCTACACTTTATAACATTTTCACAAAGCCCCTTTTTGATGATCTAGACGATCTGGGTATCAGCTACACTAATTACGCCGATGATACCCAGATCCTCATCCCGTTGTCGGGGGATTAAGACAAGGATTTGGCCTTCGTTAATAAAGTGTACCTCATCATCCAGGCATGGATGGCCTCACACGGTATATGCCTGAATGATGACAAGACGGAACTTCTCATTCTAGGCTCTACACACTACCTCAACAAACTGGGCCACAAATACTCATCGTTCATAATTGACAATAACAAAATCAAGGTAGCTAAGGAGGTTAAAACCCTCGGCTTCTATCTAGATTCCACCCTTAACTTCAACAAACAAGTGAACGCAATGGCCTCCGCCACTTCCTACACTTGCAAACTCATCAGGGCAGCCAAACCCTTTCTCTCCCCCACCAACTGTACCACCTTGGCCAGGGCGCTGATCCTGTCCAAGTTGGACTATTGCAATGCCTTATATGTAGGCTGCAACAAATATATCTCTACCAAAATCCAAATCCTCCAAAATAATGCCCTTAGAGCGGCCCTCAGTATCCCGAAGAAAGCCCATATTTCAGATTCCAGAAGATCTGTCAATTGGCTATCCACCAAGGACAAGATATTCCTTAAATCGGTGTCTCTGGTTCATAAATGCCTCCACCAAGCAGTCCCCCAATACCTCCTTGCCAGATTTACTAGACCTACCCTCTCCCGCCCCTCGAGAACGGCCAATTCCTACCTTCTTCTGGTGCCCAGGTTCAAACGTACTACATCTGGAGGCAGCAGCTTTCCAGTAAAAGCAGCGCAATTCTGGAACTCCCTCCCTCCTACTTGCAGGGAGGACCTACCCTACCACCAGTTCAGAGCCAGGACCGTCCACTGGCTCAAATCTCTCGACTCATAATGACTCTGAGACCCAGATGCGCCACTACCATGTGGCTCCTCATTGAATGTAAATATGTTTATAGTACTGCCTTTAGTGTACATGTTCTACCCTTCCTATTTGGCGTGATACGTCTGGCACTGTAACCCTAGCTGGACCTCACCCCACTGTATGTAACTAAGCTTTGCAACCCTCTTGCTGCCTTTGCGCCTGGCTACCCTTGGGTTAGGTGCGCATTACAAATAAATACAAATACAAATTTCAAGATTTCATGGGAGCTGTAATGTCAGAATTTTCTCAAGTTGATAATATTGGAATGAAAGTAGTCTTCGCGTGAGCTAACACTGAAGGTAGTTCTGTACCTGGAATTTTGTTAAGATCCTTTTAATTATGTGAAGAGATACCAACAAATTGACTCGCTTGGTGTTCGGACCAAGTAATGGATAGGGTCTCCTGAAAGGACAGTCCCTGGGCTTTATAAATTAAGTCGAGACAATGGCCTTGGCTATGGTAGGGGATCAGATCAGGGAAGAAAGATCGTGTGACAGGAGTATTTTGTAACGTTTGTCTGGATTATCTGTCATGTCATACCAGATGTTAAAATCTGCAAGGTTAATTCGTTTTTTAATATTGTAGGGCATCTGTTCCAAGAAAAAGATCCAGATTTTCTAATAACAGACTAATGGGTCCAGGGGGTTGATGGCAGAGGACTATATGAAAGGTGGGGGTGGTAGATTGTAAGCATAAAGATACCTCATCCCATGATGCAGTGAGTTTTGTCATCCTACGCTCCCGACTTTAATTATTTCTTGTGTCTGAATTATGTGCTCTTGCCTTTGCCGCCTCGCAGCTTGCCTTCCCCATATCCCCTGTTTCTTTCTGGTTCCTCCCTCCCCTCGCCCCCCTGATTGGGCTTTGCTGCCCACTTATTGGACCCCCCGGTAGGGCTACGCACTGCCCGTTGCTGCAGTCAAGGGCCCCAAGGCTAAGGGCAACTCCTCAAAGCAGCTCCAGATGGTGTCTGCTGGTGTCAGCCAGGGAAGCAAGAAGCCTGCAGCTGTCGCAATGCTGCGACTGACCAGGTGGGTCCAGTGCGGTCAGGGGGGAAGGCAACAATCACTGCATCCCACTAAACTGACCCACACCCCATGACTCTTATTGCACCACTCTGAAGCATCTCATTGAACTGTAATGTTTAGCCATCTCTCTAATCTCTCCAGGAAAGTCACATTTTTGCATTTCTGTTGTGTTAAACTAGGCCTTTTTTCCCTGCTTTTAGGAAAGTGGAATCTGGACGTTTTGCAGTTTGCTGTCCCCCCAACCTCTGTCTTCCGTCCACACTGCTCTGGTGTTCCCCTGTGGTGGTGCCTGCTTGTTGCCTTCTGTGTGCCTCCTTCTGTGTGAACCCACCCCCACTGGTGCTTCCTGTGGTCACAGCTGTGGTCTGTGCTTATTTTCCTCCCTCACTCTCCCCTCTTGCCTCCTCGCACCTCCTACAGAGCTCTGTCTCCCATATTCTCAAACTGCTACTCTATCTTCTATCCTATCCCTC
This sequence comes from Ambystoma mexicanum, assembly GCF_040938575.1. Classification (NCBI taxonomy): domain Eukaryota; kingdom Metazoa; phylum Chordata; class Amphibia; order Caudata; family Ambystomatidae; genus Ambystoma; species Ambystoma mexicanum. The sequence continues at coordinate 302,872,602 of NC_090923.1, read as the reverse complement.
TCGCTAAGTCTGGAAGGAAAAGGTTCAAGAGGGATATCCTGCTCTCCAACCCAGGCCTCCCTATTGCTGATACCCACATCCGCGTTTGCTCCAGAGAGACTCTCACAAACATTGTTGTTGTTCCCTCTGCAGACTTATGGACCCCTCATATGGTCTAATTTCTCATCCTCTCCCATTTAATGGTGGCATCCAGTGGGAAGTTCTTGTGGGCCCCCTTCCAATCCTCAAAGACAATCAATGTCTATCTAAATGGTACAGTCAGGGTCCAGGGCTCTCAGCCCAATATCCTCCTTTTTGAAAGGGGTCTCCTGCTTCTCATCAACTTCCTCCCATCTCCTGCCACTCCTTCTAACACCTCTCTGGCCCATCTGCCACCTCCACCCCCCACTGCCAACTCTCTAGCACACACCTACTCCGTTCTGGCCCCTATGCCACCTCAGTCTACTGCCTCTGCCCAATCTCTGGCCCTTCGACTGCCTATGCTGGGTGTACCTCACTCCTTTACCCCACCCCGGAAGTCTTTCGAATGTGGAAGCCTGCTCCACATAGCTACTCTTAACTCTTGCTTTGCTGTCAAACATTCCTCTGACATCTGCTACCTCCTTGAGGACTTTGACCTGGATGTCCTCGCTCTCACAGAGACCTGGTTCGCGGCCAGCTCTGTCATGTGTTTTGACACTCTCCTCCCTGCGGGCTACAAGATCCCCTCTGAGCCCATTACCAACCAGCCCGGTGGTGGAGGCACCCTGATCTTTCCAGAGTGGGTCCCTGCTTATGTCATTCCTACGCAGGCCTGCTCCTCCTTTGAATGCCTGGTCTGCAAGCTCTCTATCTCTCCTGTTCTCTCTCGGACTGTGGCCACATCAACAGGCCACCCGGCCAGGTCACCCTTTTCCTCTCAGAATGGGCTGACCTATCTTCTTCTCTCCTTACCTCGACCTCTCAACTTCACCTTGGTGACTACAACATCGACCTGGATGCTTTCAATCCTTCCTGGGCTTTTCCGCAACCTATATGACTGTCTCTTGTCCGACACACTCTGCTGGACATATCTTGGATGTTATCTCCTTAGACAACCCCCCTCTCTAACCCCTTCACCACTCCTCTCTTGGTCTGACCACTTTCTGCTCTCCTCTCACCTGAAACTTCTTGCCTCTCATGCAAAGCCTACCACAGCTCGCCACCTTCTGGTCATTTGGCCCATGAAACGAGTGTCAATGGAAGCCTTTGTCTCTACTTTCTCTGCTCCTCCTGCTCCTGCGGCTGACTCGCACCATGACATGGCCCTCTCAAACTCCAACACTCTGCCCCTGTCATGGGAATCTGTTGGAAGCCTACCTCCAAGTGCAACTCTTGGTATGATTCCGACCTCGCCGCCCTGAAACATAAGTGCAGGGCGGCTGAGAGGAAGAAGATGGCTTCTGGGGCATCCTCTGACAAACTGGCCTGTCGGATGCTCCAAAGGAAATACAGACGATCTGTCCTCTCCAAGAAGAGGTTGGGTCCATATCCAAGCCTGCGTCTCTGTGGCCTCTAACAACACGGCCAAACTCTTTAAAATCTGCAAGGAGCTGGCCAATTCTACTGCAGTCTCCACCTCTCCTGTTCCCGCCCAGGCCTTCTGTACGGCCTTGGTCTCTCATTTCACCACTAAAACTCAGTACATCCTGTCCTTGCTTTCCTCTTCCTCTCCCTCTACCTCTCTCAGGCTGCCTTTGGCCACCTCTCTGTCTCCTCTTCCTTTCTCCCCCTTTCCTCTGACAACATCTCTACACAAGTCCGATCTATGAAAGTGCCATCCAAACATGTGCTCCCCTGCTCCTCCAGAACCATCAAGGACCACATTGCCACCCTTGCACCAACCTTGGCCGATTTCTGCAATCACTCTTTCGCCACTGGAGCTTTCCCTGCTCATTCCCTGCTCTCCTCAAGCACTCCCTTGTGCACCCCTCCTAAAAAAGCCTTCTGCCGATCCTACATGTCCGGCAAGCTATTGCCCACTTTCTAGCACTCCTTTCCTGGGCAAACAAAAAGCTGTCCATCTCCGAGCTGTCACTTCACACTGAATCTGTTGACTGCCTCCTTGACCATCAGTCTGGCTCAAGAGCAGCCAGAGACACAAACTGCTCTCCTGAACACCCGGGAAGATCTGCTCTCCAACCTAGATTCCAGCTCTCCCTCTGTTCTCATCTTCAACCTTTCCTCTGCCTTCAACGTGGTCAATCGCACCATCCTGATCAACTGACTGTGTGAACCTGAGCATCACAGATCAGGCCCTGGCATGGCTGGCTGACCTTCCTCCTGGACCTTCCCTCTCGGGTCCAAATTGGGTCCTTTCTCTTCACCACCTCTCTCCACATGTGGTGTCCCCCAGGGCTCTATCATCTCACCCTGGCTCTTCAATGTCTATCTGGCTCCTCTGGCCCACCTGATCTCCACCTTCTCTTCTAACTTTCTGTTATGCAGATGGCGTTCCACTATCTTTCAGGCTTCCATCAGCCTCCTCTCCTCCCTTGTTCATTCCTGACTATCTATCGGTGATTTAGGATTGGTGCACCTCCAGCGATCTTTGCCTTAACGACAGTAAGAGGGAGATCCTTCTCATTGGGACCCATGCTCCCTCTTTCTCTCTCACTGTTGCTGCACTCTTTGGGCCGTTACCCTCGCCTTCCTCTGAGGCAAAAAAATATTGGCGTCCTCTTCAACACCACTCTCTCCTTCTCTCCTCGTATCTCGGACCTGCCAAAAATCCCCAATTCCAGCTGCACCTCCTTCTCAGTTTCCCTCCGAAGCTGGCTGGACTACTGCAACATCACCTTTCTCAATCTGCCTACCTCTACTCTTCGCCCCCTACAACTAATCCAGAACAGGACTGCAAGACTTATCCTTGGCCTAAAGCCTACGAACCATATCTCTCCAGTACTGGAATCTCTCCACTGGCTCCCACCGGCTACAAGTATCAAGTTCAATACCCTCTGTTAATCTTACGTCCTGTCTCCTTTCCTCCATACCGCATGGGCGTCCCTTTGAAGGGACGGGAGACAGAACCTTTTTCACCAGAAAAACCTTCTTCCGCTTTAAATTTAGAGGTGCAGAGGGGTGCGTCCCAGGGAGCATGTGCTGCTCTGACTCTGCCCTCCCGTGCCACACCTCAGTCCCCTTTTCTGCGTCGATGGGAACCGGCCGAATTCACCAGCGCTCCTGGGCTTGACTTCAGCCATGCAATTCCACGAGCGGATACTTCTTTGTCTTTTTAGTCTTTTTATCATTCAGGTACACGGTCCTCGGGCGTTACGCTCCTACCCGGCGCATGTCAGCTTCCACAGGGTTCAGCAGGTGTGCATCCTGCAATGGGCTCTTGCCAACTTCAGACCCCCATGCCCTCTGCCTACATTGCCTTGGCCCAGACCAAGGCAATGTAGCTCGCTGTGTGGCTCGCTGTCCTCGAAAGTGCTGAAGAACAGACTAGCCAGATGAAGGGAGCTCTTCCAGAAGTCGCCTCCAGAGGATCTCAAGAACTTCGTGAAACATCGAGCAAAGCCCAAGGTAGGGCCGCTATTCTCCATCGCACCACCAAAGGAGACTCCTTCCCATGGACTCTCCCACACGGGTGGGACCGGTGAGGTCCTTATACCAGCATGTGCACTGAGGCTGCTGCAGCTACCGGCCTTCAGGCCGAGGGATCCTTGGATCCTCCCAGTGGTGGTGTTGATGGACCGGAAGGTTCCTGTACCAGATTGTCATCCGAGGCGCTCCGCCCTTGTACCGGCAATATGGCCGAGGTGCTACGTCCTAGTACCGGCAGTACATCCGAGGGGGTGCCTAAACGCAGCTCTATAGATCCCCAGGTCGAGGGTGTCGCGCCTACCGGGCCTAGACCTGAGGAGCAGGGTAGGTTTTGTGATCCACACGCAAGAGTCTTGGAGGAGGCTGGGCCCAGCGAGCTGAGCAACACGTCACAGGCACGTGGCAGGCAGCTCGACAAGATGGCCGGCCGCCAGTCAGAGGCACCCGCCATTCCAGGAATTCGGCGAAGAACGAGCGTCAAGGTGGGACTGGCCTCAACCAGGTACGTGTCCTACAGCCTATCCCTCTTAAGCACAGGGCAGCTTCCTACTGTGTCCATATGGGCAGGGTATGCAGCGGATCCAGCAGCTCCCGTCTACCACGTCAGTACCCCCTGTCACTTCTATGGCCTGTGAAGAGGGGTTCTTTGAGAGGTTCCTAAGCCTCATGAAGTCACCTCATATGGGGGTTATCCTCAAGGACGCCATCAGGAAAGTCCTCCCGACTATCCTAGCGGCACCACAAGCACCTCCACCGGCACCCCGGTGCAGCCGCTGGTCCCGGCTCCCCAGCCGACTCCGCAGGCAGTTCCGTACCAACCTACGCCGCCTTCTCAGCCCTGGCTGCGGCTCCTGTGCCCCAGCCTCCGTCCAACTACTCCTCCACCTCTGCAGGATCCTCCCGATTTGCAGGACACAGACGAGGAGGAGGATCCGACATGCCATCCTCAGCCATGGCCTTCCATGAATGTCTTGCTGTGCTGGCGGAATACCTGGGCCTACCCCTACCCCAGCCTGAGGTCGAGCAGAGCAGAGGGGACTCCGGCTTAAGACCTCAAGTGACGCACCTCTTCCAAGACAGGGATTCCTCTGCAGACCAATGTAGTCTCCCTGGCCAAGAAGGGCTGGCTTAAGCCCCAGTCTACCCAGCCGGTCAATCGACTCCTGGATGCCAAGTACAGGCAGATGGAGGGGGATACAATCTTGCTCTCAGAACACCCTCAGCCACACTCCTCTGTGATCGCTGCAGCATCACTATACTCCAAACCTCAGTCGTCCTCGGCCTCCTCCTCTGCAGGCAAAAAACTCTATTCAACGCATCCTTGCATCTTCGTCAGGCCAACGTAGACGCCATGCTGGCGGCCACTAACAGAAGGTTATTGCGGAAAATCGCAGACTTCCTCCCGGAACTCCCTACGCAGAGGCAATCACGTTTTAAGGTGGGGCTCGCTGAGGCCAAGCTGGTGGCGGGGGACCTCATGGAATCCACCGTAGCCCATATTGACACCTCTGGCCGTGCCATCTGTATCATCATGGACATGAGAAGGACAGCCTGGCCTCGGACGACAAAATTCAACCCTGACGTCCAGGAACGCATAATTAGATCTACTGTTCGAGAGGGGGACCTCTTCCACTCCACCACGGACAAGGAGCTGGACAAGAAGAAAAAACGCTCACAAACGGCCAAATCTTTATCCATCTTGACAAAGACCACACCCAAGTCGTACACCCAGTCACAGCAGCGCTCTGACAAGGGACATATGTATGGAGGGTTCTGCGGCTTCCAGGAACGGAGATCCAGGCAGCCGGACCGCTCATCATCTCAGAACCGGTGCAAGCAACAAAAAGGGGGGTGGCTTTTTCTAGTCCCCCCTCCTCTGCAACAGCTCCTTTGGGTCCACAAGTCTCCAGTGGGGGGAGGGGCAGTCTCGCTCTCCACGCACATTTCTGGTGCCAGAATTTCACGGACCCCTGGATCCTCTCTGTAGTCTCCATGGGGTACCGCCTCCCTATCCCAGCCTCTCCTCCCTCCCCCAAGTTGGGACAGCAACTCTTCTGGCGGAGATCCGGTCACTCATAGAGAGCCAGGCAGTGGAGGACGTACCAGCCTCCCAACCAGGCTTGGGCTTTTACTCGAGGATTTTTGCCATTTAGAAGAAGAACCAGGCGGGCCTGAGAGTTGTGCTGGACCTTTCCTCCCTCAACCTCTCCTTACTCCTTCAGAAATTCAAGATGGTTACGCCAGCTTTTATAGCGGAGACGTTGTGCAAGGGAGACTGGATGTGCTTCCTGGATATGAAGGACGCATACCTACACGTCCCGATTTGGCAGCCCCATCGTTCTTTCCTACTGTTCAGGATCAGGGGCTACCATTTTCAGTACAAGGTCCTTCCTTTTTGGCCTCAATTCGGCCCCCAGTGTCTTTACCAGGCTCATGAATACGGCAGCTGCCCTCCTCAGAGCCTCCACATCTACCCATACCTCAATGACTGGTTCGTCAGGGCTACATTTCCGGAAGCAGTGCCCCAGCCAGGACACTCTTCCTATGCCCTTATGAACACACTGCATGATCTGGGTTTCTCGCTCAATCTCATGAAATCGCAGCTGCAGCCCACTCAGACTCTGACATTCTTGGGCCTCATCTGGGACACGTGCTCCGAGAAAGTATTTCCGTTGGAGGACAAGATCTTGGCCATCAAGAGGGCCGCCTCCACTTCCTGCAGAGGTGACCTCGGCATGGAGGTACCAGCATCTCCTGTGTCTCTTGGCGGCAGTCCTATTAGCTGTTCTACACATGAGATTGAGGATGAGGAGGATTCAGATGCACTTCGAGGCCTCATGGAATCAGGAGCGGGGCTCTCAATCCGAGATGTTCAATGTTCCTCCATCTCTCCACCCGAACCTAACATGGTGGTTCATGGACTGCAACCTAGGGACGGGCAAGCCTTTTTGGCTGCCCTTCTGCAGGCCACCATCACCAGACTCCTCGGTCGAGGGTTGGGGAGCCACCCTGGACGATCTCAGTCCACGGCACCTGGACTCGACAGGAGCAGGAATACCACATCAATTGGTTGGAGCTGAACGCCATCTGGCTAGCACTCAGAGCACTCCTATTACTTCTCAGGATCAAGTTTGTCCTCATCCAGACAGACAACTCGACCAGCATGTACTACGTCAACAAGCAGGGAGGCACCAGATCCCCCTCCTCTCTGCAGACTGGCAATCAGCATGTGGGACTGGGCCCTGGAAATCGACATCCACCTCACGGCAGTCCACCTCCCGCGGAAAGCCAACCTGGAGACGGACAGGCTCAGCAGGTTGGGGGCGGACAATTACGAGTGGCAGCTAAATGACCTTGTTATTCAGGAGATCTTCAACAGGTGGGGTCATCTCCTGGTGGATCTCTGACACCTGGCACAACAAGAAGAACCCTCAGTTCGCCTCCTGGCAGGGACGGGGCTCCGGCTCCCTGGGTGATGCATTTTGGCTTCAGTGGAGCAGCATAAAGGCTTACGCCTTCACACCCACAGCGCTGATTCACAGAGTGATTTGCAAGATCAAGGAGTCTCCCCAACTCAACATCATTCTAATAGCTCCATGGTGGCCGGCCAGGTCATGTTTTTTGGAGCTGCTCAGCCTCTCGGAGATGCCTCCATTCACCTCCTGACGGGCCCAGCTTATCCTCTGGTGCAGCAGGTGGGGCAGTGTCATCCACCCAGCACCTCAGAAATAGGCCCTCATAGCTTGGTACCTGAGCAGGTAACGCTGCAGCACCTGAGCCTCTCCAAGGCTAATCTGGAAATCATACAGGGCGCAAGGAGCAAGGCTTACAGGGCCCAGTATAAAAGCAAATGGCCTAGGTTCTGCCACTGGGCAGCTCCAAGGAAATCGACCCCCTGGCATGTACTTTGGACGACGTGCTCTCCTTCTCGGCGCACCTCGCCCACTCGGGGGTCCAGGTGGATACCTGTCATACATACCTCACAGCCATCAGGGCTTACAGGAACTCAGAGAAGGGGATCTTCTCCTCCTCCAATCCTATCATGAAGAAACATCTGACGGGGCTTGCAAGGCTCTACCTGCCCATCAAGAGGCCACACCCCGCGTGGGACCTTAACATAGTATTCGGCGCCCTGGCGCACAAACCGTTGGTCACCATCAAGACGGCCTTACTGGTCGGCCTCACCTTGGCTCATAGTCAGCGAAATCCAAGCGCTGGTCGCCTCGGAACCATATACTACCTTTCACAGGGACAAGGTAGTCCTGCGGACACACCCAGCATTTCTGCCCAAGGGGCCGTCTGCTTTCGACTTGAACGAGGAAATAGTCTTTCCTACGTTCTTTGCCGATCCTAAGGACGAAGCACACAGTGTGTTGCACTGCCTGGGTGTCGGGCGTGCGTGAAATTCTACTTGGACAGGACCAAGGGCTTCCGCAAATTGGATGCCCAGTTTGTCACCTTTGGAGGCTCAAGACCGGGCATCAGGCTTACAAAGCCTCCATATCCCACTGGATGTTCTACGCCATCAAAGAAGCCTACAAGGGCCAGCATGCATGCCTACGCAGTTGAGGCCAAGGCAACGGCCATCGCATTCCCTTGGCAAGTCATAAGCAGGGCAGCCACTTGGGCCACTCCCTCGGCTTTCTGCAAGCATTACTGTTTGGATGCCGGCTCTAGATCTGAGGCGACTTTCGGACAGGCGGTTCTCAGAAACCTATTTGCTTAAGGAGGGTCTCCTCTCCACCCTGGGGCTATATTCAGTTGTAATTGCCCGTGCAGTATGGAGGAAAGGGGACGGGATGTAAGACGAATTATAAGTTACTCACTGAAGTGACTAACGTACTCTAAGTCCATAGTCCCCTTTCCTCCATACATCCCACCAGCCCTCCCCCCAATAATACTGGTGTCCTTAGGCAATGTTAATTCTATTGACGACGCATCAATGGGAACTGAGGTGTGGCGCTGGAGGGCGGAGTCAGGGCAGCGCATGCTGCGCATGCTGCCTGGGCCGCACCCCGCGTGCCGCTAAATTTTAACGGGGAAGAAGTGTTTTAGTGTTTTTTTTTTTTTTTTTTGGTGAAAAGGGTTTGGTCTGCAGTAAAGGGGACTATGGAGTAAGAGTATGTTAGTCACTATAGTGAGTAACTAATATTGTCCACAAGGCTTGCTGGGGCTGGGGCCAGCACTACATCCAACTCCCTCTTCCGAAATACCTTTCTAGAGATCTTCGCTCGACTACTTCCAACGCTGAGGGTCGGACACTTCTCCAGGCAGAGTGGTGGGGCGGGGGGAGATAGGTCCCTCCTCTCCAGGTGCCTTGCTCTGGAACAGCCTCCCTGCCCCTCTCAGACTTGAGCTGGACCACTAAATTCTGGAAGCAGCTCAAGCCCCTACTTCTTTTTTCCTCTGCCTTTTTTCTCTCGCCCCCTTGCTAACTTACCGGTCTGCTGCGCCGACTGGTTGCTTGGTTCCCTCTGTGATTTTCACTGGGTACCAGGAACCTCTTGACCAGTCCTCCTTTTCACCGCCTCCTGGCCTATTGCACACTTAGTGGCTGTAACTGTAACCCATACAGCCCCCTGACTCCTGCACTTACCCAGAGTTGTGCTGCCCTGGGTGCACTTACATAAAGCCATGATGCCTTGATCGCACTTCCTCTCTTGCACTTCTCCCCTCTGCTTCCCCTTAAACTCTATTGTCGCACTTACACGATCAGCATGACACAAGACCTAGTAAGATAGTTGTCTTGTCCTACCTATGTCTTCCCTCCCTCGTATTGTGGCGCCTAGAAACATGTGCACAGGCGCGTTATAAATACCATATCATATATGATGGGGATTGGAAATCGGTTAAAGTCCAGGACGATTTAAAAATTATTGCAAACCCTTTCGACTTTATTGGAACACCCGGTTCAACCGTTTAATGTGCAAGTCCGAGAGAACAAGGGGGTGAAACCGAAGTAAAACTGATGTTAAACCAAGTTTCAATAACGTACATCAAGTTAAGGTTATAAAAATCGATAAAATCTGCCAACGCTGTGGCTTGTTTTTTTTTTACAGCTGATGAAGCGTTCACCAGGGCATGTTTACATCCATGTTGATACACCCTTTGCATGAACATGACTGATTAAACCTGGTCTGGGTATTGATAAAGCACAATGTTCTCATGTTTGCTGCACAGTATTTATGAAGCAGCGCATGCCCTCCTACCCTATGTGAGGTGATATATTATGTGTGTCTAGGTTCTCTATTGGAGCGATGCACATCTACACTTTGGCTCTGTAGTAAATGGATTGTTGAGGGCTATCCAGACAGTTCTTTCATGCACTGAGTAATTGGGACTCGAAGATGTTGGAACATTGATGGAATGACGAATGTTTGAGATCTCAGAAGCATTCCAAGGGTCTCCGGAGTAGACCCATGTAAGCTCCAGACGTCATTCCTCAGATTCCGATCTGAAATGTTGAGGGGGTTTAATTAGCTCGAAAAGGCTACTTGCTATCTGAGCCTCTGTCATGATATTCTCTGTGCTGGTTCCTATTGGGGCCAACACGAATTGTCTATAAATGTAAACCGTCAAAGAAATTGGCTTTGGCAAAGCTTGTTTATTTTGTTAAACTGTGATTAATGTTCCTATACAAAGAAAACTTTAAAAAAAAAATTAAAAAAAAGTTACTTGTGGTTTGCAATATAGTGAGGGGTGGACTAGGAAGCAAAAGAGACGCTGGAAATAATTTTCAAAGTGGCCCCACGCTACACATTTTCAGCAGGCCCAACCCTTTTCCTATGGGAACCTTTGAAAATACCATACAAAAGAGGCCCGGGGTGCAGAGGCCCACCGGGAATTCTCCAGAGTTCCCCATGGGCCAGTCCACCCCTGAATATAGTGTAAAGTATATTGAGACAAATGTTATTGCACAACCATTACATATAAAAACATATTTTCGGTGCCACAGACTAATATTTATTATTTTATCTGCAGGTCGAATCTGGATTCTTTCATGAGAGTGATGTCAAGATTGTTGCGAAATCCATTCGGGACAGAGTTGCGTTAATTAACTGGAGGAGAGAAAGAATGTGGCCAGCAAAATTGGTAGAAAACCACCGAGAAGTAGAAGCAAGTAAAAAACCTTCCCAACTTCAAGCACAGCCACAAGTTCAAGTCCCATACCCTGCCCCTGTTGGCCAATATATTCCATTTGAGACAGAAGAGACTGAAGCGGATCAGCATTCGTTTCAGCAGAACCTGCCTGCAAGTGTTACATCTGTTGCATGTAAGCGTGATGTTTCCTCTAATTTTGTCTCAACAATGTGGTAATGGAGTAAAATGATTAGTCCTGCGTGTTGTTCTCTCTTCAGATTCTACTGTGTCATTCAAGTTTATAATTTTTGGACATTCAACAGCTTCTACAGACAAAGATGGAATTTGCATGAAGCATCTGTGTTCCTTTTGTTCCAAATAGAAGTGACCGCGTCGGGTGTGTGCTGTGTATGTGATGGATTTTATATAGTGAAAACCTGATCGGGAAAGTAACAGGATGATGTACTAGGGGGATTCAGTCTTTATCCCACTAGTATTTTCCACCCCTGCCCATTCGGCTCCATGAATCAACAAATGTGTTCCACATTACTGAAATACAGAGTACCGTGCGGTGAAGACCCAACTCAATCATTTCGTAGATTTGACCCAAGAATAACATAGCCTTCCCTTTCTCGCTGAGCAGTGTGTGGGCACTGCATAGATGATGGTCCCAACTAATTTTTTTTAATTTTTTTTTTTTTTATTGATTTAGCTGATTACTCAACTTTTCAATTTATACAAAAAAGGAAAATTTCTTAAACAAATACTTCATTTTCACCAGTTTTTCAAATAGTTAACCATTCATAAAATGTGCGATACATCAAAACACAGAATCACAAGAATACACACACATGTAATACTTAACCAACCTAAAACATTAAAACACAGCAAATATGTATAAATCATAGCATGACATAACATGACATAGCATATTTCAAGCCATTGTTCACAGGTCATCTGAGAAGACTTAATTTCTTCTTATTACATTTCAGTGAGGATGGGTCTGGCTTCTAACTTTAAAGCATTCAGAAAGTTGGTTGTTGCTATGTATAAACTCATATTTTCAGTTGTGAGTATTTTTAACCATCTGTGTTCTGGTAATACATAGGACATATATAGAGCAAATGGTTAGCATAGTGTATATCTCTCAGTTTGCATAGTGCAGTGCATTTCATGACAAGATGTTCAAGTGTTTCTTGAAAAGAAGGATTAAGGCAAAATCAACAGTAATTTTTTTCCAAATTTAGCTGTTTTCTCTGCGCTTGAATGTCCCGAGTAGGCCATAAATTCAAGCGTAACCATAGGATCGCTGAGCGTGTTTTGGGATTAGGAGCTTTAAGCAAATAGGTTTCAGTTACTCCCATTTTTTTGTCCAGAAATGCTTGCGCATTGAAATGTTTGTATGAAAGACAGCTAGCACGAGTAGTTATCCAATCTTGCATGAAGATCTTTTTTTTGGCATGATCCGGATTATTAATCAACATTTCAAGAGTGGCTTCAGCCTTGGCCAGTATTGATATTACATTCTTTGCCCATTCTTGAGTGAAGCGATGTTTAGAATGGAACATATAGTCTGATACAGTTGCCAACAAGGTGTTATTCTTATCATAAATTATACATTTCCTGAAAAACGCACATAATTGCCAGTGATATCTGGCGTGTAAAGATGTGAGTCCCAGCTCGTATCGTAACCAGGGCCCAGGTGTACATATCGGAACTCTTAATGATTGTCGCCAGTATTTTGCTTCAATTTTTTCAAAGAATGAATTTTCAATAAATGTTCTAGTTTCAAGGCCATAAAGAAGAGTAGGCGTGATTTTTTTGTCGCCAATACTGTATTGCCGGGGCTATTGAAAATTTGCCAAATTTAAACAGAATTATCCTGGTTTGCGATATGGCTGGGGTCACTTTATTTACAACGATGAGCCAATCCTAAATATGTGTAGTTTTGAACAATATCAAGTTTAACATCTTTGATTTTCCAGTTCATTTTATTGCTCAGAGAAGCTTTTGGAACGTATTGTACTACGTCTGACTTTTTTAAGTTTATGATGAGTTCGTTTAGATCAAAATATTGAGACAAAGCTGTCAAGAGTCTTTGCAGGCCACTAGGGGTTTTTGATATAAGGACAAGATCATCTGCATACCAAAGAGCTTGTATGATCACATTGTTTAATTTAGGAGAATCTGATGGTACTTCTCTGAAAATCTTCTTGATATTTTGAATATAGAAGTTAAACAAGGCAGATGCTAATAGACAGCCTTGTTTTAAACCTTTAGATGTTCTAATAGAGGCAGACAGCAGACCCATTATTGACAGTCTAATACGTATTGATGTTTCAGAATGCAACGCATAGATAATATCAATTAAAGTAAGGGGGCATTCTTCTTCAATGAGCTTATTAATGAGTTTGACTCTAGAAATAGAGTCGAACGCTGCCTGTGAATCGATAAATGCAAAATATATAGGCATCTTGGTGTAATGTGCTTGTTTTCTTAGGGCATGTAATGTAATTAAATTGACAGCTGTTCCCATGCCTGGCACAAAGCCCGTTTGATTCGGGTCTCGATGTTGGGTCTCCAGAGTCCATTGATTGAAATCTCGCAAGACAAATCGACAAAATATTTTGCTCGGGGTGTCCAGAACGGCGATGGGGCGATAGTTAGAAGGGGCCCCACGATTGCCGTTTTTGAAAATTGGGACTATTAATGATGTACACCATGATGTGGGTATGATTTTTGTGTGTAGAATTTGTTGGAATATCTTGTTTAGGATTCTAGCCCACAATTTTGGATGATCTTTCATCATTTGGTTTGTTAGACCGTCAGGTCCCGCAGCTCGAGATGAAGAGGACTTATTTATGAAGTCTTCGATTATTCCCGCGGAAATATCAAGATTCCAAGATGCATTATTTTGTGTTAGATATTGATAATGCTCAAGGTTTTCATCGTGGTATAGTTCAGAGAAGTGTTTTATCCATTCCCTCTCTGCAACACCATTTAGTTGTGTGTCGACTTGTTTGTGGACAACTGTTTCATTCAAAAGGGACCATATTTGAGATGTATTTTTGGTATGGGTTAGATACATAAAATTTTCACTGTCTCTTTGAATCATAGAGGCTTTGTGACCACGTATCCAATTCTTGTATTTGCATTTTAAGCTTCTTTTCGCTCGTTGTTGCTGATCTACAGATAGAAATCGCGTCAAACTTAGTTCTTTTCTGTAAATAGATTTCACCTGCAGTAATTGGTGATCGTAAACGTGCTTGTTTTTTTTTTGGAGAAATAAGATGTATATGGCGAACTTCATTGAACATATTCAGGACTGTTGGGTAAGATGGAAACGCAGGAGAAGTTATCTGTGCTTGTAGTTCTTTCCATTGATTTTAGTTTGGCTTGGGTCCATTTAAATCTTGTTTTGGCATTAATTTGCAAATTTGGCATCATCCGATGTTGTGGATCTTCTTGGGATTCTGTCCATGGCCAAGTCAACAGCAGCATATTGTGGTCACTTGTCGATTGTTGGATGATTTCAAATTTTAGAGCCTTCATGAATATATCTTCAGAAAGGAATAGATAGTCGATAATGCTTGTAGATTTGCCTCTATGCCACGTGGGCTGAGATGGTATGTCTCCTGGAAGAGAACCATTCGCGATATATAAATTCCACTCACTCATAAAATTTTGAGCTCTAATAGTATCTTGTGATAGTTTTTTTTTAGATGTGGCCATATCATGCAAATTGAAATCGCCAGCAAGTATGATGGTTGAGATATCTGGGGTTTTCGAGATTATTTCCAAGAGGCTAGATAGATCTTTATAAAAGGTTTTGTCAGGAATTGCCGCTGGATTGCGATACAAGTTGATGAATGCAATATTCACGGAACCTCTCGTAATTTTGACTAATTGCATGAAATTGTTTGGGGAGGCCCATGCATGAAGTTTAAGGCCTGATGTAGTTCTGACAGCCACCAATAAGCCTGACATAGGTCGTCCTTTTGTGGAGGCGATTGCTGGAAGATGTACCACGGTATGCTCGTCCCATATTGGGTCTGTGTGATCCACGTTTTTTGAAGCGCTACAATTTCAAAGTTGTTTATGCAGTTCTGCTCTTGGTTCAGTAAATGTCGATAGCCTCGCGAATTCCATGAAATCAAGGAAACATTTTGTTTGGGCGGGCTCAATGATGGTTAAGTTTTGGCTGATAAAGTTGCAAAAGGCACATGTACATTCTTCTTGTCATTGATTGACCTGTGCATTTTGTTTTTGATTTGATTTTTGCTCTTGTTGTTCGTTGTAGCTTCTTTCTGGGTCTTGTGCCAATAGAAATCCCATATCAAATAAGGCCATTTTTGCTCGCCATAGGGTGTTTAGCACTAAACCAGATCTAATCCATAGACGGACGATAGAGAGATTACTATCGCACAAAAACTCCACTTGGTCAATGTCAGATGATGAAATGTCTTCCAAAACTGGTAGTTCAAAAATATGTTAAGAACGCTTGTTCTGGACAAGTCGTATTGGGCATGCGGAGCATTTCGACATTTCAAAATGAGAGTATGGAAATCATGAAATTTGTTCTTCTTGGTTTCTTTTTTGGGAGGTACTATCTGTGTTTTTTTTATTGGTTGTTCAGGTGTTGTAAAATGGACTATCTTCTTATTCTGCACCTCATTATCTGAGGTAAATCGTTGTCCTGTGGGATGATATTTCAATTGGGCTACTTGTGGCCAATTTTTTTCATTAGGGTAATTTTCATCCTGTATTTGTGAATGCGATACCCAGTTTACTGCTTGTCTAGAGTGATTGTTATTGGGAAGTTGTAAACGTTGATGTAAATACTCGTCCGCAGCTGCTTTGATTTCTTCAGCTCGTTCAGAAATATGATTTCGGTCAGAGATCGCACTGAGGGATGATTTTGTAAATGATGATGATGATGATGCAGCTGTGAAAAATTGCAACGGCAGATTGTTGGAGATAGGAACAGCATTCACTCTGGTATCTTCTGCTTCTTCAGATAAGGCAACCAAGGGGTTCAAAGGTGAGTGTGAAGGTGGATGGGTCAATCGAGTCTGAGTCGCAGAAGTAGCTATCGGAGTATCACCTGAGGATCCAGTGTCTTTCGCCGTATTGCATTGTCTTAAAGCAGGAACCATAACAGCTGCTGTTGGTACTTGAAACTCATTTGGTTTCGCACTGGTTTGGCTTGTTGTTTCTGCTTGTTGAATAGTAGAACTCGAATGAATTTCAGTAGATGCGTTTTTAGTATGGCATCATTCATTGCTAGGCGTGCTTTCACTTTCATCATTCGTCTTAATTTTTGTGTAGTATGACGTGGTTTTGAACTGAGAAGCCTTGGAGGGGGCCCTTGACGGGCTTGTTTTTTGAAGACATCGTAGGTTACTGGAGCCATAGGGAGAGGACTTGTGGGTATTTTGTCGACTCTAATCCATGATGCATTCGGGTCAGGGTTGATCAGATTAATACTCTCCACCGGCCGGATGATTCCAGTTAAAACAGGAACTGCAGTAGCTTGGATTTCATCCTCAATTAATATAGCCTGCGGGTGCAGATGCTCTGTGTTACTATTTGGTTTAGGCTGATTCATGTAGGGGTGAAATTGTATCCACGTTGCAATTTTTTCAATTTGCTTGGATTGATAGTTTATTTTTTGTTCGAGTGTTTCGAACATTCTGTATAAACTTTTGATTGTGGTGTTTACCGCTGTGAGGGTGATCTCCAGGAGGCCATTATTGGCAGATGTTGTCGGACGTTCAGAAGATAAGCGCCGTCGAGGAGTGGGTTGAATAAAAGAGGCTACTGAAGAAACACTAGAGTCCATCGAACAAGGTGCTCGGTAGTCGGGTATATTTGACACCACTGATGAATTCTGGATCGTATCGGTTGTACATGTGGGTGTATTGGAAAACACTTCATTGTTGTCTTCTTCTTCAGCCACACACAGATGGTAAGCACAGATGGTAAGGGTGCATATTGTTTTTGATTGATGATTGGAGATTTAATGGTTTGCAAAATGGTATTGTCCGACATGCACTGTTCTTTGTTTTGCAAAGGCAGAGATTGTAACGGCTGCACTTGCTTTGGAAATGGGGAGGTATTATTTGGAGTCTTTTCTGACGGGGCTGAGGCAGGCACAGTGGCCTGAACATGACTTGAAGTCTCCGCACAGAAAGTGCGGATGTCATGCTTGGATAGAGGTGTTTTGGGCACCGGTGTAAGCATGATGCTTTGCCGAGTGGCCATGCGTTTGGCTTTTCCAGCAGCTTAAGAGGTATTGTTTGCTGGCGTAAGTGGTAAATTGGGTACTTCAGGCATGTTTGTTTTCAGAGTATAAGAGCGCTTGAAAAGAAAACCAGCTCCAGAAGAGACAGAGCAATGTGTTAGTTTTCACAGTGCTGCGTGCGTATTGGCACTGCTAACCACGGATGTTATGTAGCATAATCAATAAAACAAACAGAGCATAACATTATAAAGTGTCAAGATTGCGAGAGCAAAGTAAGCAAAATTTGCCAAGGTAAAAATAAATAAATAAATCAGTCAAGAAACGTACCGCCGCAGCTTTGCGGCTAAGCGGCCAAGCGGTACTTGCACGGTACTTGGTACGGTGCTCGCGTGTTGTGCGCGCGAGAGTCTCAATAAATACACGCCTTCAAAGGGGTTTGTTAATGGTTGCCGCACAGCCTAAACAAACAAGATAGAAATAACTGTAAGGAATTAAGTTCATATAGTAGCTTCCTTTAGTCCATACATGTATGATGTTCACCTGATGGTAATCGAAGTCCTTTCGTAAAAAGGAAAATCCACGGAGAAATGAACAGCAAGCAGCGGCCAAGCGGTACTTGCACGGTACTTGGTACGGTGCGCGCGAGAGTCTCAATAAATACACGCCTTCAAAGGGGTGTGTTAATGGTTGCCGCACAGCCTGATGGTAATCGAAGTCCTTTCGTAAAAAGGAAAATCCACGGAGAAATGAACAGCAAGCAGCGGCCAATGTGGGTTGAATTCCTCTGAGTTTCATGATCAAACCTTCGCACTGGGTCTCCGACAGAGGTTCCCTGTTTTGCTGCATTATGCTCTCGGAGCAGAGGCACAAAGGGTTTTATCTTTTAATCCCCCAGAAGACTCCAAAGGCATCAAGTCAGTTAGCAACTCTGCCCACAGTTTTTGCTCTTGTAGTTCTACCATTCCCCAAAGGTGTTAAATCATTAAGAAGATTCTCAATTGATATTTTCATTTTTTTGCAAAAGTTTACTGGCATTAGAAAGCCACTCCAAACTTAATTTTGTGTATTTCTCTTCATGATTCCACACTTTGGAATAGCCATTTTAATTTTCAATGTGTAGGATTGGGTATAATCAGGAAACAATATCCCCTTTTAAAGCCAATCTGCAAGGTGGAGTATGTCTGAAATATTTGCTCAGGAAAATATCCCTCCCAGTGCAGGTAGTTTGGTAGGAAGGGACATAGCAGTACTAGAGAGTGGCAGCCCACTTCAATATGTACTCTACTGGTGAGTGAATAAGAATCTTTCACCTTCAGCTCAGTAGTTAGATT
This sequence comes from Ambystoma mexicanum, assembly GCF_040938575.1. Taxonomy (NCBI): domain Eukaryota; kingdom Metazoa; phylum Chordata; class Amphibia; order Caudata; family Ambystomatidae; genus Ambystoma; species Ambystoma mexicanum. The sequence goes on along the minus strand of NC_090923.1, from coordinate 302,854,380 downwards.
TCAGATGAATCTATTAAACTGCACAGCAAATGCATACCACACAAGTGTAAAAATTATCTACAAATAATTAAAAAGACAACAAGAACAGACCTAGTTCTCAAGCACGTTTCCAAGACTGTCTGTAAAATTCATGATATAACCAGAAAAAGTGATAGTTGGAAGATTTTGAAGAAATCTGAACCACCGGCAAGGCTCTGGGCAACCTTGCACACCACTTTTTTAGCCCGTCTGCACCATTCCAAAAGGGGTCCAGCAATATGCAAATTGGTCAGGTATTCCAACCAATGCGAGCAGCCCAGCCTGAACTGGTAGGCCAGGTCCCCTCTGCACAGAAACACAAACAGCCTCATGTCTGGAGTTGCACCATGTCTGCTGATGCTTGTGGTATCATGCAGAAGGGATGTGACCTAGCAATTAGGGTTGGACTGCCTCTTTTGGGTTGGGACCACGCCTGATTTCTATATGGTCTTTTACCTTTCTGTAATGGCTTTGCAACGCTAAAGAGTGATCGTTTGGAGGGTTGCCCAGAGCTGCACCAGAGGTTAAGATTAATGCTAAGCCTTCCAGCCATTACTGTTTTGTTTTGTAAAATTCATGCCCAGAGAAACCTTTCTTTGCCCCTAACCTTTCATGGGGTTTTCTTAAATTATTTCCCTCCTCCCACAACAATTTCTTTGGAGCATAACAATTGAGACAATCTGAGACTTTCAATAGGAGCAACCGGGCAAGACTGCACTGCCAAACACCACTAGCTCTCGGCAGTGATTTTCTAATCTAGCCCTTGTTGGTCCATTTGCAACAACTTATTTCCAGGGCTAGACACCCAAAATGAAATCCGGAAAGGACAGTTCTGGATTTATATAGATTGATCCAGAACAGACTTTTATTTGCCTGAGATGCATTGAGTTGGGGAAGAAAGGCCTTCTCAGTAAATGGTTCAACTTTAGTCTGCGCTTCTCATAATACCTTTGCATTTCGAGGTACCGTATTTATTTTTTAATAGCTCCAGGTCAGATCACTTTTTCTTGATGAGCCTAAACTACTCTGTCCTAGGAATTTAATCACTACAAAGATCCATCAAGATCACATGCATGGATGTAGTGCGCAGGGGCACCCAATAGAAAGATTAGTACACTATAGGGACCTGAAATGTACCCTTAATTCCAGATGCACCTTCAAAGTGGAAGTACTATGATCAATGCCCAATTGATGATGCACAATGGCATGCTTCCTCATTTAAAAGGGAAGCTATGGCTCACATTCCCATGACCCTGCTCTGTATACTACCACTGAGATAGACCTGGCTCCATGAACCTTTAGCATAGATGTGCCAGGTTTAGCACAAAATCTCCAAATGACCTTATTTGTTTGAGCATCTTAATGGCCTTCTAGGCCTACATGAGCCGCCCACTTATATTTTTCCTAAATGTCTGCAACGACAATCAAAGAATTCAGTTTGACCTGTTTCCCAAAGCATGCATCACATTGTTTCCTTTTTGTTCTACAGTCTGAATGCTTCACATTTGATGTCAATCTCAGTGCCGGGTGCTGTTGCACCTTATAATGTGGAGACGTCAATCATGATCTGCAGGGTTGTTTGGCGGGTGTGGGCGATCTTGGCATTGTCAACACATAGATGTATAGGTAGGCATTGTTGAGGCAGACCATATTTTGGGGATCATCTCTTCCAGTGGCCCAGCCATAGATTTAATATACACATTTAAAAGTTAGGGAGCCAGTTCAAGGTTTTGGCATACTCCACATGATGAGGGAAAGGCACACCTCCTTACCAATCCCTTTCAAGGGTAAACCAGACGCGGACCCGTTGCTCACTGGGCTTGGGAGGAGGCACAACTTCAGCTCACTGATAATATAATGGTCAACAAGGTTGAAACATTTCTGGGGTGGTTGACAGTACTCGTGCTCCAAGGAAAAGTGCCTAGCATTTTGCTGCTGGGCTTCCCTTTTAGGTGGGTCCAGACTGATCTGAAACGTGGTTTCAGAGCCTCATGAGTGGTAACTGCCACATAAATCTGCTTCTATAGCAGAGTTCATTCAGGTAGAGGTGCTCCTACACATTTGCTAATTTAGAATTTCGATTTACTATAATGTGGACTTTCGGATGGCTCAGCTGAGTGTCCCAAGGGCGGAACTAAAGAAAAACTGATCTTCGCCAGGGCTGCTAACTGTTCGAGAAAGATTACTCCCTGACGCACTGCCCTAGGGCTATTGTGTCTTGCATTGGCGGAGTCCGGCTGAGTCCCAGTTTGCCCAGAACACTTGTGTAGAGCAGCTGCTGCTACAGACGCTGTGTCCTGTTTCTATTTCCATCAGGTTTTTTGTTTAAAACTACTTTTCCTGCATGGAGCACGGCCGGAGTCCGGCTGAGTCACAGTTTGCCCAGTTGGCCCGGGAGTGCCGGCGGTCGGCATGGTTGGTTCCCCTAAGGCCGTCTCGGCTAGCGGGCCTCAGACTCGCCACAGGACCTTGCAGCAACGCCGCATGCTGAACCCCTGGACAGCCTTCCCCCATAAGAACACTACAGGGAGCAAGGTTAGCAAGCAAGTTGTTACTTTAAGCCTCCTGCTGCCTTGCTTCAGACCACAGGCCAAGTGCACCAAGCTGCTCCCCATGCTAACATTGACTCTCCTAGTCATATCTCATTAGAGGCAACGGACCCCTTAATCAATACGCAGTGCCCTGAGTCTCTTGATAACCCAACAAGACCACTTGCGCTGCTTTCACTCGCCAACTTAGCTCCGGTGCCGCCACAGGAGCACGTTGCGGCAGGAGTCTTATCGCCAACAAAAATTGTTTCGCCGGACATTTTCTTTTCCCCGTTTGATTTAACTGACGCAGAACTCATGATTGCTTCAATTGCTGCGCAAGAGAAATCTACTGAAGCGCCACGCGATTTACCTGCTAAAATTGATGTTAATGATGTTAGCGACTCTGCTGATGAGTCTGCAGGCAAAGGTCCTGCTGATACTGTGCCAGCTTGCATCAGTTTGATCTCACCACTGCGATGTGGCTCTTGTCCTGAACATAATCACGACCTGCCTGGCCCTTCAACACAGCTACCTGCTAGTAGGTTGCCAACAACGGAGCAAGTCTCTCTCACCATTGCCACAAATATCCATTCATGAATTGCGGCTGCCCTTGAATTCCTTGCCAAACTCTATGCCACTCGAAACTAGAGATCCTACCCTAAGAAAGATACGTACTCTGCTTTATGATTCAACGCCTGTATCTGGTGTCTTGAGCACTGCCCAGGATGCCACAAAGCCAGCTAATGGCCCCTTGATTCTATCCTCTGAGGTGCCTTTGTAACTGTAAACACAAAATGACATTCACACCACTCCAGTTCAACACCCGCTTCATAATAACGAGTTGCCTCAATCGAAACTTCCACAACCTACGGCTAACCAGCGGATTATGGACTCATTCAATTCCACATTGTTGCCTGTATGCTCCTTGACGCCCCAATCCACATTACAATGTGGCCAACAAGGCAAAGTTATAAAAATGATGACTCCAGCTAAACAGACGGAAGGTCGCTCAAGCCTAAAAATAACTAATGCACTTATGGCTACAGCAACTCCGTCAAAGCTCCCTACTCCCAATAAGGAGCATTCTAACTTCCCTAGTCCAGGAAATGAGAGCTTGAAGACGCTGCACTCGAAATCCAGCCTTTCAGTTGCCGCTGCGATTCAAATACATAATAATGTGCTTGCGGCTTCGTCCCAAGCAGTGATTCCGTTTGTGAAACTGTATGAGGCAATGAACGAAACCATTCGAGATCAAGGGGCGATGTTATCTAATTTATCCACGAAATTGGAAAAAATTGAGAACTTTACCATGTTCATAAAGCAACATGTGCAAACGGAAGCAGACACAAACTTGCTCTGGATCAGTTCGGCTGCTTAACTGAAAGACTTCTGAGCTCACTACATGGCGTGGACTATACTCCTTTATTATCAATTTACATAACTGACATTAATGATCCAAAACAACAACACACATGTCACAAACATTTGTTTAGTAAGATTATGCACGATAAAAAGAAAGAACTAAGAAGGGACTTGTGACAAATAAAAAAAAGAACGTTTCAAGCGCTTTATAGGAACTGGGCAATGTCTCACAAAATCATTGTTGAGCAAGATCGCGCTGAACTAATGATGAAGCTCATGTTAACGAAAAACACTTGTGACATTTGGCAAATTTTGAATATGAGCTACGTGAACCGTCTAAATTCGACCCAGAACACCATCTCTGGTGACATTTGGTGCAAACACTTTTTTAATGTGTTCAACAGACCGAATTCCGAGCCCGATTCTTACCCTAAAGACGAAGTTGCGTCTTGGGAAGTGGAAATGTCACAGGCCGACATTATTCAAGCAATCAGGATGCTAAAAAAACTCTTGTGCCGCCGGCCCTGACATGATTAGCAATGTGATGCTCCAAAAAAATCTTTCGATGTGAGCTCCTTTCATTGAATGCCTTTTTAGGAAAATTGCCAAATCTAATAAAATTCCAGAGTCATGGTTAACAACTATAGTGGTCCCGATTCACAAGAAGGGCAGTTGGGACATTCCCGGAAACTACCGCCCAATTGCCCTGCTTGACTCAATTGGCAAAATCTTTGGCTCCAATTTAAGACTGAACCTGGTGAATTGGTCTCAAGAGGCTGGAATTCTCGATGAACGGCAAACTGGTTTCTCAAAGGGGGTAGGTGTTGATGTAAATCTCTCAGTACTAACAATTCTGAAATTGGAAACCCAGAAAGCGAGATCCAAAATCCACCTAGCCTTCATCGACATGAAGCAATCTTTTGACGGCTTCAATCATGAGCTGGTCTGGTCGAAACTCCACAAATGGAACTGCCCGGCCAGTATTCTCAATCCAATAATAGCTCTCCACTCGAATACTTCGATTCGAGTGCGTCTCAAAAGAAAGGAGATTTATCAGCTAACATCCCAACATCAAGAGGAGTTAAGCAAGGGTGCCCCCTCGCTGCGGATTTGTTTAAACTATTCTTGGTGGACCTGCCCATTCATCTCACTCAAGCCAACAGTTTTCCGCCTAAAATAAATCAAACTCCTGTAAGATATATTGCTTATTCAGATGACCTGGTCCTGATGAACAAAACCCAGATTGGCCTCCAACGCCTTCTTCACAGTCTTTATGACTACTTATCTACCAACAAACTTTCAATAAACACGGAAAAAACAAAAATCGTGTCAATTGGATCTGTGACCAGTAGGAAGGACAGAGCCTTTAGGTGGTCTGTTGGAGGCCAACCCCTGGCCTCAGTCAATTCCATACGTTATCTGGGAGTTCAGTTTAATAACTCAACATGCGAACAACAGTGGGTTAAAGATTTGAAACTGAAGTCCTCAAGATTAGCGCTTCAAACTGCAAAAATAAATAAGTTTTGGCAAATTCTTATTAACACCAATCTTAATGTTTTATCTGCAAAAGGTAGTCCCCATACTAACCTTCGGTGCAGAAGCAAGCTGGAACATTAACAAGCAAACATGGAATCAACTTGAAGGTCGTTTTTGGCGATGTGCCCTTAATTTGCCGCAATGTGTCCCAATTACATCTATACGACATGAACTATCATTGAACTCTGTTTAGTCATGTGATCTGGAAATCCATCTCGCTCATGTGAAAGATGACAGCGGAAAGCAAAGCGTCGGCTTATCGCATTTTCACAAACAGTTCTGAATCAAACTCTGTCTGCCTGATGGATCTATGGCGTACAAGAGTGCAAGAATGTGGACTACCAGGCAACCCGTGACCTACGCTCTATACATCTTGGCCAATTTGCACCCCTCTATGGGGACATGGCGGCTTGGTGGTGTTTGATTTCCTCCAGCAATAATGTCAAACATGTCTGTGCCATTGTAAATTAACTAAAGGCACTTTTGAAGTTTCCTCTGAAATCTTTGACCACAGAGTAGACGGCATGTGGTTTCATTAATTTGGCAGAGCACTTTCTCCATCTATCTGTCATGCGAAAGATGGTCGTTTGGATAACCGAGCTTGCTGCCCTTTGTCTTTCCTCAGTTTGCCTTGTTCTGCTTTGGTTTCCTTTTTTTGCCTTGCTTTTTCAAAGAAACATGTCTGAAAATCTCCTTCTTTCTGGACAATAGATCTGTGCATTTTTTCTTTATGTATCTGTCCATCTTGGCTACTCAGAAGTGTGAGTAATGTGCTGATTGCTGATTTCGCAATGATGGAAGGAAATGTTCAAACACAAGTTTTTTTCTTAATGTAAAAACTAGGGTTTTTTTTCAAATAAAAAAAATGGTGTCTTGCATCTTCTTGGCTATGGAACCCTACTTCTTGATAATCTTAAATCAGCAAGTACTTGCTATTGGGTAATGGTCAGGGAAAGATATTCCTATCACTCCTGGCAGCACATCATTCTTCCCGCTTGGCTAGGCTTTTGGTCAGACTGGGATAGTTTCACTCTCCAGCCACGTCTCACCCTGCTACCATTCTGTGCACCAAATATTCTTAACCTCTGAGTTTGCCCACTTGGGCTAGTTTTGACGTTTGCTCTTAATAGGCATTCAAGACCTGGACAAAGGGGGCGTGGCTAGCAGCAGAGCGATGAGGACGTGAGTCCCGGGAGCTCCTGTAACCGCAGCAAAAATCCTGGCAAAAGATACGCATATCCTTCGGAAGAGAACTATCCCGAGTGCCAGTGGACGAAACTTTGGCCCAAAACGTGCTACCCTGAAGAGTTCGGAGCTGCGGAGAGGAGCCGGCTCGGCGACGGCGCCACGCAGACAAAATGGCCACGCCTGGCACACTGAAGTCCTCCGACTCCCAAACTCTCCGTGCCGGCACGTGAGCACAAGCCCACCTGTATCTGGCCGAGGCAAAGCGACAGCAGGACAAAACACACGCACAGCCTGCCGGAATCACCGGACTGACAGGGAGTAGTGGAAGATAGCCCGCCTGGCACTGAAGCGGGCATACGAACATAGGTGCCTAGCAAGGGTGGCGGAGGACGAGAGGGACCAACCAAAGCATGGATGCAGCCAGCACCAACGAAGGGGGACCCCCCTAAACGATGGAGCCCACACTCCGACGCCGGCCTGCAGCGTGGGCCCAGAAGCGGCGAACAGAGCTTCCAAACAGCCCAGCGGGTGCACGATACGGCCCAGCCAGAGGCGATCGCAGATGGCGGAGGGAGTGCCACGGAGGCGAGACAGCGCATAACGTTGCACACCTGGAGCAAGCAACGACACGGACACAGACACCTAACTATCGAGAACTATCCCACGATGGGTAAGGACAAAACCAAAAGGCTGACCTCTCAGAGTCGGATCGACCAATACAACTCCCCGACAGCAAACAGCCAGCAGAAAAACGCTCAACCAGACCCCATGGCGGGAACAGAAGGCACAATCATGGCGGCCATAGCTGACTCGCGCACCTCCATGGAGCAGAAAATTGACGGCATCAGTATGGATGTCTCCCTCCTTCGACACAATCTCCAAAAACTGTTGTCGCGCACCGTGGAGGCTGAGCAACGCATATCTGGTGCGGAGGACGGGATAAGGAATGTAGATCAACAACTGACCAGAGTCATGACCCGCCTTAAAACTATGGAGGAGAGAATAGACTAGAGTGAGGGGAGATCCAGGTGCAATAATGTCAGAATCTTGGGGCTTCCGGAAAAAGCAGAGGGCCTGAACATGGAGCTATTTCTGGAGCAGTGGCTAACAGACATGTTCAGGGAAAAAACGTTCTCTGACTTCTTCTCAATTGAGCGCGCCCACCGTGTACCGACGGGCCGCCCGGTTACTGGTGCCTCTCCGCGTACGGTGATAGCCACATTGTTGAACTATCGTGATCGTGACGCACTGCTCCAATCATCAAGAGCAAAGGGCACCCTTACTTACAACGGATCCAAAATAGCATTCTTTCCGGACTACACCAGGGAAGTACAGAAAGCTAGACAATCTTTTGACCATCTCAAAAAGCAACTGCAATCCCTAAATGTGAAATACGGCCTAATGTTCCCCGCCCAGCTCAAGATATACCATGAAGGTACAACGGTCCATTTCACGGATGCCAAAGAAGCGTGGAAATGGGCAGAACAAAACATAGAGGGGGACTGGATTGCAGCAAGAGGCAACAGAAACACAAACAGAGCCCGGCTGAGGCCTCAACCACCGGAGCAACAACCGCCAGCACCGGGAATTGTACCACAACTGCAGGAATGAGTGCACTACGACCTGAGGCATGGTTAAGCGGAAACACACGACACCCTGTGGCACAGGGCCTAAGTTACTGTGCGTAACTACACTGTCGAACACATGGACTTGTTAATCACGAAGTAACACATAGTTAAGCGGCCAGGCCATAGTTAAGATAGCCATAACCCAGGGGCTCAAGACCGACCGGCGTACATCGCCACCGATAGCGGCACACGCCTCTCCCACCACACGCAAAGATGGCTGCACATGGCACTACCACACACGCTTGCAGAACACTCAGGCTCATGACATGGAACGTTAACGGCCTTGGCAATGCGATCAAGCGCCGACTGGTACGCCAAGTCCTAAAGAGACGGGAGTCAGATCTAGTATTTCTGTCTGAGACCCATCTTGCAGGCACAGAATGCACCCTTTTCAAACTTACGAATTATAAGCTGGCACTCCACTCAGGCTTCACAATGGGCTCCAGGGGGGTCATGATACTGGTACACAAGAACCTGCCCTTCCACCTTGTCTCTGTGTCCCATGACACCAGCGGCAGATACGTTTATGCGACAGGTACGTTATGGGACCAATCGATAACATTAATTGCCATCTATGCCCCCCAACCTCAATGGAGCCACTTCTCTCAGACATTGCCCCACTGATCACAAACGACACTTCTAACCTCATGGTGCTGGGAGGAGACTTCAATGAAGTCATGAACGTCACCCTGGACCGCTCTCATTTGCGTAATAGAAACCCTAACATATCTACCAGGCTTGCAACTTTCAATAATGCACTTGGCCTGTATGATGTATGGAGAGAACTTCACCCAGACACGAGAGAATATGCCTTCCACTCTGGGGCGCATGCCTCGCTCGCCAGGCTAGACTACTTTTTTACTCCAGCAACCGATCTACACAGGGCACAAGAAATAACCATGCTCCCCAGGGGTATCTCTGACCACTCCCCGCTGGAGCTAAAACTCATAACATCCAGACCGCTCCCGCCACCGAGCTGGAGACTGAATACTTACTACCTGGGTGACCCCGAGCTAGTAGATGGACTCCAAGAGGGAGGCCTACAAGACAGTACTAAGGGGTAAGCTGATATCCTGACAACTGCAAAAAAGAAAATGCACCTGAGTAAGACACTTGAAGCCGAGCAGCAAGTGAAACTGGCGGAGGAAAAGCATATACGTGAGGATACGCTGGGCACAAACCGTAAGCTACTCCTGGCACAGAAAAGGTTCCAAAATATAGCAATGGACAATGCTAGACAAGCGCATACCGCAATACGTGCACAAATCTATGAAACTGGGGACAAGGATGGCAAAATGCTGGCATGGCTGGAACGGAGAGAGCTAGGACTAAGCCATGTTCAACAGCTAGAAACAGGAGGGCCAAACACATGCGTGTCAGACCAGGACATAACGCAGGGCTTTGTGGAATACTATGCTGAGCTCTATAGGGATGCTACAACGCTAATGAACACCACAGTTATGGAGGAAATCAACATCCCCACCTTAGATGAAGCACAGCAGGAGCTCCTAGAGAGGGAGATCACAGAAGATGAAGTCCTAAGTGCCATTTCCAGCCTCCAAACAGGCCAGTCCCCAGGGCCCAATGGCTTTCCGGTTGAACTATGGCAGAAGGTTGGGGCTAACGTGGTTGCCCCCCACCTGCTACGGATGCATCAACATGCGTACGAAAAAGGAACTCTCCCTCCAGATCTGAGAGAAGCAACAATCAGTCATACCCAAACCTGGAAAACCCCCTGAAAGCTGCAACTCATACAGGCCAATTTCACTCATCAACAGTGAAAGCAAAATACTAGCAAAACTACAAGCAGACCGCCTACAGAGGGTTATCCCTTTCGTGATCCACCCGGACCAATGCGGCTTTATGCCACAAAGATCAACACACATGAACCTCCTTAGACTATTCTCAGCCCTGGAAAGAGCCGACGGCATACAAGGCCCCCTGGCCCTACTACCAATCGATTTTGAAAAGGCCTTCGATTCAGTGTGATGGGAGGCTATTTGGGACATAATGCGCCGCATGGGCTTCGGCGAGAATTTCATGAGCTGGGTGCAACTATTATACAAACGCCCACTGGCCAGGACCAGAGTGAATGGTTGGCGATCGGACCCTTTTAATCTAGGGAGAGGTACAAGGCAAGGATACCCTTTATCGACCCTAATCTTTGCAATCGCAATTGAGCCACTGGCGATCCTCCTGTGACACTCTCCGACCTGGGAGGGCTTCCGTTGGTCTACTACATGGGAAGATGGGGTATCGCTCTATGCTGATGACCTTCTTATTTATCTAAAAGATCCAGACAATTCCTACCACAAAATCGTGCAAATGCTGGAACAATACGGGGCATTCAGTCGCCTGCGTGTGAACTGGGCCAAGACCATCTTATTTCCAATAATGGGTGTCTCAGTGGCAAACCTATCGACCGGCCCCTATCAGATTGCCGTAGACCAGTTTCAATATCTGGGGATACACATCTCGAAACAACTCGATGACTACACAGTTTTGAATCTTTCCCCCCTGGTTACAAGATTCGCAGAGGCCACTTGTCACTGGATCTCCTTGCTGCTGACGCTGTTGAGCAGAGCCGCCCTGTACAAGATGTTCGCCCTCCCCAAATTTTTGTACATACTGCTAAATGCTCCACTCTATATCCCATACCGAGAATTTCACAAACTAGACTGCACCCTCCGGAAGCTGATATGGGGAGGTGGACACCCACAGATTGCCCCATCTACTCTCCAGAGGTCCGTCCGGGAGGGAGGGATCGGGCTGCCCAGACTGCAATCATACTACTGGGCCTGTCAGATGTCAGGGGTGAACGATATGTTTCATGGGGACACAAATCTGCCACACATTAAAGGGATTACTTCCATCAGTGCAACAACCCCGATAGAGCACCTCTACGGGGGTCTCAGCCGTACACAAAAAGAAGACGACATGTCCACGCATATTGTGAGAATCTGGAAGGAAACACATCGATTTCTGGGTTGGGAAGGGAAACTGACATTGGCCCAACCCCTATGGAACAACCGCTACCTTCCCAAAATGCAAAAACTGCCTAGATGGCCCGAATGGGTCCAGCGAGGAATCACAGAATCGGAGATGTGGTACGGGAGGACAATCTGGCATCTTTTGCGACACTACAGGCAGAGTTTTTCTTCCCTGCCACAGAAAGGTACCACTACATTCAACTGTAACACGCCTGGGGCGCCCTACAACAGGACATGCGAGACATGCCAGAAAGCTCTCCTCTAGAGCGGAACATAGTGACTGACCGAGTGGAACGAAAAGTCACCTCGACAATGTACAACGTGATGGCTTCCTTTGCGACACCAGAACTAACCAGCCTGAAAACCAAATGGGAACGAGATGTTGGACCGCTTCAACCAGAAGATTGGGTGGAGGCCCTGATGTACCCACGCGAGGTAGCCATCTCCTCGACTCAGACTGGTCCAATTGAAAATCCTCCACCGCACCTACTATCCGAGAGTGGCCCTCTTCCGCTGGGGCAGGTCGTCGGACGCGCGTTGCCTTCACTGCAAGCGGGAGGAGGGCACCTTCTTCCACATCATATGGGAATGCAGCAACATTCAGCAGCTCTGGCGGAGATGCTGCGATAAACTGTCCAGCGTCATAGGTAAGACGATACAAAGGTGCCCGAAACAACTGCTTCTCGGTATCTTCGGTGAAACTGACCTCTCCCGCTATGAGAAATTGCTCTGGTCGACTGCCACAGCGATACTTAAGCGGAACATTGCGCAACTGTGGGGCTGCGAACGAACTCCTAGCTACGGTCAATGGGTCAAGGATGTGGACATTTGCGCTGCAACGGAACACCGGGTGTACAAGGAGAGAGGATGCCCGCAAAAGGCGAACAAGATATGGAATCGGTGGGAGGAGGCCAACTAAATACCAGAAGCGTCGCCACGGAGATGGGGACGGGGTGTAACACAGGGCAGACTGAGCCTGATCTGTAAGACTACATTATGTTTTTCCGAATGCTGATTGACCTTAGAAGGTTTCTTTGCGTTTTGTTTGTCTCTCTCCCTCTGCCCTCTCTTCCCCCCCCCCCCACCCCCTCCCTGGACATGTTGATTTGAGTAATGTCCCACTTTCCTCCCCTGTAATGAAGAGAGATGTTTGTAATATGTGTGTTCATTTCTTTAAAAAACAATAAAACATGTTTGATTAAAAAAAAAAAAAGACCTGGACAAACACATAGCTACAGCCATCACTAAATTGGTAAAAGGGCCTGCTTGGGCAGCTTGTCGGCTAGCATCTCCTCTTGGCTTCAGTTCTCCAGTTCATACTCCTTCTCGCACTCTGACCTTGTGTGTGTAAATTAGCACTATATATGAGCCCACATCTCTGCAGTAATAGTACTACGAAGATGTGGGTTCTTTTACAGTAGTGCTAATTGACTTTATTATACTCTTGTCTTCCTGAGTGCTATCTGATTTCCCTTTCTGACATCCAATTTTAGGTGTTTTCCCCTATACTAAATGTTCTCAGGTGTAGTGCATCATTCTGTCCATGTTGGTAAATGCTACTAATGGCTGCAGTGATCGAGGGCTTAAATGTCTGCCCGCAATTTTGTGATCAGGCGAAAATGACACACATGGACTCTGCAGATTGGTGCTGTCTGTCTGCTCCGCTCGGAGCTGCAGCCGTGCAAGAACAATGTAAGTGCTACCAGTGAAGGCCCTGCTGAGTTTGGGGGTGAGGGGACCAGAGTCCTACTGGAGCCAATGCGTCCATGTGAGTCTCTTCTGTGCGATTGGTGTATGTGACGTGCCTCTAAGAGGCAATCAAGGACTAGGCTTGAAACAGCCTAGATGTCCTAAAATTTGAATACTCCATTTACTGCTTCGAGGTAAGACATTGAATAGCAGTGGAGAGGGCTTTCCTTGCCAGTGAGCCAATTGGGTGGGGCGTCACAAAAGATGATAGGTCAATACAATGTTGTTGTGGTCCTTTCCTTTCTTCAAAACAGATTTCCAACTGATCTGTGTTTTTTTTTTTAACAAGATGTTTAATTGAAATGAAAACATCCCGCAGTTTGGGGCAACATTTCATTAGATGAAGGGGCATGGAATCTCAGCCTGGGCATTTGTTTGCAGACATTGTGATAACTTGGGCTCCTCTAGAAGCATTCTGCAAGCACTGAAGCAGAATGAAGATGATGTGGTGTTTACGCTTTGCATTGTAGCACCAGGAGAAATTCGTTTTTTGTCTGCTTCATAGGTTAGCCATATATTTTGTGAGCATGAGCAAATTAGCTAATTTCAGTGTACATACGTTATATCATTTAATGGTTATCAAAGCTCGTGGAAACCTGTTAAATGTGGGTAATAAAGACTAGGGATATGAATTTTTTGTCTATGTATGTATTGTTTACATTGCGGTTGTCAGGGGCTTTAGGGCAGAGACATGCCCACAAAGCCAAGGAAAGAAAAGTGCACAAGAGGCAGGAGTGTAAGACATCCTACAGACAGGCAACAAAGGCAGAGAACAGAAAGGGTCAGTGAGTACACATAAGACAGACACTTTAGGTTCCCACTTGAGGTGTACACAGAATGGGGTAAGAGTTTCCCACAGGGTCTGGTGAAACTCTAGCCTTCTGAGCTGGTTACTGTTACAGGGCCCGACTTTGAATGCTCATGGAAAGGAGCAGCAGGAGTTGGGTGTTTGTGGGTCTGGACCCTAAGGCACAAACAAGGAAACAGTACTTGCAAGACTGAAGCGTGTACGTGTCCAGCAGGAACTGAATAGTGACTGCCTCCAGAAGCAGGAACCAGCATACTGTTAAAAATATGGCACACAGTACAATGCTGAAATGTGTGACAAAGGAAAGGGGCAGAAATTGCCTGCTGGGAAACCCAGCAGCCAAACTCTGAACAAAGGAATTAAATAAACACAATTGAAGACAAGAACAGTAATAGCAATATCCAGGGAAGACCACGAAGTCAAAATAAGCAAGGTTCAGGACAGAGACCAGGAACGAAGGTGGAAAAGCAAGAAGAAAAGGATCTGGTACAAGAGACTAGAAATGCGGACTGAACTATAGAGCAGGAACAAGAAAACCCAGGACTGAAACTCTGGACTGGGAAAACAGGGACTGAACTGCAGACTTGTCACAAGGAATTCAACTGTGCATCTGAACTGGAATAACCATGGCAGGACTGCAGACAGATAACAACGAAACTCGGGATTGGAAACTTCGAAGCTAAAGCCAGGTAACGCAGACTACTGGCATAGAACAAGGAACTGCAGGCAAGCAACAAGATAATAGGTGGTAGAGAGCAAGAAGGCTGCAAGCAGGGGAGCAGGGCTGCAGGGAGCACTGATACGCAGGGGAGTGTAGGCAGAGGAGCAAGACTGGGAACACAGGGCACTGGAATAGGAGCCGGCTCTGGAAGCAACCGGAAACAGCAGAAATCCAAGGCACAAAGTGCTGGGAGCAAACTCATTGCAAGAGCCCTGTTCAGGCAGCTGCTTAAATACTGACTGGTACTGAAGCAGGCTCATTAGCAGCACTTGGAGCAGCACGCCTGCAAATATCTGCCTCCTCCCTCTCTGGCCTTGGGGAAAGTGAAAGCATCACTGATCTCTAAGGCTTGAAAGGATTATAGTTCTAAGACTGCTCCATAGGACTATCCAGGGAATGAACACTGTCACAAGGTGCATTATGGGATGTGTAGTTTGTGAATTTTAGCAATGAAAGTACTGAAGTCTTTCAAACGCAAAGTAAAGACAAAATTATGAATAGGCATTGTCCGGGGAGAATTTTGGTGATGAATGAGTCACACAAATTCCACGATGGGTGCCAATTGGTGCTAAAGTGGCGCAGTCGTGACAACAGTAAACACATAAATAATCATTTTGAAGCACCACAGGGGCTTGGATAACAATTGAATGAGCAGCCAGGATTAGGACTGGGAGGGGTGGTGGGAGGGACTGATAATCCACAGGCTTCGTACATTCCAGATCCGATAAATTGCACCCAAGAGCTCAAGGCACGTTTTACCGGGCAATGGCATTCTATCAACTCCATTCTGTACTGTATACTTATATACATTCTCGTTTTGATGCCATCTGGGTCCTGTCTGTGAAAATGTAGAGGTAATCCGAAAACGCCACTGTATTGGGTCACCCCTCCTGGGAGCATGGTATAACCCAGGAGCTTGTGGCAGTAGCCACGGCACAACACTCAATAAAAGGAATGGGGGGGGTCTCCCGCTCATTTAGTCTTCGAGTATGCAACCAGGGTGTCCCGTGTCTTTATTGTGCAGAGAGTGGTGTGGCCTCAGTTTGAGGAGGCCTGCCGCGGCAGAACCGCAAAGCCTGTGGCCTGCCTCGCTGTTGCTGCGGGTGTCGACAAGAATGGAGCTGCAGCGCTGTCCGCGGTATGTGGAGCGGCTACATCCACGGGAGAGGAGAACTGCCCCCCCTTTACCCACGCCCGCCAACACCAAGAGGGTGTCTGCTGTGCCGGTCAATGAATGCGGGTTGCTCCGGCGCGAAGGGGAGCCACATCCCCCCAGAGAACGATCCCGGGCACCCGCTAGCGGTGACATAAATGGCACACTCCGTGGCAGAGCATTAAAAAAAAAGAAAACTGCCACGTCAGAGCAAGGTTCAGACCTGGGCCATGAAGGTGATGAGCTTCTGAAGGGTGCCATGCAATTGTCCCCCTGTACATCATGTGCCGCTATGTGGTGAAAGCTAATGGAAATCTGAGTATGACGGAGAGTATAGTGTTCCTGACACTGGAGCTTTGGGAAAAAAAGAAGAGAAATGAAGGTGTACGGCTGTCGCACATGGGCAGCAGTGTTCCTGGGCCAGCCAGCGAGTTCTCTGTGTTGAGGATCAAACATAAGCAGATATGTGCTGAGGAGGAAATAAAGCGGCCCGCATGGAAGCTGCTCCAGCATGAACACGCAGGCTCCTCAGAAGATCCCGGGCCCCACACTAGTGACAGGGACTGTCAGGGAAAAAAAAAAGAAAAAAGCCTATGGTTTGCTGGGCGCCCCCAGCCTTGGTCTGCCTGGCCTGGGTGGCCCCAGGCCAGGACATAACTGCCACTTCCCTTAAAATTTGACATTGACCCTATTACTACAGTAGCCTCCTTCCCGATCACAAGGACGAGGATCCACAGCAGAACGGAGGAGCCTGTCTAGTGATGGGCAAAGCTAATAGGGATGTGACATGTGACGCACCGTGTTTGGATTGCCTCAACAGCACAGCTCATAAGATGTGCCTGAAGGCTGCAGAGCTGAAACAGGATTTACGTTCCTCTGCAGTCTGTGGTGGACTCTTCAAAATATCATTACTGGATTGAAAAACTGCAGTACCATGAGATAGTCATTATCCCAGCTCAGGCCTAGCTGGGGTGTTTGCTGGCAACTACTGTGGCATTTAAAAATCACTGAGCTGTGAGATGAACAGGCTATAGATCAGACCCAACAGCCTGTGCAATAACCAAGCCCTGGGATGGTGCCACAGATCCTGTAAGAGATATGTAAACTGTAAATCAATGTGTAGTACGAATGTGGTTCACTTTCATGATGATGTATCTGATAAAAGGATCAGTCTGTAATGCTCTGGCTGTGGGAAGGCCCTGTACTTTGTTATACTGAGTGTGTGTGGGCTGTTGGTAATACAGAAACTGCACAGCTGCTTCGGATTTTAAGACGGCTCGTTCCCTTCTTTAAATTATTCAATCTTTATTCTTGTTGGCCCAATAAAGGGGACTACAGGCTGCTGCGCACTGCTTCGAATAGTATGGTAGAAAACCCAGTCTTGACTCTATTGAATTGCAGTGTTTGAGGTTCAAGAAGCAGAGTGCGATATGTATATACGTTAAGAAAACTACCCAAAAAGCAGGCGTCCGAAATTATTAAACCAATTAAAAATGGCACAAATGCATTGGGAGATCATGCCAGCTGCCCACATGATAATACACTGTTACACTTTTCTTGATGAATGACGTTTTCTTGATTAAGTATATTGGGTAGCTGCTTTCGTCTCTATACCGGATTAAAAAAATGTTTACTGCTAAAGTAAATGTTGTTATTGTAGTAGGGTTCTTTTTTTTTTACTGGATGTCCCAATGATTAAAGAACTACTACTGATATGGAAATTGCACTGAAGACTGGCTCTTTGAAGGGGCATTGATTTGTTTTGAATTTGCAAACCGCCACAACCCTAAGGCAACAAAGCGCTAAGCAGCAGTACCCAATATAAAGCACTGGAAAATAGCGTGAATACCTGGGGTTTTCTGAACTTTTGTCATTTTGAAAAACACCTCGTTCTGAAGAGGGCCACAATTAAAACAGCAGGACACCAGGGATGGTGTTGATGCAAACTGTGTGCCGAAACATATGTAGACATCCTGACACAAAAATAAATGTGTTTTTTTTGCAGCGTTAACATTTCTATGCTGTACATTTATTGTCTTGGTTTCCCCAAACTGAACAAGGAATTTAACAATTGAATTGGCAAAGTGTCTTATCAGAATTGTCACTTTACTAACCCTAGACACCACGAGCAGAATATGTGTGTTTTTTCTGGACTTTTTAATTTCATGTATTTCTTTCTCAGTCTGGAGGTGTCTTGTGTAAAGCACCGACTACTTACAAAAGTATATTTCGAGGGGATTGGGTCCTCCAACGTATTCCATATCTATGACAGGTAATCACCACAGCTGTGCTGCTTCTGAAACTTTTTTTGGCGTCTGCATCCTACGTCGATGACGTCGGTGTGCCGTCGCCGAGGACCTCCTCGATGTGATAAGTAGGACGCACGACTCCCGTAGCCTCAGTTCCGTTATTTCCGCGAACGTGTTTCTTCGTGTATCTCGGTTGCGCCTCGACTCTTTGGAGTTCTGTTCTTCTCGGTTCTTCAAACCTGTTAGTTTTTGTGAGAAAATCCTTTGTGTGAAGATGTCTTCTACTTCGTCTTCGACCCCGCGTCCGGGCTTCAAGAAGTGCAGGGAGTGTGGGTCCAAGTTGTCGGTGACGGACTCGCACGACACCTGCCTCTGGTGCCTCGGGGAGGCCCACGACACGGATGACTGTATCGACTGCCAGTCGCTCCCGTCCAAAGCCTTACGGGAACGTAAGAAAAAGTTGTCGGTAGGTCGGGTGTCCAAGCCCCGGAAGTCGAAGTCTGCGGGGCTTTCGACAGATGATTCGAGGGTGACTCTCCGCGTCGTCGTCGGAAGTCTCGTGGGTCTCCTTCTAGGAGTCGGTCTCGCCACTCCTCGGCCTCTTCAAGGCATTCTCGGAAGCGCCGACAGTGGTCGTCTTCCAGGTCCTCTTCTGAGGACTCTGCCCGGCACTCCGCTTACCACACCAGCCGTGCGACGCCGGAGGAATGGGCTTCCTTCGGGAAGAAAATGCTGGCGATTCACGCGTTGCAGGGTACTAAGCCATCCGCGCCCCCGAGTGGGGTCGGCCGTTAGAGGTCGAGAGACACCGCTCCCAAGAGTGGTCGACACGAGTCTTGGGAGAGGTGCCGTTCGGACAAGGGGACTCGCTCTCGACGTATCCATTCCAGGTCCCGGTCCTCGACGCGTTCGAGACCTTGTGCTCCTATGATGTCTTCGAGGAAGACATCGATGCCTGAGGCATTGAGGGCGTCGACTGGCTTTCTCGAGGTTCCGGCTCTGAGGACGTCGTCAAAGCCATCGACGCTCAGGTCGTCGAAGGACACGCTCTGAGCTCCGGCTTCGCTGGCGGCGCTGCATCTGACGTCGACGCCGATTTACTCGACGTCTACGCCGATCCTCTCGGCGCCGGTGCCTGTTCTCTCGACGCCCTCGACACGTTTCGAGGCCGGGGTGTCGAGGTACCCCGTGGCCCGGGGGAACCCCCTAGGAATGCTCTGGTTAAGAGCAAGCACTCTCGGGTGCCTTCTTTTCACCACCTGGAATATATTTCGGAGGTGGATGAGGATTCTGGTGGCCTGGTTCCTAGTCCGGTTCCAGATGAGATGGTCTCGGGCCATAGCCAGTTTGACGATTTGAGGCAGTCACTGCATGATGCCAGTGGACTGGACACCTCTCCGGAGGTAGAGTTTTGTAGGCCTGAGCCTGGCTCTCATGCCGATTCCTCGTACAGGCGCCTTATGGCTATGGTCTCCGAGTACTTGGGATGGTCTGCTCCCCCAGGGGAGTTTGTGCAGGATGATCTCACGGACATCCTTGATGTTGGTCCCCCAACTGACCCGGTACTGCCGTTTCATATGGCTCTACAGAGAAGGGTGGCGGCGGCTTGGACTGCTCCGGAGAGTCTCCCGGCGGTGGGCAGGTCCTTGTCGCGAAAATACCATCCAGCCAGTAGCGACCCCTGCTACTTGACCAGACACCCCACTCCGGAGAGTTTGGTGGTGCAGGCGGCCACGGCCCCGGCAAAGCAGGCGTCGTACCCTACCATCCCTCCTGATGGGGACGACAAACGTTTTGATGGCTGGGCGAAGAAAGTGTTTTCTTCTGGTGGTATGGCGCTTCAGGTGGCCAACTCCATTTGTGCCTTGTCTCGTTTCACACACACACTGTGGAACTGTGTTGCGTTAGCGGCTGAACATATTCCTGAAGGGGACGAACGGGATGGTTTCCTTGCTATGGTCCAGGATGGTAAGGATGCCATGTGTGAGTCCGTTCAGTCAGGTTTGGACATGGCTGAATGCGTCAGCAGGTCCATGGCGGCGAGCACCGTGATACGCAGGTTTGCGTGGTTGCAGAAGTCGGGGTTTGCTCCTGATGTGCAGTCCCGGCTCCTCAACATGCCCTTTGACGGTGAACACCTTTTTGGCAGCAAGGCTGACGAGAGCCTTGAGGTTGCAGACCTCCAAAGCTGCAGTGAAGTTGTTGGGCGCTGCAGTTCGCCAACCTCCGCCTTTTCATCCTAGGGTACAGCAATGGAGGGGTGGTTCCTTTCGCTATTACTCGTCCTTCAGTAAAGCGAGAGGAGCTGGCAGTCAAAGAGGCCAACGCAGGGGTACCAGAGGTGGACGACAGGGTACCCGTGGTGCCAAGGCCGCTCAGGCAGTTGCCTCTTTGCCCTCAGGTAACGCCGCAGCCGCTAGTCATGAGGCCATGTCCCATGGTTCGCCGGTTGGGGGAAGGCTGGCGCAGCATCTTGTAGAGTGGCGTGCCATTACTTCAGATGAGTGGGTTCTGGAGATCATAACCCACAGCTACTGTCTTCCCTTTTGGCAGAGGCCTCACGACAATCCACCAGGGAACCTCTTTGAAGAGTCCGGATCCGCTCCTTGCGCAGGAAATTCAAGCCCTGCTGGAGAAAGGCGCCATAGAACTGGTGCCTGTAGCGGAGAGGAACAAGGGATGGTATTCCCCTTATTTTTTTATTTCGAAGAAAGACGGGGGATTGAGACCCATCATTGAACAAACTCCTCAGGAAGGACAAGTTCAAGATGGTTACTCTCTCTCAAGTCCTCCAGGCCCTTCAGCTTCAGGACTGGTTGGTGTCTCTCGACCTCAAGGATGCTTACTTCCATGTGCCGATCCATCCCACGCACAATAAGTACCTGAGGTTCGCGGTTGGCGACTCGCACTTTCAGTTTCGGGTCCTGCCGTTCGGATTGACCTCCGCCCCGAGGGTTTTTACCAAGCTCATGGTGGTGGCAGCGCATCTCGGGCAAGGTGGGATTCACGTCTACCCCTACCTGGACGATTGGTTGATCAGGGGGAGCTCTCCCGAGCAAGTCCTGGATCATCTGTCCGTCACCTGCCACTCCCTTCACAGGCTGGGCTTCTCCCTCAATTTAAAGAATTCCCATTTGACGCCAACACAGCGGCTCCAGTACATCGGAGCAGTGCTCCACACTTCCCTGGGGCAGTGTTTTCCTCCCCAGGTGAGGGCTCTTCACATTCAGCAGATGGTCACAAGTTTCAGCATGCCCAGACGCTCCCAGCGTTCGAGTTCTTGAGGTTGCTCGGCCTCATGGCATCCTGCATTCTCCTGGTGCCAGAGGCTCGCCTGCGGATGAGATCTTTGCAGCGGGCACTCAAGATGCAATGGTCGCAGTGCTCCGGCAGGATGTCGGACCCGGTTCAGGTGCCGCCCTCGGTCACCCAGGACCTTCTGTGGTTGGCCGTCGAAGGCGACTTGATGAAGGGGGCTCCATTTTGGCTTCCCTGGCCGGAGGTGACTATTGTGACGGATGCATCCCTCACGGGATGGGGAGCTCATGCCAACGAGCTGACAGTCAGCAGTCGTTGGTCTCCGTCGGAGTCCAGACTCCATATCAATCTGTTGGAGCTGAGGGCCGTCAGGCTAGCCCTGAAGGCTTTTCTGCTGACTGTGCGAGGAAAGAATGTCCTGATCCTGATGGACAACACAGTGGCCATGCACTACCTCAACAAAAGGGGGGGGGCAGGGTCACTTCCTCTGTGCAGGGAGGCGATGCAGCTCGAGTTCTTGGCCATCCAGCAGGAAGTTTCGATCTCAGCAGTTCATCTGGCCGGAGACGAAAACGTGACGGTGGACGCTCTGAGCAGGGAGAGCACGATCTCTCACGAGTGGGAGTTGGCTCAGGAGATTCTCCTGGAGATCTTCGCCCTTTGGGGGACCCCTCAAGTGGATCTCTTCGCCTCCAGTGTCAACCAGAAGTGCGAGGGGTTCTGCTCGCGGGAATTTCCTCCCAAAGGAGCCTTAGGAGACGCGTTCGTGGTGGAGTGGTCATTCCCACTGCTGTACGTGTTTCCTCCAGTCCCCGTCATCCCGCAAGTGCTGCGGAGGTTACGGAAGTTCGGTTCATGGATGATCCTCATTGCTCCGGCGTGGGCTCGGAGTATGTGGTACCCGGACCTTCTCGACTTGTCCATCTGTCCTCCACGTAGTCTTCCCTACCGAGACGATCTGCTCTCACAGGGGGGGGTCAGGTTCTCCATCCAGAGGTCAGATCCCTCAACCTTCACGCTTGGCTTCTGAAAGGTTGAGGTATAAGGATTGGGACCGTTGCCGTAAGTTCTGCGACTGGTGCAGAGTTCAGAATGTGGATCCTTTTGCATGTGACATCCCCATGGTTCTGTCCTTTTTACTTTCTTTGGCCCACAGGGGCTTGCAAGTGGGTACCCTTAAAGGTTACCTGGCGCTGTCCATCTTTAAGCACTCGTCTGAAGAGTGTTCCTACTTTAAAATCCCTTTAATTTCACAGTTTCTGAAAGGGCTCACTAATGTGTTCCCTCTGTCACCTTTCCTGGTGCCCGGTTGGGATTTAAACCTGGTTCTTAAGTTTCTTATGGGCGCTCCGTTTGAGCCTTTACATTCTTGCCCTTTGAGGCTGTTAACTCTGAAAACTGTGTTTTTAGTTGCGGTTATTTCCGCTCGCAGAGGGAGTGAGTTACAGGCACTTTCAGTTAAGCCGCCCTTCACTGTATTTCACAAGGACAGGGTTGTCCTTAGAGTTCGTCCTTCTTTTCTTCCGAAGGTGGTTTCGGAATTTAATTTGAGCCAGAAGGTTGTTCTTCCGGCGTTCTATCCTCCTCCACATCCTGGTAAGGAAGAGGAGAGGCTCCATAGGCTTGATCCTAGGAGAGCTTTAAGCTTTTATGTTTCACGCATGTCCCGGGTCAGAGTGGATGATCAACTCTTTATTGGTTACGCTGGAAACCGTTTGGGACAAGCTGTGACGAAACAGACTTTGTCTCGCTGGATTATGTTGGCCATCTCGGAGTGTTACCGCTTGGCGGGTAAGGACCCAACGGCTGGCTTGCGGGCCCATTCTACAAGGGGTATGGCTGCATCTACTGCCCTGCAGAGGGGTGTTCCTATTCGCAACATCTGTGATGCAGCCACCTGGGCTTCAGTACATACATTTGTACGTCACTATTCCCTCGATTCCATCCGAGGACAGGATCTGCCCTTTGGCAAGGCGTTCCTTTGCTCTACTATTTGATTGGCAATTCTAAATTTTGATTCTAAATTCTTTCCCTCCTCCTTGCTCTGGTACTGCTTTGGGAGTCTGTCATAGATATGGAATACGTCAGAGGACCCAATCCCCTCGAAGAACAAGTTACTTTCTTACCTGGTAACGTTCTTTCGATGGGATAGTCCGACGACGTATTCCATATCGCTCCCGCCCTACCTTCCCCGCTGCAGAATTTCTTTTGCGGTTGCAGCTTACGTTCCGCAAGGCTTTGTGTCTGACTGGCAGTGGACTCATGTCACACGTTCTGGGGGAAAAAACTACAACTGAGGCTACGGGCGTCATGCGTCCTACTTATCAGGTCGTCGGACCATCCCATCGAAAGAATGTTATCAGGTAAGAAAGTAACTTGTTCAACTTAATCTATTTAAATTTGTGTTTTTACTTTGACCGCTCTCTGGACAATGAAATGCTTCTATGCGACTTCTAGGTAGATAATAAACATATCTATCAACAAATCCCCTTGTCCCTGTTCCCTTGCAAGGCGGACGAAAAGAGGGGTAATTGAGCTTTTGTTACTTTGTTTCTCCTTAGAACCAAGTCCCGTTGTTAGCTCAATCCCCCTTTAACAAAAAATTGGGACTTATCCTCTTTCATACATCGCTTTGACTCGGAGCATAATCAACTCCAACCCCAAACTAAAGGTGACGTCTAGATTGTGGATGAGTGCAGAGGTATAGAGAATTGGTTAATAATTTGAGTTGGCCACACTTAGTTCCCGCTTCTGGAAAGGATATTGTTATGTATTCAAACCAAGGCCATTCCTGTCCTCTTGGATATCATCAGATCAATGTTTCTAGTTACACCTACAAGGAACAACCTACCTAAACTGTAAGGTACAGTCCAATGAATTTGGGAATACTTCAAATAGTCTCATGATGCCTTAACAAGTCTTGAAACATACAGAAATGTCCAAGCGAGTCTACCATAAACCTAGAATCAACACTTTTCATCCAGCTTGCAGATTAGCATCTGCTTCCTTGGAGGCACTTTTTGACCTCCAGTGGTGCTATGAGAAGTCGACTCGCAAATTTGCATTGTTTTGTAGTCCTTCACCTGGAGTGAGTTTAAACGTTGTTTTCAACTCCTTTCTTACTAGGCCATGCTATTTTATTTCAAATGAGTGTTCACCATTGCACTGGTCCAGTGCCACCTCCTTCACTTAGGTTGCATTTGTGCCCTACACCCATTGCATATGGAGCTTCTACACTTAGCACATGCACCATCAATAAGCACACGTTCTGAGTTATCTTTCGCAGAAGCAAAACTAGCCACTTCCTTGAAGATCAATAAGCTGCACATGCATGATTTCTGCAGGAGTACAATTATATGTGGAACTGAATGTGTCCAGAACATACTTGCAGCATTGAGTTCATCTGTTGAGTACTGGTACGAATTTGAACCACAAAGGTCATTAACCACCACAAGGTGTTTCTATAGTCACTTTGATGAATGCATTAATCATTGTACTTTTGCAAGTGTGTGTGCTACCACAAGAAAAGATATTGGCAGCAGAGTTTTAATCAACTCAGTAATTAAATAATTGGTTTCTGCTGCCTCTGGATTGGTAGACAGGGTGGTCTGCACTGGAGAGCTCGAAGTGTTTCTCCACCTTCTGTCGACCTGACTCTTTGTATGAAATAGCATACAACATTGTATGCAGATATGGGAGTCAGACTAGAATGTCATGTTTGGTGCCTAATGTGACCGGTGAGGGGTGGGACTGTGTCCCACCCCTCAAATCAGCTGTACTTTCAGTGCTCATCGGAGCCTCTGTGCTTGAATCTAAACTGCTGTGGATTTACTTTTCCTCTGCCCGCTGTAAGGAAGACATGGTATCAAGAATAGACAGACACAAGAGATCACAGTTCAAGGGACTGTATAGGTAGGTTGGAAAAACACCTATTCTAAACCTAAATCCAAGATGGAAGCAAGCTACAACCATCAAATAAGGCAATCCTAGTGGCGTCTTGTCAAATAAAAAGGGCCAATTTTAAAAATAAAAACTATTGCCAATCCTTACAACTAAATAGAAAAAGAGTGTGGGATAGGGTTCACAAGAAAGTAAGAGGTGTTCATAAATGAGAAGTCAGGATGTGGTAGCTGGGGGTCCCCCTTCCCCACGTTTGGATCACGGGACAAGGCAGGACTCCGGAGCACAGCACACGCTCAAGCTTTCCCAGCATGATACTACAGTTCCATTCTCGGGTATCCGGACCTCCGGTGGTTAAGTCTCTTGTCTACAAAAAAGTCTCTTGCCTCCGAGATCCTGATGTGGTCAAAATAACACACAAAAAATTTCTTTTTCGTAGATGACGTTTCACCCCTTGATTTCCCCCCCCCCCCTCTTCGTGGCTCAGATCAACAAAATGTCTAGTGGTATCAGGAACTTTGGTGGTTCAGTATCTTGATTCCAAGGGCCTGTTAAGTTCCAAATAATAAACAAGTTATTTTCTGATTGGATTTGGGTGATGAGTCTTCACCCCTGGGCCCCCCTCTTCCTGGCTCAGACCCCTCTCGAATGTCAGCCTCCCTCCATTGGGTTCACTATGGCTTGTATTCAAAGATATTTTCACCTTTTGCTTTCACAAGTCTTAATGTCTTTTTAAACAATCCACTGTGGACATCCCTCTGTCGTGTTCACTCTTTGTCAACAGAGTGTTCATTGGGTATCATGCTTCGCCCCATTCGGCAGGCATCCCTCCCTTGGGGTTCACTGTTGCCAGTCTTACAGTTCCTTTTATTTTCTCACTATGGTTTGTCAGTCAAAGACCTTCGACTGTACAGAAGATTTTTCTAGACACTTGTATGACCACTTTGACCTTTCCCTAACGCCTTCTGGTTTCAGTAGTTTAAAAAAAATGGTCCCGGTCAGAGCATTTTGATTGAATGCCCACGTGGCATCAGACCACTCTGCACCTGGACCCAGTGGTGGCTGGTGACTTTGAAAGGTGGTGGGGCGGAAATTTAGCGCGCCAAATTTGTGAGTTAGCGCAGAGAAGAGAGCAAGCTCAACCCATGTCAGGGAGGGTGTGGGGGGATTTCCCTCATGAACACTTTTGAAAAATTGCTTTCAAAATGTGCAATTTACTGTCAAACCCACAGCCATTGTTGGTAGCAGGTGTACAATGGAATGAGTGTTTGTACATCTAATAGCAGTGCCTGGCAAAAGCTTCAAACTTATGCACGAGCCAAAAATGTTGGCTTTGCCAATGCTTGCTTCAAACAAGCCTTCAATGGCTTTGCCAATGCTTGGTTTGAACTGGACTTCAGTGAAGGACACGCAGAGTGTTCATAAATCGAGCGGATGAAGGCAGGCCTGGTGAGACATTTTTATTACACCAGTAGCGCGTTTACAACTTCAATTAAGTCAACTAATTTGCCTCCCCTACTCCCTCCATAGTTTGCATTCTGTCTCATCAGGTACCCTACTGTAATCTCCCAGAGTGCAGAATGGTGCCTTCCCCACGCCCAATAGTCTTTGGAGTTCACCTACATTTTATATTAGCACCTGAGGGATTTACCCCACCGAGAGTGCTAATAGCAATAATACCTGCTGCTGGGGCAAGGCTGCATCAGCCAGTAACAGCGTTGGGGCCCAGCATTATAACTTAAGTCCTGGGCCAAACCAGTCTGCAGACAGAGGTATTACTCCTTAGCTAAGTTTTCGTAAAATTATTTATACGTGAATACGCTTGATCATAAATGTATCTTAGACCACAAAATAATTGTTGCTTGGCTACGTTTTAAAAAAGAGAAGTATAAAATGTTTTAAACTACTCGCCCCTTACGAAGATGAAGAGTAGGATGTCTTCAATTAAACCCTCCTTGGGGACAAGACTAGTATTATTACTTACACTGCTCTCTTATTGCCAGAGTCCTAGCACATCTATTCATTCACCAGAACACCCGTGGAGTTCATGCAGCGTATGGTATCTCTCACTACTATGGTGGGCCATATCTTTCAGCAACAGCCTGAAACTACGTTCTCAGATGCTAAAATTCAAGTGCCTTGAGGCTTTTCATATCCTTGTGTTTGCCATATGAAAATCATCCTGCTACTTTGTCTATTTTAGTACTAACATGCCAAAGTGTCATGTTTGTATGCAGTGCGCTCCTCATGCGTTAGTAGCAGGGGCTATTATTGCCTGATTTAATGGTACTCAGTGTTCCATCTGCAGAAGACAGAGGGGTTGTCTTTGCATGCCGGATTCGAGCTTGTGCCAAAAGGTTGCAAAACATACCTCTGACATAGTGCCTAACTGCCTGAAATATCTTGGAGACAACGATCCTCGGTGCAAACCCCAAACATTACCTGTTATTTTTGAAAGAATAAAACGTTCAGCAACAATTCATGTCTTGTATACTGCAAAGTCATCGTCTCGTACTACATAGCTCTCAACTCACCCGCTTTTGGCGGGTGTCACCCGCCTTCAAAGCAGACGAATCACCCACCAAGTCCCTCATACGCCCATTCACTTCAATGGGCCTCTCACCCGCCAAAAAGAAAATTGGGTGTTTTCACCCACCTAGGTGACAAAAAAGGTTGGGAGCTATGCGTACTAGGAAATCGCATACTACAGTCCCTTGCTTCAATAGAAAACGAGACCTGCGTTTAATGAATTGTAGTGCAGTGGCGGCTTAGATTAGGCAGCCACCTTCCCCTTTCCCCCGAGAGCGGCCTTCCACGAACCTTGCAGCACGAATGGCACACATGAAAAACAAGGCACCCGTCACCGGGCCTGCTGCGGTGCGGACACTCTCTCCTGCTCCCGCACAGAAGCACTCTTCAGCGACCCTCCACACTGTTCCATGACACCTTGCATGCACTTTTTCCCATTAAATTCTCTCGCGTTATTTTCGTTTGCAATATTTAATTTACCGGAGTTGCCATTGCTGTTCTCTGGGCAGTTAAGCCTGGCGCACGCGCACACCCTCTGCCATCACCCCGCCCCCACACTCAAATGTCATTGGGTGGCCAGGGTATCTCTTCTTCGTTGCGCTGTTAGCGCACATTTTGAAGCTGGCGGGGCCACCCCTCAAGCGCCCCACCAGCCTCCTAGTTTAAAGGCATTAGAAACGTTACGTAGAGTGCGTGGAGCTCAGAGCTCCACGCACTCTACCATTGGAAAAGCTGCGTAAAATGGGACGCGCCCCGCTGTAGCAGCCGCCCCATAATAGAAACTCCTATGGGCCAGCTGCCACAGCAGGGCACGTCCATAGGACGGTATTCGCCGCAACGCCCACACGCTGCTGGCAAATGTTAACAGATTCAAAAGAAGAAAGTCTTCTGAATCTGTAAACTACTGGGGAACACTGTCATACCTGGTGGGGGCCTAGGTTGGGGGGGCGGCACCCTGCCGCCCTATGATAGCGGCCGCCACTGTCTGGACCTTATCTAGGCTTTCTTTAAAGTTCAAAAACGCACACAAATGCTTGGTTCACTAGTCCTTGCGTTCACAATATGTTGCTGATTGTAACCTCCAGCTGAACACAGTCTGGCTTAGTATCGGCTCTATCTGACTCACCGGCTGTGCTGAACTCTCTGGCGATTCTTGTCTCTGGAGTCAAGGATGGTACCACGGTAGCCAGCATGCCTCTCCGTCTGGACTGTCAGTGCAGGAGGCCCCTGTGCAGCGTTGACTTCTGCCACGCCACATACCAGCTGTATATCCCGGTCTTATGTTTCCTTTTTGCAAAGGCTTCGCAGATCTGGGTTGAAAAGGGCAAGGGATCTTCCCTCCTTGTCGTCCTTTCTGGTCTTGCCGCCTTAAGTCTCAGTTTCAACTGCCGGTTCGCAATAGCTGCTGCCTCGTGCAGTTGGCCTTGCTCAAAGAGTGCTTTTGTGCTTCGCCTTTTATCCCTGTGAGGAAGAGAAAGGGACGTCGGGTGTGTGTAATTGTTGTCAATTGACTGTCTTTGCCTGACCCTTGTGTTGGGACATATCACTTTAACGGCTCTAGTGTTTGTTATTTGTCACAGTATGGGAAAGTGTTTGTGTTGGAAAATGGGGAGGTGGTAGAGTTTCTAGATATCCTGCGGGGTAGGATATTACAGCGAAGGGGGTACCGCTTCTCTCCTGTCAGCTTCCCACTTCCACTTCCCAAAGACCCCCCCACCCCCTTCCAGGTGATCCTCCCCCACTGGTCCACCCCCAGAAACTGGATCTAATAGTGATGGCCATGTCCTGGCCACCTGGTTACGAGTGAAATTTTAATGAGCAAGAAAGTCCTCTTCTTTTTTTTTTTTTTTTTTTTTTTTTTTTTACAGGGGGCTATGTGGATGAGGATAAGGTAAAGTCAGCTGACAGAAAAGTTCCACAAAAAGCTTCCCTACTTTCACACATTTAGGTCGTAGGGGTCCACCACTTATATAATGTAGATGTGCAACATATTAATTATGCAGTAATGCAACAGGTCAAAATGAATATACACATTTTATTTCATACATACATGTGATAAATGTAAAAACACAGAAAAATAGGATGATAGATCCCCAGATTCACCTTCAAGTTTCTCACAACCCTCATTTAACCTTATGGTTTAATGTTCAGATTGCAGCCTTCATATGAACCACCACATACTCAATTCTGTTCTGAGCCTTTACTGCAGCTTGAGATCCTTTCATATGTCCCTCAATGTTCTTCTTTAATCCTCCTGAAAGTAGTCATGTCTGAGGGATCAGCAGAGAGCACAAAGCCAAAAGGTGGAGGATATAAGGGTTGATTAATGACTGGAATTCGGAAGGATTAGGTTTGTGGTTGCTGGAGGTTTTTTTACAAAAAGGGTTAAAATAAAATAAGTTCTCTTTAGTATTGTGACCTTTGTTATTCCCTTGCTCTCTTCCTCTTGAATAAATCAGCCTCTTTTGTGACAGTAAATCTCTGGAGTCTTTTGGGTCCCAACGCCTCTTCAACTGGCTTGCAAGTTATATTTTGGCTTGGTTTGTGGTCAGGACCCTGCTTTCCTTGGACCCCTTAAACACCTGGTGCACTGAGTTGCCTTGATAGGGGTTTGGTATTAAACACATAAATGCTGAACCCAGATGTCTCCTTTCACCATTATTTGCGCCTGTCTGAGCTGTATTTCCAAGCCCTAAGCTCACGCCCATGTTCTCCCCCAAGAGATGTTGAGATAGTCTTGCTCTTCGTTACCCACCTTCTAATTTTCTCCCCCCTCACTACTTCCTTTAACACTCCTGCCCTCCTCTCTCGGGTCTTCCCTCTTCCTCGTCACCTTATTCGGCCACTTCCCCTTTCTTTACCTCTGCTCATCACCGCTCTTTTCTCAGCCAGTTTCCATTCTTCACTCCTTTGGTTTTTACTTTCACTGCTCTACCGTTCGGGTCACTGCTCACCATCCCTCTTTTGAGCAGGTCTACCTCTGCACCCTTCCTCACTGTTACTGCTCTCCTTTCCCGCTGCACCCATAATTTTCCAAACTGAGGTTGGTCTCTGTGTCTGAGTCGGACATAGTTCAGTTGTTCCCATGTTGCCTTCATTCTGTTGCCAGTCCTGTTTCTGCCTGCCCTTTACTCTGCATTTTAAGGCAGAGTTAATTGTCCTGCCTTCCTCTATGGATCCTTCCTGTTTCTCTTTTGTATGCCTGAGGCGCTACCTCCAGTTGGAAATCTAAAGCCTCCTTCGATTCTACCCAGTGGTCTTCATTTTGTGAACCAAGCAGTGATTTTCATCCTTGGGCTTTTTCCACCTGTGCCAGAAGGTCCTTAGGTGTTGGCCACTCTGGGTTGCCATAGCAACAAGTTGAGACCGGCCTTAGCTCGTCTCACCATCACGTCCCTCCCCATTGCAGGTATGGCTGGTTTGTGACAGCCCTTGTTTCTTTGCTTGCCACAGGCCTCTGTTCCTTCCCTTGCCCCAGCACCCTTTTCTTCCATACAAAAACCAAAACTGAGTTTATCGATGCTTGCTTATTATTTTTTCCCATCTAATTATGTTTTGTTTCAATTTGGGATAGTTGGCAAACACCATTATTTGACAAACATATGTAGCCAACATTTTCATGTTCAATACATTCTAGATGTGTGAAGGAAACAAAATGATTAGATTGAGCTTCCCTAGTCCATTGTTAAGAGTACACAGTATTGGCTGACTTCTCACCTACTCGTATGATCTATATCTCTTTTATTATTTTCTTTTACAGTATTTATCACTTTGAGCTTGCCATGGTCTTTCAACAAGAGTTGGTAACTGCTGAATTCCGAGGCCTAGTTTGTGTTGCGATTTATCTCAATACGTTATATTTCATGCCTTCTTTTTACCGAATTGTAGTTAAACCTGATTGAATCTCCCAAAAGCCCACCTGCAACTCTCCTCCAATTTAACTGCTGGAATCAGGTTAATCCGCAATAGATTCATGACGTCTGAGCTTTACTGTGAATTTGGGAAGCGTGTACGTTTATTCATAACTCAGCAAGGATTTGGCAAACATGGCTAGATTTGCCAATGTCACACCCCTGAAGTATCACACAGCTCCTTCCTAACCACGGAAGCCAAACCTAGTTGACCCCTCTCCCCCCACCTTGGTAGGCATAGGCTCCTGACTTTAGCATATACAGGGAACCTCAAGGCAGCCAATTGACAGAGGGCTAGGGAGAGGTTGTGGATAGGTAGAGGGTGTTAGGATAACCAGAAAAATGCTTAGGACTCTTGAATTGGATAGGTATGGGGGACATAAGGGAAAGGCATGCTTAACTAAACAATCTTGAACAGTGCAAACCTCCTCCTCCCTACTCCTGACAACGGACTAATACCCTTCTTAATTAGGATATTGCCCTGCTACCTGTATCTCAACACCTTTCACACCTAAGCCAGCAACTAACATAATCACATAATCCGTTATCAGGAATCTCCTGATAACAGCTGTAGCAAACAACTTGGAAATGACATAAGCCAGAAAACAGCATACATATATCTTGCAAACAGTATGGTACCCCCACTGGTCATTCAAAAGCCTCCTGCCGTATCACAGCAACACATTTCTTTCCTGAAGGATGAGACAACAGCAAGCAGCCACCAACAGTATGTAGTGCCCCTTGGTATTCTACTAGACAATGCAGAAAATGTTTCACTCTTCGTAACTCCAAGATTCTGCTTCCCTTGGCTTGCCCTGCTAAATTCCTGAGAAGTGTTGCAGTTGAACACACGTGAAGGTACTTAAACACACAGCGTAGTAGCTCTCTGCCATGTGCTGGTAAGTAGCGCGTGTGTGCGACAAATGCACCGTGCTTGCCACACAAGGTAATGACTTTCAAGAACTCCAAAAACACTCTCACACTCCTAGCATTCACTTAACTGAGGCCTTGGGGGGGGGGGGCAGCGGGGGGTCGCTGGCACCTGCCCTGGCAATGTTTGTCCAGCGTTGGACAAAGGCTCCCTGGAACGCTCCTCCTCACCACCGCCCCGGGTTCATAAAACTCGAACACCTGCTCTCCTCCGCCCTGTGCCTGCCATGCCAACAGTCACCAATGGGCAGCACGGGCCAAGGAGGGCTTAAATAGCATGCACGAGAATGCGCATGCGCTGGCACACGAAACTCCATAAATACAGTCCTCTCTTCCTTACAGCTAATAAGCGAGTGCGAACCCCGATATAGGGAACCAGAAACTTCCAGTTATCTTTGTCAGTTGAGTTTGGCTGTAGGGAGTTAAGATCACAGTAGGAGTTGGAGAGATTTTGTAAGGAGATTATTGTGTTCTTGCTAGTGAGGCTTGTGTGTTGTGTGAACGATTTATTTTTGTAGGGAAAACTTAGTGTGGCATGCAAGTTTGTTTTGGGGCACTGGTTTGTTTTAGGATGCCAATTTATTTTGTTAGGGAAACATTTTGTTGTGTTTTTTTTCATGGAGGGCAAAAGATGCAGACCTATATAAACGGAGAGAACCATGATCTGGTTTAATGGCAAAGGTGGAAAACTGTCTTCTGAAGAAACAGTCACCTTGTGCCAGGCGACAGTCAGGTGAGGTAATTTCTTGGACATACACTGGGCACAAAAGCCCTCCTAAACTATATGCGGTTCTAGTGTGCAGAGGTGGATAACACTTTGCACTCCCAGCACCCCTAACAAGTGAGATGGGGAGGCTGACTAGTGTGAGAAACCTGAGGGTGTCCCACTTGCTAGTCCCCGGGATCTGTCATCCAGGTGGCCAGGACATGGCAATCGCTGTTGGATCCAGTTCCTGTGGGTGGACCAGAGCAGGAGGATCACCAGGATGAGGGGTCCTCTGGAGTGGAGGTGGGAAACTAATGGGTGGGACGCAGTATCCCCTTTCTTATAACACGTTTTCCCCATTTACGGACACAAACACTTTCTTACACCACGAGAGACAGCCGACTAACACTAGAGCTGTTTATCTGACATGTACCAACACAGGGGGGTCAGGCAAAGTCAGGCAATTGACCAGAACCACACACACCTGACGGCTCTTTCCCTTACCCACAGGGATAAAAGGGGGGGAGCACAAGAGCACACTTCGAGCAAGGCAAACCACATGACGAGACAGCTATCCCAGGGCCGACAGTTCAAGAGGAGGAGAAAACTGGCGAGAACCGAAGGGGCGACAAGAAGAGAAGCAATCTTGCCCTTTTCAACCCATACCCACGAAGCCTCTTGTAAAGGAATCTTAAGACCGCAAACAATAGCCAGCGTGTTCTGCAGCAGATGTCAACGGTATACAGAGCCCTTCTGCACTGATAATTTGGGCAGGAGAGACGCTTGCTACCGTGGTACCGTCCTAGACTACAGAAACCAGAAAAGCCAAGCGGTTCATCCCAGCTGGTGAGTCGAAGAGAAGATCGATAAGAAACTGAACTGTGTTGAACAAAAGTTGCAAATGGCAAATAAAGGGAACACCAGCTGCAGAGGGGTCCGGATGCACGTGGGTGCTCACTCAATAGACTCTGGTCTAAAGTCCAAAGTCTTTGACCGACACGTAACTGAAAAGCTAAGGGAGACGAATACTGCATAGTTACAAAGGAGAAGGAACTGTTTGGCAAGATTCAACCCGACGGAGGAATGCCGACATAACTGGGCAAATCATGATGCCCGAATGAACGTTGTATTGACAAGAGTGAACCCGACAGACGGATTTGCACAGTGGATTGTTTAAAAAGTCATTACGACTTCTGAATAAAAGCTGTAGTGGACCCGACAGAGGGAAACTGCCATTCGAGAGAAAAAGGCATAGTGAACCTGACAGAGGAAGGCTAACATTCAAAAATAGTCTGAGCCCGGAAGAGGGAGATCCAAGGGTCAAGAGGGAGATCCAAGGGTGAAAAGCCATCACCCAACGATTTGTGAATACAGCAGGTGAAATCTTGTGAGTAAAATCCATAGTGAACCCGACAGAGAGGCTGCTGTTCAAGAAGGAGTCTGAACCCGGAAGAGGGGGATCCAGGAGAAAAGCCATCGCCCTACATATAGACGGTAAGGAACTTTTTGTTTTATTATTTAGAACCCAGGAGATCCTCAGAGGCAAGAGACTCTGTAGAAAAGAGACTTAACCACCAAAGATCCTGATATTTGAGAATGGAACTGTAGTCTTGTGCTGGGAAGCTCAGGAGTCCCTCCCTGTCCCGTGCTCAAAACATGGAGAGGGGAGACCCCTGGCTATAACATCCTGACTTTTCATTTGTGAACACTTCTTTTTTTTCTTGTTAACATTATCCTACACTCTTTTTGTATCTAGTTGTAAGGATTGGCAATAGTTTTTTTTTTAGTATAGGCCCTTTTATTTGACCAGACACAGCTAGGACTGCCCTATTAATATTTGATGGTCATAGCTTGCTCCCATCTTAGATTTAGGTTTAGGTTAGGCATTTTTCCAACCTACCTATACAGTTTAATAAACACCCGTGAACTGTGATCACTTGTGTCAGTCTTTACTGTTGCCACCATGAGTTCCTTACACTGCTCACCAGATCCTGGTATATATCATTACCATTTCAAGTGAAAGCGTGTCCTTCCTCTGATGGAGCAGGACCTGATGACTGTTACGATGTACCCACACCCAGGTTCATTCCAGGCAGCATCTAAGAGTGTGTGTTCTATTGACTGTCTTATAGACACCAGGGACTGAGACAACCTTGGCTGGCATCTTGGGACATTTTGTCTAGTGTGGGCAAATTACATGTGGGCAATTAGAGGAGAAATTGGCTAGCTGGTTTAAGCATGTTATGAACAACCCAGGCTGTTCTACCACTGGAAACCAGCGGAACAAGCCCAACAAAGTTAAATACACCAGGGAGAAGGAACAAATTCCCTCTATTTGTCACACTACTCTGGCAAGCCAAAAGGACTCAGTTGTTGTCAAGAGGCTTTGTTTAACTTAAAAAGAAAACTATGATCTAGCCCAATTGCTAAAAGTTAGTTCCATTCCTATTAAAACTATAACTAAAGTGCTAGTCCATAGTCGAAACAAAAACAAAATAGTCCTCTGTCAAAACCTATCCACTAAACTGGCCCTAACACTTAGAGGAATATGAAATAAAAATTAGGCAGAGTGTCCTGCAGTCAGCAATTTCACCCCAAACTTCTTTCGGCTTCTCTGCAGCCTCTCCTGATTCTGGGTTCAAGAAGTGTTTGGAGAAAACACAATTCTTGGTCCTTTTTCATTAGTCTTGGCAGTATCTCAATGTTCCAAAGTTTCCTTAAGTTCCGTAAAGAAAGTCTTAAGTCCCTGAAAAAACAAATGTCTCAAGTGGAGCGGTTTTATCCTTGATTTCTGTCTACAACTTGTAGTGCGCCACTCCATTTTTGGGCTCACACGTTTTGAGTGGGGAATTTTCTCATTTCGCGATCCCTGATTTTGGTGGCGGTTAGTGAGCTCCAGCCCGACCACATCCTCTTCATAAGGCTTTCCTTGAGCTGCCTTTGCCTCTCCGTCTCTGCACTCTCCAGTGGCTGATCGGTGGCTTCTCGCCTCCACGTCAGCATCCTTCCACGCCACCGCCGCAGAATGTTCACGTCGGAGCGCTTTCTCCTCCTCCATTCAAGGGTGATGGGGCCTTTATTCTCGCTCTGTCGCAAAAAAGGGCGTTTTTATTTTCAGCCCTCGAGCCACAGAAAGACCGCATTGTCTTGAGCCGAACATCCAAAGGCACTTTCAGTATTATCATGAGTCCCACAGTTCAATATACCATCTGGTTCTTGAATTCCCATGTATGCTGATAATGCTTTAGTTAGAAGATGTTCCCCATGGGAGTCCTTGCCCCCTTGAAGGAGGGTCTATCCCAGTGAGGTCTTGCTTACCCAAACCTCCAGGGAGGGTTTTGCTTGGTGGGCTCACCTCCCTAGCCTCACAGAGGAGTGGTTCACCCCAGAGAAAAAGGTACAAAGCCTTCTGATTCGTCACACTACATCGACAAGTGCTGCGCTGCCACACACACAGCTTGATAAACCAGTATTTCAGTGAATCATCCTGTCCGAGCTGGCATGAATAGCACAACAATGCATCAAAAATCTACGGTGTAGTGAGCGCGTCATTGTAAGTACTTCACCTCACCGATCCAAGCACCTTGAAGAATGTTGACTCAGGAAGTGACTCTTATTTTTATTTTTGCATTTATAGCAGTGCACAAAACCCTCAGGCATCTAGGTGCTGGTTACAGTGCGAAGGGATAAATCTACAAAGGGTTACAAAATATGGGTGGAACTTGAAGAAATATACTGGAAGTGCCACACCTCGTGGTACAGGGGGCTACTGCATAAATACAGAGATCACAAAGACAACTTTGGCAAGGATGCACAATCTGGCAAAGCCACACCTCATGGTCCAGGGGTGGCCACTTCAGGTGAACCTATAGACAACTTTGGTAAGGATGCACAATCAGGCCAAGCCTCATGGTACTGGGGGCTACTTCAGGTGTATAGGTGAACATAAAGATAACATTACATTACAAAAGCAGTAACACAGGCAGCCATGAAGATTGTGAGTAGTCATAGGATAGTACAGTGTGAAAATGACATTGACGCAAGATAAGGGCTTGTGAGGAGGCAGCATAGAAATAATGTCTGAGGGCTACATAAGAGAATAATGAGTAGGGGAGGTACACATGGGCGGGGAGCAGTAGAGGTACGGTAACATGCCAGCAGAAAAGCAACAGAGTAGCTTGGGCACTAGATAAAAAATCACAAGGGCAACTCAGGATAGCAAACTGGAAATGCGTTTGCAGAAAACGGTACATGCAAAGAAAGCAGACATAAAATAAAATGTCAGGCCAGCAAGCCACACCAGTGGGGCTGGGAAACATCAACTGTGTGTGCCGCGATCATCAGGAGCCTGTTAATCATGAAGGCAGTTGTAGCATGCTTAATGTAGTTCAGTTGCTGGAAAGTAGCAGGAGTGTAGAGAGCAGTGAATGGAGCGCGAGGATCGCTCGCAAAGCTGCATCAGGTAAGCCGAGGATACAGCAGGTACTGCTCTGAACTTGGTAAGGTTTATGGAATGTTCATGAGATGGGGACATAGGTGTCCTATGCATTTGCAGTGGCAATTAAAGGCTTATTACGAGGAGGCATCTATAGGACATGTTGAAACCAAGAAGTGAGTGACGAGTATTAGGGGGGACCTAAGTAGGGGGATAAGGTTGGTCAACAGTCCAGGAAAGACTCTCCCAGGGTGCTAGAGGCTATGTCGGACAGGATTATGTGTGAAAGTTGCATATCCATCATGGGGGTCCTATGTACCAGACAAAGGAAAGGTTGAGTTTGTATATGGGGCTGTTGGATGAAACCACTGTCTGTTGGGGGTGCTTAGCTGTGGCCTGCTCTTCATAGTTCTGCTCTGTAATCAATTGTTCTTCCAAATGCCTCTCAATTACAATGTTGCACATTTCACTGTGTCCTTCTACTCTATATGGTCTGGAATGTGGACACCTTCACATTAAAGTGTGGTCAAAGAAACGAGGCAAAAGATAGTTGGTTATCTTTCATGTGTTTTATGTGTGTATCATAAGAAAATATTGCACTTGTGGGTTATGTCGTCATTTTGGATAGGTTAATTTCCAACAAGTATACCCAATGAAGTATTCCACTAGTTGACCCAGCTATGCTGCATATGCTGTGTGACTTGAGAGCAGAAATTGTGCGTGATATGCCACAATGCTCGACTGTCGTTGTAGCTGCCTTCCTCTGCTTACACAGGCAGTCGAGTATATGCAACTTTGAAATTTGGTGGTCCAGCCCAAATATGTTCAGCTTGTGGTGTGCACTTGCAAATAATTTCTGACACTACATGACCAGCTGGAATGAGAACAGTTCCACGGCAAACGCATAACAGACATGGGAGCCATCTCTGACTAAATGCATTACAACGTTGTGGGGAATTTTGCAAAGCATTGTACATGCATTATGTCCCCCATCCTCAGAGCAGAAATGTCATGGGAGCCCTCAGCCACAGAACTCGAGGGTAGCTACTGGAGATTTAGCCCATCGGTCTCCACCTACTTCACTTTATCCCTTATGTCTGCATACATCATGCCATTAATGTCTTTCATGCACAAAGGGGCTGTGAGTACCTCTCACTTACCAGGGTCTTTCTCGCTGTAGCAGAAGATGGCGCAATGCATCATTGCCGCAATTTAGTGTCTGCTATGGTTGCTAGTCTACATATCTATTGTAAAGTGGACTTTCTTACCCTGTGACCTGTTCATTTTAATTGTTACTTCAAAAACTATTGCCTCATATACCTCTGGTGTAGCCTTGAAAATTCTCAGCAGGAATTAATGCGCATGAAAGGGCATTGCCCGCTGGCAATCCACTCCTTTAATGGGTCCTGGGAGACTGCTGGTCCGGTCGTATCCAGTCCTGCACATAATGTCTCTTCCAGTGGCCTACTATCGGTGGCCTACCCATATTGGTCCATGGCTTCTAATTGAATGTGTTGTTTTGCACTGACTGAAAGTGACAAGATACAGTTCTTGACCCTGAACCCGATAAAAACAATCCACACTGAAGATCTTCTTTGGACCTGTAATAGCAACAGTGGATTCAGTAGTGTTGGGCGAAATGGGATTAGAGGAACCAGGCATTTCACATGATGAAACGGATACCATAGCTGTCGCTGGTAGCATGACAGTCTGATTGGTGCTGCTGTTGCTTGATGTCCATCTACCTCACTGAAGCTTCAGGTTGTCTGAATCGGTGTCACAAAGAGTGTAAAAAGGGCGTGTGCTGCTTTGAATATGTGCACTCTGAACGCATGCAAGGTTGCCCTTACAGGCAGCATTTCAGAGATTGTCTGCTCCATCTGTTCCACTGTCTCACTTAACGAACTGGAATTGGACTTAGTATCTGTGTTCTGAAATGCATCTCTCTGCCTTCTCTTTTGACAATGGCAGTAAAGTCAATGGGCCTCATTACTGGTCCGGCGGTAACCGTGCCTGTAAAACCGGCAGATAATACCCAGGTGCCTGTAACACCTGGGTATTACAACCCCGGCGGCCGGAAAGTCAGGCACCAGTAATATGTTCCCCATTCCCATAGGACTCTATGGGAATGGGGACCACGGAAACACTGGCACCGGTAATAACAGTGCCGGTGCTTCCGTCAAAGTCTGTGAGTGGGTGCCGGTCCGCCCAACAAGTCAGACCTGCCTGGTGGGAGCGCACCTTCCTACCAGACTTATGCTTTGCCGGTCCGGAAATAACAGTGCTGGTAAACTTACCGGCAGCGTTGTTTCTGGACCGACAACTTTGTAATGAGGCCCAATGTCTTGGTCATTAACCTAACCAAATTCATCAAAACCATTTGTTATCAGATTTATAAGCCGAAGGGGAGAGACGTGGACACAGAGGACTTATGTTCTGGCTATACATTTTATTAAATGATAAAAGGAGTTGCCAAATGCCTTTCTTTGCCTATTCTATGATGAGTTTCCCAACCTCGACCAAAACGAATCGGTCTGTCCTTTGTCAAGCAAAAATGTCCTGTGTCTGAAATCCTGTACTGGCCATCTGTAAGTGACTTCAATCCAGCAATCCAACTAAGTCAATGCTTATGATGGGATGCCCAATGGAAGCCCTTATTTATATATTTCTCCAGCATGGGGTCTGGCATGGATTCACATGCTCATGAATATTCCCCGTCGTCAGGCTGGGAATCCTCGGTAAAGAAAAAACCAGTATCAGTTTCGTTTCTGATCTGTCTTTCGTAGTAATAACCAATCACTGGTCTCTGCGTCATACTGACCACAGCCAATGACTGCCCTCTACCTAAGCACCGCCTCTGGCAGCCATCTTCAGATTTTTACCGCACGTTCATGTGTTGGGATCCTCGTGCTATTGCTCTCGAGCGTTAGTGCTTTTTTTCGCGCTTTTTCACAAAAAAACTTCGATTCTTTCGGTCAAAAGAGCCTCAAGCTCCACCGATCCTACATCCGATCAACGGGGACCCGTGTCGGATTCATCTGTGCCCCTCAAGGGTGAAGATTTCGTCGAGCTACGCTTCGGAGGACTCCAGAAGCTTCTCAGGCCCGGTCTCGGAGATGGCCCAGGAGAAGGGAAGCTCGACGCCCGGAAAGCTGTTCAGGGTCTGCCCTGGATGCCAGCTGCAGAACGTCTTCAAGGAGGACGAACACTCTTTCTGCCTTTACGGCCTTCATGAGGACAAGACGCACGTGGAGAAGGACTGTGCGTTTTGCGGCAACATGTCGGAACGGACCATGAAGGACCGCCATCAACGTCTCGCCAACTGGCTGGAGGGTAAGAGCCCGTCTGGCGAGAAGAAGAAGAAATCCGAGCGGTCTTCTAAGACCTTTGAGGGCGCCCGGGCGACGGGGGCCCAACATAAGGCCAAGCACCGCGAGTCCGCTGGCACCGGGAGCGCCGAACAGTCGGGCTCTACGGGTGCCAGGCAGGGCGCACCCTCCCCGGCACCATCAACCACGAGCCAACGCTCTGGGTCGGGTAAGAGGAAGGCCGAGCACCCGGCGAAGCTCCTGGAGAGGCCCCGGTCGAGCTCTAAGGCAGAGGAGGAGCGTGGCAGTGCCCCCTCCCTCAAGGATAAGGCGGTGAGCGCACCTAAGGTGGTGAAGGCCTTGATCCATCCGACCAAGCCCTCTATCGAAACGGTCGCGGCGGCCCTGGCTCAGCCTGTGGTGGCTACACCAGTGGTGGCGACCTCAGGGCCCAGAATCTCCCTGCCTCCTCGGAGGGAGTCTTCCTTTGTGCCCATCGATAGGACCCCCGTGAAACCCTCCGTGGGGAAGAAGAAGGGGGGGCAGGGCGTCGTCGTAGATTCGGCCTCAACCTCAGAAGAGGAGCTGATCGAGGTCTTAAGCCACGGCCTAGGCGTGGAAGAAGGCCAGCCCGTCGGAATGGACCCCGACGCAGGTGACGACGACGACATCGTCGAGGATACCGACGGGGCCCCTGCTCGCCCGTCGGATTCCCCTCTGCCAGCGCCGCAAGACAACTCGGCGGCCATTTTGTTGGCCATACAGTCCTTATGCTCCGAGATAAGGACGAGGCTACCGTTACCGACGGAGGAACCTCTCCCGTCGGGGGATCCAGAACCGGGACCTTCTGGTGTTCCCCCTACCAAGAAAAGAAGGATCCATCCACCACCTCCTTTTCAACCGTCGCGCCCCGTCCAGCCCTCCTCCCCGTCCACCCGAGGGGATGATACGGGGACTGACACGGCAGCGACGGGTACGGACGACGAGGCATACGACGAGGATTTTCCGTCGTCGCCTCCCACCAGGGCTTCTCCGCCCGACGAGATCGGATCTTTCCACTCCATGATCTCCAGGGCGTCCGAGCTTTTCCAACTCTGCCCTGAGGAGAAGAAAAAGGAAGGCTTCCTTTATCAGCGGCGCGAGGCCAAGAGGAAGACGGTCCTCGCAGTGCCTCTGTTGGACGACATTTGGGATGAGGGCCTTTCCCTCCTCAAGAACCCTTCCACGACGCCAGCTAGAAGAGACCGGTACGAGAAAAAGTACCGGGTCCCGGACACGGCCCCCCTATGCCTCCGGGCGCAGCCTACCCCGGACTCCGTCGTCTCCGCGGCAGCCAGGAAGAAAGCGGGGGGGGGGTGCGGCCTCCACATCGACTTCCCCGCCGGACGGCGAGGGAAAGAAATTGGATGCTATGGGACGTAGAGTCATCTCGTCGGCAGCGACGACGATTAAAGCGGCCAACGCCTTGGCTATCGTGGCCCGCTACGACAGGGAGCTCTGGTACAAGATAGCTCCCCTGCTGGATTTTCTGCCGGACGACAAGAGGGCGGAGGCCCTTGAGATCCTGCAGGAAGGTGAGGTGGCGTCGGACCACGCCATCACCGTGGCGACGGACATCGCCGACACTGGGTTCCGCCAGCTGGGCAACGGCGTTTGCCTTCGACGTCGTGGATGGCTCAAAGCTACGGACTTTCGGCAGGACGTCCAGACCAGAGTCCTGGACATGCCCTTCGACGGGAACAACCTGTTTGGGAAGACAGTGGACGATTCCCTTCAGGCCATCAAGGCGGATACTGAGACGGCCAGGGCCCTTGGAGTCCTGCAGCAACGACGAACGCCCTTTCGGAGCGGCGGAGGCAAGGGCGCCTCCAAAGGTTCCGGCGGCGGTTTCGCTTCTTACCGTCAAGCGGCCCGCTCGTCGTCGCAAGAGGCCTACAGAGGACGAGGCAAGTCTAGCGGACCCCGCCGTCGTCGCCAAGGAGGTCAAGGCGGCAAGGCCGCGTCCAAGCAGGATTGAACCGGCCGTGGGGTCGGGCCCCCACCGAAGCACCCCGGTGGGAGGCCGGCTGGCGGGCTTCGTCAGCGTGTGGGAGTCCATCTCCACCGACCGTTGGGTGCTGGACGCCCTGGCCCGGGGCCACGCGCTCGAGTTTCTAAGAAGGTGCCCGCGCGTCCCCCCCCGTGGCCAGGAAAGAACTTCACGTCCCTCAACTTCTCCTGGAGGTAAAGGCGATGCTCAGAAAGGGCGCCATCGAACTCGTCCCAAAGAGGCTTCGGGGCTCCGGAGTCTACTCGCGATACTTCCTTGTGAAGAAGAAGACGGGAGGATGGCGCCCCATCCTAGACCTGCGACGTCTGAACAAGTTCATCAAGGCGCAGAAGTTCCGGATGGTCACCCTCCAGCACGTCCTGGGTCAGCTGGAGGAAGGAGACTTCCTATCGTCGTTGGATTTGGAGGATGCCTACTTCCACATTCCCATCCTAAAGGGGCACCGAAAATTCCTCAGATTCGTGGTCCAAGGGCGTCATTACCAGTTCAAAGCCCTTCCCTTCGGACTACGGTCGGCACCCAGGGTATTCACCAAGTGCCTCGCACCGGT
Organism: Ambystoma mexicanum; assembly: GCF_040938575.1. NCBI lineage: Eukaryota > Metazoa > Chordata > Amphibia > Caudata > Ambystomatidae > Ambystoma > Ambystoma mexicanum. Next base: position 302,810,870 of record NC_090923.1, on the reverse strand, counting down.
GGCGGCGCAGCTGCGCCGCGAGGGGATTCTGGCTCATCCGCGCCAAGACGAGGGAGCTCGCCGTGGTTCACACGGCAAGGACCGTCCAACTCCTCACGGACCTGGGATTCTCCGTGAACTACGCCAAATCCCACCTGGTGCCCGCGCAAGTCGCACTGTTTCTGGGAGCGAGGCTCGACACAGTGTCCCTTCTGGCCTCCCCGTCGGAGGAGAGGACCAGGACCATCTTGGGCAAGGTGCAACGGATGTTGGTGGCCGACGCGGCCAAGGTGAGGTCCATCAAGTCCCTCCTCGGGATGATGTCTTCCTGCATCTACCTCATTCCCATGTGCAGGCTCCGGATGCGCCCGTTGCAAGAATTCCTGGATGCGCGCTGGATCCAGACGACGGGCAGCTTCGAGGAAAGGATCAAGCTCGACGAGAGTTTCCGACGAGCGATACGGTGGTGGGGCACCCGCGCGCATCTGACGGCGGGCATGGACTTCCAGACCCCAGCCCACCAGGAGACTGTGACCACGGATGCCTCCCTGGAAGGGTGGGGAGCGCACACCGAAAATCTGCACGCAAGGGGACTCTGGCTCCCGACGGAGAAGTCCCTGCATATCAACGTCCTGGAGCTCCGTGCAGTGTTTTGGGCCCTCAGGTCCTTCCTTCCGTCCCTCAAGGGCAAGGTGGTGAGGATCTTCACCGACAACACCACCACCATGTTTTACATCAGGAAACAGGGCGGAACCAGGTCCCCAGCGCTGTCCAAGGAGGCGCAGGACCTGTGGCATTGGGCCGTCGCCCAAGGGATTTTTCTGGTGCCGTTTCATCTGGCAGGGATAAAAAACACCATCGCCGACTCACTCAGCAGGGAGCTGCGCTCGTGCCACGAGTGGGAACTACGGCAGGATCTGGTGGATCGCCTCTTCCGACGGTGGGGCACACCCCAGATCGACCTGTTCGCGACGGCGACGAACACCAAGTGCCGGAGGTTCGCCAGCAGGTTTCCCCAGACGAGGAGCATGGGCGATGCTTTCTCGTTCCCCTGGGAGGGCCTGTTCCTCTACGCGTTCCCTCCCTTGCCTCTGCTAATCCGGCTCGTCAACCAGCTCAAGAGGTCACGGTGCAGGATGATCCTCGTCGCAACTGCGTGGCCGAGGCAGATATGGTTCCCGGACCTTCTGGACTTGTCAGCGTCCCCGCCGATCAAGCTGCCGGCGGACGCGGATCTACTCTCCAGGGAAGGAGGCGCCATCCTCCACCACGACCCGAAGTCGCTGAACTTGCAGGCCTGGCTCCTGCAGCGCTAGAGTTTGGAGGATACGACATACCGGCCGATTGCAGAGAGGTTCTTGCAAAGGCCAGGGCGTCCTCGACTCTTAAATGCTACGGACACAAATGGAAGAGGTTCTCTGTCTGGTGCCACGCACAGAAGATTAACCCTCTACGGATTACGGCTCCCCAAGTACTGCCGTACCTGCTGACGCTGGCCAAAGCTGGTCTGGCACACGCGTCCATCAAGATTCATCTTGCTGCGATCTCCCGATACACCAGAACCACGGGGCGGACGTCCTTGTGGTCTCATCGTCTGGTGAAAGAGTTCATGAAGGGACTGTTCAGATCGTTCCCGCCGGTGAAGGCTCCGGCCCCGGCGTGGGAGCTCAACGTGGTGCTGACCAAGCTCATGGGACCTCCGTTCGAGCCTCTGCACTCGGCCCCGTTGAAGTTTCTATCGTGGAAAACAGCTTTTCTTGTGGCCATCACCTCCGCACGACGAGTGGGAGAGATCCAGGCCCTTTCCTGCAAGGCCCAGTACTTGACTTTCCACGACACGAGGGTAGTGCTCAGGATGCACCCCTCCTTCATGCCCAAGGTACCGTCGGACTTCCATCTCAACGAACCCTTGGTGTTACCTGTGTTCTTCCCGTCGCCTTCATCGCCGGCTGAGAGGACTTTGCACTCGCTGGATGTAGCTAGAGCGCTGAAGTTCTACGTGGACCGCACGAAGGGTTTTCGGAAGACGTCACAATTCTTTGTGAACTTTGGACCTGTCAATCAGGGGAAGGCTCTCTCGAAGGCTTCCATCTCCAGATGGCTCTCCGGCTGTATCATGTGCTGTCACCGGTTGGCAAACTGACCGCTGCCTGGCCGTCCGAGAGCCCATTCCACCAGAGCGATCGCAGCTACCACGGCGTTCCTATCTGGTGTGCCCCTGCTGGACATATGCAGGGCTGCTACGTGGAGGTCGACGCACACCTTCACGAAATTCTACTGCGTCGACCGGGATTCCAGGGAGGAGTCCAGGGTCGGCCAAGCAGTGCTGCGCAACCTGTTCGCCTGAGGTGAGCCTGGTGAGGAGGTAAGATGCTTAATGTTGAGTTGATGTGATGCTTAATGTTGAGCCTTTGCCACCTCCCGTGGTTGTGCATGTGTGTACTGCTATGTATTCTTTATTCATGAGCATGTGAATCCATGCCAGACCCCATGCTGGAGAAGGAACAAGTTACTTACCTGTAACTGTTGTTCTCCAGCATGGGTCTGGCATGGATTCACATGCGAACCCTCCCGCCTACCCCTCTGCGGCTCTTCACTTGGTCATACTGCCACTTCACGTGCTTCCAAATCTGAAGATGGCTGCCAGAGGCGGTGCTTAGGTAGAGGGCAGTCATTGGCTGTGGTCAGTATGACGCAGAGACCAGTGATTGGTTATTACTACGAAAGACAGATCAGAAACAAAACTGATACTGGTTTTTTCTTTACCGAGGATTCCCAGCCTGACGACGGGGAATATTCATGAGCATGTGAATCCATGCCAGACCCATGCTGGAGAACAACAGTTACAGGTAAGTAACTTGTTCCTTTTATGTCAAAAGTTCTGATAATATGGTCACTTTTTCCCCTTTGACTACTCACTCCCCCCTATGCAATATGAAGAGATGAAAATGATGGCACGCAGGTTTCAGGAATGCAATCAAGAATGCTGTTCAATTCTAGCTCCCCCCCCAGCAAGATTAGAGAAAACGGGTATGATTTTAAAACACAGGCCAAAACGCTTTGGAATGTGATTGCAATGGATGGAAAAATAAGCTAAAATGATTTTAATTCACTAAAGGACATTCAGAATAAGTGATAGTTACTTTGGATTGGTTCAGGTCAACACTAGCAATGATTCCTGAATGATTATCAGATTGAAAACGAAATTCAGCAGTGGAAAGCAAGAAGCAGCTATTTTTACAAGTGGTGAAATGGAGCTAAATTGCAATTCGCAGCAATTTTTCAACGTGCGTAAATCGCGATTACGGGAAAACTATAATTGGAATGTCGTTTTAGGTTTGTTGGAAAGCATAGGATCTTCGCTTTAAAATGACAGTTAAATTCCGCTTCTAGGACGTGCGGTTCAAAAAGTTACGGATGTTTTTGTGAAGGTAGATTTTGCAGAAATAAAGTCAAGATTTCAAGTGACAGATCACGTTTTACAGATTTGGAATCAGCAGGATGGTCACACGATTCTAAATGCAGTTTTGGACAGGTTGAAATGGATTGAATATGATTACTTTAAGCCAAGAGATGACTATGAACAGTTCTAGACTAGATACTCACTCCTAGTTTTGGAATAGAATGAAATGGGCCCCGTCAAGATCTGGTCAAGGCTTTGGGCTGCGGTTCTCTCGCCACCGGACAGGTCTCAAGCACTGGGTCTGCGTTCAGCACTGCACGGCGGTCTGCGCAGCCTCTTAGACTGGATCAAGCGGGTTCTGGATACAGCTCTGCTTTCTCTGGATCTTGGTTCTAGCACAGGGTTCTTGGTTAGAAGCAAACAGCACGGCCGGGCTGTTGAATTTTGAGATGCTCCTTGGGAGGTTAAGGGTTAGAATCAGGTTGCAAAAGATTCTGCGGCTTGCTGAAGAGGATTCTGCTGGTGGATTAGGCCTCTCTGCTTCAAGGTTCTAGAGTTTGGTTCTAGAGTTGGTTCTAGATCTGGAGTCTAGATTCTAAGTTCTGGTCTCTGGAGTCTTGCGGCAGGGTGCTGCGCAGGAATCAGTTAAGTAGTGGAAAGGTGTGTCCCGTATCTGTCCTAAGCAGTCTCTATTTATCTGTTTCCAAAGTGGGTGTGGAGGCTGATTCTACGTGCCCAACCCCCTAAGGATTTGATAGGTCAGAGAATCTCCTGTCCACTGACTGGAGAAAATGATCAGCGTGTCATGAGGTGTCATCATGATGCTGTGTATATGGCTTAGCTGAAATCCCTCCCCGCTGCTTTTACATGGAAAATCACTTTTTCCGAAAAAACATATTTTCCAGATACACAAGTTGTTCATAATACATATACACCTCAAATATTACTTAAGGTACATGCTTGTCCAACTCTGATTTTCCTAAGAGCTTTAGTTCAGAAATGACAACTTATTCGTGCTTTTGGTGGGTTTGCCAAGAGGTTCTAAACCAAATTTTACACACATACACACCCTCTCTGAGCATATTACTGTAAGTTTTTATGTTTCTAGCATAAACACTGTATCTACAATATTAATAAATTCCTCGATTTGGTAGAACATCACACAGCATCCAGCTTAGTCTTGAACTGTGAGTGAATTTGACATTTTAAGAATCTCAAAGTTTGACATTTCTGTCAGCTTGGTAAAATTTGTTATAAGCAATTTCATAAAACACACATTTGCTTTCAATTCACACAACGGTTTGTCTCCACCCCCAGAAGCTTGGCTCTGACTCAGAGGTCACATGTCTCGTTTCCTGCCAGGAGTTGTTGACCAGGCACACCCAAATCAGCATATTCTATTCAGTTGAAAGAGTCTATTGTCTCTTTCCTCCTGCTAGCAGGGGAAATCTCTTCCTCTCACAACAGTTCTAATAAACATGTCCATGTGATATCCTCTCCTGTTGGTAGGAAGGACAAGGTGTGAAGGGTTCCCATGGACAGAAGGCCTCTTGAAGTTTTAATAAAATCAGATTCCTTCTAGTCAATTTCAACAGAGTTCCTTGTGAAAAAAACCATACATTTATAAACTTAAATTAAGCAATATATCTTTAAATCAAGTCTTTTTCAGAATGAAATATTTGTGTGGCACTTTATATGGCATTTTGATGGAATTCTCTTCTTTGGCATATTTAGCTTCTTAAACACAGCTCTCCTGTCAGAATTTAGAGATCGCCAGCACCTGTTGGAGGCGAGCAACGGTACTGCACCCATTTTTGACAGCTGTCTTTCCATCAATATCTTTAAAAAGGGGATTTTACTTTGATAGCATAGGATTCTCGCTGATATTGTATTGATGTGGATTCTTGCAGTAGAATAATGTGGAACACCCAACAAGAAGGTTGGATCTTTTTGGTGATTTGTGAGCCATGATTTTAGCACATTTTTGACAATCAAGACAACTGATTCCCAACCAGCTCTGTATTTCTTTTGGAATTCAGCATTGCATTTTTCCAAGTGGTTTCAGGCTACTGTGTGGGTAGCCCAATGTTGGATTTTGGCAGTGATCTCCTGTGCTCCCTAAGATAGGCTGCCATCCACTTTTGCCTATCTTTAGGATTTTTACTGCACATTTTTTCATGGTTTTGAGCACGCAGCATGCTTTCCAGTGGCCATTCTGATGTTTCTGCTGCCAGCAATGCACAGTACTGTTGCAGGGCTTAGATGAGTGGGTTAATGCATTCCACACATTTCACTAAAACTAACTCCAAGGTGCAAAGGATATTGTCTCTAAAAGTGCGCACATGTTTGAATCTAACACAAAAGAAAATTCCAACCAAAAAGATCCAAGTGTCCAATTTTCACAGATCCCGGGAATTACTTCCCTCCCCAGTATACTTTTCTTCCAAAATGAAAAGTACTAACTGAGAATAACCAAGTTCCCTGTAACTCAAGAGTACAACTCCTTCTTCTTGATGCGTTTACTGTTCCTAAGGAAATGGCTCCTTTCCCCAGGTTTCTTGTCACATTAAAGACAGTTAAAAATGTTAAGGGTATATTTCTTCTTTGGGATTCTTTTGTCGCTGTCTTGCACTTTGGTTGAAAATTCCAGATTCGCAGGTCACCTCATATACTTCTTGGCCAGGCTCTTTTCCACATTCATAACAATTCACAATCTTAATGGCAAGGGTCTGCATTGAGACTCTTTACTATTGTCATCACGCATACTTTATTGTGCCTCTTATACTTTACTGCCAGGGCTTAGATGCACACTCTTTCACTTTCTTTCAAACACTTGGCTTTACATGATATACTCTCCTGCCAGGGATTCTATGTAGTTACTTCTGAACACTTGTCTTTGCCAACACTTGGTATATTTTGTTACCGAGTTACCCCATGTAATGTCTATCGTTTACACTCTTGGCCTCTGCCAAGTTCGTACTGAAGGTCCCAGATCCCAGTCCCACTGTTTAGGGCTTACGTTCTGCCACCCGACAGTGTTTTGGCATCCCAATCCTTTCCCTGTGCTCACTGGTTCGCTCATACTTTTGCGGCATTCCCAACTCCGTCTGGTTTTCCTTCGGCTCTTGTCACTTTTTGCTTTTGCCAGCACACCAGTAGGCGTTTGGGCTTCGGCAGGCTTTCCAATCTCTGCAGCGGCCAGGAAGCACAACTCGCTTCCTCTTGCTTTGCTCCGGTTTCCACAGAGCCGCTTCAAGCATGTCACTCCCTGGCTGGCCCCCTTGCTCCGTTTGTAGCTGCTTGGATTCCTGCACTGCCATTGGTTACTTTGCTCTGCCCTAAGCTGGAGAACTCCATTCTTCTCTTCCCAGCATGGTTTGGAACCATGTTGGGCCAATTGAATTTCGCCAGCGACTAGAATGCTGGTCCTGGTTTGCATTAGGGGTATCAGGAACACATTACTGAAAGAGGAATTTTAACTTTATTAAGGGAGCCTAACAAATAGCTAGCTATTCCTGCACAGACTCTAACTTTCTCTGTGTAGGAGGGTGTACTTTCACTAGTCGGCGGTGGTGAATCGCTTATCTAGGTGAAAGACAGGGAGAGGTTGTCCCTATCTCTACTGCTTCTAAACATTGTATGAATTCACAACTGGTCTGTTATCATTCTTTATTCTTCACCGTTGTATCAATCATTGTTAATGACAGCAAAAAGCAAAAATAATTTTTGAGTTTGCATGGGAAGGGAAGAAGAAAAATGAATAAAAGGCAACAAGATAAATCGTTGGCAAAAGAAGAGAGATGCAAGTGGGGAAGAGCCTTCACTTGTAATTCTATTTTCCCAGTTATTTAGCCTGGTGCGTGTTTGTAACCTTCCCGTATCCATTAGTATAGTAAACCGGTTTCAGTGGGATTTGGTAATTTTACCACTTTTACACTTTTACAGAGAGGTGAATGTGCCCAGCCTTACAGGACCCTTAGTTTGTTTTGTTTTTTTGCATCAGGAGAAATCCTCATTGCACCTTGCCTCTGCCTCGTCTCACTTATTGGTATACTGTTCCTTATGAGATGTTGGGGAAATGGAGATTGGATCTTGTTGGGAGTAATCATCACCGTTCCCACCTTCTTCCTTGTCTCAGTTGTGGATGCACTATAATTTGGATGAAATTGGGGGAGCGTTTGAAGTCGTTTGGCAGATGGTTGAGAGAGTGTGTTGCAATATGCCATCAAGGCATGTGGAAGGAATGGAATATCCCTTAAAGGGAATAGAGGTGGTAGGTAACTTTGTCTGTCGTGTCCTCTCCCCCGCCCTCCCGGGAGTCACCTCGCAACCATGTGGTCCTCACTCATGTAGCCGTCCCCAGGGTCAGTATTAGTTAGCGACTGCCGTCCCTTGGCCACGTGGGAAGAGGCTGTCTCAGGAGAAGGGATGGCACCATCGGATTCATTACAGGTGTGAGACGCAGTGGAGTTGCCGGACTGAGATACCTTTCTCCCTTCTAACATGGGTGAATGACATGGCCCTTCTATCCCTGCCCTACTGCTGAGAGCTGCAACTAAAATCCTTACTCAAGCATATTCTCTATGGAACAGATTGTAGGCAGGCCCTCGGTTAGCACCTCTACAAACCCCAGAAATACTTGGATGTGTTTCTGCAGTCTGTCACAACATTGAAAGGATAGGCACATTTCCCTTTCTACTAGACTCAGATTTTAGACATGGTTGCCTTTGGGCTAGCAGCAATGACGTGCCACTCACAGTCAAGCCAGGGATGGGATTAGATTAATTTGTAGCCACCTTGACCCATGTTTCAGTGCTTGTCGTCATGGTCTATATGTCACATGTAATCACTGCATCGATTAGTACTTTGCTGCCAGATATAATTCATACATCCCAAATAATTGAACCATCAGTTGTTTCTGCTGTATCATGTTTAGCCGATGTATTTATTACCTCACACACACATCTGACAGTGACAGCTCTAGTAGTGTTTTTTTTTCTTTCAAATCACTGGTTGTACTTTTGTTCTGCTGCGATAGCAAGGTGCAATGCTTCCATCAAGCTGCCCTAGTGCATACATCCCATTCATCTAGGCAGGTGGTGTGCTGTCACATGGCTGTTCGACTTGCCACTTATGCTGCTGCCAGATCACCTGTTCCCTGCAAGCACTGTTTTCAAGTACACCCTCCAAATACTTTTTGCCCCTTCCCACAAAGTTGTGGTAAATTAATGGAGTCTAGGGCATGTGTTTGCTATTGTGCCATCCTAAATTGTGTGCAATCTTGCGTTTAACAAAGCCGGCACAGTACAAATTCCTTCTCAGTCCACCTGGGCAGTGTATTACGTATCGCACCAAATCACTGAACCACTAATACCACTGTCTGATCAACACTCTGCAAACATTTCTTCAGTCTGCCTCAAACACTTTTCCCTTCAGACAAAATGGTGGCAAGAAAATTAATTGGGGCTTGTTGTGGTTAGTGCACTGTGGTATTTTGAGTTGCACATAAATGTGTGTTTATTGAAGCTGCCATATTACCTAATATGCAAGCGTGTTGGTAATGGGCCTGCCAGACCAATGTAAATCCCAACGATCTTTTGAAGATGTTTGCACACAAAAAAAGTGTTATTCTGTTGAGCATTCTAAAATAGGTGCATTTAAAGGGAAGCCTAATAAAAAAATTCTCCAACTAGTAACAGACATCACCTTTCTACCAGTGATTGGTCCAGAAGCAACACCTTGTGTGTGTGTGTGTGTAATAGAGATTATATAATATTATAGAGCAGATGTTGCCTCACTGTAGTTAAGGTGACATTTGTTTTCATAGACTTTTCTCAAAATTGTAATGCTAATAGTGTTTCAATCGGTGAATGGATGTGGACGAACTTTTGCAATAAATATTGCAAACTAGAAGGTTTGGGGAGAATTTGTTAAAACCTAGAAAAGGTATTAAGAAAACAAAAAAACATTGTTTTCGGCCTACTCCCATTAGTTTTCCCATATAGAAAAAATATTTTGAGCACCCATAGGGCGAAAACAGATTGCACCCATTTGGTTCCAATCCCTGCAGATGTGCCTTTTGGTGGTTTGGGATATATCCATCCAATATTTGAAGTGTTCCCTGATCCCGAAATACTTTTTATTTATTATTGCTCGATGCGGGAGAGTGCTGTTTGAATACAGAGGTAATAAAAAGTGCTGAAGATATTTGGAGGAAAAAGGGTGGATTCGCATCAGGCTACAGGTAGGGAGGGCAGACGAGGGCCACATGTGCAGTGGGTGGGAGGGTGGGGGGTGAACATTTTAGGCTCATCATGTGAGTCCTGCAAGATTACTCCAGTAGCATTGCAAGACAGCTCTAAAAAGAAAGTGCTTCAGATGAACTGAAGAGTGAAAGGGGGTAATGGGAATAGGGTCAGGGAATGAAAACAGAAGGGCGAATAATGGAGGGACCAGGAAAAGAGAGGAGGGGGACACATGGCGTCCCCCTGTATCAGCGATCAAACACACGGGATGCCAGTAGGACAAACCGTTACGAGAGCATCCTGAATTTTCTTATATATCAGTTCTGCACACTTATTGAATACCAGGTGAAACCGATACTGATAACAGTACCTCCATGGATGAAGAAAGTTAATTTTGGACGAACAATAGTACTGGTCTCCCTTTCTTTGTGATGTTCACTTAGCTTGGCACATTTATCACCTTGATAAAGACCGATTGGTTCGGAACACGTGTCAGCAGAGCTATTAAGAGGGTTCAAAATTGCTGGGAGGTATTTAGCTCCTGCTTATAGCCAAGGGGAGCCTGGTTATTTTGAAAGCTACATCTACCAGGAGCTACTTTTGACTCCTGGGGCAAGTGGTGATATACAAACCTAGCTATTAGATATTAACTATGTATGTTGGGGATTTATATAAAGGACAATAAAGAACACATTTAAGGGATAGTTAGAGCATATTGGATAACAAGAAATGGACCAAAAGTTACAGTCTGCATCTTGCGCAAGTTAGATTTGCTGTGCAGTCTGTACTAGCTCCTAGTTCCCCAGAGGTAGCTCCTACCTAACTGGTTATGCCGGATACCTATAAGCTGCTTTTTTGCTCATGGCAACAAATCCCAATTTAGATGCCTGCTATTAACACATTCAATATAAGACGTGTCTGATTAAAATTAAATAAAATAATTCATAAGAAATAAGGAAACCTTTTCCAAATCTTTAATTTGGATTCTTACATGATTAGTGTTTACTTACTGTACAAGGATTTATATTCTTTGGATTATAATCTCATTTGGATAAGTGCAACATTATCTTATCTAAACCCGTATTTTTCTGCTAGTGGGATCTGGTTGGGTAGAAGTAAGGGGAATATTGGTCTCGGCTGGCCATGACCAGTGGCCTTGCTTCTTGGTGCAACATGCACAGTGGCCATGGCCCCATAGAAACTATAGTATAACAAAACCCTTGAAGATCAGTAAAAAAACTTTACTTCAGTAGTAAAAGGGAATTAAGTTAATTCAACAAAACACTTGAAATTCTGCAGGTTTAAGAAATGATTACCTACATCTCCCAGTTGCAAAGCCCATGAGCAAATTTGTGATATCTCAAAAGGGAAACTAAATGACATCATGGGTCCATCAATGCAGGGGCGCCAAGTTAAGATGTTCATCAATTTCCATAGCTGCTGAATTTGAAGGGTATTATTTCATCAACTTTCTACTAAAGTCTTTTAAATTAATATAGTATAATATCTCTCTGGCACGCACATAATTGTGGATAATGGTTTGATTGGCATGTGGACTGTTCATCATTTTGTGTACACAGATTACAAGTCTTCTGGCTATATTTTGTATCTGTAATAGAATCACCTTCCCGATCATAGTTCTCTTAGGTAGAAGGGTGATAATATCTGCATAACACTTAGTTATATCGACTCTAGAACAAGTATTTGATGTACTGTAGATGTTGGAGAATTAAGGTATTGGGCCTCATTACGACCCAGGCGGTAAGGGGTTTACGGCAGCGTAAACAGCGCCGACCCTTACCGCCTGAGTACGAGGTCCCTTAGCGCCATGGCGGATTTAACACCTGCTTTTAGCAGGTGTTAAAATCCATGGCGCTAAGGGACCATGGAGTTAATTACGCCACCGTAATTTACGGTGGCGTAATTAACGCCTTCCCCACTCCCATTATGCCCTATGGGGCAAAAATGGGAATGGGAATGGGGAAGGGTAAATGGGGATTGGGGACTTACCGCCCCGCCAAACTCGGAATGGGGCGGTAAGTCCGCCAACCACCATGGCGTAAACGCAGTTTACGCCATGGTGGTAAAGTCACGGCCCAGGCGGTAACTTACCGCCTGGGTCGTAATGAGGCCCATTGTGATGAATCTGGTGATGTCCTCACTATCTCCCCAGAGGTAGCTTTTCCTCATGTGGCCACGGGACGGCAGCCGCTACCTGATACTGACCCTGGGGACGGCTATATGAGAGTGGACCACTTGGGGGAGCTGATCCTTCTGTAGGGCGACATGACCTCATCGGATGAGACATAGTTTCCCCTTTTTCCTTTTGGGGATATCCCCCTCCATTCCCCATGCCTTAATGGCCTATTGCAATAACTCCCTTCAACCATCCATGGGACCAACTGATAATACCTTCCAATGTTCTATACATAAATTAACAAGAACTATCATTTCCTAGTGGGTAAAAGTACTGTGACGAAAAAGCTGAATGAAGAATGAGGATCAGTAAAGGGGAGAAGCACAAACGCACTCTAGTGGTTGCGAGTGCATGATATGTGCCGGGTCATTAAAAAACCTTAATCTGCTGACAGGGGAGAGACACTGCCTGGGGAAAGCCTCAACTTCTTGGCACTGACTGTGGGACTACAGTGCTACAGAGAGACCCGTTGAGCCAGCAGGCTCAGGGAGAAGTCCAGATGAAGATTGAAGAAGCCGGTCTGCCATTTACAGGCATTGGGATTAAGAGGGAAGACTTCTGGTGAGTAGTATCCACGCCTCCTGAACACGGAGAGGCACAAAGCAGGCAAGCAGGAGCTGTGAAGCACGTGGAAGTTGGTGTGCCCCGTAAGTGGGAACATCGACCCAAAGTACTGCTTCTCATTCAGCCCTGGAGAACCAAAGAATGCCACAGAAAGCCAGTGAGTTCTAGGGAGGGAAACCGGGATACCAGGGCAATTCGCCAGCCTTGCTAAAGACTAATAAGAGTAAATGAAGTGCATAAAAGAAGGGAATTTGAAACCCAATACTTCCAAAGATATATACAAGATTGCAACTATGTCAAGTGAAGCACATGAGAAAACCCTGGCAGGAGCGTATACCAGACAAAGTCAAGTTCGCAAGTGTGTTCAGTGAAGCACATGAGAAATCCCTGGCAGGAACGTATAGAAGACAGTCAAGTTAGCAAGTTTGTAAAGTGAATCGCATGAAGTCCTGGTAAGAGAGTACACCAGGCATAGGCAAGTCTGTGAGTAAAGCGTAACATTAAAGTGGAGAAGAAACCTGGCCAGGGAGTACACAAGGTTCCCTACAAAGTTGGCACTAACGGCAAAATAGTTTTATATACATGTTTTTTTGGTTGATTATAGAATTCTAGGAAAGACTCATAACCTTAAAAATTGAACGTATATTGAGGAGAAAACCTGTGGAAGGGAGCAATCGCCTGGAATTATGAACTTTATCCATTGAGAACCTTTGTGTTGGAGTTATGCCTTTTCTTTTGAACTTGAACATTTGTGCACTTTCAAGGCCAAAGACATTACCCTTTTCACCTTAGAGTAAATTTTAGAATATGAGGGCCAGAATATTATTTCAGACCCAGGGCATTTTTCTTTGGACATCTTGCCATCTGTCAGACTTGGATTTGGTTCAAGTAGGCAAACGACTCTTAGGGACAGCTAGGTATTTTCCAACCCTTTTTTATTTTGAATAAGTCTATAGCCACAAATAAGAGCTCTGTGTCCACGTCTCATTCCTGGCTCCTCACAGTATCCAAATGGTACAAGTCCTGCATGTTTTGTATGGTTGGGTAGAAGTTTACATTTTATTTCAGTTCTGGAAAGTTCCATGTGTATAATGAAAGCTTTCTTCCTTCCTCTTGGATAGAATAAAGACACATTATTTACTTTAGTGAGGCATTAGCCAATCTGGTTCCTTTCACGCTGTAGCAGTGCTCGGGAAATGGGCAGTGTCGCTGACATTTGGAACATTGGCAACTTGTGCCGTATTCCTAACTGGAGATTTCTGAAGTGGAGATGTATAAGTTGTGTGCGTTTTCTTTTACTTTTTCTTTTTTGTATTATTTGTAACGGATATGTCGAGGCTAAAAAAAGAAATGTAAACCCTTGTAATTGTAGAGCTGTTGCTTTGCAGTCATCACAATATTCTAAGATTCAGAAATAGTTCCAAACATTTCTAGGTTGTATAGCTCTGAATCTTTGGCATCAGGAATGGGACTAGGTGATGTGCTTTGGTTACTTAAGAGTGAGGTGAAAGTTCACCATGTGGGCAGGGTGAGGGTGTTGGTGTGCATGGGACTTCATTGGAGGTATTATGTATCCCTAGAAAGAGTTAAAGCTCTCCGACAGATCTCTTGCATACCAATCTTAGGTCGACATGGTTATCGTTTGATGCAGACATTGCAGCTTGTTGGTGCATTGTATATTGTATTTGGCGTTTCATCTCTCCTCTTGTTCATTCACTTTGTTTTGATGATTTCTCCCTCATGTCCATACCTTTTACATATTATTTAGGATATTGAGTGTTAGGGAGAATTCTCTTATAAGGCTAATTTCCCAAACCTAGGGAGTCCCCCAGCAGCTTTGCTGGATTTTTTTTTCTCCTGCTAAGAGTGAGACTCTTTTCCTCCCACTCTTAGGCATAATTTGATGTATGTCTTTGACTTTTTGTGTGCTTATGGGCTATGTTTTTTTTTTTACTCCATAGGGTATCATCTGGTTTTGTGTATGTGTTACACAGCACCCTCAGTGCAGTAACACAGGGGTGTCATAGTGACCCCCAAACATCGACTCCATACCCTGGGACTGACTACTGTCTCCCAGGGCATGTAAAGTCACCATTGACTTTACTAGTCCAAAATTGTGAACAGAACCAGTACAAACCGTCATATTGTGGAAGTACTGGAAGGGGTTAATTCGATTGCCTCTGGGTCTGTTTCCAAGGGGGCACTGTCCAGTCCCTCCTTGTCGAGTTTCTGGCTGGTGGCAGTTGTTACCAAGCAAAATATTCCACCGGAATATTTCCTATGGGATTTTCCCATTGATTTTAAACGCACCACTTTTTGGTGCAATGTTAAAGATACCGCCGGTTTATTTATTTAATAAATCACTGGTTGGGTCTTTTTGCCAGAACTCTTTTCTAAAATGGTGTTCGTGTCCGTCTCTGTAACTCCAACCAAGGTCGGGCCCTTTGTTCCACTTTTTGGCGAGCTTCTCCACAGAAGCCCTCCAACTGGTGCCACTCTGTCTGGGTTCCACAGGATGTGTGGGTGGGGGAATGGGCACTCTGGACTGCGTTGCCTTAGCAACTCAAGTCGCACTCTGTTCTGATTGGCCCAGTGGTGAGCTGCCCGGCTCACCACTTAGCATATATGAGTGACAGCTAGGCTGTTGAATGGGGGTTTTTCTGCATAAAAGCAAGGGTTTTGGGACTGTAACTTTAGATGTCGCCACAGGACCTAAGAAATCCGAAGAGGGGAGAAGCTGAGCCCTGCTGCAACGACCTCACCACTTTCCCGACTACAAGAGAAGATCTTCTGCTGAGAGTCTTCTTCCTCTGAGCTGGTGGGATCAACCAGTTCGCCATTTCACCTTCCAGGATGTTTCTTGGTCGAATCACCCGTGCCAAGCACCCCGGCGGCCGGATAGCCAAGCTGCACCACTGTGACCGCGAATACCAGGAACACACTTTTTAACCGACAAACTCCGCGGCTGGTTTCTTCCCTGGGCAGTGCAACGACTCCAAGTTTCCTCCTCGACGAGATCCTCTCTTCCCCTGGTCGAAACCATGAACTGCACCCACTGCCAGGAACAAAGGTACTGTGTTCCACCTGGCCTCCCTTTCTACGGTTAGCTAAAGATGACCCTTAAATCATTGGCTTTCCAACTGGGTTGCCCCCAGACCTTCTAACTTTACCTCCAGAATCAACCCAACCTCTTTTGAACATTTTCACAAAAACTTGAATGCATTTCTCAACTGTGTGATCTTGGGCACATTTCACCTTGCTCCATTTAAAGTCGGCCTGGCCTATGAACTTTGGCTCTACAGTAGACTCTGCTTTATTCAACTTGTTTTGGTCTTTTAAAAGTGTTGGGTACTATTTTATTTTCAGGACCTGCCTTTTTCTCTCCCTTTTACTTAATTGGAGTGCCATCTAAGTTACACGCTCACCTCTGTTTGACAAAAAGTGGTGTTTTAACTTAATTCTTAAGGGAGGTGTGTATACTTTTCTGACTGTTTGAACTTGCTTTGATTAATAGTGCTAGTGTATTTTCTAAAGTGTGTGTTAAATAATTATATACTTTTGATACCAAGCTCTGGTCAGTGTTTGCTTGCTCTGTGTTTTTAGCCCTATTGTGTATCCTCTGTATACTGCCTAACTCTTCTTGAGAGAAGTCTGACTGCTCAGCCACAGCTACCGGGTAAATCTGGGTGGTGCAGACTGCTACCAATTGGGTTTACTGCTTACTCCTGTAGTCTTAATCTTTTTGCAGTGTTCCCCAAGGGAACTGCACAGGATTCTGCCTAACATTGAGGAATGTCTGGCACCTACTGGTCTGTGGACGTCCATTGTTTTTGAGGACCCACCGACCATTCTTTTACTCTATACAATTTCACACTTGCTGATTAAATTACTACCCTGCAGGAGTACAGGTATGAGTAGTGGATAAAACTCCTAGTCCTATCCAGACAACTTCTAAATCAGCAGTGATCCCAGTCATAAAGGTGATAACAAGCACATTGCGACTGGCATGCTTCCTTACCTTCTTAGGACAGCTCAGGTCAAGGACAGGCAGCACTCTTCATAAGTGATGTGAGCTAGTACAGAAGCAAACCAAACAACTATATAGTACTGGGATTGCAAAATACAAGAATGACCAACCAAAATTCAATGAAAACAGCATGCTTTAATTATTTAATTAGAAAAATACACACTAATACAAACACTAAAGATCCACTACGGGACACGCAATGAATCCAAAGGCTTCTTCCCTTTTTCCCTGGGGGAACTTTCCCCTTTGAGGCTAGGGATGAGAGCTTGCTAAGCAAAGCCCTCCATGCGGGTTTGGGAAAGCAGAACCTCACTGGGAGCGACTCCCCTCAGGGGACAAGGACTCCCATTCCCATATGGAACACCCTAGAACTAAAGCATAATCTGCATAAATGTAAATTCAAGAAACTGATGGCATATTCAACTGTGGGACTCAAGATAATAAACGGAGCCTGCTGTGGCTTGGGCAGAGGCCAACGTGGAGGCGAGACACTGTTGACCAGACATGGAGAGTTCAGATTCAGAGAAGCAAAGGCAGATCAAGGCAAGCCTTACCTTGGCATGGGGCCATGCAAGGGATGCGGTGGGCTCACTGCTTGCAAAACCAGGGATCAAGAGATGAGAGAATACTCTGCTCTCAACGAACAAGCTCAAGAGTGGAGAGGTGCCGAAATGAGCAGAAGAAGAAAGCCAATTGTAGGCTGGGAGGATACTTCAGGAACAATGTGTTTGTTTTGTAAGCAAGACAACGCATAGCAACACAGGTACAAATTCCAGGCTTGTGCTATGAAACTGGTCTCTGGTATTAGGCGCGTTATGCAACAACAATTATAATTATCCAGACTGGAAAACCTGCAAACCTTGGGGAACACCACCGCTATCCACGATATGCTGCCTTACTGTAACAAACCCAGTGGAACAGAAGGTATCTGGATTGTCGAGGGCATTGGAAGGCAGAGAAGGCCGAGTACAAAGGAGGAGGAAGGAAGAGTTGCCATAAGCCCCTACAAGGGTTAGAGAAACCCAGAATGTGAACAAGAACAGAGGGGTTAAATGAGCACAAGGAACCCAAAGATTGTCATTCACCAGACCACTTGGAGGAACTCCCAAGAGCCACCTAACGATAGGGGTTACCAATACCCTTAAGATATGAGACCTTGGGAAAGACCTCGGAAATCCAGGGTGGCTAGAGAGGCCGAATAACCACAAAGAACAAATACCCGGGGAGCATAAAGATTCCCAAGATGTGAAGCAAGTGGGGAAAGGTCACTATAAGTTGTGAGAGGGGGATCAGGGAAGCATATATACACTTGAAGAAATTCATGTTTATTCAGGGCCTTTCTTTATGGAACGAAAGGAAACTTTGAGCAACTGCCAAGATGTGTTAAAAAGAACCAAGAGCAGTTTTTTTCTACAGACAACCCAGAACCAGGAGAGGCTCCTTAGCCAGAGGAAGCTCGGGGTGAACTCACGGACTGTAGGGCACTCCGCCTATTTTTTCTTTTATATTTTCCTAAGTCGTATGGCCAGTTTAGCAGATCGGTTTGGACAAAGGGCTGTTTTTCTGTTTTCACTATTGAAGAGCACCTTAAATATAGTTTTAATAGGAAGGGAACTCCATTTTAGCAATAGAGCTACAAAAAAGGCATGTCCTCTGGTCCAAGTCCTTCTTGCCACAGGCACCACAGAGAATGCATACTTTGAACTGAATGAGCACACCCAGTTAG
This sequence comes from Ambystoma mexicanum, assembly GCF_040938575.1. Classification (NCBI taxonomy): domain Eukaryota; kingdom Metazoa; phylum Chordata; class Amphibia; order Caudata; family Ambystomatidae; genus Ambystoma; species Ambystoma mexicanum. Next base: position 302,792,729 of record NC_090923.1, on the reverse strand, counting down.
GAAAGGAGTGGGGTCTTAAATGCCACTTGGGCTCTTTAAAACAGGCCAGCGGTACAGTACCACATCAGTACCCTTCTAAATGTATAGACTTTTTGACATCGAACTGTAAATCTGGCTGCTTTCGTCGTCAAGCTTGAGATTGATTGATTTATTTATTTATATAGCGCTTTACACCAAGGCACTGTACAGTTGGACAAAATAAGTCAGAAGATGAGTCGAGGATGGCATGGACTGGATGCAAGGACTCATTGCAGTTTAGCTGCAACTGCTTTTGGGTTGAAAACACTGGTAAATAGCAGGCGATGTCGGGCAGCAGCCTCGTGTGTGGAGAATCGAAGAACTTGCCTTCGGTGAGCAGGCTCAACTGACTCGCCATGACATTGTGGAACTGCAGCAGAGATGGTTGGGATGCGAGGGAGCTGGTAACCAGGCAGGTGGTTTTGAGGTAGGTCTTAGGCGGTAGTGTGTTGAGGTCAAGGGGGACTCTGGATGTTCACTTACAGCAACTTGGACGACGATAAAGGTGCCAAAACTGCTGGTTCAGAAATGTACGGAGAGCCATGGGGGGAGGGGTTACTTCTTTGGTTCCTGGGTGATCAGGTCCCTTTGAACCCAAGAATGGGCCCTTTTAAATCAGTAACACGTCATACAAGATGGGGATGCAGGATAACACTTACACCAAATTATGAGACCAACTCAGGAAGTTTGGCAAAATGTCTCCTCCGACTGTTTTATTTTCAATTGTCTAAAACATGGAGTTACAACAGACATGAACGGACGTTCAATCGTGCTCTCAAACATTTTGCAGAAAAACCACACTTAAGTACTAAAAATGGGTCATAAGTGACATCATACTACGTGGCAAACTAAGACAAACAGACGAGGAGTTGTGATTGGCTTAAGGGGAACATCTAAGTATACTTTCTTTAAGGGATCGAGTTGCGATTTGGTCTCTACAGTCAGGTGGACAACTTAAGCCCACCCCTAGTGCAAGTCATCTTCATCAGTTACTAGATACACTGTACATTATTGGCTCTCAAACTAGAAGGCCCTTCGTTATATGGCCTTCTACAATTGGTTGGTACGCTTGCACCGTTTTCGAACATTCGGCTCACTTAATCAGCATGTAGGCAGCTACCCCAGGTGCCAGTGGGTGGACTTGACTGTGTCTCCCCACCCAATTAGCCCTACATCTCATCGCTCATGCCTTCTGCCATTCAGTTCATCTTTGAACTTGTCCTTGCAAAGTATCACTGCTACTGAGAATGAAAGGGAATATAGGCACACATGCAGTCCACGTCTGTACGCCCAACTCCTATTTTCATCCTTGACACACGTGACCGGAGACAATATTTCAGCCTGATTTGCAGCATTTAATTGTCTTGAATTAATAAACTTGCACTCATGATGTTCTTTCTTGCTCCTTAACAAGGGCTGATTCATCTTCTCAATTTTCACTTGTTCTTCAAGGATAGAAAAACAGTTCTTGGCTGCTTCATCCTTTAGCACCAGGCCAGACAGCTATTCCAGGCATTTTTCTCGAACCTCACCTGTTTTCTAACTGCAACAAAGCTTTCCGATCCTATTTTCTTCACAGTCCTGAGCTTACTAAATATGGGACACTGATGTCCAGAATTCTATATAATGGTGGCACCGCCTGCAGTCTACTCATTAAGCATAGCCAGCCTTTTGATTACTTAGTCTACTTGCGTTGCTGCATCTGTACAGTTCTAAAACGGCTTGCATTTTCTGCAGTGCTCTTCATTTATTTTGAAATATTTTCATACGTGCAATCTTCATTCCGCATATGAAAGTTTATTTGATTCTTTACTTCGTTGTCAAATTCATAAGGTCTATGCATTTTCTTCTTCGACCATTCTTCTCAGTGCGTCATGATAATTTCTTGTGACATCACCAGCCCCTTTTCGTATTCTTCATGTTCCTTCGGGAACCTCCTCCAAGAGATTGTCATCTCTTTGAGGGTACATCACATAGGGTCTTCTCAATGGATACCTTTTCTCGAAGACTCTGTGGAATTGCACAGCAGATTGGCTCCCTTCTAGCCTTCTGACAGGGATCCAATCTTGACTGCTGTTTCAGAATCGTAATGTCATACTCTGAGTACTGTCTACAGGTAATTGGAAGGTGAACAAAGTTTGTGAGCCCTGGGAAATGCAAACATTGTGAAATTCATCTCTAACTGGGAAGGTCTCTACTGGGTTACTCTACTCCGCCCCTTTCCTCTGTCTGACTGTATCAAATGGTCTGTTAATTAACACCGTGGTGTGACTTCCTTGCGCCTGGCAGAATCTGTGCCTTGAGACACTGGATCTCGCCCAAGCCTAACCCTGTGGGGTCCATCCTGCCTTCCCAGGAGGTGAAGATCCTTTTGCAGGTAAGCTGCAGGCTTTTACTGGGACTCAGCCCAAATGGTTTGTCACAGATATTGAAAACCCAGGAAGCCTGAACAAGGAGCGTCACTAGAAACCAAGCAGATGATAGCATGACAATTGATTTGGCCAATATAATTGTGGAGTCCCAGTGATCACCATCCAATTTGCTTAGATTTAGATTTGTAATTTGCCATCCGATCCTGGGGCCCACAATCATATATCATATCATATAATACAATTTAATTTAGGCTATTTAATAGGCATAGGATTGACAACAGTTTAAGGCAGATCCTGACCTGCTGAACTTTGACTGCCATGTTGCCAAACTCCAAGGCAGCTTCGCAGAGGTGTCGGACAAGCTCAGCAAAGTCCATGCTATGCATTTCTAGCATGGAGCATTATAAATGGGTGGGTGGTCTTGATCAGCGTACTTAATTTTTAGAGATGGAGCTACCTGCAACATTTTATTACTGAATATTGGAAAAGCTCATGCTATTGCACTCGCACAGATGGCATTCCTTTACACACTCACATGTACCTGATACCCCATACGATACCCCATAACGGCAAATGTACTTTTATGCAGCCATCCGTCAGCCCACCCAATAAAATATCAACCCAGGCAATTATACTCCACAACCACCCATCATTTAAGAAAAAAACAAAATCAAGGGATTCATATCCCTTAACTAGTATATGTATAGTTTTTGTCGACTGTCTGGTTAGCGCTAAATTCCTTTCTTAGCTTTTTCTAATGCACAAAAAGGGCAGAGAACATGGTCTGAAGTGCAAGAAATGAAAGGTGACAGCTCCAGAGCAGCAATACATGCATCTGCAAGGTTGGCTCAGGCCACACACTGATCTCAGCAGATAAATTGCTTAAAACATGAAATGGATGCAAACTACATGTCTACAGCAGAGTTGTGCTCTTTCAGACAAAATGGAGGTCTTGTGAATGTAAGCAGAAATGTGACCAGCTCCTCTCCTATAAAATAAGAAATATGGAATACGCCATGCAAACCTGGGCATACATGAACACAATGGTACACAGCTTGTCGGGGAGTATGCCATCTTTAAAGAGGTCCATTCCTTTCTTTTTTCCATTGCTGTATAATCTGGCGGTGAACATAATTCTAGGGAAGATCTTAAGTTACTTGGAATACTCACCATCACACAAATCACCTTGGAAAGGCATCCCTTGTCTGCTGGGTGTCACCTGTCTTGAGGTTTGTGGCTTCTTTTCTGTTGAATTCTCTACGAAATGTAAGAAAGCAGTCTGACCAGTTTCTGCAAAGTGATCGAAGCATGGTAATTGCTGAATGATTTCCCAAGGAAGATTCATTGATAATGTTCTCCTCCCCTCCCCCGCCATGCACAATGAGTTAACATTAGATCTGCATTAATTAAAGGGCCAACCTACTTCGTAATGCAAAATACTGATGTGTACAGTCACTTTGTGAAGAGCCAGCACCAAAGTGACAACGAGTGAACGCTTTAAGAATGAGAGGGCAGTTCCCTCCATGCTCCTCAGCCATAACCTGGAGAAGAGATATGGACCGAGATGATATGTGGCTGCAAGCAGAGACCTTTTATGGGAAGGCAAAAGGGGTACTTGCCCAGGGCCCCCACCCCTTGGAGGAGGCCCATAGGGCTGCCTGATCTGAAGAAGTAAGATTCCATTGTTCACCAGTTTCAAATAGCACACGTCAGGATATTTTATGGGATGCTGCTGTGGCTCTAAACCCATTGCCTTTCTGTTTTGACAAGTACATTCTGCCTTGATGAATTCATCATGTATTGCTTTCTGTGTTCACTGTGGTATACATAGCTTGTGTGTTCCTTACAGCACAACTCTGTAGTATTCTTTCCTTCCTGTGGGAATTATGTTCATCATGTGCAATAGGCAACATTGAAATGCATATTGATAAATTGAGTGCCACAATGGTTCAAAAGTTAGCTCAGTGTGTGAAGCACCCCTTGCAGGGATGTGCTCATATGCAAAATTAGAATCACATTCCAGCAAGGCTGGCTGGGCCTTTCCTATGTCTGAAGTCTATAAACCTGCCTGGATATGTACTTGGTTTTGCAGAACGGCATCTGGTATTATCAGCAATGTACCTGCACCAGATAGGGGTTGCTATAAAAACACATCTGTATGGTGAAGGTCTAGAAATTGGTTTGTTCAGTGGGTGTGTTGTAAAACCTAGGCAATCGCCTCCAATGATGGCATAAACTGTTAGTCCAAGAGGTGAATACGTTTCCAAATTCAACACTATGGAACAAAAGCATTCATGCTTGTATCCTGGATTTGCCAGCAGACGATCCTAGTCAAATCATTGAATATATCTTACATTATTGTGCTGTTTTATGTGAGGTTTGCCTTCTTGCATACTGTTGGTATCGTTTAGCCCATTACTTGATCTTTCTTCTTATGTCGGCCATTTGGGTGGAAGGGTTGGTAGACAGAAGAAAACGGACCAGATGTTGCCGGCCTCTGGCAGGCATATTTTAAGGTCTGCTTGTTTGACAAAAAAAACGGGTTGCTTTTTGGTAAAAGTCAAAGGTTTTTATGCATGTTTATAAATGTAAATGACACAAGCCATAGTTTTGTAAGTATTTTTAAAGCTTTAAAATACAGAATACAAACCCAGTTAAATTTGTTAAATCACGTTGATTGGTATGCTGGCACTTATATACTTCCCTTGATGATGGTGAGAATGAAGCTAGAATCATTCCCATTTTGTATAACACCCTGCTATAATATTTTGTTTTAAAATGGTCGTGTTTGGTAATGTGTTTGGTGTAATTTCCAAGTCTGTTTTTATAAAAAGATTCTTTTTCCAGTTCTTACCATGAACTAAAACAAAGTGTTCAAATGCAGAAATTGCAGAGTATGCACAAATCCCAGCTTCATCGCTTCGTGATCCTGGGCATCTAATTTGATCTTGTAATATTGCCAGTCCCTAAACCTTCCAAAATTATCAGCCCTTCAGAGTGATTTCTTTCTCATGGTATGATCTTCATAAAAGCCTTATTCATGGTTTCACTGTCTTTAGGGTTGCTTCCACTTTAATAGTGAGCATATTTATAACGCACACCACAGGACTTTGTTACTTTTGATATCTAATGGCATCACTATTTGAAAACCATATCCCACTTCTAATCTCAGTCTGTCTGGCTAAAGACACCTTCCTGGTAGCTTCTAATCTGCATCCGCTATCCATGCTACGGTATGTGTAGCTTTCTCCTTCCTTCCAATTGGTCTCCTCTGTCCATGCATGAGCACTTTTGCATTCTGTGAGGCCGCTAATGTGAGTTCTCTGTCTATTATGGGTTACATGTACCTTTTACATACGGTCCTGCATAAAAATACTACGTGCTGCATACCTCGCTGTATGCTATTGAAAAAAAGTATCCTATATGTACTAGAACATAACCTCTTCGTAGACTGCTAATTTTGGTCTTCAAATGCTACTGGTTTATTATTCTGATTAGAGCAAGAAGGAAGAGGGTAAGGGGACTTAGAGGGAGTAAAAACGCTTATTATGCTGCGCGACAACATATCAACCTATAGGTTGTGAGCGCGATGGGTGGAGGGGTGCAACCAGTATTCTTGATCCCTTAATTCCTTTGGTTTGGTGGAGGGGGCCCCAAAGTTGTCTGTGCCCTCGGCCCCAAAAGTGGTTAAGATGGGCCTGGCTGCAAGGTGAGCACCTCATTGAGAGAAATATGCAGACTCATTTGACCAAGCAATATGCCACCATTTTAAGTGATATCTCTGGCTATATTGAGGAACTCCACTTAACTGCCTTCCAAATTCTGGTCGAGGATTCTCATACCCAATGTGAACCTACATTTTCATGATCTTCATAGTTGATAGAATATTTGCTTCATGCTTAACTGGGCCTGCTCGGACAGATGCTGGAACTGCAACAAGAGATGCACTTCCGCTCATCTCTTGGGTCTTTGTGAGCAGGTGATCTCCCTCCAGCCCCCAGCTCTGCATTTTCTAAGGTCACGCTAGTAAATGTAAGCTCAACCTCCAATTAAGTTGCTACCAAACCCGTGTGCAGTAGACTTACTGTTTGTATGTTAAAAATAACTCTGTTCACTGATTTGCACCATATTGTTAAAAAGTAATAATGTTGACCTTTGGGTTCCTGGTTTGATGTATCCTGTTAAAGGAAAACAAAAAATGATCTATTAAAAAAAAGATTGACTTTCCCATGGACTTTAACAACAGACAACCATTCATTCATCCTATCATTCTAATCATTAATTTGCTGTGCATTCGTTTGTACTGACCTAGTAATATATGAGCTTGCTCCATCCTCCTTGGTTGGTATGTGCTGAGTATTTTGCAAATGGTTTGAAGGTCCTGTTCCCTGTGCTCGTTGCCTCTTGGTATAGGTCATACCTTCTCGATGCCACTTTTCTTTGGTTTGAATATACGCACCATGCATTCAGTCAAACCCTGCAGGGAGGTGATGGCAGGTTTAAAATGTAACAAAATTTAGCAGAACCATATGAAATACTGAACTGTGGACCAGTTTCAGATTTAAATACACTTAACGGGACATGTGTAGTATTTAACTAACACAAAGTGCATCTATAATACTTTTCCTGGAATGGTAAGGGTAGTTACTTTCTGTTTTAGCATGGATCTAGTTTCACTTATGATTTTGCCAGACCACATAACTTCGTTTGGGGAGTGCCACTGGCGTGATTTGTATTTTTAACGTGAAATGCTCTTACCCAGATTTGTTTTCTTGGATAATGTATAAATGTCTTTTTAGCTTCTGAGTTTTTGGTTTAATTTGTACCTTGTGCCTTTTTTAAATGGTAGAGACACTCATATACCATGGCGGAACACTCAGAGGCCTACATCTTGATACAATGGTTAATAGTTCAGCAGGAGGTTCAAGCTTCCCCTACATTGCTGCAAAACTGTGGAATGACTCCTGCCCCCCGCCCTAAGGGCCGAGAAATCTTATTGGATCTTTCGCTGTGCTTTCAAAACCCGTTTTTTCTCTTAACATACCACACACCCTCAGTACTGTAAATCTATTCTTCACTCTTTTCAGCAATGTCTGTTACTTCTTTTCCTTCTTGCTTCTTTGCTTATTTGTTCTTCTCTTGTTTTCCTATTATGCCTGTATGACATAGCGTGCTTCCTGACTTGTGCCAGCAACTGCACCTCAATGCCTCAGGGTTGTTTGAGCGCTTTACAAATGAAAAAAAATAATTAAATACATATTTATGCTGTTCGCTCACCCTGCCGTGCACTTGTCAGTCCATGGACTCTCGAGTCATGCAGAAAACAAGGCCTAATTCAATAACGTTTAGAATGTTGCACCCCCATATTAACAGTGGGCAAGATAAGATTGCTGTTCGGATTGATGTTTTAACTTGGGTGACTGCGCTTCCTGATCCCCAGCTAAGATGAAAACGAATCCAGTTTTTTTTACATGAAGCCTTCACTTGCTAGATGGATCTTGGAACTGTGAACATAAACCCCAGTGGTTTGGAAAGTTTCTCTAAGGCCAGACTAATTAACTCACCTAGGAAATAGGTGGCATTTTAGTTTACATCTGAATTGCTGGATCTGTTCTCTACAGAAATTGAGATGCCATTGAGTAATCAGGGGGCATGTTGAAGTGCTCAATGCAGAGAGACTTAAACAGAATCCTAGTGGCCATTAGGAGACTGTGCCATGTGGGAGAGCTATAGTCTCCCGTCCCCCTTTCAGTAAACTTCTGCTGGATTCTGGATAAACTGCAGACTACGTAGGGTGTACTTGGGCAACACCAAATAAACATTGCTGCAAGAAGCCTGCTTGATATAAAAGCATCCATGAAGGGAACTTGGTGGAAATAAAAAAGTAATCTAGAAATTGGTGCATCATATGCAGGGAAGTCACTGCCCCAACTGTCTAGCTCATAAGAGTAAGGTGAATTAAAGAAGAGAATGGGGTGGGGGTCAGAAACCAGCCACCTTGGGCCCCAAGTATAATGGATGTAACTTACGATGGTGAATTACAGTTAGTTTTTGGTGGTAGAGTTGGCAAAGCATAGAGTGGGTTTGGACAGGGGACTGAATCTATGTAGGACATCTTGACAAGCCATTTAAAATAAATGAAGAACCTTATCATAGACATGGGGCTAGTTCAGGTTTTCTTTTCTTTAATAAACACACTTGAAACAGGTCTTGATGTCCGCGTCCTACCTACCACAACTGGCACACATGTTGTGACAGGAGTACTGGCTACTAACATACATACTTTATTTTGAGCATTCATTATTAATATGCCATCCTTAAATATTGCAACAAATAGCACCTGGGAGTACTGAATACTGACACCATACTTGAATCTTACTGGTGTGGGTACTAAAGACTGCCTTGAACCCTCTACCGAAGCCCTAATTGCTTTGATGAAGATTTGAATTCTAGTATAAGTGGCTGGATGTAAGTTATGATTTGGCATTAATCCTCTCTGCTTGCTGGGATACCACGTCCAGGTTCCAAGAATTAATGGTGTTAAGTATTGTCCCTGGAGATGCTGCACCCTGCGAAAATGAGCCAAGACTCCCCGAGTCAACAACTTGCTGTGAAACCTTAGTATACTGAGAATGTGAGTTCATAACGAAATGAGGCGAACACTTATGGTAATGTGGAAACAGTTACTAGAATTAAAGTTGGCCTGATACTTTAGTCCTATTAATCCGCAGCTACTGCTTCATTGCTATCTTGCAATGGGTGCACTGCTAGTAGATGGTAAGGTACTTACCTGCAATAGGGGTCAATATTTATTTGTTGGGTTTTTCTACATGGCTACTCTGAGTCGTCACCTTAGGTTAGAGAAATGCCGTCCATGGCACTTTCTTTCCATTTCAGTGATTGTCATAAGTAGTTTACTGTATGGTTTATTTCATGCGTTTTCCTGATACTGTACATCTCTACAGGCAAACTCATTTCGTAGACCCTTATGACACATGTTTTCCTAACTTAATGAACAAATCATTTACATGGCAAAAACCATCCAGGTCTAGGGACACCTCACAGGGAATAATATAAAATGCTCTGGGAAGAAACGCCAATTCTGTGCAAAGGTTTGATGTGGATCCACCTTGTTCTGCTCGAAGACATCACTTCCTGTGACAAAGGATTGAGTTTATGGTCAAACTTTGATTGCATGGGCAGCCTGTAGGGATGGGGCAGCACCTGATAGTCTTGCCTGTTAGACTGACGTAATAAGATGTTGCCACCAGAAGAAAAGGGATTGTGAGCCGAAGAAAGAGCAAAACTACCTCAGAACGTTTCTAAGGTAGGATGCAGGAGTGTCCATCTCCGCAGTCCACAACCTGGAGAAAATGTCTTTGAGGTACCTGGTGCTAGTAAACAACGTATTATGTCTCAGAAGGAACTTGAATAGGTGATGGCCTATGGTATGTCGTTTTGTAACTCGAGGGTTTAGAAGGTTGGAGCAGGGATACAGGGAGTACTCAATGAATTTTGAAGTGTCTGCAACCGAACGTGACCGGGTTGATTATCTTTTGGATGAAATAAAGCCCGATTTAATGGGGTTTGAATTTATGTGAAGGACCAGGAATGGTGATGTTCTTGGTAGACAGCCAGACATTTTGTCCCATAGAATTGGTGTTCTTAGTGTCGATCAGTGTATTTCTTTGCCTTTTCTTGACTCAGCCGAAGATGATCCAATAAATGTGACTGTTCCCGTTCTCCAGCATGGGGTCTAGCATGGAATCACATGCTCATGAATATTCCCTGTCGTCATGCTGGGAATTCTCGGGAAAAGAGAAAAGTTTCACTTACAAACTTTATTTCTCCTTTAAACCAATCATTGTCCTCTGGGTCATACTGCCCCCATCCAATGATAGCCCTCCACCTAAGCCCCTTCTCTGGCAGCCATCTTCAGATTTTTTACCACACGCTTCAGTTTTGGGAGTTCTCGAGTTTGCTATGTGAGCTACTTCTATGTTTTTTGTTTTCCACGGAAAAAGGTTCTATTTTTGTTCCAAAAGAGCCTGTGTGCTCTTTTCTCCGTCTGCCGACAGCAGGGATCCTTTGTCGGTGAATTTCAGCGCCCCTCAAAGATTCCAGAAGGTAATTGTGCCTACTTTGCACCCTCTGACCATGACAGAGGTGGAGGGAAGGTCCCTCTTTGAACCCTACACCAAGTGCGGGCTACGGAATAGGTTCTCCAGGACGACAAGAGACAGGCACAGTAGAAGGTGGCGTGCCTTAATGCTAAGTCCTCTGCCCTGTACCCTGAGAAGGGTCATGCCTCACCCAGGACCGGCCGGTCCGAGGAGCAGTCTTCTAAGTCCTTTTAGGGCGCCTCATCCATGGGAGCCCAAAACAAGATCAAGGACTGCAAGTCCGAGTCCACAGGATTCACCGCAGAAGAGGGTCCCAAGGTGGACCGGGTGCGATCAACATCACCCACTGCCTTCATTGCCCGACGGAAATCGAGCTCCTCCTCTAAAAGGAAATCAAATAACTGGTTAAACTGCGGGAAAAGTCAGAGAAGCCACGGACAGAAGAGAAGGAGGCCGAACAGCCCAAGCAGGCCCAATCGGCACAGGCTAAGACTTTGTCGACGTTAAGAGTTGGTTGCAGCTGCTATCATGACTGCTAAGGGAGCTTACCCCTGGGAAGGTAGCTCCTGCAGCACAGAAGGTATCCCCTGCCTCAGGGCGCAACACCTCTGCAGTGACTTTGGCAAAGTCTGCTGGCACGCCAGAAGGGGGCGAACTTGCTCAGGTCGTCCCCAGGCAACTTTTCAGCCTCCAACGAAGAAGAGGATGTGTCATCCAACGCCCATTTCAGCCTCCACATCCGCGTCTGGTCCCTTAACCCCCAGCAGACCCAGACACACAGATGAATACGGCCACAACTACGGACAGCAATGAGGCTATCACTGCAGCAGACGGCAAGTCTCCTCATTTGGATGCACCACATAGGGCGTCCCCACCGGATGAGGTGTGGTCATTCCACTCCATGATCTGCAGAGCCTCAGCTATTTCCGCTTGCGCCCGATGAAACCAGGAAGGAGGGTTTCTTGTACCAGAGGTGCAAGGCCAAGAGGAAGACTATCATGGCAGTGCCCCTTCTGTAGGAAGAGGGCCTGGCCCTCATTAAGAACCTTTGTATGGCTCCAGCCAAACGGATAGGCTGGAGAAGAATTATCAGGTGCCGGACTCTGCACCCAAGTGCCTGAGGTCGCAACCATCGCTGGAATCGGCAGCCGCGAGAAACGGTCGGCTTATCCATCCTCCTCCTCGCTCCCTCCGGACAGCGAGGGGAAGGACGCCATGGGAAGGAAGGTGATTTGTACCGCAGCGTCCACCATCAAGGTACCCAACACACTGGCAATCCTAGCAAGGTACGACAGGGAGCTGTGGTACAAGGAGGGGCCATTCTGGAGTTCCTCCCCGATTATAAGAGGATGGAAGCAATCGCTCTTTCCCAGGAGGGGGAGGTAGCGTCTGAGCATGACATTACGTCGCTGACACGGGTGCCGGCAGATGGGGAACGGTGTAAGTCTTCGACAAGGCTGGATGAAAGCCACAAATTTCCTGCAGGAGGTCCAAGCGAAGGTGTTGGAAATGTGCTTCAACAGAGAGAACTTGTTTGGGAAGGTAGTCTGAGTCCCTCCAGGCAATCAAGGCGGATAGACGGCCCGTTCCCTGGGCACTCTCCAGCAGCAGCGCTCTTGTTCTCGCTCTTCCAGTGGAAAGTCGAGCAGGTCTTCCAAAGGTTTCTCCTCTTCGTACGGTTAGCCCTCCAGATCCATGACTCGGGAAGCCTACAGAGGTCATTGCCAGACCTACGGTAGCGGAGGACAGCGTTGCCCGCAGGCCAAGATGCTGGCTCCAAAACAGGCCTTAACTGGCTGGGACATCGGGACCCCACGCGTGCACCTCGGTGGGCAACCAGCTGATTAAGTTTGTCAGCGAGTAGAAGAATATCACCACCAACAGATGGGTGTTGGATGCTCTTGCAGAAGTGCACACCCTGGAGTTTCAACGCAGTTGCCAGTGGATCCATCTGATTACCCGTCAGAAACAGCACATCCCTCAGCTCCTGGACGGGATACGGGCCATGCTGTGAGAAGGGGCGATAGTTCCCCAACCGCCCCAGAGCTCCGGAGTCTATTCTATATACTTTCTGGTCAGAAAGAAAACAGGGGGCTGGAGGCCCATCCTAGACCTGCGATGTCTCAACAAATACTTGAAGTCCCAAAAGTTCAGGATGGTCATGTTGCAGGACGTGCTTGGCCAACTGGACGAAGAGGACTTCTTGAAATCGCTGGACTTGGAGGACGCCTATTTCCACGTCCCCATTCACAAGAATTATTGAATGTTTGAGTTTTGTAGTGCAAGGTCAGTACTACCAGTTCAAGGCTCTGCTTTTCGGATTGACGTCAGCCCCCAGAGTGTTAAAATGCCTGGTATCAGTGGCGGCCCATCTACGTATACGGGGCATACACATATACCCGTACCTCGATGACTTGCTCATCCAGACCCGCTTGTGGGTGTTGGCCGCTGGCCACCTAAGGGGGACTGTCCAGCTTCTGACGGATCTGGGATTCTCCATCGACTATCTAAAGTCCTGCTTAACACCATCGCAGAACGCGCTGTTCCTAGGAGCCAGACTCAATACAGTGTCCTGCCTGGCGTTGCCCTCGGAGTAGAGGGTTGCGGCCATTCAAAGGAAGGCGCAGCGGATGTTGATGAAGACAGCCATGGTGCGGACCATCAAGTCATTGCTCGGCATGATGTTGTCCTGCATCTGCCTCATACGACTCTGCAGGTTGCAAATGCGACCTCTTCAGGAGTTTCTGGACGCTTTCTGGATACAGGTGTCCAGAAGCTTCACAGACAAGATCCTGCTCGACGAGTAGCTCCGTCGGGCGATAAGGAGGTGTGGCATCTGCTCCAACATTGCCCAGGGCACAGGGTTTCAAAACCCTCCATACCAGGAGACGATAACTATGGATGCTTCCCTGGAAGGCTGGGGGGGCCACACCAGATGTCTGCATGCCAAAGGCCTGTGGCTGCTGGAGGAGAAGGATCTCCTTATCATTGTGGAGCTACAAGCAGTGTTCTGGGCCCTCAAGTCGTTCCTTCCGTCTCTGAAGGGCAAGGTGGTAAGGAACTTCACGGACAACACCACCACCATGTTGTACATCTGGAAACAGGGGGGCACTCTATCCCCAGCGATCTCTGAGGAAGCGCAGGACTTGAGGCGCTGGGCCGTCGGACAAGAGATGTTCCTCGTCCATCTTCACCTAGCGGGAGTCAAGAACCATTGCAGACTCCCTCAGCAGGGAATTGCACTCCTGCCACGAGTGGGAACTTTTACAGGACAAGGTTGACCGCATGTTTGCCAAGTGGGGCACATCAATCTGTATGCGCCAGCAGCGAACTCCAAATACCAAAGAAGTTTGCCAACAGATTTCAACCAACCGAGGAGCTTGGGGGACACATTTTCCTTCACGTGGGAAGGGATGTTTCTGTACGCATTTTCACCTGCTCCGAGTCATCAATGCACTCACTGTGCCATTGCCCCGGCGTGACTGAGGCAGATTTGGTATCCGGACCTTCTCAGCCTGTCGGTGTCGGCCACTTTGGTCTCATCGACTCGTCAAGAGGTTCATCAAGGGTCTTTTTCAATCTTTCCCGCCAGTGAAGGCTCCTGGCCCGGTGTGGGAACTAAACGTGATTCTGAAGAGGCTCATGGGGGCCTCCTTCGAGCCTATGCACCAGGCCCCTCTCAAGTTCCTCTCGTGGAATATGTCTTTCCTTCTGGCCATCACCTCCGCCAGGAGGGGGTTGGTGAGATCAAGGCCTTATCCTGCAAACAACAATACCTGACTTTCCACGTGTCGATGGTGATGCTGCGAAAGCACCCCTCTTTCATGCCAAAGGTTCAGTCTGAATTCTAACTCAACAAATCTTTGGTGTTGCCTGTTTTTTTCCCAAAGCCTTTGTCATCAGCTGAAAGTGCATTGCACTCGCTGGACGTTGCTCATGCCTTGAAGTTCTATGTGAAATGCACAAAGAGTTTTCAGAAGACTTCACAACTGTTTGCGAACTTTGGTCATGTGAACCATGTGAAGGCCTTGTCCAAGGCTTTATTTCAAGGTGGCTCTCTGGCTGCATCATGCACTGTCATCGGTTGGCAAACTAACCGCTGCCCAGCTGTCAGAGAACCCACTCCACCAGAGCAATCGCTGCGACAGCGGCGTTCCTGTCTGGTGTGCCCCAGCTGGACATCTGCATGGCTGCTACGTGGAGGTCCACACACACCTTCACGAAATTCTGCTGTTTCAGCAGGGATTCCAGGAAGGAGTCCATGGTTGGCCAAGCAATGCTACGCAACTGGTTTTCTTAAGATGAGTCTGTTCCAGAGGTAAGAGTTAATTGCTTCTGTTGAGCCTTGCCACCTCCCGTGGTTGTGTAATGTACTGCTATGCATTAGTTCTTCATGAGCATGTGAAATACAGTTTGCAAGTGAAAGTGAAACTTTTTTCTTCTACCGAGGATGCCCAGCCTGATGACTGGGAATATTCATGAGCATGTGAATCCATGCCAGACCCATGCTGTAGAACAATAGTTAAAGGTAAGTAACTTAAACCTTGTATGGCATTGATCTATTCATCTGCAGTGGGTACACGGGTCATTCGTATCGGATCCACCAGTTAAATTCTGGTATGTTTTGCAGCAATATCCAAATAAGGGTGAGACTCCAGTGGCGATATGGAGAGAATTGTTTAAAGTGCATTCGGGAAGAGGTAAAAAGGTGACCCATTCAGATTCATTCTGACGGCAATAACATATGAAATTAAATATTGATCAAGATTTTGATGGAGTCCCTCATTTTGTATATCACTCCGAGGATGTACAAGTGTATGTTTACCCCCAAATGTTGATGGTTTTCCAATACCTGAACTGGAATTCGGTTCCTTGGTCAGAGACAATGACCTCGGGTAACCCATGACTGCTGTGGGTAAAGCGATCAATGGTTCGAAAGGAATCCATTATGGACCATATGGTTATACAGCCTCTGGAGGTAGTATGGTCGGTGACGAAATCCATATTTTAAGGTGTGTGCCAAGACTGGGAGGTTTGGGGGAAGTAGTTGGAGTAGTCCCACTGGTCGTTGTATTAAACTCTTGTCTCTCATGCAGGTCTCACATTCACTTGCATATTGTTGGGTGTCTTGACATATGGTTTTCAACCAAGCATACCGTTGTAAAAATTCTAGGGTTTTTCTCTGTCAGTAGTGTCCTGGTAACGGGCTATCAAGCACTAGGCCAGTAGTTGCGTTTGTTCTCTCTGTTTAGGGACCTATAGTTGTTTCTGATGAAGCAGAAGTCTGTCTATTTCTTGAGGGTTGGTTGTTCTGCAAAAATTGCGACCCATCTGTGGAGTCACAGGACGATCTTAAGGGATTCCTCTACAGGAGTTGTTAATGATAATGCCACCTTCTCTGGTAGGATACATGGAAGTCCCTGTTCTTGAGTTTCGAAGGTAGGAAAAGTGGAAGTGTGTCCGCTTTGGTGTTTTGTTGCCCTAGTTTGTAAGTGACCACGAAGTCGATCAGCTGAAAAAGTGCCCCCCCAACACCCTGGATTGTCTCCGATTGGTGCAACAAGCTATCTTTTGAGACCGCACAGTGTGATGGTCTGTAATGTCTGTAATCATATGTAGGGCACCTTCCAAGTAGCGCCTCCAAAATAAATGCATCCTGGATGGCTAAAAAAATTGTCAAAGATAGTGTAATTTATCCCTAATGAGGCGAGTTTTGAGAATGGAAAGCAAACGGGATGGAAATCGGAGTCTGGTCGCTTCTGGGAAAGAATTGCTCTCACTGACATATTTAAAGCATCAATTTTAACCACATAAGGAAGATTGGCTACAGGTAATGGCAAAACAGGAGGAAATGAAAAAAACTGTTTTTATTTCAAGAAGGCTTCTTTAGCTAACTGGTCCCAGTCACATTTAACCTTGTTTTTGAGTAATTTCGTTAAAGGAAGTACTACCGTTGAATAGTTAGCAATATAGACGATAGTAATTTGCAAAGGCTAGAAAAACACTGTAAATCTTTGTGGTTTTGGGGTGTTGCCCATTCCATGACTGTACTCACATTTTTGTAGTCCAGATCTACCCTTGTGGGTGATCGTTCATGTCCTGAAAAGGAAACTGTAGTAGTATGGAAAGCACATTTGGTCAATTTTGCATACAATTGATGAGTATTTTTAGTAATTCTGGTCTGGCACATGTTGGACATGCTGTGAATTTGATTCAGAATTTATCAGAACATTGTCCAGATAAATCACAACAAAATAATCCAAAATGTCTCTGAACACATCATTGAGGATAAACTATTGCAATGTTACAAAGTCCAAAAGGCATAACCAGGTATTTGTAATGCCCTCCTCTGGTTCAGAATGAGTTTTTCCACTCGTTGCCAGGTTATATATGCACACTATATGCGCTTTGTAAATAGTTTAGTGTAGATTTGCACCCCTTGAACTTGATATATCAAAACTGGTATCCAGGGTAATTATCTGTTTTTGATAGTGTTACCGCTAATTTGTTGATGATCAACGAAGGGCCTTAATTCAGTACATTCCTTATTGGTTATGAACAAGATTGGTGCTCCTGCAGGTGAGGAGGATGGCCTTATAAACCCTATGGCAAGGTTTTCTTTGATATAATCTAAGTTTATCCAGCATATTTTCTATGCAGAGACAACATTTCGGCTTCCTTAGGCTCAAAGACATCTTGGTAATGTGGTATTCGTTAGGTAGTATTTCTACTGCGGTGATTGTCTGGATTTGAGGAGGATTTCGAGTCTCGCTCATGTTCAGAGTAGGAGAAGCAACAGAAGATTCCAAGTGGCAGAATTCCGCACAGTGAGAGGAACTGAACTTAAGAACTCCCTTGCTCCAATCCATTAGAGAATTGTGGTTAGTCAACCGTGGCATTACCAAGATAACCTGGAAATAGGGGGCATCTATTCAATCAAAGGTAATCCTTTCATGGTAGTTTGTCCAACAGCTCATGTGAAAAACTGCAGTTTGATGGGTGATTGGTCCCGTCGTCGGTACAGAACCATCTATGGAACGGATGGGTTCCATGTAGGTTTTTGGATTATCCATAACCCTATTTGCTAGCATATTGTCAATCCATAATCTTCCATGTAGCCACGCAATCCATCAATGCTCTGGTGTCAATGAGGGGCTGGGGGGGTGTTCCCTTGTAGTAAACCAATGCCTACGTACAGTTGATTTATAATATTCATGGGCGGGGGGACTGGGATTGGGTGCCGATTAGCCTGATTTATTCAGGACTCGGTTTGTTTCCTGGTCTCTTGGGGCAGGCCCTGACTGAATGGCCTAGCTGTCCACAATAAAAACAGAGGTTGAACTTTCACCTGCGTTTTTCATTCAGGAGTTACTGCATCTGTCGTGGGGGAAGGTATTACTTGGACAATATCTTTGATATCTTCTCTTAGACCTCTATGAAACACTGTGGCTTTGACATCTTCATCCCATGCTACTTTGCATGCCAAATACTTGAAACGTGCTAAATAAGGGATGAGGACTTTCTTCCCTTGCTGAATATCTAGGAGCTCATGTCTCATAGAATAATTACAAATGTTTGTTTCAAGCATTCTTTAGTAAGATGCTACAAACTCTTCATACTGATTGAGGATAATGTCTTGGCATGTTATCCACAGGGATGCCATATCAGCTCTGGCCCTTTCCAATTCATCCATATGAAGGCCATATTGGCACTTCCCACAGCGTACAACTGTGGGCGATTCATAAAAATAGAGCAGACTGTGTCATGAATCTTTGGAACTTGTCAAGGTTCCCAGAGTATTTAGTCGGCATAGGGGGTGAAGAAATGTGAGCTCCTACGCCAGAGCCAGAGTAGAAGGGTTTGGTTTCAGCTATATCTATATTGGAATTAGCCCATGTTTGAGTGTTCTGTGTAAGACTTTCCCGTCCCATTGTGTTTTCATCTTCTGTCCCACTGTTCCTTTCTCACTTAAACGATGTACGGTATGTTGGGGGGTAGTGAATTGATTATCCTTTCTGTATAGACATGCCTGTCTGCATGGTGTGTAAGGCTGCAGCCATATCGCTAGTGGGATTCTCCTGATGGTCTTGCCTGGTAGACGGGCATAACGAGATGTCACTGCCAGACAAAAGGGGATTGTGAGCTGAAGAAAAGGGAGCACTTCCTTGAGACCCCACTTGGCATAATGCAGGAGTATCCCCTTTGATCGGGGTTCAGAACCTGGAGAAATTGTCTTGTGAGGTATCTTGAGGTAGTCTGGTCTGGTTGTTTCTGTGTGTTAGGAAACAAGAGTAGTGTTCATCTTATCTGTCCTTATGTAATGGATTCCCACTCTCTTGTCCCATCATGTCTGTACTACATGAGGTATCTGTGGACCAGACCCCAGATATAGGAACATGGTTGACAACTCCACCAGGTCTCTGGTGGTAACACAAGACTAAAACATGTAGGTGTTCCCTATCTCTGAGATTGGGAATCTCTTTCTATCCCTACTGCAATAAGATCGCATGAAATAACTGGTATAGGCTGCGGCTCATTACGGTAGATTTCCAGATGTCTTGGTGGGTCTTGATAAAGTGGGGCGCATCTGTTGATCAGATGCTGCATCAATGTAGTTCAATCCACTTTATACGGCTGTTCCACAAAGACACAATTGTCACCGTTCTCAACTGACTCATTTATTGTGCCTTGTGCTGTCTCAACAGCTGCCATTTTGGATACAGGCGCCTGGCATCGGATTGCATCAGTTTCCTTTTAGAAAATAACTGCTTCTACCCTTTGACATGGCTGGCGATGGGGATCCCCTCTGAGGACACAGTTCCAACCGGATGGTCATCTCAGGCACAGGTGTCAATGTTCATACTTGCGCTTTGTGCATTAAGAAGGGATGGTTGTTTATTATTATTGTGGTATTTGTGCGCAGACCCAGCTTTGGGAAGCAACAAAGCGCTTTGCAATCAAAGGAGTAAGAATAAGGTTAGGGACCGTAGAAACGAGTGAGAAGGGATGGTATAGTGTCGTTTTTTCAAAAGTAGTTTTTTCAATGTGATTTTTACTGAAAAAATGACATTGAAACACTCATAAAAAAAATATAGGAGGGTAAAAGGAGAAGAGGTAGGGAGCGGGTTGTGGTAAGGATACAAATATACAGCAGTAGGATCTTTAGGGGGGTGAACCCCCCCCAAAAACAAATAATGCAATTTTTTAATGTACATTTTAAAAATGACATTAAAAAAAAGTCTGTCGGCAAGGGGCCATAGAACCGTGGGGATTTAACGGGGAAGGAAGGGCAATAGGCAGCAAATGATCTACAAGCAACCAGGGGGGAAACAGAGGGGATCAGATCACTGTGATGAATCAAGGTAATTTGTCCCTCCTCCCTTTGAGGCTAGAAAGGTGAGCCCACTCCACAAGAAACTCACAAGGAGTCTGGATAAATAGCCCCCCCCCCCCAGCCCCTGAGGACAAGGACTCCTGTTCACTGAGGAACTCCCTAAGCCATTCCCTGTGATGGCATACATGGGATGATCTGACAATCTGATTGGCAAAGCACAACCACATTAAAACATTGGCTGAAGATGAGAATAAAGTATGTCATTTTCATCAAGAGGCTGTCACTCCAAGAAAAAACCTTCAATGGACTGAGATGAGCTGGTTGAAGAGAGAGGACATGACGAATGAAGGAGACCAAGAGAGATGCATATGCTGGAACGGGAAGCCCACTGGCAGTGTAAACCCTGATGGAGGCGGAGCCAAGCAGACGTGCTGAAGCCACAAAGTTCAGATCGACACTGAATGTGAGCGATAGATGCTGGAAAACCAGCATATGCTGGTGGGCAGGCTGCCCGATCAACGACATCAACACCACCCGGTTGAGACGGCAGCAACCCATCCAGGTAGCAGACGGAATACCGGGACATCAAGCGTAATGAGAAATAGAGACTGGTGAGAGTGAGCCGACAAAGAAGTGTCCAGACCAACTGCAGGCCCCATAGACGTTCCCCTGGAAAGATGGGGAATTACAAAAGCCTGAATATAAAATGGTGAGAAATTAGTCCCAGTGAAATGGATGAAATCCTTAATATACAATAGAAGGAAACTTGTCCCAGTAATATTGACGAAACGCTGAATATAAGATTGATGAACTTGAACTATGATAATCTGAGGAGGAGGGGAAACCAGAATACACAAGGGAGTAAGTACATTAAAACTGGGGTAACACTACCATGGGAAGAGAGGGAAACACCATGAAGTGAAGGCGAGACAACCCTATGAGATAAAAGGTACACCGGAGACACCACAGCTGAGAAAGGCAAACGTTATTTACCCCAAAAGATACCCAAGCTAAGAGTATAACTTACAAGAATACCCAAGACCCAAATAGCCTGGATCAAAGAGCCAAACCAAGTTCAAGAAAGGACTTGTCGAGGACAGTCCACAAAGATAGTGAAAAAACAAATCTCTTGTGAGAGAGTTAGTTGGTTCAGAAGGTGACCAGAGACCATCTGTAAATTGGATATTAAGAGGAACTTTATAAAGACCAGTATACCATCAGGAGAAGGGAGTCCTTCTCCTGACCTCAGTTTGTTAGATTAGTGGTAATTTCAGCTACAGTTTTGGACAGCAGACTTCATTTGGACATTTCCTCACGACTGACAAACACCTTTGTTTTTGGTGTAGGTATGTAACACCCCATAGTGCTAGGGAAAGATGGCTCTTATTCCTGTTATTTAATAAACTTGTGTTGGAAATGTCATCAGTGTCTGGGTCCTTCTGACCTGCCACATCACCCAGTCTCAGGTAAGGTGGGGAGAGGACGGTGTTATGGAGGAGGCATTCCTTGAAGAGGAGAGTTGAGCTCCTTCCTGAACTGTAGAAGCGAGGGGGCGAGTCAGATGTTGATGAGAAGGCGGTTCAGGAGTGTTTGGGCATAGGCAGAGATGGCCTGTCTTTTGTTTTTTTCCTTCAGCAAAGTTCAAGTCTGAACATGTCTTATCGTCTGGTGGATCATAGGCCTCAGGAGATGCTGAGTTTCTCCGTGAGGTAACTTGGGGACTTCAGGGTGACAGCCTTGTTAATGATGCAGCAGGATTTGAAAATGATGCAGGCTTGCATCGGGAACCAGTTCAGATCGATGAGGGTCAGGGTGATGTGGTTGAATTTGCAGAATCCTTTGGGTCATGATGCAGCATGCAGGACACATTTCAGGGGAGGCAGGGTAGTTCACGGAAGGCTTTCCAAAAGCACACTGCCACCATACAGGTGGGAAAGGACCAAGGTTTGGACAGCAGATCTGAAGTTGTTTTCAGAGATGAAGGGCTTTATCTTCCTTGCTATGTGCTGTTTGAATGAGAGTTTCTGTCTGTCGAATCCATACCCAGCCTGGGTATGAAGCCTTTGAGATGCATAGCGGAGAGCCAGGTCTGGGTGTCCAGGTTTTTGGTGGTGTTGGTCAGCAGTAGGAATTCTTGGATGGGTTGAGCTTCAGGTAAGCACTAAACATCCACGAGTCGATCAATGAGGCAGGCCTTGAGCCTGTGGATGTCTTTGATGGAGGATATCTTGAGGTAGAGCTGCACATTTTCTGAGTATTGGTGGATGTTGTATGGAGGAAGGAGGGTTTGAAGTTTTGCAGTGTCTCCTTGTAAAGATTGAAGATCTCGGCGGGGGAAATGCTGGATCCTTGCGGGACTCACCTGGTGATGGGTGGAGCTATTTATCTGGAGGAATCCATTTGTGCAATCATGTTGATTAGCGAGGTATGATTTAAACAAGCTGTGTAGGATCTCGCTGATCACCATGCAGTGATGTAGGTTGTCAGTGAGTATCTGGTGGTCTATTGTGTCAAATGCTGCTGAGAGGTTAAGGAGAACTAGGAGGATAGCCATCATCAAGGATTCTAAGGGCATAGACGATCACCTTGATGGTAGCTGTTTCTGTGCTGCATTTGGGTCTAAAGCCAGATTGGTATGACTAAAGGAGTTTGTTAGCTTTTATGTGTTGGAGAATTTTCATGGCTACTGCGTTCTCAAAGACCTTACCTCGGAAGGGAAGATGGGGGACGGGGGGCGGTAGTTGCTGAGGTAGTCCCTGAGGTAATCCGGGTTCATTGGTTTCTCGAGAAGCAGGAAGATTAGTCCGATCTTGAGGAACGAGGGGAAGGTGCCTTGAGTAAGAGAGCTATTGGTGATTGTCAAGTAAGGGAGATGTGCTTCAGTCTGACGTGTCAGTACGAAGGTAGGGAGGATGTCGTCCACATATGATGTGGCTTTGAGGGATGCTAGAATGGCAGTAAGGTCTTCCAACGTGAGTGTCTTGAAAGTTGTTCAGGTGGTTGTGTTAGATGGGATGTGTAGAGTGCATTCAGTTGTAGTGTTGGTGTCTGTGTTGGCGGATCATGCCGATCTTATTGATGAAGAAAGAGTTGATGGCAGTGGATTTCTCGATGGAGTTGCAGAATGGGTGTGTTGGGCAGAGTGTTGATGCATTGCTTGATGGCTTTCATTGTTGGCCTTGGCTATGATGTTTTGGTAATAGTTGGCCTTGGTGGTGGTGATCAGTCACCGCTGTGTAGCAAGGAATTCCTTGAGCAGGGCAAGGTCGGATGCGCTGCAGGATTTTCGCCAAGTCTTCTCTTGTTTTCTGATGGCTCCTTTGTTGAAGTGAGTTCTTGAGTGTACCAGGGTGTGAAAGGTTTAGACTTGAGCTTGTGTTTCACTGGGGCATGGCAGTTGATGTTGGTTGTGAGAGTAGTGTTTAGTTTTTGGTGGTGTTGAGTTCTTGCAGGAGCGAGTCGCAGTCAGAGGTAAATCAGCCCATGTGAAGTGGAGTTTGGTGAGATCTTCCATGAGAGCCTCCACTTAGGAGTTCTTGAATGATCAGAAGGCTTGTTTGCAGGGTGTCCAATGGGTTTGCTTGACTGGTGTCATGTGAATAATGTCAAAGGGGATTGCCAGTTCCATGCAAATGCTGTGTGTTGGCCATGTTTGAGCATGAAGCGCTACTTCTAACCCGTTTTGACATTTAGTCCCACCCTCTTGCTTATGTTCCTTCAGGCAGATGGTCTGCAGTCATGACTCATGGGTGCAGTGCCAGGTGATGGTGTCTTCACTTCGGGGATAAGGAGGAGGGGAAACAGCATGACTGGCCGAGGGTGCTCTTGGAAGAATTTCTTCCAGTATTTTTTTTCAATCCTGACACAATGGCTCCTCTTTACCTTTTTTAGGTTTGGACAGGTGAGACAACCGTGATGCTTTACAGCATATAAAGCAGTTTTGATATCCGGCACATGGGAGTCCTAATGCTGCACTGACAAGTTTGTCATCATTAAAGGGTCAGATCCTAAATTTACAGTAATGCACTTTGACATGCTTTAGCCTTGTTCAGGTTGGACAGTATGTCGGTGTCGGTACAACTCCCTTGCTCTTGCTTTGTGATCTCAGGAAGTGGTGTGAACCTCAATTTTCATCATCTTCATGTTTAATGGATAATGGTGGTTTCCCTACCTTGTACAAACCGGGACCGAGCTTCTGTATACTCCAGTAGTCAATCCACCACTTCACCGGCAGCAGCTCCAGTGCAGGTGCCCTCGCGCCACACTACTCACTTTTTTTTCGGCCCTTCCAAATCCTGCCACTAGCATTTCTGAGGAGTAGGAAGAAGCCCCTCAGCCCCCTTTCTAATGCTTCTTCTGTGTCCACACATCAACTTCTTTCAGGAATGGCAGTAATGTCCTATACTGAAAGCAGGTGGTGCCATGGCTGAGAGGTGTCATGGGAAGCCCTAGCAAGTCGGGGGCATCAGGAATAATGCTGCAATAGTTTACCTCTCGGCTCCTATTAATGAAGAGGACCCAGTGCATGAATGATAGGCGGTACTCTTGTGTATGGGGACTTGGTTGTCTTGTCGCAGGCAGCGTACCACTGACTCGGTTTATGCAGCCACAAGGGTTTGCTGTGGGGGCGGATTCATGTGATGGCAGGCAGAGAGGAAGGCAGGAAAGGCAGATATGGGAGGGGGTGTTCGAAAAAATTGGTCATAACAGGTGGTATTCATGGAGGTGTCTTCCATTGAGAGGTCAAGGCAGAAGGCAGATAATATTGGGCAGAAAGAGATGGTCCATCCCTCAACAACTGGGGCAGTTAGCTCAACGAGTCAGATGACTTGAAAGAGGGGAGGGAGAGAAAAAAAGATAAGCGGGTCTTTGCAGGGGGTTCTGGCTGCAGATCCAGTCTAGTTTAAGACAGGATCCAGTGCGTGAAGAACTACAGGACAAGCGTCTGTGGCGTTATAACCCTGATCTGTTCAGGGTCTGAAAGCTGTGGAATGTGCACTTATGGATATACGTTACAGATGTGCCCTCTAGTTCTGGGCTAAGCGCAGTGGATCTCTGGCCCACCGTGAGCTTCTGCTGCTTCTGCTGTAGGAACGCTGTCTGCTGCTATCAATCAAGGACCCCAAAGAAAACAATTCCTATTTGCCTTTATAAAGCACTTTCTCCAATAGCCTGTGCAGATCATTAAAAGGTACCAAAACGAATGAATAACACAGGGTAAGCAAACCAGTTCAGGGACGTGGAGCAAAATTCACATTTACAACAATTAAATTTGAGTGGGTAGAGACGTGTGGGTGGAGTTAGAGATGTGGATGGGGGTAGAGAGTGGGGTGGAGGGTGGGCGGGGGTAGAGGGAGTGGAGGGTAGAGGTCTGCCGGGTAGAGAAAGTGGAGGTAGGGGGTGGCTGGGGAAGAGCGATTGGAGGTTGGGTGGGTGGGGTAGAGAGTGGGGGTAGGATGGGTGGCATAGAGCCTGGGTGGAGGGGGTGGGTGATGGTAGTTGGTTGGGGCAAAAAACATGAAGAGCAAAGCAGCCTCTGGAATACTTGTCAAAATGTGCCTAAAACAGCCCAAAGAAAACCCATGTAATTGCTGGGGGTAGAGAGAGTGGGTGGGTGTGGGCAGGTCGGTGTACAAACGCAACCTCAAGAGGGGAAAAAACACCCACCCAAAAAAATAGCACAATTTTTGCAAAAAGTAGGCTAAAATAGCCCAATAAGAAATTACTGCGCAGCTCGGAAATGGAAAGCGCAGCACCCAACTTGGGAACTTCATTGGTTAGTATGGCGGAGGAGTTTGGGAAAATATAGATTTTTGTGGTTTGGGAGATTCATGCCATGCCATTGCCCGTTGCTACGCCAACCATATATTCTCGGTTCAGAATAACCATTTTTTTCCCTCTCTCCTTCTCACTCCCTCTCTTCCCCCTCTAGCCCTCTCCTGCCCCCCCTGTAACAATGGTTTTGGCAATTTTGTGGCACACACACCACACATATTCACCAAAACCAAAAAAAGTGGTTTCCTTTCCCCATTTTCAACTACCCAGTGCGGATTAGCCTTGCATGGCCAATTGGTGCCTGCATGCTCAATAAATACAGATTTTAAAAAGCATTTCTTGGGATGGAGAAACAAACCTATTTCGTTGTTTCAGGCTCCTTCCCTACCCTCTGCCGCTCGGGTACATTCCTGGGAAACGTGTACCCTGCCCCTTGCATGCCACATCTCTCTATACGAACGCAGCACTTTTCTTACTTTGTGGGACAAACAAAAACTGTTGCTTGCAGTCTGCCCCCACGGACTCTTTTAACAATAATAATGTATTTCTTATATAGCGCTGCAGGCTGATTGGTCTCAGAGCGCTGAAATAACAGAATACATTATCCCACATTTGGTACTAAATGTATCGACCATGGAAGCATGAAACGCTGAGTTAAGCCTGCCGGATTCGAACCTGCTACAGATATCTGGTGCAAGCGCTTAGCTCAGTGTGCTATCTGACCGGCTTTTTGTGTATGCTCTTGGTTCTGATAGATTTAATTGAACCCTATGTAGGACGTACAATGATATACTTCACAGAGGCGTAGCCAGGATTGTCTAACTAGTGGGGCCTGAAGCTAATGTAGTTGGGCCCACCCAATGACATTAACATCTGTAAATGCCCACACATTGCTGTTGAGTGGGGATTTCAACAGATTTTGCGTGGGCCTTGCCCACTCAGGCCCTATACCCAGTGCCTATGGTAATGCATACACTTTCCTGGTCATTCACAACTTCTGCTATTTTTGCGCATTTAAACTGTTGTAACTAAAAGCAACGTTTGCATTATTTCACAAACGACACCATGGGGGGAGCGCATGGACAAGCAACCTTTGTTGCTCTTTATTAAAAGTACAGTCTTCTTTCTATTCGTAGGGTTTTGGCTGTAAAGTGTTAAACCTTCTATTGTGCTATAAATGAGTCAGTCATGCTCCTTTGCCAGTGCATGTCCAGAGAACAATTATAACATCCCGAGAACAGTTGAATTTCGTGCCATGTAGGGTCAAATGTACAGCTGCTCTGCAATACACCGGCTTTTCAACTAGTCCAATTTATTCCGACAGCAAAAAAGGTCTGTTCACCTAAATGCTGCTGCACGAAGGCGGAGGAGTCTAAAAATCGTGCGCACTGAACTTGTTCTCCCTTGGGCTGATGAAAATTGCCAGTGAAATGTAGTATCGTGTTTCTTTCTCGTTGATAATGCTTTTCATTATCAAGGGAAGTACGGGAAAGAGTCTGGCTGGTCACCATGGAACCTCTTCGGAGGGACAGAATGCAGTTTGGACGAGTAATGAATGTGGTAGTATTCATAATTTGTATTTCGAATATAAAATGCATAAAATATAGAATAAATGAAGGCTATAATGTATACACCATACGCTTTAAAATTCCATTTAGTTGCCAGACATTTTCATTGTAATTTTCATACCAAGCTGTAAACAAAACAACTAAATGTATGTAGGGTTGATGGCTGGAGTGAAGGTGTTCCGTAAAGCATCTTCTTTGGGTCTTCTTTTTATTTTAGGTATTTATTTGAGGGCAAATGTAGCTTTGGGGACCAATGGAGCGCACTTCATCAGTAGGGGTTACTGTGACGTATTGGAATCTGCTCAGCAGCAGTAAAAGGATGCGTAGGGGTAAAATATGGCCCGCTCGGCCCTCGCACTTTTACGAACCAGAACACAACGCAATCATAAAGGTAAAACCGGGACAGTTCAGAGATGTACTGCGTTTGCCTTTTGAGGTAACATGGGCTGAGGGAAGGCTCTGTTCTTAAGAGGGGGGTGAAGGTGAACCAGTAGGGAGCTCCTGCTCTGGATCTCGATCGACTGTCAAGAAGACCTCGCTTGTGCGTTTGATGTGTGTGTATATGTAAAGGAACTGACATTTCATAAATGGTCTCATGTGATGTTTCAATTTGATGAGCTAAACCAATGCAAGTACGCAAGTGTGCAGTTTTGATATGGATATGTGCGGTATCGCTTTGTTGGCATCCACTGATGAATCTTTTGATGTCTTGTAAGAGGTTGAAGTCTGTGAAGCCTCAATTGCAGCTGCCAAGTTAGTCAAGTTAGGAATTGATTAGGGTGCTGTGATAGGTCAGAAGGTGACGGACCAAGAGGTGCCATTTTCAAATGGTTTATTTCTGAAACAATAAAGAAAAGTCCTAACTTTCCCTAGCCTAAGGGTTTCCCTACCGAACACAACAAAACTAGGGGGCTCATAGTCTGGATTAAAGCCCAGATGAAAAGTCTGTCCTCCATCTGAAACTGGTCTAACTGACCCTACCACTATTACTACAAACAAAAGAACCAGGAGAATGACTCCCTTCTCCTGGTTGGCTTCTTGTCAAAGCTTTCTTCGATCTTCTGACCGTGGTCACTGAGACAAGGGGGCTCTCTCCAATCATTATGTACGGTTTGTTTCCCCAGGTCTCCCGCTCTCCCCATTACCTGCAGTGAAACGGGGCTGCGTCACCAAGTCAGTGTTTTGTCTTCGTGTTCGCTCCAAACTGTTCTCCAGCTTTTCTCTAGTCACTCTTCTAACACGCTTCAGTGTCCGACAGGGGATTTTCACCTGTTTGCCTTCAAGGCCACCACCTTTCTGCTGCGGTTCTCTACTCGGGTTCTGATATGACATGACATCTATAACACGCCTGTACACAAGTGTTTCACAAGGATAGACTTCCTCTTGTATGTCTTTGGCGTCTCGCATCTCTGGCACGCCAATGCTGGGACTCTACTCTGGCCCTGCTCCCGGGTCCCTCCTGGGACTTCGGTCGTCCTCCATTATGTCGGATGTACTCTGGACTGCTGCCACTTCTCCTTGCCAGTTCCGTTGCGTGCAAAACAGCAACTTTCCCGGTCTTCCAGCCGCCTCGATCTGGCTGGTGAGTCTCACTTCCTTGTTCTCCTGGCCTTCTTTTTATGATGCAGTGCTGGGGCTTCCCCAGCTTCTCAGGAAAGTCCTTTCTTTGCGTTTGGGCCACATTCTTTATAACTCTTCTTAGCTTCTTCGCCTCAGTGAATGACAGACAAGCATGCTTTATTCCTCTTAGGTTCTTACTCTTCTCAGTAACAAGCTGATCATTTTCCTTGGTCGTCATATCACAATAACATATGTAAGAGGCATCTAGTGGTCTGTCAATGATGTGCTACTAGGCTTTGGTGCATGAGAAGGGAGCTATTTTCACTGAAAAGTCCTTATCGCCAAGTGGGGAGTCTCTCCCTGTGAGGTCCCTGTTAACCACCACCCCTAGGCGAAATGTTGCGTAGCGGGTTTACCTCCCAAGCCTTGGGGGAAGTGACTGAATCATTCAATTCGGCACAGTGCCAATTGTTTACCACTTGATGTGTTTTTTCATGTGATGCTAGGATTGACATAGAGTGGGGTTTTTGACAGATATGGTATAGGCATCTGGTCATTGTCAGAGACCAGATTGAGGCAGACAACCTATGGCTTGTCTCTGTGAAATTTGAGTCCTGCCATACATCTCAGATTACCTGATTTATGAATTGAAAGGAATTCTCAAACACGTTTTTATCTGTCTCCCTTGTATTGCTGAGAAAACCAAAGAGCATGTAATGGAAGTGCTATTAATTACCTAGCTTACTATACACCACTACGATTCCTTAACTGGTGTGGTCCATGCTTTAATACAACTGCTAAAATACACCCTGACTTCCAGTTACCTCTCCTCTTTTCTTTTTAGCACTCCAATGTTAGCAGAAGTAGGAGCCTCTAAGCGCTGAGTGCGTGTATCCTTTCCCCTGGAAGATGTGTCCAGTGTTCTTCTCCACTTTAATTGCAATGGAAAAGACATTACTCCAAAACCACTCTCTACCTCGTTGCACATGGTCCATTCATCCTGCAATAGCAATGCAAGATGATTATCTTTACCAATAGAGGACACATTCATCTCCAGCTATCTTCAGATTGCACATGTTAACATGGCCCCTATGGTTGAGGTTTCTGTGTTT
Organism: Ambystoma mexicanum; assembly: GCF_040938575.1. Taxonomy (NCBI): domain Eukaryota; kingdom Metazoa; phylum Chordata; class Amphibia; order Caudata; family Ambystomatidae; genus Ambystoma; species Ambystoma mexicanum. The sequence goes on along the minus strand of NC_090923.1, from coordinate 302,762,867 downwards.
TTGTGTCTAATGTGCGTTGAAAATGCCTTATTGGGCAGCTAGCTTATCAAGGCGAAACCATTTTTTAATGATATTTTAGAGTGAGAATATCGGTGTTTCAACACATGGACCCACTCCATGAAATGCATCAAACAAGATTAAATAGTTGTGGAGAACCAGAATGAGACAGACTTAGAAATTACATGTTAAATGTGTTTAATGATCACTATAAGACACATGCCTCTGTCCCTATTGGTATGAGCATTTTCCCTACAAATAAGGTGAACTAAAGGGTGCTTGTCAGACATCAACATAAAAAGGCATTCCTCTGTCCGTAACTATCTGCTATCTAGCCCTATAGCTATGTTCAAATAACATTAAACGAGCCCAGGGGATGGATGACCTTATCACTCAAACTTTCTTCGGTCAATGTTTAGAGGGTCTCTTTCTGGAGATATTTCTCACAAACCGTTCAGGAGAAAAAAGGTTTCCAATCTCCTTTTAAACTCTTCAGTAAAAGTTGCAACTCTATTTAAATTAAACATCTCTAGTCCTTTGTTTAGGAATGATTTCCTTATCCTTTTCCCACCACCTTAGCCACTTTCTCCTGCTTGGCTTTCGGTTCCAATTCACTTGATGAATCCTCCAGGTTCCCTTGGTTCCCACAAATGTCTCTTTGGGGTTATATCATGCCCCCCCCCCCGGTTGAATCCTCCAGATTCTGTTCTCTTTGGGGGTCCCCAAATGTCTCTTATATCGCTTGGGCCTTTTAGACTCCTTTGGCTTTCTATATTTCTTAAGCATTGTTTGTTTCAAAATGTGTATCACATATTCATCTCTCTGGTTTTTCAGGCTCTGATAATACTCTTTCTCTCGGTTCCTGGGGTTCCATTCACCTCTCTCCGCCCTCAGCAACCCTGGTACATTTTGTATCTCTGGGAGCCCTCCACCGCGTTGGCGTGGCTGTGTCAGTTCGTATCCCTTCTCTGCGTTCTTGACCCATATGCGTCTGCTTCTTGAATACTGCCCGTCATGGCAGACTCCTGGCTTTTTGTATTTGGAACAGTGGATTGTTTCCTCGGTTCCCTCGTGGTCCCGGCATTGTTTCTTGGGTCGCTGACTCACCATGGCGGCAGCATGGTCACGCCACCAAGGAAGACGGTTTTCCCTTATGTTTTTTGTTCGGTTGTGTCACCTCCATAGCAGTCTGCGTCTTCGATACGATCTGGCACAACAGACTCCTTGGATCTCGTATCCAGAATTGGGGATTCTTTCCTCTGTTCTCTGCTGGTCTTGGTGTTGTGTCTCGGGCACCTGACCCATCATGGGTGTAGTGTGGTCATGCCACCAAGTTGGACAGTCACCCATTGCGTCTCTTGCTCAGCAGCATCTCCTCTGTCGGCGTCGACCTGCCAGCATCATTTCTTCCTCGCCTGTCTTCCATGCTACCGCAGGCTATGCAGTCTAACGTGGCTTTGCTCCTCCAGGACATCCATGCGCTAGGGGCTTGCCACTGTGTGGGATTCTCTCCATCCCATTCAAGATTCTTCCTTTCTATATTCAAGCTCGAGCACATCAAAGGGGCATGCTGTACGTCCACAGAGGACGTCAACTGGCCTCTAGCATGACCTTAAGCCAATAGTAGAAAAGTGCTGTCAGTCTTGGGTGTAGGCCATATAGTCATATCATTTGTTACGTCTACTCCTATATAAGCAGAAATTGGGCACTTTCGAGGGAGTTCCTTAAAGGAATGGGAGGCCTTGTTCCACAGAGAGGAGTCTTTCCCAGTGAGGCCCTGCTTTCCCAAACCCCTAGGGAGTGTTTGGCTGAGCTGGCTCTGCTCCGTGGCCTCAAAGGGGGTGGCTCCCTGTGTGGGAGAAGGAAAGAATACCCTGGATTTGTCACATAGTCTAAAAAAGATGGTAGTAAAGTTAACGCACCATTACCCCTAGAGACATTAGGTTTTTATGGCTTTTTTTTTGCAGGAAAAATAATATTGAACGTCTGGTGGTGGTTGATGCATATTAACACTGTACTGCTAAAGAGGAAACTATTCCTTGACTGCATTTCCATTATTTATCAGCTAAAGACACACAATTACTCTATCCCTCAGTCTGTTTGAGGAACTGTGGAGTTTGCTAGGCGTGTAAGCACCATTTGTGGCCGTAGCTGGACTAGGTGCCCCATCCCCAGTCACCTTGTAAAATTACTATTGTACGACTCAATCAGCAAAGGCTCATGGCACTCTGCAAGGTTATATGTAAATATGTCTCTGCAGCAGGACTCTGAGGACAACATCTGGTGAACTTAGAACTGGACAATTCACCCCGATTGATATCTGGGTTGAGTAGATTTCTTATAACCTCGCAATTCTTCCTCAAACACATTCCTATACATTAAAAGATATTTTGCATCCGAAATCCGCCATCATCACAATATTTCTTCCATTCAATCTCACATTGGCATAGGGATGTTCACATTCATAATCACCCACATCCTGCACAACATTCACGGTAATATTTTCAACATTACAATTGTCATCCTCTTCTGAGCATACATTTCCATCCTCATCATTAACTACCATGACCCTCCTTTGGTTTGCCTGATAGTTTTTACAAAAATTGGCGAATTGACCTAGCCTCTTACACTTGGCGTATATGGCCGCCTTCCGGCACATGACATAGAAGCAGCAAAATGTGTATTACTTGCACACCTAAAACACAAACGCTCTTTCTCATCCTTTTTTTCCCCTTTCCATTTAGCGGTTATATTATCTGTTCTCTCTCTTTCACATTGGGTTTATTCTTTCCCTTTTTCATTTTTTTCACTTCCACTACAACAGAACTTAGGCCTTTGCTTCGCTGCTATCCTTCTCGGCTATCTTAGCTACGCAGGCCATGGAATGCTCCACTCTCTCTTTGCAATGTTCAACACTTCCTCCAGTGATGGCTCGTCCCTCAACCATAGTTCCTCTTGTATTTTGTTGCTGCTGCAATAAATCATAAATTGGTCTTTGATGTGCTCATCGAAAGACTCCTTAAATTTGCAGGAAAGCGCTAAATGTCTTAGAGCAGTGACAAACTCTTTCACACTTTCCCCTTGTTCTTGGGCTATAATACCAAAATTGTATCTTTCTAATATTGTGCTCGTCTTTGGCATAAAATAAATATCTAATGTCCTTAATGCAATGTCCAAGTCCGACATGTTATCTCCTTCACTCTCTTCTGGGAGGGCTGACAATGTATCATAAACCCTTTGACCTTCGTGGCCCCAAAAATGCATAAGCAAGGAGACGTTCCTGGCCATTGAGAAAGAATGACCACAGGCAGCCCTAATGTAGTTTAGAAAACCCTTCTTACATTGTTACCATTTCACCTTTGGGGAACATGGAAATGCCATAAACAAAGATGGACCTGGCAGGCTGTCATGATTCCTGCCCCTCATGTCCCCAGCCCTCCAAGATGTCAGGCTGGAGCCAGGCCACGATCACATACATGGCCCTCAAGGGCCTCTCCATCCCTCCAAAAACCCACTTGGACTCAGACTTGACGCTTGTGGCACCAGACTCACTCACTCCCTTAGGATAACATTGGGAATTGGACTTGTAGTGCATTGATGGGGACAAGATGGATGACCCCACATATTTCGGTTCCCAGAACTGCATGTGCAGTTTAGTCTTTAGGGTGTGGTTCAGCCCAGAGGCACCTGGGATACCCAGAGACTATTTAAGCCACACCCAGGCTGAGAAACATGCTTTGTGTTTTATGCACCTGCAGCGTGACACTCACCGTGTTCGGATCGGTCTCCTGTAGGCTTGCATCTTTCTTCTGCGCTCAGCTCCTGCAAGAACAAGACCACCGTTAGGAACAGCCTTACCTTGCTGTGCTTCTGCCCATCATTCATCGCTTCTTCTGTTCTGCGGGCATCTTCGGCGGTGTCGTTCCCATCCCGACACGCCACTTCCTAAGGGAAAAGGAAAAGGGAAAAGAACAGAAAAAAGGCATTAGTAAGCATTCAGAAAATCTTGGCTTATTTTTAAAGACTGTACGAGCATCAAACGCTTACCTGAATCCCAGCCGCTCTGGGGAGGATCTCTGTCTCCGGAACCTCTCATCCATCTGCAAGAGGGAAAAAATACTCCAGGTTAGTGTGGAAACATCTAGAGGCGCCGCATACCGCGCTTACTCACCGCATTTCTTCTTCATAACCGGCATCCAGGCTGAAAAAGTCGCAGCACCTAAAAGACACAGAAAAAGAACTCAGTTCAATACAAATACAAAAGGGACGCATCGCGCATCGCACTCCGTCACCTTCAGCGCTACTCATCTCAGCAGCACGTCGCCATCCCCGGACGCCGACCATCATCTAAAGAAGGAAAGGAACAAAGTTGGAGAACTGTTTAAAAGACTCTTTATACTTAACTGTTGGACTCTTGCCAGTGAAGTAACTAGGCAGCAACGAGCCCACATCAATCAACGTGCCCCTGTGCTGAAAGCAGGCTGGAGAGCACACTTTCCAAGAAAACAAGGTGAGCTGTGGATCAAAGGGAAGGGTTGGACCCCGGGGAAGAAGGGGTTCAAGCACACAGACAATAGGGAGTTAAACTCTACCAATCCTGTGTTTCAGGCCCAGTCTCCAGTCGAGTAGACTCCAGGGAAGGGTTCAAGGTCGAAGAGGTCAGAATAGGCTGAGTGACGTCCCCGTGGATACCAGGTGAGCGTTACACATGCCTGTTAATGCCGTGCCCCTGCTAAATCTTTGTCCCTTTTGACTGACTTGTGTCTTAGTCTTGGAGGATTGGTGGCATCAACCATTACACTGCTTAAGATGTTTGGGCTGTATTTTGCAGACTTGCAATACTTGGTCAGCCTGTGTTATAGTTATAGCGATTTCTATGACTTCTTTGTTAATAACTTGCTTCACTGAGCCGAGTAATGGTTTTGCACTCTCCTCATGTCCTGCATTACATCCGATACGCCCGAAATGGCATTCTTGCTTCATATGCGGAAGCGTTGTATCAACTCGGACTAAGTCAGGCAGCGTAACGCATGTGCTCAGCCCCTACCGCTTGTTCCTGCGTCACTCAGGATGATTTCAGGCACCGTGCATCCTTTGAATTCACTGCAGATTGTAGTAAATCCAATCTCCTCACTTTTATCAAACAGCGTTTTCGCCATTAGAAGTGCTCCGATGGTGCGAGTTCACAACTCTGCTCACTTGACTTGGGGCACTATTGGGTTTGTGGGGTGAGATTGCTTCCTTGCTCTCTGCTGTCGGAAAACAAATTATCACATGGGTTGGCCGCTGCTTAGGCCGGGCTGGGCGGAACAGCTTCTCATGATCTTATGTCGGCCTCTGAACACGCCAGGCAGGCGGAGCCGCTTATCAGTCCCACGTTGGCTGCTGCTACACAGTGGGAGCGGCTAAGTAACTTTCTTGTGTGCCAGGGGTCTGATTAAGTTATCTCGTCGCCAATGAAAGAACGATGACTCCAGTATTAAGTATAAATGAGGGTTTATTTAAAATACAGTGGATAAAGACCCCCATCACGTCCTTTCTCCAGGCTAGGACAATTGCTCAAGGACCAATTTCAAGCCCAAACATTCTACCCAACATCACTAAGCCTATAAACCTTCCACTAAGAACGACGGTACATCATCAGTGAAGTGCTTTTGTAACTATCTACGTAAGGATTATGACCACACTAATAACTATTTACATGAGCAACATCATACCAAAAACCAAAAAAAGTTGTAAGCCAATGCTTTGACAACATATCCCCAATCTCCTCCACATTAACTATGAACACCATTCTCAAACTTTTCAAATTCTTCAGTCCTCTGAACAATCAAGATCTTCTCCTTCTGAAATTGACTACATGTTTGAAATATCAAATCTAACAATAAATATAGCACAATCTCCTACAGCTACATCTCACTCTGAAGCAATAAATGTTATATGTAGAAAAACTCTCAATACAATATAATAATCAGTTTTATTGGCATATATAAACATCACTAAAAAAGCATTCTCATATAGGTTGTACAATTCAACAGCATCCGAGGTTCTTGAAATCCTATTGGCAGCCACCCACCACACAAATCATGAACAACCAATCACAAAGCAAATACAAACGTTTCACCTTCTCTCCTCATTAATCTTATTCCATTCCTAATTCTGACTCTAAACTAACAAGCACTCTTTCTTTTTACCACTACTTAAAGGCTGGGAACAGCCTCCTTGCTTCTCTCAAACTTGAACAGAACCTCCAGCGGTTCTGGAAGCAACTCAAGACCTTCCTTATGATCCACTCTCCGACACCCCTTACTGAGTTACCTGCACCCCTCTGCCCCCAGCCCCACCCCTGGCACTTCTTCCCTCCCTCCTCCCTGCGTTTGCCTGATCTGATTGACACAAGGCTAGTAAGATTGTTGTTTTGTCCTCCTTCTGCCCCCCCCCCCTCCTGGACATTTTGCGCCTAGAAACACTTGTGTACAGGCACGTTATAAATGACTTATCATATCACTACATGCAATGGTTGTAGGACAATTCTCCTACAGAGGAAGACATTAAAAAAGAAGACGCTGAAGACAATACACCAGAGCACAATCAATCAGTATTTTATAAGTACATTCTATATTTTCATTTAAAATGAGACTAACAATTATATTTAAAGGAACAAATATCAGTCACAAAACGCACATAAATTATGTACCTACTATCAAATATTTATACAACCAAAACACATTTTTTAAGTGTATTATATCTTCAATTGTTTAAAAATATTTCAAATATTTTCAAACAGATGAAGAAGTGATTCAAGTCTAAAGATTCAAACAGGGAGCACCACAACAGGTACCCTCAAATCTAATTATGAATTCCTTAACAGAAGTTAAAGAAGTATTACTTAATAGTCAACAAGAAGTACAATCACTGAAAAAGGACATTTAAAATGTAAGACAAATCATGGACAGTAAAAACTCGGGTAATTGTGCAACACCCACAACCCCACCCAAATAAACCTGTTTTGAACAAAGCTTGTTTCCATATTTATTTACCTTTTTAAGATATGTACTTATATGTATTATTCATGTATAAAAAGTATTTAAAATGTTAGAATATCTGTTTATAAACACTACACTGAATACAGCTTAAAAAAAGATTCTGCATTTAATTTTTACTAGCTGGGTTACCCGGCATTGCCAGTGTCCTGATCAAGTGGTGTCTCATGTGCCCTGGAGGATGTTGCTCTTGTCGGCAAGTCTTGCTTCAGTTTGCCCTGGTATCTCATTTGCCCTGGAGAAAGTTGCTCTTGTCCTCTGGTCGGCAAGTCGTACTGCTGTGTGTTGTGTTTCAGAAGCTCTTGATATTGATTTTCACTTTGCATCAGATGGAGCTTTTCCAGGTGATGATCGTTTTTTGTGCGGTCACTTAATGCCTTCTGCACATTTGAGAAAATGTCCAAGAAAAATTGATTGTGCTCTCTTCTCGTGAAAGAAACTGTAACCTTGCCATTACTCATATTTGGAGTGGTGTGATAAAATAATTTAAAATGTAATCCTGTTAAAAATGCTTTAAACAGTTTCAAACTGTATACTGCAGTATCAATACCAACATATCGAACATTTTGCTTCAGATAATTTTCCAAATGTTGCCTCCTTCTAGTACCTACTGTAGTGAATCGGGGTGAGCATTAGTAAATGAGGGTGTCTATGGAGTAAATTATTTGCATCCAAACAAAGACTACCATCTTGCCCCCAGACAAATTAGGAATCCATGCAAAATCTGGTAGCAGTGGGTTCAACGGTGTGGATTTGTATAGCCGGACAAACGCACACACACAAACATTGTTTTGCATATAAGATTTTTGCATCCTAACATAGACTATGATCTTGCCCCGGATAAAAGAAGAATCTATGCAAAATTTTGTAGACGTGGGTTCAACTGTGTGGATTTATATAGCCGGACAAACATACACACATACATCCATTCTGCTTTATATATAAAGATTTTCAAAAATGTGTCTACAAAAAAATCGAATAACTCTTCAAGTCTTGTAGCCACGGCAAAGGGATTGCGTGTTTTTCTTTTGATAAACCTAGTGTAAAATATCAATAACAAGAGACAGAACGAAGAGTACAGAAAGAGTGTGAACCCGCAGCTAGTACACCCTCCAATCATTGCTGCGGTTACCCGTGCCTCCAAAATTCAAAAGCCCATTGGAGTACACCGTTGCCGCAGTTATTATTGTATGTTTTTCATAAAAAAGTATGTCCTTATATCTCTAAAAAAAAAACAAAACCTCATCAGTTGAAGAACACGCACACTTTAACAAACACAATTTAATACACACATTTTATGGCACTCATATTTTGAATGCAGTGCATCACATGCACCATATAAGATATAACATTTGTGCATACAACACGGTTCTCTTTGAACATACTAATCGTTGGGGCATTGGGAAAATAATCCATCTTGGATTTTTAAAAAAACATACAACAATGTAAAAAAGCACTACAAGAACCAAACGGGGATATAAATTGGGTGAAAATAAACAAAATTACATTATACTGGGTGGTTGCAGGACAGAGAATGAGGAAGGTTGAGTAACTTGGAGAACAAGAGAGAATAGGGTGGGATAATTAAACTACAAGGGATAGAAAAACTCACAGGTAGAAAAACTAGTACTATCAATTTTAAAAATAAATGAAGACCACTACAAATAGTTGGTAATATTTCAACAACAAAAAAACACTGTTTAAAAAAAAAAAAGAAAATCCTCGCCACCTTGTGCAAAAAAACACTAAAACGTGGACCTTCAAATGTTCCATTTCAAACCTTGGAACCATCCAGTTACATTGGAAGGCCACCAACAGTGAGTCAACAACATATACAACGTTGTCAATTCCACCTGTTCCAGTTTTACTGCTCCCAATGTTTCAGTTATGAGAATAATGTGTTGCCCCTTTGCCACAATTGCTTCTCCCAAGACAGATGTAAACGGTGGTTGTACAAAATCAATCGCCACACATTAAAGATGCTGGCACCAACAGCAAGAGTCTTAAAACACCTGCAGAACTGCACCCCGCCATGTAAAGAATCATCAGAAATGCTAGAACGGTCATAAAGAAAGCTTTCCATACATGTGTTGCTTACATCTCCAGCAGTACCACTATCTTTTGAATATAGGTTGACCTTTCACAGGAATTAACTGTACAACATCTAGTGAGAATCCACTGGGAAGATAACGATGCAGCTACAAGAAAATACAAAAAGAAACACATTACAAATATGAACTTGCAGAACACCATCAATTGAACTACATTGCTACATACCTCAAAGTGCATTAAAAGTACAAGAAGTACAATCAAACCTTCAACCTTACTAACAAATACAAAAGCTACATGTCCAAATGTGTTAAACTTAAATAATACATTAAGAAAAGACTTGCCACTTAAACACAGCAAATGATGAAAATAATAATGAACACCATCTGATAGCAGTGGTTAATGTAACTAACACACACAACACTGAAAATAAACCTTTAAATGTGTAAATAACACTTACTTTCACATCAGCCACACTCCTGCAATGTACACTGTGAGAGTACAGGAATCAAAAGGATAAAACTGCAGAAAGTTCTGTCTTCATGCTTCCAAAACAAATACAAGAAAAGAGGACTATATATGACACATTTTCAGCTCAACCTATCAATGAAACTGACAGAAATCTATTTTTCCCGACCAAGCATCTTGTACATGTACATTTTTCAACAAGCCCACAATTAAACTAAATTGCCCTTCGAACCTTTAAAACAAATAAGTAAACTAAATACATAAAATAACACACATAAATATAATTCTGTGTAAAGTATCATCCACATAATATAATGATTTTTAAAAAAAAGATTGTATTATAGTAAATCAGTTTATTACAAACTTTTGTTTCTTTTTACATTTAAAACAACAGCTTGTGTCCATAACTTGCAAAGATCACCTCGTATAACAAAGTTAATAATTTCCAGGATCATCTTTTATACAATAGACACAGATTTATGCATAGTTGGAGGGGAGCGTAAGTATTCCACTCTCATCATTTGCATTTCATCTTAGTTTATTATTATGCAAATTGTTTTTTTTTCTCATTTTATTTTTGGAAGATTCGCAGAGGGAGATTTTAGTATTGAACCCAAAAAGTAAATCACGGCACATATACGCAGCGGATTTTCACCCAAGAGAATCAGCTGCCACCACTCTTCCACATTAAGGCTACTGATGACCTATTTCCCAACGTGGCAGGTTCTCTCTGATGTCACTGCAGGACACATCGTTAGCAGATGTTTTATTGATTCTACTGAGAATTTATCGCTGGAAAACCGGCACTGATTGTCTGTGATATCTGCAGATTTCCTTGCATACAGGATCTCCTAAGTGTAGTATAAATTTAATCTAAATTGTAGAAATTGATTCTGATGATAACAGCTCAGATTTTTTTTAGATATTTCATTGTGCTGTTTGCAGCAGGAGATTCTAGCATCAAGTTCGAGGAGCTGTATTTCCTTCTTAGATTATGGGTATCGATCCAGTTGCTGGCATTTAATTTTCGCTTATCCGCATATGGGTTTGTAATTAGGGTGTCTAATGTTACATTCAGATGATTCAGGGGATTTATACATTTGCTATGCCATACTTTTAAAATCCCCGGATAGGTTCCACTATGGGGAAACGTGAGAATCTGGTAAGGTTTTGTTGGAGTTACCATTAACACTTTCCGCAACAGTAAAAGCGTCTTCCAGAGCACAACAGTGTGTAAGGATTGTAACCCTAGTTCGTACTGGATTGCCACTACTGGTACACATCCTCGAAGGCAGAGGACTATTTTTTTTGAAAATTTTCCCTCCAGAACATTCCATATTGACCGTGGGTGATTTGGTCCAGTTTCTCCTCTGAATGGGATCACCTTTTTGATTCTAAAAGGTGATCAAGGGTGTCATCACAAATTTCCCATATCTAGCATGCAGTATTGAGCCTTGGATGGCAAGCATTTTCATTTTGGCTTTTAGATCTTCAATCCATAGGCACTCTCCAATTGATTTGTTAAAGGAAATACCCAAGTGGGTCCTTGCCAATATTCCAGTGATATGATCTTCCAATATTCTCAGGTTTGTTACAGAATGCCATGATCTTTGATTTTTTTGATGTTGATTGCTAAATCATTGTCGAATATTCCTGCAGATGATTAAGCAGTCCCTGAAGGCCAACTTGGGTACGATCCGCTAGTACCAAGTCAGCTACATGAATGACCCACGATATGGGGTGTTCATTGATTCTCAGTTGAAAAATATCTGCATTTTTAAATGTCAAAGGCAATATGATTATTACACCGAAAAGTTATGTTTATAGATGTGGCTTTAAATATACCTGCAGTTCCAGCCACAACTAATAATCCGCTGACATGTGCTTTTTAATAGACGCAACTACAAATACACGACATCCCATTTGCCATAATATTGACGTGGTTACAAAATGGTGGCACATTTACCCACGGTTAACAGTGCTGCGCACAGACTGGCTGCTGGATAGCCGCGGTTAACCACAACAGTACCATCAACCAATGAAAAACTTCAAAACACACAGATCAAACACATCCTGCTCATAAAAACTCCAAACACACTCTGCTCATACAAACTACTAGAACATTCAAACTAGAATCATTTTCCTGGAAACAGAGAAAGACTACAGATATCATGGCTGGTTTGAAAACTGTGTGGCTGATCAGAGACACTGTCACGGCTCGCTCCCTTCGCTCCCGTTCCCGTCACTTGGGGGCATGTTTTGGGGTTTTTTCCCTACTGGACATTTCCTCCGAACCTTATGCTACAGTGCTGTGATGAATTGGGAGCGCTAAAACCTTATTTTCCAAGTTACTTCCCTTCCGGATCCATTCCTGGTTTTTGGCAGCCAGCATGCTACTTTAATCTAATGACTATGCTTCCCAGAATGCCTGGCTCACTGCCTCACCTCCTCCCTTGCAGGACAAGGTTGGGTGGAGGATAGGCAACACCTGTGGCTGCAGGTGCAGCAGGCGGCACACCTGAGGGGTGTGCTCGTTAAGCAGCTTTAAAAGCCTCTGTTTACTTCAGTCCAGCGCTGGTCATTGTTGCAGTGTTCCTGTTGTGACTGGTCCCTTGTTCCTAGCTTTTGTGCCTAGTTCCTAGTTCCTGTTTCTTGTTCCTCTGCCCTGGATTTCGGATTTATGTGCTTAATTGATTTCTGCTTTCTGGATTTCCCTTTCTGTCTTCCTATGTCTGCAGGCAGCCTTTCTCTGTGCTTTACCCTTTGATGCTACCCAATTTGCCTGTGTTCTCCGTTTCTTTGATGCTGTCCTTTGCTACTGAAAAACTTGATGCATTAGTCTTTCCTTCGATGGGTGGGAAGGTTTCCTTTTGTGATATCATTTTCCCTGCTCCTGATCCTTACTTTCTATTGGGATCCATTCCATGTTTTCCATTCACTTCTGCATTTATTTCCCATTGATTATTAGGTGTGGGGTGCTGTTGTAACTAGTCCCTGTGTGAATGCCTTTTGTTTTCCTCACTATTCTATTATCACAATTCCTACTTGCCCCTTGACTTGGGTCTTATGTATTTAGTTATCCTCCACCCATTGCTGTTATAGCCTTCTGGGTCCCTGTTTGATCAACTGGGTTTGTGGGTTTACTGACATTCAAGTGGTCTTTCCGGTCCTCGTGAGTACTGTTTCTAAGTTCCTTATTCAGTATCATCCAGAGTGTCAGCTCACAGATCCTGTCCTTGCTTGCCCTCTACGTGGGCTTAGCGCTGTCAGTATCTGTAATAGCATAGTGGGTAAGGAGTTTGCCGACTTTCCTTTCAGTCATAAGGAGGTTCTAAGTGCTTACCCCACATCCCTTTTCATATATTGGTATTATTGTTTCATTCTATTTGCACTCCTGGGTTTTAGTACACACGAGTCTTGGGTATTGTATGCACATTTCCCTTGCCATATTCATTGCCTTCTTCCTTTCTTAACAGACACTTGGCTGTTTTGGTTACTGGCTTTTTGTGAGAAACTACATATTAACATGGACCTAGGTCACAGTGATTTTACAGTTAAATGGTTTGGATTGCAGGGAATGCGTTGGTTCAAAGTTTGTCCATAAATGTTCAGTTTGAGAAGTAGAGGGCAGCCAGGTGTCCTACTAATTCATTGTGGAGGCAATGATTTGGGGTATGTTCGAGGTGTCCCTTACTTTAATGATGAAACAAGACTTGGAAAAACGAATGGAACTATTTTTTCACACCATCTTATTTTTTTCCAATCTGACTGAGACATAAATGGAGATGGACCACCAGATTTAATGGTAAAATTGAGAAATCCTGGAGAAATGTTAATAAAGCAGTTTCAGCTTTCATGAGACCACAACCAGTTATGGATTTTGAACAATAATTTAGTTCTGTATGGCCAGTTTCTATAGACCTGACGCAGTACACCTAGCCAATTAAGGAAATGCAGTGGTTCTACATAACATTAAAATAGTACTCCAGATGTGCTAAAATACTACTGTGTACCCCAAAACAGTCCCTTTAAGCACTACTTATGACATATAAATACACACCTATAATAAAAAAACTAACTTTTTGTATTGTACCCGCAGTTGCACAGTTCATTGACTTTTTTTTATCATAACAGTGTTTACAAATAATTGGTTAAACAGGGGGCTCACTACAGGTTTTATACTACAAGAGAACTTAAAAGATCAATACAATACAACACTACTCATGTACTTATGTAAAGTAGCTGAAGATAAAGCAGAGAATAATACATAACACAGTAAACTTGGTAGGCAAACATTTCACAGCCACACAATATAATACCATAAGTGAGAATACACAACCTAAAATACATTGTATGGGGCACCTAACATAATGATTTCTCCTATTTATATTAATTTTGCCAATCTGTTTTCTTCTCTTTTTCTCCAAGTCTCACATTTACAAAAGTCAAACACACCGACAAAATAAGACTCCCCAAAAACCTACCAGGTCACGGACATGGCCAGTGATTTTTCACCCCTCATATCACTAAACCTATAAAAATAACTTATTTAAAAAAAATAAAACACTGACGCCCCAAAATATATAGCCGCGTGCACGGAACTACCCCTACCCGCAGATATCTGTAGTCCTTCGTAGCATGGGATATAACTGCGAATATTGGAACAACGGGCAACAAAAATGCTTTCCTGGCCCTCACCAGATGGCCTGGTCACTTCCTCTGCCCTCTCCCTTTGGTGTCACAGCACAGGCTGTTTCTGTGACGAAGTTTTATTTCAAATGTCGGCTATTGGGAGCTGTATTGGGGGCTACAGCAAACTCTGTCGCTAGACCTCCTATCACTTTGAAATTTCACTTTCTGTCCTCAACCAAGGTCCCCAACTCTAGCCTGATGGCATTTGCATGTTTTTTACCTGCAAATAGTTTTTTCCTGCGTTTCATTTGCCCATACTCGGCTATAGCTGTGGATATCTATCATATCGAGAGAAAAACAAGATGGTTGCTATTTCATTTCTAAAAACACCAGTTTTTTGGTAAATCCCCGAGAGATCTATTTTTGAGAAGGGGCACCCTCTTCCCCATCGAATATTTAAATAACTACTGCACAGATTAACCCCAAACCATGCATGGATCATGAGTCAACGCTTCATGCCCAAGTCGTTACAGACCTTGTCAAAATCTATCCCGTGGTCTGGGCTGTGCGCTTGACCAAAAATGGACCTTGTTTGTCTCTGGGAAAATGAATGGGAAGTAGGCTGCACTTTTGTAAAGAAAAAATGTTTGACGCTTAGTAACTTTTAAATTTTTTAACGGATCTTTACAAAACTTTACGTTCTGGGGAGGCCCATAGGTTTTTAATCACTTTCAGAATCTCGGCCAACACCATTACTTGAATCAAAATTTAACGATAGAATTTTGAAGGGTTCCTATGGGAGTCTGACTTACCTTAACTATAGGACTGGCACGCCCTGTCGATGTCCCTTTTCGAGTTTGGAAAAAAAAACACTAATACTCTGCAGCTTCCACTAGATGTTGGCCTATGCATAGCATGTTAATCTAAGCAGATACAAGTATCAGAAATACGATTACAGTGAGTAATTTATCATATATATAAGTAATCCTCTGACCATGTGGACTCTGCTAGCATCAGTCTGGTCTCCCGACTTCAATTCTTGAGAGAATTGTTGGACACCACTGCTGACTCTCGGATACAAAACGTCACTGAAACTATGGTCGTATTGAATAACTGCAAAGTGGTTTTCCACCCAGGAAATGGGCGTGAGCTTGTAGTGGTTGCCATGAAGACCTTGGAGATGGTGGTGGTTATGCACTGATACTTGTAGACCTTTAAGCAGCATTTCACACAGTAGCCAAGCCATCCTCCTGGGCTGCTTAGGTTGTTTTGGTGTTCACGGTAAAGCTCTGGGGTCGATTAAACCCTGTCTCACTGATCATGACGAGGTAGTCCTGATGTCTCCTTTCAAATCCATCAACTATGCCAAGGGTCTGCTACCTTTTGACACTCCATAGATTTTGAACTATAACTCCAACCAGCCATATCCAGTATAATCTATGGGGAGAGATCTTATTTCACTGTCGGAATGCTTCTATCCGCCTTTTCTTCAGCCTGGGCAACCCCTTTTAGGCCAAGGAACAGTGCACCTAGCTTTGTGGGGCACTTGGAGGAATCCATAAACCACCATTTTTTGCTATTGACTGATGTGTGAAGAGCCCCCTGCATGCTTAATTCATCATTTTGAAACCAGGGTTGTGGAGATAACTCAACACCAGGTGACGGCAATGGGTGGGGCAGTGGGGGGAAAATATCCTTTGGATTGTGGCTGTTTGTTGAGTGATGGGTGGTTGGCTTGTGGAAGACACAGCAATAGGCACATTGTTGGTCAATGGGCCGGCTCTGAGATCCAGCATCAGATGTCTTGCTAGGTCTCGAACCCAGCCTGCCTCGGCCCAGACAAGGTTTTACCGAGCCCCAGCTTCGCCCGGGGTATTTGGGTGCTCGATGATCTAATCTGCTCTGTGCTCCTTTCCCCAGCCGTCATTCGTGTGTTTGCAGGTTCTATTGGCTCGGCCGGTTTTCTTTCTTTCTTGCCTTAAAGGGACACCACGGGAATCAATGGGCCATGACGATCACCTGGAGCAGACTTTCTACATGCTGGGCACATTGTTTTCCAAATGTGCATCTTACACTTTCATAGACATTTTTTTATTTCCAAACTTAAAAATGCTGCTTAAACGTGCATTCACTAGTTTTCTTTGACATGTTTCTTTTTTATTTCCGGACTACCACACAAATACCCTGCAATTTTTGTAAAATGGTTCCTGTTTGTTTTATCACAGATTATATTTATAAAGATGTTATTTGCTTGTCAAAATGCTTAATCTATCTAACAATATAATAAAAGGCCAGATTTATGTGTCCCTATATGTTTGAAGATGCAGTAGCTTCGCCTGTTGTCACTGCTAGAGGGAGCTGTTGCCTTAGGATAAATAGTGGTCTTACAGTGTTAATGTAAACCTGCACTTTTGGCCTGTGTACACAGCCTTCTACAGCAGTTACAAATGGAGTTAATAGGAAATGTAACTGTGGGTCCATGGGTGCCAACTTTTGGTTTTCACTACCGGGGCAGAAATATCTGCCACCTCCGCCCTGAATATAATCAAGCGACTAGTCCAACCGATTTCCTGGACAGACACATTTTATAGCACTTGTGTTTTTATAAGCAATTTTTTTTTTTTTATTTACTTGTATGTAATCAAGGAAAAAATGATTTTTACAAGAAGTTGTTAATTACAGTTGATGTACGTCAGAAAGTGCGTAGAGGTAAGTCTCAAGGTATTAAATTCAAAGGTGTTCTCAAAATTGAACAGGGAGAAAATCCTCTGTAATTCGAAAAATGTCCATTGAAAATCCAAGACCGGCCGGTCGCTTTAAGTTACGACGCAGAGTTTGATGAAGGCTGCTTCCAATATTTTGGCCGTGACTACCGCCCATCGGGACTTTTCGCCAGATATCAAGCGGCACCACCACGTGTGCTCATCAATCAGGACCGAGTCAAGCCATAGCGGAGTCAAAAACGGAGTGCGAATTTGCTTCAAAGACAGGCAGTTTAGGAGAAGATGGCGAATGTTCTCAACAGAATCAGGGTCTTCACACAGTCTGCATGTAATTGAGCTGGCCAGCCGTCTTCTCCCTAGGATTTCTCGAGTATGGAGCAAGTTTAAACGTGCCCTTAAAAATGTTGAGCGCAGTTTTTTGTCTGGGAATCTCAGACAGTACGCCAGAGGAAGTTTCAATTTATTATAGGTTGGTGGAAGGTGGTTTAGGCACTTGATGGAAGCAGCTTTGTCAATGGTGGTAATCCAATCCTGCAGTTTCAGTTTTTCACTTACTCTTTGCGGGTTCGTTATCAAGTCATTAAGTGAACATTGCAGGTCTTCCAGTTTGGTTTTTTGAAGGTGTGCCCATTTTTGTACCGTCTTGGTGTTAGTTGATTCCAATTCCTGCCCAATAATTTTAAAGATTGGCAAGCTGTCTTTAATTAAGGTTTTCCTAAATAGGGCAAGTGCGGCCCCACTGACGGTGGCGCTTAGCGACAGAAGGCCCAACTCTCGTCTGATCGCTTCAATAGGAATTGCATTCGGAAGGCCTAAAAGAGATTTCCATATATAGGCCTCTAGTTTTCGCCATAGTTGGGGTGGTATGGTGAACATGGCATCCATGCCATAAGTCAGTGCGGGGACCATTTTTCCCTTGTAGAAATTAATGGCCGGCACTAATGAGAATTTGCCATACTTCCTATCAAGTGCTCGTAGTTGGGAAGTCAGTTGTTTAGTTTTAGCCCAGAGATGTTGCTGCATTTTGAGTTCTTGAGGCGACCCATCTATGAACACACCTAGATATTTAAATTTTTGGACCACTTGGATTCTAGTTTCGAACACTGACCAAGACCGGGTGGTTTTCGGAGGGTGGCGAGAAGAGGACAGCACCATAATTTTGGTTTTAGTCTGGTTTATTTGGAGATTGTTGGTGGTCATATAGGTAGCCAGATTGTCCAACTGCCGTTGAAGGCCGATCGGAGTTTGATCGAACAGGATCATAGGGGACAGGGGGGAATTGCCGAACTTCGGAGGGAAACTGCGCACCAGAACTTCCGAGTCTTTATAGTCCCCCAAAAAAGCCACGAAGAGTGCCGGAGCCAGGGGACAGCCTTGTTTAACTCCTCTATGCGCTTGGATATCTCTAGACAGGGCCCCCTGTTTATTCAGTCGGACGTTGAGTGAGGTATTGGTGTGAAGGGCTATTATTGGCTGTAGTACGGCAGGTGGACACTTCCAGTTTTCCAGCTTTCTCCACAATCTTGGTCGGTCAACTTTGTCGAAAGCCTGAGAAAGGTTGATGAAAGCCGCGTACACCGTAGGGGCGCCCTGCTTTATTTTGGCTTTTAGGATTGTGAGTATGAGAATGTTCAGTGCGGTGCTGCCATTTTTCTTGAAGCCTAGTTGGTAGGGATCACTGCAGGGGGCTGCTTTCTCCCAGCGGTGGAAGTGATCCAAGAGGAGAGTGGCAAACAGTTTGCCCATAATGTCCAATAGGGCAATCGGGCGATAATTTTCCGGGGCTTCTCTGCTTCCTTGTTTGAAAATTGGTATGATGGTTGCTTTGCACCACGATAATGGGATCTGTCTGGTAGTTCTGCAGTGGTCAAACAGAATGCCCATGAAGGCAGCCCATTCATCACGGTGCTTCTTTAGATCTATATTCGACAGGCCATCCGGGCCTGGAGCTCTTGATGATTTTAACTTTTGGATGGCTGTGCTTATGTCTGATGTTGCTGAGAGATCGATCCAAGGCGCTGCGGAGGAAGCCAGAGACGGGATCGTAGCCGGGGTCGGGCTAGCAAAAAGGTCGGTGAAAAACGTGACCCAGACTTGTTCCGGAACTGAGTTGCTCATGCTAAAAGCTGTGGATCCTTGTGAAGCATTTACCAAGGACCAAAAATCAGCCGTTTTCTTTGCAGTTAGGACTTTCATCATTGATTCTGCGTCTTGTTGGTATAAGACAGCTCGACGTGCTCTGATCCATGATTTATAGGCTTTCTTTTCAGTTCTCCAGCGATCCCATGCAGCAGCGGTGCTGTCTGCCTTGGCGCGTCTTCTGAGAGTTCTCAAGATGTTTTTCTTCCCAGCTGTTTGCTTGTCGTACTGGTGGTTGCACGATTTGGGGATAGGCGGGCCCACTGCCGAGTGATGCCTGTATTTAAGGAACATGGGGAGGTAGTCCGGCCTGATGGGTGGAGCAAGAGGTTGTTCAGTCCCAAATTCTGCAACGTACTGGTCGGTAATAGATCTAATATTGGCCAAAGTCAGTCGAAGGCGCGATTGTTGGGGATTTGTTTCAACCGATGGTAAATAGTAAGTTGAATTACGAGCAGAAGAGCTCCATGAAATAGTTAGCATATTGTGATCGCTGGAAGCCGTTTTGACCACTTGATAGTCTTGAATTGCTGCACACAGAGCTTGTGATGCAAAAATGTAGTCCAAAGTAGCTGTCGACCGGCCCCTCTCCCAGGTCGGGAGATGGGACTGCCCTTCACGGATCCAGGCAGCGTTGTGTAACTTCCTGGATGTCATGAGGGTCATTCAAGCTTGGCCTCTGTGCTCCGCATCTGTTGCCTTGGTTGAATTTTTAGAGTCTTTCTTCTGCTGGACACACTTTGCGTTGAGATCACCACATACGAGTACGAAGGGAATGTTCCATTCGATAAGGATCTCATCAATGGCCTCCGCCATGGTTTGGCAAAAGAGTGGCGTTGATGTTCTTTGGGGATTCCAATATGTAGTGATCAGAGCGAGTGGCAGGGGTGAGGATTGCTTGACCGTGGATTTAAAAGTTCAGAGGCGGGGTTCCATTCAATTAGGACCGCCAGTACCCCATATGATCTGGCTGTGGTCCTGATCAGTTTTAGATTTTGATCTGACCGTACTCCGATGAGAAGGCCTGCTGAGGGACGGCCTAACAGCCCTTTTACAGCTGGCAAGATCACGATGTCATACCCATCCATTGAGGGTGTATCCTGGAGCCATGTTTCTTGCAAACAGAAAATATCAAATTGACCCAGGTCGAAAGTGTTGTGGTCAGTCAGATGAACATGACCTCTGGTGTTCCAGGAGGCCAACGACAAGGACTTTTGACGCAGTTGGATGTCGGCTTCTTTCGGTAATTGCTATCTAAGGCGGTGTGAAGATAGAGCCCCCTTTATCCAGTCCCAAGGGCCGGCTTGAGGAGCGGGTTTTTTAAGAACTGGCGACGGTGGTAATTTGAATTGCACACCAGATCTGTGAGTTGCCTGGTCTCTTCGTGGGGATTGGTCTCTCCAGCTTTGCTTTCTTTGAGCCGCACGGGATCGCTGATTTAGGGAATACTGCTGGCGGTGCCTGGATGTTTCTTGCGTATCTTGAGACCAATGGTGGGTTTGCGATACTACTCGAGGTGGGTCGGGAGAGCCCCCGGAGGAGCTTATGGGACATTCAGGTGAATCTTGCCTCAGCTTCGGGATTCTTAATGGATAGGTAAAGTGAGCCTTCAGTGCGTCTCTTCGATCGGTTTGACGTTGGGAAGGACTGTGGACACCAGTTCTTCCTTTTTTACATTGTCGTTCCTGGGTACTGTTCTTAAGATCCAGAGTCTTTGTTTCAGACAGCAGCAGGCCTTGTGCTTTAAGTTTGTCGCTGGCTAGGCGGCATATGTCTTGAATTGCAGAAGAATAAATGTGCAGGTATGCCTTGGCTTTGTTGTCTCTGTGATAAGGCTCAACCCTTTTAAAGTCTTCCGAATTTAGTTTGCTTAGCGAGGGTGTAGCCGATGTAATTTTTAACACAGTTCTTCTATTCAAGATGATGTACTTATCTTTGCTGGAAATTTTCTCTATTTTGAAAAGGCGCGTAGAATTTCCCCTCTTACAGACAGTAAGTTTATCTGTTTTGTTTCTGGCTGTCCGCGCCCCTTGTCGCAGCGACCTGGCTGATTGATTTCTCGCACTGGGTCTACTTTGGAAATCAGGCGAGTATCTTGGTGGCTCATCAGTATGTCGGATCTGTGCCAGTTTATTCAGCTCAGGTGCCTCCATCGGACATGAGAGTGAGTCTGCTCTGGAGTTCGAATTACGGCCAGAGGGAGAAGTTGTCAAGGTCTCACGAGAGATTGGTCCTTTCTCGGGAGCGGATTGCACCTTGAAAGGCGACGTCGCCGATAGTAGGCCTGAATTCAGGAATTCTTCTGTCGATCTAGGGGACTGGGTAAGGTCCGTCACAGAGCCTGATCGCGTGAAATTTTGAGCCGCACTTCCGGGAACTCTGGAGTTGGAGGTCAAGCCCTCCCGTGGAGGGCTACGTTGGTTTGGTTTACATGCTGGTGGCATTGATTGACCGTTCACAGCTAATTTCAAGACTTTCTTTCCGTTAATCGGATGTTGGATCGGGCCCGGACTGCTTGCCAAGGCCAGATTTAAAGTCGGCGTAGACAGATTAGACGTTGGGGGTAATTTTTCTTTATGCAAGAATACTGGAGCAATTTCATTTAGTGTTGATTTATGCACTGTCGGCGGTAGTACAGAGACTTTTGTTGTCGAAGAGGTCACAGACATGTCTGGTGCTAGGGCTACCACCTCTTTTGTTAAGTGCGGGGTTTCGTACTTCAGGTCGATGGCAGTTATATAGCCTTCCAAGAAGGTTAGCTTTGACTGTATGCTCGCTAAGATGGCCGTGTTGTCTTTAGAGACGTCACTTAGCGTTTCGTACAGCTTACAGAAGGGGGCCATGGAAATAGTGATTGCAGACATGATTGTTGTCAGATCTTTTCTGGTGTTTGGTGAGTCTTTCTGAGATGGTGAGGGGAAGTCCGATCTTCCACTCGCTGTCATGTCCCTTGCTCCTAGAGATGAAGGGTTCGCCAGTGAATGCCTACGCCTGTAGTTAGTCTCCAGGGTCAAGCGTGCTGAAAGGCCTTGGAGTTGGGTCCCTTGTTTGGGCATTAGAATCATCCAGGTGTGATGGGTGAACCAAGGCGTCTTGGTGCCTCGCAGCAGGAAACGGAGTCGTTAAGTGGTTCTTTGCCCAGAGTTGGGGAGACATTTCTCTTTGTGGGCCCACTTTGGGCTGCAACAAGTCAAAGATGTCCGAAAGTGGCTGGTATGAGGCCCTTGTGTTACTTAATGGATCAATCGTTGTGGTAACCGCCGACCTTAGAATCGGTGGCGACGGAGCCTTCGCCTGAGAGTGCTCTGGTAGAATTAAGGAAGAAACCTCCCGCCTTGGCGTAGCTAGCGACAATGCCTTCGGCTGGACGACTGCTGGGACTATTGGGGTCGTGGTGACCAGATGATCGAGTCCCAGGTCCGACCGGGGGGGGATTCGATAGAAGTCCAAGGGACAATGTGGCTGGGGCCGGGACTTGCCCGGCTGGTGTGACCTGGGGGTTGGCAAGAGCGGTAGTTTTCCTGGACTTAGAAGCCAGTGGCGTCTCATCCAGAGCTTCAAGGATTTCCGCATCCGAAAGTTCCGAGTCGTTGGACAGTTTCCTTTTGCCTTGCGTCTGGAAGAAGTTCAGCAAAGCGGTAGACAGAAGCGGGATAGGTAGAGCAAGTTTTGTGTAGCTCTTCTTCTTTTGGCCTTGCTGTGGAGCAGCCTTTTTGGTCTGTCTGGAGACTTTTGAAGGAAGACCTGACAGGTTCTGCTGTTTTCCTGTGGTGGCGGCCATAGGTTTGGCTGTGGATAGTGTTACTAGGGACTTAGGTGCAGAATTGCCTTTTTTTTTAAAGATTGGTCTTTTTTTCTTTTGGTGGGAAGTCAGTTTACGGCTGCACGTCTCCGAGGTTACAGAGCAGGGGTCAGAGTCTGCCTCGCTGAGCTCCTCTAGAAGAGGATTTGAAGAAATTGATTGATTGTGCAGGACTGGGGGCGATATGTCAGACGCCCTTCTTTCCCCGGTGTCTGAGGTGTTGCCGGGAGGGGCTGTAGCCACAAGCATCCCGGATGACGTGAGAACATCCAATGCAGATGGCTGGATGGTCTCATCCGGCGTAGCAGAGACCGCTGGATTCCATGGGAGCCCTGCACCAACATGATCGAGGTTGCCCGGTAGACCTACCACAGCCGGGTGAATCAAGGCCGTGCTGGTCTGGGCGGCCAGGATGTTGTGTGAGATGGAGATCTGGACCTGGGCGGGTGGGTTGGTGTCCGGGTGGAGTGGACGCAATGCGTCTTTTGGTTGCTGAGTCAGAGCGGAGCCAATTGTACCTTCTTGGAGGTTGGTTGACGGCCGAGCGTCCCGTAGCTCAAGGATGGCAGCCGGAGATGTGAGGAGTTGAGAAGCAAGTGGGGCTCCAATTGCCGCTTGTCCCACCCCCAGACCCCCTGACAGGGGACCTCCGGCCCCCGCACAGGACTGGTCACTCGCCGAGGCGGTGGGAGGGCGGGCAATAGCGGGATCTGTTGCCAAAGACTGACGGTGGCCCGGAAGACATCCAAGTGCTCTGTCTTTGGGATCCTTTGGAGACGGAGAGGTCTGTGGGTCCCTGGGCAGGGCAAAAAGAGACACTGCAGACGTAGTGCCTTGGACCAACGGGTGGGGTACTGGTGTTTGCCCGTGGTCGTTGCCTCTATCGGGCAATAGAGATTCTTTGTAGTCCCCTGATTGTGAGTTGCCAAAGTTTGATCGAGGAGGCGGGTTACAGGACGCTGGGGCTCTCGCTGGGGACGGTAGCGAGGCGGACACAGCAGCGCGCTACAGGACACCAATAAAGTCGCAGTCAATAGGGTCTTTTTTGTGCGGCTCCTTAGGAGACGCTGATCCAGGTCTTCTTCCATCGCAGGTAAGACGGGGGAAGGGTAAGAGGAAGGGACGGGGGGGAGCAAAAAGTGGGGGGGTGGGGAGGGAGGCAAAGAGAGGGCAAGCGATGGGAAGGGAGAAAGGGGTGAGAGAAAAGAAAGGGGAAAAACTTGCTGGAGGCAGGAAGGGGACGACAGGAAGAGGGAAGGGAAGGGAAAAGCAAAGTCAGTAGCTTGCCGCCGGGTAGGCTGTTTTCCGCCGACTCTCAGATACGAGAATCCGGGAGGCTTGAGCCAGGGGGGGGCATAGGGAGGCGCAGAGTTATAACAGCTCTGCCTGCAGTTCACAAGTTCACAGAAGGTGCCGATGGGCACAAAGAAGCACAAGGGATCCTACCTCTTGGTCCTCGGTGCACAAGATGCCCTTAAAGTCCTTGAAGTCCTTGGTGGAGCCGTCAGCCCCCAGCTCCCTGGGGCGGACTGGGGCAGACTGGAACTCAGCTCGTAACTCCGCGCGCGCTCCGTGCGGCCACGAGCTTTTTAAAGGCCAGTTGGGCTTGTTCTTTTCTTAAAGGTGTACACCGCGTACACAGTAGAAGTGGGTCGCCGATTCAGAAATCACATCCTCACACAGCAGAGCTCTGGGGCAGACTGGAACTCAGCTCGGAACTATAAGCAATTGCAAAAAGGCATACGATTCACAACTAGTTCTTAATATATAACCTCTCAGCAATGGTCTCTCAACCTACTGAGCTACCCTGGTAGCCTTCTACTATAGATTGTGCCTATGGATCCCTTTATTGTAATAAAAATCACTGCATTACTGATAGTATTTTGGGTGCACCACTGCCATGGAAGTGATTTTAAAGTGGAATTGATGTACAGTGTGTTAAGAATTTGCACCATTTCTAAACTATTATTTGGAACATTTAATTTGAGCTGGCTACAACTGCTGGTTCTGCCACCCACCCCCAAACGACACCACACCCGCCAGCCCTTGTGGGATCCCCCTTTACATTTTTTCCATTTCCACCACCGAATAGGCATGTGGGAGAAGGAAATGAGGGATTTCGTCCCCTGTCCCGATCACCTGACAAATACCATTCGTTGTCTTATAGGTATTTTCCTGATGAGCAATAGTGCCAGCAGGCCCACTGGTCAGAGCAGCTGAGCAAGTGAGTGGGTTTGAGGCTGCTTAGCAAAATGAAATGGTTGGGGGGGGGGGGGGGGGGAGGCTTCAGGTCTCATATATAGCCCTTTCCCTCAGCAAACGTTCATCTCCCACAACACTCTGCTTATGGTAATAGGCGGGGGCTCCAGACAGCCCCTTGTCTCCTCATTTGCCAGTTCCCATGTGCACACCGGGTTCAATGCACCCGTTTTCAGCGCATGTGAAAGGAAAACCGGTTTTCCTTGCAACGTCATGTTTGGTCAAGGCCTAGCAGTGCCCTTTTAAGCGTTTGTAGAACGATCTTTAGCTCTCTGCCAGAGCCCATGACCATACATATTAAAGGGGGCCACTAGTGCCAGCTGATGCATTATGCAGAGCGTGTGCATTCTAGCAAAGTCGGTGTAATTGCAGCAGTCATTTGGTTGGACCCACTTGTGCTGTCCAAGTTAGGGAAAGATGTTTATATGATGCTTTTAAGGGGCATGTTCTGTTTCCCTGCTGCTTAGCAGGCCTGGTCTATCGCTTTTTTGCTATATTACACTGTAATTGACATTTTCGAAATATTTCTGAAGCCTGTCCTGCACCACAGGGCAAAGAGAATGTACATTTGTCTTGCCAGACTCATTGGCTTTGCCAAAACTCCTCATTTTGTTACCTTGGTTGGTATCAACCAGGATTCCTGTTGCCGCATTGACGATTGTAGACAGCCTGTTGAAATGGGTTTTATTACAGAGAATGGTATGAACTTCGTTTAAAGTGCCTTGATTTCAGGCGTCTGAGAGCCTTTGTCTCTAGATGAAATGTTTCCCTTGCAAATATTACAGGTAGTTGCCGACACGGTTTCATGAATATAGTTCATTCCAATGAAATCAAAAGGAAATGGTACCCAGCACGTTTAGGGCATGTGCTCCCAGTGAATGTCTAATTTAGCAGGAAACCTTTGATCCAAGACTGACAAAGTCAAAAATTATATATGAGGCCGAGCTCAATGAACAGGTTGCATGGCCTAAAAAGTTCCAAAGGAATCAATATACAAATGTATGTATAAGTGGTGTTTTGGGGGGCTCTCAACGTGGAATATTTCCGTTGACGAAGGCTGCCGAATAGCTCTTCACCTATAGGTCCTCTACTACGATGTGGTCAGGGAGAGAGAGGAGGTCATCCTTAATTGTCGCTCTACTCAGAAGCACGAAGCCATTAAAGTAGATGGATAAATAATACATCTCCAGCAGCCCCTACAGCCTTGTGCACTGGATGTGTCTTTATAGTGCATGGACGTTACCCAGTGTAATGGTCTTCCGTCTGCCACAGAGGGGTGAAGGGACAGTCAACCTTGCTGAGTTTCAATTTCAAACCTGTGGCTGCAGCTTCTACACACATCTGTGGTGAGAGCTCACAAAGGTACCCTTCCCAGTAAAGGCTGCATCGAAGATATCTACTGCCGTATGGACTTTTTTCTGCACACAGGAGTGGCTCATATCGTTTTTGCAGCCAGTTTACGCCAGCAGCATTCCCTAGTGACAGTCTCTGCACTATCAAATTGCCTTATGTGAGTGTTTGTGTGTATTGCGAGGAGATCTCATTTGTGTGCGGTGGATGTGTGCATGTTGAGAAGGAAGCATGGCTTAGGATGAGGCACCCAAGACCTGGGTCACTGACTTGGTGGGATCTTACCTTAACATGTAATCTCTTCGTTGATTGGCATAACTTAATGCACGGTTAGTTAATTGATGTCTGACTGGTTTCCCATTTAATCATACTAAAGGAAATGTGTGTCACAATTTGAAAGCTCTATACTGCAATTATGTAGTCGCTGGGGATCTCCTGCTAAGCAACCTCAGTTGAGTTAATCGAATCTGACAACCTTATGCCTGATATCTGCCCACTGACAGTAGCCCTCTGACAATAGAGCAGGCATGCCTATTTTAGTCAAATTCGGTAGATCCAATCTCCCCGTCGTCATCTGTTTGACAGTAATGTATTTGTTCCGAAAGGAAAGAAATCTACAAGATGGGCATTGGTATTATGTTGTGTGCAGACGTTAGTTGGGGGTTACAGTATAACGGAATCCTGTTTTTTTCTATAGTGTCGAAACGCGCTGGGATATTGGAGTGCCGCAGATCCTTTTTGTTTTTCTCCACT
This sequence comes from Ambystoma mexicanum, assembly GCF_040938575.1. Classification (NCBI taxonomy): domain Eukaryota; kingdom Metazoa; phylum Chordata; class Amphibia; order Caudata; family Ambystomatidae; genus Ambystoma; species Ambystoma mexicanum. The sequence continues at coordinate 302,735,652 of NC_090923.1, read as the reverse complement.
GTGCGCTAAGATGGATGCGATCAAAATGTTGTAATATTCCCAAATAAAGTGTTTACCATTCCTCTATATATTAGGGTTTCACATTAATTTCATTCTGCCTCCCTGGAGATCTCTAGAAAGGAGGCTGGTGTATTGCCAGAGTGCTGCACCATTCTATGTCAAGACCGGAGACGAGCATTATGCTTCAACTTCTTTAATTGTACTGTCCAGCAGTGTCAACAAATACACTGAAAATGACTAACTTTCTCATTTTCTTTTTAACTACATTTCCCTCTGAACACACTTCTTGTAGTCCATGACACTTCCTGTCCTCGACCATCCGTCACTTCCTGCCCTTTGTGCCACCTTTTCTTTTCCTTCTCTTCAGCAAGATAAGTTCACTTTCTTACAGTAGAGCATGCTTCGATGCGATTAAGGGGATTCCAATTTGTGTGCTATAATTAATAATAATAATAATTCGGCATTTATATAGCGCTACGAACCCTATGATAACGCTATTTTAGATAAGAGCGTTAGAAACGTTTTGTGCAGCAAAGGTTTCCAATTGCTGAAGAAAGGCGCATTGGAGAATGCTGTATTAGGTTAGGGCAGCAGCATGTTCGTAACGTGTGCGACATTCATGCACACCAGTGAAGCCGCCCCTCCCTGCGATGGACCGAGCAGGACCTGTGCTTCGCTCCAAGCATGACCAGGATCCTGCTCGGCTCAACACAGAAGCGGGCAGAGAAGCAAGGCACAGGAAGGGAGCACGATAGCTCAATCGTGTAGAAGGTAGAGTGACGTGGCTTAGCTTCCTGTTCTGGGCCGCGAAGGGTGAAACAAGTGTCTGCTTGAACTCTGGAGCGGGTTCGGAAATAATGGCAAATCCAAGCCATGCAGAGTAAACGCTGCGATCGCGCTGTAAAGCAAATACCGGCAGGCACAACGTGCGCGCTGCATGATTAGAGCAAAGCTTTTTTTACATTTTTTTTATTTTCCTATAGACTGTACAAACACAATGGGGGTAATTCATAGAATTCAGCGCACAAGTGGCGCACGCGGCTGGCGCACAGTGTGCGCGTGCGACAGCCTGCGCCAGCCGCGTGCGCCAAAATCCATTTCCGCGCACAGCGTATTCATGGATTTCAACATCCATTACCAGCCATGGCGCAGCGACCTACGCCCCCAACCCCTCCCTGTGCGCCAAGTACAGCGCACAAATCCCGTACATGGCGCACAGGCCAGTGGACCAGCATACAGGCCCCCAACCACGAAAACGCCTGTAAAACTCCCCGCGCACCCCTCCGAATACACGTACCCCGCTGCGCAGGGAGAATCACACGCAATTGGCCCTGTGCGAGCGGGTTACGTGTATTTCGGGGGTTCGCGGGAAGTTTCATATGCGATTGGCCCTTTGCGAGCGGGGTACGTGTATTACTGGGGTTCGCAGGGAGTTTCACATGCAATTGGCCCTGTGCGAGTGGGCTACGTGTATTACTGGGGTTCGCGGGGCGTTTCACACGCGATTGGCCCTGTGCGAGCGGGGTCCGTGTATTTCGGGGGTTCGCAGGAAGTTTCACAAGCGATTGGCCCTGTGAGAGTGGGGTACGTGTATTACTGGGGTTCGCGGGGAGTTTCACACGCGATTGGCCCAGTGCGAGCGGGGTACGTGTATTTCGGGGGTTCGCAGGGAGTTTCACACGCAATTGGACCTGTGCGAGCGGGGTACGTGTATTACTGGGGTTCGTGGGGAGTTTCACACGCGATTGGCCCTCTGCGAGTGGGGTACGTGTATTTCGGGGGTTTGCGGGGAGTTTCACACGCAATTGGCCCTGTGTGAGCGGGGTACGTGTATTACGGGGGTTCGCGGGGAGTTTCACACACGATTTCGCTGTCAGAGCGGGGTACATGTATCCAGTGGGGTGCGCGGGGAGTCCCACATGTGAATTGGCAGTGTGGGTCCTCCCAGGTGTGCCCTCTACCCACTCCACGGCCCCTGCAGGCAGCCCACACCACAGGGGACTACCCAGCACCCCTGGTCATATCCCGCACGCAGCCCATCCACCATGGGCATGCCCCCCAGCCAGCCCACATGTCACCTTGCACTAGTGATCACCAACTCATGTCCCCCAGCACCCGCACCCCCCAGCAATGAGGGGCAGCTGCCAGCAGGCCCGACTCATGTCCCCCAGAACCCCCACACCCCAGCATTGACAGGCACCTGCCAGCAGGCCCCGAATCATGTCCCCCAGCACCCCCACCCACCCAGCATTGACAGGCACCTGCCGGAAAGGCCCCGACTCATGTTCCCCAGCACCCGCACCCCCCAGCAATGAGGCTCAGGCCCCGACTCATGTTCCCCAGCACCCCCACCCACCCAGCATTGATGGGCACCTGTCAGCAGGCCCCGACTCATATCCCCCAGCACCCCCAACCCGCCCAGCATTGACGGGCACCTGCAAGCAGGCCCCAACTCATGTCCCCCAGCACCCCCACCCCCCAGCAGTGAGGCTCAGGCCCCGACTCATGTCCCCCAGCACCCCCACCCACCCAGCATTGACGGGCACCTGCCAGCAGGCCCCGACTCATGTCCCCCAGCACCCCCAACCCCCAGCAGTAGGGCTCAGGCCCCGACTCATGTCCCCCAGCACCCCCACCCACCCAGCATTGACGGGCACCTGCCAGCAGGCCCCGACTCATGTCCCCCAGCACCCCCAACCCCCAGCAGTAGGGCTCAGGCCCCGACTCATGTCCCCCAGCACCCCCACCCAGCATTGACGGGCACCTGCCAGCAGGCCACGACTCATGTCCCCCAACACGTCGTCATGATCCACAATCATGGGCCTCATGGCCTCCCAAATCCCACCGCACGCCACCCCTGTGCAAAGACCCAACCAAGTATCCCATCCACCCCTCATTGAAATGCCCATTACATGATACAACCCAAATGGCAAGAATGTACATCAACACATGTCTGTCACACACACACAATGGGTGCTGGTGATTGTGAAAACCTACACCGTGACATGCATGAAACCAATGAGAGAATACCACACATCAAAGTAATAAACCAAAATGTATTGAACACAAAAAGAATGTAATCAAATGAAAACATGTAAAAAATGTTTAAAAAAAAGATGAAATGCAGCATGTCCAAAACACAAAAAGAAAAACATGAAGTCTGAATCCAAATAAATCGAAATGAAAATGTGTCAAGTCTCCGGCAACCAAATCAAATCCAAAGGAAACGGAAACAGTAAAATCCATTGCTCCATGGTGAGAAAAATAAAGAAATCCACTGTTCAACTATGTACAAAGAAGTAATCCAGGGTCCATGAGCCCAACGAATGAAATGAAACCTAGCAACAAAACTACCTAATAAAGAACTATATACAAAAAGGTGGGGCATAGTCCAAGCGCCCCAAATGAATGAGAAAGATAAAGGAAACCTAAAACTACAAACTATATACAATGGCGGCGGGCTAGTCCGACGGCTCACTTCCCGATTTCCCGGGCCAAGGCATCATTGAACTCGTGCTCGATGTCCTGGAGGCGGTCCTCTTCCATGGCCCCAAGGTTCGCAGGGACAATGCCATGTTGGACTCCAACTCCCTGCGAATGGCCTCCAGGCACTCGGTCCGCCTCCGTGCCCTCTGCTTGGAGTTCCCCGCCCTGACCATAGCGAGCCGCGCCTCTTCTGCCCGCCGCCGCTCCACATCTATACGCCGGCCCAACCGCAGCCACATGGAAGATGCACCCATTCCAGGGTTCTCCTGCCCTCTGGCCGATGCCTGCCCCTCTGATGTCGATGGCCCCGAGCCATCATTGCTCCCACCTAGAGCCTGCTGCTGCTGTCCATGTGCCCTCTCCGATGATGCCTGCACATCCTCCATCAACTGGTCTCCAGTTGTTGTGTTGTCCACCCCTGCTGGACCGCCGACTCCCGACTGTGGCAGGGATGGGATCTCCACCAAGCTGGCTGTGTTGGTCAGACCAGGTCCACAGGGGGCCCTGGTGGAATCTGGGCCGGAAGACGGCAGGGAGAACAACTGGCGCATAGTCTCCACAGAGGAGGAGAGGTCCGCCAGAGTCCGCGAGACATGTAGGAACCCACCGACCAGGGCCCCTCCCAACAGTGCCACGTTGCGACGCTGCTGTTCGTGATGGCGTGCGTGCTCCACCCAGGAAGCACGCACATCATCACGAATGTCACACGTGCCCAACGCGCCACCAACCAGGACGGAGCCCATATGGTCGTGGGACCCCTCGTCTGCAGGTAGTGGAGAGGCAGATGACGTGGCACTCCCCCCTACCTGCGGACGGGCCTGGGATGGGGCATCCCTGCTGGTGCATGGTGGTGGTCACAGGGTCAAGGACAGCGACATGCACAGGCCCCTCCGCGTTGACCTGTGCTGCCTTCTGACCCTGGCCCTGGACTGCACCACTTGCACCAGTGGTACTATCCCCACCAAGCCCCATGTGCGGCTCAGTAGCAGGCTCCCTCCTCTGTGGAGACCACCAACCTGGATGTCTCCACACCGTCTTCTGCCATTGCAAGCCCCTGTGGGGGCTCACCCGGCCCTTCCGCTACAGCCGTAGTGGCAGACGCGGCACCAGTCCCCTCGCTCCCGGATGATGGCAATTCCTGGGAGGGTGGCTGGGCCTTGCGTCGCCGCCTGGTGGAGGCATCCCCGCCGCTTGGCTCCACAGCGCCGTCTCTGCCCTCTTCTTCACTTGACGCCGCGTAGAGGGAGACAGAACACAAGCATCAGGGTACAGTACAATATTCCCCTAAACAGGAAGCAATAACACATGAGTGGCTCTGTCAAATGTCACTTCCATCCTGTCCCTCCACAATACATGGGTGAATGCACGCAACACACATGCAGAAACAGGCACAGCGCCTACAATCAACATCAGCATCCATGTACAAGGGCCTCTTTTAACCAAAATGTTGCCTTCAAACTCATATGCATCATGGCTCACACTGATCCCATGCACACACATCACCGGAGGGTCATGCATCATGGTTTGTACACCACAGACACAGTGGATAGACACAGTGGATGCAACGGGGACGGCACTGCATGAGTGAATCTACACATCATCATGGACATGTGTCATGCATCCATGGCGTTTCAAAGTCACACACACACTTCTCAGACACACACACATGTGCACCATACATGTACATGAGAGCAGCACCCATCCCTCACCCACCATGTCCAAGAACAGAGACTGGCATGCATTCATGTGTGCATTCCGCATACAGCTCCCCATGTTGCATTGGAACACATGCACCATCCATGTGGTTCACACATTACTGGTCTCACATGCATGACCATGATGTCCCTGCACACACACATCCATACATGGCCTATGTTACACATACAGGCAAGTATGAGACTACCAGCACACTGCAACATGCCTTGTCTCACACAGCAATGCTTGGCCACTTACCGCTCAACTCCAGACGGGTCTGCTTCCGAACGATCGGGCGTGGAGCGCTGGGCCTAAGCGTTCCAGGACCCTCATCTGACCCGGCCCGCCGGGCCTTGTAGAGGGTCCTGGACCTGAAGTCCTCCCAGCGCTTCCGGACGTGCTTGATGTCGCAGGTTGCCACCCCCTCCGCCTTGATGGCAACCCCTGCGTCCTCCCAGATCCTCTCCCGTCCGTCCTTGTTTGCGCGTGATGTTCCGAAGAGGGCATCATAATACCCCAGGACATGCTCCACCAGGACACTGAAGCTGGTGGCCCTCTGCCTCTCTGGCTGGGGTCGCCAGTGGTCTCAGATGGTGTTTGTCCCGACATGGCGACCCCCGAGGCAGGCGTGGGTGGGCAACTGTGTCCTGGGGCTGAGCTGTGGAGCGATGGTATCCCAGTCGGGAGTCTTCTGTTGCAGCAGGGGTGGACACAGCAACTGGACCCCTGCAGATGGCTGACGTGCAGGCACCAAGTAGCAGGGCACTTGGGCAGCAGGCAGGCAGCAGCAGATGGCTGGTGGGAGCGTGCTCGGGGCTCTTGGGGGCAGGGAAATGGCCTTTTGGGCAGGAGCGTGGTCTTCTGTGTGTTTTCGCGTGGCCAGCTTGACACTGAGTGATTTGGCACGTGAAAAAAGTGCACGTCAGCGTGAAATCCGAGGAAAGGCCCTTGGGGCGTAAGTGACGTTACGCGCGCGGGCGCTCCCCACAACACGGGTGCATTGTGATTCAGCATGTGAGAAACCTGCACATCACCCGTGCTATTGGAGGAAAGGGCCTTAGCACGTAAGTGACGTTGCACGTGTGGGCTGGCTTAAAAGATACGAGTATCACGCTATTTTCTTGTACATGCTTTTTGTGGAGAGTGAGCGGGTGTTTCTTGTACTTCTTGTCGGTTCACACGCGATTACGTCACAACGTTTCCAGTTCGTACTCCCCGTTTCCTCAGACTGCATTCTTTTCTTCTTTTGGCGGGGGTGTTGCCAACGCGCACACGTGCGTCTTTTTCACGTTCTTTTTCAAGGCAGATGGTGAGTCGCGCACGTATTTTCCAACTGTGGTTGCCCCCGTGTCTCGCGTACCCCAGGCTGCGTGTAAAAAGCGTATGCTTATTTTTGTGTTTCTGGGTGCCACAGCGTAGTGCGCGTTCATTTTTCCACGCACGTGGTCTACCAGGGGTTGCGTGCATGTGTACTTTTGTTTTTGGGGTGCCTGTGCATTGCGTGACCCGTCATCTTCCCCTCATGGGGTCGCATACAGCCTTGCTAGGGCACTAGGGTACGAATTCCATCTAGTACCCTACACCTTTCACCCCAATTGCCCAGGACAATTGTTTACTGCAACTCCCATACGCACAACATCAGTGCCATGGTTGGGAGGCGACCAAGCAGTAAGGGAGGCAAAGGTGGCCGACCTCCAAAAGGTGGGCGTGGTGGGCACGGTAGGGGACGTGGCCATGATTTGCAGGGTGCCCCTAGAGCCCTGTGTGTGGAGGACCAATCGGGGACACCTATGCCCCCCGCCCCATGGTTGTGGGAAACATAGCTGACACCATCCCAGCTCAGCCCTTGTTGGACCGGCCCATTTTGTCACCTGAACAGCCACAGGATGACTCCCAGGCTGACTTCCAGGTCAGCAAGTCTAATCCACGTGTGGCGGGGAAAGTTGCTGTCACCAGGCCATGTGGATCTGGGGCAGCAATGTCATCTGCTGCACCAAGTAGCCAGGGTGGGGAGGCTGCAGGGGCAGCTGCAGCTCAATCCACCCCAGCTCTGAGTCTCCCAGCCAGGACAGTGTCAGTCCACGACCATCACACCAACGTTGGCCCTGCCGACATCACCCTGCAGCCAATGCCTGCACCAAGACCTATGGTCATTGTGCCTTTACAGGCTTCTAGTACCCAGTCCACCTGCGCTTCTGCCCCTACTGACCAGAGTGGCGTAAGCCACTCAGGATCCGCACCACCTTACAAGAAGAAGGGTGCTCTTGCACTACAGGCTGAGACCCCAGACACGGCTACACACTCAGGCACGTCAAGGAAGCCTACCTTCAATGACGCCGAACTTGATGCACTTGTGGCCTATGTGTCGGCACATAGCCGCAAAATGTTGGTGACTGCAGGCTGTAAGACTACGCCTGCTCAACGTAGGGCCCACTGGCAGACCATCGCGGACCACATTAGTGCCCTTGGATTTGTGAGGCGCACAGCTGATGATTGCTACAAGCGGTGGAATGACCTGAAACGCAGAGCAAAGAACAAGCTGGCTTCCAATCATGCCTCTACTCTGGTGACTGGCGGTGGGTCTCCACCAGAGGACGACCAACTCACTGAAAATGAGTCTGTTGCTGGAACCTTCGTCACAGAGGAACAGATCTAAGGCGTGGGAGACCTACCAGATTATGAGGCATTGTCCGGTGAGTGGCCATGCAAGTGTGTGTAATCCATGTGTATGTTTCTTGGGTGATGTGTAATGATTGAGTGCCAGATGAGGGTGTGTACTCCTGAGTGTTATGGGTCACCCATGTGCTTCCTCCAAACCATTCACCGGGCTTGAGTTTGGGTATGACAGTATCCCTTCTGACCACAGTAGCCAATTAGCGCCACATTACTGCAGTTGCCCTTGAACTGTCATCTTGCAACAAGATTGTTCTGATTTTTCAGTGTTCATTCAGCCTGATTGTTTCAATCCTCCCATTTTTGCAACACATTTTTCTTCCCTAATGCCAAATATGTGACATTCTTCTGTCATAGATTACAACCCACATTGGCCCACATTTGTTTGTTACCTTTTTATGGGAATGATTTGACCATTCAGGCTGAATGAGTAAGGGCCTGCTCACATTCGTTTTTGGGCCCTGTTTGAATGTTGTGTTCTGTCATGTTGAAGTGACGAAACATTGATGTATCCATCTGCCTGCCATCACTGTATTATTGCACACTGGATGTGTTGCAGTGTGTGGCACATGCATATTTTGTCACACTATTTTGCATTTTTCATCTCATCATGTCCATCTCACAAGGATGGGTGACAGTACTCATTCACTGAAATATGGCTTTACTTGTCAAATATACCATGGCTATGCTACGTGGCATCTGTGTGCTGGCATGTGTCATGTATGTGGATTGCCCATGCCACTCACAGGCTAATATGTGATGCCAGTGCTATCCAACATGCAGCACATGTGTTGATTTTCCATCTTGGAGACCTCATTGTCTGCTTTTTGCCTCCCCTTCCAAATCATTGACAGTGCATGCATGCCAGGGTTATGGTCGTGTGGGGACATGTGTTATTCATGTACTGGATCTCTGCCTTGTCAGGTCTATGTGTGTGCTATGGTGCTCATGCCTGTTTCCATTTGTTGTCTTTCATGTTTTTGCAGGTGATAACGCACTTGATGCTGTTGAGGTGGAGGAGATGGTGCAGACCCAGGAGGAATCTGAGCCACAACCGGGCACCATTGGAGGACGTGGTGTGGTGGTGGGTGAAAACCCTATCCTCCTGCAGACCATACTGTCCACGGGTGTCTCTGGGTGCACCCCCCAGTCCTATATGATTCAGGTGCTGAATCGGACAGTGGGACTTATGTGCTGTCGCAGGTGAGTGTTTCTGGCAGGGATGCTGTTCTGTCCAACACACCTGCACCTGGGGGTAGGCCCCTCTATGGGGATGTCAGTGTTGGTAACTCCGCCTTTGGTGGTTACGGATGCAGGGTCACACTCCACAACATCTGATCCTGTTCCTGGGCCAGCAGATCAGAGGGGGGAATGCAGTCCTGCAGCCTCAGGCAGTGCCAGCACAGCAAGGTGCAGATTGCCTTGCCCCAAACAGGTGTGTTGCCTGCCGACGCGGTGGCTGTACGCCACCAGGCAATACTGTATGGGAAAACTCCATCTACAGTATAGCAGCACAACATGGAGCATTGGTTGAAATGATGGCTCAGGCAATGGAGGGGGTGGCCACTTCCATTCTCCCCCCTGAAAGGCAGATGGAGATACAACAGCAGGCAACAGACTCCATTTGCCAATCACACAGGGAAGACATGTTGGCGTCCAACAGGGACCGATGGGCGGCACTGGAGACTCTGCGCAAAGCCATATCTGTAGAGTTCCAGGGCCACAGGGAAGCGCTGAGGTTAGAACTCCATTTCCTCAGGGAGACTATGGGTGAACTTGAGGCTTCCCGAAATTTTAGGTCGGAACAGCAGCTGGAGCAGCTCACATGTTCACTCTCCGCTGAGCTGCAGGCAACTCGTGAGGAGATCCGGTAATCACGTGAGGCCATGCGTGCAGAAATGCAGGCAACCCTTGAGGTGCTGCATGGAGATCTCCGTACTATCATCCTCCAGAACCAGACCTTCCACACCTGCATGCTTGCTGCCATGGAGGACCATACCAGGGCTTTGCGTGGGCTGCCTCCCATAGCACCGCCACCTCCTGATGTAGCAGCAGAGGCTGAAGAGAGCGACAGGAGTTCTCCCACATTGGCGTAGCCGTGCAGGCCATGAGCCCATGGAGGTATTTTTTTTTCTCGCAACATCCACGCAGGTGGGTGTTGGTGTGCACCCTGTACTCGAACCTCCTGGGTGGCCTCCCCCCCCTGGTTTTATTTACAGTGTGTTGCCTTGTGTGGCTCCCCTGGGAATCCACTGTGTATTCCAGCTGGGCACATGCAGGCTTGTCCTGTCTTTGGGTTAGATGCTTGGGTTCATGACACACACCCCTCCTGCTTCCCCTTTCCATGGGCTTGCAAAGGGTGGACCATGTGACAGTGACTTACACAGTGACATAGGGCTCCCATGAGCTGTGTGGGCAGTCTGTAGTCAAAACTGTGTGGGCATCCCTAGTAGAGAATGTTGTATTGAACACTGCATGGTGTATTGATATGTGCTTGTGCATCCATGTCTTCCTCCTTATTCACAGGTACCTTCTTCATGTCTTCACAAGGCTGTCTCCTTTGCAGATGCAGTTCATGTTGTATGCAGTACACTGACACATTTGCCTGACAGCAACACTCTGCAGTTGGAAGGGGTCGATGTGCTGGCTTATTGTCATGATCTCTGCTTCCAAAAGGTCAGGGTTTTCCCAACTCCCTTGGAAGCAGATCCATAACCCAGGTTCCGAGTGCCAACCAGTCCCAATTGGGACCTTTTGGACCCAGTCCTGGCGCCAGTGGCACCAGGCTCATAAATATGCCCAGTCCCAGCGCTGGAAGCGCCGGGCTCATAATGCTTGGGTGGACTTACCTGCAGCAGACCATGCTGCTTACTTGCCTGCCAGTTGAGCCTCTGATCCTCTTCTGTTTGGAACTACTTTTCCTGTTGGGTGGGGCAGGAGCCACTCCCTAGATTCAGAACACTGGAACTCTTCTGGAAAGCAGGAACTCTTTTCTTACCTAGGCGTGGCTGTGGAAGGAGACACCGAAGCACTACAGGAGGCTATTTAAACCACACCCGATGGATGAATCTTGCTTTGCGTTATTCTGCATCCTCTGCAGCAGAACGCTCATCGTGTCTTCTGCATCTGATCCTGGGCCTAAGGAAAAAGGCTTACCATCCTGAATCCAGTCTTCAGCAACACCTATAAAGACAAGAAAGAACAGGTTAGCATTACGGTCTTCAGTGACAGCTCTTCACTTACCTGGTCCATCGGCTGTCACCAACGCCTCGCGCTGCATTCCGGCATCTGAAAGACAAAGGCTTACCTACTCTTCGTGCGCTCCGGAGGTCTTCACACTGCATTCCGGCATCTGAAAGACAAAAGCTTACCAACTCTTTGCACGCTCCGGAGGCCTTCGGCGCTGCATCCCGCATCTGAAAGACAAAACAAGGTGCGTTTAAAGACATTGGGGAACTTTAATACTCACGTGCCATTACTCCTTTCCACATCTAACCCAGTGGGTATTCCGGCACCCTGCAGCCGCTCCGAACTTGTACCTGCAAAATAAAAAGACAGTTAGAGCGCATCGTGAAGCAGGCAACAAGCGCTTACTTACGTGCTTCCAGGCGCTTCTATTCATCACACGGGCTCCATCTTCAACTCACTTCAGCCCGTCATCCGCCATCGCTGGAACCCTGCAAAACAAGAAACATCATTACTAAAGACTTTAAAGACATTAGAATTACTCGAAACTTACCGTTCGTGCAGTAAACGACGGATAGCAGTCCTCTGAAGTCAAGAGGCCTGCTCCCCTTATCCAGTGAAGAAACTGGTTACAGCACCCTGCCCCGAGGCAGATGGAGAGCACGGCGTTCACTTACCTAAGGTGAGAGCGTTAACCTTTGGGGTTCTACAGGAGAAGAGAAAGGGAAGAAGAGAGAGACATTCAATAACCCAGTTCATTAATCCCATATTTTCTATCTGCAGACATCTTACCCTTCGAGTCAGACATACAGTGCACAGAGGTCCAGCCCAAAGAGCCAGCCGTGCGTTACACATCACCTTTGAAGATACGGTATACGCCCAGTCAAGACCGGCGCCTCTACGGGAATCAGGTGAGCGTTACACTTATTCAGGTTGTAAGACTTGCACTATTTTGATTTTGTACTGTCATATTTTGCCACTGTTTCATCCTGTGTTCCTGTATTGTGTTGCTGGTATTTGTTCATGTGTGCTGTTTGTTATTGATTACTGGCAGCATATTGTCTGTGGCCTGTTTCCATTTGGGACAGTGCACTTTGTGACACTTTTGTAATGTGTTGTGCATTCATTTGGTTGCTTTCACATTGCATGACATGCCATGGTTTGTTGGGTAGCTGAGATTGGGAGGGGTTTGGTGACATGGCACTATTTTCATGTTATATTTTGCAAGGGGTAGTCATTCATGCAGCATAAATGTGTGTTTTATTTGTGACAAAGCATTGGTTGCCTTTCAGTAGGTAGGGATGCACACAATGTAACATTTCCAGATGACCAATCTCAGGCTGGTATGGTTGTGACAGTTGGCTGTCCCTTATGTCATCATCATTGATTGTTAGCTGGTATGTGCCAGAGCTGTGTGCACTCCACAGGGGTGTGATTTTAGGTAAAGTAATTATCCACCAGCTGCGTACGGGCTGCCTCACCACGTGCCCTTTCCCCTCCCATGCGCAGCGGCCATGCATGTGGTTGGGGATGTGGGGGCACCACCATGTCCACCTACAGGCCCCGGCAGTTTGCAACGTTGTGCAGGACACATGCTGCCACTATGATCCTGCACACTACTGGGGGCGCGTAAAGCAGCTGGCCACCAGAGCGGTCAAGGGAGCGAAAGCGTGACTTGAGCACTCCGAATGTGTGCCCACTATGCCCCGGGTTGCAATATGGGCTGTGTTGTATCTTACCTCGGGTGGTGTGGTGAGGTTCCGAATTGGCGTCGTCATGTGTGTGCTCAGAGGGTAGGCACTGTCCCCTGGGGAGGTGATGATGGGTATCATTAGTGGGGTTGTGCCATGTATCGCCATGCCGCCCAGCTTCTAGGTCCCAGTTTAGGGGTGACCTTCTGAAAATGAAACTGTCATGGGTGGACCCTGGATAGATGGCATATACTGAGGTGATGATTTTCTTGGCATCACATACTACCTGCACGTTGATGGAATGCCAGTGCTTGCGGTTTCTATAGATGTGCTCAGTTGCCCTGGGAGGACGTAGAGCCACATGGGTGCAATCAATGGCACCTAGCACTTTGGGGAAGTGTGCCACCCCATAAAAGTCCTGGACGGCAGCCTGCCTTTCTGCAGGTGTTCTGGGCATGTATATGTGCCTGTGGACTGAAGAGCGTGCAGTCATGATGGCCAACACCTGGTGTAGGCAGCGTGACTGCGTGGCCTGTGACACCCCCCCCACTATGGCACTTGTCCGCTGAAATGAACCAGTGGCCAAGATGTGTGCAGTACATTGAGCACCTTTTCCAAGGGGCTCAATGCTTGGGAGCACAGGGTGGCTGATGTGAGGTCATCCTCCCACTCACTCACCAGGTCGAGTATTGTGTGGTGGGAACCTGTACCTCTCATACACCTGGTCATCAGGCATCACAAAAAGGCTGGTCCTGGGTGTAAAAATTGTGGGCTTGGCTATCCTCCGGCGATGTCCCACGACCACTGCTGCGAGGAATGGTATACATCGTAGCGTCTGAGCTTCTTTGTTGTTTGCACGCACTTTTATGCTGTGCGGGGGCCGTGTACGCCTGCCTCCTGCTGGCGTACGTGTTTCTGGATTAGCGCGTCTTTTTTGGCACACACGTTTCCCCTGTTCGATTCCATGAATACGTGTTGTAGGCGCACGTGTGGGTGTTCCGCGCATTTACCTCCTGTACTTCCCCCGTAACGCCCACATTTTCACGTGTTGTTCCCCATTACGCGTGTTACGCCCTGTGTTCCGCCCACTTTTGTTGTGTGTGCCACGCTATGTGCGCTTTCGCTGTGCGTGTAGCGCACGCTGTTTGATGACGTGTGCGCCACGCAGGATTTGAGCGCACATCCCAGGATATAAACGCGCACGGACTTCCATGAATCGATGTGCGTGGCTTTCGCACGCTTGCGCTGCGATTTTCGCACTTGCGCTGCGATTCGCATGCTTTCGCACGCTTGCGCGGCGCACCATGAATCGGCCCGAATATCATTTCCAAAGCAGTTGCATGATATTAACTCCCCTCTTCCCTCCCTCCCCTTGGACGAAGACCATACAAGCGAGCTGCAGTTCAAATATACCGGGGTTCAGTGCTGGCTGTCCGGGTCCTCTCCGGAGGAACTGTCTTCCGTTGCATAGAACAGTGACGTTGTGAGGGCCACTCATTGTAGTAGATCGTCAGAGGTGTCCATGTTTTGTTGTCATTGCGCCAGTTCCCATGCTCGTGTTTCAGCTGCGGACCATCTTTGTAGGTCCGCCCACCATGTCGTGATGCTGGGGCTCTTCGAGGCCATAGCAATTTGTCTTTTTGCCAGAATATACATTAGGTCCTTAAGTCTATTCAGGGGCCTGTTATTCTTGCTCCTGGGGTATGAGCCCAAGATGCAAGCTTTGGGTGATTGCACGTCCAGTGTAATGTCCGCTTCAGCCACCTTAACTTTGATTGAGGTCCAGAAAGCGTGTCTGGACCGGGCAACCCCAGAACATGTGGGACATTCCGGCTGAGGGTTCACGGCATTTGGGGCATGACACTGCGCCCGTACTTCTGACTCTGGAAATAATGTCTGGAGTAAGGTATGCCCTGTGAGTGATGTAGAATTGTATGAGCTGGAAGCGGGCGTTCCTAGATACCTTTTTATTGTAAAGCGTTATAATCTCCCACTCTGTCTTCAAACGACACGCCAATTTCAAGTTCCCATTTTGCCTTGCTCTAGAGTTCGTGTTGCGAGGCACAGTTGAGCAAGATCTCATAGAGCCTCGAGGTTTCGTGTCCGCCCTCTGCCGTGCTCAGCATGTTCTCAATGACCTCATGATCTGTATTGAGGGTCTCTATCTCGGGCCATCGTTTCGTAAGTCTTTTCAGTGTCGCCCCATGTAGGAGGAACTGGCTTGGTGGCATTCCTGTGGTTTCCTGCAGTTCGGTGAATGTGAGGATGCCTTGGTCATCCACTAGATCCCCAGGGTGGCGATACCGAGGGGTTCCCATAGGGTCCTGATCACCTTCTGGCCCTCTGGTCTGGTTGACATGGTGGCGGCTATCTGGGGAGAGAAAGGGTCGACTAAATTGGCAGATTTGCAGGCTCTTCTCCAGATTCGGGTGCCTAGCATGATTAAATATGGGTTCTGTTGATTTGCGTCCGGCTCAATCCAGAGTAAGTCTCTGAGCAGCGTCTGGGGATCTGTGGGTCTTAACAGGCGCATGTCCGAGGTGGAGTCGTCGGCCATCCATTGGATTACATGCTTCAGCTGGCCTACTAGATAATAGAGTTCGAAATTAGGGATTTTGAGGCCTCCTTTGTCGTACGGCCTTTGCGTTACATCGAAGGTGACCCTGTGCCTTCCTTCATGCCACAGGAATTTTCTGCAGAGTTTGTTTAGCTCGTTAAAGAATTGCCGGGGAATGTTGTATGGGACATTGGTGAAAAAGTACAGGAGTCTCGGCAACGCCACCATTTTGAGAAGCCCCGCTCTGCCGGCCACCGAAAGGGGCAACTCCAAAAGTCCATTGATTTGCTCAAGCCTACTTTCGCATTCTCGGTGTTCAGCACATGTTCGGTTTTGGGGTCTCGGTGGATCTTAATACCGAGGTATTTGAATGAGGTGGGTTCCCATTGAAGAGCTAGTGCGGGGAGGTGTTCCGTCTTAGTGGTGCTTAGGGTAGCTAATGGGTACAGGCAAGATTTGTCGTGGTTGATTTGGATCCCTGTGCATTTGTGAAACCCCTCCCATGTCTCCAGTATGTAAGGTAGTATGTGTTTGGGATCTTTTAGGTAGCATGTCATCTGCGTACATGGAGATTAGGGGGGTCACCCTGTTTGTTATGCCCCCGTCGCCATACTCCTGCCTAAGGTATGCCGCCACTGGCTCGATGGCTAAGATGTAAAGTAAGGGGAACAGGGGGCATCCCTGTTGGGTGCCTCTGGAAAGGCTCCATTTGTCAGAGAACGTGTTATTAGTTCGCACCCTGGCCATAGGGCCTGTGTAGGTGAGTTTGACCCACTTTAAGAAGGCTGGCCCGATTCCCATCTTGGCCAGTGTGGCGTAAAGCCACCTCCACCGGACTGGCTCGAAAGCTTTGGAGGCGTCCAAGGACGCCACCGCGCTTCTACCTGGCTCACCATCTGTGCTATATATGACATGATGCAGTTTGCGCAGGTTTTCTGTGATGGAGCGGCCCTGCACGTACCCTGTTTGGTCTTGGTGGATTAGGTGCGGGATGGCGACCTGTAATCTCCTAGCCATTAATGCCGTTAGTATCTTATAGTCCACATTGAGCATGGACAAGGGCCTGTATGAGCCACAGTCTGTACTGTCTTTGTTGGGCTTTAACAGGGGGATGATAGTGGCCTCACGCATGGTGTCAGGGAGGCGGCCCTCCTCGTACGCCTCATTGTACACCTGGGACAATAATGGTGCTAGTACGTCCTCATAAGTCTTATCAAATTCCCCGGGGATCCCGTCAGGCCCTGGCGTCTTTCCTGAGGGCAGTGTCCTGATAGTTGCCATAACCTCGTCAGGGGTGATGGGGCCATCCAGTGTCTCTGCCGTGTATTCGTCTAGGTGAGGCAGTTCGATGATATCGAGGACATCTTCTATGTCACTGTCAGTGGGAGGAGTGGGGTCTGAGTACAGGGCCTGATAATACTCTTTAAACCCTAGGTTAATCCCAGCTTGGGTGTGGGTGTTTGAGCCGTCATTGCTCCGGATTTGGCAGATAGGTGATCTGGGGATTTCTCGCTTGTATAACCACGCAAGCAGTTTTCCAGGTTTGTCGCCCACGGCGTGGTTCCTTGCGGTGTATTTCGCGTAGCTCAGTTCCCCAGTGTCTCCCAGTGTGTTAGGCAAGATTGTTTAAGTTCTATTATTTTGTGCATATGAGCCGGGTCGGGGGATGGCGTTGCTTCTAGGGCTTCCAGCTCTGTTTCGGTACGCACAAGCAGGTCAGTGGTGTGTTTCTGGGCTCCCCCGGCAGCCGCTATCATTTCACCCTTTATTACTACCTTGTACGCCTCCCAAGCTGTGCGTATGTGTTGGACACTGTCTATGTTGGTTTGCCAGTAGTCTGTTGTGCCTTGTCTGATTTGCTCATTGAAGGCGTTGTCTAAAAATGCCTCGCTTCTGAGTTTCCATGTCAGGATTGGGGGCCTTGGGGATGTTAGCGTCCATGTGGTTATCAGGGGGGAGTGGTCTGACAGCACCCTAGCCAAGTATTGTGTGTCCCCGAACATGATTAGAGCAAAGCTTGTTCCGGATTAAAGAAAATCATGACGGTACACTGCAGTGATTAAACTGTTAAGGCTGTTGTGGAATAAGAAGCCTGCACGCCACCCAGCATGAGCACAAGTGCCCTGGCAGTGAAAAGAAAGGCCCAGAACGCCACCTGATTTGATAAAGAAAAAGAAAACCTAATTTTTTAAAATCAAATGTTTGGATATATGGCAAGCTTATAAACAGATAAACAGATTTTAACAAGTGGATGTGCAACTCAACCTGCAGGTTCGGGTATTGGCACACAGTACCCAGATATTAAGAATGTCGGAATATGAATGGAGTGAAAACCTAGCATTTAGCTCTCAAGAAGTGCTGGGAAACTCTTTGGTTGAAGCAGTGGGGAGGAAGGGGTGAAGCCCATCCAAGAAAGGCTGGCTACGCTGGCTATCCTGGGCTAGAAACAAAAATGCACCAAGACCAGAAAAGAAACACGTCCACTAGGACAGATGATAGGCTGAGTCCTCAGGGGAGTAACCTGACCCAGAGAGGAAATCCTCTTAGACTCCCCCGGGTTGCAAATATTGGGTAGATACAAAAGCCCCATAGGCAGCTGTCGCCTTCGGCAAGCTGAAAGATGCTTTCTTGAAAAGGGCAGTAGTGCCATACCTCCTCACCACCTCCCCATGGGGAAGAGAATATGAGCAATACTGATGCTGGCTCAGAAGATGAGTCACCTGCGCTGCAACTTCTTCGCAACAAGTGGACAAAGCGAACAGAGTGGACAGGACCCACGAGTGGCAAGAGCCCGAAAGGAAAAACACCTAGAGGTGGAATAAATAAAAATGTCAGACATGTTCAATCCAGATCCTCAGACTGGCCATCGCCTAGAGTGGGAAGTATATAGCGCAGAGAATTAGAAAAGCCCTAGACAAGGACACAAGACTTCGCATGAGGGTTGAATGTCAATGCCCGGATCTAGCAGGGAAGCTCCCGAACTGGACCCTAAAATGCTAGCTTTCGTTAGGAAGACGGCCCAAGACCTGCATAAAGGGATGGACCGGTCTTGGAAAAGCTGGCAAGAAATTGTATTGGACGTTACAGGTCTGTTGGATAAGATCCTGGACCTAGTGGAGAGAGCCAGAGACACAGGTGAGGAAGTAGGTGCTGGGGAACACTAATTGCGTGATTTTCCTCGCAGAGGACTTCTCTTAAAGATCGATGCAAAGTTGAACGACATTGCAACATATGAGACAGGAGATGCATCGCACGGACTACTCTTTGGAGAGGCGTTTGGTAAGGAGGTAGAGAGATTTGTAGGGACCTGGAGAAGGTGCAAGCCTTGATTAAAAAGATCTTCCTGAGCAGAGATTTTGCCGGGACTGGCCGCTAGAGGGGTTGAGCAGCTAGTTGGTTATCGCCACAAAGACCCCAACTTGCATGGCCTACTACTGTGAAGCAAGGCAGCAAGACTCCTTCCCAACCAGAGGGAGGTCTCCTAGAAGACGCAGGAGCAGAGGAGCCGTAAGAGCGCAAATCCTTTACACAGGTGAGACCAGCCACTTATCCGCCAGTTGGGGGGAGAACGTTAGGGTTCTGGCAGAACCGGCGCACGCTCTCGAGCGATACTTGGGTGCTGCAAACGACCCAAATCTGTTGCTATGATTTATTCAAGAGCCATTGCAGGAAGCAAGCCCGCGCCTCATGGGACTATCCGAAGCAGAGCAAGAGCTCCTTTAAAATGAGCTAGAGCAGCTCGAAAAGAAAGAGGCCATCGAACTGTGCACACAAGCTCCCAAATTCGGAAGCAACATGTTCCTGGCTCACAAGCAAGAGAAAGTTAGTCCAGTCATAAACCTTAAGGAGTCATTTGGATGATATCCAGACATTTCAAGATGGAGGGCATCCGTCAGCTAAGACACATTCTAAGAGGGAGATTGGCTGGAGAGGATAGACCTAACAGACGGCCACCTCACAATAACAGTTGATGCAGAATTCCACCGGTTTCCAGCGTTCATCGGGGCAGGGCAATTCAAGACGATGCCTTTCGGTCTCTCGTCAGCTCCATGGGCATTCACCAAACTAATGAGACTGATAGTGTCAGCTATCGTAGAGAAAGGGATTCGCATAATTATATACCTAGACGATATCCTGCTGTTAACAAGCGACATGGAGACATTGCTATGCCAGACGAGCTGGGTGACAGACCTCCTGACATCACTAGGCTTCTTTATCAATCAAGAGAAATCGGACCGAACAACAAGATAGCTAGATTTCCTGGGTTTCATGGTAGACATGAAGAAGGCAACTTTAGATCTGTGATACCAAGAGTGATCAAAGTATGCCTCGACAAACAAGTTATCGCTCTGCGAACACTAGCGAGAGTAGTGGGACTCTTAGCGTCTTCCATTTAGGCCTTATTTCTGGAGCCCCTACAAGACAGGGCGATCTAGAGACTGAAGATCAGGCATCTGCAGCAAGGTCTCAAGTATCACCAGACAGTGCCACTTGACCAGGAGTCAAACACAGAATTCCAATGGTCGCTGCAGAATAGGGACACGTGGAACGGACGTGCCTCTTCGGAGACAGGCCAGACATAGTTGTGGAGTCAGGTGCCAGCAGAGCGGGCTAGGGGGCTTGATGCGACGTACTGGAGACAGGAGGCATGTGTGGAGCTCAGACGAGCTAAACTGGGTCATTTGCAATAAAATCCTTTACCAAAAGCAGAGCAAACTGTTGCATACTGCTGAAGATGGACAACATCTCGGCAGTCGGATGCATAATTCATCTTGGCTGGATGATTACTTGCGGAACTAGCAAAAGATTTCTAGTATTCTTGCCTTCAGACAGCAATCTCATTGACAGCCGACTATCTCCTGGGCACCCTCAATGTGACAGCAGATTGGAACTCATGTCATTTGACAGGTTTCAGCAACTGGAAACTCAGTGAGAAGGTGTTCTGTCAGCTGGAGCAGTTATGGGGGCAGATACAGGTGGATTTGTTCACCTCCAGGCTGAACGTTCAAAAGAATATATTCTTCAGCTGGAGATTAGACCCGAGCACACGGGGAACTGACGTGTTCCTACAGGACTGGAGAGGAAATCTGAACTAAGCGTTCCACTGTTTCATGATGCTGCGCAGAGTGTTGGCAAATGTGTGCAGAGGGAAAGCAACAGTAGTAGTAGTGGCGCCCATATGGAAGTCACAAGTCTGGTTTCCATCTATGATGGAACTTTCCTCGGATTTCCTGTAGATTGTCCCATCAGGAGGGCACCTGCTCATGGACCCAGCTGGGTCAGTTCGTCCTCTGAGGGTGAGGGGAACCCTTCCCCTAATAGCATGCATGGTACCAGGGAAAGATGGATATTACTAGGCATTTAGAGCCACGCAACGTGGCTCATTGTGGATTCTTGGGCACCCTCCACTCAGAGGAGCTACAACACGGCATGGAGCAAATGATCAGACTGGAGCAGGAGAAGTATTCCTCCAGTTTCTACCCCTGTAGTAGCGATCCTTAATTTATTTGCTTCTCTCCTAGGAGAGAGCAAAGCCTTCAGGACCATATGATTGTATATATACGCAATATCAGCCGGCATACGCAAGTGGCTAGAGCATCTGTAGGAGATAATCTCTCGGTAGTCGGGCTCATGAAATGAGCCCGATTCCGCGTCCCTCTGAGTCCAAAAAAGCACTTGACTGTGGGACGTGAACATAGTGTTAAATGTTCCTGGCGAACTGGCCATTGAACAGATACTTATCACTGAAACAGCTATCCTGTTAATTGGCAATGTTGCTGTGTCTGGTGTCATGCAGATGAGTCTATCATGTTAGAGCATTGGAAATGGTTGGGAAGACGTATGGTCCGGAAGGAGTTAACTTCACACTAGCTAAGTGGACAAAGACTAACTCCTCCTCCATTATTTGACAGGGCAGATGAAGCTGTGCGTAGCGGCTTGCATCAGAGTATGAGCACAGGATGGCAGAGCTACACCCAGTGGAAGTCCCCAACTGCTGATTGCACATCGAAAGCTATATAAGGCGGTTGCTATGGCAAAATCATGCAGCATGCAGCATGTGGGGATAGACCTGTCACAAATTGGGGTCCATTCGGTGAAAGGGACTTTGGCATCGAAAGCATTCCCAGCGGGGCTTGCGCTGGTGGATATTCTGAGAGTGGCAGAGAGGACTAGTGACAGCTTGTTTAAGTAGTTTTATTTTAAGCCTGTGTCATCTGTGGTGAAGGAAGTGACTGAGAGCTTTGAACAAAATAATGCTTGCAGCCTCCGGTCTTGACATAGAATGAAGATTCCCCCTGCATACTGCGAAGGGAGTCTTGATTCTATTAAAGGCACAAAGGCAAACCTTACTTTCCCGCCCAGTACATGCACGACTTTTCCTGTTGTGATGTGTAGGGCAGTGCATTTTCCACCCTAGTAATATCCTTTCTGGTTGATGGGCGACACCAGAAGAACGGCTGACCGGAAGGTGAGAAGCAGTGATGCCACGGATGGATCCGGATAAGGAAGGACGACAGGATTGCCTGAGAGGTTTATCAGGGACAACGTGGATTTGTGTGACAACGTTTTTTCCCATTACAGTGTTGTGGTGCAGTTTAGAGCATCCAATGAACAGGTGGAGCAAAGGGCAGGAAGTGACTGAAGGTCAAGAACAGGAAATGTCATGGACTACAAGAAGCAGTAGTAAGTGTGTTCAGAAGGAAATGTAGTTAAAAAAAAAAAAGAATTTAAAGCAATGTTCTGTTTATTTGTTGAAACTGCTGGAGAGTAGAATTAAAGAAATTGAAGCTTAATGCTCCCCTTGTGTCTTTAATAGAATCAATACTCCCTGTGTAGTATGCAGGGGTAATCTTCATTCTCGATTGAAGTAGAAGTTTTCTCCTATAGGCGTATATGTTCTCGTCTTAATTTCGACTGACACCTGTGGCTGTTGGGTCTACACATATCTGCAGAGAGAGCTCTCTCAAAGATACCCTTTTGTAACCTCTGACAAGTTATGAATTGGAATTTTGGTTCATATTTAGAGAATGAACTTTTGTTACTTTTTATTTTTTTATTATCCAACGTGGCTACTTTGCGTTGGTCAGTGAGCAATAGTTGGCTGGACCAATGTGCTGTCATTTTGTAGTTGTGTTCCAAGACGATACGCACCTTTTTTCGGTAACTCCTAAATTTGCCTTAAAGTGTACCTGTTCAAGTGTGGAAGAAGTCGCCAATTAGTAACAATGTATCAACAGGCTTTTGTTCTCAACCAAAGTATAAAATACATTAGTGCTGGGCTATACCCAATATGTTACGAATTACACTTTTGGGTGGAGTGTTTAGTATTTTAAAATGAATAATAATTTGCCAAATCTCCTAATGACGTTAAACAGGCATTTCTTGGGGATTCCAAGATGGCCACTGTCTAGGGTAGATACGCTCCGTCCGAGCGGGAAAACGAACAGTGTCAGAAGCTGTCCTAAGCAGCTGAAAGCAAGTCCTTCCACAACCAAAATACTCATACAGAACGAAATGCCACACTAAATTCAATTCCGACGGAAATTGGACAAAGTGAAGGCAGTGGCGAGCTACGAAACGTAGAGGCGCAGCGGAACTTCGGTTCTGGTAGAGGAGTACGAGGAAGTCTGGTCGGTGCTCACTGGGGGCCTCGGGGATGAGGTGAGATGCCCCCCCCTCCTCGAAGGATTACCTGGAACTGTCTCGGAACAATCGGACCGTGCAGGTGGCCCGACAGCGCTGCACCTGGTCGCTGGCTGAGCGGCCGGGAACGGCGGAACAATACAGTAGACCCACTATCAAGGAGAGGTATTCGGCCCTGGAGGCTGTGGCAGGACTGAGGCAGGGATGGAGAGAGAGTGCCAACCCCAGGCGAACCAGGCTCAAGTGGCAGCATTGCGGACCCACTGCAGCCATCCACGTGAGGAGTCGGGAGAAATCCCACAGGGAAGAAACATGGACACCTAGGCGGAGAGGGGGTCCCCAGTACAGCGGCACAACGGGAGTGGAGTGAATCCGGGCTGGAGGCGGCGAGAGGACAGTAGTAAGTGTGCATATAAGCAGCCGCGCGTGGGCTCCAGAGTGTGATGGCGCCTGTCCAGGAAGCCAAAACAGGAGGAATAGGAGAGCGGAGCTGTGCCCCACAGACACCCTGTGCTTGGGCTGAAATAGCAGATGGCATTCAGGAGAGAATAGTGAAGGTAGTGGAGAGTGAATTCCAGGCGTGCGGTGTGGGCATGACTGCAAATTGCCTTGAAACAGTCTCTGGAAGGAGCGGGAAAGAGCAGGATAGAGGAACATAATAGTCCCAATGCGAGATAGAGGAAGTGCGCAGACTGGGCCCAACAGAAGCGCAGCATAACCCACAGTGGAGCCGACAAGGATAGAGACAGACGGGCTTCCACGAACAGTAAGCGGGAGAGAGCAGGGGTGCGGCGCAGAAGCAGACTACTGTGGGTCCCCCTGGAGGTGCTTGAGGCTCTCGGGCAGCCTCACAGCTCAAATCATCCGTAGCACTTACACGATAGGGGGTACCGGACAACAAACTTAGCCCCCACTGACATTCCTCCCAACCGGCCCACCATAACTGAATAAACTCTACCCCATCGGGGGAAAACTAAATTGGGCCCCCAATCCACACAATATACCAACCCATAAAAGCTACTCCTCATACTAGCCAGACGCTCATAACGCTTGGTGGCATCCAGGCTGCAGACGCAAAGAATGGACCCGAGGGCACAGAAGACCAAACAGTTTAGCATCAACAACAGGTCTGCAGGAACCTATGGGGAAATTGCTCGAACCGGCAGGACAGCCCTACTGCAGGGGAAGCAGGAGGACTATAGGCAGTAAGTGGAGGACCTCCGGATTAAGCTCTCTTACCACTCAGCAAAGGACCTCTCACAAGGGCACACGGAAAAGGAGTCTGTCCCACAGTAGGTGATTCACTCGAAAAATATTCCTGCACCGCTCGCCGCTGACAACACTAGGGCGGCGTGTGCCCCACTGGAACTACATAACAATAGTAGAGAACTCAGGGTGCCCATCCAGGGACTAGACAGCCAAGCCTTCTGAGAGGTGATGAAATCCCTGCACCCATTTGTGGCGCAATTAACAAGAATTGGAACACACTGACTCCACTGGAGCGGAGTACCCACCATACAGTGCCCCCCACAACACTCAGTCCACGGTAATCAAGTCTGCAGAACCTCAAACTCAATAAAGATTGCGCTGCAAAGGTCCCCCCCCTTGGGACAGACACAGATGCCAAGAACCAAGTCCAAAGACGTCCCGTATAGAGCTAAAAACACACAGTTGGAACACTGTTGGAGACTGTATCGGACAAAGGAACCCCAGGGCCACACAACAACAGATGAGCACAACACCCATCAGTCTGCGAAAGTATCCACGAAGATGGCACTGAATAAAGAGGAACTCAAATGTCTTCAGGGAATGGAAAGCCATA
Source organism: Ambystoma mexicanum (assembly GCF_040938575.1). Classification (NCBI taxonomy): domain Eukaryota; kingdom Metazoa; phylum Chordata; class Amphibia; order Caudata; family Ambystomatidae; genus Ambystoma; species Ambystoma mexicanum. Next base: position 302,710,898 of record NC_090923.1, on the reverse strand, counting down.
TGATGGAGTCCCTCCAAGACCAACTAGGGAAAATAAGGGAGGAACTTTGCTCTTCCATACAGGAAGTAAAAAAGGACATTACAGACCTAGGAGAGAGAGTAGACACAACAGAAGTGGGGCTCTCAGAAATCACTGAAGACTCAAAACAGACCAGCGTACTACTAGAACAGATTGCTAGGGCGATGCATAACCTGGAACTTCAAGCAGAGGATCTGGAAAACAGATCCCGAAGATCCAATATATGTTAAGGGCTTGGCCGAGTGAATTGGCGACAAAGATCTAAAAGAGAAAATGCAAACATGCTTCAGCAGCCTCCTACCGGGCACCCAACCAGAAGACATACTTAAAGACAGAGTGCACAGAATTGGCCCCCCATAAAAGCGCCGGGAGCCAGACCTAGGGACGTCCTACTGGCAATGACCTCCTACATGCTGCAGCAGGAAATTCCCTGTGCAGCAAGAAACCTACAAACGGGTCACTATCAATGGGGCTGAAGTCCATCTGTTCCATGATCTGGCTCCATCTACCCTACACAAAAGAAGACTAATGTCGCCGGTCACAAAGGTGCTAAGAACCAAGACCTACAGATGGGCATACCCCTTTGGCCTGCAGTTCGCCTGGGAGGGCAAACGGCGCATCACCACCTGTGAGGAGGAAGTGACACTCCTACGCCTGGAGGACGAGGAGCTGCACGAAGATGCAAATGCTACTCGCAGCCTCAGAAGCAGAAACTCCAAACAGTGGGAATGGTCATCTACCCCCACCAAGAGGCGTGGCGCGGAAGGAAAAGGGAGAAGCCACCAACCAAAATGACCACGGTCACCCAGAGGGACCAAGCCATAAATAATCAAGAAGCGCAGAGCGCAACTCCGGGACAAAGGAAGGACAAATATGTGAATCCTGTTAGAAGACAGTACTACCCTCGGACGGAGTGAAGAGACAAACCATTTTGGAACCAATGCAGGACAGACAGGTCCTGGCGGAGCGCAAGTTGGAGGAGAGTTGATACTCACCGCCCCAAAAGGGGCGCAGAGAAAGTTTCAAGGAACTTATATCTGTAGGGTACTAGGGGGGGGAGGTGGGAGGGAACTGGGGTGGGGTGGGGGGGGAAAGTTACAAAGTTAAGCAAGTTTGGGGAATAGCACGGACCAGTAAAGGCAAGGAAGAAACGATTGCAGAAAGCACACTGGAAGGCAAAGGATCACGAACACAAACTAAATGGCTGAACTGAACTTAGTTTCGCTCAATGTACAAGGCCTAAATTTGCCAGTCAAAAGCTGATCTATCCTGACAAGACTTATAGACCTGCAGGCTTCAATCGCCTTCCTGCAGGAAACACACCTCCTCCCTGAGGATAAAGGAAGACTGAACCATAGAGCGTTCCCCCAACAATACTTTGCCTCGGGTGGGAGAAAGACCAAAGGGGTAGCCATACTAATCAGAGCCAAATTGATATTTAATAAACGGGCGATACACAGGGACCTGGAAGGGAGGTATCTAGTACTGAAGGGGATACTACAGGAGCAACTAAACATGCTAATTGAAATTTACGCCCGGTCAGGATTTATTCCTGAGGGACATACTAAAAACTCTGCGGGGCTGGTGTGAAGGCCAGATAGTAATTGGTGCCGACTTTAACTGTGTCATGGATCCCACCCTGGATAAAACTCTTCCACCCATGGCCGCAGATGCACGAAACAGACAGGCGTTAGGCAAACTCTTCAGAGACTTGGGGTTGATTGAGACATGGAGTTTTTTCCATGGACAACAGAAATAGTTCACCCATTACGCAGATGTTCACAAGGGGTACTCGAGAATCGACATGGTGCTGATCTCAGCTACCCTGATCCCATGCATTAGTAAAATGGAAATAGAGGTCCAGTATGTGTCGGATCATGCCCCAGTCCTGGTACAAATGGAAATGGCCCAAGGCGTTCATAAGAGCCAAAAGCCCTGGAGACTGAACAAGATGATTCTGAAGAACCTGGCCCTTAGGGTGCACATGGAGAAGACTATTCAAAACTACTTCCAAGAAAACGACAATGGGGAAACAAACTGGGGGGTAATTTGGTATGCCGGGAAAGCAGTGGTCTGGGGTGAATTCATGTCACAAGCAACAGCATATATGAGGAAAAGGGGACTCATTAAAAAGAAACTGGAAACAGCATTAAATGAAGCAGAAACACAACACAAAACTAGCCAATCTCAAAAAGCACTTAGACTAGTCCGGAAAGCAAGAGCCCAGTTAGAAGCATACGTAGCAGAACGCACAGCACAAGCACTACTGAACACCACGCAGACATACTATGTTCAGGGTAGCAAAGCGAACAACTTTTTAGCGGCCAAACTCCACAAACAAAAATCCTGTAATTACATAGTTCAACTAAAAGACAAAAATGGTGAGTTGTGCGCTACGGAGGAGGGGAAACTGAAGATAATGGAAAGATTCCATCAGGGACTGTTAGAAAGTCAACACCTAAACCATCAGGCATAAAGAGATTATATGTCAAGGATTTCCCTTCCCCCAGATTATAAGGGAAGATAACAATGCACTGCAGGCCCCCATATCGGCACAGGAAATTAGTGATGCCATTACAGCATTGCCCCCTAACAAATGCTTGGGGCCGGGTGGACTCGGAAGCGGATACTTTAAAACATTCCCGAGCACAACCTTTATGGTTAACGAGAGTCCCACGGCAAAAATGTAAATATACAGAGGGACAAGACCAGGCAGTCCACTCTCACCCTTAATTTTCGCCATGGCAATGGAGCCCATAGCTGAAATAATAAGGCAGGATCCCGAAATACAAAGGGTCAAATGTGGAGGTACAATACATAAAATAGCACTGTACGCAGACGATATAATGCTATTCCTTGGGGATCCTAAGAACACACTACCAAGAGCACTCGAGAGCCTACAGGACTTCGCCCAGATATCCGGGTTTGCCATAAACTTCACTAAGTATAAGGCCCTGAACATCAGAGCGGGAAGAGGAGATCGAAGCCCTGGGGTCAAGATGTCCGCTAACCTGGGAAAGAGAATCAATAGAATACGTAGGTATCCATTAACAAAGGGATATAAAAACCTGTACGGAGCAAACATTACACCCCTGCTAAAACAACTGAGGGAGGATCTACATAAGTGGGACACCCACGAGCTATCCTGGTTCACACGCATTGCGGCACTCAAAAGACCCTGTTACCACGTCTGCTATACACAGTAAACTCGCTTCCAATAGAGGTTCCCCCCCCCAAGATCTGCAAAGCACTACAGGTTCACTTGGCTTCCTTCATATGGCACAAAGGGAAAGCGAGAATTCAGAGAAGAATCCTAACAAGGCCACCATGCCTGGGAGGCCTAGGATTCCCTGATTTGGAGAGGTATGTCCTAGCCGCACAAATAGCACCAATGTTAACCTGGAAGAGGGAGGACATGTCAAAGGGATGGATGGAAATCGAGCAAGGGGTGACTACTATCCCACTGAGGACTATACATGGGTTGCGGGTGGGTGCCAGGGAAATTGAGGCTCACTTGTTGGAGGCAACCAAGACCTCACTGAAAGGCTGGGACCGAGCACTGAGAAAACGGAACATCATTCCGGGGTTGGGTCCCTTTACCCTAATGGCGCACAATAAAGACTTTACACCGGGCAAACAGCCTTGCTTCTGGAAGAATTAGGGACTGGAACAAATACTATACCTGAAGGACTTCTTTCAGGGGGGAAACCCATTAAAGTTTGAAGATTGTAAACAGAAATTTGGCGTAGGGGAAAGGGACAGATACTCCTACATTCAGATCTGGCACTGGATATCGCATAGGGGGATGAAGAAAACATCCACGAGGACACCGGTGGGCCTGGAACTAACTCTACATGAAGGGGACGAGGCAAAAGTGGTCTCCAAAATGTAAAAGCTGCTGGACAGAGCACAAGAAAATGGCATCTTGCCATTTATGGACAACTGGACAAGAGATATAGGCGTCTCTATCACCGAGGAGGAGTGGCCACAAATTTGGAAAAATCAGAAATCCTGCAAATGCACAGCCATTAGGGAAACGGCGCACAAGATTTGTTTTAGCTGGTATCTGACCCCCCATAGGCTGCACAAAATGAACCCTAATTACCCGCCTGCGTGCTGGAGAAACTGCAGAGGTAAAGGAGATCTATACAACATGTAGTGGTCTTGTCCGAAGGCGACCCTGTATTGGAAGAAAGTCCTGGGGCAAATAAACGAAATCATCACAGGGAAGCAGCTGGTAGTGTCACCTAAAGTTATACTCTTGGGTACAGTAGTCAAGGACATTTATGCGGCAACAGGCAATAATGCAACACTTATCACCCACATGTTAACGGCAGCGAAGATGACCTTGGCACAAGCCTGGAAAAATCCAAAAGGCCCAATAAGCGCTTGTTGGTGGGTGAAAAGTTGTACTTGAAGTTCCAGGCAATCTGGGACCCCTTCCTCGACTTTGTCAGAGACAGAGAAGCACACTTTATTAGGCTAAACCTGTTGAGAGCTATCCAAAACTGAGCACCAAAAAACAAAGAACAGGAGCCTTGATCTTATGTAGAAGTTAACTAAACGGAATACAACAATCTCATCGGAAGACAGAAGGACTGGTCCGTGCCACAAGGGATCCGGGAGGGGGGGAAGGGGACAGGGGAAGGGTTGTTGAACGGTTATAGTTAAAGTTAATCCAATGCTCAAAATTTACAACCAATAACTGTAAAACTGAATGTTAATACGTGGCCACAACTAATGATATGTGTTAAAATTACTTAAGTCACTGGCCAATACAGCAGTTGAACATGACTACATTTGAATAAATAAAGTTTGTTTAGAAAAAAAGGCATTTCTTGAAAACTATTTGGTTATATCAACTGTATACCCAAGTAAAGGGACACTGACAAACCTCTAGAGAAATTACACAATAGAGAAGATTTGCATCACGAAATAGAACCTTTCTGCCAATTTCTTTCTTTAAACTTACAAAGGCAGCTTTAGAGCTAACCAAGAATTGAAATAGCAAAATATTAAAGTGTGTAATGAAGGTAGGATGCATTGAACATTCTAAACCTCAATCCCACTAAAAATTGAAGGATGGCAGAGCTTTAAACCACTGTACCTACTCGAAATCACTCTGCATGGCTTTCCAGTACACGGCGTTTGACCATTAGGAAGGGGCCTGACCATGTGCAAATCATCCTTGACCCAGCCCTCAATGGGAAGAGTCCAAGCTGCTCGGTCACAAGGCCTCTATATGAGAGCAAAAGCAACCCCCTCTGCCATGTTGCGGCTCCTCAATGAGTTGCGCTTCATTTCCCTCCACGGAGCGAGCAAGGACCACTCCCGCTTGGTGAGCCTCGCTAGAACACTCAACAGCGAGGGCTCAATGGAAGGAAAGCTGCGATTCAACAATCAATATTGGCCCTTGGTCTGGGCAGGCTTACATTCCCTTTTTGTTTTTAAAGCCTGAAGATGCTATTTCACAGCACGATTAACACCAAATGTAAATTAGTCTTGAGCATGTAATGCATCTTTAACTGCAATGTCTTTGGTTCATCAGGAAAACGGGAAATCCGTAGACTACAGTCCAAGATGAATGAACATGTTCCTGTAGATTTAAATTCCCCTGATAGTCGTGGTGCTAGGTTCCATAGTCTGAGCACTGAAATATTTTGAAATACCTACAATGGAATGGTGGTCTTTCGTTATTACAAATTCCTCTGTACTGTACACAAGTTACTTAAGTAAGTACGGAAATTTTGCAAACTTAAAGAAAATTGCAGCAGGGCATTCTGTGGTTATGCGTCATGCCGGGTATTGCAGCTCTGAGATTGAAAAAACCACAACTCGATATAAATTATTGCAGGCCACGTCTCTTTCACGAGTTTCCGACATATCGTAAGGACATTTATTGGATTGGTAAGTAATGTGTAATGTGCCTCGAGAGAGCGCAAACTGGAGTCCGGTCTCCAATCCTCGACCCAATCTCCTGGAGGTCTTTGATTTACTAGGAACATTGGTGTCATAAGCAAAAGTCGTAGATCTGGGAGATAAACAGGTAATTATGTTGTAGGCAGTCTCAGTCTACTGTCTGGGGACAGATGTTTCATCCTGTTTTGGGTTGAAATGCTGCAGAAATACTTGCTTGGTCTCTAAGGCTAACACAACCAGTGCTGGCGAAAGACTGCAAATGCAATCGGCCTTATTCACTGAGAAGGTAATACTGCAGACCAGCTGGGAGACTACCATAATTATTTCATATGCTCCTTGGAGGAGTAAAGATGGGAGGCCAGGATGCTGGCTAACTGCCACAAACTAACACGTCCATGAGCTTGCACGGTTTCAAGAGAACGTCTCACTGCAGGGGACAGAATACCTTGATCAGTCTCGTACCTCCTCATCTACACACGTCTTCCTCCCTTCCTACTGTACCCCCTCCTTCAGCCTGTGAATCCATCCTCTCCTTTCCTCCTCCAATGATTACCCAACTTTCTTTACCCTTGCCCCCGCAGTGGACACCTGTCTGCAACCCCCACTGTCTAATCTACTTTCTACTATTTCATTATGCAGTCTATATGGGCCTTCCTTTAATAGTTTTTCAGCCTTCGGATCTATGCGTCTTTATGGAGCCAATACAAGTGTCTTTCATGTATAACACTAATAGATGTCGGTGTCTGTGCAGGCAGTACGTGGGTGCATTGTAATTCAACACGGTTATTGATTCGATCTTTCAATAATGGTCCATAAACCTTCCTTTAAACCATCTGTAACCAACAATGTTTTATATAAAATAAAGTGAGTTCTGACTTAGTTTTGTATGATTGTTTTAATCTGTATATTTAATAGTTCACATTAACGTGCCATCTGTTTCTGACTTGCGGAGCCCCTTGGTCACATGCACTTTTTTCTTTCAGCTGACAGCACTTTTGACAGCGGTCAGGGGTCGACCGTTTATTCCAATTCCCAAAGCAGCCAGAAGAGTGTGATCTACTCTGCCCCCGATTCAGCTTCCCCTGCTGTGCATAGGGTCTACAGCCCTCCCCTGTGCGACACCCAGGCTTTGCCCCACAGCCTGCAACAGCACAGCCACTGCCCGCAGCCACCCTGTGTAAGTGTGAAGTCTCTTCAACAGCAGAGTAAATGCTGCATAGTTATGGTCGAATTTTTTATGGTCTTTTTAGCGATCTATGCAATTTGTGGTATTTTATTTTTGTACGTAATACTTGTTCACTGTTCATATTTGACCTTGTGCCCTATATTTTACGTGTGGGTATGTGTGGGTTGGGGGCCGGGGTTGTACACACATGTATATATCTACTTATTCAAAAACTTGTTTCATTGTTTTATTCATTTTTCATTTATTCTTTTACCTTTTATTTTCTCCACTTTGCTTTCTTTGCTCTAATTTAGCCACGCGTTTCTATCTCTTCACCTGGGTCAGATGTCCACATTCATAGCGATAAAGGTCAAATCGCTCTCCATTTCCTTGTGCAATCTCTGGCGGAGTGTGATGTCTCTCCGAGACGAAAGAGTACTTCTGTTATTGAGGCAAAAAAATCAAGCAGTCATCTTGACTCCTGTTCTATGTGTTGCGAGGCTCATGGCCAGCAAAAGCAGTCGTCCTCTTTGTTTCAGAATCAAATATGTTCCTTTCAAACCAGTCCACAAGATCCCACGAAGGTTGGGCTCATTGACTGTATACACCCTACCGAAGATCATGAAATGCTGCTCCCCAATGCAAATCAGTATTTATTGCATTCTCTGCCTCATGCATACTGCACCTACCGTCGACACAGCGATACTATAGTTGCTTCATCTGCAGATGTTTGCTCGTTGCCAGGGTCATTTTCAACCAAACAAATGCAAGAAAGTTTTGAAGACCTTGAGAAGAAACAAGAGCAAGGAGCTGGGTCTTCTGCAAAGGGAACGAGGTGCTCCCCAAATTCCCAAGAGTTGTTACCAAATTCCAATCACCTTCGGTGCAGCGAGCATTCCCATAAAACAGCACGGTTACTCACTCCAGGTAAAACTATGGAGGGTTGTCATTGTGTGTTTGGTGAGGTAGGTAAGGATTCGGGCTGTCCGTCTCTTAGTCGAGGGCGTAGGCCATGTGGAAGAAGTTTAGACCTGCCCTGGCTGCATGAGTCACTACATTGTATAATTGGACAGAAGACGAGCTCGACTTCAAGGCTTGCACACATTACAGGGAAAAGCTTGTGTCCATTTTTCAGTGAGAGGGAAGTCCAAATTGAAGGGAAGACGAGCGAATCAAAGCTCTGCAGCAGATCAGGTGTGGACAACTTGAATGAACAGAACTCCTGGGTGGTTGCAGCTGCTCATTGTAGCAGTGATATTGCACCACTTGAAAACACCGATGACGTGGTAGGTTAACTCCATCCCTCGCTCCACCCTTTGTCCACAAAATGTCCTCTTCCTGTTAAATATCCAGAAATTAATCTGTACCTTTTTTACCCTTTCGTTTTACCTAGTGAGCTTGACCTACCTCCATGGATGTACCTTAAACCCAGTGTCCCGAATGTAAATGGAACCACTAACCATGCATGCCAACACAACAGCTAGAACATGCACCACTGATGGGGCTGGGTGGTAAGGGTTGGGGGGGTGCAGAGTTCCTTAAAAACAAAATAAATATATAACGGCGGATAAAGATCTATGGAACGTAAATCATTGTTGTACCTGGAATTCTGGCATCTGTCCCAGCATCTACACCCATGCACCATTGTCTATGCAGTGCTACTGCGTGTGTATATTCTGCACCATCACGCATATGTGATGGGATCGCTGTCCTTTCCAGAAGGGTTGTGCATTGTACATCTCTTCCTTCAGCCACCACATCTGTAGCCTTCCACGTACATATATGTCCCAATTTAAAACAATACTTGTTTAAAATGTGCCATGAAATGACTTGAGACAGACATTTTGCACAACATTTTCAGGAGAGGTTCGTCACTGTTATCCCTCTTAGGTGTTGGCTTCTGTCACATATTGGCTCCTGTTAATATAAAATGTAAGTGCAAAGTAATTGCTGTTTTAACAAATAACAGACCATAAACGGTATCTAACGCTGTGTATACCTCTGCATGACGAGTTGGCAAATGGAGATGTGCTTGCTTACTATGAAAGTATGTAACGTGATGTGGGGATCTGAAAGGAAGATAAACTTTCATGGCAACGTTTTGTGAACTAATTTCTTGGGGTACTTCTTCGGATTATTCTGCATCCTTCCATTGTTTGTGATACAGGCGATCAAAATGATTATTGCTTCACATGTACTAAACCTGAATGGTTATAAATGTGCGATACTTCACTCCACTGTACCTACTATTCTTTGGTAAAGCTGGCCATCAGCTTACTTGGATCAAAGGCTCTACCTTCCAGTATAAGCCTGTATCCCCAAACAAGCAGTTGACTGCTTGGCCTTCCCTGTATATCCCACTACCCACCCTTAGGTTCCCCCTTTGTTTTAAAAAAACATCACTTCCTGCCCTTTGTCTGTGCACCTTCGCCTCTGCTGCCTCCTGCAACTCTGCCTTTTCGTGCTAGCAATTTCATTTTGTTTGTGTTTTTAATGGAAGCCTAAGAAAATGTGCTTTGCATGGGCCATTACCAGCAGGGATTCTAGGGTTTATCACGAAAGTAAAAAAATATATTGAGTTCTAGTGTGACCAAATAAGTTCTCATCCAGATTAGACTGTAAAGCAATATGAAGTTGTAACAAAAACTAGAACATTCAGGGCAGGCAGTAGAAACCACCAGTGCTCCCCACCACCCTCCAGAACACCCAGGCAGACCTCTGGCTCCAGCGGCAGCCTCCATCAGCGACACTCATTTGAAGGCGCACCAAGCATCTGACCATGGCCTAAGAACGGCCATACAAGCATTGGCCAGCAAAATGCAACGTAACAAGTACTTTGCCTACTCACCCAGATAACCAATCCCCTTGTAGAGGCTATAAATGGCAGCATTGTTACAGAAAATTCCTTTTGGCCCCGTTATGTCCTCATATGTCCTGGGGCCACCTGCTGTCCCCTTCTCTCCCCTTTTGTCCCCTCCCTCGGGTTTCACATCCGTGCAGAACTATGTAAGGATTGCCAATAAAATTAGACCACGCAGCATTATGGAACCCCTTAAAGAATTTATCAACCCTGTAATCCAGCCCCATAAGCACCATATTATGTCCGTGTTTACTCAGTGAAAGGTAGCTGCCAATTTACGGATGTGAGAAATTATGTTGGGTATATTACTTGAACGGTCAGTAACATAAGTGCAGCATTCTGAACAATCGGGGAGATACCACTCGCTAGGAGTCCAGATAGTGCTATGGCCCAAGCAATTCTGCAAGACCATAGTCCTGAAGGCTAGTTGTTCAAGCTTCATTCGGGTCTAACTGTTTGAGGGCTCATTGTCAACTTTTTCTAACACTAGTCTGTAGCCCGCAGATTTTCTGTTCAATGTCATACCTGCTGTGGGTATTAGGTACTGTAAGCAATCGCCTCCCAGCTTGATTCTCTAAAGGGGTGAGGGGTAGCTTTGTATGTCTGATGGGGCTTCAGACTTATCCATGTGACCGGGACTAGGCCAACTCATTGGAAGTCCACTAGAAGCAGAGGTTCTGAAAATAAAGTAGGTTTGTGGCATAGCCTGAAAGAAAGGAACAGAATTAATGGTGGCAATTTGTGTGGTTGCTCCATAGCGCTTTATATACGAATACCCATAAATAGTGTACCCTGCTTTTCATAAATGGATACATTTGGCAGGAGTGGACATTCTGACAGTTTCTTCATGTCTGAAGATGGGGTGCGGTTTGGGTGTGTTGATTGATAAAACTTCTAGCTGAGCAAGGGTTTGACGCCCATCCTTGCAAGCTAGCAAACACAGTGCACATCACCAGTATGTTCTCCTTCGGTTTATGGATGCGTAAGCAGTCTAAAATGACAATTGTGCAAATACAGCAGGATCTAAAATGTGCAGTCAAAAGATGTTTTCCTCTTCTTCTCTCAAATGTATTTCAATTCAAGGTGGTTTCCAACTCTGTTGTGCCTTCTGCTTTTATGGCAGCTCCCTATGAAATGAATATTACATTTGTCTTTAAATTCTGTTTTTACCCCACAAGGGAAATGGGTACCTTGCAGAACTGTAACCAGAATGAGCATTGGGTGCTCTCAGGGGCACAATCAAGGGTATGTCTAGCAGGAGATTCAAATATGCTTCAGGCATTGTGTAAGAAATGGAGGCTGGGACTGTAGGTCTGAGATGCAGAAACCGAATTATTCAAAGATGAGTGTTCAAATGGATAGACATTGACCATGTTGAGCATTGTCAATTGGTTAAGAACGGTGGAAAACAAAGAATTGGACATAACGGGCAGAAGTAAGGTGGTTTTACGCAGTAAAAAGCACGACTTAGTTGAGCAGAAATACCTGAATCCTTGTTGAAGAGAAAATAAAAGGGAATTTAATTGAGTAGCTAGCTGGTGTTGGCTCATTCCTGGTGTTTAGAGAAAGTGAGTTCTGAAAGGGTGAATGGCAGTAGTAGCAGAGTTGTCCATTTTTTGTTCAGATGTTGACAGGTAGGCGTTTGAATCAGGAAAAATGGCAGTTATGAAAAAAGTTGCAAACGTTAGGAAAAGACGTCACCTAACTGGTGTTAAAATTGCCAACCAGTCTACTTTTTTTTATTTTTATTTGAATTCAGCTGAGTAAACTCAACTTTTTCAAAAACAATTTTAAATTACATACTTAAAATCTGCAAGTTTACAAATTTACAAATGACAGGATCAAGGAACATATGAAAGTTTGTGAGAGGAAAAAAGAAAAAATAATAGTTAAGAAATTGAATGGTTAAATACCACAAAACAAACAAACAATAAAAGCTTAAAAACAATACAATAAATTATAAAGAGCAACAAAAAAACACACAAAAATTACATTACTAACGTAAAAACATTTAAATAAATGAACTTAATAAACCAAGACCTGTGTTACCATTCGACTGATAGAGATGTAAAGAATGAATTTAGCCAAAAAGGGCAACAACCACTCCATCTGCTTAAAATCTATAATATTCAGCAATAGCAATCCTCTAAATCATTATTCAAACTCTGAATCATTGATCCTGTCCAGATTCAATACATTTAAGAAATTAAAAGTTGCAATTCGAATACTCATTACTTTGGTTTCCAAAATCATTGGCCATTGATTTTCAGGAGACATGAGCCCAAAGTAAGCCAAATGCCGTTTGAAAGAAGTTCTTCGCAAGTCTGCATGAGCAGGGCAGTCCACAATAAAGTGTTTCAGCGTTTCTTTTACATTTACATCACCACAAAATCTGCAGTAGTTCTCTTTAGAATCAATGAGTCTTCTAGCCAGAATGTCCCGTGTTGAATATAGATTAAATCGAAGTCTCAGAATCACAGTTTAAGTTGCAGAGACGATGCTCGGCACAGATACGCTTCCACTACATTAAGACTTTTCGGATGAAAACCATGGGACTTAATATCCTTGTATGTGAGACATTTAGTTCTAGTTTCAATCCAATCCCACTTGTAAACTTTCTTTTGCTCTATCTGGATTATAACCAGTCTAGCTAATGGTCTGGCTACGGGTCAGTTGTCCTTCCTAAGACTCCATGGGGGTCAAGTCTCGGAGGGAGAAAGTTTGCATTCATACATACCCGACGACATGCAAAGCTCATTCAAGGTTAAAGTCGACTTCTGGTAATGCAACAAAAGTTCCTGCCGCAGGACCAGCAGTAAGTAGCCAACGCATCATGCAAGAAGCACAGGCGTCACCAGGCAAATCATTCATTTCATTTCCCTTCTGGAGTTAGGACTCCATGCCACAGGCACACACGAGCCAGGTGTTGAGGTTTACAAATTTCAGCTCCCCACTTGGGCCCTATTTTGGAATCGGAAGATCAATATAATCTGTTGATTAATTAACATATAAAATGCTTTGAACAGGCCATTGGTCGTCATAAAGCACCAGGTCAACATCCTCCACAGTGAGTAAACTCGAAGTGAATGCATCCAAAATGCATTGCACTTTTTGCTCTGTTTTACTATGTTTTTATTTGTGAGTTGGCTCGAATTACCCAATTAAATGCTTAGTTTTGTAATTATTGCAAAGTATTTTATTACTTGAACTATATTGATTATAACTGGATTATTTGGGGTACCACGCCTTGGGAGCAAACCACATGTGAGCACACAGTATTGCAGCTTGCCTGCTGTAATCCTCTCCCCACAACCCCCTCTGAGGTATCACTCTTCCCTTCAATGCAGATTCTGTATCGTCCACATGCTTTCGGATTATTTTAGCGTTCGGTCTGAAGTAGCGTTGGGGTTACTCTGGAACAGATTTGTTTTACATCAACTCACCGGGTCTCGTGGCAAGCAGAAAATTCTAGGATTTTATGTATGAGGATATTGCCAGTAGGGGGCGATGGAAGTGGGAACAATTAAGTAGTCATATTTTCGGGGTTTTCACGCATGTCCCACATATTATGGAAAGAAATAATTTTCCTTAACTATATTGAGACTGTTTGGGCTAAGAGAAAAAACCACTAAGCCCACAATGAACCAACATATTTAGCATTTCCCCTTGGGGTTCGGTGGCACGCGACAAGCATTTACTTTTTTGGTCACGTTTTAATTTGGATGCGGGATTGTTGCATGAAGTTCATTGCCTTGGAAAAGAAAGGAAATGTATTGAACATATTTCATGTTCTTCTGAACGACCAATCAAGTATAAGGTAGCCACCTCTAGATAGGTCACTCGGGATACAAGTACCTCTTCCACTACAAGAACAGGAGATTATGTTGTGGTTTTACATGCATGATATTGGGCAAAGCTTTGTAAAACCTCCACTTATGTTTGCTATTTCTAAATGGCACCAAATGGGACACTGAAAAACAAAAATGCCCACAGCTCGGCAGAGGACTGCCATCCCCTGCAGGACCTTAAACATACTTTCACAAAAGCTAATCTAGTAATGTGTGTTTTAGGATTTCACCTAAACCCGTAGAAATAATTGTAATGTCTTTGATTCCGTAGTTTAAAATGAATATTGAAGATCCTGCAAAGGAAGTCAAACGCCAAACCGATTAGACATGTTCCTCTCCAAGCAGGATATTGTTCAAGTCTGCATGTATAATATGATATGATATGATATATACATGCAGCCTTGAACAATATCCTGCTTGGAGTGGAAGCCAATGTAGTTAGTCTAGGATGGGGTTGATCCCATCGAATTTTGGTGCTCCCGTAAAAAGCCTTTAAATCATCTACAAAGCAGTTGTGAGTAGCGAGCCAGTGTACCTGGCAGCTAAGCTCCACACATCTGGTGGCAAACGCTGCACCAGAGCCAACCTGCTTGAATCACAACTCGTCCGCAAAGAGAGGATCCGCAAACAAACTGTGGTATCCTGGTATGACTGATGAATGGCTTGTATCCTGGTATGACTGTATTGAATGGCTGAGTGTGTGCAAGGGCTTCCTAGAATGTTTAAGTGGAGCTTGGAGTGTGGGGGGCCTGAGGATTCCAAGGAGTGACGGTTGGGACTGGGAGATGGACTAGGAACCAGGGCAGAGGCTTATCACCTACTCTCCTACCTCTTAGGCTTTATTCTTCTTAGTTACATAGCATAGTCATGTTTCCTTTTACACTTACCTGAGTCAGCCTGGTTCCTGCTCCCTGTCATCACTGGCTCAGGGATACATCATTTGGCGACGAGGATTAAGAACCTGGAGTAAGGTATGGAGAGTGGAGGAGAACTGATGCCGTTTGAAGAAGCGCTACCATGGAGTGCTGATATTAGAAGCTGGAGAAACCCTGGTGATAGCGCTCGAATATCCATGGAGATGGCAGTGGCATCAGGCATGGTGACCTGGTAATGGAGGCTGAAGTTAAAGTGGAGGTGACTGCGGCATCAGACTGTGGTAACCCATCCGTCAAGACCTGAACCTGAAGATGGGGGTTGGAGTGGCTGCAAGAAAACGGCAGAAAGAGTTTTGCCATTGTGTGCCAGAAGACTATACAGCAGTTTGATTATGGCACAGCTGCAGTGTTGTGCACGAGCCGGCGCAAGCAATATGAAAAAAAAAACAAGAAAGGAAGATACTGCAGACATTTGAAGACTGCAGCCCACGTCGAGGTACTGTGGGCAGAGAATATGTGCGAAGCCTCCGGCGGGTGAAATTTGGTCAGAAAAGGGTCCCCTGGTGCTGTGGGTGGCATGCGCGCCCAGCATGCCTTCAGCGCTTGTCTCCCAGCATTGCCGTTAGGCTGGAACGCTGAAGAGAGGCCGGGCGCCGTCATTTTTCTTAATGGAGCTGGGGATGGACCTTAGAGGAGAGGCCCTAGAAACGTGTGTAGAGCATGAGGAGATACCAGGAAGGAACGTAGGAATCTCCTGTGTATTGTATGAAGTGACGCGCTTTGAAGAAATGGAGCCGTCGGAAAGAGGATTTCAACCTTTACTGGAGTGAGGAATCCTTTAGTTATATAAGGTAGCACCAATAGCGGGAGATGCATGTAGAATACATATGCTTTTGTCAAGCGGTGATTCAAGGAACTGTTTTGGAGACCTTTAACTTGCAGCACAAACACATCTACATGCGGTAAGATTGAAAGCACTTTTAAAAGTGTATTGTGATGTAAGGCGAGAGCTGGAGCTCCGGACGGAATATAAATTTCGTCTGTGCAGAAAAAAAAAAGAAGGAAACATTTGTTATGGACATCTGCAGCAGTCTAGCAGATCTAAGGAAAAGCTATGAGGTACTGTTATGAGCACGGCAATTATCTTTGCACATTGGATTGCAGGTATTACCGCCAACAAGAAAAAAAAAAATGTGTAGATGTTAAACGTTATAATTTTGTGGAAGCAGTTTGTAGGGATCATGTGTTTGTCTTCCAGGAGGACGTTTATAATTGATGCTACAGTGTATAATAATGTTTTTTTTTAGAAGTTTATGCCATACTACGGGCTTGTGGAGGAGAAAAGAAGTAATGGGGATTATGGTTGCAATATTGGTATGCATGAGTGTTTAATGTGCAGTGGGTATTGTAGTTACATGAAATTAAGTGATAATTGCATTTCAGGGAACTTTTGCACAGTTTAAAACAAATACTGCAAATAATTAATTTATTGAATAATTAATGTTTTGGAAGTAGATTTCTAAATTGAAGTTTTAAATGAAGTTTTAGCAAGACAATTATGCTTTGATTTGCTTTAAAGATGTTATGTCCACAGGAGTTTTATGCAATTACAGAAAAAATGTAATTTTGAAGTTAATATTGCACAAATAAGGGATTTTTACAAAACGAAAATTCTATCTCTGAGATGACACACTTCCAGAATGGTGCCTGATCAACACCATGTCTGTTAGTGTCCATCATCCCTTTTAAGGAGGTGTTTAGTGGGCAAATATTGAGTGCATATGTAATGTTTAATGCAATTTTAGTGAATTTACATGCAAATAACGTTGCATTGGTAGAATGCATTTGGAGATGAGTGCGCATTTGGAGCATGCAACTGTAGGTATGTGTGACATACATGTGCATGTTGGGTGCGTGTGTGAGGTAGCACGTTTGAAGTGAATGTTACTGCAATGGGTGTGTGCAGTCGTGAGTACGTACGTTGGGAGAAGTAGGCGTGTGAGAGGTAGCACGCATGTAGTTGAGGGTGAGGATCACATGCTGGCCAGGTGTGATGCCTTATGGAGACCCTAGGGAGACCGGTGTTTGAAGGTTAAACACAAATAGGTGATTTGTGTTCGGGGAGGATCTTTAGATAGAAGCATCCTATTTGTGGAGGATCTTAATATATAAGCATCCTATAGCAGGACACTATAGTAGGAGACATTGAGGCGTAAGTAGTACGCATGAAGTCATGGAGTAGGCTCTATACTACATTATTTAGTGTTTCTGTTTTCATGTCTCTTGTAGAATGGTATGGTGTCGGGGTTAGGAGTGAATTTTTTTTTTTGGACTCCTAATGTCTGTGGTGTCAGGTAGAGCAGCAAATTGTGAGAAATTTTTGTTCCTGCTTATTCCTAGTTAGGTTGAAGTTACTGCGAGTTGGGCACACAGACAATAGAATTGTAGAGGTGTTGATAAATTATTACTATCATAAAATATTTTTATTCTTCATCGGAGAAGCACTACATTTTTCCATCTTGTTGTGCTTGCACTGAATTTTTTTTCAGTAGTTGAAACCTTTAGCAGGTGCCACATATTTACAATTTGTTGGTGTTTTAGCTGAAGGTTTGTTTTGCACGGTAGTGTCTGTGCACTTTTTACGCACCACGCCTTTTGTGGTTGTGTTGTGGTTTATGTGGTCTTTGTCCAGTTAGTCTCTTGCTTTCATATTCATCCTTTTCTGTATTTTCTTTAGGGGCGAAGGGATGGGTGCTGAGGTGTGTGTGTTTTAGATTCTGTTGGTTTTGTTGTTGCTAGCATGTTAGGATTTTGTTCAGGCCAATTGTGTACGTTTTGGATGCACTATTAAGTTGGAAGGTATGTTGGTCTCGTTGAGACAGGGTTAGTGCTCAAGTGTGGCAGGCTTGAGGCCAGGAGTGGCAGTTCTGGCAGAAGGTGGTAGGTTAGGAAGGTTTATGATGGTAGTTTAGTTTTGATTGTCCATGTGGCAAGGTATGCGCTCGGTGGTGGCAGCACTGAGACCCCCGTGTGGCAGGCCGGGGTAGAAGGTGTTTGGTTTCTTTTGATTGTGATCCTAACATGATGGTGAGAGTATTCTGATTTGTGTTTGTTTGTTAAGGAGGGGGATGTGTGGTATCCTGGTATGACTGATGAATGGCTGGTATCCTGGTATGACTGTATTGAATGGCTGAGTGTGTGCAAGGGCTTCCTAGAATGTTTAAGTGGAGCTTGGAGTGTGGGGGGCCTGAGGATTCCAAGGAGTGACGGTTGGGACTGGGAGATGGACTAGGAACCAGGGCAGAGGCTTATCACCTACTCTCCTACCTCTTATGACTATGCTATGTAACTAAGAAGAATAAAGCCTGTTTCCTTTTACACTAACCTGAATCAGCCTGGTTCCTGCTCCCTGTCATCACTGGCTCAGGGATACATCACAAACCTTGGCTTGTTGTGCACCCACCCTCTAGAACGCAATCCCGGTGTCTGCTCAGAATACCCCGACAATTCTCCAATTTCGCAAACTCTCAAAACATTGATCTTTCAACAACCCAATTCACTTTCATTTACTTTATTGAATTTATAAAGCGCCTTTCTGCAAAAGCAGTATTACAAAATATTAGAAAATGGTACAATTTACATGATCATGCAAAAAACAACTAATAACAGAAGGAGGGGGAGATAATCAAAGTCATTAAGTAGAAAGAAATGAGAGAAGATGAGCTTTCAGGTTAGATTAAAAATTACAAAGGGATGCAGAAGAGCGGATAGAGAGAGAGGGAGGGTATTCCAGTGTTTAGGGGCTAAGAGGGCAAAAGAATGGAAATGGAATGAAGCGATTCCAGTGGATGCACATACCGATGCACATACCTCACAGTACTGCGCTGCTGTTAAAAGATGCCAGTCCAAATGCTGACTACTACACTCTGCACTGTGCCTGCTTTAAGGGTCCAATCCCTGTTCGAGGAAAAAGTGGACTTTGCCTTCTGACATCACATCAAATTGCTTTGTGTTAAAGGAAATGGCGGTAACTGGAAGGAAAAGAGAAAACTTGATGGTGGAATTTTTCAGCTGGACTGAGCCCCCTTTGTACACTAAACCTGCCCCTTCCCTTGAGAAGCGTTTCAAAGGCCCTTTTGCTATGCCGCACCAAGGTGTGAGGCTTGTCCTTTTGGGGAGGGTGTGCCCTTTTATTAATATTTTCAAGGTAGCTTTTTGTCGAGAGGCTGTCTCACTGGAGAGGGTGTTACCTTCCCTCAAACAGGATCAGAGAGGCAGTCCCCAGGGCTACAGTCTTGCTGGTAGCAGCAGAGTCAATCTGGCTTGAGGAAATCCACATCCTTCCACAGCTGAGCTGGGCTCAAAGGGCTTCACTGGAGTAACATTTTAAATAGGCCCCTGGTACCAGAATCTAATGGGATCTCTTGGAGAGTAAAACTTGAGATTCTTAATCCTCAAATGCACTCGTGGAAAATCCCATCCAACCTGCTCAAACTATTCTACATCCACCCTAAAAATAAAGTGTAGCAAAATAGCTGGACTTGGCAGTGTCCTGGGAAGTAGAGAGTACAAATGGCGTCCATGTTATGAGGTTAGGGATGACTGGGACATTTACCAGCAGCTTACCCATGGTCTATAGTGGTCTTCAGTTAGAAACCCTCATTGAACAATCCAGGGTTGAGGGTGCGAGCACGTGTTCTATGCAATGGTAGTCAAACGGGGAACGAAAAGCAGAGCTGAAAACAAGAAAGGCCTGTTCAATGGAATGGGGTCAGGGGGAAAGAGAACTTGACTTCTGCTGGGCAATGAGCAAGTGAGAGTTTGTGTATAGTAACCGGTGGCGGGAGGAGTGAGTAGTTGCACATCTTAAGATGCAGGATGATGTGGCTATTTGGAGGAAGTGGTTGGATGGAGAGGTGTTTATCCAGAGTATTAGCATGGTGGGGAAGGCTGATGGGAAGATGTGATGCAGGGAGTTACCATGGATGTTAGTTGGACATGTTGTGTAATGAGGCGAGCGGGTAGTCTGCCACAGTGTCGATCTGGATTTTTCTCTCAGGAGATTTTTTGAAGTTTCAACCGCCCCCCCTCTCCCCACCTTAAAGCTGGTGGGGCCCTTAGTTGGTCACGAATTAATAAAACCTGGGTCGGGAGTTTGGGGGTAGGGAGTGGGAGGAGATGTGGTGGTCAGAAGGCCTATAGATTAGTCAGCAAGGTGGGAGTTTGGGATTGAATTCTGCCTCTCTCATGAGAGAGGCAGAAAGTCTGATACTGTTGGAGGAAAGAATGGGCTAGCCTTGCTGATCATTACGCTGAAGCCTCCACCCTTCTTGGTCCTATATTGGCTTCTTCTCAGGGGCTAAACATGTGACATTGAAAATGTGCTGCTTAATACCATCTGTTTCCTCATCCAGAAAATGCCTGTAGGCCGTGGTGGAGTACTGCAGATCACTTCTTAATACAATCTTAGTCTCTTGTTTTACAAAGACATGTTAAGTGGTATGATTAGAAGGCTATGATTAAAGCGGTGGCTTATGCATTAAAAACCATGATCCTGTTCATTTGCGGGTTACAATGTCCAGCCTGTAAACCAATACAACCTTTTCCCTCCTTATCACTTATCAACTCATCGGACCTGCAGTGCCGTGAAAATCTGCATCACCGATATGTCCTATGGAATAAAGTGGAGCCAATCCCTCAAGTGTTCATAGAATATTGAACTGAATAGTGGGATCGTGAATTTAAACGTTTAATTCGATTACTCATTTGCCGGCTGTTTACTTTCTTGAAAAGGTAAAGGACATCCTAGAGAAGTTCATTTTAAGTGCTCTATTCCTAGATCTACTCGGCTAGCCTGTTTAAAACGGGCCTTTGCTAGATGGCAGCAATTAGATGCATGATCAGAGCCTATTCAATTGAGTTCCTTATGTTGTGCCAACTAGCATTTATTCAAAAGTGCAAACTGCTATTTATTCGTTGGATAGTTGCAGTCATTGTGAGAAGGCATGTGACTTTATTTGGGATGCATTCTATCCCATGATATGTTAGCTGATCTTTTCTAGTGGACTACCTCGCCTCCAATGCCATCATTCCCACTGCCACTGCCATAAGCCTCCGGGGCTATCTTTTGTTGCCAGTACTTGTTGGGAGCTGTCAAACCGTGTGCTCTCTCCCCAGTTGAGATACCTGGATCTGTTGGTCCTTGTATCACAGGTGACATTCCACATCAGCTGTGCATGATCATTTGCAAATACTTGACATTGTAGGCTGGTCCATTTGAATCCATCATGTGAGAGTAAGGTATGTGGCAAATGAAAAAATGACTTCTCCACAAAAGCGCCATAAGGGTTTGGACTTCTCGTGGAAGAAGAGTTTTGTCTACAGAATCTGTTCATGGATTTGCGCAAAACTGGAGATCATTTTGCACTGGAATGCAAACGCAATGTCGGTCAAGCAGGCATGCATAAAGTCTTTGATAATCTAATTGCCAGGACTGGATTACACCACGGCCACAATACATTCCTCCACGACGGCCACAGTACAATCCACCACAGCCACTCTACATTACCTGGTGAAATTGTACACCCGCTGTGCAGTACAGTTTCCAACTCAACACTCCCAAGTTTATGTATTTGATTTTTATATAAAGTAAACCTAGATAAGGAGCCATAGAGTGCTTTACAATGGTGAAATAAAGGGTGTTCAGTTCATCCAAAGTATGTTGTTGGGGAGAGGTCGGTCTTATAGTCTTGGCCAAGGGGGATGATCTACCCGAGGTTGGAGATGGGTATTTGTGTTCTCAAATAGTTATTCCTTAAACAGCAAAGTCTTTAGCCCATTCCTGTACTGATTCACTGTTGAAGTTGTTCCAATTTAAACCAGGGGAATGGTCGAGTTTGCTGGGGCATAAGCACGGGAATGTCTGTTTCCTTATTTTTTGCTTTCTTGTGGGCTAAGTTGCTTGCAAGCCTGGAGATGGGGTGACTCCTACAAATGCGTCCACGTTTGCAGATGTGTGGATGGTTAGGCTGGCGTCTAAGTGTTGCCTTCTTTGTGTGATGCATGCCCTCTTGAACCGTATTCTGTCTGGAATGGACAGCCAATGCAATTGTTTTACAGTTGGAGAGAGTCCATTGTAGATCCCTCACATTCCCATGCCTTTAGGCACAGGACACAGAAGATTCCTCTAAGAAGAGACTGGTTACAGTGGAATGCTCTCTAAAACTATTCCACTTTAAACTTTAAATCACCCCACCCCTCTGGCCATTCCAGACATCTGAGTGAGCCTGCTGACTATGCCCACCTCATTCCACAAAGGTCAAAGTGGAACTCTTCCCCTGGCTTAAAGCATTGTGCTTTAAGCCAGGGGAAGATCCTGGTCCTGGAAGGGCATGGTTCTGGATAAAAAGACCCATTTGCTGTCAATTACGCACACGCTGAATGCCTTCTCGCCATTGCAAACTGGCCTGAATAATTCCTCTTCTGCCTGAGGCTGCTTCACATAGGTTATAGTGGACCCCTTTCTTCTCCAGGTCATGCATGTGTCACAAACTCCAGACGGCTTTCTCAAAGTCCAGAGTGCCCCATACCCTACCAGATAGTCACAGGTTTAATAAAAATATGAAAGTACATATGAAAGTACATCGTTTTCAATTGTAATTTCTTGGCCAAGCTAAATGGGTTTGCTCTGTCCATCGTGACCCAACTCTTCGTTGCTTCCCCGATCAGCCATTCCGGGAGGCCCCTCAACTGGGCTGGCTAATAATACTTTCTGAAATTGGGAGCCCCCATTCCACCACCCCAACCTCTGTCTGCCACCAAAGTTCTATACGCCTGTTACGCCAGATGAAGGCCAAAACTATTTTGCTGAGGGGCTTAAAGAAAGCACTAGGAAGGGGGGTGCGCAGTACCACCATCTTTACTGCCTCTACCCGGCCCAGCCATGAGATGTTCACAGGGTTCCATCTAGCTACATCTTCCCGCACCCTGTGCAGGAGAGGCGGATCGTTCTCCCCAGACAGTTGTACTATGGTGTTTGTAATCGTGACCCTCACATACCGGATTCCCCCCTCGGCCCACCGCAATGTTGACTTACTCTGGATCCTTGCTTTGTCAGCTTGTACCATCGCCCAGCTTAGTATCTCCGATTTCTGTTTATTCACTTTTAATCCTGAGACCATTGCAAATGTCTCTAGCTCTGACCCTACTTCCTCCAATGAGGTCTGCAGGTCTGTTATCTTTAATAACATATTGTTCTCGTATGCCATTATTTTATGTGTTACGCCCCTGAACTCCATCCTCTTTACTCCAGACGCCCCTCTGATTCTTGCGAAGAAAGGTTCCGAAAAAAAAAAATGGCATAAAGAAGAGGGGACGGGGGCAGCCTTGTTACGTGCCCCTCGTGAGCGGGATCTGTCTTGAGATGTGATCACTGATGGTGAGCCGAATTGATGGCAGGTTATAGTTAGCCTTAATTGCCTGTATACAATTCAGACCTAATCCCATACTGACCAAGGTGTGAAACCAGAACGTACACTCAACACGATAGAACTCCTTTTCAGTGTCCAGCGCTATTACCACCTATGGGATTTGCCTGTGTTCTGTCTGGTGGCAAACCCATCTGATGTTGTCTAGGGTCTGTCTCCCAGGTAAGAAACCAGCCTCGTCGGGGCCGATTAACCTAGGAAGCAGCAGTGCCATTCTATTCGCCCATACTTTGGTGTAAAGTTTTTCATCAATATTCAGCAGCACTATGGGCCTATACGACCCACAGCAGGTTGGGTCCTTGCTTGTCTTGGTGAACACCATCATTTTGGCATCCTCCATTGACTTAGTGACCACCCCTATGACCCTAAAGGTATTCAACAAAGGTGTGCCCATAATTTGATATAGAGTTGAGCTGTGTCTCGGTTGGGGCCTGGAGCCTTGCCAAGGGGGAGCGAGTTAATTGTGTGCTCAACCTCCTTAAGTTGAATATCTCCTTCCATAACGTCCCTTTCCTCTGCACAGAGCCGAGGCAGGGCAATCTCGCTCAAGTATGCGTCCTTTTCCTGGTCCTTAGAAAGGTCAGTACAAGTGAAAGGGAGCAAAGGCCTCCCCTATTGCCCCGTTTACAAACACCATTTCCCTTGTCTCCATTGTTACTTTGAGAATCGTCTGTGCGGCAGCCTTACCCCTCAGCTGCCGAGCCAGCAACCGATCCTTCTTTGTTCGCACCTACATAGTAGTGCTGCTGTGCTGTTAACAGGGACTTCTCTGCTTTCAGATTCCGGATCAAATCTCGTTGGCCCAGGGCATATTGATATTCCCTATGCAGTTTTCGCAAGTGACTATCAACCAAGGACCGTCTAATTCCTTTTAACCAGTATTCCAGCTTTTTATCCCTCCTCCCCAGATCTTTGTCCATGTGGCTTTCATCACTATTCTCTCCTCTTGAAACCACCTTGAATGCAACCCAGATCAACAGCTGATTCACTTCGGGGCTATCATTCTCTTCAAAATATTGGTCAATTTATTCCCCAATCTGCACCGTTGGGTCTGGGTCCCCCAGAATGCCATTTGCCTTCTCAACCCAGGGGTTCGTAGAGTGAGTTTTAACGGGGCATAATTGGAGAATATTGATCAGATTTCCATCTCCATTACCCACCCTATCAGCCTTGGGGTCACCTAAACATAGTCAATCTGTGACAGTGAGCAATGAACATTGGAGTAATTTGTATAAACTTTTTCGGTCCCCTTTAACACCCTCCACGTCTCAATTAGGACTTGCCACTCCATCCTTTCCCTCAGGGGTCCTTTGCGCCACATGTGCCCTTTGTCACCCCGTGCACCTGTCTGGCTGTGGGTCCCAGGCTAGGTTGAAATCCCCTGCCAATATGATCTCACCCTCCGCAAACCTCCAACAACATGAGTACTTCCTTCAGGAAACAGAATTGGCCACTATGGAGGGCATATGTGGATGTTAGTGTGGCTACTTGCTGGTTTATCTGAGCTACCACAAACCGGTACTTGCCTTCTCTACCCCTTGCGTCTTCCTTTCCTGTGCATTTAGTGTATCCCTAAATGCCACTATTACCCCACACGTTTTCCCTTGTGTGTTTGCCTGTTATGTTTTCGAGCATTGTGGCAGCCTCCATATGTGTCTGTCCCTCTTTCTGACATGCATCTCCTGCAATAATAGGACATCGGCTTTCTCCCTCTCTAGAAGCTGCCCCAGCTTTTTCCGCTTAACCGGCGAGTTCAACCCGTGGACATTGTAACAGAAGAGATTGAACATATGTATTCTACACCTCCCTCATCCCGCTCAGAATTGCTCCTCGGTTGCTTCCACCTCCCCTTTCCCCCAGAGTTGCATTCCCCAACTTCCCACCCTCCCCCTTCCCTAACCCACTTTCCGTCCCCATCCCACCCAGATGGAATCACTTATCCAACAGGACCCCAGGAAGATTCCCACTCGGCCGTGTCCCAGTTTAACACTGAGGTATCCATCTCCTCGAATAAAAGGGGTCTCCCCTATAACGGACCAATATAGCCCCATAACGGCTCCAAATCCTCCCCACATTTGAGTGCATCCTCAGTGGTTTAATCCCCCTTCCGTTCCTTCTGTGTACTTCCTTCTCCCTTTACTCCCCATCATTGCATCCTCTACATTCTGTCTTTCGTGAGTCTGGGGTAACCGTCCCGTATGTAGGTACAACTCTCAACCCTACCCCTCACTTCACTCCTCCCTTTCCCTGGTTCTTCTGTGGGGCAAGTTCCCAGTCCCATTCTCATTTGCTCCTGCCAGTCAGTTGCTTCTCTAGCTTCTGCGTCGTTCTCTCCTCCCAGAGTTGTAATATGCCCTCCTTCTACCATAGTAATCTGGTGTTGTTGGCCTTCCCAATAAACAGGAGACTAAACTGAAGGGTTCATCTGTATCTCACCCCTTTTTGCATGAGGAACCTGGACACTGACCCCATTGGCCTCCTTCTGTGGAGTGGATTGTGCCAAGTCCTGATAGAGGGCTATGTCCTTTCCATTCACCGTAAGCTGTTATGAGTTCCTACTCGCTTTCAAAATGTCCTCCTTTTGGCCATATGATGTCAGAGCAACCAGATCTTTTGGGGCCCACTCTGTGTATCCTGTATCCTGTCTATGCCTATCTGCTCAGGTGAGATATCGGCGAGCAGGTCCCCAAAACCTTGTTGCATCGTAGCCTCTGAGGTCTTTATCCCCAATGTCCTCTGGCAAACCCTTCATGTTCGATCTCCGTGATCTGTTTTCAAGATCTTCACATTGAGTTTCAAGGGTTTTTGATAGGTTGGCTTGATGGTCCAGGGCTTTGTCTGTTGTTTTGTTTTTGTTGCATCATCAGCCATGTCCTGCACTGCCCTTTCCGTAGTATCCATCCTCTTCCAGTTTCCTGATCTCTGCTTTTAATTCTTTCATCTCTAACTTAATTTTTTCTTTCAGTGCAGCAAATTGGTCCTGGAGGGAGGTGGTTATTCTTTCTTGGAAATCACTCGCACATTAGACCAGTTCTTCTTTGCTGGCCACCATGACTCCTTCTGCTACACATAGCGCGGAGGGTTCTGTTGAGCATTGTGTCTCCTTGTTTCCTGTGGCTGACACCTGTTGTTGCCAGCACCTTTTTGAAGACCCCCTTCTTGCGACCTGAGTCCCTGTTGCTGCTGTGGCATTGTTGTCTGCCTCCCAGGGTCTCCTTAATCTTGGCTCGCACCATTCGTTAAGTCCCCCTCTCTTCGTGCTTTTACTGGGTCATCCTCTTTTCCTTGGGATGCTCTCCACCTTTTAGGGTTGCTGTGTCCATTCCCGGGTTCGCGCCGACGCCTCCACCACACCTTTCTCACTCAACCACTGCTTGGATCCACACTGCTCCTCCATGTTTAGATTGATCGCTTACACTGCAAAGCCTTTCCTGACGAGGTGGAGGAGGTCTTTCTAAACCACCAGGGGTGTCCTTCCAGTACTCGCCTCCCTGCGTAGTTATCTTTTATTCACCATGTGCGTTGCCTTTCCCTCCATCCCTAATGTCTGTTCTGCCCTGATGGGCCTTTATTAGCAATGGGGGAGACACATTCCTGAGTCTGCTGGAGGGTTTCCTTTTGAGCTCTCCTCCACGTGGTTCCTTTTTGGGTTGCCCCCTACTGGAACCATACCCTTGGCAGTGCAATGTACTCACCGACCAGGGCGCACATTTTGTCTGCTCCTGGGAGGGTCGAAGGTCCCCTCTCGTTCCTCCTACGTCATGTGCCTTGGTATTATGCCTGGAGCTTGTCTTTGCCGCAGAGATGGGTCTGAAGTGAGGCAATGACTGGGAAGCGGTTGCTACTCTTCCTCTGTTTGTACTCAAACTCCAAAAACCTGCGCTGGGGATCTGCAATGTTAAAGGATCCCTGCAGCTTTTTTGCCGGCTCCACTGCTCGGTCATTTTTTTATTACTGCCCTGTCCTAGACAGTAGCTGTGGCTCCGCAATCTTGCTGTTCCTCTCTTCGACAGGAGTCTCTGGCGACAAAGAACCACATTGCCTGTCTTGGGGGCTCTAAGGCTGTTCGGGGGGGTATTCTCTGCCAAATGCTGCACTTTATCAGCTTTATTGTCGAGGCCCGGGGGGGGGGGGGGGCTGTTTGCGTGAGTAACCTAGTCCATGAGTAGCCTTGAAGGATTCCTACCGAAATTGAGTAAATAAATGAGTGATTGATTGAGTGCCATTGAATGAGTACTAGAAGAAGTACAAATGTCAGCGGTCAGGAGTTGTGGGTAGACGTTTGTCCCATGACTTGCATGCCAGAAAGTGTCCAATATGCACTGCACTACATCACCACATAATACATTGACCACACATATGGAATGCCCATAGGCAGATATTTATATAGGAGAAATAATTGTCAATTTGTAAAGAGGACTATGGCTGAGGGAGCTCATATGGGGTTATGATAACGCATGCCCCTATAGCAATACAACATTGTAAAAACAGTGGTAGCAGCCACTACATTAAATTAAATGATTATTTTGCTCCTAGGACCAAACAAAATCTGCTAGCATGGGCAGAGGAAAACTCCTTCCCTAAAAGTCCTTGTTTCCTTTCAAAATCTCACTAGCGCAGCTCCTGTAATAGGAGACTACATAACATTGAGACCCACATTTTAAGCCTATTCTTTAGTTTACACATGCATTCTGGTAGTTTTAGTCCCGTTTGAAGATAACTGAACACATTCAACATAAGCACCTGATATCCGTGATTTAGCAATTGAAATCTGGGCACTGGAAAAGTGGTCCACTTGTGAGTTGGCCATCTCAAATGGAAATCTATTTTGTATATTTTACCTTAAGGCTTATTAATCTATCTTAGATTTTTGTTCTTGCGTTTATAAAGGCAGACTTTCCATGAATCCTGCTTCCCTTCATCTTTGATCCTCATCCTTACCGACCCCTGTTACTGTATGTTTAATGGTAAAACATTTACTTAGACCTAATGAAAATATTGAAATGTGTGTTTTGTTATTATTAGCACGGATTGGCAGGGGTCCAAACTCCAGTTCCTGTCCTCCCACAACAGACACCGCAACATTACCATGAACCAGCAGTGATGTTCCCAGCTTTGCAGCCAAACCCGGCTGCATCCATGCAGTATGGTCAACCCCAGTCTGTTCTAAACAGCCAGGTGAGCAGCACGTTTTATACTTTTTCAGTGTGAGAAACTAAACTTGTTGTTAACTGTTTGAACAAGTACATTTGTGTTTTAGTTTGAAAAGTCTTAGATTTGAACTCCACAGTTGATTTGTAAGGAATCGCTTCTTTTAGGGATAAGGGTCCTTGATAACCAAAGCCGACCACAGTGATATCCCTTCTGTAATGCAGCATGTAAGGAGCATTGAGGTTTCCAAACTCAAACAACATTCACAGTAAAACATTAAATAAAGCTGAAATCCGCACCAAGTCAAAATGTACCACAAATAAGTGTGCATACTCGTGGGCAAACGTTTTTGGTTGGTCCTGGTCAAAACTGCTACGTTTATGCTTATATAAGGGTATAAGGGAAGGAAAATTCTTAACAGCAAAGTGGTTCCTGGGACTGTACCAGATGATGGCACCAAAAGATGTCATATTCTTCCTGGTTCCCATTGGTTACAAAAAAATGTAAAACAAATATTTAAAAAAGTGGGGAAAAAGGGCCCTTGGTTTAGTGCAGGGGTCTGCTACCTGAAGCTCTCCAGATTATTTGGACTATGCGTCACATGATACCTTATTCACTATGGTAGCTTGGTCTTATGGGAGTTGCAGTCTAAAACATGTGGCGAGCCAAAGGTTGCAGATGTTGTATTAGTGGGAGTTGCATAATTGGTCCTCTGGTTTACGGTGGTCCTGTGGAAAATTGAAGAAAACGTTTCAAAGACCCACTATATAGTAGGGAGCGGGCCAGTGCAAGTAAATTAGCAGTGTTATTGCTTTACGGAATATGACACCCTTTCAGGGCTCTGAGATGTTATTGCATGCCATGAAGCCATAATGCAGTGGTCAGCAGCTAGTGGAAGAAGAAGCAGCTCTGGCTGGTTTTAGCCACTAGTATTGTTCAGAGTTTGTCTTTTTCCTATAGGATTTGTGGCTTCTACCGGTCCTTGGGATGGGACTTTTTTAAGGTTTTTCACGCTAATCATTTTGTGGTAATCCCTAGGCACCTGAATTTTTGTGAAGCTCCCTCAAATGATTCCTTCGCTTCTGCAGTGCAAATTATAGTGCTAGCCCAGGCTTTGGCTCATCAAGGGTCATTTTGATCCTAGATCCCTCGGTAGCCTGAAATCTCTACAGTGGCCAGAGTTGGGTTTTGCAGAAGATACAACAGCAAGCAGACCGGTCTCAGTCGGGTCCTATCTCAATGTGCCCTTTTATGTATTTGAGCAGCATGTTTCAGGCAAAGCTCCTTCTAAGATAGACGAGCAGTACTTCAGGTTCAGCTGATTGAGGAAATGTCTTCCTCGCAGGTCAGAATTAATGAATATTACTAATGTGTGGCAGATCTGCAAAGGGTTTTATACCCTCCTTATACGCATCTTGAGGCTGGTGCAGTCCCCAATGCTGGCTAACCCAAAATGAATAGCCACTCACCTCTTACTACACTGTGACTGAATTTCCTTTCCTTGGAGACCAGCTTTGTTCACATCACTGAAAATGGCAGAGGCCTTCAATCATTGGACGTACTGCTATCCAAATGAACATTTCCACTCGCCAACAAAGGAAGCTACCTGGCAGGCCAGCCAAAAGGTAATGCTGCCGGTTGTGTTTGGAGTTATCCAATCTGCCTTAGATTTCCAGAGGACCATTGCCACTGGACTATGGCTGTGCCATCAATCCTGTCCAAGCCCAGGACAATCTCCTGGAGGGAAGCTACCCAGGCCTAGCTGATGAAAAATGTGTAAACCGCCTCAATGGGAACTAATTCACTTATGTAAAGTAATACTGGCTTTATTTGAATTAACATGTTTAAACTTTAAGCTCTGTTAGGATCAAATTAGAAATAATGTGATGTCTTCATTCCTATCAACCTTAATTCCATAAGCTTTCCAGAAATGGAATAGGTACCTGTGAGCAGCCAGGAATGAAATGAGGACACGGAGGAGACCGGTTTGTGATTACACACTTTTCTTAACATAAAAGTGGGTTGGAAAATGCCTAACTATCCCTAATCTAGGAAGAATTTCCCTACCTCAACAAAACTAAGGAGTTTGTGTAGTGTCAAGATGTCCAGATAAAATGTCTGTCCTGTGTCCGTAATCCTATTCTTGCACTTGAACTAAACTTCAATGTGAGAGGGAATTGACTCTTGAGGTTTCCAAGTGGACCAATGTTCAAGTTCAAATCCGACAGAAAGGTTTCCACTGAACATTGGTCAGTTCCAGGAATCATCTTCCTTTCCTAGACTCTTTATCATAAGTCACACCACTTCAAAAATAATGCTTAGGTTTCAAGAGGTAATCCCCTTAGTACGCTTTGTTTCTCTTGGGTTATCGGCTCCCTTCCCTTTCTCTTCCTACAGGCTCTTTCCTTCTATACAATTTCACAACAGTTCATTAATTCAAGGGCATAGCCTTCTTTGAAGTGATTTACAATGGGTATTTGGTCTTCACCTGGAACACTCTCCCACCAGGTCTTACCACTCGAAATGCCTAACTTTCACTACACCTGGTGCACCTTCCTACCAGGACTTTATTATGCATATATATAACTTTACCTGATGTACTCAGGGTTTTATTATATACACACAGACTTGGCTTCACCTGATACTATCCTGCGAGGACTTTGTTACACAACGAATGAACTTCACCTGGTATATTTCTCTGCCCGAACTTTGTTATATAATTCATTCTTGTATTACACACATACTTTGCTATGCAGATACTTAACTTCACCTGGCATACTTCTTTACCAGTGCTTTATTACGTGAGTCACTTTCTTTCAATTTAGGGTTTCATAAACAACTTGCTTTGCAAATGCTCTCACTTCTTTAGTAACAGTGCCGTTTCGCTTGTGCTGTGTTTTTGAGAAGTGATTCACCTTGTGGCCACCCAGTAACCCACTTGCTTCCTTTCGGTTCACCGGTTGTTTCTATCGCTTCAACAAAACAAAACCTGCTTTTTGGCAACCTGGTTACCCCCTTGCCTCCTTGTGCTTCACTGGTGCTTCTATCACTTAGCAGAATGAAATATGCTTGCTGGCAACCAGGTAACCCTTTTTCCTTCCCAGGGCTTACTGGTTGTCTCCAGCTTTTCTCTGCTCTCCCCTGCTGTGGCATACTGGCTTCACATGTGGCCTATCAAGTGCTGCACTCCTATTGCGTCGGCATTCGCTGTGTGCAGTCCCCACTGCCTTCTCCCCTTCTGTAGAGGACCACCCACACTCTGGTTTCTCTGACCTTGTGTCGGTTTCACCCCTTGGTCGTCTGCCATGGCTTGCTTACCTTAAAAGTACTGCTCAGCGGTCGTACGGGTTGCGAGGCAGCTCAGCGTATGCAGCTTTCCTCTCTCCTTCCTCTTTTCCATTGCATCCAGCCTGCTTTTGAACTTCCCGGCTTGCTTACTCATTTGCCAACAACTAGACGGCTGCGTTGGTCGGCCAGTCTTCGTAATCATCATTACTGTGTTGCTCCTCCTCGTATCAGCCTTTATGAAGTTACTTTCCGAATGGCTTAATAGTTGTGAATGGTGAGCCCCCTGGGAAGGGATCCTCACTAATCCCTGCCTCTTCCTCATCCTGATTGCCAGCATATTTTCCCCAATGGAAGTTTGGGGATTACTCACAATAGATCTGTTTGGAGGTGGGAATGAGTGTAACCATATACCATTAAGGCATGAGGGACTCTGGAAACGTCCCTGAAATTAAAAGGGGGGGGGGGCGGTGTATGTGCTTCCCTCTGACCATGTCCTGTCACTTTCCCGAGGTGTGCCTTGCCCCAGATGGTCCTCCCTCATAGGGCCTCACAGGGCCAGGATCTGGTAGCGGCTGCCGTGCTCTGGCCATATGGGAGGGGGTCACCTCAGAGAAAGAAGTGAGGACATCATCAGATTCATCACATACCTCAAGGCCACCAGGATGTATCCATTTACAGATTTAACTCCAATTGTTAATGTTGGGCTAAGGACAGTAAGACCTTTCACGTGTTGTTTCTGAGAACACATGCCGTAAACAATGGCAACTCTGTAGAAAGAAGATGGTTCTCGCCTCCATTACACTTGGACTGAAAGCCCCAGTGCATGTCAGGCCTAGACCGTGACCTCGGGTCTTGCCTTCCCCACACCCCCATCAGAGTAGTTGGGCAATATGTTCCTGAATCTAGGTTTGTCTGTGTACAGAATCAGATGGCTGTGTGTACAGGAGTTCTAGGCCTCAGGCGCCTGGTTGTGTAAAAAATGCATGCAGACGCTGGTCAAACAATTGGGGAACCTAATATAGGCGGACCTCTCCTAGTATTCACCTTTTGCAGCCCATTTTTTAATTTATTTAGACATGAACAGTTGCTTTTGACTTGCCATATTCGCCCCTTTATTTTTGTCAAGGAACTACTCCATCACAATCGGTCCCCTTATTTGTGAACCTGCCAGCAAGGTGATCTTAACTGCCCGTGGGCAGGGGCTGAATGAGGACACAGACAGCCTGCAAAGCAATCCAGGCATCCCTGCTCCTTTCCCCATCTACTCCTTTTTCCCCCCATACCCCGTATCCCCACAATTGACTGCTTCTAATTGGGTTTCGATCAAAATGGCATTGTGCAGATGTTGGGAAAGATTTTCTTTTTGCACCTTTCGCTCCATAGATTGCTATACGACTCCTGTTATTTCTTTCTTATTTTTAACCCTGTACTGACTTTTTGGAGGAAAGTAAAGCCATCTCTTTTTTCTTCTTCCTGTTAATGGTATTCATTGAGCGCGGACCTAGCACCCTTTGCCTGTTTTTGCTTCATTCCTATAAGGAAACGGACTAGTCCCTACGATTGTCAGTACTGAAAGTCTGAATCTTTATGATCTCTTGTATTGTTACAATTGTTCACATCATCTTACAGTGAAGTGCAATTGGGATACTTTGTATGCTTATCTTTTTATATAATGGCCTTTTTTTTTTTTCTCATATGGGCCTAAAACAAGCTGGTCGTTTTTGTGAGGTTTCACTCGTGCACTTTTGCATTCTCGGTGCACATGAATATGTTTCGTACAGCTTCCAGTTAAAGACCCAAGTGAAAAAATCTGTGGGAGACAGAGCCAAGGGTCACGTCAGGGACACGAAGACCAGATCCAATG
The DNA here is from genome assembly GCF_040938575.1 of Ambystoma mexicanum. Lineage (NCBI taxonomy): Eukaryota > Metazoa > Chordata > Amphibia > Caudata > Ambystomatidae > Ambystoma > Ambystoma mexicanum. The sequence continues at coordinate 302,677,424 of NC_090923.1, read as the reverse complement.
ACGGTCACCACGGTCCAGTGGGGAACACAGGAGCAGCCCAGCACAGGCTCCTTTGGAGTGAGATGGCTAGAAATAGAGGAGCAGGCGACTTGTGGCACAAGCTTATTATCTGCCAAGTTTCAAGGCTCTACTCAGAACTACGGCTGCAGTGAAGTAGACTGGAGAGCTGGTCAGTCCAACAATCGGTCCAGGGGCACTTCCGAAGGTCCAGTAGGAATGGATCCTCTGACAGGAGTCAAGACTGGTTGTTCTCACCAGTTCAAGGGTCGAATCACCAACACAGTCCTTCTTGAGATCAGGAGAGAATAAACAAAACTGGAGTCGATGCTTGTCTGCTGCAGGTGTCGTCTTCATGTCACGAGTGGGCTGCTCACACACTTTCCATATTTACACTAGCCATACACACACACACACTCACTGACCCTAAACACCATGCCCACTCTCGCACATTGACGTCACTTGCACACTGCCACATTGCATGCACGCACACACTGCTCTCTAAACCCTCACACTCACCCCACACGTTCACTGCCTTGCACACACAGCACCACGCACATTGGCTGTCCCAGCACATGTTGCGTTTTGCTCTCTCCCCCTTGTGCTCTTCCCCCCCTTGTGCTCTTCCCCCCCTTGTGCTCTTCCCCCCCTTGTGCTGTTCCCCCCCCCTTGTGCTGTTCCCCCCCCCCTTGTGCTCTTCCCCCCCTTGTGCTCTTCCCCCCCTTGTGCTCTTCCCCCCCTTGTGGTCTTCCCCCCACACCAGGCACTTGTCAACCCGCATGTACACACTTCTCCACCCGAGGCATTTGTCCACCTGCACGTACACACTTCTCCACCCCCACATACACACTCCTCACCCCCCACATACACTCATCCCACACCAGGAACTGTGCCCTCCCCACACACACAGCTCACATAAAGCACACCCCCCCGCCACTGCCCACACATGCACACTTCACGCACCAACACTGTGCCCACACTGTGAGAAGGCTGATGGTACTCACATCTACTCCCCGGGCATCTTCTGTTCAGGTGGCCTGGGAAGGGCCATCGCTTTTGGATACCAACACTCGGGGTGCACAAGCATGGGAGGATCACCCGAGTGGAGGGTCCTTGGGGATTGGAGAGAGGGTACCTGAAGGCGAGACATATAGCACCCCTTTCATGATACTGACCTCCCCTCGCGTTTATGGACTATTGCCAATCTCATCCCATCTTCCACTGTAGTTTTCCCTTGAGTACTGAAAAGAGGCAACTAAGAGTAGTGAAGATTTCCTATTCTTAACAAGACGTTTGGAGGTATGTAGCAATGTAGATCAGGCATGTCACACTAATAGGCTTAAGCAGGATCAGGCAATTGAGTATACTTTGTTTCACCTCTAACCTGTTCGTAGTAGAGGAGAGTATAAAAGGTGGCATTCAGAAGCACATAGGAGGAGCTGTGCACAGGAGCGAGAAGCCAAGATGCTTAGGTGACTGTGCAGGACTGGGAGCCCTTGTGAGAGAAGTCATACAGCAGGCACTGCCAGAGAGCAGAGGTAGAGCCAAACATGAATGCTGTCATGTGCTGAGCAGAGTATCCACTAAACAAAGCTGCAGAGACCCGGTAAGTGTCAGGAGACACTAGGAATGCCAGAACACTTGGAATGCCAGAACACTCAAAGCTACCTCGTAAATATTAATGGTCCACAAAAACAATGAAGTATAACACTTTCTGAATGCCGTACTTAATGAAAGGTGCTGTTTAAGCTTGCGCCATTGAAAATTACATTTTTTGACTACAAGACAGAAGGGTAAGGGGATCAGGATAAAATGCATTTGTTAGTCAAAAACCTCACAATATACACTTCATAAACCTGGTTGATGTTGGTTCCTGATATCGCCATTCAATGCTCCTAATTACACTTCATCTGATCCCAAATATTGAACCTTTCCATGGTACCCTTTGTAAAGCACGGACATAGGATTGCGCCAATCTGTTTTTCAATGCGTACCGCTTATCTGGTCAAAGCTCTTAAGCGTTTTAGGCATGTAACTTCATTCTTTTAAAAACATCTTATGGCACTCGTTTAAGTTGAAGTTAGAGTTTTCTCAGTTTAACAAGTACACTGAATGTTGCTCAGTGTCGCAAACATTCCATGTATAAGTTTGTTTTGGTATGATACCTGGGGCTGGATTACAGAAACTTTGCACCGGTGCAAGTGCAAGGTTGCACAGTATTAGTACTAGGGCAATGTTTGCCCTATTTCTGATATTAGAAAACCATTGCACCATGACCAGTAAAGTTTGGCATTGTATAAGCACCAGGGCAAAAACTGCCCTAGTGCAAAAAAGATACATTTGCAGTGCATTTTTGTGCCAGGGCAAACTTTGCCCTAGTGCGAATGCCGTGCAATTTTGGATTTACACCGGTGCAAAGTTTCTGTAATCTGGCCCCTAGTGATGGATTGCATTTTGATGCTTGGTTTTTGATAGTTTCATTGGTCTCCGTTGATAGGTGATATAATTTCTAATTCTGTAATGAAAGAGGTCTTTGCGAAATAGTTTTGTAAAGATCTTTCCAGATCACTGCAATGTACACTTTGTTTTCAGTGTGTTTCTTGAGGCACAATGTGAGTCTTTGGGATAGCACTGAAGGTTCATCCTAGTCTGTAATTAGCGAGATTGGCAATGCAGTTCACTCGTGTGTGGGTTCATTTGTTCCCAATTTTCCATTTTGTTCTGCAATATTGCAGAACAAAATGGACAATTGTGTAATTGTTTTCTATTTGGTGATTAAGCGTTGTAGATTTTGCATATATAGTGTTCTTCTGTCCTCAACATGCATTTCTTGCAATTTGTCAGTGAAGTTGGTGGTCTTTTTCTGTATCCTATCGCGAATATTTCAATTTATATAGTTTATAAAGCACCAAATTACAGTGATAATGTTCACCGTGCTGAGATAGAACCCTCCACCCCCCTTTCAAAGCATTTTGAGACTTTAGGATACTGTTTTTGTTGTAGCAAACACTGGACCTTGAAACATATTTTCAAAGATGCCACTGAAAAGTGCCAGGAAAATGTGGTTCTGCATGCAAAACCCGAGTATCTGTCCATCTGCTCTATTCTGCATTGTTAAAGTGGCCCCAATCAATAATCGATAATCAATAAACAAACACAAGAAAAATGTGTAAATACAAGTGGACGAGAACACCCAGCTTTAGTCAAACATGAATCTGCCAGGAAAACACAAAAAAGCATTCTCATTGTTACAATGTAAAATGCAAGCTTTAATAAAGAAAACAGCTTCTCAGAGTGGTTAAGGGAATATAGTATCTATACATCCTATGCTTGACGACTATTACGGTTGCATATTCTTTAACTGATGGCTCCTCCAAAAGCCAGCAAGTGTTTGCTATGTTTTGCTACCTCATTGGTTGGCACCATGCTCCAGGACAGTTCGTGCCACTGGTGGGGCTCAAAAAGTTACAAAATGTCACTAGATCAACCATGACGTGGTCTCATCTGACCTTGCACACTTTAATGCGATGACAGGATGCGTGGTGGAAAAGAGATGGGCAGACTGCTGTGATTCAGTTTGAAGAAGTCAACTCCCTTCCCATTCTCAGGCCTGAGACCGTCCTCTGCCAATTTGCTTGTGGCCTTGACATTACCCCTGTGTTTGGCTTTACCACGGAAATAGCAGGTGCGCTGTCTCGTTGAGCCAGGAATAAATGGTCATTATTCCAATCATGTAGTAGGGGACCTCATTTTCATCTATTTGAGTTTTCTGCTATTCGAACCCATATTTGATACTTTGTGTATTTATTTATTAGGAGGCGGTTTGGCACAGTAGACATTTGCACATGGCGATCAAAAGCGAACTGTATTTTCTCACTGCTACCGTTGGAAATTAATTCAATTTTAGAATTGAATGCTGTGCAAATGTTATCTAGTGGTTTTAATTCCCTGTTGCAGGCCCCCGTGTTTCATAGCCTTGACGCGCAAGCATCTGTCTGAATATTGTGTGGCTTGGCACTGTGTCTAAAAATGTTTCAATGTCAGGATTCAGTATTTCAGAATGAAGGCCTTTCACAGTTCTGTCTAAAATGGCGATACATTGGTTTACTCTGTCGTATTCATTTTCTTTGTGCCTGATTTATGTTCTTTGTGTCTCATGCATTGCATGCCACCATATGTTTAGTCCCTGCCCATATATGCTGCCACCTATGTCTACCTATATTTGTGTCTATGCTTGTGTAACCCTATTTGGGTCTGCTCCATCCTTTTTAATCTTGTATCTACCCTCTATTTAGGCCCTACATTGTGTTGAGCAACCTATTCTACTCTTTGTATATGTCGGCTGCATTGTCTCTAATGTTTAAACTAATTGATAACGGGTCACCTGTCATATTTGTCAACTTGTACATTCATTCACCTCTGCGAACGTCTGAACGCAGGGTCTGGGGTGCATTTTATCTGCATCATAACATTCCTCCCTCTGGTCAATTTATTAACCACATACCATTAAGTTGTCTTCTTCTCCACGCTATCTTTAGGAATCCACACCCTAGAGACCCCCTTTTAGGCTGCGTCCCTGTTCCGCATATGCCTCTGTGCTACACGTTAAAAAGCAGCATTCGCCATCTCCTTCACAATCCACTCAATACTGTGTATAATTTTGAGGATCTAATGGGGGTTAAAATCTTGTACCAGGAGGCCCAAATGACCTTTCTATGGCATGCATACAGGGTTGTTTATTTGTTTGGGTGTGAACGTGAGTTATATTATGGTCACCCAGAATTATTGTCAACATGTGCTTCTTCACTATTTTCTTTCCTGCTCTTCTGTATGGTTTCAGTATTATCTGTAGGACAGAAAGGCCAATCAGTACTAGTATTGCTATTAGGATTTTAAATGCATTACCCCACCAGGTAGGTACCCATGAGAACAAGTAATCAAACCAGTCCTCATCTTCTGTTCTATCAGTCTCCTGCACTATTGATTATACAGTTCTTGCAGGGACGTTATTGCTTCGGTCAAGCTCCCATTCTGCTAATTGTTTGCTGGAGAATGTACAACAATTTGAGCCTGTCTTTGCGCACACTCCCCCCTCCATGGCAGTGGGGCGGTCAAGGACATACCTGTTCTGGAGAGTCATCACTGATAGCTCTCAATTCCTTCTTAATTGCGTTAAGTCCCTTTGCAGTGGCATTGATCATTAGCAGTAACTTCCATCTGGTTATCCGCCACTACTTAGCATTGGCAGCTTTTTGTAAGACAGGGACAAGGAGGGATGCAAAGAAAATTGGTGCTTTGCTGAGCCGGTTTTCAGGTAGTATCTTATCCAGTGACGCAACACTTTTCTTTGAGAAAGAATTGTCTGTTTTTGTGAGCTGTATTGTCAAAGATAGTTTATTCATTTGTTTATTATCTATCGGTGAATATGCACCCCCTCCACAATCTGGTTGGATCTGGATTAAGCTTTGGTACCACAGGCCCAATAGTGGTCCATGGGCATTGCTGGGCCTACTTTCATACCTGGCAAATCCAGGATGTGACCGCACTGTTCGTTCTCTCCTACTTTTAAAGTGCCATTGTTTCTGAAGCACACAGAGGCATTCACCATCTATCTATGTTGTTCGGCCCTATTTTGTCTATCCAAGTTAACAAATTGGTAATTTTTGGCCACACATCAAGACATTCACTGTTTGCACCTATCCACATTCCTACACATAGTCCTACCAGGGCTTCTGCCTACATACCATTATTCCTTCAACCCATACCATTATTCCTTCAGCCCATCCTTCAGAAGTATATACTTCACCAATTATGTGCAATTGTGGTCTATTCCAATAGAAGGGTTTTTTTCTTTTGAGGTTTTTTTATGTGGTGCAGTTTATGAAAAAAAAAAGTAACCATTTTATCACAATTAAAAGAATACCAAAGTGTTGGATCCCAACTAAGATATCTATGTCCATCACTCAGTAGCCTCCCACCTTGTGTTAAAATGTCTAGTATTTCCTAATTTTCCTCCATAAAACACGTTCCCCATTATGAATGTTTTTCACTGTTTTTCTTCCGATGGAACTGTTTCCCAGCCAATAGCTAGGACTGCTTCACTTCTCGGCCCTGCTAATGCAGCACAGTGACATAAGAGATGGTTGTTTGTCTCTATTTTGCCATCCCCACACAGCCGGCAAACCCTCAAAGCTCTCGTACTCGTAATTGTTTGCCCAAGAGATCAACTGCGCCCTCTTTAACCATTTCTCTGCTGTTTATGAATTCTGACCATGTTGCTCCCTCGCATCTTAGAAGCCCGGGGTAAGTAAGCCTCCCAAGGGGGGCGCTAGAGTGCCCGAAGCCAAGATGGCTGCACTTTCCTAACCTCCGTGTAGAATCGGCCGTGTGGGGAGATTCGCACACATATCCATCGGGCATAAAATTGCAATCCCAACAGCAGGAGACCCAGCTTTAGGTGCTGTGCCTAATGGCCCGAGTCTGTCCTCTGGCAGAGTTCTGAAGGTGCCAGGAAGTACTCAAGAGTGTGTTGAACCTGGGCGGAGTGTACACAGTGTGCAGATACTACAAAGAGTGGTAGGGGAGCCCCCGCCATTGCGATCCGGGGTGGAGCACCGGGTTCGATGACGTGGTGTGGGATCTGGGAGACGTGGTCAGCACAGCCAACACTAGGTGGCCGCACATCCGAAACGACAATAAATTGCAGCCAAAAGCTCTGGCAAATGAAGAGGGCAAGCCCTGCACTGCAGTGAGTGGACTCTACAGCAGCAGATGAATCAGCCACTCAGCTGGAAGATACTGGCTGTGGAGAGGCCAATGGGGGGCTGCAAGATAAACTTTCAGGAGCACCGAAAAGCAAGGGGAAGTTAAACTGGGTCAACGAGCTCAACAGCAACCAGCCTGAAAGGATCTCCTGGCTAGAGTGACAGTGTGGCAGTAGTGGATCAACAAGGTGAGAGGGCCCGGGACAGTGCTGGAGGGCCCCCCTGCCATGAAACACCAGTGAAGGGCACGGAGTGGGACGAGCTTTCAGGAAGGGTGTCAGCTTAACCACAACCCGGGTGGGAAAAGCCGAGTCTGGGTGAGATGCTGCCCGAGCAACATTGACTGCCTGCAAGTGAGTGGCCTGCACCCCTGGGATCCCCGTGTGTGCACAGTGTGCCACTTGGACAGTACAGAGGACTAGTTGGAAGGGCGGCAGGTTCCCCCTTAACCAGAATGCAGAGTTATGCGGGGTGTATATAAAAGTGTTAGGCAGGCTCACCTGTGGAAACTGTTTCTTGGACTGGAAGGGAATCGGCACATCAGACCTGCAGCCACAGGAGGGACGATAGACAGGACTGCTGGGGTCATCAACACCTGGCTTGGAGGTGCACTCTGGGCGAAACGATACAGGGAATGTCTCCAATTACCTAGCAAAGTGCGGGTCGCCCCCTATGCCCAGACCATCAACAATAATAGAGTTCCATGGTCAGGAGGAGGGCCAGTCATTGGGTCCCCCGAAAGCAGTCGTCCCTGCACCAATATAAGACCAACACTGGTGTGGGATCTGAACAGGTCCAGGGATTCTCAATGGTGACACCTGCAGACAGTAATATGATTGGGCCCTTCCGGAGTGAGGCGAGGGCGAGCTAGGAGCGCTGCAGCGTGGTGGAAAGTGAGCTGTGTGGCTGAAGGAAATAAGAGACAGCTCTGCCTGACCTTTTCTGAGAAAGGATTAAATAAAGGCAGTGAGAAGATGTTGGTCCCCCGGGACAATGCAACCAAGATACCTCCCCTGAGTGGAGAGGAGCTGCTCGCGAGCTCAAGTGGAGGGGCCAGCAGTCAGAACTGAGCCGAATACTAGCCAAGATGAAGTTGGGCTTTGCATCCATCGATACTCAACTGGACGGGATGGCCTACAAAGTAGACAGGATGCAAGAGCACATCGAGAGGGAGAGTGGGAGCATATCGGAAACTGAACACTGTTTGGGGGCACTCGAAGACGCTAGTGGCGAGACGGTGCATGCCATTCAGAAGCTGCAGAGGGATGTCAGACTGATTAAGGAAAAGAATGAGGACCTTGAGGGGAGATTCTGGAGAAATAACATCCGGGTGTTGGGAGTGCCCGAATCGGTCCCTCAGCGGAATATAGGCCTTTCTGGAGAATTTCATTAAGGAGGTCCTGCAGGGACCCCATTATCAACCCAATTCTTGGTGGAAAGAGCGCACCGGGTGTTGCAATCGTTCCCTAGACCGGGACAAAATCCTCGCCTGATTATTGCGCATCTATTAAACTATAGGGATCGAGATGCGATACTTGGAAGGGCCAGGGAACTGGGAGACCTCATGTATGAGAATGGCAAGGTCTCCTTCTACCCGGACTTTACTCCTTCAGTCCAGAGAGACTGCCTCTCCTTTTTGGCAGCAAAGAGAGCTCTTTGCAACCGGGAAATACAGTATGCCATGCTGTACCCGTCTAAGTTACATATTAAACATGAAGGCCAGGGCCATTTCTTCACTAACCTGGGAGCAGTGTATGAGTTTATAGAATTGCTTCCGAAGAACCCTCCTGACCCATGATGGAGGGACACTAGCTGGTGTGAGGGGGTTGGTAGGCCTATTGCGTTACGTATATATCAGTTTGAGCTGCTCAGAGTCAACGGGGGGTCAAGGATGCTGGGGAAAATATGTGTTTCCTAATGGTTGTTGGATATGTAATTTAACAAAATGTAATGAATCGGTCCTGCTGCGTAATGTGAAAAAGCTATTGCGATCTCCCCCCGAGGTCTAGGGAGTTCAGTGGTCCCTTGGGTAGTAGTGTCTGGTGCCCCCGTGCAGTGGCCCATGGTAAACCAGTTGTTGTGTGTGACAGGGTGGGAGGGACATGTCACTGCGAGTTGGGGGTGGGCAGTGTGGGTGGGGGAGGGTGTAGCGGGGGAGTTGTGGGGAATGTTGGGTGTTAGTTGGAAAAAATGATTCACATCTCATACACTCAGGAATTAGCCAAGGTACAGCTTATGTAAGAATGGCGGAACAGCAGCCGCATGTGCATGATATATCAGTGAGTAATGACAATAGGTACTTAGCTGGAACATGCAGGGTCTTAATAACCCACGCAAGGCCCGCAAAGTGGTTCAATTTTGCGAGCTGTACGGCTCCAAGGTGGTCCTGCTGCAGGAAACGCACCTAGTGGGTTGACCAAATGAGGGAGTTGCCAGGTCCTGGGGAGACTGCAGGCACTATACATCATACTCAACGTATTCCGCAGGAGTGATGACTCTCATGCATAAATCGTTGGGCTTCCGCATGTCTGCAATAATTATAGACCCAAATGGTAGATTTGTAATTCTGTCCAGCTGTCTGGGCACCATGATGGTCATGTTTGTTAACATCTACAAACCCAACATGGATGACCCTGGGTTTTTTGAGTCACTGGTGAACAAGTGCCACAGGTTTCTTCATACGGGCCTGGTTTGGGCAGGGGAATCATCTCAATATTGTGCTGGACCCACAGAGAGACCGATCAGTTGGGGGGACCGCCTGAGGTCTAAGGCAGCGGAGGTAGTGTTGGGGGTGTATGCTGGAGGTTGCTGGGTCCGGAGGAGAGGGAATACTCATTCCATTCGACGGGACCTCCTTGCGACTATATATAGGCCGACCTCTCACAGATACACCGGACGACCTAATGCGTCCTCTTCCGCAGAACATTATCTGATCACTCACTGGTTCCCTGGTCGGTGAGCATGGAGGGGGAGAGTGCGCAACATCCCTTCTGGAGATTTAAGGCTGTGGCATTATCAGACTTGTTGTTTAAGAGTGAAGTGCACCATTTTATTAAGTGTTACTTTAGCGTGAACCTGGGCTCAGTGGCTGTGATGAGCACTGTCTGGGCAGCATTTAAAGTGGTGCTTCGGGTTGGTTGCGTAGCACTGGAGTTGGGCGTATTAAAAACAATCCGCAGACAGCTAAAAGAGACAGATGTAAAGATCAAAGCACTAGAAGGGTAGGTAGGCACGGGAAGGGGGGCTTGGGCCTATGGCTAAACTGTGGGAAGAGTTGGATACATTTAACGACCTGGCGGAAAGAGAGGTTAAGTACTTTGCACACCCGGCTATTGGCTAAGATATGGAGAGCAATTAGCAATGATGATTCGCCACGAGAGAGAATGCATAAATATAGCAGCCTTAAGGACGCTGGAGCGGACAGTAGCGGTGAGAAAGGTGGACATAGCCGTCACCTTCCGTCAATACTATCAGAACTTATATGCTTCAAAGGGGATGCTGCCCAGGGAGGAACTAGAGGGAAACATCAGGGAATCTGCCCTCCCAGTACTGAGTGAGGAGGCGTTGGGGGCGCTGGACACCCCATTACAATAGATGAGGTCCTCCACGCGATTCATGCTCTGCCTACATCTAAGGTGCCTCGCCCAGACGGCATCTCGGCCGAGTTTATAAGGAGTGGGGGCCAGAGGTAGCACAACACATGCTAAAGATGTGGGAGGAGGGTATGAGAGAAGGGCGACTCCCATCAACAATGCGGAAAGCTGGAATTACATTAATCCTGAAGCCAGAGAAGGACCCCTTAGATTGTTCTTCATACCGCCCGATATCGTTGTTGTGATACACAAATATTCGCAAATATTCTGGCGGACAGACTCCTCCCACAAATATCCCATATAATACATGTAGATCAATCGGGCTCATCCAATCTGCGCAGGCTATTTGCGATTCTGGCCCCGATCGACCCCAGTGTGCAGGAAGCGGCTGAGCTTTTGGACGTGGAGAAAGCTTTTGATTCTGTTGAGTGGGACTACCAGTTGGAAGTGTTGCGTCAGCTGGGAACCCCACCATATTATATAGCAGCAGTAAAGCTGTTATACGCGGGATCAAACGCATGCATTGGGTTTGGTGGTATGAGGTCTAAGCCCTTTGCGCTAGAGTGGGGGACCAGACAGGGCTGCTCGCTCTCTCCCCTGCTTTTTGCTGCAGTGATTGAGGTGATGGCGGTCCGACTGTGGAAAAATCACAGGTGTCGCAGCCTTGCCCTGGGGGGGACCAGGGAACTTTTGTCATTATTTGCCGCAGACAGGATCCTATATCTTAATGATCCGATGACTAATATAGCCTCAGTGTCACAGGAGGTGATGGGATTCGGGGAGGCCTCGGTGTGAGGTTAAACAAGGGGAATTCCACCCTGTTCCCATTGAACGAGCGCTCAGAGAGATCTCTGAATACAGAGGGATACAGATGGGAGCAACGGGCGGTCACATACTTGGAGTGAGGATCAGTAGAGACGCTCGAACGCTACTGGCAGACAACCATCTACAATACTTGTAAACCCTGAAAGCAAAGGTAGAAAGGTGGTGTAGGCTCCCCCTCCCGTTATTGGGCAGGATAGCAGTGGCTAAGATGGTGGTGGTCCCCAAACTGGTGTGTATTGCATTCCTTGTTGTACCTGTGGCTGCTAGATACCATTTGGAAAGGATTGCTGTTGTGTGTGATCAAATGTGTCGTGTTATTGCTGCGATTGTAGTAGGTCATAAGCACAATATGCTGGGGGGTATACAGAACCCCTTTTGAGCTATACTGTTGCCATATCTGTGCACTGCCCCTCCCCCTGTACATATCTATGAATAATTCCCCATTCTTCCACATGTCACACATGGCCCCCAGATCCTCAGACGCCCAAATCGTGTCCTCATGCTTTCAAATCCTCCTCCAAATCCATACCCTCTTCCTTTCAGCACATACCCCTTCCCCTCTGGTGCCAATTGTCTTCCCCTCTTCCTGCTAAATATCTGTTAGTACCTGGCTGTGGGCCTCGCTGACCTTGCTTCTCTCCCCTGACATTGGTAATCATCAGCCTTCCTACAGATATTTTTGACAGTTTCTTCTGCACCAATTTCACTTCCTCCCTCTGCCTCTCCAATTTTATTTCTTTTTTTTCTCCTGTTTTATTTGGCAAAAAAACACATTCAATTGTATCTCAGGCCATGGTTTTGCCTAAATCCCTATTTCCTTTAATTGATTGGTGCGCCATCTGGGAGCACTGACTTAAAATGTAATAAAATAGTTACATTTGTGTCCCAATTCCCTCTAGGTTCCAATTGCCACTTCTCCTGAATCTCCTGTATGTATGCATTGGGGGATTCATTCATGCCCATTTTCCGTTTCATGATCACGCTCATGTCTCATGTCTTGTGTCTGGAAATTGTACCCTTAATGCCCTCCAAACATCTACTCGGCAATTAAGGGGTGAACCATCATTTGTAGTGATCTGTGCTGTTACCCTGGGATAGCCTGCTCTTATCCATATGTCTTCTGACTTTTACCCCCAATATGGAAGCAAATACACTCTTCATATCTCCTATTGCCAATGGCATTCCAAACATTTGCCTTTCCAACTCATAAATCCACTTCCCTGCATTTAATTTGGTGATTAAATTGTCCTAGTCTGTCTGCAGCCATGGTATATACTGAGCCAGCTCCCTTCCTTTTTGGAGCAATTGTCAATGGTTGTCATCCCTGCATTCTGTACCGACGTGGCCGCTCCCATTCATCCTTTCATTTTTACGGCTACACTATTTTCTTGGTGGCTTGGCAGATGTCTTAACCTATTTACATATGGCATTTTCCTTCCTGAATTTACTGGCAGTACCCCCGGGAGTGAGGGAAATCCACTCTGTGTTTTGTCATCCCACATATCTGTTAATACGCCCTCCGGTGTTGTGGGCTTGCACGCTTAAGGAACTTGTGCTGCTTCCTCATCCACCTCTTCTTTCCAATCATCACCTTCTCCGTCACTTTCTTCTATCTCCCTATTACAACCACTTCCAATACTTTCACACATGCCTCTTTCCATCTCCTCTATTGTGTCTCGGCTAACGCAGTTCCAATTCTCCCTCATGTTATTTTCTCTTTCCCTGTCCTCTGTCACTTTTCTGCTAAGCCAAGCACTAACTTCCCTCCTATACCAGCCTCTCCTTTTTTCCTGCTTGTCTCTTCTTTACAATGCCTTCCCATTGTCATTCTTGGTATTTACCCCATCTATTTTAAATATTATTTGCCCTACCGTCCACTTGTCTGGGGTTTACTGTTTTTTTATTTTCTCTTGTATAGCGCACATCGATCCAGGGGCACCTGGGCATTGTGGAGGAACCAGTTACATGTTGCCCAGAGGCGGTGGTCCAGTACAAAATAAAGTTACATCCAGAGTGTATAATTCAACAGATTCATATTCGAAAGGAAGCTTACGCACTGCATACAGTTTAGGCAAACAACCAGGTTTTTAGGGCTCTGCGGAAGGTCCAGTAGGATTGTTCCACCCTTAACGCATGTGGGAGGTAATTCCATTGCTTGGCCGCAATGACTGGGAAGCTTTTCCCTCCTGCTTTGGAGCATTTGGTTCTTGTCCCCTTTTCTCGTGCTTTGCACCATTTTTAATTCTTCCTTTGCTCCTGCCAATTGTGCTTCTGCACTGCGAAGAGCATAATTTTCTCCTTGCAATGTTAACGCATTTCTTGTGTCGCCCTACGTTCCTTGCGCGATAGTATCTTCTCTGGGGTTAACATTTTAGGATTTGTATAAGCTGATTGCAACACGTATAATCCTGGCACAGTCGCAAAATGAAACGCTATGTGGATTAAAGGAAGGCACCGTTGGTTGTCCATGCCCTTCTTCATGTGGTTTGATATTCTCTTTTCTAACCTGCGCCTCCAACATTTTCCATAGCTCAAATATGCTTAACCTGTTTTGCAATTCGTACCCTTTGTATGTACATATGCATTTATTGCAGCAGCCTGTTTGAATGTGTCCCTTGTTGAGACAATGGCTGGAACACTTTGCCAGCCATCTCTTTGACCCATTGTTAAAGGTGCTTAACAATTTTCTCCAGCATTGGGTCTTTCATGGATTCACATGCTTTAAATATTTCCCACCGACAGACTGGGAATACTCTGTAACATTTTGTTATAGCTTATAATAGAGCATTTAAGCTCACTGTAGTAGCTCATCCATGTCCGGTTGGGTACATTCTGCCTCAGCCAATGATGGGACGTCGAGTGACATCTTCAGATTCTAACCACACATCATGCTGAGGAGTCCTCAAGGCTTTCTCTCTTGGAGAAAAAAAGTGCAGAGATCAACATATTTTGTCAAAACTTTGAAATACTGCTTCACAACTTTATAAAAACAAAATCTATACAGATAGGTGCTTTTCATAATATGTAAGACAAAATGTGTTTTAATGCATGCTAGTATAATGGAATTCAGAATGTGTATGAGGGAGACGAGCATTCTGAATGCACATACTGTCTCTACCCTAATCGCATTCAGGAGGATTGTGAATTGTGTGCCACCTTTAGCACAAAACCCCTCAAGGATAGAAGGAGGGCAACCCCTTTGGTTGAAGAAGGGCAGATACCCACCTTCAGAGGCTGAATCCTCTAGAGTGGTAGAGGACTGATCAGACAGGCCAAAAACCTATAAAAGGGTCCGGTCAGAGGAGAGAATGTCTTCTGCTACCTTCAAGAGGAAAAAAGGATGAATGGAAAAATCCATCGGACGGCCTCGCCTACAAGGGACCCGCCAAAGGCAAGATTTATGTAAAAATCTGCTGTAAGCGCTCTAACAAGCGCAACAATTCCCACTGTTGCCCCCGAAAACCATAGTCTACGGCGCCACGATCGTCCACAGCACCTTTAAAAACCATCGCCGGCCTAGTCATCGCCGACAACCATCAAACCATAGTCGTGGACCTTGCCTAGGGGTAAACAGACAAAATCTTCATCATCGACAATATCGTCCACACACCCGTTGAGGACACCCGTGACTGCGATGACTCCGTTATCGGCAGTGTCGGCTACTCCCCATCGATGATGAGGGTGCCGCCCACAGAAGGCCAAACAACGTCGATGGCAGCATTGACGATACATAGAAAGCCACCAACACATTTCCTGTCTGCACCGTCAACAGGCAGGGGGTGGTGAAAAAAGAAATTAGAGCGTCCTCCTCTATGTGCATGCAGAAAATATCAAAAATCGGGAAAACTAAAGGAAAATTGGAAAAACGAATGCACAAACACCGGTTTGCAGACAAATCTATACCAGATGGAAAGGAACAAGAAGCAATAGAGGGCTCTGCACCTTTACAACAAGCCCCAATAGTTCTTAAACTGGCTCTCAGAACCCTGCACTCACCTAATGTTGAAGACCAGGCCATAGTAGCAGAAAGCGGGGAGCCATCTTCTCCTCAGTCATCCGAGGGAGACACTGATCACCCTATAGCGTCCAAAGGTCTAGCCCTGTCTCCGGTCTCATCAATTTTTCCAGACCAGATAATGGCGCACCATATGGATTCATAATTTGAACAGGGGTATTCACCCCAGTCATCTGAAGGAGACAATATTCTCTACTGGAAGCACTTGTGGATCCAAGGGTACAGTAGTTATTGGATCCGATGTTGACGACCCCATCAGCCCCTCCACAGCCAACAGACACTTTACTCAACCCACAGTTGCTGTTATCGTTACAGATATCTACTCTGCAGTCCCTACTTGAACAACTGGATTCTAGGCTACCAGTGAATTTAACACCACCCACAAGCATCCAATGAGGTTCCAGGGCCTTCGGGGGGGGGGGGGGACCCTGCTGGTCTAACAGAATGGCTACAAGAAACCAGGTGAACGAACCAAGAGAATATCAACCCACCGGGCGTATAACCTCACCGCAAGCCTATAGGGCACATACAACGTAAAAGGACCTGCAGCCCCATTAGAACACAAGTGGCTTCCCCAAGGCCACAACATTCCCTATACAGTCAAGAAGAGTGAGAACTCCAATCTTCTACCACAGATGATGATGGAGGTAACAGGTACACCAACACCTCTACCTCAAAATCACTGCAGTCAGGCAACTGGGAGGACACAGACCTGGCTCTAAACCAAGACTCTGAAGAACTGTCCCATCAGTCTCCACCTGATGACATAACAGCATTTCACAATATGGTCCAAAAGGCTTCTGATGAATTTGCCTTAATACATTCTGAGCAGAAAAGCATAGTTTCCTTTTCTATTTAATGCACAAGCACAGAAAGGCGGTTATGTCCACTCCCATTTTAGACCATGTTTGGGAAGAAAGCATGTTACTCATGAGAATACCTTTCCCGGAACCAGCATTAAAGGCTGTTTAGAACATTTTATGCACCAGAGGTATCTCTGAAATGCCTTATATCCCAGCCAACACCCTACTCTGTGGGATCAGTAGCAGCATGCAGAAAATCAAACCTGCAAGGTAAAAAATGCACACTAGCACCTGACTATGACAGCAGGAAAGAAGACGCATTTGGAAAGAAAGTTCTGGCCACAGGAGCTACGACAGTAAAAGCGGCTAATTCACTGGCAATAATCTGGAGATAGGACTGCGAGATGTGGAACTGGATGGTGCTGCTAATATAATAGACTACTCGCCAGAGGTTAAAAGAAAGCAATCCCTGGCCATCTTACGAGAAGGGGTAGATGCCTCCAATCATGCGATCAACATCGTAGGTGAGTTAGCGGAAACAGATTTTAAACAAATCAGTAATGGAGTCGAGCTACAGAGACAGGTATGTTTAAAATGCACAGATTTCAGAGCAGATGTTCAATCAAAGATACTAGATATGCCTTTCGAGGGAGACCAATTCTTTGGTCTCAAAATTAACGCCCTGAATGAAAAGGACGCAGATACAATGAGATGGCTCACCATGCTAACAGTGAGACACACTTTTTGCTCCTTCCGAGAGGCCTCCGGTCATTCCACAGAAAGGTATACCAGAGGGGAACCTGATATTCAGACTTACTACCAGGGGGATCGCTGGGCTTACCCATACAAACAAAAGGACTACAAGCAAGCGCCAAGCAGGCAACAAACATCCACCTCTAGGGTCAGACAGCAAAAACAAGCCTGACTTCCATCGACCAGCTACACCCACGCCCCAACTGCGGCAAGTGGGGGTCGACTTGCAGTACCTTCTACAGCAGAGGCAACTGTTATCTAGACAAGTGGGTTTTAGACTTCATACAAATTCCAAGGAAACCCCCCTCCAAAGCCCCCAATATTTCAATACCAGCCACACATAAACATCTTAATGAGCGAAGTGGAGAAACTGCTCATAAAAAACGCAATCGGAAAAGTGTCAAACCCTCAGGGGGGCAAGGGCACCTACTCCAGACTCTTTGTGCCGACTCATGGTGAGCAATTCTGGACCTAAGAAGCCTGAAAAAATATGTAAAGAAACAAAAGTTCAAAATGGTCACCTTGGCAGATGTCATAAAGTCAATGAGAGGACGACTTCCTAGCGTCGCTGGATCTCAAAGACACGTACTTTCACATTCGTAAAAGCCACAGAGTTCCTAAGATTCGTCGTAGGCACAAATCACTATCAATGCAAAGTCCTCCTGTTTGGTCTTCGCTCATCCCCAAGAACATTCACAAAATGCCTAGCCCCAGTAGCAGCATCATTCAGGAAAAACTGATACCACGTGTATTCACATCTCGACGATTGGTTAGTACGAGCACCGTCACACTATGCGGCAGAAATGGCAATCCACCTGGTGTCCAACACCCTCTTATGCCTCGGCTTCGCAATAAATTCAAGCAAATCCTGATTGAAGACATCAAACATGCTAGTGTTCCTAGGGGCACAGTTGGACACCAATGAGGGCCGGATAGGTTCCGTGGTAGAGGGCAGCGTCGATACCCAGTCTAATGAAATTCTACCCAGGTGCCAGGATCGCAGATGGAACCATCATGCAACTATTAGGCACCCTGCATTCCTGCAATACAGCATTGCAGGTTACAAATGAGACCGCTACAAGAATTCCTAGCGGATCGGTGGTCCCAGCTAACGGGAACATGGAACGACAAGTTGACAGTAACAAAGACGCTCACGGACCGCTTGCGGTGGTTGCTCACGCCATCTCACATCACCAAAGGAGTCCCATTCAGGGATCCGCTCTTTCGAGAAACCCTGATCATGGATGCTTTAATAACAGGATGGGGTGCACAAGCAAACAAGTTATCAGTAAAGGGCTGGTTATCCCTGACCGAGACACAACTCCACATCAACATACAGGAGCTGAAGGCAGTACCACACACCCTTCACTCATCCCAACCAGTGCTCAAGGACAAAGTGGTACTAGTGTTCACGGACCACATGACCACACTATATTATGTGTGAAAACAAGGGGGCACGAGGTCAAGGGCACTCTCCAAAAAAATCGCAACATCTGTGGCACTGGGCCATTGAAAACAACATGCAGTTACAAGCATTTCACCTTCCAGGGAAGGAAAACTAAACTGCAGACCAACTGAGCAGAGCCAGCGACCAGTCACACGAATGGCAACTGGCAGACAGGAAGCTCCTACAAATCTTGAACAAGTGGCGAACACTGATCATTAGTTTGTTTGCCACATGGGAAAACGAGAAATGCCTGCTGTTCACAAGCAGATATCTGCACCACTGATCGCTAGGCGATGTGCCCGCAATGTCATTGGAAGGAATCTTTGCCTATGTGCCAGCACCAGTTATACAAAAGGTCCTGCAAAGGATTGCAACATACAAGTTCACGGTCATTCTCGTAGCACCAACATTGGTGAGACAACACTGGTACTAAGAGCTTGTTCACCTGTGCCAGGACCGTCCAATCCCCCTGGATCAAGACCCTGACCTGCTGACCATGTACAACCAGCAGGTTCAACACCACAACCCTGGGGTGCGCAACTTAAAGGTCTGGTTCCTGACTTCAACAAGTTCGAACAAGTCCCCCTCATGCAGGAATGCAGAAACATCCTAAAGGCCACTAAGGCCAAGTTGACGAACAGGTCATATGTATACTAGTGTAATCAGTTTTGCACTTTGTGTTCTCAACAACAATTTGATCCGTTGGGTGTGAAACCTCACCAAATCCTACAATACCTATTAAAATTCGTTTATCTCACTCATACATCGGCTGCAATTTATAGATGCACCCGAAAGCAGGGGAAGCCCCCATTTTCAAAGCCTGCTGTAAAACACTTCATGAGAGGCCTATTCCGCACATATCCCCCTCAAAAGAAAGTACCACCTCAGTGGCGGTTAAAAACTGTGTTGTTAGCCCTAATGAAACCTCAGTTCGAACCTACGGCGACTACAGACATAAAGTGAATGTCGTGACAGACTGCCTTTCTAGTAGCAATCGCGTCTTTTGGGTGTCAGAAATACATGCACTATCTGTTAAAACTCTATGGGCCTCATTACAAATCGCCCGGTATGTAAACAACGGTGGCGGTAAACCCGCCGCCACCGTTGTTTCCATGCCGGACGATCACAACTCCTGGAGGTGGGAGGTGATGTTCCCGCCAGGTCTGACCTGGCGGGTTTAACACCGCCCGCCTGCAGGCAGACGAGGAAACACCGGCAGCATTACGAGATGCTGCCGGTGTTTCCATGATCCCCATTCCCATTGATTCCCATAGGACTCAATGGGAATGGGGATTAACACCATTCCGCCTCCGTGATTCCCGGGAAACCGGGGTTATAATGCCCTGGTAATTCCGGGAATCATGGAGGCGGAATGGTAATACGAGTCCGGCGGTAACCAGGCGGTTTTACCGCTGCGGTTACCGCCGGACTCGTAATGAGGCCCCATATCTACGGTTTGAAAAGAACAAGGTCATCTTAAAAACAAACTCTATCCTCGTTCCCAAGGTGTTGTCCAATTTCCACCTGCAGACTGAAGTAACCCTACCGGTTTTCTTCACACATCCGTCCACACCAGTTGAACAAGCTCTACATTTGCTAGACCTTGGAAGGGTCCTGAAGTTCTACATAGACCGAACCAAGAGATTTTGATGAACGTCCCAACTATTTGTGGCTTTTGGCACCCCCTAACAAATATCAGCCCATTTCAAAGCAAGGTTTTGCCAGATGGCTTTCCACTGCAATTTTGACGTAGTACACAGAGGCTAATCAACCGCTACAAGGACCCGTTACCAGCAAAACAAATAATTGTGTTGCAGAGAGTTGTACCCAGGGAGGAGAAAGGCTTGTGGACTAAAAGGGGATGTACAGTATCCCCAAAAGACTCCCTATGAATACAGAACAACACAGGGAAAGTGGTCATTGCTGCCCATATTGAAGAAACATGGTTCTGTCCTAATTTGGTGGAACATGTGGCTGAATTTGTAAGCAACTGTTTGACATGCAAGGAGTTCAGTTTGCCAAGGATACAGCTACATGATAGTGGTTTTGTGCCTATTCTCTCGCTGGATTGAGGTAGGTCCCTGTTCCCATCCTGATTACCTCAGGGCAGCAATGTTCTTGGTGCAAGAAGTATTTCTACAATCGGGCGTGTGAGGTCCTACGGTCTGATAATGGCCCTCACTTCGCCAATGAGATGTTCAAGCACATTACTACGTTGCTGGGCATTCAACATAAGTTCTCTTGTGATTATCACCCACAAGCAACTGGGGTGTGTGAATGCCTAAATGGGCTTTTGAAGGAAATGATTGAAAAGACCAAACAGTACAAGGGGTAGGCTCCATTGCCTACCCCTTGTACTCTTTGCATTGCGCAATAAGTCTGGGTCTGACTGCAGTTTAACGCCCTATGAGGTGGTGACTGGACGACGCATGCATCTCCCACTGGCTCCTCCCACTAGACCACTGAAGGATGTTGAGAGTAGTGCAGAAGTGTTACACCAGGAAATGTATGAAAACATTACTTCCTTGATTGCTAGTGCCTCCTTTATCTCTCGTCAGATACAATGGCACTGAGGAGGCCCAGAAGACATATCGGAAATAGCAACAGTGATAGTGAACCAAAGGACTCTGGGACAGAAAGGACTGTTTGCGTTGGTGACACTGTATTGTTGAGGAATGTTATCAGGAGATGGGATGCTACATAGTGGAGAGAGTGGCCGACCGAACAGTGGAGCTTGAAGGAAAAGCATTCTGGAATCATCTCTCGGATGTCGAGCCCTACAAAGCAGAGGCCTCAACTGGCAACAAAGTTGACAGGGCCAACGATCGGCAGCAAGAGGAGCAAAACGATAATTCTGAACATGCACTGCTGAGTGGAGGACACCCAATGGTTACCTGCTCAAGGGCAGCAGAGTTAGGGCAAGGACTGCTGACAAATCCAGAGTGAGGATACACTGTGTGCTATTTTTATTCTCTACATACATTCTATGAGAAATCAGACTGTTATATTTAGTGACTGCTTATGTCACACGCTGATTTCCACCCTGATACTTTCTTGAACCAATTTGTCCACAATGTGAGAAGACCAAGCCCGTTTCGAGCAAGTTCGCCTAGAGTATATTATGTTGCTTTTATAGCATATTTGGCACAGGTGTAGCCACAATTTGGACAGGGAAACCCTTCAATTCTATCCATGCTGAGGGACCCTGGAATTATAAATTTGTGGGAACAGTTATTATCTTCGCAATAAATTATAGTGTTTACAGGGCTTAAGGATTAACCTGATACTAACACAGTAACGCTCACTTTTGCTCATTTCAGACGGGCAACTAGATCGCCAGAAGCTGCACAAGGATCCTGCAGCACAGGTAAAGATGGGTAAAATTATTTTAAAAAATGGCTTATTTTGTAGTGTCTGATTTCCAAGTGGAGTATTTATATTCATATTTTGGAGAATTTCGCTTGTTGCTAGTGAATCCGTTCTATCCTCTACTAAGATTACCCCAACTCCAGCAGGTGGACGACCATGTCGGAACAGGAGAGCACTGCTAGCACAGTAAGGAGAGCTAAGCACAGTGTTGACACAGACATGAAGGGAATGGATCTCTATCTCACTGACACTGCTCGAGTGTCTAATAACATGTGGTACAAGCGCATGACCAAAGTAGCTAAGGAAACTACCGGGGAGAGCGGCTATGTCTGCTCATCAATCCCCTACTCCATGAGTGCCCCCCGAACGTTTATAGCAACTGAAATACCAGCAGCAAGGGCCCAATGCCTGATGTACCAGTCTATGGTAACAACTCGAGGAAGATTTCAAGGGAAAACAGCAACACGTTCCCGTATGAAGATATTTAGCTAAAGACTCTGTCATGATGCCTACCCCCGGGGAACCAGACCAGGTCCAGCAACCCCGGAAGCAAGCATCAAGTTATTTTGAGCAAGCCCAAAAACCCCTGCTAGGGGCTGTTTGGGTGCGGTCCTGGCGCCTATGGCGCCAGGCTCATATGGAGAGTCAGTCCTGGCGCCATAGGCACCAGGCTCATAGAGTAGAACTTACCTGATGCAGACCATGCTGCAAGCTTACCTGATGCAGACCATGCTGCAAGCTTACCTGATGCAGACCATGCTGCAGAGCTCCAAGCCAAATGAGGCTTGGAAGGGACTATTTTACCTAGGGACTATTTTTTTTACTCGGGTGGGGCTGGGGAGGAATAATTACCTGGGACTACTTTGGAGGCTATTTAAACCACGCCCGAAGAGGAGCACACGCTTCGCGTTATTCTGCATCCAGCAGCGTAAAGCTCACCGTGTCTGCAAGCCTGCATCCAGTCTTCTGCCACGCCCGCCTCGAGTCTGCAGCTCCTAGAAAAAGGGAGGAAGAGAAGGAGAAGATGTTAGAATAAGAGCAAAACATTCGATCCTTACCTGAATTCCGGATCCACCGTGCCTTCGAGCTGGAAGAAAGAAGCATTTTACGCGTGCTGCGCCCCTGCTGCAGTGCCGCACTGAACTCACTGGCCTTCACAGCATCCTCACGATCCACTCTATCCTTTTGCACATTCCCGCTGCATTCTGGCACCTAAGGGGAACACAAGAACAGCAAAGGTGAGCCAAGGGAATAAACAGAGGCAATAGTAACTACCCCCATAGACTTATCAGATTACCGCCGGGGTACTATTCCTCTTCACGGGTCGGCGCAGTCTCCATCGCATCCTCGCCGTACCCCGGCCCCTAAGAGGAACAAAAGGACAACAAGGTGAGACAAACAAGGGGAACTCTTCTCACCACAATAGACTTACTTAATTTTACCACCGGAGGCATTATTCCCCGAACTTCATATTTTCTCTCCACACCTGAATAAGGGAGCAAGCAACAGGTTACATTCTGGCCTTATTTTATTGAACTGTGTAGGATAAGCCAAATCCTTACCTGAACTTCATCAGCTACCACGAGGAACCCTTCGCTGGGGTCAAGCTACACACTACAAGGAATCGGACAAGAGTGAAAGTCAGACATGTGAACTCTTACGAACTACATACTTTTCGGAGTCAATATTGTTCTGGAACTCACCAATTCCTTTGAGCCAATGAAGCAACTGGTTATCAATGCACCCCTGCGCTCATTGCAGGATGGAGAGCTCATCTTTTCAAACCATCAGGTGAGACTATAAGAGGGGACATCAAAGGTGATCTGTGGGGAGAACAACGGGGGGAGTGGGAGGATATACGCTCAACTCCACGGGTGGTTAATCCCCTTTCTCCATTTGCAGAAGAATATTCCTACGGGCCAAGCAAACAAAGCTAGGCCCTACGCGTCACATTGGTGGAGACCGCAGCTGTCCAGTTCAGATCGGCGCCTCTGTGGGAGCCAGGTGAGCGTAACACTCTCCACATGATGAACTATTATTGGCAGTTAGACGAAGCAATACAATATATAACTGACGGGCAACAGAAAGGAGACAGACTATAACATTGAAACAACTGCTCTGCCCATGGAAAAGGGTGAAGGAGATAGTAAGAGAAGCATGCTGGGAAAGACCACAGATACTCGTGTATGGTCAAGTGTACACAGAGAATGGATGGAAAGATTAAGTAGTCTGAAGCAAAGCACATAGCCTAGCACAATCACTGGTGAATAAGGTACAAGAAGAAAATAAGTGCCTGAAGGAGTGGGATGCCAGTGCAAAGTTGCACACTTTGGTGGAGAATGGAGCTGGACCAATGCCTACAATACCCCTGAAAACGGCACCACTCTATTAACAGAATGGCGATGAAGAGAAAGTTGGAAAGAATAAAGGATGTTGCAGCATAGAAAAGCATGCAGCAATGAAGATCGGCACTGAAGTACTGAAGGATCACTACTGGGCATGCATTTCCATCCCATCCTGTATGCCTGACCCCATCCATCTTATCAATTGTCGAAGAACGGTCAATGTAGAGCACGTCTCCCCCTACAAGTGTGTTATCATGTACTTTGCAGGTGTCACTGAATTCCTGTATGTTTTTTGCGCAGTCATGGGCTTAGTCTCTATCCTGTAAAATTTCTGCTAGGAAAATCACTGATGACATCTCTGTACCTCACCACTTTAAGGGATAGGTTGGATAGTAACACCTCGTACCTTGATGCTCGCTGTGTTGTCAATATGCCATCTGGTTTCTCCAGTATCGCGAAGAGGGCATGCTCCATGTAGAGAGTGGTGCTACACCCCATAGTTGTACATGCTGATCCTCCACTGTGAATGCGGCAGCGGCCAAAGTTTGTTCGCAAGAGTAGTCTCCTCTCATTACTGGGTCAAGCTTCCCACTGTAGTATGCTATTGGCTTGTGCTCTAAGCTTGTCTTCTGTGTCAGTACTGCTTTCATCACCACCCCATCGGTGTGTGAGAACAAGAAGAATTCCTTTTTGTAGTTTGGTATCCCTAATACTGGAGACATGCATATTGCCTCCTTCAGCTCATCAAATGCCTCAGTAATTTCTGTTCTTCAAGGCACCCAGTAAAGGCCGGGTATAAGTGCTGTAATCAACACCCATGCTCTGCAATAATTGCACAACCCCAGAAATTGCTGCATCTCTCTCACTGTCGTGGGTTTTACTGTCTTGCGTATTGTCTCCACACTTTCTGATGTCACCTGTCAGCCATTTTCTGAGATCGGCTGTCCAATGTATAGCACTTCTTTCTGACAGTACTGCAGTTTGGCTTTGTCCACCTTGTATCCCTTGTCGGCTAACACTGTCAGCCTTTGGTATGAAGTCATTTCTACACTGGTCCTCTGTTGTGCTGCAAATGAAAATGTCATCTAAGTACTGTAGAACCGTGCTTTCTATCTGTACATTGCCTAGGGCCATCTGGAGGACCCTATTGCATATGGAGGATGACTCGCAGTACTCTTAATATCTTGTATGTTTCCACTTCTGGTTTCTATACATAAAGGAAGTCAAGTCTTGTGAGTATGGGCGTAGTGGTACAGAGAAGAAGGCATTCTTCAAGTCTATGACCATGAACCAGGCAGTTTCTGCTGGAATGCTGCACAAAATTGTCACTTGATTTGGAACCAGAGGATAATCTGCTTCTACAATGTGGTTAAGAGGCTGCATGTCCTAGATAAAACGCCATGACCCCCTTTTTGCTTTCTTGACTGCATACACAGCAGTGTTGCATGGGGACTCTGATGGTACTAGAATGCCTCGGTCCACTAGTGCTGCAATCATCTCATAAATGCCCTAGTCTCCCTTCTTCGATAGTTGGTACTGTTTTACTCTAGGTAAAATTGCTCCTGGTTTCAGCTTCATCTCGACTCCTCTGCCCCCCACCCCCCACCCCCACTCCTTTCAGAAGCCCTACATCATAGGGACTTGTGGTCCATAGGATGCTGGGCACAGTGACTAAAGACTCCCTGCAGAGGGATGGTGCTTCTTGGAGTTCTATTGCCATCCTCTGTGGTACCTCTCTGTAGTGTATTTTCAACCAATAAGTCACACTCATTTTGAACACCATTTGATGCTCTGATTGTTCGTCCTGAAACAGTTCTCCGTCTGTCACTATGGTTAGCCTGTACCCTTCTGCCACCGCAATCACTGCTTGCCATGATCGTCCTGTGTCATCCATCCCATGTATTGCTATCCATTCATCCCTCACAACCACTGCCTCGATTTATCTCTGTTGGTATTGTCCCTACTGCCTCATCCAATGATATCTCTGGTCTGAACAGATACTCGTTTGGGACATGCCGCATTTTCCTTTGAATTCCTGGGAGCCATGCAATTGCAATCTCAGTCCTGTAATGGAACAGCTCCTAGTCTACTGGCACCCACCTCTGTACCTTCCGTTCATAATAGGCTTCAATGATCTCTTACATTGAGCATGTGTATCTGTGGTGTAGAGCACACTATCCCTTTGTTTGTGGATGAAATTGTCATGTTTAGTCTGCTCATAATACCTTGTCCCAGTATATTTACAGGTGTCTGTCGAGAGTAAAGTAAAGGCAGAGATAAATCATGTCCCCCTATAAGAAAGGGAGGCCTTGTCTGTAAAAGGAACCACTTCCCGAGCCCCAGAGAATCCTTGAGTATTCATGGCATCGTCTGACAATATGAATGTTCCCTCTTGAATTCAGGACCTAGTCGCTCCTGTGTCTACAAGAAAGTAAAAGGTTGTGTCACCTATCACCACCCCTATGCGAGGTTCCTCTGCATGGTTGGGTGTGATCGACATGATGGAACACAGCAAATCCGTCTGTGGGCTGTCCTATTGAGGGTATAAGGACATCCCATTCCCTGTAAATGGATTGTTCCCCACCATGGTGACCCCTCTGTTTCCTAACGGGGACCATTGCCATGGAGTCCATGTACGACACTGGGCCGTCGTTTGGCTGCATGCTGTTCTGTATCTGTGGCACCTGCTGCATGCTACCTCGAATCTGTGGTGCTTGCAAATACTGCGGTACGGGTGCTTGCATCTGTGGTATCTGTGTATTGGGCTAGTGTGCCTGCAATTGTGCACTTTGTCTGTCCAAGTTGTTGCTGTTGTTGGTCCTGTGTATAATAGTCGTCTTCATCCCCCTGATATGCTTACTGGTACTACGCTCCCCAATTCTGCTGCATCCGCCGCCTTCTACAGACTCTCAAAAAGTAACCCATCTGCCCGCACGTCCACCACTGTGGCGGCTCCCTCCCTTACCCCTGGAAACCACCCCTCAGAATCCCCTGGGCCTTGCTGCACCTGTGCCCATATCCTCAAACCCCATGTGACTCTCCCTTGTTTGTGATGTATCTGTGGCCCATAGCCACCTCCTTTGGGTGGCCTCTCTTCCTCAAAACCCTTGCTGCATGTTCCCCCAGCCCATGAATCCTCCCCCCGTGGTCGGCAGTGTGTATTGCTGCTGCTGTGGCCCCTGTGCGCTCGTCAGTACTGCCCATTCCATGGCGTACTTTGATAGTTTCGCTTCCTCTAGCCTTCTTTCTTCTGCCTTCTGCTTTATTTTCTCCTGCAATAGCTTACAATGGTGTACGATGGTAAGCTGTATTTCTGGCCCGGATTTTGCTTCCATGCCTAACAACTTCTTTAGCTGATTCTGAAGAGTTCTGGTAACCCTGGCATAATATGTGGTACAATACGGCTACTGTTTTGTCCCACGGTTCTCAAGTTTCAAGGTGCCAAAGCTCTTGGATCACCTGAATGTAGTGTAAGGGGTCTTCGTCTATCTCCATTTTGTGAGACATAATTGCACCAATGTCTGGTCGGAGTATTGTGTCCTTAAGGCTTGCCATATGAAAGCTCTGCAATTTGTGAACGGCGAACCATCGAGCGCTGTGTTCTGGGTGGTCACTCCGGGGAACCTTGCCCTTTTCCATACGTCATCAGCCGCTTTCCCCAGGATCGCCACTAATAGTCCCTTTACGTCCCCCTACTGCTAACCTCTGGCCCACGGTCATCCTTTCCATCTCATATATCCATTTCCCAGCACCCACTGACAATGACAGTAACCTACATCTCACGTTTTCCTTGTCAATGTGCTTCCATGGTGTATACCAAGGTCAGCCCCCCTCCCTTTTCCAGTAGGGGCATTTGTGTGAACCCTACCTTCATATTCACACTTCGAGTCAGTCAAATCTGCCTGTCAGAGTTTCTAATGTCAGTATACACATCTATTGGTTCTGTTATGGGCTTCCGCGCACAGTCGTTATGCTCCCCCATTAGCCTTCCTCTAGAACATACTATAGCTGTCTCCCCCTTTCTTCGTCCTGGGAGGTCTCGAAGTCTCTCTACATATGGCAGTAGGCCATCGATGTTAAACGACGTGTCCACCGACAGAGGTGTTCACTCATCCTTGCCACCTTCTGGCCCCCCCCCTGCGCCGGTCCATCTCTCCCATGTCACCCGTTTGTCCACACTTGTCCCCATGGGCTGAGGCTTGAATAGCTCGCCATTCTCGTCCCCACCATTTCTTCCTTCATTGGCTGACCACTGAACCCATTTTACTGCAAAAGCCATCCACAACGCTCCGTCTCCTAGTGGTTGTATCTGGTCACTCCAGTCTCAAAGATTCTAAGTTTCAGCAGCCTTCTCTCAGTCCTTTTCCGGTCTGCCCGGTTTTTGTGTTCTTGAGTCCTAGTACACTCCCCCTTATATAGCAGAAATTACATCACGCATTTTCCAATCCAGAGGAAGTACCCTGTAATAATCCCTGCCACTGGGATTAGATAGTTGCCCTCTCTCTCTTCCCCCACTCAGGATTGGTTTAGGAGTTGGAAGCACCATCTGTCTTTTCCCATTTGTCATCATCCTTTGTTCTCCTTACAACTTTTTTGCAAAAACATATACTCTGTTTTAGATGATCATAGGGAATTAGATAAGCCGACCGCCAAATCCGTATGATGTAACATGGCCATGTGTCACATTTTTGTCGTTTTCATAAAATGTACAACAGTTATGAATATGTAAGTTATCAAGCATACTGCTAATTTCATATTCTACCTTTTCACCCACTCTCACATTTGTAACATGTTCAGATCAGCCAGAAACCTAGTCTAACTGGCCATTACAGTTCCCAGAGTTACAGGTAGATGCATTTTATACCCCCAAAACTGCCTGGCAATTACATTAAAAATGGCATAAAAATGAAATTAATCCTCAGTCTGGTTGCTGCTCAAAATGCCTAAAATTAAATAGTCTTTTAAATTAATGATGAGTTTTTGTCAGCAAATGGGATGGCTGCTTCATCCCCCACTGCCATATGTTTCCCTGGATCAGCCTGTGACCAGAGATTTTTATGAGTCTTTTTGAAGTTAGTGTGGGCTCTTTGAATCTTTTAAGTGTGTGCAACAAGGATTCACACCTTCTCTTGAAGTCCCTGCTTTCCTCCCAGCAAGTCTGTAGAATAGGGAAATTTGGCGCCTTCAGTAGCATCACATTTTATTGGGAGGTTATTAGATGGGAGGTGTGACATCAAGCTGGAGTGGGTGTTTTCATTGTGAAGTTTTGCGCCCAGCCAGAACAGGTTTTTCCTGAAGTAAGTGTCTCTTCAAATGTCATTGGAGTTTTGTGGGAGAGCCATAATATACATTGCGTTGGTCAACCTACACATCCTGTTCTGCTTTCCTAATATTTTTCTGAGGGCAGTGATATCTTTTTCCATTGTGGCTTTTTAAAGCCGTTTTTGTTTGAAAACACATTTGCAGTCCGTTTTTGCTTCCACTGTTTAAAAATCCTGTTTTCCATGTCACAGGATTCTTTGATTCCTCCTTCTTTTCTTAATTAAACTGCTGTTTGTCCTTGGGTAATGACAGGTAGGCCCCTTTTCCCATGGTTCTTTCACTTTACATGAATAACAAAAGAAAAAGCCAGGCCGTTTTTGGTTGCAGTGTTTAAATGGCTGTTATTCATGTGTGAGGGACTTCTGGTTGAGGCCTTTAAATGCACCCCACACCTCTCTTGCTCTAACCTCTCTTCTCTTTCCTTCTCCTCCCTGTCTGTTTCCTCCATTATCTCATCCTACTCTGCGGCTTTTCTACTCTCCTTAAGGCCTTCTATTGCTTTGGTTGTCCCCGCTGTCTCTGTATTTGTCTTCCCTTCCAGCTTAAAGATGATCAGTCCCCCTATCCACTCATTTGTGGCTATGCCCTCTAGCCCCTCCTCCGCACCCTGTACCTTTCTGTCCGTCTTCCCTATTATATGGTGGTGGTTTATACGTTGTGTTTAAATACCCCTCTGCTGCTCTCAGTTCTCGTAATGGGTACAGCCCTTGGTCCTCCTCTGTCATCGGAAACCTCGCTCGGAGGGACGTGTGGGGGAGATAGAGTGGGGCCGCAGGCCCTGGTACCTCCTCCTGGCTCAGCATCCATTGACTCTTTGCTGCGTCCCCCTCAACCTCTTGAAACATTCTCCTGAATTCGAATATTGCCATGCGTCTTACTAGCTTTTTCCCCCTTGTAGGTACCCTGTACAGTAGTGATTGCTGCGCATCTTTGGAGAAACTTCTGCAAGGTGGCCATGGTTGGCCATGGTTTAGTTAATTTCCCCTCTGTGCTTTTAGTCCATTCTATGCTATATTTTCAAATATTGTGTTTATAAGGTGGGAGGTTCTTACACAGGTGCTGTAGGGGCATGTCACCCCCGCATTTCCCTTTTATATACATTGCCCTTGTTTTTACCCGACTTCAAATTGAGGGTTTCGATAGTCCACTGTTAAGAAACGCAACCACCACCTTCACAATCGCTGCCTCCTCAGGCACACCCACAATCTTGCGCATGCGCCTTCCGCCCACCGCCACTGGTCCATCTCGTCTGCCAATCTCAGTTTTTTCAATGTTGGCTCCTCACTGTCTCATGCTCTGTATCTTATGTTCAAACCTACGGGTGACGTCACCAATTTACTTACAAGGTAGCGCTAAGAAAACAAATATTGCGCACGGCTACCATAACCCGTTACCCCAAAATACACATTCCCTCTACCTTAGAGCCCTCCAGCTCTTTTGCTATATTTTGGGACTTTGAACTTTTCATTTTTAATGTGCGTTTACTTTTGTGTTCTTTGGTTATGGAGTTTTAAAACGACTCCATGGACATAATCTTTTTCTGTGTGTCACACAGCACCTTCAGTGCAGTGGCACAGGGATGGCTTTCAGACTTCCCAAGGTTTAAATACCTACTCTGGGACTGACTAATATCTCCCAGAGCATGTAAAGTTAAATCGACTTTACTAGTCTCTTTAAATTTACTGACCCAGCACACCCTATCTTCCTATAGAGTGCTGGGGGGGTTGCTTAGCTTCCCCTGAGTCAAAAAACACATGTACCAGTAAAATGTTACCCTTTCCTACTTTAAATGGCTGGTGGCAGTGGTTTAGATCAAACTACCATGATGTTTCCCGACCGCTAACAACGGTAGCTAAAAATCAGGTCAGCCATGTTTTTCAATATGGCGCCCAAGACCTATCTGTAAAAACAGACTCTGGTCATCTTTTTTCGCCATTTCTTTTAGGAAAGGTCCTTCTTGTGTTTGTCTCTGCGTGCCAAACCAGGTTTGGTCCCTTCGTTCATTGGCCTTTGGTAGGCTTCAGTGCTGAAGTGTCTGGGGTGGACAGGATGTGAGGGAGGTGCCCGAAACTCCCTGTGCTTAGTCACCTAGGAGACCTGAACTCACTCTGGCGTGATTGGCCGGCTGGCTGTCCAGTAAGGACAGCCATCCTGCTGTGTGTGTGACAGCCAGGCTGGAATGAATGGGGGGAAAACTGTTTAAAAGCAGGTCTCTGGGACTTGGGAAGCAGAGTCGACCACTGGAACGAAAGAACCGAAGAAGAGCTGATGGAAGAGGACTGCTGCAACTCCTCGACGACCGGTGAAGCCCTGCTGCAGGTCCGAATTGTCTGAAACTCCATCAACAGAGAAACCCCTCAAGGTTAACTTCTTCCCTTGAGTTTGGTGGGAACAACCAACTCGCAAGCCACCTGGACACCGTCCCCATCTGGTTGAATTTTCATCAGAGTGCTGTTGAAAACCGGATAGTCAGAGGGAAGGAAACCAGCTTGTGGACTTTAAGGAACTCACACCTTAAACACCTTAAACCGACGTCTTGCTAAAGCTTTGGCCTCATCCCTGGGCAGTGCAGGAACCTCCCGACGTCCTCCTTCTTGTCCCCACAACTGAAGCTCAGGAACAGCGAGATCTGCTCGAACTGCCAGGAACAACTGCCTCAGCTGCAGCATTCCTCATTGACAAGGTACTGTGCAAACGTGGTCCGGAAATCTTTTCGGCTATCGAGAAAGTGCGTGAAACTTTCCTCAGCTATGAAGGCTTGTCCTTCCTATAATGATCTAATCCACAGCAAGTGAGGTAAAACAGCAAGCTTTATTCCTCGTTTAAGATGCACACTTGAGACCCCCAACCTTCCCTTCAAGTCTCCCAAGCCAACATCCTAATCTTAAGCAATAACATTCCAATGCACATTCTGATAATGGAATACCCTTGACATCACAACCCTCTACGCATCGCAATACTATTTTAAGCATCTCTTCATAACACATCCCCTTCCCTTAACATAAAAAAACACTTCTTACCCACAATACGGTTTTGCAATCACTGAATGAGTGATCCATTAAGAAAATGAACATGAAGCAGAATATATATTCATAAGAAAATTAACATGAACAGAATATATATACATCACACAATGACAGTATTGCACAATAACTCTTCACTGTTGACTAGTGCCTTGCTAACATCATTGTGCTGATCACACTCACCATTTACACACCCCTACCCTCTACATCCTCACTCTAGCAATCCTTGACATGTTCCACACCTGTCCACTTTCCAATCTAACAGCTCCTTTGAGCACTTGCGCAACCCTCAGAGGTTCTGAATATAATAAATCTCCTTTTCTTGATACCACACACTTTTTAACTCGTACCATGTCACCAACTTTCACACTTCCTCTATTCCTTGGAAATCTCTCATTTGTCTTCTTTACCCACCACTCTTTTCGGTAATCCATTCTCTTCCTGATCTCATCCACAACACCATCAGTTTCTCTCGCCCTTCCCAACCATGCGGGAGAAAACACAGTATTCCCTTTCCTACCTCTCATGAGTACGAAAGCATTGACCCCCGTTTCCACATGGAGAGCCATACGCAGAGCAAACAGATGCTCCTTAACAGCAACTTTCCTATCGCCACCACACGCACCAGGCAACCTGACGGCATCCATAATACTGCGATTCAATCTCTCAACCATTCCATTGCTCTGAGGGCAGTACAACGCCGTACACTTGTGCCTTCTACCACATTTCTCCAAATATTCTCTAAACATACCACCAACAAATTGGGGACCATTATCCTTAAGTATGCTTCTAGGCAAATTCTACCACACTTTGACCCGTCACATCCTTCACCACCTTTAACTCCCTCCACCGCAAAAAAGTGTCTATCAAAGCAACAACAAATCTTCCACGTCCACACCCCATAGCTAATGGACCAAGAATATCCATAGCCAAATCCCGCCATACGCCATTTGGTACCTCCACTTTATTTACGGACTGCACCGTACCGTAGCCTGAACATTTTTCCCGGATCTGGTACACTCTTCACCCATTCCAACAACCCTTTCCACATCACGATCGAATCCTGGACACCAATAATCCACTTTTATCATTTCCTTAGTCTTAAATATCCCTATATGGCCTTGGTGTTCTA
The DNA here is from genome assembly GCF_040938575.1 of Ambystoma mexicanum. Lineage (NCBI taxonomy): Eukaryota > Metazoa > Chordata > Amphibia > Caudata > Ambystomatidae > Ambystoma > Ambystoma mexicanum. Next base: position 302,644,036 of record NC_090923.1, on the reverse strand, counting down.
TCTCGATCAACCTACTTCTCAATCCATTTGGTACAACCAAACGATCCCAACGATAAACCAATCTTTCCTTCAAACTCATCTCCAACCTCACTTCCCACAACGCCCTTTCTTCACCACTCAACCTTTTTTCAGGCCATCCATCCCGCACAAACCCAACAATCCGCCTCCACCTTTCGTCATCCTCCAATGCTCTTAGCCATTCGTCCTTGGATATCACTCCTTCATTCGTAGCAAATACCATATCCACTGTATTCCCATTTATTCTCTCTGTCATTGGTGTTGTCGTTTGCTCTTAACCTTGACACATAATCAGCTTGAACATTGTTTTTACCAGGTATCACTTCAATTTTGAATGTATGACATTGTAATCTAGTCACCCAGCAAGCAACCCTCCTTGATACTTTGTCCAAACCTTTATTTTCGGATGTGGCTCTAAGTGATCAGTGATCCGTCCGTAGTATAAACTCCTTACCCCACAAAAAGTTCCTCAATTTTTCCATGCTCCAATGACAAGCCAATGCATCTCTTTCAAGTACCAAATAATTCTGTTCAGCACCCCTTAACATCCTAGAGGCATGGATACCACAAATTCATTTCCATCACTACCTACCTGCAATAATACAACACCTATACCAGCTTCACTGGCATCTACGAACAGAATGGTTTCCTTCCTTGTATCAAACATGGCTAACGCCCTAGACATGTCAATTTTTCTTTTAACCTCACGGAATTCTTATTCACATTCATCATCCCATTAAAAATCTACCCCCTTCTTCATCAGTGAACTCAATTTCGTCACTCGATCAGTGTAATTTTCTACAAACCTGTAATAAAACTCTATTGTCCCCAGAAAGGACCTTAGTTCAGCTTTATTTCTCGGAGACTGCATTCTTTTAATTCCATCAATCAACTCCCATTTAGGTCTCAACCCTTCATCTGATATTTCGTGGGCCAAATATTCAACAACCTCGGTAGCAAATACACATTTCTCTCCATGCAGCGTTATGCCACGTTCCTTGAAAACTCGCAAAACTCTTTCCACATTCCCTTCCAATTCCTCCTCGCTCGCACCACATATTAACACGTCGTCTTGAAAACAGCAGAAGTTATCCATTCCCTTTAGTATTTTGTCCATTACCTTTTGAAATACTGATGAGGCAGATATCAAACCAAATGGCATGCAAAGGAATTGAAATATACCGTTGTATGTAATAAAAAGCTGTGAGCTTCCTTGATTCCTGATCCAGATCTACTTGATGATAGGCGCTTGCCATATCTAATTTGGTAAAGAATTTAGCGTTTTCAATCCGACTTAACAATTCCCCCAGATTTGGTAATGGATGTCGATCAGCTATCACACACTTATTAAGTTCTCTCAAATACACACAAACCCTTAACTCGCCACTCGGCTTCCTCACTACGACCAACAGCAAAACCCATTCCACTGCTTTTGCAGGCTCAATTATCCCGGCACTTTTTAATTTCTCAAGTTCTTCATGTACAGCTTTCCGCATTGAAACCGGGACTGATCTTAGCCTAGCACACACTGGCACACTATTGTCTTTTTAGCACAATTTTGAGAACCATACCTTTAAGGCAACCAACTTTGTTGGTAAACACTTTGGGAAATTTCTCAATCAAACTCTTTTTATTACCAACGTTCAGAGCTTGCTCCTTCATATTGGGGTTCAACCTTATGCTCAAACCTCTTTGCTCCCTCCATCCCAACAGTGTTTCTCTTCTCTTGGTGACATATATCTTTCCATGGGTTGCCCTACCCTTGAACTCAAAATTAGCCACACAACATCCTAACACCTCTATTCTTCCACCATTATATCTACCCGGGTTTTTATCGGATGGCACCAAATCTTCAACTTTGCCACCCACAACATTTTCATACACAGTTCGGGACAACCGTGTAATTTTCAAGCAAGAGTCCGCCAACATCCTTATTGATCGCCCATTCACATCAATCCATGCAACGTGATGTCCACAATCCTCTTCCTCAGTGCATTTCATCATGTGTACTGTAACTATCTCAAACTCTCCCTCATCTTCCTCATCAGATGAAATTTTATTACTTTCTTCCATATACATCATTCTTTTGCCATCACCAATGGTATAGTTTCTACAGCAATTCTCAAAATGTTTACATTTACCACAAATTGTTCTCCTCCCTGGGCATATCGGAGAGGTAGATAAATGTCCAGCACTACCGCATCGAAAGCATAAGGGTTCTTCCCTCGTAACTTTTACCACCATTTCTTTTTGCATTGGTTTACTATTACCACCGCCCCTGTCTTGGCCGGTTTCATTCCCTTTCACACTTTTATCTCGTAATTCCTTCTTATTTTTACAGACATCTTTTTTCTGTTCTACCACTCAACACTTCACCTACTAGCAGTGGCTTTACTTCCTTGACTGTTAGCTTGGCAACACATTGTAAGGTATATTCCATTTTCTTAGCAAGGCCTATGACCTCCTCTAGATCCGGATCATCCTTTAGCCATATCTCCTTGCGTATTTTATCGTTTGAGCAGTGCAACATAAATTGATCCTGTATGTGCTCAACCAACTTCACACCAAATTTACAATTTAGGTACAAATGTCTCAAAGCTGTGATAAATTCTTCCACAGTTTCCCCTTCCTGTTGTGCCCGCATATCAAAATGATAATGTTCTAGAACCGTACTAATCTTTGTTTCAAAGTGCTTATCTAGTTTTGCTAAAGCCATGTCAAAATCATTACCACCACCCTCCACATCCAGTTCTGCAACATCAGGTAATGTTTCAAATATTCTCTGACCCTCATATCCTATGAAGTGCATCAGCATAGATACTTTGCGCTCCGTGGACATGCCATGACCACATGCTGCCTTCATATAGTGCAGAAAACCCATCTTCCAGGGACACCATCTAATCTTAGGGTGTCCTGGGTGGGCATAAACATTTGTGGACCTGGAACACCAGCAATTGCCATGATGTCTGCAGTACAAATTGTTTATGGTAAATGTATGTCTCTCTCTCTGCCTTCAGTATATATTTTATGTCAGGCAATCCCCAACTGGTGTGCCCTAATCCCACATCACGTCCAATTGGGCAATGTGGGGAAATACATACACACCACTGGCTTGCCTGCTCGCCTCCGCAAATGGTCCCTGGCGATGTGCTGCTTCCTTGAGTTGACTGCCTTCCCTTCTGGGTCCTGGGCAGTGCATGGAGAATATAAACGTTCCTCCTTTGACAGCGTGTAAGGGAAGGAGACTGCTTCCTCTGCGTGTCTGTATCCCGCTGGCTTCCGGTTGCTGCGGTTTACGTAACTCGCGAGGCTCAGCGGGACCTTTTCTCAAATGCAGCGTTACACATTCTGGAGAACCTCCCTTGATATCAGGCAGGTTGTGGGCCACGAACGTCCTCTGTTCTCCGTATACCGGTGGCAGGGGCACGGCATGTAAAGAGAGACACGCGTGACGCGGGGGGTCCTCCGATTGACTGCAGCACTGCGCATCCAGCAGATCCTCCCCTGATCGTGGGCTGTATTCAACGGACGTCCTATGTGCCGCGTATCACGGGGGAGATTTACACGCCGCCTAAAGGAATTCTAGGCTTCCTTTTGCGATATGCCCACGCTGACGAGTTTCGAGGGGAGCACAACACAGAGGGATGACTATTTGTGAAGCTCATCGATGTCGGGAAACAGCAAAATTTAGTTCCTGCGTAAGCGCCGCAGAGGCCGGGGGTCTCAGATTATCAGGATCCTTGTTGCCAATATGATCCAATCCACAGCAAGTGAGGTAAAACAAGCAAGCTTTATTCCTTGTTTAAGATGCACACTTGAGACCCCCAACCTTCCCTTCAAGTCTCCCCAAGCCAACTGCCTAACCTTAAGCAATAACATTCCAATGCACGTTCTGATAATGGAATACCCTTGACATCACAACCCTCTACCTTCTATGCATTGCAATACTTTTCTAAGCATCTCTACATAACACTTCCCTTAACATTCATCAAACTTTTTCCCTAGCCAAATTCTTCTAATCTCCGTGGCAAAGACTTAACCATTCTTTACCAGAACTGTGCTATCCTATACAAAAGACTCTGAACCATTGACTTTTTGCCCTGCCTATGAATGTATTTGGGCTGTCTGTTCTTATAACCTTGTCTTTTTACACCTTTAATAAGTATTTGAAGTGCCATGTTGCTCCCACTTCGTTGGAGCTAAACTTGTTCATTTACTTACCGGTTGTGTTATTGTGGTTTATTAGTGTGTGATATCGAGCTGCTTATGCTAGTGTAATGTTTTCTAACTGAGTAAATAAATGTATATTCTTTTACCAAGAAACCTTGACTAGTGTATATTTGAATCACTGTATTTGTTGATCCTTTGTATAACTTGTTCTACTGCTCACTTTAAACTCTTGAGATATGTCTGGCTGCTCAGCCATCGCTACCACTTTACTGTGTAGTACAGGCTTGTACCAAAGGTGAAATTGTGCTTACACTTGTAGTCCTAATTGCGTGTAGTGTTCCCTAAGGGTACTGCAGGTGATTCTGCCTAACACACACAACCCCAAACACAAACCCCACACCTGTCTTCCTGCCTCCTAGCAGAGTATACCACTTTTCTCTTGTGTTCGATCTGTACCTGCTGCGTCACCTAGCAAATAATACGCCTCCTCGAGACTTAACCAGTCTAATCGCCTTCTGCAATCTAGGTCCGCTCCCTTGCTAAACCTTACAGGGATACAGTATGTATGACCCGAGCTAAAATGCCCAACCCACAGGAAAACCACTATTTACATACCTTCTGTTATCCGCGCCTTTTGTATCAATAGTCTAGGTTGTTCTCCAGAACCGTTTACCTCTTAACACGAATGTGGCCTAACCACGGATATTGACATCTACCTGCGCTCCTGCCCCTACTAATACTACAATACTTTGACAATACTTGACAGTACTCAACAATATTAACCAATACTCCACAATACTCAATACCCTTCCCCACAACCTCAGTTGCTGGGTCAATACTTATACTCCATGGTTTGCTGATTCTGCTCAGCTGTGGCATCCCCCAAAGCTGCCACCTGACCTTCCTGGTCTGCTGGATACCTCACGGACGTCGGAAGGATATTCCCCAAGCTCGCCCCAGGCACGTGTTCCCTGTCTTTCTCGAACTATGCGAGGGTCCTTCAGCTTGTTGGGTTCTGTGGCGAGAGAGTCGGCTTTGTGTAGGGCTACCGTAGCCAACCATCAATTCTTCTACAAACTTGTTGGGTAGTTCTCCCAGGTATACCAGAGGACGGCTGGGGGTCCACCTGACTTCGAGGGCCCAAAACCCTCCCGAGAATAAGCGCAGGACTCTGCCAACAGCAAGTTAGAACTGCAGTTTATTGCAAATAAAACCAACGAGGATCAATACAAGACAATGGGAATTCTCTGGTACTTCTCAGCTCTCCGTGTTGTGTGGTCCAGTTTTGTACATGCGTGGCATCACCTGGGCCCTTCCCTGAAAACCCTCATCGCTAGGGATTGGGTATTGCGATTACTATTACGTACAGGGGATCCCTATAGAGGTTATTCTACTGGTTCTTGCATATCAGGTGGCTGGCCTGTCCCATCCCCAAAAAGCGATATATTCCATTGTTGCAGAGTAATGGGCTTACCATTGGTTCATACCCTCTTGCCATCCACCACTGACTTTCTAAGCTGTGATTGGTTACAGCTGATCTTCCCAGGCCTGGGACACGATTTGGTTCTCAGCCCTCTGTGCACCTCTTCAAGGTGATGTGAACGAGTGGGTCTGCATTGTAACTTGTGTGTACCACCTTTGCCTATGAGAATGCACTCCTTACCATGCAACACTTGTTGCCGTCTGTGTCTGATTTGCTGGTATCGGCTCTGCTTTCCCACTGCGGGTAACTGTCCATTGTCTCGTTTTGCTGTTCCACCTGCTTAGAGATCACAAAATCGAGCTCTTCAGCTTGCATTTAGGAGGATTTATTCAGTTTATCTACAGTTGGTCCCCTTGTCATCTGAACATTGTAATGTGTCTGCATATCTCTGACCTCCGCTGTGAGCCTGCTTCGTGCTCTGTGCGGCTTAAATCTGCACTCCTCGTCTCAGGCTCTGTTGTATTTGTGGCCTACTGTAACTTTCCTTAGATGTATGATATACATTCTACATGTTCACGTTATTCTAATTACTCTAGAAGTTGGTCACACTTAGTCCTATCGGGTTCCATAGATATCCCTACAGTCCCATAGGGGGGTTTGTGCTAAGCATCTTCAAGCTTTCTCTGGATCTCTTGCGCCTTGCAGTTCTGCGTTATTGCATTTGGCTAATGACAAGAGAATAAAAGCATTGACCGTATGTATATGTATCTGTCCTCTAGCTATAGAACTGTGAATATGCTTCATGTATAACGCTGCTACATCGTGGTGTCACTAATGATGTCAGCATCATGGTTTCTTAGTGCTTAGTCGAGACTGTACATATAGGTGTTTCCGTCCACAATCTGTTTCTTCTCATATACCTGTGAAGACCTGTATTGGATTCTGTCTGTATGGCTGGCTCAGAGGGTACCTTTCAGTGTACTTGTCAATCATTAGTGCACTCGGAATTTGTCCAAAATAAGATGGGTGGCTGCAAGCGTTTCTGGCTCTTTGTTTCGTCATGAATCTGGCGGTGAGGAGGGGCATTCTTCACTTGGACAACACTTTCATAGATCAGACTTGTCTAGAAACACCATCAGGAGTGAACACAGAGAAATAGGAGAGGGAGAGGCAGCCCGAGAGGGAGAGTGATAGGGAGAGGGATAGGGAGAGGGATAGGGAGAGGAAGAGGCGAGAGAGGACAGGATGTCCTGGGCTTTAGTGGTGAAGTGAGAAGCCATTGCCATGCAAAGGGCCAGGGAAGGGAACAGGAGAGGTGGAGACTGCAGCAGGATTGGCCAGCTCCTTGCAGATTTTGAAGAGTTCAGCTGTGCTAGCAGCTGCAGAGATGCGGGAGTGGATGTAGTCTCTCTCCTTGGACAGGACACAGTCTGTATTGCCTTTGGGTCAGGCGGCAGGCCAGTTTATCAGAGGATGCCTGATGCCCTCCACTTCCTCCCAGCCACCCTACACTTGCATTTAAGTGTGGGGATGTCGGAGTCATACCAAGTGTTGCATTTTGAGGTGGGCATCAAATGGATCCTCATGACAGGGGCAAGGGCATCAAGAGTATTAGAGATGGAGAAATGCAGGTAAAAGAAGGCTGTATTAGAGTGTGAGTCAGCCACAGGAGGAGGAGAGAAAGTGGCGACGAATGCGTCCAATGACATATGCTTCATGGGCTGGATGACCAAGAAGGTGGGTGCCAGTGCCAGTGTCTGCTTCACCTGGGGGACAGGGAGCATCGGTTGGGAGGAGAGAAGACAGTGGTCAGTCCAAGAGAGAGGAGTGGTGAGAGGGGGGTGTCTGTAGAGATTAGAACATCCAGGGTGTGTCCAGCAGTGTGTGTCAGGCAAGAGGGTGAAATGGAAAGAGTTGCAAAGATTGCGAAAGAGCCTTGAGGATGGGTCAGTAGCATCCAGGTGGATGTTGAGGTCTCTGAGGAGAAGTTGAGAGGTAGAGGCAATAAGAGAAGAGTAGAGGAAGAGGGCGACCTGGCCAGTTGGACTGTAAGTGGTGGCCACAGTGAGAGAGAGGCCAGGAAAGATAGAGAGCCTGCAGACCAGGCATTCGAAGGAGGAGTAGGCATGCATAGGAATGACAAAGATAGGTATTCACTCCATGAAGATCAGGGCTACTCCACCTCCTGGATGGTTAGTTTTGGGTTCGGGGAGGACCTTGTAGCCATCCACCATGGTCAAACACCCTGGAACCTTAAATAAGATGCCATGTTTTGCTTAAAAAAAAACAGAAATTTGAAACAGTCGCTGGTACACACCTTTCAAGAACCACCAGCACCAACCAACACACTCTGGAATCTTCCGCCTGTACATGGACAATTTAAATGTGGACACTGTGTTGCCTGCGAGTTCACAGTGCAAACACAAGTATTCGAACACAAAAGTATCAAATGGAAACTACTTGAACACACCAACTGCAATTTGAAATTGGTGATATACGTGATCACGTGCCCTTGTGGGTTGCTCTACATAGGAAAAACCATTAGAGCAGTGAAAATGAGAATTTCCGAACACCGCTCATGTATCCGCAACAAAGTACCTGACAAACCTTTAGTGGATCACTACACACAGAAGAACCATACTTACAAAGATCTGAAATGGTTCGTCTTGCAAAAATTGAAACCTAATGTGGGGGGATGACTTGTCCAAATAGAGATTGACATACATAATGTCTCATTAGATCACAAGTAGGTTCACACCTCTCGGGGGGATATATCCTCTGACACAATCAAAATGAACTGCCACCACGTTGAGGCTATATGATCACCTCTGGGTATATACACACTCCTGGTCTCATCCCATGTATTTCCAATGGGTTTATATCAATAACCATAACATTTGAGATATTATCATTTATGGTCTTCCTTCTCCCCCCCCACTCAACCAAACCCCTCCCCTCCCCCACTTTTGGTGGCCCACCAAGTGTGTTGTAAGCGCAGTCAGCTTTGCGCATCCCATCTTCTTCCAGCTCATCTGGAATGTGCATCGGCAGTACCACGTTTTACAAATACCCCACTACAGATAGAGATTTTCACACACACACACACACACACTAATTGCGGAAGAGCCTCCCACCACAGGACTCGTGGTGTACCTCTATACATTTGAACTTACACCGATCAGTCGATCTAAAAGAAAGACTGTTGTCTAGTGTTGCCATGACAACTACGGAAATCAAATTCTACTTCAGTGAGTTATTTATAAGTATCACATTCAGTCAATATTGAAAACGCCCCTATGTTAAGAATGACAGCGCACGCCTATGTAGAACCAGCCAGCGCCTTTTAACCCCATACACATTACGATTGTGCATTGGCATTACCCCGGCTCCGAGTAGAAAGACTCACTGCCGCCTATGGTTGCCATGACAACCGCTGTAATCAAATTCGATTTCAGTTAGGCAATTATTCACAATACTATACAGTTACCATTTATAGCGCCACATAGCTTACAATGACGGTGTACACTTTTTAAGAGCTACTGAGCTTTTTTACACCGACGTGGCAACATAGTCAAAATGGCCGCTGTCTATAAAAACAATGGTTGCCACGACAACGCTTCGATGCTGGAAATCTCTCCAGACACTGTCTCGCATTCGGAGGTAAGCGGCAGTCTCTCGTTCTTTCATTGTCATTAACTTTGGCACCCGGATGCCTATCTGGACCCCCTGGAGAACCTTTTTTACTTAACCCTTACCTCTGCACTGTGTTTGTTTCCCCCTCCTAGATACGGGCAGTTGGACCCATACTCCCAGGAGGGTGATTATCACCGAACTTTTCAGAGTTATTCTGACGCTACCGCGCCTCCCAGATCCCAGCCAACTTGATATAATTAATACAGGTAACCTGTGTAGAGATTTGCATGAGCGCCAGTGCATTTCCTGATCACTTTGTGATTTTAATTAAAATTGAATATTTAACACACCATCCCTGTTTTATCCCACAGGGACTGGGAGCATAATTTGATTGCCCCGCAGTTCATCGGCCCTTTAGCAATCAGCGGGCCACACGAAATTGCAACGTTAGATGAACACGTAGATCTCTTAGCAGACGTCCGTCATCTGCATTTAAACTGTATTAGATACAGGTAAACTAATGAATCTGTCTTTTAGCTCGCAAGCTTTAATTCTACCCTCAATTTGTGGGGACTTGAAGACACAGTTGATTTGATTTTAACACCTGTCCTCACTACACAGGTTGCACAATCTCCATTGAAGAATTGTAACCACAGAGGTCACCCGAATCATCACAGGCTTCACCTCCTTTTTCAAAATCCGTGCGTTCTCCACCACGGTAAGAAAGTCATTTATAGACACGTAAATCAGTAACTATCTCTACTTATACCATAAATGTCCTAGTACTGACACTTGCCTATTGTAGTTTCACCCTTTAGGCAGCTCATACATAGAGCAGTTCCTCCAATCCCTTTCGTCCTGATGAAGGCCCCTCCAAGATTGGCTGGCACCACAGTCAACGAGGGCCGAAACACATTTGTGTAGACCAGCTTTCGTATCAGAATTGCAGTGTTTATTTGCCAACACATTGTTATCTGAATTAATTCTCATGTTTTGTTTTGTTTCACTCTCCTAATCGCCATTGTAAACCACTGTTGTGACACACACAACAGGAAGCTTGATATTGTTCTAACCTGATTATACCGACGTTTGAGTCTCATGTATCTCAAACCTTCTTTGTAAAACTGTTACATATTTGCTTTATGCCGTAAGAGTGGATAACTCTATATTGATGTGTGCTTGTAGACAAATAGGTCTTTACCTTTCAATACACATAAGTTGTATAAACTCCAACAAGGTGTGTCGCGTACTTTACAGATAAACGAACATTGAGACATAGGCATAGGTGAGGTTGACCCATTCATTTGTTACTTTATGACATAGCCCTCCGGGGCAGAATGGTTTAACCAGGAGCCCTAGATATTCCATCCTGAGGGAAGAGAGACTCACCCACAGCCCTGTGGCACACAACTCGGGATGCGCAGAAGGGGCAGGGATTAGGGGGTGCTCACAACAAAGATAGACGCAGGAGAACAAGTAACACATGCCAGTGAACCTCATGCCTTTCGGGGGGATGTAGGGTCGGAAGGAGCCTAAAGAGAGCCAGTAACAGTGCCACAGTTTCCAGAATGTAAGACACCCAGATTCAACTTTCCTAGAAGGGGAAAAAAGGCTGTTTTCTAACACAGCAGAATGAAAAACACCCAGATTCAACTTACCTGGAAAGTTTCAGCAGGTTGACGGCTGCAGGTTTCGTTCTACCAAGGCGGACACCGGCAGACACCATCTGGAGCTGCCACACTGGAGCTGTCCTTAGCCTCAAGGTCCTTTGCCCTAGGGCTGCAACAGGCAGTGGGCTGCCCTAGTGACAGGAAACAAAAAGGGCCTAGTGCTCAATCAGGACCGGGAGGAGGAGCAGGAGGCGGAGGGGGGGACAAAGGTGGTGGGCGGGGAAGGAAAGACACAGGGTGGCTAACAGTAAAAACACAATTCGGATTATAGCAATTTCCTAATGTAAGTGTAGATGGAGCACGCATGCAGCTAGAAATCCCACAAATCACTCACGAGCGGAATGCTTGCACAAACCTCATCGAGCGCTTCAGCCAGCTGATGTAAAACGGTACATTATTTTAGCCATTCATATATTTTTTTTATAGGAATTGTTTTCCCCTTAAAACTTTCATTAATAAGGGTATGTTTCTGGGAGGACCAAGACCTTAAGTGTCGTTTTCCATTTGGTTAACTAATGAGTAAAAAGTAATATATTTGTGACCCATTCTGTACAATTAATAGACTGGCAGGGAAGGGACCTGGGTTTTCCTGAAATTCTTTGATCAATTTTACCTTGAGGTTTTTTAGAGGAGATGGCCACTGGTATGCTAAAGATATAGTAGTATAGCAGAGTTAATAAATGACTTGTGATCTACTAAGGGCCCTGTGATGGACAAAATGGAAGTGGCAGAAAGGGAGGTTACTGAGGGCAGTGAGTGGTGCATCCCAGCAGACCCTGAGGCAAGGGATGCATTGGATGTGGAATATACATTTCGAGATACCCTCCCGCAGACAGGCAGGCAGGTGAGCACAGGGCCTCCCCTTTCAAGGATGAGGACTTAAACAAGGTTAAATGTGAAAAGGGTAACAGAAGGGTATCTGAGGAAAACATCCCTGGGGAAAATGCATAGCCAAACACGCAAAGTCAAGCAATGATTTTGGTAATCGCACAGGATTAATGAAGGACAAGCATAAGAACACACACAGCATAAAACCTCATGTTCTGCCAGAAGTAAGAATGGCAAAGTAACACCAGAGCAAACATTAAAGAAAGAATGACCACGTAAATCTATTTTGGGTGGTAGATTGAATCCCACTTAAGCCTTCCGGAACGCAAGGAGCTCTTAGTCCAGGGAAACAGACCTTCACCAACCACTTTAGCTGAGGTTTTTGTTAAGGAAGTACTGAAAAGCGTGCACATTGCACCAGATTAGTGAATGGGCAAGTGAAAAAAGAATGAAAGGGTTCACTGGACAAAGTATGATGAGCGTGATAGTACGGACGGGGAGACTCCAGAGCTACCAGCCCCACTGTGGAGTCGAAGACTGGTGATCAAGCTATTGAAAGAAGCGCAGCTGGACCAGTTTACAGGTGTTGCAGTAGGAGGAAGGGAGTTGAAGCAATCAAGGAGCATTAGTAGAATAGGCAAGAAAGGGTAAATGAAATGGAGCAAAAAGGGTCAGGAAGGTACCTGAGAAAATTGGTCTTGGGGTCGGTGAATTAATACTGTCATCTTTCATTCTGCAAGAGGACAGGTGGGTGAGGACGAACCATGTGAAGAGCCAAATATGCTTTTCCTTTTGTGTGCCGAAAAGAACATGCGTGTGTTGCAATGTGTGCTGGTGTGTTTATGCTCCTTTCAACAGTTACGGAATGAGACCTGATTTCTTGATGGAACAGAGTGCTAAATGGATGTCAAGATGTTCTGGCCTAGCCAGACCATGCCATGGAAACAGCCGAAGTTTGTTGATAGACTTGTCTTCAGACTTACCATAAGAAGGAAAAGACCCCAAGAAGTACTTCCCTTGGGCTCACGTGATGGGCATCAGGTAGCTCTTCCCGAGACAACCTCTGCTAGTGGCTAATGTAAAATCATGCGGAGTGACGCCTTCAAATAGAACTAACGGGATTGTAGGGAATAGTACACTTTGCTGGCTCAACTGAGTCCCAAAATAGGCAGAGTAAAGGCTGTGCTCCAATGAAGTTTGACCTGGTAATCTGGAGCCGCTTACCCCCAAGGTGGTGGGTGCACATAAAACCAGCCCTTCCTGCTCTGGGCAAGTGCCAGCCTCAAGGAATGCGAATGAACTCAGTCACTGTACCCCAGACAAAGCAGGTGATTTGAACACTTGAAAATGCCATGGGCAGTTGGCTGGTGCAACATTACAGGCCCAAGAGCAAGGGTGCCAGTGGGTTTTGCATGCAACAGTGCTTTATTAAGATTGGGGAGTTGATAAATCACCAAAGAAGTGCCCAGCACTGGTGTGCTTTGGAGGAGCAATATTAACTGGTTCATTTTAAGGAAGTCCCAATAGCGTGTGATTACAAATACTGATAACTTCGGATTGCAAATTCAAGGATGTTTAAAAGGGTATCCAGATAAAATGTCAAAAACATTTTTTCGAATGCAATAATGTCGAAAAAAATAATGGCACATTTTTTTTTTTCGAATGTGTTTTTTCTTTATTTTTATGTTTTGTTTTGGTTTAGCTAGTAAAAATAAATTGTAAATAAAAAAACAGGGATTTGAGGGGGTGTTGGTGGGGGAAGCCCCCCCCCATTTAAAAAAAAAGAAATGATTTTTTGCGGCATTTTTCTCTCGACATTATGGCATTCGAAAAAATGTCATTCGACATATTCACTATAAACTGTTTAAAAGATGTACACAAAAGAAGCTACTTGGAGGCGAAGCTACAGACCTCTCATACTGCTTTCTTGTTTCTCTGTGCTCCGAGTGGAAGGCAAATAGGGAGGTAGAGCAAATGGAGGAAATGTCAAATCGCATTGAAGAAATTCTAGTGGATCTGCAGACAAACCACTCTAGATTATCCAGCCAGAAAGATGGTGTGGCCTTAAGAGCTGATTTGTATTCAAACAATCCATTCAAGGGTTAATGGCAAATCCTGAAGCTGAACTAACCCGTCTACATAGATTATGAAAAGGTTTAGCAGTGATACAAACACATTGTTGGACAAGATGGAAAATTGGAAAGCAAGCTCTCTAAGACGTAATGTTAGAATGCTTGGCCTGAGAGAGGGCGAAGAGGTTTGGAAAATGGAGAACCTGCTCTTATTACTTTCAAAACTCACCATTCTTTAAAGAATCTGAATGAAAGAGCCGATAAGAGAACTGAGTCCACACCTAAAGCCAGGCAGAGATCTGCAGTCTTACATTTCTCAGCTATCGAGGTGAGAAAGCAGCGAAGTAAGGCATGAGAACCCCATAATGCAATTTATTTTACAGACTTTAGTTCAGGTATGCAGGAGAGCAGGAAGGCATTTGAGACCACCAAGAAGCTACTACGATCAATGAATTCTGCATATTCAATGCTTTATCTGGCCATAGTAGGCATTGTGCATGGAGGCAAGATTCACTTGTAAACCGATCATGAACAGGTGGCACGCTCCATGGATACTATTCTTAGCATGTTGAGAGCGAGCCCAACAGTGTTGCCATTGTTGCATAAGTGTTATTTGAAGAGTTGAGGATGGGCTTCCGTATGTGCGGGTGGAGTAGACGGCGAATGCACAGGGAACATAGTAAAGCTGCATCGCATTTAATAAATGTGGTGCTCAATATAGCTATTAGTTAATACCAAGCTTGATCATTATGTTTGAGGAATAAGCAGTGATCTGCTAGCTATTAAATTATGTCAGCAGGGAAGAGGGACCCGTATGCCCAATGTAGTTCAACCATTAAGAGTGCAGTGTGTGTTTGCTATTGTTAAATTGGGTTTTTGAAATGGGGCAACCACTGGTTGTGGGGGCGGGTGGGGGGTGAGTGTGGGTGTGAGGGAATGAGCCATAAACTGGCAACATGGTTTAGAACTATTGAGTGGTCCTGAGCATGATCACTGCAGGAATCCATTAGAGCACCATTTGAATTGCATATTTGAATTGCATATTAGACAGGCATAATATGGCAAGCAAGGTTATCACAATGATTAACATGGAATGTTTGCAGCCTTAATTACCCAAAATCACAAAGTATTCGCTTTTGCGCGGAGGCATGAGATTAATGTATTAGGTCTGCAATACTTGTTTCAAGCCTAAATATTGCTTGCAGCTAGGGTTCATCTATATTCTTTGTGACCTATTCCAGCTATGCTCGCAGAGTTTCAGTCCTAATTCATGCCTCCTCGAACTTTCTTTCAAAGTGTTCAGCTATACATCCCCAGGGAAGATGTTATCCGTTGTCACAGATTGCAAATACTTAGTATGTACATGAATAATCTGAGGTTTATTGAAAACGCAGCTTGGTTATTAGTATGCGAAATAAATGTAATGGCCTTCTGGATAGGGGAATTTAATAACTTCTGGCACGTAGCCAAGCATAGCTTGCGAAGTCTAGCGAGGCCCCCTACTAAGGCAATTCACAGTTAAAAACCTGACAAATAATCATGCTCTGATACGTGGAGATGCATTACTGGTACAAGAATATACACCGTTCTCAGGCGTGCATGACTCTTCAGCAAGAATTGACTATTTTCCCCACACGATATCACTGTAGATAAAAGGATGCGAAATGTTGCCCAGAACATGGCTTGGTGGTGCAGCGCCTTGTCAAGTAGTTATCCAGGATTTGGAAGCTAAAAATACAAGCTCTATATGGCCGACTGTTCAATGACTCAGTATGTGACACCACAGAGAAATACTGAGGCAAAAGCCCAGAGACGGTTGACCACTACCGCCTAAGGTAATGCCCCCGGGCCCACAGTTAAAGTTGATGAAGGCCCTGATGTAATTACCATAGGCAGTAATGGCTCATCATCGAGGGGTTTATTGACATTAGTGTTTGAGCCAGTTAGACAGGAGTACTAATGTTTTTTTGTTCCCGCCTGCGAGACGCGTTGCGTTTCGCAGCTGGAAAAAAAAAAAGTTGCAAAAAATAAAAAAAAGTCTCGGCGGCCATGGTAAACAAAGAAAATGGCTACCATGGAAGAGTTCTCTTCCATGGCGACCATTCACTTCAATTTTTTTAAAAAGTAAACAGAAATAATGGCTTCTCGCTTTCCATGGACTCCTTAAAAAAAAAAAAAAAAAATTAAAAAAAACGTGACAACCCGCGCGAGTAAAACACGCAAGTACGTGTGCAGGATTACCATCTGGTAAGGCTCGCAAATGTACCAATCAGTACATTTTGTTTAGAGGAAAAAAACCCTGCAACGGGTACTAACTTGCATTAAAGATGGGCACTGGGGATTTTGCTAGCCCACCTTATGGAAAGTGTTCAAAGTCTATATAAGTGGGGGTCTATAAATCAATTGGGAATCAAGAAGGACTTGCTGTCCAGACTGAATATGCAAGAAAAAGGAACTGGAAATTCTACACAGAGGTACTCCAGAATGTAAGTAAAAGGCGGCAAATCAGGGGTCCAAGATTTAGATTGTCCAGTAGCTTCAAGAGAATTTGGGAAACAGGATAGACCTAGTGGGACAGTGAAGACAGGAGTACTTTAACTATTCTGAAAAGAACCACAGAAAACGGAGGGCACATTTTAGATAATCTTAAAATCAATTAAGCCTTCCAGAAATGTATCCAGAATTCTATCCCTTTAGGATTCAGGGGTCCTTGGAGGACTTACCCTTATTTAGAGCCAATTCAATTCCCCAGTCTGGCATTACCTATGCTAAGACACTTGAAGCTCCGATATCGGAAGTCAAAATCTGGTAGCCAGAGGATGTGTAGCTCATACCAGCACTTGCTTACTGTGGTAAGTCAGAGATGGGAGATGAAAACGGTGCACGTTCAAACTGGATTCTTTATTTTTAACTCCAGTAAAACCTCCTATTCCTGAATGCTACAATGAATTCCCTGTTCTAGAAAATAATACAGGTGCTAGTCAGGATGTCTAACAAACAAAGCTTGGTCCTCTGCCAAACTTATGCTAACCTAATCTCTGTCCTACAACTAGAAAGAAAAAAGGAAAGAAAGGCAGACACTCCAAGTTTTGACTTTGACTATGATTCTTCTCCCCTTTTGGTATATAGGTGATGACTGGTTTTCTGACCCCCACCAGAGAGTTCTCAAGAGTCTGTTCCAGATCTTTGTGTGGTAACTCCAAGAAAGAAAAGATGCATCTCGACATCCTGCTGGCTCAAACAGGTTTCTGTTAGTCTCTAAACAGTTCTTGGTTTTCCCCTTCTTGAGTGAATTGTTAAACACAAGCAGTTCCTCTGGTGTGTATCCAAAAAAAAGTCGTTCTCTGAATATTGCTCAGATAACTTGATTTCCAGTCTCTGGTAGGCTAACCGCCTGCTTTGGCCCCCAGCCCTGATGGGGGGCCAAAGCAGGTGGTTGCCCCCCTGCGTGTACAAATCCGCTCCCTTTCTGTGGGTACATATTTTAAAGATACGTTTAGAGTTGATCCTTCAAACCGGTTTTGTCCCACCCTCTTGGCGTTCTGCTCACATCATTCCTATCTATAATAAGGGACCCCCCGATTCTCCGAACAACTGTTGTCCCATTGCCTTGACAGATGCCTCCTCAAAATGTTTTTCTTTACTATTGCTATACGAACTGCAAACCTTTATTGACAAACATGCTAGGCTGTCACCTTATCAGGTGGTTTTTCACAAATACATTGGCTGCCCGCTAATGCAACCCTCCTAGCTCATGTTCAGGCACAAACATCTTGTTCTAACATGGGGCCAGTCTACATGGCCAGTTTAGACCTTACTGCCACTTTTGATAGCGTGATTCGTGAGATTCTATGTTCCAAAATGCTATTACTTGGCATCCCTCTTATTTCTCTACTCCATCAACACACCACCTACCGTATACATTCGAATCGTAATGGGGCTCTCGGTAATCCAATTCCCACTGAAATAGGTGTTAAACAGGGATGCAACATGGCGGCAGTTTTATTTAATTTGTACCTCCTCGGCCTCGACGATCAGTGCCTGGATCAAGTAGTGTTCCCCGCCAGATTAGGTACTATTAAACTGGACTGGATAGGTTTTGCCGATGACCTTCTATTTTTTGATAGAACCCCATATGGTCTGCAAAAAAAAAACATGATCTTTTTTTGTCCTGATGAAGGCTGCTTACGTGTGACACCGTAATCCGGTGACTAGACAGCCGAAACACACTTTGTTGACCTGATAACAGAAACTACCAGCACTGCAACAACCAGGGCAGGCACCACAACACAGAAATAAATTGATAACTAGACACTGCAGAGAGTCAGTGTCTCACCCATGTGTCTACAAAATGTATTATGTTGATACCAATGTGTAACAAATATCGTATAAAGGTTATTATTGAATTGATTGTTTATTTGTATAGTGCATATACACGATGTGTTTCAAAGCACTTCAAGGAGGGAGGGAACATGGGAAAATACAGTTACATTCAAAGAAGTCCTTAAAACAAATTAGAATGTGAAAAATAGAACTATCATAATAAGCCTGGTGACATTTCTGATAGTGCAAGTGCAAAAACAGTAAGGGGAGAAAGGGAAGGGAGGGAGAAAAAACAAGCAGTAACATTACTATGCCTGACGACAATTGTTGTAGTGCGTGAATTACAGGAGGAGGTGGAGGGGGAAATGTAGAGAGTGAGGAGGAGAGAAGACAAACAGGAGACAAACCTAGAAGGTCGGGCGACGATTCAGAGTAATCTAGGGGTGGGAGGAAAGGACAAGGAGGAAGAGGGGGTGCAGACAAGCTGCTAACAGAGGTCATGGGACAACTGATAGGAGTAAGTGCTATTAGAAGGCAAAGTGTCTGCAAGACAGGAGGAGGGGGTAAGGGAAAAGGGGAGGGGATGAATGTGTATATATGAAGTTGTTGTTCTATATGTGATTTTAAACTTGGATTTACACAAGACGTGTGGATATATAAATACATAAACAACCAGATGTTTCAAGGGAAATATACATCACTTGTATTTATATTACAAAAGAATCTTTGATTAAAAAATAAGAGGAATGTGGCAAGATGGTCTTGACCACACACATATTGTTCATTGCCTGGACCATACAGGTCATTATCGTATATAACACTACAAAACATGCAATTTCATGATTACGTACTGCTACTCATTTAGCAGTACATGAAATTGCACTATTTTGCTACTAACCCACCTATGCAATTATTGGTTTCACATGTACGTTTTACAATTCATGTTATACAGGCTTATGCCTTTTAAAACATTTTTTTTAAAATTTAACGTTTTACTTCCATTTTCCTGTGATCTATCTGCTAGTATATTCCAACCAAGCCACACTGTATTATAAGTGCCCCCCCCATGCGTCTATGGAATAAAGGGTAGCCGTTGACTCTACATTCTGTTCTGATAACTTAGCCACTAGGGAAACTGACTTTATTGCACAATCTAGTGTCTAGTCGAATTTAAGCTGCCTGGTCCCCTCCACATTGTTGTTGGAGGAGACTTCAGCCCCTAGTTTGAGCCTCTCATGGAACTAGAGGGATTATGGGAGGAAGTGGTTGCGGCCTGGGAGATTCCGTCTGTGGAAGTAAGCTTTCCCACTTGGGCACATAAACATGCCTCGGAGACCTTGCTGATTCTTTATGGCCTAAATCTTGGGCCCTGTAATCGAAGCTGTACTGAGGACAGGCCAGGGAAGGATACCTTATTTGGCTTTGAACGCTGGTCCAGGATAGATTACGTCCCAGTAGTGATGAACGATTGCGGTGAGGTAGAAGAGTTTTCAACCCTTGATCTTGTGAATAGGGATCACAAACAACTAGTTATAAAACTAAGGTGGCAGGGTAAATTGGCAACTGGATTTGTGATTTCCGTGCCAATAGATATATCTGGAAACAACAGAGGGGTTGTCAAATGGGATAACATTCTGACACAAGGGCTTAAACACTTCTACAACTCAATCCTTCCTTCTATTCAACATCTATGCAATCCCAGCAGTGGGAGAAATGAGATATTGGTTGACTTTGATTGTTTGTTGCACAAACTCGGCCCATGGTTCTCTAGCCCAGCTACCCTTTCCCAACAGAGAAAGGGGCATAAACCTGTATGGTTTCACAACTCTTGCAGGCAGACTAAAACGGACCTTATGACATAACTTGCAGGGAGTGGGAAAGTGAATAAGGAGATTCTGCAAATCAAAAGTTGTGCATACAAAAATTCAGTGAAATATAGCAAAGCAGAATTTTTGAAATCAAGACAAGGACAGCAAGACCTTTTGAGCTCTTGTAGCGATCTCGAGGAGAGCAACGACAACGGGTTCCATCGTATGATCACTGAAGTAGTATGGTTATCTAATTTCCGTGACTTCTGCCCGGAGGAGTCTCCGGTGGAAGACCCTGATCTAGAGGGTTAAATAGAGACAGGCCAGTTGTTGACAGACTGTGTTAGACCATCTATTGTTATTACCACAGTAGCTGTTAAAAAAGCCTTGGCAAAATGTAAAGGGAGGAAAGCACCTGGTCCCGATATAATCTCGATTGATATCCTAAAGGATGAGTCCTAAATCTGGGACCCAATCAGGTCTTTCCAAGCAGTGGCCAGCTGTAATTGCATCCTGGAATCTTGGCGAAAGGCAGAGATAGTACCCATGTACAACAAAGGGGAATACAGAATACAGGTAACTATAGGCCTATTTCACTGTTTAAAGCTTGGGGAAAACTATTTGCCAGGGAGGAATTATAACACTTGTAAGAAGTGGGTAATGAGCAATGGGCTGATCCTCCATCTCCAGGCTGGATTTCGCCAAGGGCTAACCACAGTAGACCAGTATTTACGTTTGTCAACTATAATTCAGAAATTTACTATGCTGAAACGTATGCTGGTTTCTGCTGTTTATTGACCTCCAGACATCCTTTGATACTGTACCAAGGGCCCACCTATGACAGATCCTCTTGAGGCGGTGGGGTCCAGGCTGAGTTGGTATCCCTGATTGCCAAGCTTTATTCTAACAACTCGGCAGTATTGAGGTGGTGGCCGGAGAGGGGAAACTACCAAGCAGTTCCAGGATAACAGAGGTGTGTGGCAAGGATGTGTGCTTACCCCACTCCTGTTCTGCCTTTCTATCAACAAAATCATCCTGGATCTGGTGGCAGAATGCACCATAGGTGAGTTAGACCCTCCGAAACTCGGAACAGATGTCTATCCGGCACTAGTTTTTGCTGATGACTCTGTTCTGCTGGCCACCTTGCCTATGGGGATCAAAAGTGGCCTGGAGTGTTTTATAGCCAAGTGCTCACAGCTAGGTCTGATGCTTAAAAGGTCCAAGACTAACGTCCTAGTGTTCAGACCAAGGAGAACCAAGACTGTGGCTCTTCGCTTGGAGTTCGATGACACTGTACTAGAACAAGTCACTCATTATGACCACCTGGGATTGAGGTTTACAGACACAGGCTCATGGGCAGCCCAAACAAATGTCACAAACCATTCTTTTCAGAAATGGTGGTGGTGGCATCAAAAATAAATGTCTCCCATCTACAAGGGACAAAACAGCACAACAGACTGACTACCCCTCTCTCTTAGGTCTTTCGGCAACACAGGTGTAGGTGCTAAGATACTGTTATATCAATCTACAGCAATAATTTTTATAGTACAACAACATTTATACAGGGAAAGAATTTTTTCTCATAGACCGTTAATTTATAGAGATATAAATCTTTTAATAATCAGTTAAAAACTATATGTTTTTATATGTATAAAACGTGTACATGTGTGTGCTTTTTCATACGTCACTCATACCTTTCAGAATTCTACATTCATACTGTGACATAAGAGTATAACAATTTAAATTTTCTTGCGGCATATTAATCATTGATAATATGCATGACAACAGGAAAAACGTTTAGTTTTTCTATAAGTCGACATATGTTTCGGCCCCTTCTATTAGTACCACCGTTGTCTACGGTAGTCTTAGGACTTGTTAGTCGGCCATCTTCAGGACAATACTGGTTTTATTGAAGCTTTACGTCTTCACCTCTTTTTCTTTTTCGTAAGAAAAGCCAAATCTGTGGTCGAAATGTTTTGTTCTGGACCACGGAGCTAAAGTTGTAGGGTATCTTCTATTTTACCCCTTGTCTGGAGCCATTAGGTTTCTTGATCTGGGTGGATCTTCAGAGTTCTATGCTTGTGTGCCACTAGATGAATAATGGATGTATCACAGCTGTTTGCATGGGTGGCATCGGGAGATAGTGTCTCTGGTATTTCTTCGCGGTAAGTGTTGTTTTAGTTCTAACGATGTCCCTTCGTCTGTCGCTGTAACAGTAGACAGAAACTATGTCACCAGCGATTGACATTTATTCCATCCAGACCATACCATCTGTACTTTATGGAACTGAGATTTGGGGGTCACATAAAGTGCCTCAATCTAGAAACGGCAGAGAAAACATTTCTGAAAAAAATACTAGACAGCCGTATAGCTTCCCTAATGCCCCGCTCCATATGGAATGCAGCCTTGACCTTGTTATGCAGAAGTTGGCATAGAAACCTTTTTTTTTTTTACTGGCTCAGACTTTGGAGGGTCTCCTGTGCTTGCCAAGTACAAAGCAGCATATAAAGATCCGATTAACTACCCTGGTAGACGTTCACGCCAATGGTCGACTCATGCTAGGCAACATTTTAAACTGGCCGGCATGGAAGAAATATGTCATGACCCGAACAACCTTCGTGTTGGTCCCGAAGTAGACATCAAGCAGTTTGTTAAACGCGAAATCCAAGAATGTCTCATTGCATCATGTCTGAATTTAAAGATAGGGCTGGCATACCTCTCCACGAATCCAGTCTTGGTTGGAGAGAGTTACCTGTATCTGGTCTCACCTGCCTGCGCCCGTACCCTATTCTTGGAGTTTAGAACTGGTACACTACAGGTTGCGTCTTTCACAAGGAGATGGAGGAGTAGAAATACAGAAACCTGCCCAAAATGTAGCCTAGTGAATGAAACTTGGTTATGTAGGATGTTGACTTAACCTAATTGATGTGATCATGCTGTTTTTGTTGTTCCGCAGGCCATATAATGATGATAGTTTATTAACTGTGTATTTTAAATTGTCTACCATGAATTGATATCTAAATGTTTTGGCTAATGTATTTTTATGATGCCTTTGCATGTATGTGTTAAAGGCAGATTTGCAGAATAAAATTTACTGACTGACTGTAAAGATTTACGGTTTTTATACTGGAATAGCGGGTGCCACCTGGCGTTTTGTTAAGTGCGGGATGTGTACATAGCAGGAGAATGTTGAGTGACCTTTTAAGACCGGATGGGAATCGAAATGTGTTCAAGAGTCTGGCATTACTTGTTCATTTGAGAACATGGTCAATGACCGCAACCAGGGCTGGGTGCCTCAATAACTGGGCCACTTAGCTTTTGCTTGCCTTCAGATTGAAACTGCCCCTCCTAGAAATTGCAATCCACACCTTGAAATAGGTGATACAACCTCAATGCAGTACTGTGCACCTTGCATGAGGATAACCTGTTAATCCACAGGGTGCCACAGTATTGCAAAGTACAGTGAATTAACAGAAAGAACCCTCATTATTAACACAAACTACCACAAGCAAATAGCAACATGA
Source organism: Ambystoma mexicanum (assembly GCF_040938575.1). Taxonomy (NCBI): domain Eukaryota; kingdom Metazoa; phylum Chordata; class Amphibia; order Caudata; family Ambystomatidae; genus Ambystoma; species Ambystoma mexicanum. The sequence continues at coordinate 302,620,567 of NC_090923.1, read as the reverse complement.
CTAATGGCCACAAAGTACCTGAAACGAACAGAGAACCTGTACGATTTGCCACAGAATGCTGATCTTCGCAAAGTCCTTGGAGCCTGCATTCAATAAAGATATATCATAAATTAGCAGATTTAAGCTCATGGTTATGTCCCCTTTAATAAATCAGGAGTTGGTCGGCTTGGTCCATACTTCTGGCTGTTTCACAGCAGATCTGTAAGAGTAATCCTATGTCTGTACACTTGCAAAGTATGGAGAACAAGGCAATGACCTGTGGTATCTTGGGCAAAATAGGGAAGCCAGGGTGAGCACAGGAACCAAAATATAAACCACTAAGGCCTATTCAGCATACTAAGAAAAGCAGAAATCCAAATCGGAAAGCGAGATAATTTGAGTCTGAGTTGCATCTGGATAATTCAGCATGCATAAGAACGGGCAACAATGGTCCGTGCACTGCTTATTGCATGGTCAACACTGGTGTTCGTCTGGGCTACATGGATTGGAAACCAATTTTTTACCAGCTTACATATATGCAAATTAGTCATTTTAGCTCCCACTGCGCAAGCATTACAACTTATCAGGCAGTACACATCCTTTATGAACATCCTAGATTTAAAGGTCAATGCAGGAAAATCGGCCATTAGGGTTCGCCAGGCAGGCATACTAATAAGGCAACTGACAACTATCTTCACTACATTTAAGAAAATTCAGTGAACCTCTGAGCTTGACTATTTGGGCTTGACATTTTCCTCATACTTCAAAAGTAATGCACATATTTCAAAACAAAGTGGGAACATACAGCAGGCTGCATCTACGGATTCACGAGAGCGTGTAAAACCCAACCAGTGTCCATGGCCCTTAATGTATTTAAGACCAAAACTCTTACTGTTGCTCCATGTTTTTTTTCCTCTGGTCCTTTGAGGTATTCACCAGCCTACAAGTTATTGAAAACAACGCTATTACTAAAATACCAGGTCTGCCACAATCTGCACCTAATTTCTCTGCTCACATGGAACTGAACAGATTATTTATTGGTTCTGTCTCTGGAATAATCCTAACACTGCACTAACACACTTTATTATCCAAGTTTGCCTAGCCAAACCAAACTCAAAGGCCATAACCTGGTAACAGCACATTAAGTCACATCTGCTAAAGATAAATAGCCTTGGTCTATTTAGAAACCCACTGCCTATGGGCAACCCAGGTGTGATTGTTCTTAAAATGCTGCTTAAGGGTGCCATAAAAGCAAAGAGCAAAGCCAAAGCGTTATATACAAAATTGTTGGGGATTAATTTCTTTTTGCAAACTTTCCCTCCATAGTTTCCTGTGGAACCCCATGCTTTTTGTTCTGTTTTTGTCATGTCCTTGCACATCGTTATGGGGAAACCGATCAGTCATTCAAACTATCGGTACTGGAAAACGGTTTCCCTTTTGAATGTTTGTACTTTTCAATATTAAGCACAGCTCCTTACAGTTTAGTGCAATAGGGATACTTTTGTATCACCCTGGCTTTTTACACACAGTATTTTTGGTTACTTTTATGTGCCTAATGGCAATCGGGTGGCAGCAGTTACATTTTTACAGTTTTGCATTATTTTTAGTGTACAGATTCGCATTTACTGCTTATTGCTACTAAATGTGGCTAGTGCCCTGAAATTACTGTGCCACAATATTTTCGCATGTTCCTTGTCCATCCTGTTTGGAAATCTGTGTGTGTCTGTCTGTCTGTCTGTCTGTCTGTCTGTCTGTCTGTCTGTCTGTCTGTCTGTCCCAGGAAAGTGGTGGGAACTGTCATGGTATATTACAGTCACACGCAAGTTGGGGATCTCCTTCCCCCACAATGAATGTGGGGCACAATAGAAACACTTTTGATTTATTTGAAAAGAGTTCACCATGGTAAGGCCTCCAACTCGTCTATCACACAACCCCAACAAATACCTGGTGCCACAATGGACTAGGACCGGTGTATTAATTAGATATTTATTAATTAATGCCTTTGAGTCAAATTAGAACAAACTGATTACATCAGCCCCCAATGTTTTGGCAACACAAGAACAACATGACTTTGGTAAAGTATCCACACAGAGATAACACTAGAATATGCAGTTACAAGCTACATCGCCCCCAATACAAGCAAAGCACAGTTCAAAGCACACACTGAAAATGAATGCAAACAGGGTTATACTTTTGTCCCAGAAACCCTCACCCTCTAAACATCCACTAGGCTAGACTCTTTGGAATGGAAGGCAGTGACAGGGAGTGGGAACACATGGGAAAATCGGATTTGGGGTATGATTCACAGAAACAATGACAGGAAGAAAGCTAAGGGGAACATTTGTTTTGCTGCGCCTGACAATAACACACAGGGCTTTAGGATTATGGTCAGAACAGAATGGGAAAATCGTTTTTTGGTTGGAATGACAGATGCAATGTGAGAAAGAAAAGGCAAATGGGAATTGTTTTTCAGAGCACAATGGGAACACAGGGAAGCAAGGTTTTTTGGGATTAATTCTTTTTGCAAATCTTTGACTGTACCGGCTCAAAGCACATTGGGAAAAGATTGTTGGTTTTGAATGCCAACAAGACAGGGCCCGTGAATTAATTGGGAGAATTAATTGAATTACTTTGATAAATATGCTAAGGATCTACACAGGCAAACAGGATTTTCAATGGGAAAATACTAAAATAAGGCTTGAAAAATATGCACAATCTATGGCTTAGGGTAGTTCTACTTACAGGTGATGTCTGGACTGGGCATCGGTGAGCATCAGGGCACACCACTGGGACAGCCAAAGGGGGATCGTTCATGGATCTCCTCTCTTTCCTCCAAAGGGCCCTAATCAGTTTCTATGTCTCCTGGCTCCACTGCAAGGTTAGGCCTCTCTCTGCTGGTATGGTCACGCCAGATTTCGGCAGCAGGTCACCTCATGGAATTAGTGGGAGAACGCCAGCTCTGAGGCAAGCTGGCTTAGTTATAGGGCAAATGACATCACTAACTGGTCATTTTCGCGAAAGGGAATGGTTGAGTGTCACTATCCACTCCCATTCATGTTCTGATAAGACAAGGGGATGGAGGAGTGCTTTGGGACAGCCAGGGGAGGAGAGAAATTCATCTAACTTTGACAGATGGGCTCGGTATGCATTAAGACTTGAAAATATCACCACATGGCTAGTACCCTTAATGTTCACATCTTGACATGTATAAGCCCATTGTGACTATATTTTAACGCACAATAGATGAGACTAGTCAGGAGTCTGTATGTCATTCCTGTGCAGAGATAGTTTTTCTTCATTTACTCAGGAACCATATCAGTGAAAAATATGCCATTTTACGGGAGTCATATTTTTCATAATTGCCATGCTTTATCAACTTTTCGCATCTCTCAAACACAAGGAGGCCCAAAAAACATTTTCTTGAATAACTTTAGTTGTGTGTATCCCACAAAAATTGTTTTAGCATGGTTAATAGGGGTTAAGTTTCATCTTTAATAAAATCCTAGAATGAGTGTTGTGTTATGTATACTGTCTATTTTAGACGATAAAATGCATTTCTCCCATTGTAAGTGAATATGCAATCTCACTCCTCATCTGCTGGGCCCCCACCCTCCTGGAGCACATGATATCAGCAGAGGGATCAGCGTTTAGATTTCGCCTCCCCTTTCAAAGGCTAATGGCCACTAATGGGTTTTCTTTATGGGCCTTGTGACCTTCGGGTCACAAGGACTGCAGAACAGACCCAACCTTATCTGGTTTCCACTGCATTTCCTATCTAAGAGTATATTATTTCTTGTATTTAGGCTTGTATTTTTCAGAAATGGTTCTGATTGATGACGCCCCAGGCCTGTCTTCAGATCAGCAAAGGGGAGGTCCTTGCAGCAAATAGCCTTTAAACTCGCACCTAATTGCAATTTTAAATGGCATCTATCTATGACACACAGTTTCAACTATATGTGCATATTGTTTCTGAATGGTATATGTACATGAAAACACCATGGCCAAGCCTGCAAGTCTGGTGGGTATTTTACTGAGCATGTTATTAGTCTAAAGGGAAAAACAAAATCACATCATTTTATTTAATGTACATGCAAAAATGCTCCTTTTCATTGCAGCTGCTGGGGCACAATCTGGTGTTTTATTTAAAATACTGTGCACTGCGCTTTTCTTGAGAAATAAGTGCAGTTTTCCATAGATTTGTCAAAATGTTATTTCCACTTGTCTTTTGCTTCCTTCCTGAAAGGCATTGCGCACCTCTCCATATTTTTAAATTTAGGCATGTTTTCCTTCCTTTCTATTTGAATGTTCAAGGCCTTATGTTGGACCTCATTTCTTTGCAGGCCTTGCATTTCGGGGCATGCACACCAGTGACTCGGGCCTCTTGATTTCTGGCATCCAGGGGAAATTTCACCCCACAAGATCCCCCCCCCCCCTGGATCTTTGATTACTTTCACAGAGAGAAGAGTAAGAAAGAATGGGGTGTCCATTTTCTCATAGGATGGGTTTGTTCCAGGGATATCCTTTGGAGCACCGCTGCTCTTTTCATGGTCCTGATGGAGTGGTGCTCTGGTCGTAACGCCACTCTTTTCGGATTCTTTTTAAGTTGTGGTCCTGGGCCCCTCCCTTTTCTGGCGGCTTCACCTCCAGCCTGTAGAGGCAAGGAGTTATTTAATCTGCTAAGAATAAAGAAGAGGTGAAGTATTTCATACAATAATAATTTCCCCGGTAGGGATGTGAATATTGACAAAACAACAAGATACACATGACATCTGGTGACATCACAACACTTTTTACATGACTATTGTTTGTAATAACTTCAAAAGTAGAAGTTGTTCTACTCCCTCCAAATGTGTGATTTTCTCCATCCAGGTTGCCATTCTGTACCTTTACTCTTCAGATGATTCCTGGGCTCTACCCTCACTGGGTTCTTCAATCAGTCACAAGTTCTGTCTGCAGCCGCAAGTTCTGTCTGGGACGACAGCTTTTCAACTGATTGATGTGAACCTGGTATCCACAGGGACGCCACCCAGCCAGGTTACTCCCTGATATTCTTCTCAGCTCTGCCCAGATGTGGTCTGCAGGGAAGGTTCTGCCTGGTGGTAGAATTAGGCGTGCTCTCCGTCCTGCCTTGTTTGCAGGGGCACTTTGTCTTTCTTGGGCGTGTGCGGTCCAGTTACTTCACTACGCCGACCCGTTTGATATTGTTCAGGTAGGTCTTATTGCTGTTCTTTAGTTTTGTTGCTATCCTGCATGCCTTTCTTTATTTAGAATGTCTCTTTTTCCTCCCTTAGGTATGCAGAGCTTCAGCGCGGCGAACTGGCTTGGTTGAGCCCCGCTGGTAAATGATGGTGCATTAAGAGCTCTATGATGCTGTAAGTAAGCGCTATGTGCAGCACTGTGAAGTCTTGCCTTTGCTAACCTGTGTTTTGCTTCCTTGTAGGTTGCAGTTTTCTTCAGCGCGAGTAGAATGTCCGGAATGGTGCCAGCCAAGAGGCGACCAGCCAGGTAAGTCTTTTGAGCAGTTCGTAATTTACAAATGTCTCTACTGCTTTCTTTAATGTTGCCTCTATCTTCCTCTTTCAGGTTGTGCTGTCCGGGAGGCGTGCTGATTCAAGGAAGCTGTTCTCAGAAGCTGTTAGTGGTTAAAGATGAAGACTGCAGGTAAGATGATGATGATGCTGCTGCTGCTAATGATGTTCCTTTTGTCTCCTTGCAGGTTCTGCTCCTCCGAGGTTCGAGGGAATAGCTGGACACGGTGAGCGTCACGTTGCAAGCTGCAAAGTAACGCGAAGCGTGTTGTCTTGCTCGTGTGTGGTTTAAATAGCCCCAACAAAATAGTCCAGGAACCAAGCTATGTGGATGCCTCCATGTTGGCTGGCAACTCAATAAGTAGTTCCCAAGCACATGTTTGTCATGGTGTATGAGCCTGGCGCCATAGGCGCCAGGAGTGACCCAAGAGGGCTTTGGAAAAGGATACCTGGCTCTAGAGGCCGAGACATGACTCCACCTGGCCAATGGGTTTGCCAATGGGTTTGCCAGAGGGGGTTTTGGGCAAGGGTCGTGACAAACCCATTTCTCTTCCGTCCGTTTTCCTTTAGGGATTTGGATCTTGTAGGCGACAGGTGAGATTTTATTTACAATTTCAAAGGGGCCAAGCCAGGAGGGCAGGAACTTCCGCTCTTTTGTCTGGTTCCTTTTGAAAATTGTACAGGTAGACCCGGTCTCCTACTTGGTACTTTTTCTTGGTGGTCTTTAAGTCGTAGTGGGTTTTCATCCCTTCTGCCAACTTTTCGAGATTTCGCTGAGCGTAAGCGAAAGCGTGCTGAAGGTGTTTTTGCAAATTCTCAATGTACTCATGGGTCGTGGACGCATTGATCAGGGTCTGCTCTTGAGTTCTGTAGAGCAGATGCTGAGGTAGCACCATTTTCCGTCCAGTCATGAGGTCGAATGGTGACATTTGTGTCGCAGAAGATGGTGCAGACCAAATGGCCATCAGAACAAGCGGTAATCGCATGTCCCAACTAGAGCCAGAAACTTCTTCAAGATGCCTTCTGTCGTTTTATTGTGCCTCTCAACTCCCCCACTTGATGTTCGGCAGTAGGAAATGTGGAATTTTCTCTTTACCCTGACTATCTCCCACATCTTTGTCATCACCTCGCTGGTAAAATGACTTCCTCTGCCCAACTCAATCCTTTGGGGAAGGCCGAAACCTGACAAGATGTGATTGATTACGAGGGCAACAGCTGTTTCTGCCTTGCAATTTAGGGCCAGGAGAAATGCCACCCACTTGGTAAGCAAGCATGTCACGGCACATCTACTTGTTTCCTCTAGAGGAGCGAATCACGGGCCCGATGAAATCGACTTGCAAATCTGACCAAGGCAGTGTCATTCCCCTTTTCTGTAGGTGAGCTTGGTGTGTGATGGAACTTGGCTGAAGCTGAGCACACACAAGACATCCCTTCAAGTATTGGTCGAGGTCTTGACCCATGTTTGTCCAGTATGCAACCTCATCCAAGTTGTATGAAACCCCCTATGACTGGCAGTGGCTGCGTAATGGGCGTGACTTGACATCAGGCTTTGGAATGAGGTAGATGCCACCCACTGGTCCCATCCAGAGATGGATCTCCTTACCAACAAACCGTCCTGGATTCGAAACATTTTGGAGAACTTAATCAACACCCGGAGATCCTCCCGATGTAATCCGATTCAGTCAGAGGAAAATGTGCGGGGTCTTCAATGTGTTGATACAATGTCAACACAATGTGATTGTGTCGCAATGTGTTGACCAATAATTGGGTCCCCCTTTTGTGCTGTAATCAAATCCGCATCTGGGGTTTCCTTACTCCACTGGGCAGTTTAAAGCTGGCCTTGGGCATATGTTTGGGACCTGATGACAGCCGAAACCTGGATTTCTCCCAACAGGGATTCAGTTTCTAGAGATCCCCATGGGTGGCTCTGGTTTTGGCCAACTGGTCAGCAGAGTAATTTCCAGTTTTTTGTGGTCCCTCTATTTTGGAGTGACCTTTGATCTTTTTCCAATAGATGATCATGTCATTCGAGGGAACCAGATCATCAATGGCTCGGATTAATTTCCCATGCTTGAGCGGTTTATTTGCACACAGCATGCCTTAATTTTTCCAGTTAACCAGGTGCTCCACGAACCCATTCCTGACATAATCTGTATCACTGATTATGGCAAGTTCTTAGAGTTGGTGTTGCAAGGGTTGTATACGAATTGTTTGTATTACAACTGTTCGAATGACAAATGACCTTTTCACAATTGACCAAATTGTGAAGGTCAATTGTGACATATATGCGGGGGGAAACCCCCCGCCAACCCCCACCCAACCCAAACAATTGACCATATATATGGTCAATTGTAAAAAGGTCAATTGTAAAACAACAATTTGGGTAATACCGTTGCAAGGCAGTGAGGATGGCTTGATGTACCGCCAGCAACTCAGCCACCTGACTACTTCGGGAGCAATCTTGTACCCAGAAGAGTGCTCTGGGGCATCATTTACCCAGGCATTCCCAACGCCAGCCACTAGTCCCTTTTCCCCATAATTATCCACATGGTAGGAGCACCCATCCACATAAACTGTATGTATCCCACCGCACGTGTCTTCCTCATACACTGTGCGGGGGAAGTAAGGTACGCCTCCATGTTGTCTTTAGTTTTTAGACTTTCATCCTCGAGACAGTTTTCTTGAGCAAAGTCTTCTTGTTTTGGCCATATCTGACCTCCAGAGGAAAGCCTTGCATGGACAGAATCTATTTGGTAATTCTGGAATTACTCGCATTACCTGTTCGGATTCGGTCACTTTGGAGATATTGCAAGGGCTGGTGAGGAGTCTCGACAATGAGGTGCTCCCCCTGGACGAACGGGCGGTAATTCTTCAATGCCCACACTGTTGCCAGGAGTTCCTTTTTGCAATTGTTGCATTTTTCCTCCCCGGTGGACAAAGTCTTGCTCACATACGGGGCAGGAGTTGCGGCCACCGTGGTAGTGAAGACCCTCATTGTGCGATGAGATAAGGATTCTACCCATTTTATGGCTTGGTCAGAGAAGTGGGCGTCTGAAGCTAGGTGGCTACGATGTATTTTATGGTTGACCAGGTCAAAAGCTGTGGATAGCTCTAGTAGAAGTGCAGTGGGCAACTTGCCTTTGTCTTTTACCGTGTCCATTTGGGTTTTTAGGTTCAATAGGGCAGTTTTGGTGCCAGGAATTTCTGTATTTGCATATAAGCAATTCAGTCCAGTATTTTAAGTAGGAAAGGTACAGTGGTGATTGGGGAGTAGTTAGTCGTGGATGTTTGAGTCTATGGTGTTTTTTTATGGAGAGGGAGGACCCAGGCCTCCTCCGAGGTTTTCTTGTACATCACTTGAGGCAAACAAGTTTTTGATTAGTGACATTATGAACGGGGCCAATTCTACTACCGCCTCTTTAAAGAGAGATGCGGGGCAGATGTTTCCTTGACATTTGCATGGTTTTAGGCCGCAAATGGTTTTGATGGTTTCACTGATGGTTACGGGTGAGAATTTGAATTTAGGTGGAGGTGTGAGTCGGGTGGTTTGGGCATCTCGGTTGAGGGTGGGAAGTGGAGCTAACTTGGATTTCTTGGTGTTAATTATGTCTTGAAGAGTGGAGACTTTGTCAAGGAGCGCATTTTGGATATTATTGCACCATTGCGAAACTTTAACGCAATGGTCTGGAAGGGGTGCAGGGGATTCTAGCTCCGGTAGGATCAGAAAAAGTTCTTTGGATTCTGATTTGGCTTTCATATTTTGTTTGTTGTAGGAATTTCCTTTAGCTTGAGGGATGGCTGTTTTATAAGCTGTAGCTGCAGTGTCAAATTTTTGCTTGTTGGCGTGCAAGGGGATTTTTTTTCTAGGTCGTTTACGCTGTTCTTTTTTCATGGCATAGGTTTTAAGGTGGGGGGTGTACCATGGGTTACGGTGGGTTTTGGTTTGTGTATGTCCAGTGGGGCAGTTTTGTTGATGTCCTGAAGGACGGTATTGTTGGACAGTGTTACCATGTCCTTGGGGTTGAGTTGGGTGGGTGTGTCCATGGGGAGTGGTAAGATGAGTGGGAAGATGCTGTCAGAGGTGATGTTGCAGGGATTCCTAATAAGAGTGGATTGGATTTCTAGGGTGGGGCAGGTTTCCACTGGGATGTCATTGATGTTGAAGGGTATTAGATTGTGGTCAGGACATGGGTAGCGTGTGTTGGCTGTGATGGTCGTGATGCAGTTGCAGTCTGCCAGCCAATCCAGAGTACGGCCTTTGTCATGAGTTGGGTTGGTTGCATCTGTGGGGTCATTGAGGCTGAGATTGAAATATCCCATGATGATTTTGGATGAGGGTTTGGCGTTGGTGGAAAGGAGCAGTGAAATGACCTCTTCAAAGGCTTGCAATGGTCCTGGAGGGCGATAGATGATATGCAAGTTGAGGGTGGAGTTGGGTGATAGCGAGATCTTGAGTGACAGAAGTTTGCTGGAGTCAATTGCAGTGTTAGATATGGTTCTGCTAGGGATGTTCTTTTTGGCGATTAAAGCTATCCCCCCTCCTTTAGCTGTGTCCCTGTCTTTCCTTAGGATAGAGTATCCTTCAGGGATAGCATGGGAGAGGCAAGGCCTGCTGCGGGTGCAGCAATGTTTCCATAATTGCTAAGTCCAGGTTGTTTGAGGAAATAGTGCCTGCCTCATCCTTCCTGATGTCACAGGTTACCTCCTCCCCACCATAAGGGCAGGAAGAGTACACCAAGAAATTCCCCCCTTGCTGGGTGAAAACCTTTTCCGGAGGGATATCGTCATCACAATTGTCATTTGGAATTGGTCCCATGATCTAATTCCCTAAGTCAATAGAATAATGTTGGGCATCAACTGCCATTCCAATAAAGATGTCTGCACCCAAAGCAATACTTTTAGGATCGCTGTTATCGACCGATTTTCGAATGGTGTCGTGTTCTAGGTCAACTAGTGGTGTAAATATAAACCTCGCTGTTGGAGGTGATCATTCAGATTTACATAAGCGCCCTTGTTTTTGAGGTTCTGTCCTTGCTTAATTTTTAGGGGAATTGTGAATTGTCGTATCTGTCCTGGGATGGTGACCTCTTCTCCCATTTGAACTTCAACTGCATACGGCAGCAATTGAGCTGACCGAAATGCTTTCTCAGGGTTGTCAAAGCCCATGGGGTTACCCCCCAGTCGGGACCAGGCTTTGTAATTAATTAGGTCCAAATTAATTGCAAATCAATTGAGAATGTCACTGCCTAAGAAAAAGGTGGAGGGACATCTCGCAACTATGATCTATGCTTTTGTCACCAATGGATATTTTTAGCATCCACCTGTTAGTCCTAAAACAATTGCCTGTCACGGTCTAGCCCCCCTGGGCAACCATGCACCTGTCTTCGACAATCTCCTAGGGGGGTGTGGATCACTATACCACCCCCTGCTTTCGTAAACTCAGGTCCTATGTGCACTGTGTTACTCCTAGATTACTTCTAACAACATACTCCTATGGACACAATAACATAAAACACAAAGAAAACACATGAATCGATTCAATTATAACAATAGAATACATTTATTTATGCATAACAAGGCATGATGCAAGCATTACCAAAACTATGCAAATCTCAACTTTGCACCTTTTATGCTTCTGGTGCAAATCTACCATGCAATAATTATAAGCCTTACAGGTTTCTAATGCAAGCCTGTGATTCTAATGCGGTCTAATGCAAGCGTCAGCATTCCTCTCCAATCCACACCATACTTCACACTCCCTCTCTCTCAGACAATCCCTGTCTGATTTCCCCTTTCCCAAACCCAAAGCTTTGTGTAAATGTCTGTTCTAATCAATCAGTTTAGTTCATGAACCATACTTCCCATTTGCATGTGCCTCTCTTCCCCTCTCCAGCTCTGTCTTTGTCAAGTCTCTCATCTCCCGCTACTCTGCAACCAGCCAGTCAGTGTCAGGCCTCGATCTCTCTCTGCCAGATCGATCTCATCAAGGCCTTATCAGAATGCTTCCCCAAGCTCTTGATCTCCCAATCTGGTCTGCCAAGGCTGCATCACTGTCACACCAAAACGCCTCTCTCTCATCGAACTCCATCAACATCTAACCCCATCTCCAACAACAACTAGAAAACTCCCTTCTTTTCACCTCTGGTTATACTATTCCATGACTCACTCTAATCCCTATGGTTACATTTGTTTTCTACTAAGAATGTCTTTCTCTGTCAGCAAATTATATATGAACGTGCCTGAAAGTCTGTGTACTTTCACTCTGAGTTCATGTCGTGTTCTTTGTCAATGTGACATTTCAAAGCATATCTACTAGCTCATGGTATTCTGTCTGCCTGCGGTGCCTCCAGTTCTCCATTCATACCCATTCACTCCACTGTTGCTCACTATTCTTAGAGAGGCACAGATCCACCCTACTAATGAGGTCCAACCAGACCGAAACACGTGTCTGGGGTTTCTGTTGGTACTCTTGTTCAGAGGAGAATTGCCCAGCATTTCGGTGCTGGTCTGCCCCAGGGCAGGATAAAGACTGATATGTTTGGGATATTTCTTCTCTGTGAAAGATAGTGAGCTAAAGACTCTGGGTAAGTCTCTCGTAACCAGGACTCCCTTGTTAATTTGCATATTTAAGTAACTTTGGGTCTCACCCTAAGTGACAAGTGGAATCCAGACGTGGACCCCTTGCTCACTATTCTTAGAGAGGCACAGATCCACCCTACTGATGAGGTCCAACCAGACCGAAACACGTGTCTGGGGTTTCTGTTGGTACTCTTGTTCAGAGGAGAATTGCCTAGCATTTCGGTGCTGGACTGCCGCAGGGCAGGACAAAGACTGTTATGTTTGGGATATTTCTCATCTGTGAAAGATGGTGAGCTAAAGACTCTGGGTAAGTCTCTCGTAACAAAGACTAATGTCTGGCAGAGGGACTCCCAGGACCCCGCTTGTTAATTTAAACTCCACTGTTGGCTTCACGAAATCCTCTTTCCGTGCCTGTGTGCAAAGGCTCTCCTTGCCTGCAAAGGCTCCTCTCCCATCTCCCCATGTGGCGCTGCCTCCCACCTTTTCTCTCTCTGCGAACAACAAGCCATGCTGATTAGGCTTCCTTCGCCTTCCACTCGGACAAGGCGACCTCTTATCAACCAAACTGTTTACGAATTCCTTTCTTTCAAAGTGTACCATAACAACTCCGCACAGAACCAAATGGCGCTTCTGTCTCATCAGAATGGATTCATAGGCCTCATGCTTTCAATAGTGCTTACTCTTTCTCTCGCAATCTATATGCTCAAAGCATATTATAAGTGCACACTCTACGTGAATGGTGTCTCTACAATGCATAAATGTGTACATGTAACTACAAAACATACCAAATATGACAGTGTCATTCTAAATGCAAATTGCAAATGCATACAAAATGGCAGTCTAATAATGTGGATAGTGTCTGCTTCAGCAATGTACAATGGATAGCTTAAACAGCATGCAATAATGGAATGATCCATAGCAAAGAGTAATGATTGGGTAATGGTTCTGTAGCAAAGAGTAATGATTCAATAATGATAACAAATCCAGGCTCCTCATTTTATCAGATTCTACACCTGCTAGGCAGGAGATGTTTACAATTTTAAGTTTCCAGGCCCATTTCCTACTTATCAATCAACTTAAATGTGGCAATGGTATGATCTTTTGGGAGTTTCCTGAATAATGCTTCGCTGATGAAGCTTCTTCTGTTTATTCAGGCATACTCTGGCGAGAACAGGGACCCCCTTGTTCACACACCTCCCTCCCCCCCATTTACTTGAATGGGGAAAAACAACTGTTCACCCTTTTTCCGGATGTCAGTCAAACTTTGAGCTAGTTTTTCATCATCTTTTATCATGGGATTTGAACTTTCTACAGATTGTGGATCAGTATAACATTTCAGAGTATTCCCTTCCAGTGTGGAATGCCACTTAAAACCTGGAGGAAGGTTAATTTTCAAAAATGGAGAAGGGTTCCCATCACCAGTTTGCTCCTAAAGAGATGACAATGATGTCTGGGAATTGATTGTTCCTAAAGTGAAATTCGAGTTGGTCAGTCAGTTGTTCAATAATATGGCAAGTACCATTTACACTCAAATAATTTGTGCTTTGTTCAATTTGATTGGCCGGTTAGTCTGAGTCCAGAGGACCTTTTTCATGCAGTCAATCAGGAGTTGTTAGGGAGAATTCTCTGTAAAGGCTAATTTCCCAAAATTAGTGAGTCCCCCAGCAGCTTTGCTGGATTTTTGGGGTTTATTTCTTTCTCCTGCTAAGAGTGAGAATCTTTTACTCCCACTCTTAGACATGATTTGAGGTGTTCCTTTGTCTTTCCATGTGTTTTATGGGCTATGGGGTCTTTTACTCCATAGGGTTTCATGTGATTTTGATGTGTGTTACACAGCACCCTCCGTGCCGTAACCCAGGGGTGTCGGAGCGATCCCCAAACATAGACTCCATACCCTGGGACTGACTACTGTCTCCCAGGGCATGTAAAGTCACCATTGGCTTTACTAGTCCCAAATTATGAACAGAAACCAGTACAAACCATCATATTGTGGACATACTGGACGGGGCAATACGATTGCCCGGGGTCTGTTGTTCGAGGAGGCACGTCTCCGTCCCCCCTGATCGAGTTTTGGCTGGTGGCAGTGGATACTACTTTTTATATTCGACCGCAAATATATCTCTATGGGATTTTCCCATTGTTTGAGGCTACCAAATTTAATTATTTAATTCCTATAGCCTCGAACCTACCGCCGGGTTATTTATTTAATATTAATTCACCGGTTGGTATTTTTTGCCAGAACTCTATTCTAAAATGGCGTTTGTGTTCTCTTCTGTGACTCCAACCCAAGTCGAGCCCTTTGTTCCACTTTTTTGGCGGGCTTCTCCACAGAAGCCTCCAAAAGAGGTGCCACTCGGTCTGGGTACCACAGGGGGTGTGAGAGGGGGTTAGGTACCCTGGACTGAGTTGCCTAGGCAACTCAAGTCACACTCCGTCCTGATTGGCCCAAGTGGTGAGCCAGCCGGCTCACCACTTAGCATGTTTGATTGACAGCTAGGCTGAATGAATGGGGGTCTGCTGCATAAAAGCAGGGCTTTGGGGACTGGAACATCAGAAGTCGCCACAGGACCTAAGAATCCGAGGATGGAGAAGCTGAGCCGACCTGCAACGACAACACCACCGGTGGAGCCCTACTGAACCGTCTCACCACTTTTCCCAACGACAGAGGAGATCTCCAGTCTGGAGAGTCTTCTTCCTTTGACTGGTGGGGATAACCAGTTTTGCCTTCTTTTCACCTTCCTGGAGCATCTCGTGGCCGCCTTGCCCATGCCAAGCACCTCGGCAGCCGGAATACCACGGTTTACCACTACCGCGAATAGAAGGGTAGTACCTTTTAACCGACGAACTCCGCGGCTTCCCTGGCAGTGCAACGACCTTCATCTTTCCTCCACGTCGAGACCTCCTCTTCCTCTGGACGAAACACTGACTTGCACCCGCTACCAGGAACAACTGCCCCCGCTGGAGTGTCCTTCCCACTTAAGGTACTGTGTCCCGCCTGGCTTCCCTTGCGACAGATCGTTCGGGGTGACAGTAAAGCCTTGACTTTCTAACCTGGGCTGGCCTGGGACAACCTAGCTAACTTTTCCTGACTTTAATTTCATTCTTTGTGTGCGAACTATCTACAAGACTCTTTGGGCATAACCCCACTGTGTGATCCTGGACACTTTTCGCTTGCTCTCTCCAAGAGTGGGCATGCAATTGACTTCCTTGCTTTCCAGTCTGCCTATCCTGCCTTACTGTGGTTCTGTGAAAAGTATTGACATTTTTGTGCTTCCATAACTCTGCCTTTTTCCCTCCCCTTTTAATAACTTATTAGAGTGCCATCTTATGTTAAGTGCTCACTTCTGTCAGAAAATAAGTGGTGTTTCTCATTAAGACTTGTCTAATAAGCAATTAGGGTTGTATATATATAATAGTGACTGTGTGCTGAATTTACTTACCTCTTTGTGCTAGTGTAATTTACAAGTGTGTCTTTAAATAAATAATTATATACTTTTACACCAAAGCTCTGGTCAGTGTTTGCTTGTGCTACTGTATCTATGTACCTATTGCGTATACTTTATATACTGCCTAACTCTTCTTGCGGGAAGTCTGACTGCTCAGCCACAGCTACCAAGTGAATCTGTGTGGTACAGACTGCTACCAAGTGGGTTTACTGCCAAACACCTGTAGTCTTAAATCTTTTGCAGTGGTCCCTAAGGGAACTGCACAGGTTTCTGCCTAACGGGGGTGATAGTTTCTGGAGGAGGTTGTTCCCCAGTAGACCAGGTGTGACTTCTGGAGTCACGATATCACCCAGTGTTTCACCCTATGTCGCCCAATTTTGTTCTCCAGATCTGCCGTCCCTTCGACGGAAATATGGTTTCCATCGAAGTTTTTGAGTTGTCCAGGAAGAGGTGTGAGGAGAATTTGGTGACTCTCCCCACTTCCTGAATTAATCTGGTCACAGGCCTTTTTGTACAGAAGGGTGGCTTGGGATCCAGTATCCCACCACCGCTGAAAATGAACATTGGCCCTGGACCTTGACAGAGGCATAAAATCTTCCAGGGGCAATGAAAAGTTGCATTTTGTGCCAGCTTGAATTTCTTTATTTTGATCTCCACTGTGTGATCTTTGACAGTTTTCTGTGTTGGAGTCCGGGAATCTGTAAAGAAAAAAGCAACAAATGGGCTGTGGAAGTCCCCTTTTCCCCCTGATTCTTTGCTGACCTCCTTCTCCTGGAGACAGTTGCGAGAACCTGTTTGGGGGTACGATCCCTCATTGCTTTTAGTTATCTAGGTGGCATTGTTGGGGTTCAGGAATTGGTGGTTCTGGGTCAGTCTCCATACTTACCCCAGTCTGTTAGTCTTTTGGGACCCATTTTTCCGTGGGAGGGATCCCCCCCATCCCTGAAAGAGAAGATTTTCTTCCCCGAATCCTCCAGGGATTCTTCCCCTTCAAAAGGGATGATGCAGACTTCCTCCATGAACTGGGTTTTCTTTTGCCCTTGTTTTCCCCTACTTAGCCTCTGTTCCCTAGGTTCCGGCTTTTCGGGGGTAGATTTGGGTTCAGGTTCAGAGGTTTCTAGGGGTTTTTCTCAGATGAGAAAGGAAGTTTCCTCTAGGGCTTTGCATCCCTCTTCTTCCTGGCCTCCTCCTCTGGAACCTCTTGGTTTTCTCCCTGTCATTGCTCTGGGGCACCAGACCCGGGTGTTGAGCTGTTCTGGGTAGCCATGTTCATTTGAGGGCTCTGCTGAACCCTTAACATGCAACCCAGGTCTTGTGTCAGACTTTGGACCGGGCGCTCCAGTTGCAACATCCTTTCTAGTATGTATGGAGGCCTGGAGTCATAACTTTGCTGCTCTCGGGAAGGGTAGCTGTCCCTTCTCCTAGAGTAGCTTCGGTATTGAGAGTTTCCCTGATAACCCTCCATCCTTGATCTCCCTAATTCCTGATTTGGGGCTCTATTGTCTCCTGGAAGCGAGGAGAGAGAGGATTGTTCTGAAAATTGGGGTTTGGAGGGTATCTGGGAAAGAAGCTTATGTTGGAGGGTGGAGTATTTCTTTTCTCCTGAGGGATGTTCTGAGAGAGGTTTCCTGGGGCAGAGCTTAACTGACTGTACCCCCTTTGTACCAGGCGGGTCCATACATACCTCCAAGATGGGTCCGATACCCTTGTATCTTGGGCTGTTATAGGTGGCAGTGTCAGGTGAAGAGTTGGTTAGATAGCCTGCCTGGCTACCACCCAATTGTGATGAAGCAGGGGGGTCTCATCTGCCTCTCATTCTGCTTATTAGAGGGAGGAGTATTTTAAGGCCCCCCCATTTCTAATTGCAAAATGGGGGTAGTCTTCACCTTCGCTACTTTTGCAGCAGCGGGTGTGTTGGAGGGTTTGGACTTTTTGGGGTTCCTTTTGTTCTCAACTGGCTTTTGGACTTCATAAATCCGGGTAGCCTGTTCTATCACCCAATCCAGGGTCATACGCTCGTAGAAGTACCTAACCAATTGGGTCATTATGTATTTGGTGAGTGCATGAAAATACATATTAATGAATTCCCGGCTGTTTGTGCGCACCCGTCTAGAGGTCTGGGCAAATGCTTGCTTCAGTTCTTGCACAAACTCTCTAGGTGCCTGGTCATCTCTGCACTACAGGTTGTAGACCGCCTTGCGGGCCTCCTGAGTGTGCCTGTGCACAGAGAAGTGCTTTAAGATAGTCGCCTTATAGGTGGACCATCTTTAATGATCTTCATCCTCCAGCCCTGTAAAGATGCTGGAATATTCCGGGGAGAATGCCCATTTCACAAACTCCATGGAATTGTGATCATTTTTTTAGGCCAAATGAGGTCATCATCTGGTCATACAGCTCCAGGTGCTCCCATTTGAGTATTTGGCACTTTTGTGATAGGGTGTCATAAAGCTTCTGATGGCTTTTATTTGCTGAATTGAGTCCACTCTGAGTCAGAGCTGCTACTATTTGTGGTCCACTCCCTGTCCTCTAGGCACTCCCTTCCTCCCTGGGACTGGGAATCCCTACCTGTCATGATGCCTACCCCCAGAGCACCAGGCCAGGCCCAGCACCCCCGGGAGCAGGCATCACGCCCCGGGGTAAAAGCCCAGCGGCCCTTTATAGGGGCTCTTTGGACTCTGTACTGGCGCCGTTGGCGCCAGACTCATGTTGGACCCTGTAAGGGAATAAGAGATGAGAACGGTGAAATCCAAGAACTATTTCAACCTTCTTACCTCCATCCGGAATCTTCACGCCAGCATTCCCGAAGGAAGACTTCCATTTAATAGCACTGCGTTGCTCGCTGCAGCGCTGCGCTTCACTCACCTGTTCCCGAGACGCCGCCCGGCTCCATCGGGGCTCTGTGCCGGTCGCCACATCCCTGCACCGCACCTAAGGGAGAGAAGAAGAGACAAAAGGTGAGCAAGGGAACACACGAGGAAAGCCGGATTTTTAGCCATATTACTTACCGGCTATTCTTGGTGAACCATTCCACATCTCGGGTCGGCGCCACATCTCTGGCAGGGACCGCACCCCGGCCCCTATGGGGAAAGTACAAAAGACATTACTGGGGAATTATAAAGACATTTAGAGGGATTGCCCTCATCACTGACTCACCTGATTTACCCCGGCAATTTAACCCCTCAACGCATCGCATTTGTTCTGCACCTGAAATAAAGGACAGAAAAAGACAACATAAAAGGAGGCTCACACTTGAACTTTTGCATCTTCATACTTACGGCGTATCGCTCAGTAAAGTCAAGTGGATTTGCCAACGCCATTCTGAAACCAGTGAAGTAACTGGACGAACGCGCGCCCCTGCACCAGAAGCAGGATGGAGAGTTCATCCTCCCAAACCATAAGAAGGATATTCCTACGGGTCAGACGAGCAAGATTTGGGGGTCCAGTTCAATCGGTGGTCCGAATTCTGCGCATCACGCTTGAAGAGGCCACAGCAACCCAGACCAGACCAGCGCCTCCGTGGGAGCCAGGTGAGCGTTACACTCCCAGAATGATGGGGTCTGGCTCTTCACCCCTGTGGTGTTGTGGGTTTTCTGGGTCACTTCCTTTGGCTCCCCTTTTCGCACAGGGGAGTACTCCTCTTCCTCCTCCCTTCTTCCGGGTGTGGTGGAGAGTTCCCCCCCACCTCTGTGAATGTGTGAACGTTTTCAAAATACTCTTTGGAGGACTGGACTCTGATTCTTCTCTGTTTGCAAAGCAGACCAAGTGGTCCCTTTGTAACTTATGTTTCTCCCAGTCTAACTGCCTGATCTTATCATCATAGGAGCCCTCCTGGTCAGAAGTATCTGCTAGGGTATTTTGAAATCTGGATAAAGATGAATATCTGTCAATATCTGATAGGGACTGGCCTTCCAGGTCAGTTATACTAGGCTTGATTGAGTCCAGCTGCCTCATGTTTCCCTGTTCTTGCAAACTGGCAGGCATGAAGTTAGCAGCACCCTGTGCATATGATGTGGTGAGTGGCTTGAGGTCCCTGGTAAGGAGGTCATCACACCGTGATCGGAGGGTGCCTTTCCATACTTAACTGTTCGGGGTGCCTCGAAGCCTGTTTGTATCTAGCCATTTCGTTTTCCAATCTCTCAGATTTATCTTAATATATAGGGGCCTGAGTTTTGAGCTCTGCTATCAGGGCTTGAGTAGCTTCTATTATTTGGTTGTGTGCCACCACTTGGCCACCGAGTCCCTTGTTCTCCTCACAAAGGGACTAATTTTCCTTCTGTGAGGCTTGTATTATCTGGGCATACTCAGACTTCTTCCTTTGCAGGAGACTAATCTCCTCACTTTGTGCATTTTGGGCCTGTGTTGCGTGCTCTAGGTCAAATTCTGCTTGCCTCACATGTCCATTAATTTTTCATTTTCTAACCTCATGTCAGTCAGTGCCTGAGAACATGACTCGCTTTTCTCCATGGCCTTCCTTAATTGGTACACTTCCTGACACAGGGCGCTTTTTTCTTGACACAATTTGCTATTGAGGTGATCTCTCTGTTGTTTCAGAGCATTCAGATTCTGGTGCTTCTGATCGAATTCTGCCTGGGAATCGATCCCCTTTATGATCAACCGGCTATTCTCATCTTTCAGTTGTTTAACTTGCATTTGAAATGCACAAATGTCCACTAAGCAGGCTCTGTTATGCACCACTTGCTCACTTAATCTAAAATTAGAAAACATGTTTCAGCAGTTGAAAGATGATTTAGTGGCATAGCAGCAGACGGATTTAGAGCGAGAGTCCCAATTTTCTGCAGAGGAAAGAGAGGAATATGAAGAAGGGGTGGACATTCTGAGAGACTGCAAGGTTAGGCCTCTCTGCTGGGATGTTCACGCCAGATTTCAGCAGCAGGTCACCTCATGGAATTAGTAGGAGAACTCCAGCTCTGTGGCAAGCTGGCTTAGTTATAGGGCAAATGACATTACTAACTTGTCATAATTCTCGCGAAAGAGATTGGTGGGCTGTCGCTACCCCACTCCCATCTGTGTGCTGATGGGACAAAGGGATCGAGGAGTGCTTTGGGACAGCTAGGGGAGGAGAGAAGTTCATCTCGCTTTGACAGATGGGCTTGGTCTGCATTAAGACTTCAAAATCTCACCAGAAGGCTAGTACCCTTAATTTTTACATCTTGACATGTATGAATAATTTTTTATAACTATATTTTAACGTACATCAGATGAGACTAGTCAGGAGTCTGTATGTCATTCCTGTGCTGAGATGCAGTTTTTCTTTACTCAGGAACCATATCAGTGAAAAATATGCCATTTTACGGGCGTTGTATTGATAATTGACATGCATTACCAACTTTTCGCATCTCTGGAAAACACAAGAAGGCCCAAATCACATTTTCATGGATAACTTTAGTTGTGTTTATCCCACAAAAATAGGTTTAGCATGGTTAGAAGGGGTTAACTTTCATCTGTAATAAAATCCTAGAATGGCTGTTGTGCGATGCATACTGTCTATTTTACACAATAACGTGCATTTCTCCCAGTGTAAGTCAATATTAAATCTCACTCCTCATCTGCTGGGCACCCACCCTCCTGGAGCACATGACGTCAGCAGAGTGATCTGTTTAGATTTCACCTCCCTTTTCAAAGGGTAATGGCCACTAATGGGTTTTCTTTATGGGCCTTGTGACTTGCAGATCACAAGGGCTGCAGAACAGAGCATCCTTATCTGGTTTCCACCGCATTTCCCATCTAAGGGTATATTATTTCTTGTATTTAGGCTTGTATTTTTCAGAAATGGTTCTGATTGATGACACCCCAGACCTGTCTTCAGGACAGCAAACGGGGAGGTCCTGGAGCTTGGTTTTCATGATAGGAGATAGCACAGTCCCTGTATCCTGCAGCACAGCAAATAGCCTTTAAACTTGCACCTAATTGCAATTTTAAATGCCATCTAGCTATTACAGAGTTTCCAACTATATGTGCATATTGTTTCTGAATGGGAAATGTACATGAGAACACCATGCCCAAGCTTGCAAGTCTGGTGGGTATTTTGCTGAACATGTTAGTCTAGAGGGAAAAACAAAATTACATCATTTTATTGAATGCATATGTAAAAATGCTCCATTTTACTGCAGCTGCTGAGGCACAATCTAGTGTTTTATTTAAAATACTGCCCACTGCGGTTTTCTTGAGAGATCAGTGCAGCTTTCCATGGATTTGTGAAAATGTTATTTCCACTGTCTTTTGCTACCTTCATTAAAGGCATTGCACACCTCTCTGTATTTTTCAATGTAGGCCCCTTCTCTTTTCTTTTTATTTGAGTGTACAAGGCCTTATGTCAGACCTCATTTCTGTGCAGGGCTTGCATTTCGGGGCATGCACACCAATGACTCTGGCCTCGTGATTTCTGGCATCCAGGGGCTATTTCACACCACAGGGCAAATGTGAAACCAGTAGGTGTCCCTAATTGGACAAATACTGGCTGTTTGAATGGTTCAGATCCTTACCATTGGGGGGCTTGGACTTGCTTCCAGCTCTGATTTTGGATAAGAGTTACTCTGCAGCCCTTTCTTTAGATCATTGTTGGAGCTAAGAATCCCTTAGCTCCAACAAAAAGCAACCTGCTGAAGATCCGAAGACAACTCCTGAAGTGGCCCAACCTCCCTTCCAGTAGCCAGCTCCGCTGCCTTTTCTCAGAGAACCCTGCATGGTGCTTCAGTTTTTGGACTAGTGGGACGAACTACTCTCAACACCTTCTTAAGGATCCTACCCTTCTGAGTCTTTGGAAGTGTCCCTGGACTGTCCAGTGCTCTCATGGCTTTCCTCGTCAGAAGCGTTGCTGTTCTGCATTCAAGTGCCGATCTGATTCACCAGCTTGTGCCACTAGAGCCTCTCCCTGAAATCCAGCTTCTCACCATCATAGGAACCTGTCCTGGAGCAGCTGCTGTGACCACGACTGGAACTGTCTTCGCCTGTGTGCAGAGACAGTCGATGAAACTAGCCTTCCTCCAACCTGTTGTCCTGAAGAGGTCTGCATTGGTGGATTCCCCATTTCGCCTCTGAAAAGAGTTGCATCTTGTTTTCGATTCAACTGGAACAGTACTCGAACCTGCAACTCCTGGGTACATATCACTCGAACGAATCTGTGGAAGATCGAGCCCCCAGTGAGCCTCGCTGCCCCTCCGAGATGATCCACGAGTCGGCAGGAGGGGTGTTGAGTAAGTGTGCCTGCCCTCTCTTTCCTCCATAGAATAACATTGGGAACAAGTCCCTTTGTCTTCTTATTTCATTCCACCCGCTTTTTGGTGGCCAAACCTGGTTTGAGTATCCTGCTCCTGGGCTTGCCTTGGGTCTGTAAGAAAGGAAAACACTTAATTAACTCTGGTAAAATTGTTGAAGAACTTTAAATCTATCATGCTAACTACAGACCTCATTCTGATGAGAAACATTGTGGCTTCTGTGAGCTTTGTGCAGAAGTCCCCATTCATCTTGGGGTTTGGACTTTTAAGTTAGGTCATTTTCTTGTGACCTTTTTCCCATCATTAAAAAAAAGAAAAAAGCGAGCAAGTGTAAAGCTACGCCTTCCTCGTGTGTAGAAAGCTTATAACCGCTATAAAGTGTGTGTAGATATGGAACAAATGCTGCACTCGGCTTCAACTCTCATTTTCCACATACAGTACACAATGATAAGACTAACAGAATTCTATGAAATCAAAAACGAAATATAGTACGATGTACAATTAGACAGAAAAATCATACCATGTCACATACATATAACGTTCAACTTGCTAAATTATTTCACGAGCAAGGTACTGAAAACTCAGTGCTCCTTGTTTGTTAAAGAGCTCAAGTGCAGTGTAGGGTGTGAAGATTCCTACAGATCCCTCACTAAAACCTTGCCTAAAGTCTCCTCCCAGGTGGCCAGGGAAAGACAGACGCTTCCTGATCCTAACCCTAGCAAGCGATGGATCATCTCAGTCTCACCTGCCGCTCCCTCCACATGCTGGGCTTCTCCTTCAATTTCAAGAAGTCGCATCTGACACCTTCCCAACAGCTCCAGTATATCGGGTCTGTGTTGGACACGTCCTTGGGGAAGTGCTCGCCTCCCAAGGTGAGGGCTCATCACATTGTGCAGATGGTGGACAGGTTTCAACATGCCCAGTGTCTCCCAGTTTTCGAATTCTTAAGGTTGCTCGGCCTCATGGCATCCTGCATTTTTCTGCTGTCGGAGGCCAGACTGAGGATGATATCCCTGCAATGGGTTCTCAAGATGCAGTGGTCCCAGTTCTCGGGCAAGATGTCGGATCCCGTTCAGATTCCACTCTCGGTCTCACAGAATTTGCTGTGGTGGGCCAACAAGGGGAACTTGATGAAATGGGAGCCGTTTTGGCAACCGTGGCCGGAGGTGACAGTTGTAACGGACGCTTCCCTCACAGGAAGGGGAGCTCCTGGCCAAACATTTGACCGCCAGCGGTCGTTGGTATCCGTCGGAATCCAAACTCCACATCAAACTGTTAGAGCTGAGGGCCATCAGGCTGGCCCTGAAGGCTTTTCTGTCATCTGTGTGGGGGCAGAGTGTCTTGATGATGACGGAACAACACAGTGGCCATGCATTACCTCAACAAAAAAGAGGTGGTAGGGTCACTCTCGTTATGCAGAGAGACGATGCATCTCTGGTTTTGGGCAATACAGCAGGGAATATCACTCTCGGCTGTTCACCTGGCCGGAGAGGAGAATGCAGCAGCGGACACACTGAGCAGGCAGAGCACAGTCTCTCACAAATGGGGGTTGGCTCAGGAAGTCCTTTTGGAGATCTTCACCCTTTGGGGAACCCCACAAGTGGTTCTCTTCGCCACCAGTGCCAACCCGGAAGTGCGAGAGATTCTGTTCAAGGGAATTTCCTCTGAGAGGAGCCTTAGGAGACGCCTTCGTCGTGGATTGGTCCTTCCCACTTCTGTACGCGTTTCCGCCAGTCCCAGTGTTTTCTCAAGTGTTACGGAGTTTGCAGAGGTTCGGAGCCCACATGATCGTCATTGCTCCGGATTGGGGCCAGGAGAGCATAGTACCCAGACCTTCTAGAAATGTCCATCAGCTGTCCACGCTGTCTTCCCTACCGAGAGGATCTCTCTCTCTCTCTCTCTCTCTCTCTCTCTCTCTCTCTCTCTCTCTCTCTCTCTCTCTCTCTCTCTCTCTCTCTCTCTCTCTCTCTCTCTCTCTCTCTCTCTCTCTCTCTCTCTCTCTCTCTCTCTCTCTCTCTCTCTCTCTCTCTCTCTCGAAGGTTTACGTATAAGGATTGGGACCTCCTGGATGACGTGATGGAGGTGTTGCTTTCGGCCAGGCGGACAGCAACAAAATCTCTGTACCGTTGAAGTTTTGTGACTGGTGCAGAGGTCAAAATGTTGATCCTTTTCAGTGTGCCATTCCCCTGGTTTGTTCGTTCTTTCTTGCTTTCTTTGGCCCACAGGGGGTCTTCAAGTATGTACCATTAAGGGTTACCTGGCGGCACTGTCTATCTATAAGCGCTTGTCTGAAGAATGTTCTTATTTTAAGATTCCTTTGATTTCACAATTTTTTAAAGGGCTCACTAATGTGTTCCCACCGTCCCTGTTCCAGAGCCGGTTTGGGATTTGAATTTGGTCTTGAAATTCCTGATGGGTGCTCCATTTGAACCTTTGAACTTTGAGAATGTTGTCTTTCAAGACTGTGTTCTTGGTTGCGGTTACTTCTGCTTGCAGAGTGAGTGAATGGCAGGCACTTTCATCTAAGCCGCCCTTTAATGTGTTCCACAAGGATAGGGTTGTACTAAGGGTACGTCCTTCCTTTCTACTTAAGGTGGAATCTGAATTTCATTTAAGCCAAAAAGTGATTCTTCCGTCTTTCTATCCTCCTCCTCATCCTGGTAAGGAAGAGGAGCGACTCCATAGGTTGGACCCTAGGAGAGCTCCAAGCTTTTATATTTCTAGGATGTCCAGGGTTAGAGTGGACGATCAATTCTTTGTGGGGTATGCTGGACACAGATTGGGCCAGGCTGTTACCAAACAGACCATGTCCAGGTGGATTATCCTCACCATTACGGAATATTAACGATTGGCGGGCAAGGACCCTCCCGAAGGGTTGCATGCTCATTCCAATCGGGGCGTGGCTACCTCCACAGCCCTGTAGCGGGGAGTTCCTATTAGGAATGTTTGTGACGCAGCCACATCGGCTTCTATCCACACCTTTGTCAAACATTACTCCCTGGATACGCTCCATGGTCAAGATATGACTTTTGGTAAGGCAGTTCTTTACTCTGCCATCTGATTGGGTATGCTAAATTCTTTTCCCTCCTCCATTTTCTGGTACTGCTTTGGGAGTCTGTCAAAGATGTGGAATACGTTGGGGGACACAATCCATTCGAAGAACAAATTATTTACCAACTGGCAATGTTCTTTCGACTGGATGTTCCTCCAATGTATTCCACATCGCCCTCCCGGCCTGCTCCTCTGGAGAATTTCCTATGCTATTGCAGCTTACATTCTCGCAAGGATATGTGCAGTCAAGCAGGCATTGGATATGTGCATGTCACGAGTTATGGAGGAAAAAAACATAAACTGAGGCTATGGGCGCCGTGCGTCCTATTTATAACATCCAGTGATGTTGTCCTCGACGGAGGCTTTTGAGGGACATCGACTCTACGCAGGACGCCCTCTGCCGGAAAAGTTTGCGAAGTACACAGTTGTGGACATGCATGTCAAATATGTGGAATACGTTGGAGGAACAACCAGTCGAAAGAACGTTACCAGTTGGTAAGCAACTTGTTCTTCTAAAGTATATATAACCTGTACTGCCAAAGACTTTGGAAGAGTGATAAGGACATCTAAAGGCAAATACAGGTTACCAAAGGCAGATAAAGGTTACTATTGTGGCAGACAGTCAAGAGAGGCAAAGAGGCTGCCCCTTTTGAAAGGAGATCTTCAGAGGAAGAGTGCCTTGTCAAAGCCGGTCTAAGTTATTGAAGCTGTGGTAGTAGTTCCAGAATACTGAAGCTGTGGTGTTATATGTGAATGTCAGTGTTCGCAACATTGCAGTAGACTGAAAGGTGGAGTACAGTGAGACGAGAGGGTACTGTTCCCATGGTAAAAGAAGTAGAAGTGTGGTTGTGGAAGTGGAAGCAGCAACACTGAAAAGTCATCCTGACCAATATACCATTGTGGATGCTAAAGCTTGTAACTAAAGAAGTCCTAACTGTTGACCAATAACTGTATATTGCTGACGGTGTGAATGTTGCATTTCCTTTTGAACTGTTGCAAATCTTCCTAAAGAGGTGATAAAGCATATTGACCAGGATTACCATTTGGTTCTATTTTGGATAGGAGTGGAAAGTGGATATTTCACCCAGGAGAAGAGATGTTATCAGTGGAACTTTGTTTAATGAACTTTTACTTTGAAACACCAAGAACAGATTCAAGTAATGTTCTTTCTTTGAACATTTTCAGAAGCGTCTTTGAATCCTGGGGAAGGGAGATTACTTGGGACATTCAGAGGTCATTTAACAACTGTGAATGGTATTCATGTCATGTTGCATTGCTATATATTTTCTTTGTATGTGTGTTTAGTGTGAGGGCCAGTATTCCTATGTTAGTGTATTCATTTAGCTTTGGTTAGGCAGGGAACTCTTCAGCATGGTAGGGACAGTGAGGCATTTTAAAATATTATTTTAAAAATAAAATGGCATACCTTGATAAATAATCAAACCCTGATCGGCTTCGCATTACTGACCCTTAACAGGGGTTAGTATTACGAAGCGCTTTGTACAGAATTGATATTGTACAGAAAGTTCTTAATATTTGATCTTTATGGGTATGCGAACACTACCACAACCTTTTCTTGGGTATCAATACAGATTTTTATTGATGTACACACGTGGTTGTATTTGATTGATATTAAATTTCACAGTGGTTGATGTGTTCATACATTGCCCAGCAGCTATGATCCAATACTTTTTCTTTCCGCATTGTCTAGTTTAAAAGTGGATGTTTCTTTCTAGGATATTCTGTAGACACTGGAGGCCTGAGTCAAAGAACGTTTTCCTATGACAATGCCCCATTAAACACTTCCATGAATCATGCCCTGGGTGTTTTGGCCCTTTTTATCAAGACTCACCGAACCCCACCGATCCTCTTTTAGTTGTTAAACTGGTCCTTCATCACGACATAGTTACTTAAAAACCTGCGAAATACCAATCGCTTGACTACCTGTTAATCTCCTCTTTGAATTCTAAATCTTGTTTAATTACACAGGGACGTTGGGAGATTTCTTTTTTCCGTAATATTTCTCCAGAATTTCACAGACTTTTTCATGATGTGACGTCAGAACACATAGTCATAGGACAGGTCCTTGTTTCTTATTATTCCCAGTTCCTGGTGATCAAATACCTTTTCTTTTTTTGTGCTGTAGCTTCACACTTTCATGGAGTTACGTATGATGTAATCTCAGGACACCTGACTTCATATGATGGATCCTTTACGCTCAGGTTAATCTGTGTGCGCCTAGTATTCTTATTTCTTGTCTTCTTAGTTTAATTCTTGATTCATTGAATTTGGTGTGGTGGACATTTTCCTAGCACTGTACTCGTCCACGAGATGCTCTCTACCCAGTGTTCGCATCATTTACAGCATCTAAAATAATTACCTGCTTTGCTGATTATCTAATGCATATTTAAACCTCTAGTTAATGTATATATTTGTAGCATAGCGTGTTGTGTGATACTGCTACCTGTTATATTCATTTTTCAGTGTGTGCAGAAGGCCTATGATAAATTGTGTTTTTATTCTTTACTGTATTAATTGAATTATTGTGTGCCATTCTTTGTGGGTCCATTGAGAGCCACTGACTGCTCTCACACCGTCCTGAGAATAAGCCTCGACTGCTCTCCATTGCTACCTTGACTGGGTTTTGGCTAACCTCTGAGTTCCCTGTTAACTATAACTAGGGTGGCATCATAGGGTCCATCAGGCCAGACTCTACAAATTAATCTCGACAACAATCCAATCTTAACCACATGATTCTCCCCATAATGGCATCTAGGAATATCTCCTGTGGAGCAACTTTATAAGTGAGAGGCCTTCTTACCAGAGCAAGCTTTAATAAAGTACCGTTAAGGGCTGTGGGATCTGTGTGGTCTAATCATGTTAATTCAAGCTGCCCCCTTTGTGAGGACATTAGTGAAGACTTCCTGTACTTTCTTTTCGAATGGATTGTGTACTCAAACGTATTCCACATCTTTGACATATAATGTCCACGATGTGGAATACGTTGGAGGAACATCCAGTTGAAAGAACGTTACCAGTTGTAAGTAACGTGTTCTTCTTTTGCCCATTTTACACTCTGGCTAGAAAACGCACCTTTTGATCCGATTACCAGCGAGTCCAAAATTCGGCAATTCTGTTCAGCATTCTGATATTTACTAATGGCCGAGACCCCTCAAGACAGAGGGGATGTATTGTCCTACATAAGACGAGCCTTCTAGCTCAGGAACAATATAGTAAAATCATGCAAGGACAAACCAATGTTTAACCTTGTAGTTGTATCTAACGAGAGAAGTATTAAAATTAACCAACATATTTTGAGCCTTTAAGAACCTATATTATGAAATGTAAATTCATGGTAATAATTTTCTTGATGCTTTTAGCATTTTATCATTTAATTTTAGATGTTGATTGATAATGCATTTATGATATTTTTGTGTCACAATAAAGTGATGTTGATGAATTATTTCCTGCAAAAGTAAACCTATTAGTTAAACAGTGATGGCCACAGTAAGCAAAATTGCCTGCCTCCTCCATATTTGGTCCCTGATTAAGAAAAGCAAATTTATAAGCAACATAAAACATGGCCTTCTGAGAGTATAGTAGGACCTTGAAATAGGTGAGAAGGTTAGCAGCACTGTGCTGGGAAGCAAGAGATGGTTACAAATCGGATCAATATAAAAGCTATTAGAACGACTTGGGGGAATTAAGTAGGTCAAAAACTAGGTATAGGATGAGTAGCTGTGCTACTGAAGTGACAGTAAACCACTTAAAGAAGCTTATGTTCTGATATTGTCAGATGACCCCCATGTACCCAGGGACACCATATCCCAGTTGTGGACTTTGATGGCTCTGTTCTTTGCGGTCTGTGAGTGGTAATCTTGGTTTACTTCAGTTGTATAGAATGGATTGAAGTAAAACCAAAGGACAATGCCTTCTCCTGGAATTGGTTTCGTCAAGGCATTGGGTAAACCGAACTGTGCCCAGGAGCTCTGCCTGCATGGTACTGCTATAGCTACTAACACCACTGAGTAGATGGCACAAGCGTGTCAGTGGCAGTAGGATGCCTTAATACATTGGCTTGGTTTGAAATGACAACTGGGGCAAATCACTTAAAGAAGTTGTGGTACTTTATGGCACACTAGTGTACACATTCTTGGTAATCTATGCTCTTTTTTTTTTTAAACATTGCTGTACTCATTTGTGGTACAAGATGTTTTGACACTTTGGATTATTATTATTTGGTTTGTGCTTTGTGGTAGAAAGCATAGATTGTTTTGCGGTGTCATAATTGTGGTTGTTTTAATTTGTAGTCCTTATTAAGTTTTTTTGTGTTTGAGAAATAGTTATGTTTCTGTTTGTGGAATTAGTCTGGGTTTTTGTGGTAGCTTGTGGGACATGGTCAAGTTGTTTCTGTACATCCGTTGTACTTTCTGGCAATTGGTAGGGTTATATGTGGTGGTTTCAGACAATTGGTTATGTTTTTCTGTTATGTTGGTTTGTGGCAATTGGAAATGTCAGTTTGAGGCAATGTTTTGTTGCGGCAATTAGAATGACCTCATCACACGACCACCCAGCCGCTGAAACAATACATCACATTGCCCGATCACATACAGGCCCTGGCCAAATTAAAGAAGGAAAAAAAGCTGGGCTCTAGCAGGGCAGATTGAAGAACGCTTCAATGGCTGCTCCCTTTTAACATATCTTTGTAATGACTTCCTTACCTTTTATTTAATTTCTACCAATTTGTTTAAATGAAGAAATGGCGCATTATTGGTCAGAATAGTTTTTCTTTTGTGGTTTGGTAAAGCACCAACTCACTTGAGTACTGTGACGAATAGAGGGAATTGGTCCCTTCTCCCCAAGTGGGAGCCCATTCCTGTGAAGCTAGGGAGGTGAACCCGCTCCGCAATACCCTCTCTAGGGGTAGAGGCAAGTGGGACCCCACCGGGAGAGACTACCCCGTTAGGGTACAAGTCCTCCCGTGCCCGTGAGAAGCTCCCCACAGTGCACACGATATGGCATACATGAGATTTTCTCTCTCTCTCTCGCTCTCTTTCTCTCCCTCTCTTTCTCTACCTCTCCCTCTCCCCCTCCCCTTATATCCCCCTACCCCTTTTCCCCTCTGCCCCCTACCCCTCTCCCCATCTCCTCCTTTCCCCCTCTGCCCCTCTATCCCTCCCTGATAGAGAAAGAAAGAAAGAAAGAAAGAAAGAAAGAAAGAAAGAAAGAAAGAAAGAAAGAAAGAAAGAAAGAAAGAAAGAAAGAAAGAAAGAAAGAAAGAAAGACTGTGTCACCTGCAGGAACCGGAGAGCCCCCGAGTTTCAAACTCGTTCCAGCATATCCAGCGGAACGATAAAGCTGCAGTGTGGCGACGAGAGAATCCAGCAGAAAATAGATGGTGGCGGGACCACTGGGAAACATATGTGGTGAACCACTGGTCCAAATCACAATGGTCTTGGCTGAGTTAAGAGGTAACCTGAAGGAGCCCGGTCCCACATTCGAAGACCGGAAGCACTGAAGTGAACCGAGAAACCAAGAGAAGAGGAGTGACCACGAGAAGCCATATGCCAAAGAAGGAAAGGCACCAGTGTTCGACAGCAGGCAAGAAGGATCCTGAAGAAGACGTTGTCCTTTGAAGGAGAAGGTAACCAGCAGTATGGGAGTTGTGGTGGCCTCGAAGAGGGATGGATATATTATAGATCCAACTCATCTCAGTCATAATCTGGAAACAATTCATCTTGAAACAAGTAAAGAGAAAGAGTGAGCGCCTAAGTGGGGAAACTATTGAGAAGTTTACTACTGAGAGAGAAGATCTAGTGATTGCATTCACTTTAGATTATTTCCCTTTTTCCCAGGGTATGACAAAGTGTGATAGCTTGAAAGCACAAACCATACCATGGGAAAAGGGGAAAAGACCCTAACGTGAATTCAAAGTGTGACCTATTGAGTGTGCAAGATATTAAAAAGCTGAAGGAAGAGAGAAAAGCCAGTGACACAATAATACCTTGGGAAAAGGCGCAACAGTGCCACAGATGCAAGATTGGACAGGCCAAACTGAACAGAACTATAATGAAGGAAAGGGGATAACCCCAAGCCAGGAATATATACCCAATAGTATGTTGATAACTACAGTCAAGAAAGTGAAACGTGTAATAAACCTACAAAGGAGATCCCAAAAGGGAGAGGAAAGTTCCCAAGCCCGTTGGAAGAGTTACAGAGACTGATCAAAAAAGTAACGAGAACATATTTAAGAATCCTACACTAGTTAACAGACTGATACTAAAAGTATCCAAAGAAGAAGGGAGTTGTTCTCTGACAAGCTTGTTAGTTATGTAGGGAATTCCCATAGTGATGGGGAAAGTCAGGCATTACAATTCTTACTTTAATAAATCATCCTGACAATGTCACCTAAGAGTCCATGTCTTCCTTCTGACGCACCACAGTAATTATTCAATGCACAAGGTACGGGAAATCAAATTGCAGAGAAAAGAATCACCTATTGGAAGCAGTGGCTGTGTGAGGTAATGGGCCTCAGAAGTAATTTGGAAAATATTATGCAACCAATGTATATATCATTATAGTCCCCAGGGGCGATGCAACAAATAGATTGGCAGCAAGTCTGGGTTTGTTTAAACATGAAGGGTGCCTTTGTACTCGCAAGGTTGCACAGAGGAAAATTGCATTGCCGATAGTCTTGATAAATCCGATAGGTCATGCTGGAATGACTATGGATTAAGGGGGGGGGAGCCTACAGGCAACTTATGGTTTAGACTGGCCTAGGTTTTAACAAGAATGGGAGGGGACCAGTCAAATAATGTGAGATCTGCCTCTCCAGGCTTTGTAAATGATAAATAGCAGGAAATGAAGGCAAGAAACTTCACAGAAGTGGTAAGTTGCATTCGAAAAGTGTTATGGGTTTAAAGTAGCGTGTGGGGAGTGGTCCAGGTGCACCACCCTGCTGTCCTAGTGTGGAAGGGACACAACAAAACTTGAACACCATGGCCTTCAGGTCAAGGTATCAGTTGGGCACAAAGACCACTGGTGCTTTGTGATCAGCGGGCATTCACATACTTATTAGGCTTTAGGAGCGCTGTTTCACAAACTAGTTTAGGTAATATTTAAATTCCTTTGACGATGGATTCTGTTAAAGGGGGATGCTGTTTCTGTGAGTTGCTACAGGAATGGGAATTGATTTGCCCAATTTGTTTCTGTTTTAATGGGTCACAAAATAATTTTGGATGCTGGATTGCTATATTGTTTGAGGTACATACTTGGTTAAATCGTGGTTCAGGTAGCACTTTCTTTCTTTGTTTTAGAAACTTAGGCCGGGTGTCTTACGTCTGCTGTAATTGATAATTTTTTTAAAATATATTTTTATTGCCATTTTGTCAAACATAGTAAATATAGCAACAAGAAATATCAAGAGTCAATTGGGCATATCGTGTTACCATATGTTAACCAAATGAGAAAAGGAAACGAAAAAAAAAGCCCACCCAATTATGCTACTGTAGTACAGGTTCTCCCCACCACCCCTTGTATTGTCTCATGCTCAGGTATAGGTGCAAGTCTCTGGATCTACATTGTTCATTTGGCAAAGTTAGAAAAGGACCTCACGCATCCATTATCTGGGGTTCATGGGGGGTTTGTTATCTGAGGGGTATAATGCAGAGTTAACCAAGCACTTCCATGCCTCGAAGAGTGTGCCCACTTCACCACCATGTACATCTATAGCTTGTCCCCAAGCCACCGTCTCCGCCGCACTGCAGCGCTGCATTTCCCTAAGCCACACCTCAAACCTCGGCCCTTACTCGACTTCCACATCATAGCAATACATCTTTTGCCCAAAATGCAGGCTAAATGCATAAATCTGACGGTGTTGGTTTACCAACTGTAGGATACATCCTCTGAATGCGTTCTTGTGGGGTCCATTGGTACCTAGTGATAACACTGGTGAGTTTGTTCACGTTCCAAAGCCCCTGCACATTCACGCACTCCAAAAACATATGCATCATGTGAGTATCTGCTCTACCACACCTGGGGCAGTTAAATGTTGCATTTTTGTTGAATTTGGCGATCCTGGCTGGAGTTAAATGCGTGAGACATTCTCTCCGTGGCTAAGTACCCATTGCCATTGTTTGTCTGTGAAGGCTGTACCCAGGTCTGTCTCCCATCTAGTTTTAAGTTGTGGATGTTCCGTGAGCGTGCCTTCAATAAAGACTTTGTACAACCGAGACACAGGTCTCCAGCCACTTTGCAAATCGTACATAAGCGACAGGAGTGCATTTGGTTGTGGCTCTGTCGGCCATTCTGGCCAGGTTTGCTTTGTGAATTTAATAATCCACATATATATCAGGAATTGCCCCCCAGGTAGCCCCTCCTTTTCCATAAGGTCTGAAAATTCCCTACATCATACCAGTCCTTTTTAGAGAAGGGTTCAACGATCTTCTTCTTGGCACCTTTCTTGCATCCTCGGTAGGTACCGTTTTCGTACATGTTCCCCCCCCCCCATGTTGCAATGCCCACCTCCTCCCAGTGCCTCATAATCATGGTTTCACCAGGGTCGCTTTTGTCACCGATCAATATGGGTCTATGCGGTGAGTAGGGGCATGGACCCTTCAAGATTTTCCATGTCCTCTGCCAGATTTTTCTACCCACTGATAACAACAAGAGTTGGGCGCATAGGGTGCTGGGCAGGTGCCAGAGTATTTCCCGCAACCACACTGGATCAATCAAGGTCCCTAGGAGGGTGTGCTCCATGTTCTGGTCGTATGCCAGCACATGGTTTGCTGATTTGTAGTTGGATGTATAGTATGTAGTCAAAATCACCTCCATGTCCTTGGCCTTTTCAGAAAGAGGTAGTGCTTGGTCCATAAGAGGGCCAGATGAAATGTAGCATAGTAGTGGCAGTCCAAACATGATTTCGGCTTAGCCATGTTAAGGCACAGATGATTGTCCATCAACTGGGCCTGGTTTTTTTGTTTTTGTTTTTGTAATAGACGATCAGTGATGGTGGTTTCCATTCTGTAGCTCAAGATTAAGGAGGGCCTGTGAATTATCCCCAAATAACTGGAAATAAAGGTTCTAAGGGTTCATTGTATCAGCCGATGGTTTTACTTGGATGTTGAATTGCCAAGGTGAGATAGGAGCTGGGGACCCCCTCTTGGGATTCAGTAAATAGGTGGATGGGGGTTGAAATTCCCAACCTTAACCAGAGAGTAGTCGTCTCATACATGTGCAGTTCCGTCAATACCCTTCCACGTTTGGAGTCTTTGTAGAAGAGTTGGGTAGTTAGCCATCTCGTAGGGAGGGATAGGTCCAGAAAAATATGATGGCTTGTGGCATGTTGATGGGAAGAGATTGAATTTCCTCTTTTATGAAGGGAAGTCTAGGAAAGGATTCGTCCCACTCATAAGGCAGATACCTTGGTTTTCCAAATCCCTGTCCATTTTCTACATTACCAATGCTCTGGTTATGAAGCTCATACAAGCGTTTGAAAGATTAAACCCAGAACTAAAGAGATGCAGTGACGGGATCACGCCCTGTGATACTGATCAGCAATGTAAGAAAGCCAGACGATTGCAGAATTGGTGATGCCCAGTCTCTGCATAGTTAATAGGAGTGTATTATGCTCAGTTGTAATAAAGTCAACAAGTAAAATAAATAGGGATAAAGGAGATGGTTTGGATGGGTAGAAGGCATGAGTTTGGATTTGTGGGTATGAGGGGGGGGCTGTGTGATGGTGGAGGGCAGTATAAGGAAAGCATGCTATCAACAGTAAGACAGACTCAAGTGACCACAGTTCTAGGGTGTTTATTGAACTTCCATTGGGTTTGAAAAATGCCTAGCTAATCCTTAATCTAAAGATGGGAGCAAGAAAGCATGTGTCTGGATATACAAGCCGTAGACTTCCCTTCCCCATGTTTTTAGCACGGGACAAGGCGGCAGTCTCTGGCTTCACTAGCACGAGGGTGCAGTTCAAAACTTGAACACCATGGCCTTCTGTGCCAAAGTCTCTCTGCCATTCAAAGTCTCTTCTTTCAGATGGCCAGATGCCACAAACAGCAAAGTTCCTTTCCTTTTGTATTTAAGATATACACCATTTTCTTAGGTGTTTTACTATCCATCTCGGATCCCCCTCCGCCGGGCTCAGATCCACTTGAATCAGTCTCCCTCTGGCCGGCTCAAATAAATAACACACGCTTGCTTTAACCCAAAGCTTTCTATTGATCTCCTTCAGCCGGGCTCGGACCAACTTTATTACTTTGCCATAAACTTTCTTTATTAACTCAGACTTTTGACTGTGTGCAGGATTTAGCTAGACCCGTCGCAGGACCACTTTGATTCACAATCCTTTGCGACTCTTCCACTTTTGTTAACTCTCAGCTGGATACATTACAGGTGCCGGATCACTCTGTCAACGGTATTGTATCTTGGTTTCAAATTTCAATCACTCATCTGCCGTTCAACTTCACTTGAGTTGGTTATCACCTGCATTTCCATGTTCATTTCAGCGCTCGCCATACAATGTTGCTGCTTTCAATCTTGGCTTCAACACGGTCCTTCATTGGTCTCCCCAACTCACCGACTGTTGATTTCACTGACGCTGCTTTGTTGGAGCTAAGGACGGGACCACAGCAGCTGGAGATTCTAGACGCGGGAGAGCCCCGGTTCCTCTGACACACAATACAGAATTCTCCAGCTGGGTTTCCTGGTTTTATGTTTTCTATTCTCGCGGTTTCATGAAAGTAACGGTTCCTTGTCAAAAAGGTCAAGGGAACTTCCCTCCTTGCATTCCCCTTCTGTTTCAGCGTCTTTCTCCTCATTGTTAAACTGCCATCTTGGAACTGATGTTTCCTCGTGTGTTTTGCCTCCCTCAGAGTGTGCTCTCGTGCTCCGCCTTTTATCTGTGTCGGGAAGTGTAATGGAAGTCAGGGGTGTGTGTGTGTGTGTGTGTGTGTGATAGTCTGTAATTGCCTTACCTTGCCTGACCATTGTATTGGGACACGTCTGTAATACGGCTCGGGTGTTGTCCGTTTTCTCCCATAGCGGGCTGTCCGTGAGAAAGGATTTGTTGTAAAAGGGGGGTGGTTGAGTTCCTAAATATCCTACCTGATAGGATGGGGTAAAGGTGTTACAGGGAAGGGGAATCCGCGTCTCACCATCCAGTGTCCCACTCCCCGAAGACCCCTCACCCAGGTGATCCTCTCGCACTGGTGCACCCCGAGGAACTGGATCCAAAAGCGATGGCTGGGTCTTTGCCACCTAGATGACAGATCCACGGAGACTAGCGGGTGAGACAGCTTCTGGTTTCTCACAGCAGCGATTCACTTTCCAGCAGATGGCATTTTAATATAATGACATTGTTTTAAAAGAGGCACGGAACTACCTTTCGAAAAGGTAGTAGAACCATTCCTAGAAGTGTGAAGATTACTAAGGTTGAAGGGGTGCAAGTGTTTTTGGCTCTTAATTGTAGAGTTTAAGGGACATCTATATACAGCTAGGAGTGGTTGATTGGTACACTCGAAGGGTGACAAGGTGGTTGGTGATGAGGATTTTTGAGTAATGAAGCAAGTAGTGTTTTTATCATTTAGGTTTGGCAAAATCGTGATTAGAGACTGCATGAAGTAAAGGTGAGCATAGGAAGACACATGGCATTTGCGAGTTGTGGGGGCTGTTTCGAGGAACGAAATGCATGACGAAGTTGGATTTCGAATGGGTCCAGCAAATACCCTGTATGTAAGAGGTTTAACAAGTGATCAGATTCTGACATTTTACTTTCCCAGTTTGTGCATCTTTGTCTTTTAGCAGGTTTGGTATGTATTTTTCTATTAAAAAAAACGTAAATCAAACCTGTAACGTTACATAAAAGCACCCATAACCCAAACGATTAATTTAAAATATCACTTCTATGCAATTAATCATTATGTCAAAACCTCCAATATCTTATAACTTGTAAACTCATTGCAAGACCACAAGAATTCAGAATTTAAAAATTATATATCATTTACATATTGTGAAAAATAAGCAAGTAGATTTAGTTTGTAAACTCACACAAGACATAAGCAAATGTTTCATTCTCCAGTGATTTACATACTCTCCATACTCTGATCAACGGAAACCTTAATCTTTGGGTCAAGAACTTTCAGAATGCCCAGTTGATTTATTCTAAAAAGCATGAATACAATTCTTTATTAATTGCTGGGGACCTTTTGATGTAAGGCTGTATTACAGCATAAAATGGAAGAGACTTTGCATACTCTACAGCCAACGACCTAGAGACTAGGCCGATTGAATTTCTAACCCATTCTTGTGATACAGCTCTGTTAACGGTGCCTAGAAGTACAGATTTCCCTAGGACCTCAGGAATTTCCAGCCCAATCATCTGCAAAACTCTGTTTACTTTGACAAATTTGTTTCGAAAGAATTAACATTTATTTATTTATTTATATTTATATAGCACGCAGACAGCCCAGGGGCATTGTGGCGCTGTTACTTGCAGGAACTTAGTTACAGGGGGTACAGGATTGGTAGCAGTAGTTGGCACATTATGATTGCTACAAACAGATTAGTCATTACAGCTCATTAATCTTTGGTTATTACATTACAGACAGTTTATTGGCAAACATGGTGCTGCGAGAGACCTTATGTGAAGAGGATGGTTTTCATAGCTTTCCGGAAGGCAATGAGGGAGGGCTCACCTCAGATTGTGGGAGGTAGGGCATTCCCGCTTTCTGTGCTCCAATGGGTGTGATCTTTTGAAAAGACAACGCAGGACGCCAAAGTAACCCCTCAATAGGTGAGAGCCAATGTTCCTTTCTCCCTACTTGGCTCTCTATGCCATACAAAATAGATTTGGCTAGTTTACCATTAGACTAGTAGGTGTGTGTTGCGGGTAATTGGATTGTGAGTGAGTTTTAAAGCGGATGAAGATGCTTGAATGGTTGGCTGTGTGAAAGGCCATTTTCAGTAAGATGGAAAGGGAGGAAAGATGTATGGAGAGATGGGAGCAATTTGTGAGCCCAATCTAGGGTGGTGGGATACATTTGGTTATGGATTTATGGCTTCATAAGGAATTAATGAAGTTTCTAGCACCTCAATGTAGAGAACAGAAGGCATGTGGAAATAGTTACTGAGCAAATTGGGGGGAATTGTATTGTTTGAGTAGAATTACGTTCAGGGTATTTCTGCAGGAATGGGCGTGCTGTCTCTACATGTGTGCATCAGTGTCAATGTTAAAGATCTCAAAGCAAAGGACATAAAATGTAATGTTCGTATCAAAGTTGATCTCCTCAAAGAACACAGACTAAAACAGAAGGTGGTACAGTATACTAGGCTCCTCCATCAGGCAAATTGTGTACTGTGGCGAACTAAAAGGAGGACTCTAGACTACAGTATGCCATGTTGACTCGATGCTTTATTGAAATAAAAAGGAAAAGCCTATTGGTTTCTCTTTCACTCTTTCTTATTTTTGCCCTGTGACAGGCTCTCTTTATCTCACTCTTGGTAAGGAGTCTGTCCATTCACTTTAATCAGGCTTCCAGAACATGTGTGGCTTTCCCAGGTCGAATGTTAGTGTATTGGTTCTGCTGGGCTCTCCGGAGCCCCCAACCCTCTAAAAGTCTTTATTCGACTTGACTTGAGTAGGGCGGCTGTCCACTAGGGTTTATCAGGCTCCCATAACCTTTGTGGCTCTCCAAGTCTCGAATGTCTCTGTTCGCCCCTCTCAACAGCGTTGCCTCCTTGGGAATGTTTGCTTCCCTTCCGCTGCTTGGAAGCAAATACCCTTCTTGTGCAGAGCTCCGACTTCCGGGCTCTCCACAGCAGTCTGGTCTCGACATCCGTTAACATGCTCCAGGGCCACCACGGCTTCTGTGTGGTCATGCCACCAGGCAGGATGGTTTCTTTACAGTCTCTCTCTCTTCTGACCTTGGCTTCTCTGTCACTCCAGAAGCCAGCCTTCTGATGAGCATTTTGAGCACTCTCCATGCTATTGCTGGCTCTGTGGTGTAGTGCGTCTCCACCCCCTCCAGGATCTGTCTGTCTGTCTCTCTGTCTCTCTCTGGTCTGTGTCTGTCTGTGTCTGTCTCTCTCTCTCTCTCCCTGTCTCTCTCTCTCCCTGTCTGTCTATCTCTCTCTCTCTTTCTCACTCTCTCCCTCTCTCTCTCCATCTCTTTGTCTCTGTCTCTCTTTCCCGCCTGTACCAAGAGGGGCATTACTTGCCCAGACCCCTAGGGAGGGTCTTGCTGAACGGTTTCACATACCTAGCCCAAAGGGAGTTACTACTCTCTGGGAGCAGGGATGAATTGTCCAGATTCATTACAGTACTTAAAGTGAAATTACATTGTATTATCTGTATGGTATTGTAGTTGTTGACGTACTAGGAAGAGCCCCAACATTCATGCTGCTGCAGCTAAAATTCAGGATTCTTTTAAGCAAAGTGTTTTTCGCAATACAAAGCGACTTGAATCTGATTTTGCAGAGAGCTGTCCACTCACATTTTCCAGTACACAGGTGGATTGACTTAAAAAAATTGGAAGTTCTTAGTATCCCATTAGCAGTAAGCTATCAATATGACAGTCTTTTCCTTCTTGCAGCACTACTATTATTGTTCGGATTCCAGAGCCTATTAAAGTGTAACAAGCTGTTCTTATAAATATTGATAGGCATATTGTCATCCTTCAATGCCCCTTCATTCCATTTTCTTACTGATTTGGTTAATTGTCCATTCTCAGATTATTGTAATGTCGACCTACATGAGGGTGCAGAACATTTCACTGATTGGTATCTATGTTTAAGAAACTTGAATTTAGAGGCCTATGCAACTCTAATTTGCAATGAGTAATTTTCTCGATTTTGTTGAAAAGATGCTACCGTTTTCCCCTTGTTTAAGAGCACTGCTGTTTAGAGGTCCATAAAAAACATAGACCTTGTAAAGAGTGGATCTTTTTTCTAACTAATATGTTAGTCTTCTGAATTTCCCTATCTGACATATGGTTCTAGTCTAAGCTTGTTCGTCTGTGGCGGTAAAACATGAGATGTACAGGTGTACATTTTCTGCTTAACAGACTACTTTAGTATTGTTCCATAAACATCCTAAGTAAGAGACTATGCATTCTACAAATATTAGGAAACACATTTGTGTATGTACATATTTTAATGGGTATCTATGCAGTGGCATATTTTATAGTTTTACGCTGGCTCACACCTTGTAGAACATAACTTTTAAGATCCTTGAAGAGAGCTTGCATAAAAATGGATAGCTTGAATGTACTTTCATAGCAAATTGTAAAGTTTTCCTTGCGATACATTCTAGAAAAACAAAAGATTAATAACTTGGGGGTGCACGCATCTCTGAGTGGTTCAGGTTGGGAATGAGCTTAATATTCAATATATGCATGCTGTGGCAAGTGTAAGATAATATTTAGAAATTGATATGTGATTGTGTTCCCCCATGTCTTAACTACGTAAGGCATTAGATCCAGCTATCCATATGTTGGTGCTGTCATCAATGTTCTTTGAAATGGTTTATTATTGTCTTCCAGCAATCGCTGCAAGGTCATCTGCAGCAGGTTCCTGCAGTCCAGCCAGTTTGTGCCCTGCCGCCAACCTCTCATCCATTAACCCAGTATCCGACTCCACATCACGGAGCAGCGCCCCAAGTGGCACCTCTGCAGATTTCTAGTGTGTCACTGCAGCAGCTTCCGCAAGGCAATGTCGGTCAGGTAAGGAGTTGGCAAAAGCAAAATCTAGTGGTCGCTCATTCCTGGACAGTCTTTCCAAGTTTATTTCCTACATTCGTAATCAGTAGCTGGGTTGTACTGAAGTGTTCTGATATTTCATTGCCCTGAGGAGATTTGCAGGTCCGGTGATAGTACCTGAGCCTGAAGGACGACCACTCCTATTGGAGTTGGTGAGTAGTAAATGCTTTCATACGCTATACTATTGGCTGAGGTCTCTCAGGCGCTACTGATTCCTGTGAGATTGGATGTGTAAATCTAAATCAAAATGGCCTTTTCAAATATAGCATTTAACTAAAGCTATTCATTGTTGTCATTCCTTTGTTGTGCTTCCTCACACACCCTTTTTTATTGCTACATTTTGAAAATGAACAGCCGTCAACTTCTAGATTTCAGGAACTTGACTGTCGCCCCTAAACCCCCATCAAGTTTGAACATAACCTTGTAGTTTGCAGTGAATTCCCATGTATCCTAGTTCTCATTTTTCTTAGAGGTTTCCTTTTTTTTTAGTGATGAACCTGAGCCGAAAGGTACCGTATACCCACAAGACCAAGTGTTCTTTATGGATACTCCTCATTAAATAGCTTAATATTCAAGTAATGGGAATCTGATCCTTCATATTTTTTCATTTAGTTCAAAACAAACTCATGTCCATGTATGCGTATGGGAAAATGGGCCACCAGCGATTTTGATTTAAGCAGAGGAGCTCTGATCCGGCACATCGATGCAATTTCAAATTCTAAACTAGTTACACTTTTGTATACGAATATCAATTGTTTGCTAATCAAAATTGCAAGCAACTCTGGAAGATGATCTGTGAAACCTGTAAGAGGATTGTCCAAATATATCCATGAGCACACCTACGCCTACTGTCTTTCTCACATCTACCATCCTTCTATAACCATTCTCATGAGAAGATCAAATTGCAACAACACATTTTGTTTTGGTGTGTCTATACCTTTAAAGAGACCTAGACACATGCTCGCTTTTTCTTTTTAACATTGAACCACAGGTTGAACATTATTTTGCTTGTAATGTTTTCAGTTTTTCTTTCTAGTTGTACATCTATATCCCATGCACTATTTTGTTTAATGGCATCTGCAAAAGGAGACGTGTGCGTGTTTTGTTGGTCCTTCTGGGCATCGGGTGTCTGGTGATATTGTTGAGCCTAAATCCCAAACGACCAACAAACGAGGCTGCAGGTGGACTCTGACAAAGGGACACATGTGAAAAGGCAAAGACCCAGCCAACCCATAAGAATAAACTGGTATGCGGGTAATAAAACAAAGCTTGAATCTGGATTGTACGATTTTCAAAATTGTTTCAGCCTAGGAACTACCTTTGCTCTAAATCACCATTGGGTCCTCTAGGTTAAAGCTAAGGTGTTGAAGGCGGCAGGCCATTTTGCAATGAGGTCTGACACGGTTTCTCAATTCTCCCATTGGAAAGCGGACCTTAGACATCCTTTTCATGAAGCAAAGCAAGCAAAGAAAGTCTTGTTCAAAATGCATTATCTTTAGCTACATCTGTAGGCTGTTTCTGCTGAAGTCACTATGGTTGAATGTACTAGTTGCCTTGCAAAATTCTATTGATTCTGCAACGTGTCAATTATCATGCACAATCAAGTGAAATGTTGGTGAGTTTTGCACTGAGGAAACGAATTACTAGATGTAAGGCCTTGGTCAAATGCTGTTAAATATACTACCAGAGTTGGCTTTGTGCAAAGATCTGGTTGGCTCCATAATGAATGCTTGAAGTATCTTGAGCAACGATTAGTGCTAACTGGCACATAATTTGACTCAGACGCAAAGAAGAGCGTGCTTATAGATCAACGACTGGCTGGTTTAGACCCCGATGCCACTGGCTATTAGAACAACACGTGCAGTCACTTGTATTGACTTACATTTAGGTGAGGGG
The DNA here is from genome assembly GCF_040938575.1 of Ambystoma mexicanum. Lineage (NCBI taxonomy): Eukaryota > Metazoa > Chordata > Amphibia > Caudata > Ambystomatidae > Ambystoma > Ambystoma mexicanum. The sequence continues at coordinate 302,577,095 of NC_090923.1, read as the reverse complement.
TCCGTTGAGATTCAATTGAGCGACTGGCACATAATGTGAGATGTTACACATTGGCTTTCAGGTGCTTATGTGGAGTTCATGTGCAAGAGTAAGGAGCTTGCTTTGAAGCTTCCCTGCTGGTTTTGAGAACCGGCGCAGTATAAGACAATTAGTGTTATCACTATACGTGCTGCATGCTTCAAGTGTACCACTTTTCTTCATGTAAACACGGAACATCTGACTGGCACAGGGTGTTGGGACAGGGACTTTAAGGACAGGCGAGGCTGCAGCCCCCGCAACTCAAGTGGAGTCTTGCTAGTGTACAGTCTCCTACATTTAAGGAGAGAAAGTAATAATTGGCTAATGCAGTTCAGTTGTCTAGCTGCTTTAAATGTTGCATCATAGTCGAGCCACTTGTCTCTATCAGATAACAAGTTATTCTCCATTGAATCCGTGGTGTGACTAGTGTCTCTTCCTACAATTTGGGTCAGAGGATTTCTTACTGTAGTTGTAAGGGCTGCGGTGGGGTTTCTTTTATAATAAATGTAAATTGCTGGAGATGGGCCTCAGAGAGGCATAACCTGCTTGTGCATCATGAGAATGGTTTCACGTTGGAATCTAGCAGGAGGTAGCACAGGTTTTCAATAGGCATTTAGGACCACTTTCTCTGGTAAAACTTTAGAGGAGCCTGCCTTCTGTGACAGTTGCATGTGAGCTGCTGGGGAAGGGGTTGCAAGAGGCTCTAGGGGATGAGGACTAAAACTCCTGCTCTGCAGCACTGCCGACACAGTAGGTGGCACATGTGGGATTCTCTCACTCCCATACTCACCCGGCCCACGTGGAATATTCCACAAATATTCAGCACAGAAAAGACTTTAATGAGTTAAGGATCTGGGTCAAGTTGAGCGGTCTAGAAGCCAGGGCTGCAAGATTAACATGCTGTGGGCAACAGGTGCAAGAGGAGAAAGGAGAGGGTGGATTGAGTGATAGTCTGGAGGAGGTGAAGAAAAGAGGAGCAGGCGGGCACTGAGATTGTGTTGGCAGGTCTGGGTGTTCTTTCCCATAGGAAAGATCAAGGCTGAGAGAGAGAAAAGGGCAACCAACCATTTTCGAGGACTCGGCACTAGAATCAAGACAAAAGATTAAATAACCTTGAGAGTCAGAGAAAATGGGAAGAGCGGTAAGGGACTGAATTGACAGTGGACCCTTGCTGTGGCCCTTGTGGTTCTTGGCCCAAACTATGACATTGGTATGGTATTGTTTATTTATTAAGCGCATAGACACAGGCAAGGGTTTTACAGTGCTCAAAGAGGGTGGGAGCATGGGGAGAAAACAATCGCTCAGAACCCTTGAAATTATGAGGCGATAATGGTCTGCTCAGGAAGAGTAAGTGCATAGAATACATTTATCAGTTTGAGATACTGCAAATAGGCCTGACAGCGATTCTGCAGATTGTACCAGTGCAATTGAGGGGCAGCGCCACACTCCTCGTTTTTCAGGGAGGACACACAACTGCTTTTTATTATACACTGCAAACCACACAACAATTAACAACAACACTGCACGCCCACAGCCCCTTTAATGTCAACCACCCGGATCCCCTCATTCCGGTTGACCAAACAAATGTCCCAGCACATATTCGCTGAGGTAAGTGGGTTTCCCTCGCCCAGCCGTCTGGGGGGTACCTCCCGCTTACCTCCGGCACGGGAAGTCCTTCTGCAGATGTCCCCCAGACCGGGGATTCCGGTGGGCTGGATAGGGCTCCTCCGTCCTCGGGCACCTCCTTCAAGTCAGGCTCCAGCGGTGGCTCAGTCCTGGGGTCACCTATTTTCTTAAAGAAGCTGACATTCCGGGTGACAGCAGATCTTCCGTCTGAGGCAGTCACCATGGACCCTTTTACAGCCACCACGTCCAACGGCTCTGGCTCATAGGGGAGCGAGAGCTTGCCATGGGGGTGTCGGTTACGGATGAGGATTTCATCCCCCGGCTCGAGCCGCTGGGGCCATAGACACACGTTCTCCTGTTCAATCCTCACCCGCCGGTCTGCCTCCACCTGTTGGTTGTCAATCACTCCCAGTTCTTTTTCCCCGATTTCGGGTAGCAGACCCCGGGGGCATCGCTTGAACAGAGCCTCAGCCGGAGCCACCCCCCGTGGAGGGGTGGTGCGGTACACCCGCAGGAATTGGTATAGGGCTCATTGGAGTGACTGCCCTTGTCCCTGAGCGATCCTGAAGGTCTTATTGAGTGTCCGCATCAGTCTCTCAGCGTCTCAGTTTGCTCGGGGCCACAACGGGGACACCTTCCGGTGCTGCACCCCGCAGCTCTCCATCAGCTCGGAGAACCGCTCGCTCTGTTATCCGAGCACATGATGTGTGGGAAACCATGGGCCGCAAACACCTTCTCCACGGCCACAACCACGTGCTCGAAGGCCACCGCCTCGACAAACTCCACCTCCGGATATTGTGAATATTCGTCGACTAGTACGATGAAGTGGGTGCCTACGGACGTGGACCCAAAGTCTGCATGGACGACCTCCCACAGCCGCGTGCCTCGGGGCATCAGCTCGATCGCTGGCTCTCGCTTTAGAGGAGAGGCCGCCTGGCACCATACACAGGCCGCCACAAAGTCATCGACCCTCCGCTCAAGCTCCGGGAACCATACCTTCAGCTGCAGCCTCGCCTTGGTCTTGGCGGCTCCCTGATGCCCGTGGTGGGCCAAGGTAATCACCTCCTTTACCTTGGACTGGGGGACCACTATCCGGCCACCTCGGAGCATCAGGCCCTACGCCGAGAATGACAGCTCGTCCTTGACCTTCCATAGTTGTTCAAATCCTGTCTTGGCCTCCTGGGTCCGCCCCGCCAGAGCTTCCAGGATGGACTTCCAGGAGCTGTGCTGCATTGAGTGCTTGAGGATCTGAAAGCACTCGTCCTCGGCCGCCTCCAATTCTGACGGAGGTATCGCATTCGGCGTGGCCACCTCCACCACCATTCGAACGTGCTTGTCGGCCTATTCCTCGCAGGTGCCATACTCTTCTCCCCCACGCACTCCCGGGTGTCTGGAGAGGTAGTCCGCCGCATTGTTGACACCCGGCCGATACACCAGTGTAACTCCATACTCGAGAAGAGCAAGCATCCACCTCTCGATTCTGGCCGGGGGCTTCGAGGATGACCCTGCCAGAATGGGAAGCAGGGGCTTGTGGTCTGTCACCACCGTTACTGGACGCCCCAAGACATAGAGTCAAGAATGTCTGCAACGCCAGAGGACCGCCAGCGCCTCCCGCTCAATCTGGGAGTATCTTTGCTCAGTTTCCGAGAACGCTTTGCTGGCGTAAGCCACGGGCCGGATGTTCCCGTCCCGGTCCACTTGAGTCAATACTGCACCCAGGCCAAATGGACTGGCGTCAACAATGATCTCCGACGCCAGCGCCGGGTTGAAAAACGCCATGGTGCCCTCTGCTGTCAGGGAGCTCTTAATGTCCTCAAAAGCCGATTGCTCCAGTGGGCCCCAGTGCCAGACCGACGACTCCTTTGTCAGTGCCCTGAGTGGTTCAAACCTCGAGGTGAGATTTTGGATGAAGCGCCCACAGTAGGTCACCATCCCCAGGAAGCTTCTTACATCAGACACCGACTCGGGGGGGCTGCGCCTTCTTAATGTCTTGGACCTTCTTCGGATCCGGCGAGACCCACCCCCCACTCCCCTCCTTGAACTCAAACCCGAAGAATTTGATGGAGGGATGCAGGAACTCACATTTGTCCCGATGAAGGGTGAGGCCTAGAGATTGTAGCCGCTCAAAAGTCTTTCCGAGCTTCCTGAGATGGTCCACCTCGGTCTTTGCGAACACCAAAATGTCATTGCTAATGTTCAGGACACCCTCCAGATCTGCGAGGGCGCCTCTAATGATGTTCTGAAAGACTTCTGCCGCCGATGACACCCCGAAGCTCAACCTCTTGTACCGGTATAGTCCACGGTGAGTAGTGAATGTGGTTATGTACCGGGACTCAGGGTGGAGGACCACCTGATGATACCCTGCTCGAAGGTCCAGTTTGGAAAATAACCGAGCCCCTTGCACTTCAGCAAGAATGTCATCGATGGTGGGGGTGAGATGCCGCTCCCTCTTAATGGCCTTGTTGGGCAGCCTCATGTCCACACAGATCCGGACAGATTCGGGTTGTTTGGGCTTCCTAGCCACAACGATTGGGGACACCCAGGGGGTCGGGCCCTCGACCTTCTCGATAATGTCTAGACTCACCAGGTTGTCGAGCTCCTTGTCAACTTGCTCCCTCAGATGAAACGGTACCCTGCGGTGTTTCAATGCAATGGGCTGCACAGAGTCATCGATGTGTAGCCTAAGCGGGGCACCGGTCATCCTTCCAATGCCGTTGAAGAGGGCGGCATACATGTCGAGCAGATCATCGATGTCCTTGAGGTACACCGAGTATGCGAAGCTGACAATTCCGAGAGCCTCAGCGGCGGCACAGCTCAGCAGAGTGTTATTGCTCACCGGGGTCACATAGAACCGGGCTTTGATTCGCGAGCCCCCATGCTCCGCGCTTGCCACAAAGGCACCGTCCAGCGGTATAGGTTCCAGTCCTCCAAACGCGAAAATGCGGGCTCTCGGCGTGACCAGCGCAATCGAAGGGCATCATAGTGCCCCCGGGCCATCACATTGACCGAGGCTCCGGTTTCCACCAGCACCGGGACTGGCGAGTGGTCGACCTCCACCACACACCTCGGTTGCCTCCTGCCCTTCCCCTTCAGGACTTCCACGCTGGAAACAAAGAAAATGTTCTCTTCCTCTTCCTCCTCGGCCCCGTCCCCATGGGTCTCCTCTTCACCCTGGTTCACCTGGGCCACGTTTGGCGGGCGGTTCTGGTGTGGAATCCAAGTCCGAGCCGGGCCTCTCGGCACTATCACGGTCAGGGCTGCCCTGCACACCCTCGAGAAATGGTCAGGCAGGCCGCACCTACCACATGTTCTCCCAGCCGCCGGGCACTCCGTCGGGTGGGGGAGGTCGTAGCCGCACTTCTGGCACGATTCCCCCGCTCTCCCAGCTCTGTCACGGGGTCCCCCACCAGGCCTTCTCACTCCTCTGCCTCCACGCCACACGGCACACGCCTCCTCCGACTTTATCGAGCGGGACCCCGCCTCCATCTTGCTTGCCCGAGCCTCCGCCACCGCATGGCACCAGCCCAGTTCCAGAATGCGGGGCAGAGTGATACCCGGCTCTCTCAGGACCTGCCTCCTGAGCTTGCCGGAGGAGCACGCTTGAATCAGCATTGTGCACATCATGTCCTCTGCATCCCCCCACGCACAGCCCAGGGAGAGGCGGCGCAGGCGGCCATAAAAGGTGTCCAGTGTCTCATCCTCCTTTTGTTTGGCCGATAGCATCACAAATCTTTCATAGTCCACGTTGGCGAGGGGTAGAAAGTGGGCCTGGAATACTGCCTTGGCCGCATCGTAGGTGGCATCCGCTGGAGTGAGCGACTCAAAAATTTCCTGGACCGCAGGCCCCGCGGAGTACAGCATCGTAGCCACCCTGCTGTCGTCGTCCATCACCTGAGCGGCCCTGAAATACATGTCGAGGCGACCAATCCACCTCCTCCACCGGGGCCCCACGCTAGATGGTGGGCCCGACGCATCAAATTCGGGGATGGGCTGCAGGGCCGCCTGGGCTCATGGTGGAGCCATGAAGGGAGGTCCTGGCTGAGCAGCAATCTGTACTGCCGGTGGCCCCTGAGGCCCTGGAGCTAGACCACCTACTTGAACTTGAGGGGGCAGCTCCGGAGCCGCCACTGGTTGTTGCACTGGAAGCGCCGGGGGCTGAACGGCCTGCCGATGAGCTGCCGCCTGACCACTGTCCTGGGGAAGCTGTGCGGCTGCCGCGGCTCCACCGTCCAGATCTTCAATGTCACTCATGGGCTTGAGCGCACAGGCACCCTCACCTTGAGTCCTGAGGGCCGCAACTCAGCCACCCACCACCTCCACATGGATTGGCCACCCCACCCAGGCACAGCACCAGTCCAACCTGGGGGAGAGGTGGTGATATCCTGCCCTCAGCTCACCTGAGGCTGCCTCCAGAACCAAAGAGATCGAAGAGAAGACAGAAGCACACCAACATGAAGATCTCCACTGTAGCAGTCCACCTTGATGATGAAGGGGGCAAAGAGGAAGCCACAGCGTCCTGATGATGAAAGGGATGAAGAAGCACCGTGTCCCCTTGTTGCTGCAAGACTCAAGGGCGTAGGTGGCCCAAAAATTAAGCTGGGAAAATGAAGTGGGCTAAGCAGGCCCAGCCAGATTAGCCCTTCTCCTAGCTTTCACTCGACATAGAAGTCCCAAATCTGGAGTAAAATCCACAAACCAGGCATGGGCGTGCAGATAAATCTGTCTGCAATCAGAATATCCAACAATTAGACCTGGATCACCTTCACCCTCCGAACCGGAGCCTGATGAAGTTCCAAGGCCTCACCGACAAAATGGCCGCCAGCCGCGTGTGCGATCCGCAGCCACGGCGTGAAACGAAATGTCCGATCGTTCCGTTTCAGGGAAAAAATTCGGAATGCTTTCACCGCCGGGCCCGGGCATCCGACATCACTCGTCGCCACTGTTGGGGGGTTTGTCCTTTGCCCCATGCGGTCCCGCAAGACCCCAACCTGGAAAGACCACACATGACACAAGTCTTTACAGTTCGGGCTTCCCGGTCGCTCTACCGCGGCCGGGAACGCCCCGTCTATTTATACTGCACGCGGCGACGTGCAACGTCATGCCGCCGCGTGCGCGTCCCATCACGGAGCAGCGCCACAGAGGTGTGGGGGATAAGCTTCATATGCTTAAGACTCCCTAGGGCACAGGGACATGAGGGGTAGAAGTCCCCATCCCTCCCCAGCATACCTTTGTAGGCTATTTACGGACTAAGTTTTACAATAATCGTATGCACCCTTTTCTAATGGCTGTCTTGGCTTCTGATCATACCTGTGCCCAATCCCCTGCAAAGACAAAGGAGGGACGATTGAACCAGCCTGCTGGAGGAGCATCCATGGGGAGTGTGCAGAGTTTAACTGTGCAAAAGAAAGCAAAGAGGTCTAGCCAGTGGAGGAAAGAGAATGTCAGTGCCGGCTAGACAGAGCAGTGCGCACCCAGATAGTGCAGTAAGAGGCGGCTGCCGCGGGCCAGAGCAGCCCGGCTAAGATGTGATAACGAGGGGGAAGACCCTTGCAAGGCCGATGCCGAGCCCAGCTGCAAGGTCAGGTAAATGACTCCACACTGGCCAACAAGCTACAAGACCGAGGGAGAAGGTGCCTGGAGCCTAACATAGAGCCCAGTTGAAAAGTTGCATAAGTGGCTCTGCACCGACAAAGAAACGGCACAAATGATGGAGAGCCACAGAAAGCTGGTGTAGAGCCCAGCTGAAAAGTCGTGTAAGCGACTCTACGAGGACAGTCAAGCCAACCCGGCTTAATGGCCCACCTGCAAAGCACAGCTTAGAGCAATTGGGTCCAATCTGGCTCCAGTGGAAAGAGTGGCAGAAGAAAGAGGAAGCATGCCCCAGAGGGGTGAGAGAAGAAGAGCACCAGATGGCACAGAAAAAAGAAAAGCTGGAGAGTGGGGTGGGAATTGAGCCAGCCCTGGAGTGGGTAGTGGGAAGAGGAAGAGCCTCTGAAAACATAGTGAAAAATCCCCAGTGTGTGAAAGAGGCAAAAACACCTGGAGTAAGGAGAAGAGCCACCTGGTGTGGAAAGACTGGGATAGCTTCACAAGGTGTGAGGAGGGAGAAAAACTAACATTACAACAATCCCAAATTGGGAAGATGAGAGGGAAAACAAGTACTGGCTTTCTTGAACCCACATCACAGGCAGAGGCCTTTACTAAAAGGGATAGGGTTGGAGTCGGAAGCCAGCTGCCAACCCTGCTTATTAATATTGCCACAAAGTCTTTTTGTTTTGCTGTTTTCTTTTGGGAAACTGAGAAAGTGACTAGGTTAGGGTAGGATTCCGGACAGAACTGTTATTAGATTAGACATCCTAACTAGAAGCCTTTTGACTTTATTTTATAGAATAGGACTGGAGCTTGGAGATTTGGGAAAAGATCATTTTGAACCGGGCAAAAATAAAAGCTTTGTCAGTCCTGATTCTGACCTACCACATTGCACCCGAATACCACTTTCACCAACTCGTACATCATCTTATTCACACTCTGTAATTCTCCTCCATGCTCTGCTGCACTGATATTCCTCCACCTGGTCTCTCGGTCTACTTTCACTTCTCTTGACCTCACCCGAACAACCCATACTCCTTTGTTCCCTGCTTCCCTTTTTGTTATTCCCTCTTCTACCCCCACCCATTGGTGCCCACCTGGGTTCCAAGGTCGATCTGTCTTTCTCTTTCCCCAGGATCGGGGCTTTGAGGTGCATTTTAAGCCCTGTCCCCTTCTCACACTTCTCCGCTGGAGTTTTGTTATGGCGGCACATGACCAAAATGGTCAATTTTGAAGGTTTTCAAGCAGCCTTTTGTGTCTGATTAGTTGGGCTGCATTGCACTGCTCCATTGACTCGGTTTGTCGCTTTAATCGTGGGTGGGTTCTATGTTCCTTCCTCTGCCGCAAGTACCTCTGGGCTCTGCAGTCCTCCAATGGAATAAAGAAAACCCTGCCCAGAACAGGGTACAGTGGGTTTCGGGTGAGCAAATGTGCTACATTCCGTTTGAAGCTGGGAACATGTAGGGGAGATGGGGACGGAGGACCTTCAAACTCCCTTACCCTGCCTATGGGGCAGGACTGGCTCTGGCAAACACCCTGTGTTAGACTTCCTGCACCAGGTTGAGAAGGGTCTCCATCCGCCGTTGACCGGGTCGGGTCCATGACCCTGTGGCAAGTTACATGGAGAAGTGCCCTTTTTTGTTATAGCCACTCCCAGTTAGCCCTGCAAGCCTTACTCCATCCTCTGTTTTGATTTCATAAACCACAGTATCATGAGACATGTTTGGTCTCACATTGTCACTTCATCCATCACATTGCAACACTTCCCATTTGGCTAGGAGGCAGCCATTCACAAATACTTTGCTTGAGTGGAAGATGAGAGATTTTTCCCAAAGTCTCCTCCAACCGTCCTCTAAACCCAAGTTGTTTGTTAATGGAGGAGGGCAGATATTCCCTGATGTTAGCATTCCTTGAGTTCCTTGAACGAGGGGTGTTCCATTTTAAAAGTACTGAGTAGAGGCACGGAAGTACTTCAGTTTTATTTTTTTTAAGAGAAATGGGTTGTTTCAAGAGGTCTGTGTGTTTCTTTCATTGCCACAAAATATATTTTTGGTGGGCTTCCGCTGACTCAAAGTGGACTTTCAACATGGGATTTGGCAGCTGAGACTTTAGGTTTCAGCATTCAACAGTCTTGCCTCTATGCATATGCTTCCCAGTGGGCCTTTTAAATCTCAGATCCAACAGACACCAGTGCAGAGTAACTGTGCTTTACTTCTTGGATTCACCTTCTAAATGGTTGGCTATATTCCTTCTCTCAATGAACTGACTTGTGCAGCTAATCTCCTCGCATTTACTTGTTCGTTGGCTTCACTTTGACCATGGCTGCTTCTTACCAAGATACCTTGTGAATGCTTTGCTGGATTTCAAGCGCTCATTTTCCCGGTTAACTCACTCTTGCACTGCATCCAGCCATGTCCCCATGCTCCCCTTGTTGAGTGAGGCTGTCATTTTTTGTCCTCCCTGCTGAGCTCTTAATTGACCAAAATCTGCTAATCCAAAATTGCTCAATCAGCTTGCTAACAATCTCCATACATCTGCTCCTCCGGTCCCTACTCCATCCCTTTCCACGCTCTGACCAGCTCCTTTGTGCATGTTGGATGGCATTTCTTCCAGGCCACAGTGCTGGGACCTGGTGACGATTTTCATGGCAGGGAATAAAGACTTCCTACATTGTTGTTTTCTATGCATCCTTGCACAATTTGAACACTTCTTGCTCAAAGTCCCAAGAGTCCTCTATTTTCATATAATGCTGAAAATGTGCCACTTTAAGCATGGGTCAAGGAACACCTAAGGGAGGTCCTTTAAGGCTTTTCGTTAGATTTATCCCCTTCAAAGTTGATGGTAGAATCTTTCCCCTTCCTCAATGGAAAAGTAATGGTATTTTACTATGTTGCAGAGTTAAAATTACAAGTACTCCATTTGCACTTCTGAGCAACAAACAGGCCTACGTGCAAGATGGCCATCTCATGTCTACAGTTAAGAAACTACATTAAACGTCTGCCACTGTACAGGTGCAAGTTACTGACCACCCAATGTGCAGCTGCTAGTGTTATAGTAGTCTGTATGTGCATTGCTCAGCTTGCTTAAACGTCCCAGCAAGGGTATATCATTCCAGCGGGTCACCATAGTGGTGTATAGCTGGTCGTATGGCAAGCTGTAGTACACATGCAAATTCATCAAGTCATTTTAAACCCTGTAGGATGAGTTGTTCTACGACACATGAATCATGGCATCTAAAGGCTAGCACCAGCTGGTCTCATGTATTTCCATAAAGTGGAGTACATGGGCAGAGCATGGGATATGCCTGGTCTGTCCAATTATTAATGGTGATACATTGGAACCATTAGACAAAAGGATCCACACCCCTTGGCTCTCCAGATGTTTTGGACAACCTGGACTTTTCAGTGTATTCAGTGCCTAAAGATTATGAGAGTTGGTCCAAAATATCTGGAGGGGTGCAGACTCCTGCATTATCAACTGCCACAAACCCACGTTTTAGCTGCTTGGGACTCAGCCATTGTGCCACCGCCTCCTCTACCTTCTCCCAGAGGTCAACTCACTGGTGGGATTTACTATGTAATCCGTCCTTTGTACAGTTGTCCATATGTCGATGATGAAGTGTGCATATTGACAACTGGTCCGTATGTCAATGGTGAAGTTGACTTTGTTCCCACAACACTGAAGTGGCATTCAGACTGCAAACATAACCTGCTAGTTCAGCTTGTTAAAGTAATGACGGATGGAAATTTCCTTGGGAGGGATCTTCTGTTTGCAAAAGCCACCTAAACCCTGTTTGTTGAACAAACCACGATGGCAGTATGTCTGCTGCCAAGATGCATTTGCCAGATTAGAATGCCTCTGAGGTAGGGGTGGAGGCGGGTTTTAAGGTTGGTTAAACCTGTGCTTGGCTTGCGAGGTGGGCGTAGTGTTGGGTTTAGTCCTTAGATTGGCAGGAGGTTCCAAGTAATAATAGGTAGCTGGCAGTATTTTGACTGAGCTCATGCTAGAGGGAGCCCAGAGATGAGGTATGCAAATTAGTCCCAACGTTCCCTTGTCACACAATATTAATGTAAAGTGCAGGTGTTGATAAACTGACCTTGCATGTACACTGTGAAGCAATTCCACCAAGTGGACTTTCATTGTGGGCCGAGGGGCTCCTGGGATTTTATGTTCTCCATATACTGTACATAGGTTTTAGTTGTGTTGCTGCCACATGCTAACTACTTACATTAACACTGAGGTCGTTGAAGCTGTTTACAGAGTGACTATACACCACGGCTGACTGCTCTTAGACACATATTGCATGGGCATCAGTGGTCTTTTCAACAAATATTTATCACTGCCTTGCCCTAGGGGATAGAGCATCATTTCTGTCTTGGTTAACATAGCGGATAAGAAAAATTCAATAATTGGCTCATATTGAGTGTTGCTCTTTTCTGTATATGACTTAACACCTACTCCTCTCATCCCCTTTGAACTTCCTTCTCTGTTGCTGATCTGGCTGTGACACTGCTGCATGTACCATACCATTTCATACCACACGTGTTGACTGTGATGTCCTAATGTGGCTACACAGTACCATGCAGTTTGAGGGCACGCTAATGATTGCATCAGCACTTGCCAGTGTAAAACACCCAAAGCTACACCTCTCCATTTTAAATGTGGGATATCTCCTCTGATCTCTGCTGCAGCCAAACCAATCATGGTTAATTGTGGGATTTCTCTTCATCTACCCCAAAAACGCCAGGTACCAAATTTTATGATGTTTGTATCTTCTCTTGTTTGGCACAGAAACCCATTTAATGTGTGCGATATCTCTTTTCCTAGGCCCAAAAAAACATTTTTCGTTGCGATGATTAGGGAGCAACAGGAACTTAATGAGTCTTTCACAGGGACAAGGTCCATATGACACATCCATTTGAACTAAAGTCGTCTTTAGTTTACATATATTTAGATTTTTTTTTATGCTCCATTTAAAAAAAAAAATAAATCCTTCTTTGTATAAATAAAAGGGGCTTTCCCGGCCAATGCGACAGGGGAGCCCGAGCCTGAAACATGTCTCTGCTGTGAGTCTATGCCACTGGGGAGGCTGGGGGCTCACGGACATTGCTGGGGGGGTCTGGGATACTCCCACAACAGTGAAAACGAGGCTGATGATGAACCCGGACCTGGCGGTGAAAACTTTGCAATTTTTTTTGACAAGAACGGATCCACGCTTGGGGGAGGGTGTGGCCTACGCGGCGGCAGCCATTTTGTCCCTCATAACGCAGATGTTTCACAGTGCTCCGGAGGGGCCCGTGAATGCCATCCATGCATAATTATTGGAAATATGAATAGCTGACAGCTATTCCTACATGGACATACCTGGAATTTTGATTTTTGTGCAATTTTTGAGGTGAATATCTCTCCCAGTACCTCACCCTAAGGTACTGGGGGGAGATTGGCTATTCTAATGCATCTACCCTAGGCCTCCCAGGCTCAATTTGTGGACACTCCTCATTTATTGAACTGGAAGGCCTGGTGACTTGTCAATGGCCAACTACCCTGTTTGGGCTTTCTGGTGGGTGCTTTGTGTCCTGGAGCTGTACTGGTGGGGATTTCTGAAGATAAAGAAGGCCTGCAAGGTTGTGGAAGATCAAGGTGACAGTGAGGGACTAATCGAGCTGGGTGAGTTGCGGCCCGTGTACAATCCAGGAGGGGTGCTTGTGCGCTTGACCCATGAGTGATCCAGCGAACCAGGACAGAGGGCAGGCAGTAGCACAACAGCAAGAGTGCCCCTACCTCCACCTCCAGTAATGGCCCAGACGAAGGCCCCGACAACCCTTGCACCCATCCTCGACTTTGATGTGTCTGGCCCGCCATCCAGCCTGTGGCCTAATTGGAGGCGATGGGTTCATCGCCTAGACATGAATTTTCGGGCAACGATGGAAACCAGTGATGACAGCAAGCTGGCCACGTTACTGTATGCCGCCGGACCTGCCGTGCATGAGATTTTTTATTCCCTCCAGCCTACAGATGGAACCTATGGCACAGCATAGACCACTCTGCACAATTACTTCCTTCCCCTGGCCAACGCGGACTACGAGCGTTTCGTCATGCTATCCACTCAAAAGAAGGAAGAGACGACACTGGACACCTTCTATGGGCGCCTTAGGAGGCTGTCGGTGGCATGCGCATGGGGCAACCCGGATGACATGGTCAGCAACCAGCTCATCCAAGGGTGTTCCTCAGGAAAAATTACGGAGACAAGTGCTAAGAGAACCGGGGATCACCCTTCCTCACATCCTGGAACTGGGTCGGGAGATATCAGAGGTATGTGCATCAAGGATGGAAGCGTGCTCTCGCACTACCAAGTCAGAGGAGGTCTGCGCTGTGGGATGTGGTGGCAAGCATGCCAGGAGACAGGCTGGAAATTTCCACGATGGGGGCGGAAAGCCAGGAGAGGCATGTCAAAAGTGTGGGTACGACCTGCCCCACCCTGGTGAATGCCCAGCAGCAGGAAGAACATGCGGGCGGCGCAGCCTGGCAGATCACTATGCCCGGGTGTGCAGAGCTTCCCTGCCGGTGATGGTGCCCAAGTGCCCAGTGCATTCTGGGTTCTTCAGACAGTCTCGTCCTCCCAATGTCACCCAGGTCGACCAAGTGGAGGAAGGCACACAACCCGATGAGGAGGAAGAGGAAAACATTTTCTTCATGTCAAGCATTGACGCCCTCCAGTCCACGGGCCGAAGACAGCCGAGGTGTATCGTGGCAGTCAATGACTTTCCCGTTTCGGTGCTGGTGGACACGGGGGGCGTCAGTCAATGTCATGGCCAGGGAACATTATGATGCCATGCACTGCCCCCCAAACTATCAACCCCGAACGCTCGAATCTTCACGTTCGGGGGTTCACATCATATCCTCCTGGATGGTGCATTCGTAGCTCAAGTGGGGCATGGAAGCTCAAAGATCAAAGCATGATTGTACGTGATGCGGCAAAGCCCTCGGACTCGCAAGTTTTCCGTGTATGTGCAGGACATACAAACTCTACTGGAGAAATATGTGTAACGCTCACCTGGTTCCCACGGGGGCGCTGGTCTAGTCTGGATTGCTGTGGCCTCTTCTAGCGTGATGCGCAGGACCCGGAACACCGATTGGACAGGGCCTCCAAATCGTGCTTGCTTGGCCCGTAGGAATATTCTTCTGCAGATGAGAAAGGGGATTACCAGTCTGCAGAATAGTGTGCTCACCTCCCCCTTTACCCCTTCGTTCCTCTCCAACTTCCTCCCAACACCGGTTTAAGCTCACCTTATGGTTTGGAATGATGAACTCTCCATCCTGCTTCTGGTGCAGGGGCGCGCGTTCGTCCAGTTACTTCACTGGTTTTCAGAATGGCGCTGGCAAAATCCACTTGACTTTCCTGAGCGATGCGCCGTAAGTATGAAAGTTCAAAGTTCAAGTGAGGCCCCCTTTATGTTGTCTTTCTCACCTGTGATCTGTCCTTTATTTCAGGTGCAGAATGAAGGCGATGCGTCAAGGGGTTAAACTGCCGAGGTGAGTAGTAATGAGGGCGATCCCTCTAAATGTCCTTATCATTCCCCAGAAATGTCTCTTGTCCTTTCCCCATAGGGGCCGGGGTACGGTACCTGCCAACGGGGCGGCGCCGACCCGAAATGTGAAAGAAAAGCCGGTAAGTATTATGGCTGTTAATCAGGCTTTCCTTCTGTGTGTCCTTCTGCTCACCTTTTGTTTCTTCCTCTCTCCCCTAGGTGCAGAGATGTGGCGTCCGATGCTGACAGCCGCAATGGAGCCGGGAGATGTCTCGAGGACAGGTGAGTGAAGCGTGGCGCTGCAGCGAGCAACGCAATGCTTTTAAATGGAAGTCTTCCTTCAGGGATGCTGGCGAGAAGATTCCAGATGCAGGTAAGAAGTTTGAAATAGTCCTTGGTTTTCACCTTTCTCTTCTCTTCCTTACCTGCAGGTCTTCCAGGTTCGAGTCGGGCATGGCTGGAGTCCAGGAGCAGACACGGTGAGCGTTAAGCTGCAGGAAGCAGAACAACGCAAAGCATGTGTGGCTGTTCGGGTGGGGTTTAAATAGCCTTGGAAGAAGTCCCAGGTGAGTATCCTTCCACAGTCCAAGGTGAGTATCCTTCCCCAGCCCCACCCAAGCAAAAGATAGTTCCTGAGGAAAAATAGTCCCTCCTAAGCCACATTTGGCTTGAGGCTCCGTGCAGCATGGTCTGCTTCAGGTAAGTGCACTAAACACCTCCCTTTATGAGCCTGGCGCCTATGGCGCCAGGACTGATGACTAACATGAGCCTAGCGCCAAATGCGCCAGGACAGAGTCCAAAGAGCCCCTATAAGGGGCTGCTGGGCTTTTACCCGGGGGCATGATGCCTGCTCCCGGGGGTGCTTGGCCCGGCCTGGTGCTCCGGGGGTAGGCATCATGACAATAGGCAATATACAAGACTGTTCCAAGGGATTGGATGCATGACTGGCGAATCGGTGAGGTTGCACATCGACGAATCTGTGCAGCCCATTGCCCTCAAGCACCGCAGGGTGCCCTTCCACCTGAGGGAGTTGAACAACCTGGTAAACCTCAACATCGAGAAGGTGGAAGGTCTGGCACCATGGGTGTCCCCGATTGTGGTTTCCAAGAAACCCAAGCAACCTGATTCAGTAAGAATCTGTGTGGACATGAGGCTCCCCAACAAGGCGATCCGGAGGAAGCGACATCTTACACCAAGAATAGATGACATTATTGCAGAGCTGCAAGGGGCTTGCTTCTTCTGAAAGCTTGATCCCCGGCTGGATATCTCCAAGTCCTCCTGCATCCAGAGTCGACGTACAACGTTCACGACTCACCGGGGCCTGTACCGCTACAAACTATTCAGCTTCGGAGTGTCCTCCACGGCTGATATTTTTCAGAACATCATCAGGAGTGCACTGGCAGACCTGGGGGGGCGTGCTGAACATCAGCGACGACATTCTTGTGTTTGCCAGGTCGGAGGTGGACCACCTGCACAGACTAGCCAAGACATTTGAAAGGCTTCCATCCTTAGATCTGACGCTCCATCGCGAAAAATGTGAATGCCTGAGGACGAACATCGACTTCTTCGGGTTCATATTTAAAGAGGGCGGGGTGTCTCCAGACCCCAGAAAGGTAAGACATTAAGGATGCGCGACCTCCCAAAAATGTGTCCGATGTTCGAAGCTTCTTGGGCATGGTAACATACTGTGGCCGCTTTATCAAGAACCTGGCGTCCAGGTCCAAGCCATTACGGGCCCTTACTAAGGAGACAGTGTGGCAGTGGGGACCGTTGGAGTAAGCAGCATTCGAGTACATTAAGAGCGCCCTCACTGAGGAAGACACAATGGCCTTCTTAGACCCTGCTCTCCAGTCTGAAATCATTGTGGACGCTAGCCCGTTTGGCCTAGGAGCCGTATTGACTCAAGTTGGGCCGGATTCCAGTGTCCCCCCCCATGGCCTACGCCAGCAGGGCTCTGTCTGAGACAGAGCAGCGTTACTCTTCCGGCTGTACATCCTTGGGAGACCGGTGACAGTAGTGACTGACCACAAGCCCCTGCTGCCTATCCTGGCCGACTCCTCCTCAAAACCACCAGTGAGGATCGAGGGGTGGATGCTTGCACTTCTCGAATATGGGGTCTCACTGGTTTATCGGCCTGGCTCCAACAACGCAGCCGACTATCTCTCTCGCCATCTGGGTGGTCACCAAGACGGTGAGGTCGATGCCTGTGCAGAGGAGGCTGATGATCACGTCCAGCTGGTGGTCGAGGCGGGAACCCCAAATGCCCTGCCACTCGAACTGGAGGTGGCAGCCGCACAGGACGAGTGCTTCTGCATCCTCAGACCGGCATTGCAACAAGGATCTTGGAAGAGTGTACTGGAGTCGCTTGCAGGGCGCACACAGGAGGCGAAGGTGGTGCTCGAGTAGCTGTGGAGGGTGCAGGAAGAACTTTCGTTCTCGGAGAATGGACTGCTACTGAGAGGAGATTGGATTGTGGTCCCGCAGGCCAAAGTCCAAGAAGTGATTGGCCTAGCCCATCAAGGTCACCAGCGGGCCGCGAAGACCAAGTCCCGCCTACGCCTCAAGGTGTGGTTCCCCGAGCTTGAGCGACGAGTGGACGAGTACGTAGCCTCATGTGTGTGGTGCCAGGCAGCCTCAACTGCCCAGAGGGAGCCCGCAATCGAAGCCATGCCCCGCGGCACACGTCTCCGGGAGGTCGTCCACACTGAATTTGGGTCCACGTCGCAAGGGACTCCCTTCCTGGTGGTGGTGGAGGATGAGTATTCCAGGTACCCGGAGGTGGAATTCATTCAGTCGATGGCCTTCGAACACGTGGTGGTGGCAATGGAGAAGCTGTTTGCTGCTCATGACCTTCCCACAACACTGTGTTATATCAATGGGGCCCCCTTCCAAGGTGAGCGGTTCACTGCCCTGATAGACGACTATGGGGTGCAACATCGGAAAGTCACCCCGCTCTGGCCAAGGGCTAACGGGGAGGCCAAGAGGCTAATGCGCATGTTGAACAAAGTTTTCCGAATTGCACAAGGACAAGGGGAGTGCTTGGAGAGGGCCCTCTATCAGTTCCTGTGGGTCTATCGGATGACCCCACACACCTCGACGAGCCCTGTTCAAGCGGTGCCTGAGGGGGCTGCTGCCGGAGGTTGGTTTGAAGGAGCCGGCAGTCATCGATGACCAACAGCTGGAGCAGGAGCGACGGCTGAGGATTGAGCAGGAAAATGTGAGGAGAGGTCTTCCACCTCAACAACTTGTGCCCGGGGACGAGGTGTTAATCCAAAACTGGCACCCCCGCGCAAAGCTATCACTAACATATGAACCGGAGCCGCTGGACGTGATCGCGGTCAAAGGGTCAATGGTGACCACCTCGGGCGGCCGGGCTTCGGTCACACGGAACGTTAGTTTCCTCAAGAAGCTGGGGGAGCCCGGGACTGATGCGCCCCTGGACCAATACGTTGTGGACATACCCGATGAGGGCATAGGTACGGAACCCCTCCCTCGGTCTCCAGTCAGCACACCGGCCACCAGTGGAACTCCCATCCCTGAGGCAAGCAGGAGGTACCCCCTGAGGACAGGGTGAGGGAAACCTGTTCGTCTCAGTGACTATGTCTTGGAGCAATGACTGTGTCCAACCCTGGAGGGGTCTGCCAAGCGTGGGGCGGGAGGGCCCTTGGGTGGCTGTGAATAAAGGGGTTTGTTGGGTACAGTTGTGTTGGTTTAATAGTGTTAGTGTGTTTTGGGGGTTAAAAGTAATTATGCAAGTTTGTGTTTATTTGTTGTCCTCATGAAAAAGGGGGAGTGTGGTGTTGCCTCTTTAAGGGTTCAGAACGCGGCGGAGTGACGTTGCACTGCGCCGCGTGCACTATAAATAAAAGGGGTGTTCCCGGCCACGTCAGTGCAACCTGGGAGCCTGAGCCTGAAACATGTCTCCACTGTGAGTATATGCCACTGGGGCTCACGGAAGATCGCTGGGGGGCCTGGGATTACCCCGACAACAGCCCCTATGGCACATGTACAATATTTAGGAATGTTACTTTAAGACTGCGATCACCCCCTTCATCGAATTCAGAGCTCCTGCTGTGAGAACCAATCTATCCTTAGTTGTATAGCAGTCTAATATCCTTTCCGAACACCATTTGCTTTGACGATACCAGGTTTAGATTGCATGCATTTTGAAAGCAGTATTGAACCAATGTTTGCTCTGGATCAGACATGCAGTTCTTTCAGACTGCTTGGACTAAAGTATGTGTCTTATAAGATTAATATAATGGGGATGAGCTGAAGGGAGCCTGGTGGCACATAACTGGGGCTGAGTGTGTGGCCCACCAGAGTGCCTAAATGTAATAGTTACAGCAGAGGATGTAGATGCTTACTTATGCAGACTTTTTTTCTGGCTCCCAAACTCCTCAGACTCTCCCTCTTTGACTCCCAAGAGGGGAAGAGTTTGAGGCCTTTTACAGAAGAGACGGAGACACGGGCGGGGTTTATGAACAATATTGTAATTTTGTTTAGAGAGAAGGCTTAGTATAGATCTCTGCCTCTTCTTTGGTGACAATGTAGACCTACATATTCCAATATTCTATTGTATCATTCGCCACCAAAGAAGGGGGTGGTACCACTGAAGCCCACCTGTGATGTAGGGTGGTTAGGTCTATTAGCACAACAGGCCAACATCTGGTGCTTTAGTAGTCCTTTTGTTTTTTAATGGGATAGCTGATTTTTTTTGTGCTGACATCACAAAAGAACTACAAACTAAACCGTCTACCTGGTAAACAAAAAGGGGCACTGTTCCTTTTCTGTTTTCGTTATGGCCGGATGCGCAGAGGCACCAGAACGGTAGGCAGCAGAAGCGTGTACGGTGGGAAATGAGTGGTGATGGGGCTTGGCAGCACATTGCAGGGGACTGTGAGGCAAAGGTGGAGACAACGCCTGCAGTGGGTGGAAAAACACAGGAAGGGTACACTGGCTTCCCCTGGAAGATGTGATGAATCTGATGATATTATCACTCCTTTCCCTGGGATAGCCACTTTTCATGTGGCCAGGGGACAGCAGCCACTACCTGATCCTGATGGCGGCTTTTTGAGGTAGGACCACATGGGGGAGGCGACCCTCGGGGCGGGATGACATTACATCATCCAGTGAACCACAATATCCCTCTTTACCTTATAGGGATATTCCCTCAATCACTCATGCCCTAATGGCATATTTCCATTATTCCCTTCCGCAACCCGACAATCTTTCTGACCATGTTCCTCAATATCAGAGAGCAAAGAACAGAACAAGAACTGGAATGAGGAAGAGGCACGGAGCAATGAGAATTACTCCTAATGTCAACCAAAGCCAACAGTCTAGTGGATGGAAGACTGCAATTGGCCCGACGTGGTCATGCTCGGAAAAGAGATCTGGAGTTAGTCTCCTTTCCAAGCTGGGGTGAGGTCTGCTGCATAGAGACTTGGAGGACTTGCGGCTGACAGAACAGAGGTTTCACTGTTTCTGACATGTCGGAATGACTAAGGGAGGCGGACGGTGCTGCCGAGTCTTGGAAAGCCTGGGAGCGTAGTCTGGAGAAACTCCCTGGGTGGAGCAGAAACAATAACATTCCAGGAAGAGAGGATGCTGCCAAGGGGAGGCGTGGTCAAAGCCATCGAGCGAACAAAGTGCTCCACGGACCCGACGACAAGCTGCAGACCGACGGGGGAGATGCAAAGGACCCTGAAGCCCGCTTCTGAGAACAAATGAGCCCACTTAGAGCGAAAGGACAGATGGGGCCCTTTTGGAGGGTTTACTGCATACTGAGGGAGACTATGTGAGAACTGTGGAAAGCCAGGTCAGGTGAATGGAGCTCCTTCAACATTTGATAGTAAGATACTACATGAAAAAAGGGTCTGGGACCTATTAGAACATAAATACACACGTTGAGAAAACAGTGTGGCAGATGAGACTGAAGGGAAACAAATGTGAAAAGACCTGGCAAAGGAGAATATCTGTCAGAGTGAAGTGTGTAGAAGAGAGAATACCAGGCAAAGCCAAGTGGGTGAAGTGAACTACAGTGAATGTAAAAGGAATCCCAAGAAGACTCTTGCTTTAAGGATTCAGAGCTTTGATGAATGAGTAAAGAAAACCTGGCGGGAGAGTACACCAGGTGTCGTTGTGTGAGTCTGAGAATCACAAAGAAAATTCATTTCCTTATGATTTTTAGATTATGTTGAATATGAGAAAGACTTGGGTAAGGGAGACATTTCCCTTGGAACAAGTTGCGACATTAAGAGGAGTTATCCCCTTGAGCTACAAAGAATTTGATTATTCTTTTGAACTTTTGGTTGGTGCAGAGGAACCTCGGGAAGGAAGGGATTCCCTTGAAACTGTAAGCATTATTCATTTGGAACTTTGTTGGGTATGCGCCTTGTTGTTGAACTTGGCTTTGCAAGTCAGAGACCTTTCCCTTAGCACCTTAGAGTTGCTTTTAGAGCGTGAGGGCTAGGATAGGATTTTGGACGCAGGACATTTTTCTTTTGGACATTGTGACACACACAGGCCCTTTGTTTTTTGGTTGAGGAACGGCAATACCTACTAGATAGGGACAGCGAGGCAACCCTGTTTCCGTTTAATAAATGGTATGGAAAACATGGGTCCTCTGTGTCAGTGTCTCATTCCTGGTTCATGACATGGTGCAAATCCGTGTTCCCAGCCTCCTGCTTGGCTGGTGCCACTTCCCTGGTTGCCAACTCAAAATATAACTGTGTATTTGGAAATGTGATTGCAGTTTATGTTCATTTTCATTAATTTTGTAAGATATATATTCAATAAAGTGGATAGGATCTGCTGTTGCCATTATCCATATTAGTAGGGCTGGTTATATTGTTGTCTAATCAAGTTAAGTATGTATTGTTTTCTGATTTTGTATGTTGTTTTGCAGCTTTCACAGTATACTACCCTCCCTGCAGTTACTACGGTGGCAGGACCTAACAGCCTTCCTACAATTGTCTCTGATTTACCAGCTGCCGCTGCTCCCCCTGCCTCTGTTCCCAGTCAGTATTTCACCTCCACGCTGCTTATGCCAAGTCTTTCAGCGAACCCTCCAACTCCAATAGCATCAACTACCCCGACCCCACTTCTGCGGGCCGCCAGTCCTTATTTGCTCTTGCCTTTCCGTGCCGCTGTGCCAGACATTTCAGCATCTTCTGTACCCAACATAGCTGCAGTAACTTCGGAAGGGGTACAGCCAACAACCATCCACCTAGCCACACCGCATAAATACCAGCCTGTTTTTCAGCCGATAATCCATTGTGAGCCTCCCTCTCCCCTTTACTCTCAGAACATGCACACTGTGCAACAATACTTTCCGTCACTTCCTCATTTACTTCATCCAAGCATAATCCATCCTTCAGAGCATGCTCCTTCTTCAGCTGGGTCTAGTAACCAGGTAATGCTTTTGATGTTGGTGTCACTATTAATTTATGGAACAAATGATGAAACGTACAGTGTTGCATGCTTCCCAAGGATTACATCACAATGTGCATAGACAACACATGAAAATCCAGACGCTACATGTGCTGTGTATTTCGTACCTGTTTAAATTCCCTAGAGTTGAGGCCCTCTGGAGCAGTAAATATAATCTGGTATTTCAACTAGTAGGCATTATATTTGAATTTCTGGTGCCAAGTTCATCCCTGACCTGAGCTTGAAGCTTAATTGTATTTCAAGTTTCAGAGCAAAAGGTGTTTGAAATGAAACTATCTAATGTCAGTGAAAGCAGGGCTATTCGTGTAAAACATAAATTAACAAGAATCCCTCAAAATCATCACTTGAAAGAACATTTAATTTTTTGTATTTCCTTTCTCCAATTTATTCAGCAAATGACAGCAAATGACTTATCAGTCCTACTATTTGGCTGCTCAGCCTACCCATCTGAAGTATCCTTTTTTCAGCACAGAGCAAGAATGTATTAAAATAAAAAGTGGCATAAAATGTACCTTATGTGGGATATCAAATCCTGGACTCACAACATAAGTGCTTCTAAAGGAAAAATTCTTGGTTAATATATCTAATGAATCACACCATATCTGTTCAAATCGGGGTTAACACACTATGTACAACAAGGCTTCTGATTGTAAATTGCAGTTAATGTTTTAATATAACTCGTGGCTCACTCTCAGCATACTTTATCCAGAATGTTGTGAACCAATGATTTGAGTGTCCTTGAACAACTCATTTACATGTTATACTTATTATTTATATCTGGTAGCTCTCGCATATGCAGTTCATTACTTAACTATAGAACAATTCATGGAGCACATTGTCCCACACTTTAGCCCTGGTGTCAGTCTAGCAATAGTTTCCAATTGCTGAGCAACCCTTTTCAAGTTCATACCTACATTAGCATTTGCCTCAACTATGTAAGGTGCTTTAAACAACTTGCAGGATAAAAGGGTAAGAAACGGTGCAGCGTGTTGTGCCAGGGACTTGGCATGCTTATTAGATTGTATTTTGTTGCTTACCATTACACTTTTCGCAAGTTTTAAATTTGCAGTCTATACTGTTCTGTTCGCAACAGAGGTGTTACCCCTCGGTTGTGTCCTGTGCCTAAACAATTCTTCTAAAACAGTAAATGAGACCATTAGTCTTCAGGCGTCTAGTTTGCCACCACATCTGTTGTATTGTTGCTGCAAGTCATTTTAGTTATGATTTGATGTGTATAGTTACAAATGTGTTTGCAGTGGATTGCTAGCATTTGTTACAGAAGTCAAACTGATAATTTGATCTGCTATTTGAGGAACCTGAGCGTCCTCCATTCTTTTCCCCTGTATCCTCCTCTCGGGTGGCAATCGATAGTCCATCCCTTTTGGATCCTGACCCTGGGGGTGGATTTGCGAGGGAGGATCACCTGGATTGAGGGAATTTAGGGCGAACACATCCATAGTTGAGACATTTTCATAATGAATCCTCTGACCTTAAAGCCTTTGTAGGCTATTTTCAGCCCTTTCCCTGTTCTTCCTTCCAAACCTTCCCCAAGAATCACCATCTCAACACTGGGACGAGGATATAGAGACCAACTAGGAAGACGCATCTTCATTTTGTTGAGACAAAAGCATATCGGCCTCATTTTGTTAATACAGACACATATCGGCCTCAGCTGTGTACTAGGACGAGGAGGAGGACAGCATCAGTAAGGCAGAGCTACCGGTCTAATGGTAAGCGTTCTAGTCTTTACTGGACTCATCACGGTGGCGAGAACTTTAAAAGCCAACATCCTTTTGGAAATGGGGTCAGCTGTGGAGGAAGAGGAGGAGGAGGCAGCAGCTGGGAAAGCAACCCCGGATCAGCAGTGTGGCAAGCGGAGCGCTCAAGGCCAGTTTACAGATGCAGATTTTATGCAGCAGGAAGTAGAGCTAAGGAATGCTGGAGGCCGGTAGCAGACCGTGAGTGGGGGACCAGCTTGACTGAGTGAAGCGGTCGCAAAATCCTGACTTGCAGATGGAGCATCGCTAGCAGAGCAACGCCCCTAAGAGCCTCTGGAAGAGGAAGCGAGGTACATCACGGGAAGGCGAGAACCCGTGGCGGCAGAGACCTCACAGCGATGTAAGCTCCTACAGGTGAGTGCGGGGAAACCCCGAGCTGGCAGGTGTATATGAGATTAAAATTGTTTTGAAAACCGAATGAAATGAAAACCATTATAAGTACATTGGAATACCGAACAGAGCAATTACAAGTACCTTTGACTACCAAATGAACTGAAAGTCATTAGAAGTACTTTTGAATGCGAACAGAGTAAAAGGCAAGTTTTGAGCACTCGTGAGTGGAGTGAAAGAAAGGTGGTGAAATTAGCTCATAGCACGAACTGTATTATCTGAAACACAAAAAGAATACAGGAAAGGTTAAAAACGTGCATAGTTGCCAACCAAGCCACGGTACAATGTCAGAAGAGTGTGGCACTGGTAAATAAACCAAGCATCTTGGTCCGATTGAAGCAGCGGCATAGTGTATATCTGAAGCAGCCAAGAAGGGGTATTGTTTGCGTGACCTGTGATGGGTGGACCATGTGGTACAACCACTGCGCCTTGGCATAGTGCCCCTGTATGGAATTATGGTTGATGGGAAGCAGCCAAGAGGGGTTATGGATTCCGTGACCTGTAATGGGTGGACCGCGTGGTCCAACAGCACCTAGACCGAGTGCCCCCTTTTATGGAAAGCCACTGAAAGTATCCATAAAGAAGCTTGTGTTTTGCAACAACCTGAGGCTTTTACCATAGACTTCGGAAGGACCACTTCAACTTTCTCTTCAATTAACACTCTTATGTTATTTGCCCCAGTATCTCTTGGTCTTGGTAGTTCAGTACCTCAAGTACAAAAGTTCAAAAGAAATATTTCTCTTCATGCATTCACTTTCACTTCCACTTTTAACAGCGTTAATCTTGATCATTACACATTTCACGGTTTGTTCACTTTACCGCTTTATAACAAAACATTTCACATTTTGCAGAGACTTACAAGCATGCTAATTCCTTTTCGGCAGAACACTCCGCTACTCTGCATCACTGGTTTCACAGTTATCAGCCACTTAAAAGTTTATCCCTGGTTAGCTTTCTTTCGTGTCTCATCAGCATGTGTGCAACCTTCACTTGTGAGATGCTGTTGTGGCTTCAATCTTTACTTAAATCAAACCATCCTTTAATGTCTTCCACTAACTCACCGGTTGTGCGCGTTCCTTTCTTGTCTCTGTGGTTTTGATTCATGAGTCAATGTTAACACCACAGGCTTGGCCTCACCTCCCCAACTCTGTCGTTCACCCGGGAGGGTCGCTGGCATCCTTAAAACACAATGTAGGGTTCTTGTCTGCAATTTGGCTTTCTCCATGTCTCGTTCACTGTATCCCGGAAGCAACAACCTTCTATAGGGATCTTTGGGGTTTCTCTACCCTTTGCTGTAATCCCTCTGTTGGTCATCCTGCTCTAGTAGGTTTGCTTTCTCCCCAGAAGTTATGCTCTTTCTCGTGTTCCACATTGCTTAGAGTGTCTATCTATGTTCCTCCTTTTATCCGTGTGGGGAGGGCTAATTGGGTATCAGATGTATGTGATTAAGTAAAGTGTCTGACTTTGCCTGACCCGATTTAGCGGGACATGTCCAATGAGATATGTAAGTGTTAGGCCCAGTGTTTGTGTAGAAAGGGTGGGGTGGAGTTGGGACGTTGGAGGATCCTATAAAATAGGATGGAGTATGGGTACGGGAAAGGGGGGGGTGCTGCAT
The DNA here is from genome assembly GCF_040938575.1 of Ambystoma mexicanum. Lineage (NCBI taxonomy): Eukaryota > Metazoa > Chordata > Amphibia > Caudata > Ambystomatidae > Ambystoma > Ambystoma mexicanum. Next base: position 302,551,095 of record NC_090923.1, on the reverse strand, counting down.
CTCACCATCAGTTGCCTCACCCCCACTCCCTGAAGACCCCTCACCCAGGTTATTCTCCTGCACTGGTCCTCCCTCGGGGTCTGGATCCAAAGGCGATGGCCGTGCCCTGAGATCCCCGGGGCCTAGAAAGTGAGGCACCCTTTGGATTCTCGCAGGAAGGAGAAGCTAATTACAAGCCAAGAGCTGGAATAAGCTCTGAACTATATTTTCGAACACTAATCATTTTGATGCTGACATCCCTACACATTGCATACACTTAGTTGTGAGGGAAAGTATAGGTTTTGGACACAGACTGACATTTGATTTGGACTTTCTGGCAGACTATCCTTAGTTGAGGTAGGGAGATACTACATTAGCATAGGGCAAGTTAGGCCTTACTCCATCCTGCCATTTAAGTTAATAAACCCTTTGTGAACCAAACTTGAACTTGTTGCCTGTCTCCTTCATGACGCCTTCACAAATTCGATACCAAGATGTTTGAGGAGCAGAGAATGCCATCACCCAAAAGACGCACATCCGCTCCTAAGAACTTAATAAATATCGAAAGGGGAGCTTGGACTAAATAAGCCAGTCAAGGTCAATGCAGGATGGAGGAACTATCTGCTGCAGTCAAGGACCAGTGAAAAGCAGAGAACACACATAGGGCCCCACCCATGAGCTGGCCAACTGTACACAAACCTACTAGAGTCTTTCTAGCAATTGTGACAAATTGCGGCATTCTGTCACTTCTACCCAAGGGGAGCTTTCCTTGTGAGGCTAGGGAAGTGAGCCTGCTAAGTGATACCCTCCCTAGGGGTAGAGACAAGCGTGACCTCACCGGGAGGGAACTTCCTCAGTCAAAGATCACTACACCATCATGGTTAAAATACCAGGAAAACCTGAAGAAAACATTAATATTTGTTTTTGTCAACCAAGTGCATCATCAAAATCTGTGAGCGAAAACGTAAAAGAAACTGGGACACAGATAATTCGAACCATATTGAATGTGAACATGAAAGAGAAGGACTTGTACAATGTACCTGGGAAGTCCCATGATTACATCATAAAACAGGAAGGTGGGGCCCTGGGAAGAGGGAGAGACTGGGAGTTTCAAATCTGCTGGTATTGCCCTAGTGGGAAGATACCAAGATGCGCAATGTCCGATACGAGGAGTACAAGCCGGCGAGCTGGTAAAGCAAGGCTTTTGGAAAATGAAGTAGCGCTGATTGCCAAAGCAAAGTAAACCTCCAACGCACAGCATTGGGCAGAGAAAGAGAGGGATAATGCAGAAGGCAAGACCAGATGCACCGAGTGGCATCCTAGCCACGAAGGCTGGAAGACTGGTGGTGTGACCGCACAGAAGACCAGGTGGACCGATGCGCCCATAATGCTGATACCATAGACATACCGAGGAAAGAAGCGAACAGCAATTGCAGACACTGTTCACAAGGTGAGAAGCCATTCTGACACGAAGAGATGGAAATCTCAGTCCTCATCGGACCCCGGTGACATTACCCCTACAAAACACAGGTAACTGGGAAAAAGGGGAGACCTGGGAGGGACACTAGAGAAAGAGACAATAATTACTGGGACACTCCTACTCGTCCCAAACAAAAGAACTATTGTAAATACTGAAAGAGGGAGAGAATCATTATTGGAACGCTTATGCTCGTGCCAATAAGAAGGAAATGCAGGAAAGACCAAAAAAGAGTGAAGATCATTATTGGAACACTCTTAACTCATCATAGTTTAGACAAAGTAATAAAATGGAAAGAGAAAAAGTATTGGGACTTTGCAGCGGGTATTAATCTTGATAAAAAGTAAATCATAAATGATTGGAAGAACTTACGTGAAACTAGAGAAGTGTTGAAACATTTCACAACGGGAAAGAAGTAATAAAAGGAGAACATTAAAGTAAAAGTGTAGAATGCCAGTGAAGGAACATATTGAAGTCTGGAAGAATCTAATCCAGCATTGGAACGGTCTAATTTGATAAGAGAGGTGGCTAAAGAATATTTACGAATTACATGTTAAACTGAAATTGGGGGAATCCCTAACAGGAGAAGGGAATCCTTCTCCTGTGTTCTAGTTCTTATAATAGTGGTTGGGTCAAAATAGATCAGCTTTTGGACGGGGGACTGAATCTCATTTAAGATTTAACACTGGCAACTGATGAGCACCTTTGTAAGTTTGTTTACGTAGGGACCGCCCATAGTATAGGGAAAGGTAGGAGTGTGCGCCTTTCTATTAAATACAATTCAGTCAAAATGGAAAGTCTGAGTCCGTGTCCTTCTGACCCGCAACACAATCAGATATGTTCCTTGCAGAACCTGACCTGACTCAGAAGTCAAGTCAAACATTCCAAACCGGTTCTATGTGTGGTTCACTGTGAGTGGGCGGGACTGCCACCTGATAACCAGCTGATCTCCAGACCTTTTAATTACTTTAGAAAAACACAGACCTGAAACGAGGGATCAAATTGGAGTGACAGAGGGCCTGTGCAATCTGTGAATACAGATATGCTGGCAGGCCAATCGAAATGCAGAGAAACATTAATGGCATGTTGACAGGCTTGTATAAGCTGGAGAAATGCAATGGTAAGAGGGAATTGCAGGATCGATGCAAGTAGGAGGTTGGAACCTGGAACTGAAGGAGACAGCAGAGAAGAAAAATACACCAGGAGAGGACAGATCTACTTAAGGGGAAGTAGCATAGACCTTGCCTTTTGAAGCGGACAGGGGAGATTGATAGGAGACCTTAAGGGGGTGTTGAGGTGGCAAACATAAAAGGCCAGCTTACTCTGTAGCATAACTCTGGGAAGCTCCAAGGAGCTGAACCTACTTGCGTATCATCACTTGATCTACCACGCTTGCCAAGATGATTCATCTTCAAGCCCCTTCCCGACAGTGGGAAGGGGCACAATACCGTAATGGGCTGTTTGTACTTGTTGCTTGACCTTCAGGCCTATAGAAAGGTGAGAGTGGGAAAGGCACGGTAACCCTTATGGGTCTACCCTCTCGAAGTGACCTAGTGTTGGAACACCCTATGAGGAAGCAGTGAACCAGACACTACTCTTCTGGTGTTGATTGCAAATGGATAATTCTATCATATAATCCTTGTGAATAGGACCTATGGCAAAGAAGTTGCTGTATGCTATATTACTGAAACTCTGTGCTTGGAGAGGCTGTGGGAGACCAACATCTTTGCAATGAATGACTCTCACACTTTACTTTTACCAACACAAACTGTTGATTTGGCCCATTCCCTAGTCTTTTGTAGCTAGGCTTCTATGCCCTATTGGCATTTATCCCAAATACAGTTTTGTAAATGCACTGCCTTTGCACTGGCACATTTTCAAGATGCACGTTTTGTTGATCCACCACAGTAGGTTGAACTCGTTTTAGAAAACTTGCATATTGCCATGCGTGCCTTGGTCATGTTACACTTGAACATTTTCAAGACACTATTAATAGATGTAGGAGTTTGTTAGATGACGGATCTTTTAATAAGGCTTGCTGTGCCTTGCAAAAATCATTTGAATTTTTTGTTTGCCCATTTCTCTATATATTGAGTTACACAAATGATATATTTTTCATGCACAACTATAAATTCAGTATTGAAAATTTGGATCCTGACAGGCTAAACTCTGTTGCTCGAAAAGTAAAGTGTTTATTAAGTAAGATTTTATTTTTCAAACTGAGTTATTAAAGTTATTTAGAGGTTGTCTATGCACATTGGGTGAATGTGGATGTATTCTGATCATCTTTCCAACATGACCACTTGCATTATCCTATTGCCTATTCGGATCCAAGAACCCATGTTTTGTAAAAGCACTTAATAGGCAGATTACCCCAACTGGGATTTTGGTATGATCCATATCAAACTTTGTAAGTCGGTGTATACAAAATAAAACCCAAAGATCACACGCATTAATTTCTCCTTATTTCTAATTGCCAATAAATGCGGTAGATGTACCACTGCAAGCTTGATGTTATGAACTTCTAGAATGAACAGCTTTATGAACCAAACTGAACCACAAGAAGTCGACCTACAGATTTCCATGTTGCTAAGTTTTGATTGCTCTGCAGGAGCTAGTGCATGTCCTGTTTAAAGGATCTGCCTGTCCCTGTTCAGGAACGCATAGGGTTAAAAATGGAAAGAAAAAGAGCTTCAAAGTTTTTTGTGAAGGATGTACTGCACGATTTAGTTCATTTCGTTTCCTTCTGACTGCTGACTTAAAGAAGCATTAATAAGGAGGTTTAATAATGTTTTCCTTGCTGACGGAAAAGTGCAGCCTGTTTCATGTTCTGCTTTCTATGGTTGGGCATTTCAAAGGCTCAAGATAAACAATCCCAAGTCACTTCATAAGATTGCTGACCGATATACATTTACCGGGCAAGATGTTGTCCATAACCACCGTACCTCTTGGCTTTTGAGCACCAAAGATATTTGCCCTAGGTCCTGTTCTTAAAATTGATTGTATCAGAACATATCTTATCCCAGGTCTTATCCCAACAGCTATAACTAGTATGGGCTTTATATTGGTATTGAAATCTTTTTCTTTCAAGCTGACCTACTGTTTTTCTATAAGGGTTGCCACTTGTGCCTCTTTTCTTATTACTTTATAAGTCGTGTAACTAATGGCTTCTCCATGTACACCTTCTAGTCAAGAATACCTGTACTATACTACAAATATTGGAGTACCACTTACTTGTCAACCATTGCTTCTGCCCCTATGTTCCTTTTCGTGTTGGTGCTGGATAATGTTACAGCAATCCAGCTTGTAATCTTCTCGCACTCAGAAATGTCTATGGCGCTTGGATATCAGGATTCCACGTGTGTGAACTTTTTGGCAAAGGGTCTGTTCATGGAAAGTGAAAGCTATCCATCCTTGGTCTACTGTGCTACCAGTGTTTTTTAGTTTGATGCAAGAGTGATTTATTGAGGTGCCTGTATTCTCCCAACACTGCTGGACTGCTCCATTTGCTGTATCCTCTCATTTCCTAGAGTCATTTTGCAAACCTACACATTTGGCTATATGCTTTAGTGCTCCTTCTCCAAATGGCACACTTTGCATTTGAAGGAGTGCACATCTCTATCCTGTTCACCGCCATGCTGAGTGCATCAATATTATAACTGTGAATGTCCTTTAAATGTAGGTCACTCAGGATGATTTCAGTGACTTTTGTACAAAACCGAGGTTTCCTAATATGAGCAGCTATTGACAATGCCTTATGCGGGATGGTCTATGGTCTTCTGTTGAGCAATGGATATAGTGTAAACTGATATCCAAGAAGGAAGGTGAGGTGTGTGAAGTTTAATGTTCCACAAGCAAAGTTCATTAAGTTACCTTGACAAAATCCCCTACTTAATCTTGGCTGTAGTGGGGAAACCAAAGAGGCTGATTAACACCCAGAGCTAGTAGATGATCGACCCAGGTGCAGTGTGAGGATAATCTCCTGGTCCACCTCTCTTAGCCCCCTTCATTGGGCAGGGGAGAGTCGCAGGTTGGCCTAAGACACTGCTCACAATTTAGGGCATGTTCAAAGGACCTGGGACCTTTCACTAGCAAATGCACGCCCAACCTAAGGCTGCCACAGGGCAGTGAAGTGCTCCGCTTCCTCAGAAATTAATTACTCAAACATTTGCCACTCTCACCACGGGTCCTGCTAAAGTTGTGGCTCCACCTCTGCTGTCAGTGGTTGTGGCATGCCTATGTGGGACTGAGGCAAACAAGGAATTCCACATTGTGCACCAGCTTTTTAAAGCCTCTGCATGAGTCCTTGGATCAGACATGTGCTACACCTGAGGCAGCAAAGCAATGCCTCAGTAACCAGTTCACAGCCGTGTTAATAATGATAGTTATGTGCAGACACTTCGACCCAGTCCAAACCCATGATGGGAGTATCAAAGAGACATCCCAGGAATGGAACATGTGGGTGTTTGGTAGGGAGGATGTGATGGAGGAAATTGGTCATTCAGGAGGGAGTTGGGGAAAGGAATTTGGAGGGGGTCTGGAGAAGTGAATCATGCTGGAGACACGAAGTGGAGAAGTCATTAGGAACTTGTGGATAGAACTTAGGAGACTACATAGGTGGGAGCTGGATGTCCTTCCTAGTTTATAGATGGTTGACTAATTCTGGCCATGTGCTATATTGTCATAGACTTGCCTCACTTTCTCGAGCTTTTGTCGTTTTCTCTGAGCCAGGGTTTCAAGATTTGAGAGGTGCCTCATGGTTTGCTCTTTTGCGCTGAGTTTGTCTAACCTCTGTCTTCCTGTAGAACATTTGGCAGCTAGATTGTTTAAACAAATGTGTGTGGCAAATCCATTTGGTAAGGGAAGACTGCCTTCTGGGTGAGCAGAAGCTGTTTTAGAACTGTTGCAATGCTTCTTAATTGTTGGAGCCATGTTGTGAAATAAACAAAAATGAAAAATGGGCCATCACTAGACAAAAATCTGAAGGGCTTCTTTTCCATATTGTCCTTTTGTGCAGGTTTAGTCTTGAAACAGTATGGCTTAAAATGTGGGGTGAAGAGTCCTTTTAGATGAATACATTATTCAAGAGGTAAACATGTTGGAAGGATGATTGTAAATACTGAATTATGTACTGTACATTTCATATCTGTTGAAGATGCTTTCATATCTCTAATGTGATTTTATTTTTAAGGATGTGTATATTTACCTTTGGTATTTAGAGATATTGCAAAGTTCTGTATTTATGTCAGTCGGATCCAAACCTACATTTATGTAAGTATTGGTGGGAAATTGATTAAATGCATTGCATTTTTTTTATTTGCTCATAATGAATGCTCTAAGCATTTATTCATGAGACATAAGAAGTAAGAACTAAATAAATGAGTGCTTAATTCCTCCTATGTTTATCCATGTTCTTGAAGTTCTATTTATTCATGTATTGTGTACATACAAAGGGTTGTACCCATGCAGCATCACTGGAACAATTCCTTCTTGCGAACTACATATTTTATTCTCATGTTCTAACAGTTCTACACATGAACAAGCCAATCACGTTGCCAAGATTGGAGCATGTGCCTCAACGCTTTTTCAAAAAGAGGGAACGTCATACACTTGTCAATGTTCACTGTCACAAATAGCCTTAATAACTTAGTCGTCAGGATTAAAGAAAGGGTATATGGTATGTTCTTCGTCGAAGTGGGTAGATTATTCAGCATAAAAAAACATAGATGGTTTGATAGAGTGCATCGGGCTGGAAAGGTGGTTTGGGGAGTGATGCGAAGGATGTCTCTCTCGCTCTCTCTCTCTCTCTCTCTCTATCTCTCTCACTCACACTCTTTGTCTCTTTGTATCTTTCTGTCTTTCTCTCGTGTCTGCTTTGGTACTTTCCTACCAAAACCAGGCATCCGTAACTCCTGCTGGTGTTGCCCAACGTTCACCCCTACTGTCTAACCAATGCCTTTGGCTAAAGAGGTCTCCCTAAAAGCAGGCGGTCTTCACCCTTAGGGATATACTAGCTAGCCCCACACTACCAATGGTTATTTTTAAATGGCCCTCTATGGGATTGCCAAAAGCCCCATTCCTCTCCTTGCTACTCTCCTCAATTCCATTCAACTCCACCCACCTTCTCCCCGTCTACGTCTCCCTCCCATGTCTTGCTCTACTTCTACCTACCTATAACTTCAAATGTTACTGCCTTTGCCCAATGTTACTACTCATTCCTACTTCCCTTCTCTGCACTACTACCCTAGCTGCACAACTACTGCTCTCCCTTCTATACACGGCTGCTACTCTCCCACTCTGTACTTCCCTCTGACTTCCACACTTCTAGTCCTAGCCTCCACCTATTGTTGTTACTCCTCTCTGCGACTACTACTACTACTCTCCGCCCTACTCCTAGTCGTCTTTCCAAAACTCGGGGTCAGGGTGTTCTGCTCAACCTTACACTGCTCAATCTCGCTAGTCTCAGCCCCTCACCACTTCTCTTCTACACCCCTCTATTCTTACTTCACTTTCTAACACTGGCCACTCTCACTACTACCCTTATTCCCCTAATGCGACCTCCCACGCTATCCCTAGCCTTCCTTCTCTTGCTGCACAGCCCACTACACTACACACAACTGGTAGCACCCTCTCACAAATACTTCCTGTACGAAAGTCTGCCACCAACCCTTCAACACTTCACTCCTTTGTCCATTCTCCGCCTGGTCTCTTCGTCCACCTTCAGCTCCTCCTGTGACCTCTCCAGAACAACCCACACCATGCCTCCGCTGTTTCTTTTTATATTGTGGAGCTGATGATTGTCTCCCTCCCACTTCCATTTGTGAAACAGTATCTGGTATGATAGTAGCCAGGGGCTACGACCGCTTGTTCTTCTTATGGCTTTCCTACGGTGTTGATGAGTTTTCACAGCAATGTGGTTTGGGGAGGGTTACAGCATCCCTCCCTGTCTTGCCAGCGTTCTCTCCTCACTGCCATTTGGTTTCCTGTTGTCCCCTTATTCACCTGGAGTCCATTCACTTTTCTCCTTGCAGATTACTTGGTGGAATGGGATATACTACAAGCACACTGGAGCTGATGGAAAAGACATTGGGCATCCACTATATGAACAGAGGGGTCCACGTTATACTTCAAAGTTTCTAAATATTTCAGTCATGTATTAAATGCATACAATCTATCTTAATAATTGTTTCCCATTGAGTTCACTTTATATTTCAATTCAGTACACCTATAATCTTACACAAAGCTGATAATCTTATAATCCATGTAGATGACATCCACAAATGTGTAACAGTCAAAACTTCAAGCAAGGGAACAACACAATTACAAAATTGTACAAAAGATAAACCAAAGAGTTTTATCCTAGAACAGAACACATGACACACCAATACAACATACAATACATAACGTTAAATCAAAATCTGTATAACGACTCCGTTGGGTAGCCCTATTGACAAAGGTTCCAGTTAATCCCGGATGTGATCTAGGACAATTAATGAGGCAGCCCTATTTATAAAAGGTCCGGTCTTGGTCTAGGGGTCTAAAACCAGATTCATATTCACTTTTCTTAGGACTCCATCTTTAATTTCCCCCATTTAATGAACATCCTCAGCCTAATAATGTTCTTGTTAATATTGAAATTCATAGAACCCTGGGTCAAAGCATTATTCAATGCGTTATGACAACAGACAAGGTATTGGTTCAACCACTGTGCATAGACCATTGATTAATCCTCTCCTTAATAAACAATTTTATTAATAGGTATTGTATTCTTTCCAATTTTACGCAAATGAGTTTTCAACAGATTCTTCATGTTCAAATTTAATTTCAATTGGTGGTTAATATGCTCCTGCCAACACGTGTTTCGTCCTTACACAACACAGGCTTTCTTCAGGGACAATGTATCGCCTTTTAACATTACAATGATTAATAAGTCAACATAAAATACAAAATCAACATAATTTACCAAGCACAATTCAAGTACAGAACACATGTAAACAATATTATTCAACAAGTGATCAGTGCTTGTTGTCATCAAAATATATACAGCATAACAAGCAAATCAGGAAATAATTGTGGCCCAGCAGATAGTTCTCTAGCCACTTGAAGCACCCCTCGGAGATTACCCTTCGGCCCCCAATCCCTGTATCTCAATTGAGGAATTCCTGTCTTTAAAAGTGGGGGGTCTTGTTTTTGATCTTTATGCAGTTGCCCTGTACAAGGTCCTGTTTCCTTAGCCACTACCTTTTGGTAATCATGGACTAACTCAGTATAATCATCAGGACAAAACTATCAATCATGTTGTTATACAATAGTGATTGACTGGAGTTCCTCGCCTTCTTGCCTGTTAAGTGACATACTGTGTCATGTTTGTTCAGTCTGTGGAATCCTATGATGAATCCATGAAATGGCTCGCTCTTTACTGTAGATGTCCGTGAAATACTTTCTAGATCTGTGGCCTTATTCCTCTGACAAAACATACATAATCCTTTGAAAGTGGCAAACAGCTCTCAGGATATCCCTTCTTTGTTCTTTTAGTCTCGATATACTTTTGATTAGGAAATCTTCCTTTGAGTCAAATGGGCCATCCATTATATGGATTTAGGAAAATTCCCTGGATTTATCTTGTAGCTGAATTTTATAAGCCTTTTTTCAGGTTTTGTCTTACTGAGACTTACATTCACTGGTTGCTGTCATTTGTACGTCCGAAATATGTTACATACTTAGTTTTTCTTCCCATGTGTTTTATTTATGCATGTGCAGTCAAGAACAAGGCCGGAACTGTGGCATTTTAGCCTGAGGTCTATGGGTTTAATGTGTAGAGCTATGCTGTTTCGGCAACATCGTGCATTCGCACCCGGGGAAGTGCAATGAGCCAGTCAGGTGGCTGGAACAGTGGGCGAGAAAACACATTTGCCACCCGCTGTTCCAGACACCTGAGGCCCTTCTGTGGCACAATTCTTTTTTTTTTTTTTTTTGTTTAATGTGTGGAGGACACAGTGAGCATTTCACTGTTGCCCTTCCCTCAAAAAGCCCAATCCTTCCCTCACCACTTACCTGCTGGACCGGAGCTTTGTCTCTGGTCCTGGCGATCCTCCCGCCCATCGCAATGGAAATGGAACTTATTCCCTGGCAGCGGCCATCTTTTCATCATTTTCTTTCTTTTTTCCTCAGGAGATTGGCTGCGCAAGCAACGGCACTCTCTTCCCGCTGTTCCAGCCATCCATTGCCCCTCTCCCGGTGGCGCCCTTTTTAATTGTTTATGTGGGGATGCAACAATGAGCCTCTCACTGTCCTCCCCATCTCCCAAAACAATCCTTCCCTCAACACTTACCTGCTGGACTGGAGCTTTGTGCTCCGGTCCCAGCGCTCCTCCCGTCGCCTGCCATAGGAAGAGACCCTGGCGGCGGCCATCTTTTTTCATATTTGTTTTCTCCGGGCATTGGCGTTGCATGTGCATCCAATCTCCTGTGAAAACATTTGCTTGGGCTGGCAGGCCGTTAAAGGCCAGGAACGCCCAGCAGAGGTGAGAGCCATATTTGTGATTTCCAGAGCAGTCATTCTGGTGATGTTTCAAGATGTTTGCTCTATTTTGTTGATATCACTGCAGTTTTAAGATGCTTGGGAATCTACCCACTATTCTGGTGGATGAGAGATCTGGAACATAACCGCAAGCTGTTTATCAAAATGGCTCACTACTAGTGCCACTAGCCCACTTCTCCAAACTACATACTCACCATCATCAATTGCTCGCCTACTTGTTCTTAACACGAGTACAGATGAGTCAAAAGGAACAGACGTTGTCAACTAGTGTTCTGCGGTGTGGCACTGCATGAACAAGGCATACACAAATTGATGTCCACCTCTGCTCTGCAAATTCTGCTCCGGTTCAATTCCTTTGAGGGGAAGGCAACATAAGGCACTAGGATTATGTCACTAGGATGAGTAAATATTGCTATAGTAACATACACTAGTCTATCAGTCCCTACACTCAGTCTTCCAGTTTTGGAATTTGACTACATGCATTGTCACTGTACTCTGAGAAAGGAAACTGAGATAACCGTGGCAGAGCAGGCATTAGGGGGAGCAGAATGGGTGGTGTGGTAATAAGGGTCTCTTTGAGTAAGTTTTGAGGCACCTGCTCCAATGCATTTGGGCGTTTCTGGTACATGGCTAAACTAGCATTTGTAAATGTGATGAGTAACCATAACTCTTCCTTGCCAAATCCGGTCTTCTACGAGACTCAAATTAAATGCACTTTTAATGCTGTGTACAACCTCTGAATGTGCACTTTGGGATATTCTTTGAACATGACTAACATGCAAAAAAAAGTTTCTGTGAGAAACTTTTGTTTGGGACAGAGCTTTGTTTTGATGGATGAATACAGTGTGATCTTGTGAAAATGCCTTTCTCAATGTTTTAGTTTCATGCAACTCTTAACCAACGTCCCTAATACAAATACATCTGGGTCTTATTATTGCATGCCTGTCTAATAGATATTTAATTGATTTTATGCTTTTAAATTTGCAGTTCTTTCTTGTAGTTCTGTTATTTGCATGTTGCATGCACAAAATGTGTTCACCAAGAACACTGTGTACTAATTTACATGTTGGGAATGGTTACATCTATGGTGCTACTAAAACTAATCTAACATGTATGTTTTCTGTAAAATAGAGCCTCTTTCTGCCCATCTGTCTGCCCCTGGCGAAAACACAATTTTCACATTATTTTTTAAAATTGACACACAATATACACTTCATTGAGACCGTAGATGACCGACTTTACCATATATCCAACCATGTACGCTTCTAAAACAAATCGATTCTATATTTATTAATGTATTTCTGTAAAATAATGCATTAACATAATCAATTCTTCAAGGTTTTTGTCAAGTGCTGGGGTCTCCCCTAGAGCAGGCAGGGTTACTCCTAGCTTCCCTCTGTTAATACTGTGAAAGACAGATTGATAATCTATGAAAGCTTTGAAAAACCCTGTTTCTTTACCACTGTCAATTTAGCTACAGAGGTTAAAGATCGGGTTGCTTTTATCATTAATTCTTAGAAGCCACCCTAGACATTCGACAACCCCATCTCCCAACGTTTTGTATTGATGATTTGCCATTAGCGTATTTTCTTACGCAAGCTCCACCCCTTCCTGTACAATGTGGACTGATTTGAAGTTTTTAGGACCAACATGGTGTCTGTTAGTGCCCCTATGATTGTAGCATGCGAAGCAACTGCCTTGATTGCCTCTGTATTTGCTTGTTATAAAGTTATAAGTAAGCTGGGACCAGATTGTGCGTCTTTGTGGCAGGGTCCCCCAATTTTTTACATTTTTTAACGCAATCTCTTCAACCAAAATCTGTACTGTTATGAATAGCTTCACCAAGGTTTCTTCAAGGGAGCATCTTAGCAAACCCGTGGTAGGCCAACACCCAAAGGAAGTTCACTTGTCAAAGGAAATGTATGAATCTATCCACAAATGTACTCTGTTCCCCATATCCCAATTTTAAGATCTGGACTAGAATGGTAGTTTTGAAGGCCATTCTGTTGAACAGTAAGATTCAGGTGCTAGCTTCCAGTTTATAAATTGACAAGGTTGTCACAAACAGACTTTCGGATCTTCAATGACTGAACCAGCTAATCACACAGATTACATAATGGACTGTTCTTTCACTGCATCTATACTCCACCTTCCAATCCTGATCATTGCTTAAATTGTGCCAACAACTATACTGGAGGTGCTGTTTTCCATTGGCACTCAGTAGGCACTCATGTTTGGGAGGGCATTTGCAGTATTATTTGACATTTGCTTTGACAACCATTCACTTGCGAATTTGCCCAATCCTTTAGAAGATATCAACGAACAGGGATTGCTGATGTTAAAGACTAAGGATCTTGTTTTTTATTTGTAGGTTTCCCAGTAAATCTGCAGAATCAGGAGGGAGCTGGATGCTAAGGCTTAACTGGATAGTCACTGTGTCTATGAAATGGGACACAAATGTACTCCCGAGAGGTTGGATAGATGTATCTCAAGTAATCTATCCATTCCCCACCATTAGTCTTGTGCTGCTCTTCTAAAGCCTTGTTAAATCGGACCCTGGCTTTGACCTACAACCCTCCAAAAAGTTTAAGCACCACCAGGGCACACCAGAGGCTGATGTGCACCATACAAGTGCCCACTATTGTGGTGATGCGCCTATGAAAGGCCGTGCAGATGTTAAGTGTTCAGTGCACATGCTCATTCATTGGTACCTGGCAGTCACAAGCAAGTTTACTGCATCAGTCCTGTTTTAAATTGTTGATAGCAATTGTAGAGATTTTATTTTGTAGTTCTTATCGTTTCATCAACCCGTTTTTATTGCATTTCTTGCTGTGATGAGCACCGTGGTTAAACTGTCAATAATTCAGATTGTTCACATGCAACAAGAATTGACGCGTTTCATTTCATGTAACAGCAGTTTATTTGTTTTGTTGTCTTTTTTCTTTGGTGTGAAATCAAGGACAGAGTCAACGATTGGCCTTTGACAAATGATGTGCTGTTACATGGGCGTGATCAAGTAATGCCAGTGGGTGATTGGATTCAAACTGCCCACGGCCATACAACGTAGCTGCTCCATTTACTGCTTCCCCTAGCCTTCCTATCCCACTACCTGCATCTAGGGCGTCGTTTTACGTGTTTATTTTGACTGCAGCTACTTCGATTTCCGGGTGATCTCCTCTGTCCAATTTTTTTTCAAGAAAAAAAACAATTTGGAACATTGACTTATGTTTATTTTGTAGTTATATCTGCATAGCAACATTTTACACTGGAAAAGCTTCAATTGGGTTGGTTAAAGAGAAATTAATTCACTTTGTTTGGCTGGGTGCGGATCCACAATATTCCCGCATCCACCACATCACAGAATGGGGTGCCTTTTGATTGGCTGTTAGTGCCATCAATTCTGTGGATCTATAGCAGAATCCGCCTTTCTGGCGTCGCAAAATGTGTCCTATAACGTTCTTATTTTGACTGCAATTACTTAGATTTCTTATTGGCCTCTATAGGTCATACAATGAAGATTACCCCTGCTAGCTATGAAGAGGGTATTAATTCTATTAAAGACTAGGAGGTGAGTATTATGCTTAAACTTCATTTTATTACTCCTCATCAGTTTCAACAAAAACTCTTAAAAGTGTCCATAACTAACTTTTCTTTTCTGAAACTACAAAGCCCAAAGTCTCTGCACTCCATTCCAGCACAGCCCAGCTATGACACACATCCTGTCCCTGGGCTCCTCCTCTCTTTTACGTGCTCTGAACTGTCTCTTGAACTTTATAACCATGTCCTGCCAACAGTGCGAAGACTCCAAAACTCGTCAACTGAAACAATGCTGCTCCCTTGTCTTCCTGTTCCTCAACTCGAACCTCAGTGACCATCGACCTCCGCTCTCGTACAATAAAAAAATTCAGGGTGGTCCATGTACTGTTGAAAACATAAATATCTCATTATTAAACAATACATGATCGGGTGGGAATGTAATGCTCGCCTCCTAGACTTTAATGGAATTAATACTCTCTGCGTAGCTAGCAGGGGTAATCTTCATTCTATCACAAGACTGGAGGCGAGCATTATGCTTGTTCAAAGCTTCCCCAACATAGTAACAGCTAGGCTCTCAGTCGGCTTGAAGTAAAACTCTTTAAATGTACGATCACTAGCCCAATCAGCTGCCAGCATAATCTCTCGTAACGATACTCCTGTCATAAAGGCTCTAGAAGCCATTGCACCTCTTACAGAATGCGCCCCATACATTCCCAAATAAATACCTGCTGCTTGCATTACCTCTTTGACCCACCTCGCAATGGTAGCCGTTGCAACCGCCTGGAAAGGCTTTCTACGCGCTATTAGCAATTGCTTTCCTATTTTCATATTCTTTAATGCATCTCGCTACGCATCATTTAGGATTACTAGGGAAATAAGGATAATGGACTGTATTGGTTCCTGTATTAGTCCTCTTGACTATGGAAAAGGTAACACCTTCTGGACCAAATGATCTCCTATTAACCTCCAGCACCTTGGCATCCGACAAGCCCTTGCATGATATTAGACATAACAGCATTGCTAGTTTGCCTGATAATTGTTTCAGTGACAGATACCTATATGTTTGCCAACTCTCCAATAAGCGCAGTACTGCTGTCACGTTCCATACTGTGTTATACTTAGGCTCCGGGAGAACCTTATACCTAGCCCCTCTGATGAGTGTCATTACTGCTGGATGTTCCCCCGTGGGAACTCCTTCAATTGGTAGGTGCCTCGCAGAAATCGCAGATCTATACACACCTATGGTGCGAAACGCTCTCGCGTCCTGCAACAATTGTGCTAAGAAATTCAATATAGTCACTACAGGGGCTGAAATGGGATGAAGATTTCTCCCTTTACACCAGGATGTCAATTTGGCCCAATCCGCGTCATAGCTCCTCTTGGTGGATGGAGCCCAGGATTCTATGATAAGCTCTGCAGCCTGGTCCGAAATGCCTGGCAGCGTGCAGCGTCTTCTGATGTCCTGCACGAGACGAGCGGGAGAGTCCCTCTCACTCTCAGAGGATGATGTGACCCAGCTGGGTCCGGGAGCAGTCGGTCACCTTCGGGAAGCACCTGCAGAAAATCGGCTGCTAGCTCCATTAGTGTCAGGAACCACACTTGTGACTTCCACATTGGTGCTACCAAAATGAATTCTGCTCTCTCCCTCTGACACTTCGCTAGAACTCTGCTCAGCATCATGAAGGGGGAAATGGGTAGTGCGGGCCTCCTGACCATTTCTGGAGAAATGCATCCATACTTCCGGGTCTAACCTTCAGCTGAAGTAATTGGCTGTCTGGGCATTGAGACAGGATGCAAAGAGGTCCATGTGTACTGGACCCCACCTCATATCCAGAGTCTGAAATACTACTTGATCCAGTCTCCAGTCGCTGGAGTCCGCCGGGTACCGTGAGTTCCAGTGGGCTATCACATTCAGTGCCCCGGACAGGTATTCTGCTGTCACTGAAGTTCCCGACTGGAGGTAGAAGTGCCAAAAATCTTTCGCTAGCTCTGCCAGCAAATTGGACTTCATTCCTCTTAGGTGATTAATGTAGCGGACTGTCGAGATGTTCATCTTCAGCAGAACGCACAACTTCACCTTCCCTCTCGTGAATGCTTTGATCACAAATGATCCTGCCAGAAGTTCCAGGCAGTTTGTGCTGGCGAAGCTCCTTCGCTCCACTTCCATCCTGTTTCTAGATCTCTGCATCTCGCTCCCCAGTCTATGTGGCTGGCGTCTGATTCTATTACCAGGTCTGGCTGGTCTCTGAAGATGGCACGCCCATTCCATGCATCCATATTCTTCAACCACCATTCCAGCTCCGTGATGGACTCCTGATCTAATGGCACTTGCTGATGATACTTCAAACCTTGCTGCAAGTGTTTTATTTTTAGCCTCTGCAGGGCACGATAGTGCAAAGGACCTGGAAATATGGACTGAATGGAGGCTGCTAATAATCCCACACTCCTTGCTAGAACTCTGAGAGACCGACTGCTTGCTCAGGCAGGCCTTGATCTCCCTTTTGATATCCCTTATTTTTCAGGGTGGTAGTTCTAACGTAGATTTTCTGGTGTCTAGGACGAATCCCAGGAAATCTAGTCTCTTTGCTGTCTGACTTCTCCACGTCTACTAGAAATTCCAACAATAACAGTAGTTTCTGCACCCATCTTGTCTGGTAAATTGGAGTGTCCTGGTCCTTCCCTAGGAGTAACAGGTCGTTTAGATATATAATCAACCTGATACCCTTCTCTCGAATCGCTGCTGCCACTGGCTTCATCAGTTTGGTAAAAGCCCAGGGAGCTGACGCAAGCCCAAAGGGCATCGTCTTGAATTGCCAGAGCTGCTAGGAACGTCCTGTAATTCTCTTGTACTGGTACCGTTAGGTAGATATCTTTCATAGCCTCGTCAGCCAGTCTCCTCCTCTCAAGGAGTCTCTGAGCTGATGGATACCCTCCATCTTGAAATGGCGGTACACAATCCACCTGTTTAATTCTTTTAGATTTCTAACTGTCCGGACCTTCTCCTTCCTGTGCACTAGAAACATATTGCTCACAAACCTCGGGGATGCTGTGCACCTCTCTATGGTGTTTTTCTGCACTAGCTGGGTCAGTTCGCAATCTAAGCATTGTTGTTCCGCTAGTGCTAAGCGCTGCTGGTGTGGCCAGCCTAACTGCACAGGCGGTTGTATGAACTCCAGCCGCAGACCTCTGCTGGTTTGCAATATTTAAGCATCGCTGGAAAGCGTGCGCCAATTTCCCCAGAACATTACCCCTCTCCCCCCTACTTGAGGATACTCTGTTTCCCTTGCCTGGTGTAAAGCCTTGTCCACGACCAGTTGCTCTTCCTCTGCGCCCTCTAGGAAAACCTCCCCTGGCTGGGAAGAAGGTGTCTTGCTGTTTGTTTTCCCAGTATTGTGCCCTGGGATTAGGGGGTCTTCTTCCTCCTTGATAGCGACCGGCCGCATGACCCCTGAAGCGGCCGGTCCCGGCAAAAACTCTGTTCGGAAACAACTTCCGTATGGAGGCCTGCACCTTTTCCAGGGAAGTGTAGGTGCTGACGAACCGGCCCATTTCCTTTCCAACAGTCTCTCTGAGGGGGAGGCCCTGTGCTGCTTCTCCGGCTTCGTATGATGCAAGGTCACTCAGCTTCGAATCAATTTTGAGCAGTAACCCTCTCCTCCTCTCTGAAGAGATGCCGCAGTTAGCATTGCCTAGCAGGCAGACTGCCCTTTGTGCCCAGCTCGCAAATGCATCAGGGTCCACTTCCTCCCCTGTATCTTTAGCTCTCTCCGCCAAATCCATTATCTTCACGAGAGGCCCTGTTAAGTCTAACACCTTCCCTTGACAGCTTCTCCACGACCTGTCAATTCCTTTGCGTGGATCTTTACTGGTCTTGGACACGAAGGTCAACATCTTAGGATCTAGCTCAGGGGTTTCTGCCACTTTCTCTGGGCGTGGGCATTCTGCGCGCAGCCGCTGCCTTACTTCTTTGTCAAGGGCCTTACGTAGTCTTATTGTCATATATTGTGTGACCCTGGAAGAGGGCTGCCAGTCTGAGGTCCTCAGGTTCCGGATACTGCCCAGGTCAAACAGCCCACAGTGTCCTCCTGGTCATCTTCCAGATGTTTTTCTTTGTGGGTTCTCTTCCCTCTGCTGGGTTTCCACCATTCCTCCTCTGCTACCTCCTCTCCTTCATGAGAGGAAAGGTCTCCCTCTGCTGGCTCCTCTTCCGAGCGTGGGTCATCTTCTCCTGTATTATCCTCCCCTGGAGCGGGGGTTCTGAGGCTTGGCACTGCCTGACGTTGCAGGTAAGCTTCTTTAAGCTTAGCGAATGTGTCTGCTGCCTCTTGGGTCTTCTGTTTCACCCCATCTGATGGGCCCTGGTGGTCGTAAGAGGATTTCCTCTTTCAGGCCTGGTTACTCCCTTTCAACTCTATCTCCAAGGGTCCTGTGGGCGTGCTCTGTCTCCTTGGTGCTCTATCTCGGCTGATTAAGCATTGCTTCTAGAGTCTCCAGCCTCTCCTGCAGCGGCCTCGCCCCCTGCACCACTGCATCGACCAGCAAATTTCCCAGCACTTCCTTAAAGCTGGCAGCGAGGTCCAGAGGCTGTTCCTCCTCGCTCCACTCAACTCTGACATCTTTGTAAACGTGCTGTGTGTCTGGTACCTGGAGCAGGTGTCTTGGCACGCCCACGTCACTTGGTCTGATGCCTCTGTATATCTATATATATTTTCTTTATTTGTGGCTTGCACCAGACTGTCTCATAATCTTGTTAACCCCTGTAATAGGCTATGTGTGCTCAATTCACCCCTCTTGGGTAGCTCAGAGGTTCTCAGCAGGTTAAATGCACCTGCTTTCGTAGGGAGGAAATGCTTCTCTCTTTCTGCGGGATATAGACCTGCTTCTCAGCTGACTTCTGCCTTCCTGGAACGCTGATGTTGCGGCGTTTCGGATCGATGTTGCAGTGTCTAAATTTCGGATCGATTATACCAAAATTCGATAGTTTATGCTTTTTTTAATTTCACCACCGGGCCCGGCGTTCGTTCTCCTCTCGTCGCTTCCCTAATGCGACGCTGTCTTAACGCTCCTGCTCTGACTCCACGAGGGTGGGGGCAAGCATGCTCAGAGTGCTTTCGCTCCGCCCCCGTAAAGGTGGGGGGGAGAAGCGGCGCCTGCTCGCTCGGGATGCTTGCTCCGCGAGGCGGAGCTAAGCCCCAAAAATGACAGGAATACAGCACGGGGCCGCTCGCCTCGCGGCGATGTTGCCGCTTCACTTATCTGCAATCGCAGCTATACTTACTGCAACTGCCTTGTGCCGCCTGAACCACTTAAGCTATTAAATATGCCTGACGAACATGCGCGTAACTACCTTTTTTCACAATATTCTACCGTTAATCACATATACCTGCAGTCATGCATGTCTACACAACGTTCCCACACGTACTCCCCCTCCTAACTATACATATTTTGCTACACAAATGCAGTTCACGGAGAGGTGACAAAATAGCACTTATCTGCTGAAGAGCAGTAAAAGAAGAGGAGCAGCCCAGGGACAGGATGTGTGTCATAGCTGGGCTGTGCTGGAATGGACTACAGAGACTTTGGGATTTGTAGTTTTCTTGTGTCTTTGTTGAAACTGCTGAGGAGTAATACATTATAGTTGAAGCATAATGCTTGCCTCCAGTCTTGTCATAGGCTCCACTATACCCATGTATATATAGATACACACACACCTATGTATATTCTATATGGAGTGTGGGCATGGGGGTTAGCCTGGCATTTAAAAAACGTGTGCGACCTACAGGATTTGGTCAGACAGAGGTCAAATAACTAGTAACAATAAAGAAGCATGTAGCTTGCTCTAAACACCCCTCTTTTCTACTCAAGCTACTACTGCCTTGAACCTCAGGGTATAGTTTACCACGCCCTTTCCCCCACAGACCCTCACTAACTATGCCCGCGATGTATACCTCAGTGTCTGCTTTTCTAAATTTGGACCCATAAGATTGCAAACTCTATTGCAAAACACTGAAATTTAGAAATGTTGCATAACACAACTTCTCAACATCCTTGCTACTACCCAAACTCTTCATATTACTGCGTGTAAGCCTCGCCGAGCTATCTTCTGTGGCTCCAACGTGACTTATTTGCCACTTCATAACAAGTAAATGCATAAATTGAGTTCAGGTTTAACAAGCACAGAGGGGCAGTTTCGCTAAAGAGAACACTGATTCAATATTTTGCAAAGGCACGTTGTGCTGCGTCTTTTCTTGCTGTCTATTAGCTGCAGGAAGCACTGTTTTGCCCTTATTTCATACAGATCAACTTCGCAGTTTCATTATAGAATTGGTCCGGGAGTAGTGCGGGCGGTTGCAGCCTACAATACTTGGGTTTTAGCATAAACCAAAATGTACATGCCGCCAATGTGTGTCTTGCACAGACAATGTAAAAACATAAGTGGGTTGCTGCCGCTGCTATTTTTCCACACGCGCTTTCAAAATAGCACTACTAAAAGTTAAAATGTTGTTTATAGTATGGGCTAAAAAGATTTGTTGTATTTTAGGAACATGGATCGCAGGAAAATCAACAGACGCCAGTGCAGTCAAGTGATGGGTAATTGTTTTTATATTACGATTTATTCTAAAATTATGCGTGCTCAGGCACTGGTGCCTGTCAATGTGTTTATGCAGCAGAGGTGCGTGCCTCCCACGCGTACTAAGCTACAACTCCATGTACAGCCCTTTTAACACGACTTGGTGCTGGTTTGGGATGGGGTCGTCATAGGTATTTTTTTTTTTCTTCTGCGTATATCAAGAAGAAGCCGGTCCGATACCACAGCGAGTAGAGCGCTTGCTTTGATATCGGGCACGCAGGTTCGAATCTCGGCAGGGCCAAACTCAGCCTTTCATCCTTCAGGTCGATAAATGAGCACCACATACCGTGGGTAATAATAAGCAGCGCTCGGATACCTGAGGGTTCGTAGCACTATATAAATGCTAAATGCTTACGATTATTATCATCAAGTCCTGTGTTCACAACCGTAATGGTCTCTGGCCCCTGATCCGAAATGTCAGACAGTTAACAAGTTAGGTTTGCTGAGGAGGCATGATCTCACTAGTGGTGGCCACGCCACCCCAGGACTGTGGAGTGGAGGGCATGCCAGTCCTCACCCATCAGGATGTAGGCTGGGCAAGGCCTCGGAGCGTGGGAAGGCGGCACTCCGGCTCAGGAGGGGTCGTAGACGAATGTGACATTTAACACATGCCCACTGGTGGCTCTAAGCAATTTGAAAAGGTGCAACACCAAGGTGGGTGGGGGGAGGGGGTTTGGAAATTGAGGTCGTGTTCTCGAACTCTTTAGGGCAAAGTTGGGGGTGGTGCTCCACACATTATTTTAAGGATTACACTTAATACAATTTCAAAAACAGATTTTGTCCATAAGAGCATGAGCACAGTAGCAGTTGCTAAATCTGTCTTTATTGTCATTTTGTGCCTTTAGTTCTGGTTGTTAGAACATGTATCCTCTAGTAGTCTATGTCATAGAAAGTTGCCACGTGTGGGAAGAAGCCTTAAGAATATATGCCAATGCAGCCCCTCTTAAATTGGGCGTGCCCATAGAAAATGTGAACTGCTGTCCAGCGAATGTACGCTAGCATTGCCTCTGTAAAGCAATGTCAGGCTGCTAATGGTGTTAGATGCGTATAGAGGGGAGAGTAATAAAGAGATGGACAGTGAGTGAGTGATACAACAGGAAAGAACGCGCTGCGTTTGCTACAACTAGCCAACTGTTGGTGCCTCTTGAATGTGTGAGGTCTTATCTAACGTTTGTAAAACGCAAGCCCTAACTCTACTGTGCACACACTGGGAAATGTTTCCATGTATTTGATGCCCCCAATAAACGGTATATTATTTTAAAAGGGTGCATAACTTCCCCCACTTTCTGGCCAAACTCCCTGGGTCCTTTCCCCTACCCACTTGTGAGGCACAAACCCTTGGTGTCATCTTTGACTCCCCTTTCTTTCTCTCCACACATCATGGACTTGCCAAGAAGTCACATTTTCAGTTGCATCTCATCAAGGGCATTCTACCTTTCCTCACCTACCCACAGAAGCTCAATGTCTCCAGAGCCCTGGTACTCTCTAGGCTAGACTACTGCAACAACCTCTTCCTCAACCTGTCTCTTTCCTCCCTTCAACTAATCCAGAATAGGACGGCAAGACTTATCCTTGGTCTCAAGCTCAGGGGCGGCATCTTTCTAGCCCTAAAATCTCAACACTGGCTCCTGGTGACCGCAAGGATCAAATCCAAGACCCTTTGCATCATCCACAAAGCTGTCTGGTGCCTGGGACCTCTTTACATCCAGCTTTCCTTCTCTAAATACCTCCCGACCAGAGTCCTTTGATCTTCTGGCTCCAACTCTCTGTAGGTCAAACGTTTCTCCAAGCAGAGAGTGGTAGGTAGATCCCTTTCCTTGGCTGTCTCCTCCCTAAGGAAACGCCTCCTCCCGACCCCCTCTGACTTGAGCCAGATCTTCTTAAATTCCGGAAACGTTTCAAGACTTTTCTTTACTCCTTTTCCTTCCATCTCCCCCTACCTTGCTAACTATCCATCTGCCGCTGCAACTGGGGCCTGGTCCCCTCAGCCATACAGCGGCCAGACCACCTATGAGTAGCACTGAATGATTCAAGTGACAAGGGTTGAATCTTGGTTTCACACATTTATCAAAAGGTGAGTTCTGAGCAGGTACCGCCCAGCTCCGCACCCTTCAACTGACTCTCATGGAACCTGGAGCAGCCTCTCATTCTGGACCTTGGCCAACACTCCAGGTTCCATGAGTGCACATCTCCTAAGAACACAGTGAACTTAGTTACCTGTAAAAACTAAGATTAACTATATACAATGCTTGATATGCACTTTGACTATACTATGCTTGTTATGTAAAGCTGGGTAAAGTGGTCAGTGGGAACATGAGGGAATCTACATTCCTAACAACACCCCCTATCAGTCCCCTCAGCATCCTCCCTGGTCTAGCCCAAATTGCATGCATACAAACAGATTGCTACCAGTACATGCAAACACACACACACACACAAATATTGCCCCTTTAAAAAAATATATACCTTTTCATTGTGTTGAAACATTGTCGTTGACTCTGGTCGACGCATCAGCCAGTCCAAACCAGTAAGGCAGACGGCAGAAGCCGAGACATAAGGGTGGTTTAAAAATAAAAGAGCCTCTGCCATGTCCAGGTAGTTTTGTGGGTACAGATGCTATTGGACATTTACAGAAGGTAAATTAATAAAAGTAAGATTAATGGAGATTTGGCAATTGGGCATAAACGTCCTCCAGGCTCTAGCCTAAATGACAGTACAGGGCCTGTAGATCAACAAAGGCAAGGAGCATGTCACAAAGCTCCACTAACCATGCTTGGTTTGCATGCATTGTCGTATGCAAAAGCACATTGGGCTGTCCCATGAGTAATTTCAAACTTTAGTGTCATAGCACATCAGTGGCTAAGTATGTGGTAGGGGGCGCCCTGGAACACATGAAAGGAGCTTGGATTCATGACCATTCCATTTCCCCTGTGCTCCACCACTGCCCCATTAAGAAGGGGAAAAACTCCCCTCAAGGCAATGCCTAAGGCTTGTTAGTCCTTGGTGCATGTACAGCTGCATTGTAACGTAATCGCATTTAAGTCTGAATAGCGCTATTGTTAAAGTGTCTTTGGGCTGTCATTGGGCCATTCGAATGGAGGGTTCCGGCAACTGACTGCAAAATGTGGCCCTGAATTTGTGCACTAGCATACCTTGAAAAAGCATGATTTAACCCAACACTGACAACCGCATAAACATTTGACATAACCTGGAGCATACACTAACAACTGCTTCAGACAACTTGAAAATAATATAGCACAATCCACGCTGAGGCCTACATATATACGGATCTGGAAACATTAATATTGCAACAACGCAACCTTACCCTGCTCCTTCTATACCCAAGATTGTCCCATACCGCATCTCTTGCAGATCCTGAAGCGCCAAAAGGCAATTAACTGGCAGAAGTTGGACACCAGTCTTTCCCTAAAAACATGAAATCTGCCTTATTGTAACAGAGGCCTGTAAACTTAATCGCTTGGAGACTCCCAACCAATGCTAGATATGACACAGTGGGCTCGATTTCTATGGAGCGTTAAGTGAGGCATACAACCAATGTGTAAGCCGTTACTGATCCGGAACCGCTGTCATATTTTGCAGTGGGAGATGGGAGGTGAAGTGTTTCCTCCTCCACTTCCCACCTGCCAAACCATCCAGCTGTATGCGGGTGGCATTTGCACTTTTGTGAAATTGAATGCAAAAGCGAGGTGAAATGCGATAGTGCCTCATTTTGCACTTCATTTTTGCATTCCACGTTGCAAAAGTTGAAAATTGCATGCAGTGGACATTATGGCATGTAAGTGCTAATGTTGGCGATCCCATGCATGCAATTTACACTTTCTAAAAAATGTAACCCAGTGAGTATTATTTACCTAGGATAATATACTTTTGTTAAGCAGTAAAGACGGTATTTGTACTGCTCCAAAATGTACGCACTTGAACACATCCCTCCTGCTCTCTAGATGGTACACATTTTCAACTGCACAACTACTAGATCGTAGAGATTGATTGCAAAGTGCACACATCAGCAATCTGACAATATATACATGCATACATTAAGCAGAGTATGATCGGAGCTTTCTTTTCCACATCCATAATCGGACTATAAATAGAAGAATGCAGAGTTGAAGGTCTGAGCATCTATTTACTAGAAGACAATCATCATGAATATACACAAAGCTTTACAATAAATGACGGTTGTACTTGCCTCACTTCAATTGTCTTGGAAGAAGGCATATCATCTGTAATTAACTGGGGCTCTCCTGCCTTTTAGATGCAAATGCCCCATTGCCTTCATAATATGCTGATAACAAAGGTGTTGACTAAGCCTTTGACAGACCCTTGATAAGCAGTGCCTAGTAGAAATGCTGTTAATCACCCTGGAGGAAGCATGATAATGTGTGTTTGAATGTCCCGGGTGGGTGGGTGCCTGTGTGGAGAATGCAGTGTGAATGAATGTAAGAGTAGGTGTATAGGTGAGTGACTGGTTGGTGAAAAGGTGTGTGGGTGGGGAGGGAGCTGAGGGCAGGGATCACTAGCATATTTTTGGCACATCCCTAAGCGACATGCCATCTTTTACTTCTATTTCAGACCCAAAACAACTTCATGTGTGTTATTACGTGGCTAGACTGGCATTTTGTTGCAGCCAATCTAGCCATTGGTTACTGTGGCATGATATTTATTTCAGGGCATCTTTGAAAAAGCAAGCATGATAAGTGGTTTACATTGCTAGACAGACATTTTGGTGTAACTGCCAAGGTATTTCTTAATGTAGTGTGACTTTTTATTAACTGGGCATCTATATTTGGATTTGTAGAGCGCACTGCAGCCCATGGGCATCTAGGCGCTGTAGGAAAATGTATGAGAGCTTGGTTAAGGGTTTCAGAAAAACGGCACAAGGACAAAGTCTTGATACAATTTGCTTAGTTACAGTAAATTAGAGAACATGTTCAAGGTTGCATTGCAAGATACATTACATAGCATGAGAACAGTAGATGGCAGAATGCAAAATGCAAGCTTGAAGGGAGAGGCCAATCCTACAAAAAGCCTAGTTTTTAAGGCCTTACGGAAGTCTGCATGAGATTTGATCAGTCTGATTTGGGCTCGGAGGGTATTCCAAAAAGTAGCAGCCATGGATGGGAAGCTGGAGCCCCCAGCAGGAACTCTCCGTGTGGGAGGAACAGTGATGCGATTGGCATATGCAGACCTGGAAGGTATATAATGAAGCAAGCGTGATGAGTGTTATTACGAGTCTAGACTGGCCTACATTGGAACCGGTTTGGAAATGTTTTCTTCTCCAGCATGGGGTCTGGCATGGATTCACATGCTCATGAATATTCCCCGTCGTCAGGCCGAGAATCCTCGGAAAAGAAAAAATCAGTATCAGTTCCGTTTCTGATCTGTCTTTCTTAGTAGTAACCAATCACTGGTCTCTGGGTCATACTGCCTCCAGCCAATGACTGCCCTCTCCCTAAGCCCCATCTCTGGCAGCCATCCTCAGATTTTTACCGCACGCTCAAGTGTTGGGAGTCCTTGTGTTTAGCTCTCAAGCTTTTTGCTGCGTTTTCGCGCTTTTTCAAAGAGATTTTCTCATTTTTCGGTCAAATAGAGCCTCAAGCTCCACCGTGTCTACATCCGATCAACGGGGACCCGTTTCGGATTTTCTACGCCCCTCAAGGGTGAAGTGTTCGTCGAGTTACGCTTCTTGGAGGAGTCCAGAAGCTTTTGCTGCCTACCCGGACATGGCCCAGGAGAAAGGAAGCTCGACTCCCAGAAAGCTGTTCAGGGTTTGCCCTGGATGCCAGCTGCAGAATGTGTTCAAGGAGGACGAGCACTCGAAATGTCTCTACTGCCTTCATGAGCACAAAACGCACGTGGAGAAGGACTGTGCGTTTTGCCGGAACATGTCGGAACGGACCATCAGGGACCGACACCTTCGTCTCTCCAACTGGCTGGAAAGAAAGAGCCCGTCAGGTGAGAAGAAGTCCGAGCGGTCTTCTAAGTCCTGTGAGGGCGCCCCGGCGACGGGGGCCCAACAGAAGGCAAAGCACTGCGAGTCCGCGGGCACTGGGAGCACCGAACGGGCGGGCTCCTCGGCTGCCAGGCAGGGCGTATCCTCTCCAGGGCCATCAACCACGAGCCAACTCTCTGGCTCAGGGAAGAGGAAGGCCGAGAACCCGGTGAAGCTTCTGGAGAGGCCCCGGTCGATCTCGAAGGATCCAGCCGAGGGGGACCGAGGCGGCAACCCTCCCCCCAAGGTGAAGGCCACAGGCCTGCAGAAGGTGGTGAAGGCCTTGATTCACCCGGCCAAGGCCTCTATCGAGGAAGTCGCGGCAAGCCTGGCGCAGCCTGAGGAGGCTACACCAGTGGAGGCGACCTCAGGGCCCAGAGTTTCCCTGCCACCACGTAGGGAAGCCTCTTTTAGGCCCATCGAGAAGACCCCCGTGAAGACCCCGGCGGAAAAAGGGGAGGTAGCCGGTGGCCATTGTGGACACGGACACAGCCTCCGAGGAGGAACTGGTTGAAGTCTTGGAGGGCCTTGACGAGGGCGTCGAAAAGGCCCGGTGCCACGGGAGGGATCCAGACGAAGGGGACGATGAGAGCGGCGGCGCCGGCGAGGTTCCTAGTCAACCATCGCGCCCGTCGCCTCCGGAGCCGCAAGACAACTCGGCGGCCATTTTGTTGGCAATACAATCCTTATGTTCAGAGATGAGGACGAGATTGCCCCTACCACCGACGGAGGAGCCGGAACCAGGCCCGATGGAGGGGCCAGAGCCAGGCCCGTCGGGAAGTCCCCCAAACAAGAGAAGGCGGACCCATCCAGCCCCGCCTTTTCAGCCCTCGCGGCCTGGTCAGCCTTTGCCCACGTCCCATGTACCTGGGGATGACACGGGAACGGACACGGCCACGATGGGTACGGATGATGACGACGGCGGCGACGACGGGACGGAGCTCCCATCGCCTCCAGCCCGGGCCTCCCCGTCCGACGAGATTGGGTCTTTCCACGCTATGATCGCCAGGGCATCAGAACTTTTTCAGCTCTGCCCCGAAGAGAAGAAGGAAGGTTTCCTTTACCAACGGCGCAAGGCCAAGAGGAAGACGGTCCTCGCCGTGCCTCTGCTGGATGACATCTGGGACGAGGGTCTCGCCCTTCTCAAGAACCCGTCTACGACGCTGCCAAGAGGGATCGGTACGAGAAGAAGTACCGGGTCCCTGACGCAGCCCCTTTGTGCCTTAGGGCGCAACCTACCCCTGACTCGATCGTCTCAGCGGCAGCCAAGAAGAAAGCGGGGGGGGGCATCGGCCTCAACGTCAACTTCTCCGCCGGACGGCGAAGGAAAGAAGCTGGATGCAATGGGACGTCGAGTTATCTCGTCGGCGGCAACAACGATTAAGGCGGCCAACGCCCTCGCGATCGTGGCCCTCTACGACAGGGAGTTACGGTACAAGATCGCTCCCCTGTTGGACTTCCTACCGGACGACAAGAGGGCTGAGGCCCTGGAGATCTTGCAGGAAGGTGAGGTGGCGTCGGACCACGCCATAACGGTGGCAACGGACATTGCCGACACCGGTTTCCGCCAGCTAGGAAACAGCGTTTGCCTCAGATGACGAGGGTGGCTCAAGGCGACGGATTTCCACCAGGACGTACAAGCCAAGGTTTTAGACATGCCGTTCGACGGGAACAACCTGTTTGGGAAAACAGTGGATGAGTCCCTCCAAGCCATCAAGGCGGACACAGAGACAGCTAAGGCCCTAGGAGTTCTTCAGCAACGAAGGCCGTCCTTTCGGAGCCGCGGAGGCAAGCAGGGTGCCTCCAAGGGATTCGGCGGTGGCTCCTCTATGTACCACCAAGCGGCCCACTCCTCGTCGCAGGAAGCCTATAGAGGACGAGGCAAGTCGGGTGGATCCCGCCGTCGTCGCCAGGGAGGCCAAGGCGGCAAGGCGTCCTCCAAGCAAGATTGAACCGACCGTGGCGACCTCCCCCGGTGGGAAGCTGGCTGGCGAAGTTCGTCAGCGTGTGGGAGTCCATCTCCACCGATCATTGGGTGCTGGATGCCTTGGCCCAGGGGCACGCCCTCGAATTTCTAAAAAAGTGCCCCCTCATTCCTCCCGTGGCCAGGAAAGAGAACCACGTCCCTCAACTGCTGTTGGAGGTAAGGGCGATGCTCAAGAAAGGTGCCATCGAGCTCGTCCCAAAGAGGCTCCGGGGCTCCGGAGTATACTCAAGGTACTTCCTCGTGAAAAAGAAGAAAGGAGGGTGGCGACCCATCCTAGACCTGCGACGACTGAACAAGTACATCAAGGCACAGAAGTTCCGGTGGTCACCCTCCAGCACGTGCTGGGACAGCTGGAGGAGGGCGATTTCCTGTCGTCGTTGGATTTGGAGGATGCATACTTTCACATTCCCATTCTAAAAGGACACCGGAAGTGCCTCAGGTTCGTGGTCCAAGGGCGGCACTACCAATTCAAGGCCTTCCCGTTCGGCTTGAAGTCGGCACCCAGGGTTTTCACCAAGTGCCTCGCTCCAGTGGTGGCAAGGTGGTGAGGATCTTCACCGACAACACCACCACGATGTTCTACATCCAGAAGCAGGACGGAACCAGATCCCCGGCCCTATTCAAGGAAGCCCAGGACCTGTGGCAATGGGCCGTTGCTCAAGGGATGTTCCTGCTGCCGTTTCATCTGGCAGGGATAAAAAACACCATTGCCGACTCACTCAGCAGAGAGCTGCGCTCGTGCCACGAGTGGGAACTATGCCAGGATCAAGTGGACCGACTCTTTCAGCGATGGGGCAAACCCCGGATCAACCTGTTTGCGACGGTGACGAACTCCAAGTGCCAGAGGTTCGCCAGCAGGTTTCCCCAACTGAGGAGCATGGGCGATGCTTTCTCGTTCCCCTGGGACTGCCTGTTCCTACATGCGTTTCCGCCGTTGCTGTTCCGACTCAT
Source organism: Ambystoma mexicanum (assembly GCF_040938575.1). Lineage (NCBI taxonomy): Eukaryota > Metazoa > Chordata > Amphibia > Caudata > Ambystomatidae > Ambystoma > Ambystoma mexicanum. The sequence goes on along the minus strand of NC_090923.1, from coordinate 302,520,983 downwards.
CAACCAGCTCAAGAGGTCCCGGTGCAGAATGATCCTCGTCGCACCGGCGTGGCCGAGACCGATCTGGTTCCCAGACCTTCTGGACTTGTCAGCGTCCCCACCAGTCAAGCTGTTGACGGAGGCAGATCTTCTCTTCAGAGAAGGAGGCGGAATTCTTCATCACGACCGTGAGTCGCTGAACTTTCACGCCTGGCTCCTGCAGCACTAGAGTTTGGAGGATACGATATCCCGGCCGACTGCAGAGAGGTTCTTGCGGAGGCCAGGGCGTCCTCAACTCTCAAGTGCTACGGACATAAGTGGAAGAGGTTCTCTATCTGGTGCCGTGCAGAGAATATTAAACCTCTGCGGATTACGGCCCCTCAAGTATTGCCGTACCTTCTGTCGCTAGCCAAAACTGGACTATCTCATGCTTCAATCAAGATACACCTGGCAGCGATTTCCCGATACACCAGGACCACAGGGCGGTTATCCCTGTGGTCTCATCGTGTCATGATCTCTGCTTCCAAAAGGTCAGGGTTTTCCCAACTCCCTTGGAAGCAGATCCATAACCCAGGTTCCGAGTGCCAACCAGTCCCAATTGGGACCTTTTGGACCCAGTCCTGGCGCCAGTGGCACCAGGCTCATAAATATGGCCAGTCCCAGCGCTGGAAGCGCCGGGCTCATAATGCTTGGGTGGACTTACCTGCAGCAGACCATGCTGCTTACTTGCCTGCCAGTTGAGCCTCTGATCCTCTTCTGTTTGGAACTACTTTTCCTGTTGGGTCGGGCAGGAGCCACTCTCTAGGTTCAGAACACTGGAACTCTTCTGGAAAGCAGGAACTCTTTTCTTACCTAGGTGTCTCCTTCCACAGCCACGCCTAAGCACTACAGAAGGCTATTTAAACCACACCCGATGGATGAATCTTGCTTTGCGTTATTCTGCATCCTCTGCAGCAGAACGCTCATCGTGTCTTCTGCATCTGATCCTGGGCCTAAGGAAAAAGGCTTACCATCCTGAATCCAGTCTTCAGCAACACCTATAAAGACAAGAAAGAACAGGTTAGCATTACGGTCTTCAGTGACAGCGCTTCACTTACCTGGTCCATCGGCTGTCACCAACGCCTCGCGCTGCATTCCGGCATCTGAAAGACAAAGGCTTACCTACTCTTCGTGCGCTCCGGAGGTCTTCGCACTGCATTCCGGCATCTGAAAGACAAAAGCTTACCAACTCTTCGCACGCTCCGGAGGCCTTCGGCGCTGCATCCCACATCTGAAAGACAAAACAAGGTGCGTTTAAAGTCATTGGGGAACTTTAATACTCACGTGCCATTACTCCTTTCCACATCTAACCCAGTGGGTATTCCGGCACCCTGCAGCCGCTCCGAACTTGTACCTGCAAAATAAAAAGACAGTTAGAGTGCATCGTGAAGCAAGCAACAAGCGCTTACTTACGTGCTTCCAGGCGCTTCTATTCATCACACGGGCTCCATCTTCAACTCACTTCAGCCCTTCATCCGCCATCGCCGGAACCCTGCAAAACAAGAGACATCATTACTAAAGACTTTAAAGACATTAGAATTACTCGAAACTTACCGTTCGTGCAGTAAACGATGGACAGCAGTCCTCTGAAGTCAAGAGGCCTGCTCCCCTTATCCAGTGAAGAAACTGGTTACAGCACCCTGCCCCGAGGCAGATGGAGAGCACGGCGTTCACTTACCTAAGGAGAGAGCGTTAACCTTTGGGGTTCTACAGGAGAAGAGAAAGGGAAGAAGAGAGAGACATTCAATAACCCAGTTCATTAATCCCATATTTTCTATCTGCAGACATCTTACCCTTCGAGTCAGACATACAGTGCACAGAGGTCCAGCCCAAAGAGCCAGCCGTGTGTTACACATCACCTTTGAAGATACGGTATACGCCCAGTCAAGACCGGCGCCTCTACGGGAATCAGGTGAGCGTTACACATCGCCTGGTTAAGGAATTTATGAAGGGACTGTTTCGATCATTCCCGCCAGTGAAGGCGCCAGCCCCGGCGTGGGAGCTCAACGTGGTGCTGACCAGGCTCATGGGTCCGCCATTCCAGCCATTGCATTCGGCCCCGTTGAAGTTTGTCATGGAAAACAGTGTTCCTGGTGGCCATCACCTCCGCAATACGCGTGGGAGAGATGCAGGCACTATCCTGCAAGCCTCCATACCTGACCTTTCACGATACGAGGGTAGTGCTGAGGACGCACTCCTCCTTCATGCCCAAGGTGCCGTCGGACGAGCAACGTCAACGAGCCCTTGGTGTTACGTCAACGAGCCCTTGGTGTTACCAGTCTTTTTCCTGTCGCCTTCGTCGTCGGCCGAGAGAACTTTGCACTCGCTGGATGTAGCTAGAGCGCTGAAGTTCTACGTGGACCGAACAAAGAGTTTTCGGAGGACATCATAGCTGTTTGTGAACTTTGGACCTGTGAACCAAGGGAAGGCTCTCTCGAAGGCTTCCATTTCCAGATGGCTCTCCGGCTGCATCATGCACTGTCATCGGTTGGCGAACCAACCGTTGCCCGGCTGTCCGAGAGCCCATTCGACCAGAGCGGTCGCTGCTACCACGGCGATCTTGTCTGGTGTGCCCCTGCTGGACATCTGCAGGGTTGCTACGTGGAGGTCGACGCACACCTTCACAAGATTCTACTGCGTCGACCGGGATTCCAGGGAGGAGTCCGGGGTCGGCCAAGCAGTGCTGCGCAACGTGTTTGCTTAAGGTAAGCCTGGTGAGGAGTTAAGAAATGCTTAATGTTGAGTTTTGATGTAATGCTTAATATTGAGCCTTTGCCACCTCCCGTGGTTGTGCATGTGTGTACTGCTATGTCTTCTTATATTCATGAGCATGTGAAACCATGCGAGACCCCATGCTGGAGAAGGAACAAGTTACTTACCTGTAACTGTTGTTCTCCAGCATGGGTCTGGCATGGATTCACATGCGAACCCTCCCTCCTACCCCTCTGCTGCTCTTCACTTGGTCATATTGCCACTTTACGTGCTACCAAATCTGAGGATGGCTGCCAGAGGCCGGGCTTAGGGAGAGGGCAGTCATTGGCTGGGGGCAGTATGACCCAGAGACCAGTGATTGGTTACTACTAAGAAAGACCAATCAGAAACGAAACTGATACTGATTTTTTTCTTTACCGAGGATTCCCGGCCTGACGACGGGGAATATTCATGAGCATGTGAATCCATACCAGACCCATGCTGGAGAACAACAGTTACAGGTAAGTAACTTGTTCCTTATTGTGGCATAGCACTTTTAATGGTGACTCCAACAGGAGTATGTTTTTAAATAGGGGTATTCCCTTATATTTTCAGAGCCAGTTTTGCCATGTTTTTAGATGATCATTAATGGCATTATGCTTAAAGGGAGCATGAGTATGTTCATATATGGGAATGCTGGCCTATGTTGGAGGAGCCAGCATGGACATGTTTGTTATACTGGCATATATTGAGAGGAAAGTAATGAAAATGCATTGAGAAATGTTCCTGTGCATCTATTGTATTTTCTCATGACTTACCCTACAAAACCAATTGCAAACTCTCTGGCCTTTTACCCACTTTTTCACAAAGTGTGCTGTAAAATGCACCATTTTAACCAATTATAAAACAAAAACATATGGGGATGGAGAGGAAATCCCCTCCCCCAACCCCCTTCTCTCAGAACCGGTTTTCGTTGGTACGGGCTCCCTCGCTCTCGCATACTTGTGGTAAATATTTTCACCCTCCATTAAAACCCACCAACTACCACTGGTGGTTGGTATATTTGGGGACCAGGCACCACCCCCTTCTTTTTGAGCTAGGTGAAACATTTAAGCTTTTATTAAAAAACATACTTGCATCTTTTGTTTGGAACAGTGTGTGTGTGTGTGTATGCCCCTGCAGCAGCATGATCGTCAAGGACATTTGGCACACATAGTCGTTTGGGCCGACCCAGAGTGTGGTATGCCCCATGCTTTAAGGAGCTTGCCGGGGCGGGGGAAGCTCAGAATGGCTCATAGGGGAGCCCCCAAAGTTTGTGCTGTGCTACTGTATGATCAGATGTAAAGTTTTAATGGTCACTTGTTCCAGAGTCTAGATTAGAGGACAACAAAGGCCCTTCCATCGGATCAGGATTTGTTAAATGTGGGGATGATCAATCGTGTTCATGTAAGACAGAGCAATTTGAAGGTGATTTAGGGACAGCTGGCCAATGAAGAGAGGATAAGGTCATACAATGTTATTAAAGTAAATTGAAGGTTGGAAAAATGCCTCCCACTCCCTAATGCGAAGAGGGAGTTCCCGACCTCATGAAAACTAGTGAAACTGTCGAGATGTCAAAACGTTAATCGGGTGTGTCCAAAAACCCTAATTCTGACCCTAACAGTAACTTAAATCTAAAGTGCAAGGATGTTCTGTTATCAAAAGGGGATGATGAAACTCCCTCATCAAAGGAAAGTTCCAAATGTCATTGGTTGTATTAATAAAAGGAAATGTTCGCTTCCAAAGATACTGTGTTCCTATATCCAGGGAATTAATCCTTTCCCCTGGATTCTTGCTTGTTGCACTTCACAAGCTAAGAAGTTGGCTCCTGAGAAACAATGTATATTCCGCCTGCAAACTTTCCTCCCTTTCCTTGGCATTTCCACTCTTTTACAGATAGTCTGCTTCCTGTTGAAGCCTTGTTTCCCATTTATTCCCTGGGTCGGTCTGGTTCAGTCTCCTGCCAAATACTATCCAGGGGAATATGACAGTTACTAAAAGTCTATTACTGTTGTGTCCCAGACCATGTAGTATAAATAAAGCTCACTTTATTTTTGGACTCTAAAAATGGGTGCTGGTCCCAGAGTCGCCATGCTCTTTGCAACCAGCTTGGTTTACTCTCCTGCCAAGCATGGATTTCTTCAGTATTTCCTTCTCTTTCTTTGAGTCCCCAGCCCTCTTATTCTCTATTTCAAATATGGGTGCAAGTCCCAGACTTGCAGTACAGTTCCTTGACAGCTTGGTTCACCCTCCCGCCATGCCTGTGTTTCTTCTAGATTTCTTTCTCTTCCTTTCAGGGTTCCAGACCTTCTTATTCTCTGTTTCAAATATAGGTGCGGGTACCAGACTCGTAGTAAACTTCCATGATAGCTTGGTTCACTCTCCTGCCAAGCTAGGCTTTCTTGCCTCACAAGTTCTATTGTTGGTATGGTACCAGACCGTCATATTATCTGTCTCTTATTCAGAGTGCTAGCCCATCTTATTATTTGGTTTTCAGGTTTCCCGTTCAAATATGAGTGCAGGTTCCAGACTTGTGGGGTTCTTGGGTAGCGTTGTTTACTCTCCTAACAAGCTAGACTTTCTCCCTTCGCGGGTTCTCTCATGGCTAGGGTTCCAGACCCTCGTATTATCTGTTTCTCACTCAGTGTGCCAGCCCATTTGTATTTGCTGGCTTTCAGGCTCACCAACCCTTTTCAATCTGTTCTCTCTCAGCCTCGCCCGTCTTCCCCGGACCTCCTGCCCCTATCAATCTGTCAACGTTCCCTTTGCGTTGTGTTCGCATCTTCTGGGCAGCAGGACTTCCTCACGAGGCTCTAGTAGCATTGAGGCTCTTCCAGGTGTTGATTGTGGCTCTGTGGACCTCCTATTCTCTGTTTCCTCTCGGCTTGCTGTTGCTTCAGGGGTCATGGGCCGGCCAAGGGTATGTTCGGGAAGCAAGATTTGTAGTTCTCACGTCTTGGGCTACGGACGGTTTCTCTTCCCTCTCTGTGCGCAGCATCCTACTTTCCTGTTTCACGGTAGCCGGCTCAGCTTCTCCCACAACATTTCTCCGGAGGCTGGTTCTCCCCCACCTGGATGCCCCAGTCTATTTTGTATCTCACTGGTCCAATGAGATACGGCAAAAGACTAGACCGATCACCATAGTTCATTAGAGTAATCGTCATTCTCCTAGCCATCTTCTTCCCAGTACCTATGTTCCTGGTTTATGGAAGCCATTTTTGATTTTCCTGAATCTTACTCATGTCTATTGTGTTTGTTGGAATGGCTTTACAATAAAACATGCAGGTACTTTTTGGTTGTGTGTAAGCAGGATCTGGCTTTAGCAGATATGGAGAGGGTAGGCCAAAGGAAATCTACTGCATTCTCTGGGGATCCCATAAGGGACTACCTTTCCCATGTGATTCATCCCCTGTATACCACTCCCAGGGGACTTTGTACTGTGGATGCACTGCCATGGCCCCATGGGAAAGGGGACGACATCCAAAGATTTGCCACAAAAGCCTAAGAGACGGAAGCAAATGCAAGGTGGTGTGACAAATTGCAGGATTCTTCCCAGGGGGGAGCCTTTCCTTGTGAGGCTAAGCAGAGGAGCCTGCTATGCGATTCCCCCACTAGGTGTAGAGGCAAGCAGGGCCACACCAGGAGAGACGACCCCCTGTGGGAACAAGGACTCCAATTCCGATGACCTCTCTGCCAAAATGTCTCAACCACCAAAGTTCTTCAAATCTGGTGCAAGGAAACAAGACCAATCACTGCATCTGCTACTGTGACAATTCAAATTAGAAGTAGTACCTCTCTGGTACTGTGACGAAGGAAACCAATGTAACAATAATGAACACCATTCCAACACAAAAGACTGACTATAACATTATGCAATGGACGCCCCAGCGGAGCATCATAAGCATTGGAGGCAGAGACGCCAGAGAGAAACCCGGGAAGTTGAAAGCTGCAGTGGGAGCAAGAGGGGAGAAGGATGCTCAGCTTTATACGCAGTGAGGAAGCGGAGACACTGTGGTTCCTGAGTCACAGCTGAAAGCAGAAAAGCTATGGAGAGCCAAGTGAACAAGCACAGGGTCTCTGGGAAGACGCAACTGGCCTGGTGGAAGAGAAGATACTGAGTAATCCTTTCCTGGCTGTGAAGCAGTGCATGAAGCAACACCACAGAAGTTGTCTGAGAGCGTGAAAGACAGCTGAAGCTGCCGTCCTGACCCACGGGAGAAGACACCAAGAGGCAAACTACTGAACCAGTGTTGAAGGTAACTGGAAGAGCAGGAGACCCCAGGGAAGGTAGCAAGTATAACAAATACTATTCTCCTACTTGTCTCAGTAAGAAGCAAAGCAACCAGAAGAGTGAGAACATGATACTCGTAATACAGACAAGTGTCCAAAATGATTGTATACTCCCGTCGCCTGCACACTTTAGTGCTGAAAGGTCAGCCAAAATAAGTAAATAGTTGTAATTGTACAGTAATACATCTGTAGTCCAGTGGTTCACAAGTATAACAATTCAAATGAATGAAAATCAAACAATTCACTTCCACAGCAGTTCACTTGTCACATTGTTCTTTTTTGTGAAGTGTCATCAGCACAACATGTTTCGAGATCCAAAGTCCCTTCATCAGGTGCAATTCAAATTGTACACTATAATATAACAATTTGTCAAAACAATGTCTACCAAGGTCACACTTTTTAAAAATATATTCTGCAATACACTTATATTGTCATATATCTATGTTGTAAATACAATTTGTTATTCCAACTGCCTTAGTGAGCTGTGGTTAAAAAGGCACCCATGTGCAAAAACCGCATATGTAAAGTGTGTCTTACGTTAGCCTACATGCAATACCGAAATGAAGAATGGAATCACTCCAAACTGTGTATCAGCAAGTACCTGAAACCTAAATGCTGTTGGTTCCATCTACAGTACGCCACCAAATACCATAGCTGGAGACTTTAAGAATAAAGCTAGAAATTATATTGAAAAGAAGATTCAGTAATCTCCACCACTGATATAATGTGCGAGGTTAACATTCTGAATAAAAATAAATTACCTCAGATAACCCTGAGTGTAGTATTTTCCAGATAACGGCTGTAAGACAAAGTAGTAGCCACAAATCAGTACATATCTAAACTAAAAGTGATGTAGTAGAGACCAAACACACAACAGTGTTGTCTTAACTGCTAGTTCAATCGTTCAATCTATTACTCGCAAACTGTGTCTTAAATAACTAATATATAGCCTCACTGATTGCTTATATATGTTGACCAACAACGTCAATCGGTGTGAGAAGCGTGTATGTCTCATGACCGGAACAACAAAGCTTATGGGTCACGTATTCCATGCACTGGCTCGCGCTCAATTAATCAGTGTATAAGGCGTATGTATCTCTTGTCGAAAACAACACCATAGATAGCTAATAAAAGTCCATGTATTTACTTGTATGTAGTTTGTATACCTAATGGCCTGATGTCTTCACAAACAAGATGGCCACCATGTGCTGTCTTAGTGATTTGAGACTAACTCGAGCGACACTCCAGCCACTGGCTAATGTAGTTAATGATTGCTGTGCCAGCTAGCTGCTTGGCGAATCATAGTAATGTTAGAAGATTAACTTTTTGAGGTAAACATGGTTGGCGCTGCAGCCTATGACAAAGCAATAATGACCTGAAGAAGGGAACATGTCAAATTAATTTAAGGTCATTGAATGGAAAAACATGATTTTCTAGCTGGATTTTCATCAAGCAGCATCTGAAAAACCGGTAAACTGAAAGGATGAACAGCACACTTTCTTTCTTTCACTCCGTGGCAGCAGTATGAGACCACTGGAGCGCTGTCATTAACCTGTTCACATAGCTCTCCTTCCTGGTTGCTTCCTTTTCAGTGCACACCCATCTACCTCATTCTGCAAAGTCAGTTCAGGTGCCAGTGCTTTTGCTCTGTCATGCCAGTGCTCTTGGTCAGTCCAAATCCCTTTTGGTGCATTAAAGAACACTGCCTGAAGGGGCAACTCTTGTGGATCGAATTGCTTGATCTGCACAGACTGTCTTAGTTTGTATTGTCCAAGCACAACAGTCTTCTATGGAATGGTTCCTGATGGTCTTCAGAACTGTTTGCCTAAAGAAAACGGATGCAGGGAACTGCTCTGCTTCTTTCAAGTGTGGGGCAGATTGTTTATTGTAGGGAGAACATGAGCTGTGGACACTCTCCCACGCTTCAGTGAGAGGCACCAATCAAATGCATCACTTTGTTAATGATTTCCACTTCTCACTAGCTTAACACTACATGGGTGCACCTATTAGATAGCAATAATTACCTCAATTAAGAAACGTCACACCCAAATTGCAAAGAGTAACCAATGTGTTTCTTTTCCCAACCACTGTAGTATTATTGTACACAGTGTGTGGATTTTACATAATATTTTAAAGTGTAAATGTCGAACGTGTGTTAATTTCAGCCCTTTTATTGTGAAGACTTCACAGTTGATCAGATTTTCAACCCAGAGCAAATTAGTCCCCACTCTTGGAAGCACCTTTCAAGAGGCTTCTTAATTTTTTTTGTAAAATGCATTATTTGGAGATTTACACTTTGAGTGGGGATTAGCATCTGCTGGTTGAAGCCAGTTTCTTTTTTTCCAGGCCTCAAAAGGAACATATTGGTTTGAACTTTGCATTGCCATAAAGTTAAACATATGGTCTGTCAAAGGACTCCACACATTCGACCACATAAACGTACACATGTCAAAGTGCACTGGCTCGCGATGGAAGCCTGTATCATCTTCAAACCCTGCTGCATCATAAGCTGTCAGCGTGAAGTCTCCAAGCTACCTCAATGAGAAAATTGGCATCTCTGGAGGCCTACAATCCACTAGAAGTAAGGACATGTGCAGACTTTAACTCTGCTAGTGCAAGAAGGAAAAAAACAGAAGTCTGGTCTTCTCTGTCTATGCCCCAAGACTCTGGAACCACTTCTTTGTCAACATTGACCTCATCCAGTCGCTTCTACTGTTGCAGAAAGAAGCTTACGGCCCTCCAGTTCAATGAATTGCTCCACCTTAACACCTAGGTCCACTCATCCTCCACTCCCCACCCTACCTAAGACTGGGTGATCTGCTCCCCAACTGTTAATTTGCCTGATTGCTTGTAGATCACATGCAACAAACTGTCCACCTACCGCCTCCCTAGCTCCCCACTCCCTTTATTCTCTGCTTCCTTCAAGTTTTTTCCCTATGATTGTAAAGTGGTCCATTGCTTGCCGAAGCTCTGTCCGCGCTCAACATATACCCTGATAATAACGCAGAAGAAGAAAGCGGACCTTTTATTTCATTCCAATCAATCGTTGACTGAAGCAATTACATAGGCTTGTTTACAGGAGTCATATTGCTGCAGTACGAGAAATGCAGGGCATGATTAAAATATTCCTTTTTACATACAGAAACTAAGTTGGCCTATACTCTTGCAGCCATACGGCTGAAAAACATGGGCTGCATGTTAACGTAGGGATCGCCTGTATTAGATTGGTAAAAACACATATTTTCTATGCATAATAATTTTAAAAATAGGAAAATGTAATAATTTTGTGAACAATTCACACTAATTCATATTCCATATCCAGACGTGTGTAAGCATGGGATCAGAGATCCAAGTTTCTTTAACCCCTTAAATGCCAGGCTATTATGCAAGTCTATGTAAAAAGGACAAGCATACTCGTTCTTAGCACTTAAGTGGTTAATGTTCCATATTGCTGCAATTGACTATAAAAGAAAACCAGATTTCAAATGTAATATTACTCTGATCAAACCATCCCACAATTTTTCATATTTGGATATATGATCATCCAATGGAAATTAGGGGTATGTATTCTCTGGGAGTGTGACTGTTGGGCAAGCCAAAGGACAGATTTGACCAATTAAATAGTATGATATAAGCATGGGAATATGTATGTTTTAAAAAGCAGAAACACTCAGAAAAGGTATTTTGACACTGGAAAAAGCTGCAGGAAAGACCACCACATGTTCCTATTGTATGTGTGCTGAATATGGATATTATATGGTGATGGTAAAGCCTTATCCAAGTGAGAATTGGAACCAACCTAATCAGAGCCTGACATGTGTTCCTGACAAAAATAAGGTGGCAGAAGGAAGCCTTATGACTGTGTAGGAGGTTCTCTACTGACTTTGCATCTTAGTATAAATATGCGAGTATTAGAATTCCCCAAATGAAATTCTATATGCTTGCTAGAACCATTTTTATTGCTAAGTTCCAAAAGGGGGTGGTATGGAAATGGCAGTACTAAAAAACACTGCTGTTAAAGTCAAGTGAGATGTCCTTTCACTGCAGCCAAAAATACATTTCTCTGAGGATGTGCGCAGTGATACAGATTGCACTTCTGTGCGGCCTGTATGCAACTCTTTGCAAATGATAATCTTATTAAATTATACCCAACGTGTTTTCAGATAGTTCACATTGGGCTGTGTAGCATATCCTAATTAAAGTGTACTTGATAATATGTGTTCCATGAAGGACATAGCTATTTAATAAGGGTTGGAAAATGAGAGCAAGCTTAATTTTCACTTCCACTCACATAGAAAATGATGTGAATCCCACATCACCCTCATTCTTGAACCTGCACAGTTGGACTAGATTTGTGAAGTGAAGGGGCAGGGACACTTAGACAAGATTAATAAAATCCTAAAATAAATCTTCCAGGTTGGATGGGTGAGCCACAGTTGTGTGCTTTGGGAATTGATGACACTGCTTCCCTACTCAAAACCTGTAGAATTGTGATGCCATTTATGTTATGCTTACTGTAAACTCGACACACATACTAACAACCCACAGTGCCATATTTACATGTGAAATGTCAGGGCTGCAAGCAACTTTGGATTCTAGCATTATTTGGCGATATTAGGGAAAGCAATGTTCTTTGTATTATTTTTAAATTGCTACTTAATCTGACAACACAATCACTCCTGAAGAGCCACTCAATGGCAGTGGTGAAACACTTGTAGAGGACAAGATGTCCTAACAAGGATAACCTAAACAAAGACAACATATTGTTATCAAGGACAATTACTTTGTGGACAATTATGAGAATTTAGACAATATTTAGAACATACCTGGAGAAGGATAACCCCAATAAGGAAAACCTAAAGTTAATAAGGACACTTATTTTGTGGACATTTATCAGAATCTAGACAACGCGGAGAACAGAATCTGGAGAACCCCAACTCTGAATGAAGTTAATTCAGACAACACCAAGGACACATGTGGAAACCTATATGCTTAACTTGTAATTGCACAATGAAATTGAAAGTGACCTAGCACAGTTTAAAAAAAAAACACATTAGCAATACAACGCACATGGACATTTTTATTAGATGGCGCAGGGTTTGAGCCCAGCATTTGTTTTAAATGACTCAATATTGGGCAGACACAATTTATGGGTCCAACCAGCGACAGCTTAATTGATTTAATCAACTCAATACATAAGGAAAATCATGGTTCTCCATAGGTTTGTATTATGTCTGCAACTTTTTGTTAGCCTTATTTGTAAATGTATCAAGAGTTTTGATACAGTGACCGGCAAGCAACAGAAGTACACCTAGAGATGTGGTTTATTACTGCATGCTTTCACTGCATTGGGAAGGAAGACCGGTGCATGTTGCACTTCACAGTACTCTATTACCTCAAGTGGTGCATCTTGATAGATCTATATTTGGGGTTTTTGGTATAGAACGTCATAGCATCAAGTTACGAAATATGAATTCCATGTCTTCCAGTGGATCAGGATAGTGATTCATGGGGAATTGCATTTCTTTCTGGCTGCAGGGAATCCAACATCAGGAAGGCTGTAAATTGCAGGTTCAGTTATCTCAGTTCTTAAGAATAATTAGTTTTGTGGAATCTAGATTGCGACGGACTGGTATCCAGCCTCAGAGTGTCATGAAGGCTGACAGCGGAGATTTCGGTTCCAGGTCTCCACATGACTCCATACAATACAACTTGGGTGTCTGACATGATGATACTAAGCTTGATTTCATCACAGTGCGTATTCCAAGTCCTGGTCTTTCAGTACATCAACAAACCCCCAGGGTGACCCTGCACCCTCAGAGCACTCTCCTGGCCCCCCAAAGCTACCTTACCTTGGAGGTGATCTTGGCTGCCCATGTGAATAGATGCTGAATGCCGTTTCTTTGCACTCTTCATGCCATATCTGCTTTCCCATTCTTTGTTGGGATAGTCAGCGGAACAATGCTGGGTTGGTGGACAGGACCGGGGTGGTGTGCCTTCCTCCAGCTCCTTCATCTGGGCTTCCTCTCTGTACAGCATTATGTGCAGTCTGGAATCTTAGTATTGCCTTAGTAAAATGCACTACTTTTGTTGATGCTATACAGACATATAGACAGTACGCAATGCTGTAGAATATTTACAATGTCAATTTAATTCAGTTTATCTACATTCATATACTAACATTTGGACTTTTGGTTGTTGGTGACTTGTGCACGCATCAGCAAAAACTGAAGAGTGGGAGATTAAACAAAGATGCAAGGGCCAACAAGAAGTGACATTTTTACCCCCACCACCCAAACAAAAATCTAATGGAATAGTAGGCCTAAGTAGTAGTGGGCACAAAGGATGATAGTGTTGGAGCAATGCCACTTTGCAAATGTTTGAAATATTCAGCTGTTCACCTTGTTCCTAAAAGCACTATGGCCATGTCTCCTCTTTTCAAGCTGCATCGGCTCTGATGCTGCTTCAGGCCGAGAATTCAGTGATGGATGTGAAGGAGTTCAAGGTGGTGGAAAGCCTGCCAAGAAACATCACAGGAGATCGTCACGTACTCGATCACGGCAAGAAAAGACCAGCAGACCGAAACTGACCATTTTAAATGTAAGCCATTGTGATACTACCTCTTAAAGGGATCTCTGCTCATGTGTTTTTAGTACAAGGGATTGGGGCCTAAAAAACATTGTTGGTTGATGTCAGGAGGCGCAATAAGTTCAAATAAAATGTTTACTATCCTTTCAGGTTTCAAATACTGGGGATAAGATGGTGGAATGCCAGCTGGAAACTCACAATCATAAAATGGTCACATTCAAGTTTGATTTAGATGGTGATGCGCCAGAAGAAATTGCTACGTACATGGTAAGAAGGAGCTCAACCTTTGCTAGTTATCAAATCAGTGTTTCTTTGACAAACTGAGCAATTGCAATGTTATGACAAGTAAAATAAAATGTGGTGATCTGGCCCAAGCTCAGATGGCCATCACTGGCACTTTGCGCAGCTTTCCATTTTCAAAAGATTGGTTTAGTACTTATAGCGGTGCTCCATTGCCATAGAGCAATATGGTGGCCCTACACTGCTTTATGAAATATCAAAGAAACAAATCCCACTATCATTGTCTATTCCCTCTTTCCTCCCATATTTGTGTTCATCATAAATTAATATGGGCACTGAGAATTACCCACCCACTCTTCTTGCAGGGGTTGCCAGTAGATCTAGTTCGTCTAAAACAAAGCCAGTCCTGGATTTAATAATTCTTCCAGACAAAAGGAAAGTGCAGCTTATTCTGCTAGCGTTTTTTTTTGTTTTGTTTTTTATAGCAATTTTGTTTATTGAATTTAATGAAAACAGGTGTGACTGCACAGGTAAACAGATACAGGCATTAGTGGGTACGAGAAACAATGAGCAAAGCAAAGGCGCAGTGATGGCAAACTTGCATGCACAAGACCACCACTACATCCAATTCAATCTAACCGCCAAAAAAGTCAATCGCTCCCCACCACCCTGTGTCCAGCAGCACTAGCTAGGAGCTCACGCAAACTTACAGCCGAAACTCTAGCACCATTTCTAATGGTGCCTTCGCTTCAGGCGCCTTCTTCCAACAACCCAGATACTCTAGCCAGTACCTTTTAAACACATCATCACCAAAGCAGTCGACGCCATCGCCCCTCTGACCCTAAAGAAAGCCAAAATAATCAAACACTCAAATACTTGGTTCTCTAATGAGCTGCTTAAGCAACTCTCAGAGAAAAGGTCCGCCCTCTCTACCTGGAAAGCCAACCCATCAGAGTCAAATAGGGAGGCCTTCAAGGCCATCTCCAAGTCATACAGAAATAACGTCATCAAAGCCAAAGCCTTGTCATTTAACTCTAGGATAAATGATGCCAAATCAAGCTCCAAAGAAATTTTCTCCATCTTTAGAGAGTTGGAAGAACCTTCCACCCCCCAACCCACGCTCCTCAAGGATGAAAGCTGGTGTAACAGCATTCTGGCTGCAATGTTAGACAAGCTGAACACCCTGCAGACCAAAATCATTGGCCATCAACAAGCTCTTGAAAAACTAATTGCCAGCCAGCACAGCCTAGTTCCTACCACACCCGAACCTAAACGCTCTCCCCTATTCGACTTTAAAGATATTACAGAATCGGAGGTCATCACCCTGCTCAAATCCATCTAACCCAACTGCAAGGGTGATACCTGCCCAGCCAACTCATCAAAGACTCAGCCTCCACCCTTGCACCTTTCCTTACTGCCTTCATTAACTCATCCTTCCGGTCAGGTCTTCTTCCCAAAGATCTTAAAGAAGCCTGGGTACGCCCACTCTTAAAGCCGTCACTTGATTCCACCATCCCGGGCAATTATAGGCCCATCACAACGGTCCCATTCTTGTTAAAAATCTTGTGAATGGATTACCTCCTTTCTCCAAGTAAAGGCCATGAAAGTCTTCTCTGACTCAGCCTCTGCCACCCCTAGCCTCATCAAATGTGGAGTCCCACAAGTGTCATGTGTAGCGCCAACGCTATACAACATCTTCACTAGACCTCTGTTTAGCATCCTGGACTCCTTGGGCATCTCATACACCAGTTATGCGGATGACACGCAGGTGCTAATCCCACTCACAGGTGACTACAAAACAGACATGTCTAATCTCACTGCTCACTGCCATCTACTCGATGATCCAATCCTGGATGGCGGGCAACTGGCTGTGTCTTAATAGCGAAAAAATGGAAATCCTACTTATTGGCTCACCCACTAGCCTGGGTAACCTCAGTCAGGACTACGCTTCCTTCACTATTGACAACACACCCATAAAGGTATCCAACAATGTTGACGTCTACCTAGACTCGGACCTCACCATGGACTGACAAGTGAATTCTATTGCCTCCTCATCAGCCTATTACGCCAAAATCATTAATGCAGCCAGACCATTCCTAACAGGACACAACTGCCTCACCATTGCCAGGGCCATTATTGGCTCCAGACTTGACTATTGCAACGCCCTCCTATCCGGGACCTCCTGCAAAAACATGGCCAAACTACAACTGGTGCTAAACAATGCCCTTAGGGCAGCCACCAGGACCTCTAGGAAAGAGCATGTCTCCGAAATCAAAAGGCAGGTCCATTGGCTCCCTGTCAAACAGAGAATCATCTTCAAAATCCTCTCATTGGCACACAAATGCCTCCATGATGCTGCTCCTCCATATCTTGCTCAGAGAATTGTCAAGCACACCGCCACAAGACCTCTTAGAAATGGGTACTCTAACCATATCCTTGTGCCTAAGACCAACAAGGCCCGTGCAGGGGGATCTAGCTTTCCCACGATAGCTGCCACACAATGGAACGCCCTTCCTCCTCACCTAAGAATGATTGAATCTCACCAAGCCTTCCGCAAAGCAATCAAAACCAAACTCTTCATCTGAACACGAACCCTTTGCTTCCTTCTACTCTGCTTAAATCCTTTTATATGTTTAAATTACTCCTGTACCTACAACTAAGAGACTTCACGGTCACGTGATCTTGTTGCACAATGTTACTACACCTTCTTGTAACAGCGCCACGATGCCTTTGGGCTGCATGTGCGCTTTATAAATGCAAATAAATGATTGCTCATTGTCCAGAACACTCCAACTGACGGCACACATGCACATTCCCCCACCCCTGCCTTCAGCACAACAGTAAGTATTTGTAGAGCTTGGGCTTGTAAGCCCCATGTTAAGCCCCTTGTGTGTAGTCGATAAAGGGGAACCAGGCAAACCTCCCTTCAGTCAAGGCTGTTATTTTCTCAGAGGCCACCACCTCCCAGAGCTTCCCCCACCACATCCCCAACAAAAGCCCTTCTGCAGCATTCCGATTGTGGGCAAGGGAGATCTTAACTGCGAGGAGAAGATAAGTGAGGTCTAGCTTTACAGCCCGTAGGAGGATAGAGTCCCTCCCCGCAGTCCCCCAGCAGGATGATGAAAGGGTCAAAGGGCAGATCGATTCCCAGAATAGATCTAATGTGTGAAAGAACCTCCTTCCAGTAAATCTGGGCCTTGGGGCATATCCACCACATGTGGAAGTAGGTACCTTTTTCCTGGCACTTTTCCAACAGTTCTCGGGATGCAAAGGGGACATGTGGTGAAGTCTGCCTGGTGCATAAGACCATTGATAGCAAAGTTTATTTTGGCACTCCTTATCAGTGGTTCACCTGGAGGCTTTGTGAGGGCGTTCCCAAATGTGACCGCATGAGTCCTCCCCAATGGCTACCCCCAGATCCTTTTCCAAGCTCAACATGTATGGCAAATGTTCCTGGAGGTCAAAGCGGTCTAATAAGTCGTAAAGCCCTAAGATTATGCCCTTGGATCTGCCTGCCAGGTAGGTAAGCTCCAGAGCGTTAAGGTCTCTGGTGCCTCTTTGCTGGACAGAAGCGGTGACAATCCCAGTGGTGCAACTGAAAGTACCAGACCCTTCCCCCTACCTGTAACAAAAATAACCGCTTGCATACTTTGGTAGTAAGAGGGGACCCGTCCATAAAGAGTTGTCAGAGACCCAGGAGGTCCAACCCACAAATTTGGCTGCATGTTTGCCCGGGGTGATCTCCGTTGCAAACCACAGGTGACAGCAGGACCATGCCCATCGGGGTGCCCCACCTTATAGTTGCCAAGTTCCAGCATGCAAGTCTGTGGAGTGTCAAAGAGAAAAGTGCAGGACTGACCGAGCTACTGCTTAACTTAATGAACAGCAGCCATTTCAGGGTGATCTGGGAAGGCGCCTATTCAATCTGCACCCATCGTGGGGTCTCCCCGGACTGTCATGAGAAATTGTGCGAGAGGTGAGAGGCCAGGTAATATCGATAGATGTCATGGACTCCAGGTTGACCCAGGTCTCAGCACATAATAGGACTCTTGGCGTCCCTCGGCTTGTGGTTTTGCCAAATGTAAGCCAGGATTTTGCCCTGTAGCTCATGCAGTTCTGAATGGCTAATGGATATTTTGACTGCCATTACTCGTCCTAGCCACAAGATTGTTTGCTTGTGCCACCGTTTTTAGGTCCGTTTCCACCTCTGCAATCAACAAGGGGAAATTGGCCGGATGTACTGATTTCATGGAGCTAGGGATGTTACGCCCAGATATTCTATTTGGTCTCACTTCCATTTGATCGCACAGGCTTCAGCAAGCAGTTCAAGATCCCCAATTGGTAATTCGAGGACTAATCCTAGGGATTTATTGTAATTGACTGTGAACCCAGACTTCTTACCAAAAGCCTGCAATTCAACCATCAGGCCTGGGTCGGACTGATGCACATCAGAAGGTCGTCAGTGTAGAGCGATATTCTATGCTCCTGATCCCGATTTAAAATATCCTGAATGTCTGAGTGTGAACACTGGCTGCCAGAGGTTCCATAGAGAATGGGAAAAGGAGAGGGACAGTGGGCATCCCTGTCTCGTGCCTCCGTGGACTCTTATTAGTGGGGTGGACCTGCTGTTGAGTAAGACCCGGGTTATTGGCACTAACTATATGGACAGAACCGACTGGACTCTCGGTGCCAAACCAGACTTTTAGAGAACCGCTGTGAGGTAAATCCAATCCAACTGGTCAAATGCCTTGTGAACATCAAGAGTTAGGAGACCAGATTTCATCTTTGTTCTGGTCGCTACTGTGACTAAAATAAGGACTTTCCTGATGTTGTTCTGGGTGGATCGACGGGTGATAAAGCCAGTCTGGTCCACGTGGACAAGGGTAGACTGGACTGACCTCAATCGTATGGCAAATACCTTAGAGTATAGTTTAGCATTCATATTGATACAGGTGATTGGTCGATATGAGCCAGAGTTGACGGTCTTAATTATGTTTCAAGATCAGAACAGTGGAGTTTTCGAGCATGGTGGGTGTTATTGTGCTGGCCTCTGGTAATGAGTTAGTCTGATCAGGTGGGGGGAGAGAATCTCACAGTAAGCCTTGTAAAATTCAGAGGTGAATCGGCCGTGTTTTTCAGGGATTTAATGGCCACTGTGAACTTGCCAATCGATTTGTTCGAGTTGTGTGATCTTAGCATTAGCCAGAGACTGAAAGGTGACCAGTGCCAGGTAGTCCTGCATGGTGCTTGGGCCCGGTGGGGGAGACTGTGGCTGCCCTCACATGGTATTTGTGAACACATTCCAGTTTATCCTCCTCCGTGAGGCGGCGCACCCATAGTCCTAAATAAGGCATGAACATTATTGCAGGCTCTATTTGTGGCCAGTTTCCGGACTAAGACCTTATTAGCTATGTTCCCTCTAGTGTAGTAGTACAGTTTGACCTTAAGGCGGGCCTGAGATGTACATTCTGCTCAATGGGCGTTGAGTGTGG
Source organism: Ambystoma mexicanum (assembly GCF_040938575.1). Classification (NCBI taxonomy): domain Eukaryota; kingdom Metazoa; phylum Chordata; class Amphibia; order Caudata; family Ambystomatidae; genus Ambystoma; species Ambystoma mexicanum. The sequence goes on along the minus strand of NC_090923.1, from coordinate 302,501,625 downwards.
ATCTAGCTATGTTTAGATGGCGCCTCACCCTGGGGGAGCCCGAGATCTTGCTTGCAGTCTCTTGCTTGCAGTCTCTTGCCACTGGACCACATCCTGCAGTTCCTGTAGTAGCTAGTAGGAGGAGGTGAGGTTCGTCACTGCCTTCCTAGCATACCACACATTAGCTAGGGACACATAGTCTGTGAGGTTGTTTTTGAAATA